>NC_088780.1:148948725-151448725 GCF_958450345.1 Calliphora vicina | reverse complement strand
CACAGATCGAGCTGCTTTTCTTGATTAAACGCTTATTTACAAAGATATTAAGGATTTTAGATTTTAGAGTTTTTTCATATGAAAAATCGATTTTTGGTTAGAAATATCAGTGATCACAGATCGAGCTGCTTTTCTTGATTAAACGCTTATTTACAAAGATATTAAGGATTTAAGATTTTAGAGTTTTTTCATATGAAAAATCGATTGCTTAGGAATATGAGTGATCACAGATCGAGCTGCCTTTCTTGATTAAACGCTTATTTACAAAGATATTAAGGATTTTAGATTTTTGAGTTTTTTTCATATGAAAAATCGATTTTTGTTTAGAAATATCAGTGATCACAGATCGAGCTGCTTTTCTTGATTAAACGCTTATTTACAAAGATATTAAGGATTTTAGATTTTTGAGTTTTTCCATATGAAAAATCGATTTTTCTTAGTAATATGAGTGATCACAAATCGAGCTGCTTTTCTTGATTAAACGCTTATTTACAAAGATATTAAGGATTTTAGATTTTTGAGTTTTTTCATATGAAAAATCGATTTTTGCTTAGTAATATGAGTGATCACAGATCGAGCTGCTTTTCTTGACTAAACGCTTATTTACAAAGATATTAAGGATTTTAGATTTTTGAGTTTTTTCATATGAAAAATCGATTTTTGGTTAGAAAAACGAGTGATCACAGATCGAGCTGCTTTTCTTGATTAAACGCTTATTTACAAAGATATTAAAGATTTTAGATTTTTGAGTTTTTTCATATGAAAAATCGATTTTTGGTTAGAAAAATGAGTGATCACAGATCGAGCTGCTTTTGAGTTTTTTCATATATAAAATCGATTTTTGGTTATAAATATGAGTGATCACAGATCGAGCTGCTTTTCTTGATTAAACGCTTATTTACAAAGATATTAAGGATTCTAGATTTTTGAGTTTTTTCATATGAAAAATCGATTTTTGGTTAGAAATATGAGTGATCACAGATCGAGCTGCTTTTCTTGATTAAACGCTTATTTACAAAGATATTAAGAATTTTAGATTTTTGAGTTTTTTCATATGAAAAATCGATTTTTGGTTAGAAAAATGAGTGATCACAGATCGAGCTGCTTTTGAGTTTTTTCATATATAAAATCGATTTTTGGTTAGAGATATGAGTGATCACAGATCGAGCTGCTTTTCTTGATTAAACGCTTATTTACAAAGATATTAAAGATTTTAGATTTTTGAGTTTTTTCATATGAAAAATCGATTTTTGGTTAGAAAAATGAGTGATCACAGATCGAGCTGCTTTTGAGTTTTTTCATATATTAAATCGATTTTTGGTTAGAAATATGAGTGATCACAGATCGAGCTGCTTTTCTTGATTAAACGCTTATTTACAAAGATATTAAGAATTTTAGATTTTTGAGTTTTTCCATATGAAAAATCGATTTTTGGATACAAATATGAGTGATCACAGATGGAGCTGCTTTTCTTGATTAAACGCTTATTTACAAAGATATTAAGGATTTTAGATTTTTCAGTTTTTTCATATGAAAAATCGATTTTTGGATACAAATATGAGTGATCACAGATCGAGCTGCTTCTCTTGATTAAACGCTTATTTACAAAGATATTAAGAATTTTAGATTTTTGAGTTTTTTCATATGAAAAATCGATTTTTGGTTAGAAAAATGAGTGATCACAGATCGAGCTGCTTTTGAGTTTTTTCATATATAAAATCGATTTTTGGTTAGAAATATGAGTGATCACAGATCTAGCTGCTTTTCTTGATTAAACGCTTATTTACAAAGATATTAAGGATTTTAGATTTTTGAGTTTTTCCATATGAAAATTCGATTTTTGGTTAGAAATATGAGTGATCACAGATCGAGCTGCTTTTCTTGATTAAACGCTTATTTACAAAGATATTAAGGATTCTAGATTTTTGAGTTTTTTCATATGAAAAATCGATTTTTGGTTAGAAATATGAGTGATCACAGATCGAGCTGCTTTTCTTAATTAAACGCTTATTTACAAAGATATTAACGATTTTAGATTTTTGAGTTTTTTCATATGAAAAATCGATTTTGGTTAGAAAAATGAGTGATCTCAGATCGAGCTGCTTTTCTTGATTAAACGCTTATTTACAAAGATATTAAGGATTTTAGATTTTTGAGTTTTTTCATATGAAAAATCGATTGCTTAGGAATCTGAGTGATCACAGATCGAGCTGCTTTTCTTAATTAAACGCTTATTTACAAAGATATTAACGATTTTAGATTTTTGAGTTTTTTCATATGAAAAATCGATTTTGGTTAGAAAAATGAGTGATCACAGATCGAGCTGCTTTTCTTGATTAAACGCTTATTTACAAATATATTAAGAATTTTAGATTTTTGAGTTTTTTCATATGAAAAATCGATTTTTGGTTAAAAATATGAGTGAGCACAGATCGAGCTGCTTTTCTTGATTAAACGCTTATTTACAAAGATATTAAGGATTTTAGATTTTTGAGTTTTTCCATATGAAAAATCGATTTTTCTTAGTAATATGAGTGATCACAAATCGAGCTGCTTTTCTTGATTAAACGCTTATTTACAAAGATATTAAGGATTTTAGATTTTTGAGTTTTTTCATATGAAAAATCGATTTTTGCTTAGTAATATGAGTGATCACAGATCGAGCTGCTTTTCTTGATTAAACGCTTATTTACAAAGATATTAAGGATTTTAGATTTTTGAGTTTTTCCATATGAAAAATCGATTTTTCTTAGTAATATGAGTGATCACAAATCGAGCTGCTTTTCTTGATTAAACGCTTATTTACAAAGATATTAAGGATTTTAGATTTTTGAGTTTTTTCATATGAAAAATCGATTTTTGGTTAGAAAAACGAGTGATCACAGATCGAGCTGCTTTTCTTGATTAAACGCTTATTTACAAAGATATTAAGGATTTTAGATTTTTCAGTTTTTTCATATGAAAAATCGATTTTTGGTTAGAATATCAGTGATCACAGATCGAGCTGCTTTTCTTGATTAAACGCTTATTTACATAGATATTAAGGATTTTAGATTTTTGAGTTTTTTCATATGAAAAATCGATTTTTGCTTAGGAATATGAGTGATCACAGATCGAGCTGCTTTTCTTGATTAAACGCTTATTTACAGAGATATTAAGGATTTTAGATTTTTGAGTTTTTTCATATGAAACATCGATTTTTGGTTAGAAATATGAGTGATCACAGATCGAGCTGCTTTTCTTGATTAAACGCTTATTTACATAGATATTAAGGATTTTAGAGTTTTTTCATATGAAAAATCGATTTTTGGTTAGAAATATGAGTGATCACAGATCGAGCTGCTTTTCTTAATTAAACGCTTATTTACAAAGATATTAACGATTTTAGATTTTTGAGTTTTTCCATATGAAAAATCGATTTTTGGTTAGAAATATGAGTGATCACAGATCGAGCTGCTTTTCTTAATTAAACGCTTATTTACAAAGATATTAACGATTTTAGATTTTTGAGTTTTTCCATATGAAAAATCGATTTTTGGTTAGAAATATGAGTGATCACAGATCGAGCTGCTTTTCTTGATTAAACGCTTATTTACAAAGATATTAAGGATTCTAGATTTTTGAGTTTTTTCATATGAAAAATCGATTTTTGGTTAGAAATATGAGTGATCACAGAACGAGCTGCTTTTCTTGATTAAAAGCTTATTTACAAAGATATTAAGGATTTAAGATTTTTGAGTTTTTTCATATGAAAAATCGATTGCTTAGGAATATGAGTTATCACAGATCGAGCTGCTTTTCTTGATTAAACGCTTATTTACAAAGATATTAAGGATTTTAGATTTTAGAGTTTTTTCATATGAAAAATCGATTTTTGGTTAGAAATATCAGTGATCACAGATCGAGCTGCTTTTCTTGATTAAACGCTTATTTACAAAGATATTAAGGATTTAAGATTTTAGAGTTTTTTCATATGAAAAATCGATTGCTTAGGAATATGAGTGATCACAGATCGAGCTGCCTTTCTTGATTAAACGCTTATTTACAAAGATATTAAGGATTTTAGATTTTTGAGTTTTTTTCATATGAAAAATCGATTTTTGGTTAGAAATATGAGTGATCTCAGATCGAGCTGCTTTTCTTGATTAAACGCTTATTTACAAAGATATTAAGGATTTTAGATTTTTGAGTTTTTCCATATGAAAAATCGATTTTTCTTAGTAATATGAGTGATCACAAATCGAGCTGCTTTTCTTGATTAAACGCTTATTTACAAAGATATTAAGGATTTTAGATTTTTGAGTTTTTTCATATGAAAAATCGATTTTTGCTTAGTAATATGAGTGATCACAGATCGAGCTGCTTTTCTTGACTAAACGCTTATTTACAAAGATATTAAGGATTTTAGATTTTTGAGTTTTTTCATATGAAAAATCGATTTTTGGTTAGAAAAACGAGTGATCACAGATCGAGCTGCTTTTCTTGATTAAACGCTTATTTACAAAGATATTAAAGATTTTAGATTTTTGAGTTTTTTCATATGAAAAATCGATTTTTGGTTAGAAAAATGAGTGATCACAGATCGAGCTGCTTTTGAGTTTTTTCATATATAAAATCGATTTTTGGTTATAAATATGAGTGATCACAGATCGAGCTGCTTTTCTTGATTAAACGCTTATTTACAAAGATATTAAGGATTTTAGATTTTTGAGTTTTTCCATATGAAAATTCGATTTTTGGTTAGAAATATGAGTGATCACAGATCGAGCTGCTTTTCTTGATTAAACGCTTATTTACAAAGATATTAAGGATTCTAGATTTTTGAGTTTTTTCATATGAAAAATCGATTTTTGGTTAGAAATATGAGTGATCACAGATCGAGCTGCTTTTCTTGATTAAACGCTTATTTACAAAGATATTAAGAATTTTAGATTTTTGAGTTTTTTCATATGAAAAATCGATTTTTGGTTAGAAAAATGAGTGATCACAGATCGAGCTGCTTTTCTTGATTAAACGCTTATTTACAAAGATATTAAAGATTTTAGATTTTTGAGTTTTTTCATATGAAAAATCGATTTTTGGTTAGAAAAATGAGTGATCACAGATCGAGCTGCTTTTGAGTTTTTTCATATATAAAATCGATTTTTGGTTAGAAATATGAGTGATCACAGATCGAGCTGCTTTTCTTGATTAAACGCTTATTTACAAAGATATTAAGGATTTTAGATTTTTGAGTTTTTCCATATGAAAATTCGATTTTTGGTTAGAAATATGAGTGATCACAGATCGAGCTGCTTTTCTTGATTAAACGCTTATTTACAAAGATATTAAGGATTCTAGATTTTTGAGTTTTTTCATATGAAAAATCGATTTTTGGTTAGAAATATGAGTGATCACAGATCGAGCTGCTTTTCTTAATTAAACGCTTATTTACAAAGATATTAACGATTTTAGATTTTTGAGTTTTTTCATATGAAAAATCGATTTTGGTTAGAAAAATGAGTGATCTCAGATCGAGCTGCTTTTCTTGATTAAACGCTTATTTACAAAGATATTAAGGATTTTAGATTTTTGAGTTTTTTCATATGAAAAATCGATTGCTTAGGAATCTGAGTGATCACAGATCGAGCTGCTTTTCTTAATTAAACGCTTATTTACAAAGATATTAACGATTTTAGATTTTTGAGTTTTTTCATATGAAAAATCGATTTTGGTTAGAAAAATGAGTGATCTCAGATCGAGCTGCTTTTCTTGATTAAACGCTTATTTACAAAGATATTAAGGATTTTAAATTTTTGAGTTTTTTCATATGAAAAATCGATTTTTGGTTAGAAATATGAAATATGATTAAACGCTTATTTACAAATATATTAAGAATTTTAGATTTTTGAGTTTTTTCATATGAAAAATCGATTTTTGGTTAAAAATATGAGTGAGCACAGATCGAGCTGCTTTTCTTGATTAAACGCTTATTTACAAAGATATTAAGGATTTTAGATTTTTGAGTTTTTCCATATGAAAAATCGATTTTTCTTAGTAATATGAGTGATCACAAATCGAGCTGCTTTTCTTGATTAAACGCTTATTTACAAAGATATTAAGGATTTTAGATTTTTGAGTTTTTTCATATGAAAAATCGATTTTTGCTTAGTAATATGAGTGATCACAGATAGAGCTGCTTTTCTTGACTAAACGCTTATTTACAAAGATATTAAGGATTTTAGATTTTTGAGTTTTTCTATATGAAAATTCGATTTTTGGTTAGAAATATGAGTGATCACAGATCGAGCTGCTTTTCTTGATTAAACGCTTATTTACAAAGATATTAAGGATTCTAGATTTTTGAGTTTTTTCATATGAAAAATCGATTGCTTAGTAATATGAGTGATCACAGATCGAGCTGCTTTTCTTAATTAAACGCTTATTTACAAAGATATTAAGGATTTTAGATTTTTGAGTTTTTTCATATGAAAAATCGATTTTTGGTAAGAAATATGAGTGATCACAGATCGAGCTGCTTTTCTTGATTAAACGCTTATTTACAGAGATATTAAGGATTTTAGATTCTTGAGTTTTTTCATATGAAAAATCGATTTTTGGTTAGAAATATCAGTGATCACAGATCGAGCTGCTTTTCTTAATTAAACGCTTATTTACAAAGATATTAAGGATTTTAGATTTTTGAGTTTTTTTCATATGAAAAATCGATTTTTGGTTAGAAATATGAGTGATCACAGATCGAGCTGCTTTTCTTGATTAAACGCTTATTTACAAAGATATTAAGGAATTTAGATTTTAGAGTTTTTTCATATGAAAAATCGATTGCTTAGGAATATGAGTGATCACAGAACGAGCTGTTTTTCTTGATTAAAAGCTTATTTACAAAGATATTAAGGATTTAAGATTTTTGAGTTTTTTCATATGAAAAATCGATTGCTTAGGAATATGAGTGATCACAGATCGAGCTGCTTTTCTTGATTAAACGCTTATTTACAAAGATATTAAGGATTTAAGATTTTTGAGTTTTTTCATATGAAAAATCGATTGCTTAGTAATATGAGTGATCACAGATCGAGCTGCTTTTCTTAATTAAACGCTTATTTACAAAGATATTAAGGATTTTAGATTTTTGAGTTTTTTCATATGAAAAATAGATTTTTGCTTAGTAATATCAGTGATCACAGATCGAGCTGCTTTTCTTGATTAAACGCTTATTTACATAGATATTAAGGATTTTAGTTTTTTGAGTTTTTTCATATGAAAAATAGGTTTTTGCTTAGTAATATGAGTGATCACAGATCGAGCTGCTTTTCTTGATTAAACGCTTATTTACATAGATATTAAGGATTTTAGTTTTTTGAGTTTTTTCATATGAAAAATAGGTTTTTGCTTAGTAATATGAGTGATCACAGATCGAGCTGCTTTTCTTGATTAAACGCTTATTTACAGAGATATTAAGGATTTTAGATTTTTGAGTTTTTTCATATGAAAAATCGATTTTTGGTTAGAAAAATGAGTGATCACAGATCAAGCTGCTTTTGAGTTTTTCCATATGAAAAATCGATTTTGGTTAGAAATATGAGTGATTACAGATCGAGCTGCTTTTCTTGATTAAACGCTTATTTACAAAGATATTAAGGATTTTAGATTTTTGAGTTTTTCCATATGAAAAATCGATTTTTGGATACAAATATGAGTGATCACAGATGGAGCTGCTTTTCTTGATTAAACGCTTATTTACAAAGATATTAAGGATTTTAGATTTTTCAGTTTTTTCATATGAAAAATCGATTTTTGGTTAGAATATCAGTGATCACAGATCGAGCTGCTTTTCTTGATTAAACGCTTATTTACAAAGATATTAAGGATTTTAGATTTTTGAGTTTTTCCATATGAAAAATCGATTTTTGGTTAGAAATATGAGTGATCACAGATCGAGCTGCTTTTCTTGATTAAACGCTTATTTACAAAGATATTAAGGATTTTAAATTTTTGAGTTTTTTCATATGAAAAATCGATTTTTGCTTAGTAATTTGAGTAATCACAGATCGAGCTGCTTTTCTTGATTAAACGCTTATTTACAAAGATATTAAGGATTTTAAATTTTTGAGTTTTTTCATATATAAAATCGATTTTTGGTTAGAAATATGAGTGATCACAGATCGAGCTGCTTTTCTTTAAGGATTTTAGATTTTTGAGTTTTTCCATATGAAAAATCGATTTTGGTTAGAAATATGAGTGATTACAGATCGAGCTGCTTTTCTTGATTAAACGCTTATTTACAAAGATATTAAGGATTTTAGATTTTTGAGTTTTTCCATATGAAAAATCGATTTTTGGATACAAATATGAGTGATCACAGATGGAGCTGCTTTTCTTGATTAAACGCTTATTTACAAAGATATTAAGGATTTTAGATTTTTCAGTTTTTTCATATGAAAAATCGATTTTTGGTTAGAATATCAGTGATCACAGATCGAGCTGCTTTTCTGGATTAAACGCTTATTTACATAGATATTAAGGATTTTAGATTTTTGAGTTTTTTCATATGAAAAATCGATTTTTGCTTAGGAATATGAGTGATCACAGATCGAGCTGCTTTTCTTGATTAAACGCTTATTTACAGAGATATTAAGGATTTTAGATTTTTGAGTTTTTTCATATGAAACATCGATTTTTGGTTAGAAATATGAGTGATCACAGATCGAGCTGCTTTTCTTGATTAAACGCTTATTTACATAGATATTAAGGATTTTAGAGTTTTTTCATATGAAAAATCGATTTTTGGTTAGAAATATGAGTGATCACAAATCGAGCTGCTTTTCTTAATTAAACGCTTATTTACAAAGATATTAACGATTTTAGATTTTTGAGTTTTTCCATATGAAAAATCGATTTTTGGTTAGAAATATGAGTGATCACAGATCGAGCTGCTTTTGTTAATTAAACGCTTATTTACAAAGATATTAACGATTTTAGATTTTTGAGTTTTTTCATATGAAACATCGATTTTTGGTTAGAAATATGAGTGATCACAGATCGAGCTGCTTTTCTTAATTAAACGCTTATTTACAAAGATATTAACGATTTTAGATTTTTGAGTTTTTTCATATGAAAAATCGATTGCTTAGGAATATGGGTGATCAGAGATCGAGCTGCTTTTCTTGATTAAACGCTTATTTACAAAGATCGATAAGGATTTTAGATTTTTGAGTTATTTCATATGAAAAATCGATTTTTGGTTAGAAATATGAGTGATCACAGATCGAGCTGCTTTTCTTGATTAAACGCTTATTTACAGAGATATTAAGGATTTTAGATTTTTGAGTTTTTTCATATAAAAAATCGATTTTTGCTTAGGAATATGAGTGATCACAGATCGAGCTGCTTTTCTTGATTAAACGCTTATTTACAAAGATATGAAGGATTTTAGAATTTGAGTTTTTTCATATGAAAAATCGATTGCTTAGGAATATGAGTGATCACAGATCGAGCTGCTTTTCTTGATTAAACGCTTATTTACGAAGATATTAAGGATTTTAGATTCTTGAGTTTTTTCATATGAAAAATCGATTGCTTAGGAATATGGGATCGAGCTGCTTTTCTTGATTAAACGCTTATTTACAAAGCTATTAAGGATTTTAGATTTTTGAGTTTTTTCATATGAAAAATCGATTTTTGGTTAGAAATATCAGTGATCACAGATCGAGCTGCTTTTCTTGATTAAACGCTTATTTACAGAGATATTAAGGATTTTAGATTTTTGAGTTTTTTCGCTTTTTGGTTAGAAATATGAGTGATCACAGATCGAGCTGCTTTTCTTGATTAAACGCTTATTTACAGAGATATTAAGGATTTTAGATTTTTGAGTTTTTTCATATGAAAAATCGAGTTTTGCTTAGGAATATGAGTGATCACAGATCGAGCTGCTTTTCTTGATTAAACGCTTATTTACAAAGATATTAAGGATTTTAGATTTTAGAGTTTTTTCATATGAAAAATCGATTGCTTAGGAATATGAGTGATCACAGAACGAGCTGCTTTTCTTGATTAAACGCTTATTTACAAAGATATTAAGGATTTAAGATTTTTGAGTTTTTTCATATGAAAAATCGATTGCTTAGGAATATGAGTTATCACAGATCGAGCTGCTTTTCTTGATTAAACGCTTATTTACAAAGATATTAAGGATTTTAGATTTTAGAGTTTTTTCATATGAAAAATCGATTTTTGGTTAGAAATATCAGTGATCACAGATCGAGCTGCTTTTCTTGATTAAACGCTTATTTACAAAGATATTAAGGATTTAAGATTTTAGAGTTTTTTCATATGAAAAATCGATTGCTTAGGAATATGAGTGATCACAGATCGAGCTGCCTTTCTTGATTAAACGCTTATTTACAAAGATATTAAGGATTTTAGATTTTTGAGTTTTTTTCATATGAAAAATCGATTTTTGTTTAGAAATATCAGTGATCACAGATCGAGCTGCTTTTCTTGATTAAACGCTTATTTACAAAGATATTAAGGATTTTAGATTTTTGAGTTTTTCCATATGAAAAATCGATTTTTCTTAGTAATATGAGTGATCACAAATCGAGCTGCTTTTCTTGATTAAACGCTTATTTACAAAGATATTAAGGATTTTAGATTTTTGAGTTTTTTCATATGAAAAATCGATTTTTGCTTAGTAATATGAGTGATCACAGATCGAGCTGCTTTTCTTGACTAAACGCTTATTTACAAAGATATTAAGGATTTTAGATTTTTGAGTTTTTTCATATGAAAAATCGATTTTTGGTTAGAAAAACGAGTGATCACAGATCGAGCTGCTTTTCTTGATTAAACGCTTATTTACAAAGATATTAAAGATTTTAGATTTTTGAGTTTTTTCATATGAAAAATCGATTTTTGGTTAGAAAAATGAGTGATCACAGATCGAGCTGCTTTTGAGTTTTTTCATATATAAAATCGATTTTTGGTTATAAATATGAGTGATCACAGATCGAGCTGCTTTTCTTGATTAAACGCTTATTTACAAAGATATTAAGGATTCTAGATTTTTGAGTTTTTTCATATGAAAAATCGATTTTTGGTTAGAAATATGAGTGATCACAGATCGAGCTGCTTTTCTTGATTAAACGCTTATTTACAAAGATATTAAGAATTTTAGATTTTTGAGTTTTTTCATATGAAAAATCGATTTTTGGTTAGAAAAATGAGTGATCACAGATCGAGCTGCTTTTGAGTTTTTTCATATATAAAATCGATTTTTGGTTAGAGATATGAGTGATCACAGATCGAGCTGCTTTTCTTGATTAAACGCTTATTTACAAAGATATTAAAGATTTTAGATTTTTGAGTTTTTTCATATGAAAAATCGATTTTTGGTTAGAAAAATGAGTGATCACAGATCGAGCTGCTTTTGAGTTTTTTCATATATTAAATCGATTTTTGGTTAGAAATATGAGTGATCACAGATCGAGCTGCTTTTCTTGATTAAACGCTTATTTACAAAGATATTAAGAATTTTAGATTTTTGAGTTTTTCCATATGAAAAATCGATTTTTGGATACAAATATGAGTGATCACAGATGGAGCTGCTTTTCTTGATTAAACGCTTATTTACAAAGATATTAAGGATTTTAGATTTTTCAGTTTTTTCATATGAAAAATCGATTTTTGGATACAAATATGAGTGATCACAGATCGAGCTGCTTCTCTTGATTAAACGCTTATTTACAAAGATATTAAGAATTTTAGATTTTTGAGTTTTTTCATATGAAAAATCGATTTTTGGTTAGAAAAATGAGTGATCACAGATCGAGCTGCTTTTGAGTTTTTTCATATATAAAATCGATTTTTGGTTAGAAATATGAGTGATCACAGATCTAGCTGCTTTTCTTGATTAAACGCTTATTTACAAAGATATTAAGGATTTTAGATTTTTGAGTTTTTCCATATGAAAATTCGATTTTTGGTTAGAAATATGAGTGATCACAGATCGAGCTGCTTTTCTTGATTAAACGCTTATTTACAAAGATATTAAGGATTCTAGATTTTTGAGTTTTTTCATATGAAAAATCGATTTTTGGTTAGAAATATGAGTGATCACAGATCGAGCTGCTTTTCTTAATTAAACGCTTATTTACAAAGATATTAACGATTTTAGATTTTTGAGTTTTTTCATATGAAAAATCGATTTTGGTTAGAAAAATGAGTGATCTCAGATCGAGCTGCTTTTCTTGATTAAACGCTTATTTACAAAGATATTAAGGATTTTAGATTTTTGAGTTTTTTCATATGAAAAATCGATTGCTTAGGAATCTGAGTGATCACAGATCGAGCTGCTTTTCTTAATTAAACGCTTATTTACAAAGATATTAACGATTTTAGATTTTTGAGTTTTTTCATATGAAAAATCGATTTTGGTTAGAAAAATGAGTGATCACAGATCGAGCTGCTTTTCTTGATTAAACGCTTATTTACAAATATATTAAGAATTTTAGATTTTTGAGTTTTTTCATATGAAAAATCGATTTTTGGTTAAAAATATGAGTGAGCACAGATCGAGCTGCTTTTCTTGATTAAACGCTTATTTACAAAGATATTAAGGATTTTAGATTTTTGAGTTTTTCCATATGAAAAATCGATTTTTCTTAGTAATATGAGTGATCACAAATCGAGCTGCTTTTCTTGATTAAACGCTTATTTACAAAGATATTAAGGATTTTAGATTTTTGAGTTTTTTCATATGAAAAATCGATTTTTGCTTAGTAATATGAGTGATCACAGATCGAGCTGCTTTTCTTGACTAAACGCTTATTTACAAAGATATTAAGGATTTTAGATTTTTGAGTTTTTTCATATGAAAAATCGATTTTTGGTTAGAAAAACGAGTGATCACAGATCGAGCTGCTTTTCTTGATTAAACGCTTATTTACAAAGATATTAAGGATTTTAGATTTTTCAGTTTTTTCATATGAAAAATCGATTTTTGGTTAGAATATCAGTGATCACAGATCGAGCTGCTTTTCTTGATTAAACGCTTATTTACATAGATATTAAGGATTTTAGATTTTTGAGTTTTTTCATATGAAAAATCGATTTTTGCTTAGGAATATGAGTGATCACAGATCGAGCTGCTTTTCTTGATTAAACGCTTATTTACAGAGATATTAAGGATTTTAGATTTTTGAGTTTTTTCATATGAAACATCGATTTTTGGTTAGAAATATGAGTGATCACAGATCGAGCTGCTTTTCTTGATTAAACGCTTATTTACATAGATATTAAGGATTTTAGAGTTTTTTCATATGAAAAATCGATTTTTGGTTAGAAATATGAGTGATCACAGATCGAGCTGCTTTTCTTAATTAAACGCTTATTTACAAAGATATTAACGATTTTAGATTTTTGAGTTTTTCCATATGAAAAATCGATTTTTGGTTAGAAATATGAGTGATCACAGATCGAGCTGCTTTTCTTAATTAAACGCTTATTTACAAAGATATTAACGATTTTAGATTTTTGAGTTTTTCCATATGAAAAATCGATTTTTGGTTAGAAATATGAGTGATCACAGATCGAGCTGCTTTTCTTGATTAAACGCTTATTTACAAAGATATTAAGGATTCTAGATTTTTGAGTTTTTTCATATGAAAAATCGATTTTTGGTTAGAAATATGAGTGATCACAGAACGAGCTGCTTTTCTTGATTAAAAGCTTATTTACAAAGATATTAAGGATTTAAGATTTTTGAGTTTTTTCATATGAAAAATCGATTGCTTAGGAATATGAGTTATCACAGATCGAGCTGCTTTTCTTGATTAAACGCTTATTTACAAAGATATTAAGGATTTTAGATTTTAGAGTTTTTTCATATGAAAAATCGATTTTTGGTTAGAAATATCAGTGATCACAGATCGAGCTGCTTTTCTTGATTAAACGCTTATTTACAAAGATATTAAGGATTTAAGATTTTAGAGTTTTTTCATATGAAAAATCGATTGCTTAGGAATATGAGTGATCACAGATCGAGCTGCCTTTCTTGATTAAACGCTTATTTACAAAGATATTAAGGATTTTAGATTTTTGAGTTTTTTTCATATGAAAAATCGATTTTTGGTTAGAAATATGAGTGATCTCAGATCGAGCTGCTTTTCTTGATTAAACGCTTATTTACAAAGATATTAAGGATTTTAGATTTTTGAGTTTTTCCATATGAAAAATCGATTTTTCTTAGTAATATGAGTGATCACAAATCGAGCTGCTTTTCTTGATTAAACGCTTATTTACAAAGATATTAAGGATTTTAGATTTTTGAGTTTTTTCATATGAAAAATCGATTTTTGCTTAGTAATATGAGTGATCACAGATCGAGCTGCTTTTCTTGACTAAACGCTTATTTACAAAGATATTAAGGATTTTAGATTTTTGAGTTTTTTCATATGAAAAATCGATTTTTGGTTAGAAAAACGAGTGATCACAGATCGAGCTGCTTTTCTTGATTAAACGCTTATTTACAAAGATATTAAAGATTTTAGATTTTTGAGTTTTTTCATATGAAAAATCGATTTTTGGTTAGAAAAATGAGTGATCACAGATCGAGCTGCTTTTGAGTTTTTTCATATATAAAATCGATTTTTGGTTATAAATATGAGTGATCACAGATCGAGCTGCTTTTCTTGATTAAACGCTTATTTACAAAGATATTAAGGATTTTAGATTTTTGAGTTTTTCCATATGAAAATTCGATTTTTGGTTAGAAATATGAGTGATCACAGATCGAGCTGCTTTTCTTGATTAAACGCTTATTTACAAAGATATTAAGGATTCTAGATTTTTGAGTTTTTTCATATGAAAAATCGATTTTTGGTTAGAAATATGAGTGATCACAGATCGAGCTGCTTTTCTTGATTAAACGCTTATTTACAAAGATATTAAGAATTTTAGATTTTTGAGTTTTTTCATATGAAAAATCGATTTTTGGTTAGAAAAATGAGTGATCACAGATCGAGCTGCTTTTCTTGATTAAACGCTTATTTACAAAGATATTAAAGATTTTAGATTTTTGAGTTTTTTCATATGAAAAATCGATTTTTGGTTAGAAAAATGAGTGATCACAGATCGAGCTGCTTTTGAGTTTTTTCATATATAAAATCGATTTTTGGTTAGAAATATGAGTGATCACAGATCGAGCTGCTTTTCTTGATTAAACGCTTATTTACAAAGATATTAAGGATTTTAGATTTTTGAGTTTTTCCATATGAAAATTCGATTTTTGGTTAGAAATATGAGTGATCACAGATCGAGCTGCTTTTCTTGATTAAACGCTTATTTACAAAGATATTAAGGATTCTAGATTTTTGAGTTTTTTCATATGAAAAATCGATTTTTGGTTAGAAATATGAGTGATCACAGATCGAGCTGCTTTTCTTAATTAAACGCTTATTTACAAAGATATTAACGATTTTAGATTTTTGAGTTTTTTCATATGAAAAATCGATTTTGGTTAGAAAAATGAGTGATCTCAGATCGAGCTGCTTTTCTTGATTAAACGCTTATTTACAAAGATATTAAGGATTTTAGATTTTTGAGTTTTTTCATATGAAAAATCGATTGCTTAGGAATCTGAGTGATCACAGATCGAGCTGCTTTTCTTAATTAAACGCTTATTTACAAAGATATTAACGATTTTAGATTTTTGAGTTTTTTCATATGAAAAATCGATTTTGGTTAGAAAAATGAGTGATCTCAGATCGAGCTGCTTTTCTTGATTAAACGCTTATTTACAAAGATATTAAGGATTTTAAATTTTTGAGTTTTTTCATATGAAAAATCGATTTTTGGTTAGAAATATGAAATATGATTAAACGCTTATTTACAAATATATTAAGAATTTTAGATTTTTGAGTTTTTTCATATGAAAAATCGATTTTTGGTTAAAAATATGAGTGAGCACAGATCGAGCTGCTTTTCTTGATTAAACGCTTATTTACAAAGATATTAAGGATTTTAGATTTTTGAGTTTTTCCATATGAAAAATCGATTTTTCTTAGTAATATGAGTGATCACAAATCGAGCTGCTTTTCTTGATTAAACGCTTATTTACAAAGATATTAAGGATTTTAGATTTTTGAGTTTTTTCATATGAAAAATCGATTTTTGCTTAGTAATATGAGTGATCACAGATAGAGCTGCTTTTCTTGACTAAACGCTTATTTACAAAGATATTAAGGATTTTAGATTTTTGAGTTTTTCTATATGAAAATTCGATTTTTGGTTAGAAATATGAGTGATCACAGATCGAGCTGCTTTTCTTGATTAAACGCTTATTTACAAAGATATTAAGGATTCTAGATTTTTGAGTTTTTTCATATGAAAAATCGATTTTTGGTTAGAAATATGAGTGATCACAGATCGAGCTGCTTTTCTTGATTAAACGCTTATTTACAAAGATATTAAGAATTTTAGATTTTTGAGTTTTTTCATATGAAAAATCGATTTTTGGTTAGAAAAATGAGTGATCACAGATCGAGCTGCTTTTCTTGATTAAATGCTTATTTACAAAGATATTAACGATTTTAGATTTTTGAGTTTTTTCATATGAAAAATCGATTTTGGTTAGAAAAATGAGTGATCTCAGATCGAGCTGCTTTTCTTGATTAAACGCTTATTTACAAAGATATTAAGGATTTTAGATTTTTGAGTTTTTTCATATGAAAAATCGATTGCTTAGGAATCTGAGTGATCACAGATCGAGCTGCTTTTCTTAATTAAACGCTTATTTACAAAGATATTAACGATTTTAGATTTTTGAGTTTTTTCATATGAAAAATCGATTTTGGTTAGAAAAATGAGTGATCTCAGATCGAGCTGCTTTTCTTGATTAAACGCTTATTTACAAATATATTAAGAATTTTAGATTTTTGAGTTTTTTCATATGAAAAATCGATTTTTGGTTAGTAATATGAGTGATCACAGATCGAGCTGCTTTTCTTGATTAAACGCTTATTTACAAAGATATTAAGGATTTTTGATTTTTGAGTTTTTTCATATAAAAATAGATTTTTGGTTAGAAATATGAGTGATCACAGATCGAGCTGCTTTTCTTGATTAAACGCTTATTTACAAAGATATTAAGAATTTTAGATTTTTGAGTTTTTTCATATGAAAAATCGATTTTTGGTTAAAAATATGAGTGAGCACAGATCGAGCTGCTTTTCTTGATTAAACGCTTATTTACAAAGAATTTAAGGATTTTAGATTTTTGAGTTTTTTCATATATAAAATCGATTTTTGGTTAGAAATATGAGTGATCACAGATCGAGCTGCTTTTCTTGATTAAACGCTTATTTACAAAGATATTAAGGATTTTAGAGTTTTCAGTTTTTTCATATGAAAAATCGATTTTTGGTAAGAAATATGAGTGATCACAGATCGATCTGGTTTTCTTGATTAAACTCTTATTTACAAAGTTATTAAGGATTTTAAATTGAGTTTTTTCATATGAAAAATTGAGTGTGAGTGATTACAGATCGAGCTGTTTTTCTCGATTAAACGCTTTAAGGATTTCAGAGTTTTGAGTTTTATTATATGAAAAATCGATTTGAAAAGGGTTTATAATTAAAATAGTAATTTAAATTGTTTCCTAAAAAGGTCTGCTGTAAATAGGCCACGAGAAAAAAACTCACATACAAATCCAAACACTAGTAGTTCAAGGTTTTTCCTTTTAATTTCTTAGTTTTCTTAGCAACATTATTTATGGGCATTTTTTTATTCAACGTTGGGGATCCGTTTTTTTCTCAACTTCTTCCCAATATTGTGGTCAATACAAAATGTTGTAGTTAAATAAATGTGTTTAGTTTATTAAATGTTTGTGGTTTCTCTTTCATATATTTAATGACATTGTCGTATGTGTTGGATTGGATTGGGTCGTCATATTCAGTCACAGAGTGTGTGTATTTGTTTCTTTCCTTATTTTTTTTATACTCATTCAACATGATTAAATCTTAATGAGGCTTAATAATCTTTTAAATCCTCACAACCTTAACAAAATGAAGCAATTTTTTATTTTTGTTGATTTTTTTTTTAATTTTATTATCATGATTACAAAAAAAAAAAAGAATCAAAAATTCTTTTCATTCAAGAAATACAAACGAAACGTTTTTGGAGGATTTTAATTTTTTTAACAGACTCCCTTTGAATTTAAATTAATCTGTCGGATTAAATCTTTCAGGCCATAACGAAAAAAAAACTTTGTATTTAAGTATTTATGTGATCATATGATGATGATGATGAGTTCTTTTTTTTATCATCCTCTAACATGACAGTTTATGAACTTTTTACCACAAGCAGGACAAGAAAAAAGAAGCAGGCAGGCAGCACACCAAATATAAAATAAAAATAAATAAACGAAGATAAAGTTCATCACTTTAATTTTATAACCAACCTGACACAAATCATGACAGTGACAAGTGTATTTTGAAATTAAAAAAAAATTCAAATTAATACACTTGCTTGCATACATACGATTATGTATATGATTATGTATGTATACGTGTTTATATAATAAACTCTCCCTCTCTTTGTCTGTTTCTATTTCCTTGTTTTCTCTTAAACCCTTCTCTATTAAAAGAAACCTTCCCTCTCAGTGGCTAATTCGGTAATAATGTCCTTTTAATATGCCTAAAAACTTTAGTACCCACCAAATACCCCCTTTCTGTTCAAAATGTAAAACTCTTCTCTTTTCGGATGAATCCAAATTCAATTTAAAAGAGACTGGACGCCAAGTACACAATTTAGATAGTCTATAGTGAGGGACTGTTTTTTCAATTCATATCACAGACTGATTTTAAACGACGTTATGCATCCAAAAGCTGGGGAAAATATGTCACTGGTTTGGAGATGCCAGCACGATATCGCGAAATATCAATACCATAGATAACCTATGGAAAATTGTAGATTCCAAAATACGGTCTCAAATTGTACCACAAAGGAAGATCAGATCAGATGCCGTTACACATGCATGGCAAAATATTTCTAAGAAGAGGATTGATTCTTTGAATGCTTCAATGCATCGTCTCTGTCAAGTCCGACAATAATTTATTTTCGTGAGTGATTTTTGGAAGTGGGTCTTATATGGGAGCTACGATCAATTATGTCCCGATCATCATCAAATTAGGTCGTGTGTTTTATTTCTAAATGAAACTTATTTATGTTGAATTTTATTTTTTTTAAGAGTTTTATGCTTGTTTAAGTAATTTTCGGAAGTGGACCTTATATGGGAGCTAAATTTGTATCAGTTATAGTGATTTTTGCAATGGGATTTGTATGGGAACCATGATGACCTGTTATGGACCGATTGCCATGAAATTAGTTTGCGTAATTTCTTTCTATTTTTTGTGAATACCAACATTTTTAATTGGAAGTGGGCCTTAATTGGAAGTGGGCCTAGTCAATTATGAATCGATCCGCACAAAATTTAAAAATTGCGACCTGTACTTTGCGTACAAGTTTACATGGATAGTGATTATGAAGTGATTCTGAATCGATCGGTGTTAGACCATTTCCGAAAATCACTTTAACGAGCATAGTTATCTTAAAAATATTGGACTTTTCCGGGAAAATTTTCGTGTAATTTTTTAATCCTTAAATGTCCTTTTTGAATAGACTTTTTTTGATTTTCTCGAAAAAGGGTAAAATTGACTCCCAAATAGAGGAGATAGAGGTTTAAGATCTACCACTAAAATTATCCCCATAAAATTCCACAATATAACTCTGACAATAACAATTCTCTCAGACATAAACTTACAACATTTTTTCATTTAATATAATGCTCCCTTCGAACAAAAATTTACAATTTTGACCCACTGACTTAGCTGTTTAAGTCCACTTTAAAAATCAGTTTAATGAGATTTTTAAAAATGTTCGTATTCAAATAAATTTCAACATAAATAAGTTTCGTATTTACACTAATCATGTCGCCTAATTCCTAACTCCCATAAAACCCTCACTTCCGCATCAAAAATAAGCAAAATTTTAAATTATGTAAAATAATATTTACATTTGGTGTACATTTCACAAGGAGACCTTTCGCGACTCGTTGGCTCGGCTTTACCGACTTTTAGGCATTCGGAGCAGGTCTCTGCTGGTTGGTTACCATAACACAATAAACATAGCATACAGAGCAGTATTATTTTAGGACATTTTTTGCTTGAAAGGCAATAACATTATGACAATATGACATGATAGGAGACCTTCTGAATTGACCAATTTTAAATGAATTTAGACAATTGAAAATTCTGCTGTCAATTGTCTAACTGTTTTGCTGTTTTGCTTTTGGTTAGTGGCACAAGTGGCGGCAAATTAAAATATTGTGTTAATTTTTTGACATCCTTTAAAAAATCTTCAAATTTAACCAAAAACTCTTCAACTCCTCAATATGTCAAATCTAGCAGACAGTCAGCGCTATTCAGCAAGATCAATAACAAACCACTCTACCCTTTTGGTGGTTAATAAATAATTCATTGCTTTTAATTACAATATTATAAACTCAGGACAAACATAAAAGGGATGATGTGATAAATAATAGGAGATGATAGTGGTGGTGGTGGTGGTGATGTTATGATACTCCTGTATTTTTTTATAACCCCACTTTTTTGCACACAAAAATTATAAAGCAGCTGCTCTTTAATGAACTTTTCTATTCTATAAATTTCATTTAACAAGTGTTACATTTCAGAAAAAAAACAAACTATAGTGTTTTAAAACTTGTTTTTCATTTTCTTTATTGTTAAATTTATTGCTATTGAACCGTGTTTATTTTGTTTGTTTTTTTCCTCTTTTTTTTAGATTTAACCCTTATGTTTCCATAAATGTTTTTGATCATATAATTACATTTAACTTTGTGTAACATTGTTTTTTATAAACCTGCCAGATGCGTATGATTTATTGTCATTAGATGATGTTCCAAAAATGTTTTGTTTTTTGTTAGTTGGTTTTAATTTTGTGGTGTAGATAATTGTAACAAGTGGAAAATTATTAGGGTTTTATGGAAATTTGTTTAAAATTTATTTGAATAACAAAATGTATAAATGTTAAGATTTTATAGAAAGTTCTAATTTAATTATTATGAGCAATAAATTTACAGATAATTTACAAGATGTACATAGATCAAATTATATTTTATAAAATGCCATTTAAGATATTTACAATTGTAATATTCGATATCGGGAAAAATGTGACCGAATAACGATACCGAAAATATAGATTAATTTTAAAGAAGAAACATGTTTTGAATAGAGTAATTTAATTCAATAAAATGAAGATACAAACAAGATGAATAGCGACACCTAAAATTGAGTTTCTGTTTAGGCCTAATTTTGTTGTTTAGCCTAGTATTAGTTTGGTTTTGGGCCTGAAATCCCCAGTTTCGATCGTATTCTTGATATTTTCAAATTTCAAAAATATAAAAGAAAAACTTTCGAATTACAATTAAAATTATATATAAAAGATTATAATAAATATGATTTATTGGGTGTATGACTTAAAAATGCGGGATTTACAACAGATGGCGAATTTTTTGAACTTGGATTTTGTTTTTATTAACTTATTAGTCATTGTGAAGGGTACATATCTGTCATTTATTCCCATTTAGTCATTGAAAATTATAATGTAAACAACAAAGTTTGTTTTTGCTTTGAAAATGTCATAATTTGTACCAACACAGCGTCATATGCGGGAAGTTTTGCTTTACTTCTTTAATTTGAAAAAAATGTCTCTGAAGCACACCGATTGCTCACCGAAGCTTATGGTGAATGTGTTTCATCGGTTTCAACGTGCGAGATATTGTATGTGCGGTTCCGATGTGCTGATTTTGATAGGGAATACAAAGATCGCCCAGGCCAGCCAAAGAAAGTTTGAAGACCAAGAATTGGAGGCATTATTCCATGAAGAATATTGTAAAACCCAACAAGAGTTTGCAAAATCATTGGAAGCTAGTCCAGCAGCAATTTCAAAAAGTTTGCGAGCAGCAGAATTCATCCAAAAGCAGGAAAATTGGGTACCATACTAATTGAAGCCGAGAAACCTTGAAAAATATCTTTGCATATTCGAAATGATGCTTGAACGCTATAAAAGAAAATCATTTTTGCACCAAATCATTACTTGTTATGAAAAATGGATCCATTACGATAACTCGAATGATAATAGATCGTACGTGAAGCCCGGCCAACCAGCTTAATCGACACCAAAGTCAAATATCCATTTCGTTAAGGTAATGCTTTGTATTGGTTGGTGGGAGCAAAAGGGTCCTATCTATTACGATCTGCTGAAATCTAACCTGATAATTACAGGGATCTTGCACGAAACGTAACTGATTCGTTTGAAGCGAACATTGGCCGAAAAACGATCAGAATATGCGACCAGATATGAAACCCTAATGCAATGCTAGGTCACATGTTGCAATACCTGTTAATAAGTATTTAGAATGAAGTGGTAGGGAAATTTTGCCACACCCGTTATATACTCCATACAGTGCCAAGTCCGACTATTAGTTGTTTCGATCGACGTAGAACATTCTCTTTGGGATACGCTTCACTTTGGAAGAGAGTATCCGATAGTGGCTTGATCCATTCTTGGCCTCAACACCAGTTCTTTTGATTCGGAATCCATATGTTCCAAGAAAGATGTGAAAAGGTCATAGTGAAAAGGGCGGCTCGATGATTGATTTCGTCCACTTTATCCACAATCTCGAAAGCTCTGTCATTTGTTGTCGCTTCTAGGTATGAGCTGGTCTACCAAGTCGTCTTCTTCCCTGCGGGTTCCAGTCTAAGCATTTTTTGGCAATGTCATCTGTCTGGTTTTCGGAGGGTGTGACCTATCTAACTCCATCTCCACTTTTTTATTTCCGTTTTAATAGGCTGCTTTGCCTCCACCCAAAGGTGGTTGTTGGATATTGTCAGAGGCCAGAAAATCCGTAAGAGAAACACTTCAAGACATTGTGTATCTCGTGATGCCATGTTCCAGGTCTTACATACATACAAGTAGGAATTAAATAGTTGGACTTTGGTTCGTTTCGCAATATTAGATGATTTCCAAACCGGATTTAACTGGGCAAATGCACTCTGTGCCTTATTTTTGCGATCTCTCTGATGGTGGAAATTTGTGACTGCATAATACCTCTCTTCTGATGGCTTGTTGCTTTCAGCATCACAACATTGAGGACGCATTTAAAAAACACAGCTTTGTCTAACTTCAGTTTTGACTACGATCTTGTCCCTCAGCTGTTTTTCACGTAACATACGGCAAGTGGCATTCTTGTTTGATTAGCTGTGTTCATTTTTCGGGGGCACCCTTGCATACCAGCGAGTTCCATATAGCGTTATGGTTGAGTGTGTCAAAGGCCTTTTCTGGGAAGATTTATGATGACTCCATCAGACAAATCGGCAGGAAAATATTCATGTGCCCAAAATGGTTTAATAATGGGTTCCAGCAGTCGCGCACTGGTTATACGGTCGGCTGTAAGCAATTCTGGAGATATATTATCCAAACCAGGTGATTTGTTTGGTTTGAGAGATCTTATCACTTATTTCAGGACAATCAGTAGAGATGTCACCATTTGGTGTATGCAGTAGATGTTGATAGTATACCGGAGTAAAAGCTTTCCCATGAAATTTCTATGTTTTAAGTTCTCCCACATCGTTTTTTAAAGGCTTTCCGATCGATTATTGACATACACGATGGGTTTCAGCCGCAGCATGAAGTTCTTTTGCTATGTTGTTGACCCATTTCCATTTACCTCTCCGGGCACTGCGTTTTACCTCAGAATTAAGGCGGGGCCTACCTGAGCGTTAAAATCACCCATCATTATGACAATATCTTGTCACTGTTGCGAGGACGCTATCGAGAAGATCATAGAAAGATTCCTATGTGGAGTTTTCAGAGGTTTCCGTGAGGTACGCCCCCACGAAATATTTCGGGCTTTTCCACGCACTCTGGCAGTAATGATTCTATCGGAATGAGGTTTCCAATCAATTAGGGCACGTTCTACCTGTTTTGAATCCGACGCCACTTGGTCGAAATCGTTAGCTGGTTTTCCGGAGAATTGTTCTGATTCAAACCATCGCATTTTGCATAACTCAAGTAATTAGAGATTATAAGCGGATAATTCTTTGCATAATGGTGTAAGCCTTGAGGTTTCCAATAAAGAACGTACATTCTATGTTCCAATTCTAGTCCTAGATTTCATGCAAAATACCGTCGTCGTTTTATCGAGTTTATTAGTTATTCTTGTTCTGGTTTCATTAATAAGATTGCGTCCGATCCTGGTGTTGGGGCTGCCAACATCGCCACTGGGCATGCAGAAGTGTGTAGGTATTTAGCCATACAAAATATTAGGGTTATCCCGCCCATGGTCGGTCGTTAGCGCGACAGTGGACACCAAGTATTTTAGACAGTGGGTGAGGTTGACATTAAGAAAGGTTTGGCCACGTAGACAAATTTAAGAATTTGCTTGCGCTTCACTTTTCCATTATACCCCCAATGGCCAATACTTTGAATAAATTTATATTGTACAAATATTTCAAAATAAAAGCTAAAAATTTGAAAAAAAAAAATTCAATAGTAGGAGTTTGACTTATTATTTGGGAATTCAAGTATTTGCTGGTTCATTATTAATTATTTAACTTGGTTTGCCAATACAAAACTTCCGTAGCAACCTATATACAACCAACGGCCTAAATACAAAAGAAATCATTAAATAATTGCTGTATGTTTTCTTAATAAAATATTTGCTTAAACATATTGTTAAAATTATTGTGAAGATTGTTGGAAATCACCACAAAACATACCAATCAAAAAAACATTTTTTGAAATTTAAGTTATTTAGTGTATTGTAGAGCTCATTAAGCAATATATATTTTTTATTCACATTTTTAGTTTTCGTTAACTCGAAATCGAATTTAAACACAGAGAATTTTCAATTTATTAACGCTGAAATAAAGCAAAACAAAAACAGACAGCTTTTAAATATTTGTAAGATTTTGTTATTGTTATTGTTGCTGTTTAGTTTACGTTTTATTTTTGTTTTGAAAAGGGTTTCATTGCTATTTTGTTGGTCGGTCGGCTGATTGCTTCAAATTCGATTTTTCAATGTTTGGTTTCTAATTAAAATACCTTTTGGTCTTTAAACTTGCCACAAACACAAACAAAATTATTCCGCATCTGTGCTAGTGGTGGCGATATTAACTTTTTTATTTAGTAGTATTGGTTGTGGGATCGTGTGTGTGTGAGAAAGAGTTAAAGGAAAATATTTGGTTGAGCTTAAAACCGATCGTAAGGATGTTGTATTTGGTCGTGGTGGTTTTAGTGTAGTGTTGGCGGTCTCACACACAAAAAATAAATACGAAACTTTAAAAATAATAAGCCGACCTTAAAACGAAAAATTCTCTACGATATAAAAAAAATAAAAATAAACAACAATAACTTTAGTAACAACAAATAAATTAGAGGGGGTCTTTGCAGACTTTAAAATACCCTACTATTTATATAGAAAATGATTAAAAGAGCTACAAGAGTAAAATTTCAAACGCAAGGATTTGCTGTTTCAATCATTTTAGATGTTGACTACACAGCTTAGTACTTATTAAGGTTATAAAGATCAGTTAATAATTTTCCCATGATTACATTCTGTTACATTTCATCACTTTGTCAGCAACAGCTATAACTGGCCTGCTGATTCTCAGCATTAAAAGAACCCTGATCAAATATTAAACTCTCGTTAAAACCCCTGCTCAAAGAAATTACATTATATGTAAATGTAATTTTAAGTCATTTAAGGAGACCTCTTCCTAGCAATTACTAGACCTTGAATACAAATTGGCCACCTGAACACACCTATTCCCCCAATCCAAAAGTAGGTTTTGTTGAAAAACGCAGAAAAAAACATCATCATATGTACATATGTGCATTTTATTACTAATGAAGCACAAAATGTTGAAATATTCGCTTGATGTTGCATAAAAAAAATTCCTATGAAATTGGCCAATACACCACCAGCAAAACCCTTGAAACAAGTCCGTAGAAGTGAAGGGGAATAAACGTTTTGGTTTCTTGTAGATACGTATGGACGTAATGCTTACATCTACTACACTGATCTACTCGTACTATGTGTAGCCGCAGCATGCGTGAATATGCGGCGCAGCATGAGTGTAGACGAGAGAGAAAAAATGAAAAATGTGCGAAAGTTTTGGTTGGATTTTAAACATTTGCACAGACTCATCGTCATCATCATGATCATCAACATGGATGCAAACGAACTTGATGACGATTGTTGGTTTGGGAAAAGAGGAATAAATAAAATGACTCACATTGAAATATGAAAGATGCTGATGAGGATGATGATAAAATTTAAAATGTATTTAAAACGGAAGCATGATGTTTTATAACTTCTTTTTAATAATTTTAATTTGTTCTTAGTGAACGGGGAAAAAAAACTCATTAAAAATAAATTTTGTTGTGAAATTGTCTGTGTGAATAAGAGCCAGTTTAGACACCAACTTTTTAATGATTTCATTTCAGTTTTTGTGGCAGCCAATTAGATAAATGTTTTGGGATTTGTTTATATTTGAATTAAATTAAAAATGCTTATTATATAGACATTTAATAGATAGAACGAAATATGCATCTCAGCCGTGATCTTCTTGATGTTAAAATGTTTAACGTTACTAGCTGAACGATTGCAAAGTAAATGTCTAATTAATATATTAAGTTATTAGAATGTGGGATGTTTGTACAATATAGATTTATTCAAAGTATTGACCATTGTTAGCTATCACCTTTTCCAATAATTCTGGCAACATATGGATTCCGTGCCAAAAGAATTGTTCATCTTTTAAGGCCAATAACGAATTAAGCCAATGTCGGATACACTGTTCCTAAGTGAAGCGTATTCCAAAGAGAGCGTTCTACTGTGATCGAAACAAATAGTAGTTGGACGGGGCACGGTTTGGACTATAAAGCAAAACTTCTCAAACTCGTCTTTCTAAATAGTTGTCATGATGGAATATTACGGTCGCATATTCTGGGCGTTTTTAGGCCTGGCCAGACCAACATAGATCATAATATATAGAACCCTTTTGATCTCACCAAATACTGAGCACCATAGATATTTGTCTCGTTGAACGGGCTTCACATACAACCTCTTTCTTTTCTGGGTATCGTAATATATTTTTCATCGCAATTAATGATTCGGTGCAAAATTTCAGACATGCAAAATCGTCTTTCAAAGTATCTCGGCTTCAATTCGTATGGTACCCAATTTCCCTGCTTTTGGATGAATCCTGCTACTCGCAAACTTTTTGAAATTGCTGCTTAAGGAGCTCCCAATGATTTTACAAGCTCTTATTGGGTTTTACAATATTATTCATGGAATAATGCCTCCAATTCTTGGCCTTCAAACATTTTTGGCTGGCCTGGGCGATCGTTGTCTTCCGCATAAACCAGTATTAAGGCGTTGTCCGATATAGAGTTAATGCTGATCTACTTTATCACGTCATTTAACATATCCTGCATGTCACATAACCTACACGCAGAGAAAAAATATGGTTGGACATGGTTACTACAACTATACTATGTTCTCTGTAACAATATATTGTTGTCGTAAACATATAATTATTGTTTTAATTTAATTTCAACAATATTATAGTTACTGTAAACGTTTATATTTTCATCGCAATTATAAATATGAATATGGTTTTCGAACAACTAAATAATGATAATTAGGTAAACATATTATTTTTATGTACAACCATTAAATGTTAAGTTTATATACGCGTAGTCATAAAATGTTTAAGATGTTAACAGAATATGTTTAGAACAACTAAATAATAATAAATGTAGTCATAATATGTTTAACATGCAAAAAAAATATGTTTACTTTTAATAGTCTGTTTTCCCACCATTTGTGAGTGTTGGTGTTTGTCTCAGCTATGTTATTTTTACAAGTAAATTTTGAGTGTCTGTAATTCCCATTCGCTCTATAGTTTTATTTGTATATTATCTTTAACTTTCCTAGAGCGAATAACAATAAATTTGATTTAATCAATAATATTTTAATTGTGAATTTAGTTAGTACTTTAAAACTAAAACCTATTAAAATTTTGTATTTCCAAAAATAAATTTTAATAACAATATGATTATTTTGGATCATAATATGATTAATTGTATCATAATATGATTTAATTGGGTCATAAATATGATGACTTTGGGTCATATTATGATTGATTTTTATCATAATTTGATTATTTCAGAACATATTATGATATTTTATGATACTAATAATGATCATAATATGTTTTGGACTACAAGCAAAAATCTGATCATAATATGTTGCTCTTAGTTTATGGTTACCACAACCATGTTTTTTCTCTGCGTGTATGGGAGAGTTCACATTTATCATCAGCCTAGTCTAATGACTCTTTTCTAAATCATTAATTTTCAACTGCAAATGGTCACCAAAAAAAGTGTCATCACACTGTTGCCATAGTTATTAAACAGTATAAGGAAGGAAGACTAGAACATAGATAGGCAACCTTGATCAGGAATAAGGTCTAACAGATACTTTAGCTTTTGTGCATGGGAGTTACTCCTCAATTTGATTCGAAAGGAAATCGTTTCGAACGTATTTAGCACTCAATTTCGAACATTTTCATTTTTCGATTGAGTTACGCAGTAACCGCCCTGAATAATGAAATGTAACATCCAGATAAGGAATAGCATAGGTGTCTCAATGGTATTAGATGTTTCTACTTTTGAAATGTTAAAAATTTAATTCCTTATGAAATACCTAGATTTTTTCTAAACACATAATACAACTCTAATAATTCTTCTAAATATATATAAATGACTTTATTAAATAAAATTGCTTGAATTGAAAAACAATATTTTGCAAAGTTATTTATTTTTTTCTCAACAAAATTTATATTTATATACTACCAAATAACTTTCAAAGTCACATACAGCCATTAAAGGGATTTTTCTATAGCAAAAAAAAAAAAACAAAAGATTATCTTTTCAAAAAATAAATAAATTTCCTAGAAACTGATGAGATTAGGAAACATATCGAAACAGTAACAAGGTGTTTTATGTCTCACATGTATGGAAATCAATAGAAAAAAACAGAAATAAATAAAAAAAAAACTAAATAAACAGACATCATTTGGTCTTTAATATAGATTTCCAGCTATAACCCAACAGTTTAAACATGAAATTGTAGTAAAAGTACAAAAATCGAAGAAAAACGTGCGCGATAAGTTTTGTGTAAATCACGTCAAAAATCGAGTGTTGAAAATATTGCTTTTGGTTATTGTACTTTTTTTTTTTTTGTTTATTGTTGCAATGACTTTGTTGTTGTACTAGAGCTGCAGCAGCAAGCAGTGTTGTCTATACGAGTGTAAAGTGATGGTGTTGAAAAACATATCACATGCAAAATATACTTTAATGTTGCACCTTCTTCACCATTAGGTACATAAAACATGCAGTACTATCTTGCATAAAAAAAAATTAAAAGAAAAACGTTATAAATTGTTGTTATGGTTGTTTAAACCTTTAATGAACCAGGGAGTTTTTAAATTAAATACCATTTTAACATGTTTTTGAAATGCAAATAACTTATGTTACGCATATTTATAAGAAGAACAAATTGAACTTGTTGCTAGAATATGGGAAACTTTCCATATTTGACAATATTTATATTGGGAGGAAATGAAACATGTCAGTATAAAAATGAAATCCGTTTCTTTTCAAAACAGGTAATTGAAAATCGCACTTGAATAAAGGATATCTTAAAAAAGTATATTTTTTTCTTCTTCTTGGACCAGCACTCAGAAGATGACCTTTACTGATGCAAAACATTGTGTTGAAACTAGGAAAATAGGTTATGGTAGGAAGGATATAGGGAGTGGTGTTTGTGAACATTTGATTTAAATTTTCCTATATTGAAAAAGACAGGAAATACTTCAGGAGGAAGCTTATTTCACATTCGGAAAGTACGGCTAAGGAAAGAATTTTCTCTGTAGTGTGTTGTGCGGTTCACTGGACAATCGAGCACAAAGGGATGTGTTCTTGATGAAAAACGTGTGTTACATATAAATGTGCGCGTTTCAGAAACAAGTTCTCTAATTTCATCAGAACATTTTACATTGTAGTACCGATTGAACATTGAAACGCTGCCCACATTTAGTCGGTGCTCCAGCGAATCAATAGACTTCGATGCCCTAATGTCACCAATAATCACCTTCGCCCTCTCCGGTACACGGTCGAGAAGCTCCAAAATATACTTTGAAGCACCGTCGCATACATGGGAGTTGTATTCCATTTTCGATCGGATATAGGTATGCAAATAGAGAAGAGATCAGATGAAGTGTAGTAATTCCTACAACGTTTCAGAAAATCATGACAGAAGAAGCTTTCAATTCTTTCGACACTTGAAAAATGTGTTTAGACCAGAGGACATCACATTATATTCTCATACCCAGAACATCAAGAGCGTTTGATTTCACAATATTTACACAACCCATAAATACAGATGAAGCAACATAGTCTGCCGTTCGTTCGATATTGTCAGAAGGTTCCGATTAAGGGAATCATTCATGTTTTGCCTCATTGCCCCAATCTCCGACAGGCTTGGTCTGTAACTGAAAGCATATGAATGACAAATGTTGCTGTCATCTGCAAAATAATAGATAGCGTTGGAAGTTTGACGTAGAAGGTCGTTTTGAAAAAATAAGGAATAGAGTAGGAGAAAGAACTGATCCTTGCATTACCCCTGAATTTATCTTGAACTTGTTTGATGAGATCCCATCTATAACAACTCGTATAGGGCGATCTCTGTGAAAGCTTGATATAAATCGAGGGAAGTTAATACCGTCCTCCGAAATTCGACAGTTGTTAGCGGTCATAGTGTTGAAGCTATATCTGTCAAAATCGGATAAATGGATGAATGGGTACGTCAACAAATAAAATTGTCGAATTTGGGAAGATACCAATGCAATTGAGATTCAAGAGCGTCCAATGCACCCCGAAAACGTCACTCAGGTCATCACCGCCGACGGCGAGCGCTACTGGTCCATGATTACCAACTTCTTTTGGCATAAATTTGATGATATGGACACCAACGACATGTGGTTTCAATAGGACGAGTGATTTGAGGATAGAGGTGATATGAAATGGCCACCGAGATCGTGCGATTTGACCCCTTCTTCTTGTAGGGATTTCTTAAGTCGCTGGCCTTTGCGAATAAGCCACAAACCACAGCGGCCCTCAAAGCCAACATAACCCATGTAATCGGTCAATGGAATGTTTAAAATTTGCAAGATGCAAGATATTATATTGCGTGTATAACTTTAAAATGCGGGATTTACAATAGATGGCGTATTTTTTTAACGTGTATTCAAATCATTTGCGAGCAGCAAGAATTGAAGCCGAGATAACTTGAAAGACGATTTTGCATGTCCGAAATGATGGCTCCAATAATATAACCCGAAGAATAAGAGATCGTATGTGAAGCTCGGCCAACACCAAATATCCATGGCGCTATGGTAATTTTCTCTATATATGCAAGGAGCAAAAGGGTCCTATCTATTATGAGCTGCTGAAATCTGACCAGACCATCACAGGGAATCTCTACCTAATGCAACTGATTCGTTTGAAGCGAGCATTGGCCGAAGATAGCCGAGAATATGCGGCCAGACATGAAACTGTAATATTCCATCATTACAACGCAAGACCACATGTTGCAAAACCTATTCAAAGAATTTAGAATGAAATGGTTGGGAAGTTTTGCCTCACCCGCCTTATAGTCCAGACAGTGCTCCTTCCGACTACTATTTCGATCGATGCAGAACGCTCTCTCTGGGATACAATGCACAGAGAAACCGAGTATCCGATATTGGCTTCCGCATTTTTAAGTCATACACCCATTATTACAGACGAAAAATGTCGATGATATTTCACACACACTTTGTTTTAATTAAATTTATAGATAGGAAGCGCTTATAGAAAGACCCTTTAATTTATCCAAAAAGCTACTCTTTAGACAAGGTTTGTCATAATTAAAATTTATATATTTACAATGACTTTGTTGGAAGAAAACATGTCACCTCCAATATTCGTACCAATTGTGAGACACATTGTGCATTTAAGTGTTAAATTCACATATGAATATGCATCTTAGTATTATCGTCATTTTTTTTTGTTTACGAAAGTTAAAGAAGAAAGAAAAGATCCTTCGACTTTTATTTCATGTTTTTCATTTTGGCAAAAAATGCGCATGCAGTACCCAACCAACAACCATCGATGATGATGATGCTGATGATGACGATGGTGCATATTGAAAAATGTTTATTGTAAACGCATTTTGATCGCAATCATTGAAGTTGAAACACATGCTTATAAAGCTCAATGATTATGGAAACAAAACCACAAAAACTGCAGCTAAAAGAAGTACGAATGTAAGAAAAAATTTTATAACCGTAACAGAAAACGTACAGAAAATTTACAAATTTGCATGCAGTACCTTACTGACTGGTAAGTATTTGGAGTAAGACTCCAGGCATACAATGTGTGTCTTTATATGGGCTCTCTCTCTCGTCGACAAAACAACAAAAGATGCAGTGGCAACTTAAACTGCGTTTAATGGCTGCAACATGATGACATGATGCCAATACCAGGTAACCATGCAAAAAACTAAACTAAAAACTAAAACACATACGACGACTATATATTGGTGGCTGTTGGACAACTTACCAACCATACCAAGTCATCATCATCTTCATCCAAACCAACTCAACCAAATACAGCCATTGCACACAGCGACCAACAACCGACAGATTTAGCAACACTTATTTTCTTTACTGCACTTTTTGTTGTTGGGTTCTCCGGTGTGTTGTTGTCGAGCGAAGGTGCTGGCAAGAAAACATGTGTTGTTTCGTAGCTGCCGCTAAAGTACATGTAAGTGTCATATTGATATGAATTTATGACATCACGTGGCCATGTAATCGACATTTTCGGTCATATTCAAATGTAGCAAGCTGCCATTAAATGGCTTTACGAAATCTATGTACATTATAACATTATAAATGCAAAATACATTATTGAAAATAAACTACATAGTGTGAGATTGCTATAATCGGTTTTATCGAATCTTTTTAAGCTCTTTTCAATACTATTTTGAATGCACAGCGAAATATATACACACAGCCCCAGAAGTGAGTATACACAAGTGATTTTTTTGATTTTTTTAAGATCATAAAAATCATTGTATTACGAATTAAATTTTTTTTTTCAGAACCATATCAAATTATTCAACTCAATCTCCAACAAACCGAATCTTTTAAATTTGAATCTATGGACAGATTTTAGGATTTTCATTATCTTAAAAAAAATCAAATAATTTTTGGTTTTTACTCACTTTCGTTTTAGAAGATTTTCAAAAGTTTACGATTGTTCGCTGAAAAGACAAATTCTTCTGAAGATAAGTATTCCTATCATAGGTCAATCCCTATCATAGGCCAATGAAAACGGTCAGGGGATCAAATAGGTGAAGAGCTAACTGGTATTTTTTTACCAGAAAATACAAAATCCCGGTCCAACATTTAATGGTACCATTCTTGAATTCTCGAGAAAAGTCAAATACTACTACTTTGGCGTTATTTTAAACTCTATGCTTTTGTGGAAACTTAAAGTTTTTTTTTTTTTTAAACAAACACAAACTGCGAAGCGTTTTGCTTGTATGCAGAAACACCCAGAGTCTCTGGCAGGAATCGAAACCGCAACACTTGGATTGATTGTCCAGTACACTATCGTCTAGTCTATCGGGGCAAATATATTATAACATACCCTTGAGAAGAGATGGGGTCCTATCCTATGGATAGTTGTGGACACTGAAACACACCTCAACATTTTGAACATGGAATAGAGACTAGCTTGCTGTTACTGGCTCCATGTGTTCATTTCCTCAGTCAAATCTGGTCGCTGGACATATTATTCCTTAAAATCTACATCATATGTTTCTATGCTATGACGGCTCTTAGACTTCAGTCAAGCTGACTGAAGCATTACCACATTAACCCCGCACAATCATACAAAAAGTAGGCAAAATTTGGGAGTAGCAAACGACTTATATAGTTAGTAGCTACACCGAACTTTGATATAACCTTTAAGAACAGAATACCTAAACGAAATGACTGGGCTGTGAACTCTTTCTTCCGATGAGACGCGATCTCAGTCCAAACTGAAATATGAAGATTGACATTGGTTTGGGAATTTTCTTTTGGCGTACTTGCAGTGTTGCCAATTTAGCCCTTTTTGGGCTAAATTTAGCACTTTTCAATCTTGTTTAGCCACAAAAAAATTAATTTAGCCTTTTGCCTTTTTTTAGCCTTTTTTATTTTCATTTAGCCATATATATTTACTCTAATGAAAATTATATATTTACTCTAATGATCTGAAATTTTTGGTGTTGAAAATTAGTAAAATCAGTTCAAAAAAATTGGCAGGGATATTATGACAAAAATTAACTAAAAATGTAAACAATTTAATTGTTTGAACCTTCCATACATTAAAAAAATGCCATAACTAATATAGAGAAAATGGACGTTATTTGAATAAAAATTGTTAATAAATATGTTAATGTTTTACGTGCGGGTCCTTGCGTTTATAAAATCATATATAGGGTTAAAGAGAATACTTTAAACTTTATCTGGGCGATGTATTTGTTGATACTTTTGAAGGTTAGGTTCCTCTAAATTTAAAATTTGATGTAAATATAGTACTTTAACAAAAATTGTATAACACATGCCATGTAGTATACCGTTTTCAAAGACTACATTCCAACCAATTTAGAAAGAAAAATTCAGTTCATTATCGATAATAACTTAGCTATGATCATTTATACATATCTGATCAAATATAAAAAATTAACTTTTATCCAAATTTAAATTAAATATTTATGTTTACATATTTTGGCTACCTTAGTTTTGATATGTTTACTAACTAATGGCAAAATTTATGTTTTTGCCAATGAAAATCAATTCTGTACGGCGAAGTGTATAATTTTTAGAATATCTTTTTTTCTGCATTACATGAGAGGCATATTTGCCATATCAAAATATTCTCCATCGAAGTTATCACAAAGGATTACTTTATACATAATTTGTCTTTCATATAAAAAAATTTTCCTAGGAGCATTTTGCAGGCCAGGTGATAAATACGAGGTGATAAAAACATCGGCATATGATATACGTGTGGCCCCATATTACGTTATTTGAAAGTTAAGGATCAACATACAGGAATAAATATTCTTATTTTCGCATTTGAACGTGTGTTATATTCATACATTTTTGTTTGTCTATTCGGCATAGCCAAATGTAACATTCTAAGTAGTTTTTTGTGTCAAATGTATGTATTTTTTTAATTAAAAATGTTAGCCCTTTTTAGCCACTTTTTAGCCCTTTTTTAGCCTTTTTTTTCTAAGTATTTAGCCCTTTTTGTTCACCATGAATTGGCAACACTGCGTACTTGCACCATTTACCAAGAGGAGATTTTCGGTATCGATGTAGCTGGCAGAAAATTATTTGTCGAAATTGATATCTACATGAACAATCAGGGATCTCAAATTTAACTTAAGATTATGGAAATTTTATCTTAATTGTACTTATTCGCTGGCCCAACTTAGACAACAACTTGTAGAGTTAATATGGGTTCCTGGACATGATAGCAACCCAGGAAATGAAATAGTTCTTCATTTGATCTTGATTGTAGAATTTTCAAAATGCACTGGCACTTTCTGGCACGGAAAAGAACCAGGAATCTCCTGGCACTTGGTAGGAAACCACTACTTACTTACTGTTATAGAACTGTTTCATGATCTGGACGAACTCAATGATGTGTCACTGATAAATTTTAGTTCTTACGTGGACTTAGGTCGGAGGTTAATTCATTTAAAGTGTATAATGGTATCAAAATGGGCCTAAGAGTTTTTGAGTGTACTGGCTAATTGCGAACCGAACTATATATTCGGGCAAAAAAAGTCTAAAAAATGTTAATGCTATACTTTAAGTGAATGTTTGAGCTCATTTTAGCATCAAAGTTAGAAATGGACTTATTTTGCTTTTTCATGTTAAATAAAATTTTTAGCTTATGACAAAACATAAACTGAAGCCTTCTTCAGTCTTTTAACAAGAGTCCAATGTATCTTTATTTACCAACAAATATTTTTGAAAAATTTCTTCTGCATTTTCATCACAACATTTCCTCGCGTATGTCAATCTATAAGCTTCGATCGTTTTGTAAAAAATCTCTTTGTTCCTTTCTGGAACTCAATATCGGGTAAAATGTATCATAATTTTCTATTTGAGATTTTGTTATTCGATATCGAGCCAGACATTTTTTACATTTTATTGTAATTTCGATATTGAAATCATTTTTCGAGACGATACGAATGCTATAATTCGGTCCCTGACCTTTGTTTCTGTATATTCAAATATTTAACAAGAACTTCATTACCAGACTACTGGCCAAATCGAGCTAATTTGCCGATTTCTTTATTTTTTCTTATTCATAAACATATCACACTGGTTCCTCTAAAGCAGCGAAATGCAATGAGCTCTCAAATGAGCTCTCTTGTTTTTATTTTCACATGTACGCAATCACACACATTGTATAAAAACAGTCAGTCTCGCATGAGCATTGATAGAAGCAGGTTGTGTTACGCTTTTATGTTCGTTTATTTCATTATTTCAGCTATTTGTTTTTGTTTTTGCCAGAGAATAATTCTCAACTCATACAACTACAAGATCTAAAAACTGTAGTGGTGTGAGTTTGCATTTCGCTGCTCTAAAGAGAGTCAACTCAAAATTTCAGTAGCGGCAAAAAACTGTTTTTTAATACTGTTACGTTTTAACCTTTTCAAAACGTTTGGTTTATTTCCTTTAAATAAACCGTTTAGTAGTTTGAAAATTGTAACAACTCTTTATTTATTTAAAATATACAACAACAGAATTAAATAGTCACTCAATGTTTTTTTTATACACGTTTATAAATTCTCAGAAATACAGACACTTTATAATGTATACGAATTCACTTGAAAAATACAGCACACTTTAAGGCACTCAGTTGATGTTTATTCAAATAGGGTATCTGATAAACTGACTCACGACTGCAACCTCTGCCACTATTTATAACACTGCCATCTGCACTCCAGATTGTTCTTTAACTGTCAAAATTCGAATATTCTAGATCTTGCTAATACATACGCCATCTGTGGTGTACTTTCTACAATGTTGTTTAACTGAATATTCGAATTCGAATACAGCGTTGCCAACTTACGATCAAATCAACTGAAAGCTTTTATTTAATAATGCCCACAGATATGTTTCAGTTTGCTATTACAGCACTGTTATTTGAAAGCATTATGCTACTTTTAAATCAGCCCTTAAAATCGTTATATTTGAATTCAAGTACAATTTCGTAACAATACATTACAATGAAAGTTGAAGACGGATACACCAGATTTTTTTGAGAATAGAGAAAATGATGTAAGATCGATTTCTTGCAAAAACACTTAAAAATGATAAGGAGATTCGAAAAATTTGAGCACCTTCATTTAAAAAATTTACTGAAGATGCTACAAAATCATAAAGAAAAAATCATCTAGCCAAGTGTTAAACTTCTTGATCTAGGCTGATAAATGGTAGTCTGAGATTTTCGGAATTCTTTTGTTGAACCAATCAGGAATAATATTTATATCAGAGTTAAAGTGCATTCAAAAGAATAATCGTATATTTGCGCATTTAATGATTCGTAACAGTCGTGCAGATATAATCCTGATTTAACAATATTTCTCATCAGTATCTTTCTATCTATAATGAGAACATAATATATCCATGTGTAACAAACGGAATGACACAAACAATAAACCTCCTGAATATTTAATGGAAGTTATAAAAGGCTTCTAAAAGGTAGAGCAACAAAAACAACAACAACTATAATAATAATATGAAAAAGTATGGCAAGTTGAGATCCATAAAACAGTCTATCTGTCCGTGATGATGTCCGTCCAAACGTTTGTCTGTTTTCTACATATATATTGAGATAATGCCATGTTTAGAAGAAAATGATTGTGTGTGAAAAAGAACATTAAAACTTTTTGTTGCCGCAGTTGCTGTTGTTGCAACAGCAAAAGTTCCTTTAGGTGAACGCATTTTTTTCTCATAAGTAGCTGAAAACAACAGCAACTTCTAAATAGTAATATGTCTTGCAACATATTTAAACATACATAGTAAAATGTACTCGTTCGTTTGTACTCGTATGTAAAACATGTTGGCATGTTACGACAACTACTTGCTTCGTTCGTTCGTAGTTGGTTCGAATATGGAGTTTGTTGCTCGTTGTGGTGTTAAAAACACGCAATCTTGTTGAAAGTAATTGGTTAATTATGTTACATGCTAAATTTTGTAACGTATATAAATTAAAAAGGACTTCTAATGGATTCCAAGATTGATGTATAGATTCACTAGAAAATTAATATCTTCGTTGTCGACATAAATTCTTTTAAGAGTCTCAGAGACTGGTGAGACTAATAAAGAAACACTTGAAACAACAACTGAATGGCAAAAAAAAAAAGAAAATAAAAATAAAATGAAGGAAATAAAATGTTGTGAAAAATTTGTCAAAGCTGCATTTAAGGAAAAAAATATGTAGTAACTGAGATTACTTGCATACATAAATTTATTTTAAATACATAAATAAGTCTTTTAAAAAAGCGATTTCTTATTGAGGTTATGTCCTACTAAATATGTATGTATATGGCGAATATAATAAATGTCTAAATTCTAAAATATGTAAAAAAAGGTATCTAATAAATTATTGATTTTTTCTTTTGTTAAACTAGTTGCTGCACTTAAAACAATAATAGCAACATGATTTGTTTAAACGTTTTTTAAATTACTTTCAAAGATTTTTCTTTTATATAGAAATGTAGACTATTTTATATAGAAACTAGCTAAACCCCGATATGATGCATATAAAAAAATGAGAGACCTATTCGGACAAAGTTTGAATAATCTCATAATTATAGTTCTCAAGATATTTAGAAATAACTGCTTACTTTGTATGGGTGGTAACTCATCCTTTGTACCGATCCTCCCATTTTTCGGTTAAATATCATGCAGTAATACGAAATTGATTCGTATAAAGTTTGAAGACTTTCACAATAATGGAAAATAACTATTTACTTTGTATGATAAGTGTCACGCCCACTAATACAATCCCGCCCATATTCAGCCAAATTTCATATAATGATAAATTAATTCGCACAAAGTTTAAATACCTTTACGATTATAGTACTTCAGATATTATAAATTAAGAAATTACATTGAATGGGAGGTGCCACGCCCATTACTACAATACTACCCATTTTCAGCCAAACTATGTACAATAATAAAGGAGATATTCGGACAAAATCTAAAGACTTCCACAGCTATTATAAATCCCGCATATTTGAGTAATACACCCAATATTTACTTTGAATGGGAAGTGCCACGCCCACATGAAATGTCCTTTTGTTTCTTTCAGATATAGTAAAAATTTCAAGATCGATTCAGTGGTTTAGGCTCCTATAAGACACAGCCAAACAAACAAATAAACAGATATACATAATTTTTACTTGTATCTATATTGTATTTAATAAGGAGTGAGATCAACAAAACCTTAACACACATTTTTTTGTATTATTTGATTTTTTTTTTGATCAAGTTACCTTTGACAAGTGTGCCAGTTATTATGTTTAATATCAATTATGTTCGTTTGTGGTTAATCTGTTTAAAATGAGTGACGAGAAAAAAGTGCGTACCAAAATTATTAAATATTTTCAACAAAACCGAACTTGGTCCTACAACAACTTGGCCAAATAATCAAAGGCACTGTTTCCAATGTTATTAAACAGTATTGGAAAAACTAGTCCGTTGATAGATAACCTGGTTCATGATGTTTCAAAAGCTAATAAATAGAAAATACCTGCTGCATAATGAATGACAAAACGTATGCCTGTAAAATTTTTTGCAGCTTCGACGTCAATATTGTTATGTTGCTGATGCTCGAGTGAATGTTGTAGAAAAGTTTAGGACCCAAAAGCAGAACATTTTCCCAAAAAGTTCTTGGTATGGCAAGCAATATTCAGTTGCGGCAAAAAAAGCCATACATTTGTTTCATAAGGAAAAAAGTACGTACTAAAATTATTAAATATTTTCAACAAAACCCAACTTGGTTCTACAAAAAGTTGGTCAAACAATCATAGGTCTTCCGTCAAACTGATTCCAATCTTATTAAAATTGTCCGTTGATAGAAAACCTAGTTCAGGTAGAAGGAATGGTCCACATGATGTTTCTAAAGCCAATAAATAGAAAGCATTTTAAAAAGAGCTCCCAACACATTCGGTAGGACTATTTGGTACGAAAAGTTAAAACCAATACAAGTATAAAAACATACAAGGCTCAAAGAGTTTCTGACAGAAACCCCGCTAATAGGGGGGTCAGACGGCATGTATTGCTTGTGTATTGGGACATGTATTCGAAACATATGGAATTCCATGTGTATGTCAAAATTCACGTTAGACATACGATTCATAATTTCCACGTTCAAACGTACATATGTAATTGCATGTGACATAACCTCTATTTGCTTATATGTTTGATGTTTTTAACAATATATTTATTTAAAACGCTTTTAAATAACAATAAATATATTTAATGCAATGAAACTTATTTTGTTATGATTTTTCTTTACTCGATATTGTTTTGTTTTTTTATTTTGCACTCACACAGTGTTGTATTTCAAAATACAACACTGTTATACACACGAAAATGGAACATGCTCTAATTGCCAAATATGTCACGAGTAATACACATGTATTTTACATACACAAAGTTTCATATGGATCACACGGTATGTATATGTTTACATGTGGAAAAATGTCCCAATACATGCCGTCTCAATACAATGTCCCAATACAATACGTTCAATATTTTTATGTTGATGATGCTCGAGGGAATGTTTAAGAAAAGTTTAGGACCCAAAAGCATACAATTTTCCCTAAAAGTTCTTGGTGTGGCAAGCAATGTGTAGTTGCGGCAAAAGAAACCAAAGAATTGCTACAAAGGGCTCTATAAATACCGAAATTTACATCAAGGAATACTTACAAAAGAGAATGTTTCCATTCATAAGACTTCTTAATGCGTCTACTTTGTTGGCTTGATTTGTCATTCTGTCATTATGATAATCAAGGTCTTGAGTGGTACAAGAACAATAATGGGGTATTTGTACCAAGAGTTGCAAATCCTCCAAACTGCCCGGAGCTAAGGCCAGTGGAGAGATATTGCGCTCTTGTTAAAAGAGAATTGAAGAGCACAAAAATGGTGTCCAAAAGTGTGGTAGATTTTAAACGGACTACCTGTTTGAACTATGTGACAGAAAACTCTATAAAAACCTTAATGGAAGGGTTTCCGGAAAAGGTTAATAAATTCATCATTATTAGAACTATAAAAATAATATTTTTTTGTAAGTTGTAATAATAATTTCAATCAAATAAAAAAAACTCAAAACTGTAGGTTTATTGTTTTTTTTATTAACATTTAAGTATGTTAAGATTTTTCGATATCACTCCTTAGTGTTATGGCTCATATTTAACGCAAATCTTTGTAAAATTGATGATATCTTTTTTGAGATATGCTGTTTTGATGAAAAACTTTAAAATATACGAATCATTAGCTTTAACTAATGCGAATTCAAATATTTTGAATTGAGAACTTTAAATTTCATATGACCATGGAAAAAAATATATAACAAATATTATCGAATTTAGAAGAGTAAAGATTCAAAAATTCAATTTTCTTGTCCACATTTTTTGTTACGTCCCTTTACTTATATATTTTTAAATAACAACTTTCCACATCCCTGTTATTTTTTTTGTTAACAAAAAATATTCAAAACTTCTAAAAAAAAATAAACATAAGTGTCAACATAAGAAGGTCAACTGCCAGCACTTGAAATAGCACGAGTCATAATAAAATAAAATAAAAAACCAACTCAACTAGATTTAAAAAATAAACCTCAACCCACAAAAAACAACAACTGAACGACAGATACAACAGACAACGAGCGAACGCACTTGAAAGCCAGACAATGCAGTTTAACACACTTGTACAACTGATCAAATTTTCATGCGAAATTGTCACATGTTCAAATTTTTCTTAGACAACATGTCGAAAAAATTGTAACAAAAAATATAATAGAATAGAAAGGACTCACAAAAATAAACCTGAAATCTAATCAAATTCATATTAGTGGTATTAGTGGCAGCAGCATCATCAACACCCATGTGGAAACCACCACCACTTCCCTTAAATTGGGGTTTCATAGTGTACGTTTGCGCATTTGTAATGCTTAATTTAACAGATACAAATATCGGCCTCTTTTCGTATCTGTGTGTCTCGCAACCACCCTTAAGTGAGTACGCATGTGTGCGTTTTACTTTAATAGAATTAGAACATTGCTGTAATTGTTGTTTTGAATTGACTTTTATGTTGCGGTTTTAATTTTTTAGACAAACATTACAATAGGATTAATTAAGGATTACTTTTGTTGTATGAATAATTAATTCGAGAAGGCATACATCATTATTTATGTTTGGGGAGGGAGTAGAATATTGAAAATTTTGTAAAAGTGTTTGAATTATCATATTTTTAAATTTTAAGTATGTACTTTAGATAATTTAAAATCTGGAACAATATAAGTGATGATATCGCCATTGCCATACATTGCAACATCCTGATAAAACGCGAACTAAAATGCTTCCAAAAAGCAATATTTACAAGCTGTTCTCTCAATATATTTGATGTTTTCAAAATATATCTAAGAGGACACTCTCTCAATCTCATAATTAAACAAAATTTAACAGGTGGACGAGTTCTTTTTGACATCGAATTTAACTGTTTGTGTGGAGAATATAAAAGACTTTTTGAAATTCGGAAAACCATCCAAATACAAATAAAACATGCTAAATTTTTGAGAGTTGAATTAAAAATTAAAGCCCGATTTCATAGATTTGATTTCGGCATAAATAAATAATTTTCGATCGTATTCCACATATTATTTCCCGAAGATCTCCAAATGACTGTTAATTAGTTGTATATATTTTTGTTTGCAATTTATAATGTTTCCTAATTTGGAGAGAAACAATTTTTATCTTTCGATTGTATTCCTTTCAGAACCTTCCTAAGAAATTTTCCAAAAAACGCTCATTTTGGTGAGCGTTTCGGATCTTTCAAATGGCCGCCTAGATAGTCTCTTTTTCTTTGGGGTTATGTGAAGTCGAAAATCGTAATTCGCGATTGTTCGTTCGGGTAATAATACTGATGCCAACATCCAATTATATTTTAAATTTTTTATTTAACTCTAGTGGAATATTTTTGCAACATTCAAATTAGATGAAAAAGGTATTTGTATTTTAAAGAAATTAAGCCATTCAAAATAAACTTTTTTTAAACTGTTTGTAAAAACAATAAAATCAAATTAAAGAAATAATGCTTCCGTAACAAAAAGAAAATTTTATCGCGAATGAAAATAAAAAAAATATTCTTATTAAAAATTGTATAGCCATAGAAGACAGATAAACAAAAAAAAATCAAATGAAAAGCTCAAGACAATTTTCTTTTGTTTTACCATTTTTAGTCTGTGTGTGAGTTTGTTGGCAGGCATTTTATCAAGATTTTCTGTGTGTTTTTTTTTCAGGCGATTGTCTATGCCGCTTTTACCGCTTTTCTATACATTTTGACAAGTGTTGCAAGTTGTTTCTATTTTTATTTTATTTATTTCGATTCGTTTCATTGTATTCCTTTGTAGCACCCACATGCTGTGAAAATTCCTTGTTTATTGGCATTTTATAAACCATCATCATCATGATCATCGTCGTTATTATTTTTATTATTATTATTATGGTACTATGAGTATGAGTGTAGTGTAGTGTGGCAGTTGAAGTTGCAGTTGGAAATGGATTTGAAGTTGTTGTTGTTGTTTGTGCATTTAAAATGCACTTTTAATAACATTTATGGTTATTTTGTTGTTGTTGTTGTTGTTGGTTGATATTGCTGCCTGCTCCTTAAGTTGGTTTTGTGGTTTCTATTACAGGGCTGGGGAATTTAGTATTATTGTAAGTTTTCCCATATATTTAAAGGTTTTAAAGAATTCAAGGGCAAAATTCCCACTGTGAGATATGTGGCATAATTTTAGTACTATTCCTACTCATTCTTATTGATTCAACAGTAGAAGCTATTGCATATTTGCTCTTTGGAAGCTACTGTTTAAAAAATTTCCAAATTTATTGAAAGTTTTTACACGGTCTTAGATATGCTTCAATCTAAGTTCTTTATACAGATAGATTAGCTTCAATTGTAGCTCTTTATACGATCTTAGATTAGCTGCAATCGTAGCTCCTTATACAGTCTTAGATTCGCTTCAATCGTAGCTCTTTATACAGTTTTAGAATAGCTTCAATCGAAGCTTTTATACTGTCTCGGATTAGCTTCAAACGAAGGGGTTTATACAGTCTTAGATTAGCTTTAAAAGAAGGAATTTATACAGTCCTAGATAAGCCTCATTTGTATATTTTTATACAGTCTTACATTAGCTTCAATATGTGCTCTTTATACAGTCATAGATTAATTTCAATCGTAGCTTTTATACTGTCTTAGAATAACTTCAAACGAAGGGGTTTATAAAGTCTCGAATTAACTTCAAACGAGGGAATAACTTCAGTCGTAGCTCTTTATACAGTCATAGATTCGATTCAAACGTAGCTATTTATACAGTCTTAGATTAGTTTTAATCGTTGGTATTTATTCGGTCTTAAATTAGCTTCAATCAAATGCCTTTAAAAAGTATTAGACTAGCTTCAAGTAGTCCATCTCCGTTTAAAATCTCTTTAAGTCTCTTTTAACAAGAGCCCAATATCTCTCCACTGGCCTTAGCTCCGGGCAGTTTGGAGGATTTGCCTCTCTTGGTACAAATATCACATTATTGTTCTTGTACCACTCAAGAGCTTGTTTACCATAGTGACAGAATGTCAAATCAGGCCAAAAATAAGTGGATACATTTACAAGTCTTATGAATGGAAGCATCCTCTTTTGTAAACATTCCTAGATGTAAATTTTGGTATTTATACAGCACTTTGTAACAAATGTTTGGCTTCTTTTTCCACAACTGCATATTGCTTGCCATACCAAGAACTTTTTGGGAACATTTTCTGCTTTTGGGTCCTAAACTTTTCTACAACATTCCATCTAGCATCAACATACAAATATTGACCTGGAAGCGGCGAAAAATTTTCCAGAACATATGTTTCGTCTTCCAATATGCAGCAGGTATAGTTTTTTTTATAAAATATGACTTTAATTTCCGTGCTCTGTTTTTGGCCTGGAACTTTTTGAGCCTTGTATGTTTTTAAACCTGCATTGGTCTTAACTTTTCGTAGCAAATAGTCCGAGTACTGAGCTAACCGGGAAGATTTCCTACTGGATGTGTTGGGAGCTCTTTTGAAAATGCTTTCAATTTATTGGCTTTAGAAACATCATGTGGACCATTCCTTCTACCTGAACCAGGTTTTCTATCAACGGACAAGTTCTTCCGATAATGTTTATTAACATTGGAATCAGTTTGAAGGCAGAACTTTGTTTGTATGGCAAACTTTTTGTAGGACCAAGTTGGGTTTTGTTGAAAATATTTAATAATTTTAGTACTCACTTTTTTCTCGTCATTTATTTTAATCAGATTAACAACAAATGTACATAATTGACATTAAACATAATAACTGACATACTTTTCAAAGGTATCTTGATAAAAAAAATAATAATATTTGGGTTAAAAGTTTTAAGGAAAAACGTGCGTTAATGTTTTTTTGATCTCACTTCTTAGATTAGCTTCAATCGTAGCTCTCTATACAGTAATTTATTACTAATTCCTAATTTCAAATTGAACATATTTTTAGCTTGTTTTGAATTTATTTATTTTTTGGCTGAGTAGTTGGGTGTTATTGCCAGTACTATTGTGGTACTTTTCTAAGTTCTTCAAAGTATTTTTACAATATTGAAGCTACTTTAGAAAGTTTTGAACTAAAATTGGTAAAGTTTCAGCAATATATCTCTTAAATAATTTAAAATTAAGAAGTATTTTTAATAACACAAGATTATTTATCCATCCACTACTTTTTGCTTCCAGCTATATTTTGTAAATTTTAAATTCCCATTCCTGTTTCTGTGGCCAAGTGTGCGTCTTGGTTTATTCGCTTAGTTGGCTTGCGTCTCTTTTCATAGCAACTTGCAGTTGTTTTTGTTGCTATTACTCATTCATTGTTTGTAAGTTGGTACTCTTGCAATACTTGCAACGTATTCGTATCCTATACGAATTTATATTGTTTTGTCCCCCATCTCAGGTTGTCATAAGAAATATGATGCCTTTGTCAAGATGCTTTTGTTTTGTGTTGTGGTCTGGTCTTCTTATGGTGTTTTCTTCTTCTTAATAAAGTTGTAGGAGTTTTGTTCAACTCCAAAATTAACAAAACAGAACTACAACTCAACTGTTTGTAGTTTAAAATAGCTGTGTTCGTGTTCGTGTAAGCGTGTGTGTTAATGTTAATGTAGGCCATTTAAAAAGGGATTTAAATGTATATTTGATTATCGCGTTGACAGGTTTCCAAATATTGAAACTTTTTTTGTTTGTGTGAGTACAGTATGTACTTATATTCCAAAGAAATCATTAACAATGTGGTTTTTTCTTTGTAACATTTAACTAATTGATTTGTACTTATTTGTAGTTGACAATGTAATGTAATGAAATGAATTATTATGGTTATAATTCAATATAATTGGATATAAGTAGTATTTTAATAATAATTTCAAAGCTTTTTAGGTAATTGGGAGTTCTTTGAAAATTTATATAAGTAGATAGTTTTTAAACTTTTGGTATTTTCTTTTAACATGTGGTATTATACCTCCATCATTTATTGGGGATCCTAAATTTTTTTGGAATGCATAATAAATAGATTTATTTTGGAAGGCTCTAATCCTCGCATTAACAAGCGTGAAACCTGACTGAGGTAGACAAATAAAATTAAATTTGTGCTTTTGTTGCTCCCACAAAATACAGAGAATTACTTTAGTCCCATTGATACTTGGCTTTGGTGTCGATTCGGCTGGTTGGCCAGGCTTCACATACCATCTCTTACGATTCGGGTTATCGCAATGGAAATTTTACATCGTAGGTAATGATTCGGTGCAAAAATGATTTTCATGGTCTCTTGGCTTTAATTCGTATGGAAGCCAATTTTCCTGCCTTTCTCTGTTGTTCCAAATCAAAATCTAGGTGGACAAAATTATGAAAATCGGTATCTTCAGATTTTGGAAAAACTAAGTTTTTTCGGAAGCTGACAATCTGCTCTCCTCCAATACAAATGGGTTTTTCAATTGGACATTTCGTTTTCTCGACAGAAGCGCCAGAAGATCGACAAATTTTGAATCATATTTTTTTTTAATTTTTTACTGCTTTACTAAATTATATATATCTCAATTGTTTTACCATATAGAAATTCATACTTCAAAACATAGACAAACATTGATATAAGCTTTTATTAAGTGTATATCTTATATTTATGGGCCACTCCATTTTCCTGTTATAGTCCTTTAACTTGGGTCTCAAATATACTGATATTTTTTTTCTAAGAATATTATATAGCTTGCCAAAAAAAAAGACCGTCGAAGCCCGTCCAATGACTATATACATCATTTAAAGAAACTTCTGGGGAATGTCTTTGTAAAAAAGTTGTAGCCGCCAGCACCCGCCGAAATATTTTTTTTAATTTTTACGGAATGGAATTTTTAGAAATATTTCATTATTTATTATTGATTTTTATATATCTAGACCCTACTGTAACTTGAAAAAAAGTTATAAAAAGAACGCCAAATAATTTTGTCCACCTAGATTGTGATTTGGAACCACAGTGCCTTTGGATGAATTCTGCTGCTCGCAAACGTTTTGAAATTGCTGACTGAGTTCCCAAGTTCTATTTTCGCACACCCTTCGCAGTAAATCGATCCAAGTACTCGATCGTTTCTGGTTTATCTGCATAGATATGGGACTTAACATATCCCCAGAGAAAATAATGTAATGGCGTTAAATCACATGAACGAAGTGGCCAATTAACAGGTCAATTTCATTAAATTATTCGTAAAATTTTTCTCTCAGTAAATTTACTGTATCGTGTGACATGTGACACCATCCTGTTGAGACCACATGCCTGCAATAAAAGTGCTTTCCAATTGAGGCCCAACAAATTTCTATACCGCTCACCGTTGACTTTGACGTTTTGATCATCGCTATTTGTCATATGGAACAATAATTCCACTAGCCCACAAATCTCACAGTGAGTTTTTCTAGGTGAAATGGTGTTTTGAAAATGGCTAGAGGATTATCATGAAATGCGATAATTCTGTTTATTGGCAGACATTTAATAAATTGTGCTTCATCAGTGAACTAAATTTTCCATTGACATTTTGAGACAATAGCGATGTTCCCTTCGTCCCATTCACGAATTGTACGGCAAGATCCTTACGCAAAATATTCCATCATGTGGATAGTCACAAGTTTAGTTGTTGACAAATTGATCATCATCAACGCTACGCTGCCCTGAGGGATGGAATGGTCGTAGAGCATTGAAATTTGGCACCGAGAATTATATGGACTAAATTAAGAAAAAAATAAAATTTTATCTAAATCCACCACGCCCAATGCGCACTGGCCATACAATCCAAATAGATTTTTTTCGCATAAAATTGTTCCCATCCAAGTAAAAGTCTAGAAATTTGGGTTTCAATAAAATCTGTCACGCCCACCGCCCACGAAACCCATACATAGATAAGAATTTTTTTAATATTTCGTTTATTATTCGATAAAAAATTTTAAGTTTTCATCATGTTCCGAAAACTATTTTTTTGAACTATAAGTGTCTTTAAACATTTCTCTACAAAACTGCATCATTTCATTTTTGAAATTCGGGGGCGTATTATTGTTAAGAGAAAACATAAATCGATCCCACCAGAGCCGCCGCAGCAACCTGTATTAATAACAAACTTTTCTCCACCTTTCACCACCTTCCCATCTCCAATCTATCCCCTTTCCAAAGAGAGTAACATAATTGTATACAGACATTAATTGCCTGAGTGTTACTGCTCTCAAAAATAAAAATATTAATCTCTCTGATGGACCATAAAATGCACGTAATGCGTAATGAGTTTGTCGAATTGAATAATCATTTTCAAAATAATTTTAAAAACATTGCTCTGGCGTTAGTCTATTCATAATAAATAGCAAAACCAAATTAACCTCAAAACAACCCAGAACTGTTAAATCGGCTGCAAATTTAAAGTTCTCCTCCTCTATAAATAAACTATTTATATAAAAATCTTTCAAATGGAATTAAACAATTTGACATCGTTTTTAATTTTTCATATAGCAGAAGTACTCCAATTTGAGACCTTGAGATTCCGCCCGTCTTTGGTCTTTAGAGTCCAAATTCAAAATTGAAGATTGCACGTAATGCTTGATGAGTTTGTCGAATTGAATCATCATTTTAAAAATAAATTTGAAAACGTTGCTCTGGTGTGAGTCTATTCATGATAAATTTGCCAAACCAAACTAACCTCAAAACAACCCAGAACTGTCAAATCAGCTGTGACAGGAAACGGTGCTGCCAATTTAAAGTATAAAAAAACACTCTTAATATTAAAATCTTTCAAATGGAATTCAATCAATTTGGCATCGTTTTATATTGTTCATATTCCGGAAGTACCACACTTTGAGACCTTGAGAATCCGTACTCCTTTGATCTTTAAAGTAAAATTTCAAAACTTGTACTCAACTACACAGAGAAAACAGATTCGTGATAGCAACCGAATTTGTTTCCAATCGAATGATTCTATCTTAGTGACCGAATTTTACAGTTGTGGCTACAATATTTTGGAAGGGGTAACTAAAGTTTGGTTGCCTCAACTGAAATTCTTCTTTATCAACTGACTTTCTGTTGTTAGAACAGAAAAATTCTATATGTGCAACCGAATCATTCGATTGGCAACAAATTCGGTTGCTATCACGAATCTGTTTTCTCTGTGTACACCTCACCCATAGCCACATTTTATTTAAATCGGACTATTCCTTTAGAAATTGAAGATTTATTTTCGATATTCCCCCACTGTGCAACGTGTCACTGTTTGGTGTGAATTTTGGGCTGGAGGCTTCATTGGACCAAAATTCTGGTCTTGATCATTGAAAACTTCAACTATAAAGTTAAACAATTAAAATAAAATATTTCAAAATCTTTTAATTTCTATAAAGTTGCATCATTCTTCTGTAGATTCTCCAAATGCGTACTTATTTTCATAACTACTTAATACCTCTAAGTTAATTAAAGTAATCCTTTTGACATGCCCAAAACAATAAGACAATTACAATTAAAATCGCTTATAACTGTTAAATACCGCAGCCAAAAATGAATTTATCACAGAACAATAATCTTTATTGAAATAAATTATTTTTAATCAATGGCCATTATTAATGGCAACAATTTAAAAATTAAACTACAAAGTAGCTACAAATCTTGTTGCATTATCAGCACTAAATCTTAAACAATCTTTCAATTCCAACCAAAAAAAAAAATAAAATATAAAACTCACTTTAATCCTCTGCACAAGTTCATACATAGATATATGTTGTATGTAGCATGAACGACGAGTAGCCAATAAATTGTTGCTGAGAGTGTTTCCTCCTCTAACACAATGAATGACTTAGCCAGGGATTATTGGTCATGTAGTTGGGTTAGAATAGAATATTGGGACTGGTATACTTAGTATTCCTGTGTGTGATTGTTTAGTTTAAGTATTTTTAATCGTCTAATACATGATGGCAGTGATTATGTCAATAAAATTTACGCTAGATTTGTTCAAATCGAACATTATTTGTGGCTGTGTGCAACCATTCATTCCACCAGCCAACCAACCACCAGATGAGAATTGATATTTTTAGAAGCGAGAAGAGAGAAAGAGATTAAATTATAGGAAATTAAATGTAATTTAGAAAGCAAACAGCTTTAAAGTGGCAACAACTGTGTAGTAAACGGTGCAACTGTTGCAACCGCATTGGCATCATCATCATTATCATCATCATTCTGGTATTTAGTACGTAGGAAGTTAATGTGCACGGCTGGTCGGGCCAACTGACAAGTGCGTATGTGTTTATTTTGGACTGTAAATCCTGGCACGCAGTTTTCGTAAAACCGAAACATATGCGTGCATATTCCTACACCACCAACATTGTGGCAAGAAGCATGTTTGATAATCTCTTAAATCTTTAACATGGTTTTAAATCTGCACAGACACATACAAACACACAAACAATATTTCAACAACTACAACCAGAAACAAGTTGGGCTGTGTTGTGTGCAGAAAGAATTCCTTCCATTCATTGCAACAAAATAAAAATTATTATCAGAAAATCAAACATATTGAGTAATCAAATCGAACACAATAAACATTCATATCAAAAAATCCAATCTGACAAGGACGTTTGTATTCAATGTTGTTGTTATTGTTAATCCTTAAGGCGTGTAAGTGTTGTTGCTTGGTTTTTGTTGTTATTTTTAAAGTGCAACTTACGCATCCTCCCCTGTTTCGAATGGTGGGTGATTAACCTTATTCCTGCTGCTGTTCATTGGCACCCTTATTCCTGCCTCAAACAAGTACATTTATCAACAAAAATACGTTGGCAATTAGAAATTTGGTTCATAAAACCAACAATATTTATTATTCTCTAGTAATGAATAAGTTGGCTAATAAATTTGTACATTAATAATAATTTCAAGCTACTTTTTTTTTAGAAGATTTTAGGAGTTTTGTAATAATGAAGGGGGTGGTTTATGTTTGACAGTGCGTAACCACTGATTTTTACGTTACAAGTTACATGTTTTTCATGTCCTTTAGATGTTAAGAGTTGCACCTTAATGATGTACTTGTATTTTGCACTGGTTTATAAATTTTAGAGCAATTAATTTTTGTCACTTTTATTATGGTTTCGAAAATAAAATTTAACCGTTACAATTTCTGTTGTTTAGTTTCAACCCCTTTTTGCCTTGATGGTGAAGGATGCTGTTTGTTTAGTCTTCGGCTTTGTTATCACAAGTTGTTTTGCTTTTTAGATTTTTAATAAAAAATATCATGATTTTAAGGTAAATTTCAAATATGTCTATGAAATTTTAAAACGTTAGCGTCGGCTTGACTTTTGTTTTGAATATGTTTCACAAAATTATATTTTTACTGGCTAAATCGAAAGCAATAAAGTCCTGTTTTTACAAAATTAAAATAAATTTCTTTCCCTGAATCAAGGAGAAAACATATTACTTTATTAGACTGCTGAACGTTTATATACAGAGAGCTTCAAATATGAGTAAACACCAGTGAATTTTTTTATTTTTTTAAGATCATGAAAATCATTATAGTCCGACTTAAATCTTTTTTTGGAACCGAATCTATTATTCAGAACAATCTCCAACAAACCGAATCTTTTAAATTGTAATCGATGGATAGATATTAGGATTTTATCTTACAAAAAAAATCAAATAATTTGTGGTGTTTACTCACTTTTTAGGCTCTCTGTAGTGTCATTAAATGCATCCCTGAACTAGTTCCATGTGAGACCATTTCCAAAAAAGGACGAGTGCTATATTCGGCTGTGCCTAATCTTATGTTTCACCTAAGCATACTTTAAGACTAATATTAAAAACAATTTTTGGTGAAAAAAATATTATTACATTTTTACCTTTTAAAAAGGTTGGTTTATTTCCTTTAAATAAATCGCATTATTTTAGCTTAAAATATGTAACAGGCAATTTCAGCTTAGTTCCAAAGACAATTTTTGCATTGTTATTTTGGGGAAAGTAAAGTGGTGAATCTAGATATTCGGTAGTGTGTGGCATGGAGCTCTTTTACCAAAACTTATTGCTTTTGGTGTCGGTAATATCTTCTCTCGATTTATATCGAGCTTTCTCAGAGATCGCACTATATGTGTGCACAGAGAAAACAGATTCGTGATAGCAACCGAATTTTTTGCCAATCAAATGATTCGGTTGCACACATAGAATTTTTCAGTTCTAACAGAAAGTCAGTTGATAAAGAAGAATTTCAGTTGAGGCAACCAAACTTTAGTTGCCCCTTCCAAAATATTGTAGCCACAACTGTAAAATTCGGCCATTAAGACAGAATCATTCGATTGGCAACAAATTCGGTTGCTATCACGAATCTGTTTTCTCTGTGTGGTAGATAGGATCTCATCAAAAAGATAAATTCATGGGTACCGCAAGGCTCCGTTATTTCTTCTACTCTATTCCTTATTTTTCTAAATGATCTTCTACGTCAAACATCCAACCCTATAAATTCTTTTGCATATGACACCAACATTTGTCATTCATATTCATTCAGTTACAAACCAAGTCTGTGGGAGATTGCGACAATGAGGCAAACGATGATTACCTTTATCGGGACCTTGTGACAATCTCTGAATGGGGTCGTGCGAATAGGGTCGCTTTCAACGCTCGCAAGACACAGTGTTGCTTCATCTGTATTTATGGATGGTGTAAATATTGTGAAATCAAACGATATTGATGTTCTGGGTATGAGAATAGAATGTGATGTCCGCTGGTCTTAACACATTTTCAAGTGTCTAATGAAGCATTCAAGTGTCTCGGCTTTCTGAAACGCTGTAGGAATTACTTCACTCCATCCGATCTCCTCACTATATCCGACCGAAAATGAAATACAACTCCCATGTATGGGCCGGTGCTTCGATGTTTATTTTGTATAGGGCGAAGGTGATTATTTGTGACAGTAGGGTCCAACTCTATTGATTCGCTGGAGCACCGACGCAATGTGAGCTGCGTTTCACTGTTCTATCGGTACTACTATGGAATATGTTCTGATAAAAATAGGGAACTCATTCCTGATACCCGCAGATTTTTACGTAATACACGTATTTTATCAAGAACACATCCCTTTGCCAGTGGACCGCATAACACAGTGTAATGCAGTTTAATTTTCCAGCTGAGGTATGACTCAGTCTGTCCAGGTTCGATTCAGAGGTCTGCTTCCTTTGAAATAAAAATGTTTGGGTGTTATAAATATATTGGTGTATAAAAATATTCAAAACAAAGCATTTATTAACGAATCCTTTATCTACTTATCCAATACTTAAATCTACGAAGTTATTCAACAATTCAAATACGTTGAAACGATGAAACGTAGTAGCGGCGGGACGGTAGAAACTTATACGATGATGAAACGGCAGAGTCGGTACACACGGTGAGTGGTGAAACGATGATGGAAATCGATTGATCCTCGGCTTATGGAAAAGAGAAAACAAACGAGAGTTTGTGTGAAATATTACAAATTCGGTTTGTTTAGTTCGGGTTGTTTAGCAGTCTAGTATCTACAGTCGGCTAAACTACAACGAAGTCAAGAAGAATTCGGCTACGGATGCAAAAATACGATTACAAGAAATATTCGGGAGTTCTTACGATCGGCTAAATACTAGGAAGTTGAGAAGAATTCGGAAGTTTTTGAATTCGTCTACGAATGCAAACTACAATTGTAAGAAATGTTCTGGATTTCTTACGATCGGCTTAAACTATAACTAATTCGTCTACGGATACAAAAATACGATTGTAAGCTAAAATAGGTAGTTCTTACGATCGGCTAAACTACAACGAAGTCAAGAAGAATTCGGAAGTTCTTGAATTCGGCTACGTATGTAAAAATACGATTGTAAGAAAAATTCTGGAGTTCTTACGATCGGCTAAAACTACAACTAATTCAAAAAGAATTCGGGAGTTCTTGAATTTGATTACGACTACTAAACTACGAATGTAAGAAAAATTCGGGAGTTCTTACAATCGGCTACGGTAATACAATTTTTTTATTTTCCAACGTAGTCTCCTTTGAGCTCTATGCACTTTGTCCATTGTTTCTCCAATTTGGTGATACCTTCCAAAAAGTAAGAATTTTCGAGGACATCAAAATAGGTATTTGTTTGTGATATGATTTCATCGTTGGAGTCAAATCTCTTTCTGCCGAGACATTTCTTCAGGAGCTAAATCCGGAAAATATTGAGGAAGAGGGAGAATTTCCTAGCCTAATTCATGGATTTTTGCCATGGTAACTAAACATGTGTGTACCCGATTGTGAGAAAATTCGACAGCTTTCTCATAACTTAGGTATGATCACTTAGTGATCATTCAAAATTGAAACCACTGATCCTAGTGAAATGATTATGGCTCAGACAATCTCTCGCACTTTCAATCTCCGATCTGCCTACAGCATGTCGTGATTTTTTCCAATTGTTTCGGGTGTAGAGACCGCAACTAGGCGTCTAGAACGGTCGACATCTTCCGTGCCTGTACGGCCATAACGAAATTATTATTATTAAACGAAATTCACTTTTTTCCAATTTCTCCTAAAGTCACGAGGTAGTCTGCTATCAATGTCTATCAAATACAAAATAAATGACATTAAATGATTTGAAACATTAATGGGTCAGTTACTTTCGGGCTCTGATCAACACTCAAATATTATTAAAAACTCATTCTGTGTTTACATTTCAATTGAAATGTTTGATTTTTATCTTCACTTTATATTGTTTAATTCTTTTAGATTAACAGTTTAATTTAAATATTTTCTGCATGTATTTTAAGAATTTTAATTTCTAGTTCAAGACTTAATAAAAACCACTTAATCGAATATTTCAATAATGGTCATCTGCACTAAAGATTAGATTATTAGAAACCAAATATTTTTAATTTAAACTTTTAACCTTTCAAATGAGAAGCAACCAGCTTTCTCACAACTTCTACACATTATCTCTCACCGATGCTTTAATGATCAAAGTGATTATAAAAATATAAAGTTAAAGAAAATTAAGAAAAATAATTCAATATAGAATATAATGCAACAGTAACAACAACAAAAATATCTAAAAAAACTAAATTGGTAGACCTAATTTCCAAACATTTCATAATCTTGGCATAATTTTGGCAAAACCAGCAGGCTAACAAAAATGTTGGTCTACTGGCGAACGCAAACGAAGCAAAACTTCAAAATAAGACCAAAACCAAGAAGACAAGACAACGTCACCTTGACGCTGTTAAGAAGCTGCCGTGTAAAAATTTAGGAAAACATTAAATGATTTGAAACTTTGACCTTAACAACAAAAACTTATTTAGACACACACTCTAAAGCTAAGTGCTTGGCAGAAATGATTGGCCGGCAAGCTTTTGCTAACTTGGTTCTGACTTTGGCGGCTGATGAAGCTGAGAATTGAGTTTTTTTTTGTTGTTCTTTGATACTAAAAACATCTATATTTTTAAACTTTAAATTTAAACTAAAAATAGTTTTTTTTTTCTGATGATGAATACACATTAGAAGCTAAAACCATAAAACATTTATGAATAAAATGCTAAAGAAAAAACAAAAGTGGACGTTTATAAATGTTATTTGCCAATTTTGGGGTTAGAGATGAGCGTACAAAAAAAAAAAAGACCTTCTTAAGGTTCTGGTTTTATAGTTGAGGGAAACTGTGTTAATATACCTTAGTTAATTGGTGTTTAACCATAAAAACCAGTAAAATTCAACGTTAACTTATGTAAGTGGAAATTGTTATCTTTTGAGGATTATAAGAAAAACCTGGGTATCTTTTTTAAAAAGAACTTGGTTCAAAAAATTGCAAATATTCTCAATAATCTTTAAGTATCAGTATAGGAGAAACATATATTTGTGATTATCATGCTTGGGTTTGTGTTTTAAGATGAAACCCCCCAAAAATAATATGAACAAAATATCAGTTAAACTTCATGCAATCTTAACAAATAATAATGTTGGGAAACAGTGGTTGCTATACTTTTTTAAATGAAACCAAAAAATTAATAATGAAGACGAACAAAAAAATATGTTCATTTTGACGATCTTACTAAATCATTCCCTCATGATGTTTTCTGATAAAACAACTGATCTTAGACGACCTTCACTAAATTTATCCTATTTCGAACGAAATTCTTTATTGTATTTGGAAACCCAGCATCACTTTTTGTAGTGATCGTCTTAAAGCTTTCCTCAATTTCATAGTAAGTCTAATGACGATTCTGCAAAGTATTATTTTCATTTTAGACGATCTTCGGGAATTTAATCCTTAACCTTTATTTTTCTTCTTCTTGTACTCATGCAAAGCATTGTTTTAGAACTAGTAAAATAGGTTATGGAAGGAAGGAAAGATTGAAAATGACAGCAAAGACTTCAACAAGTTCCCTAATTTTATCAGAACACATTCTATTGTAGTACCGATAGAACAGTGAAACGCAGCTCACATTGAGTCGGTGCTCCAACGAATCAATAAAGTTGGATCACCTTCGCTCTCTCCTGTACGCGGTCGGGAAGCTCCAAAATAGACTTTGAAGCACCGGGATTGAAGTAATTCCTAAACGGTTTCAGAAAATCGAGACACTTGAATGCTTCCTTCATTAGACACTTGAAAAATATGTTTAGACCAGCGGACATCACATTGAATTCTCATACCCCGAATAAGAAGAGCGTCTGATTTCATAATATTTACACCATCCATAAATACTGATGAAGCGACATGGTCTGTAGTTCGATTTTGTGTCAACATGCAACAATTTTTCAATAAGTTAAATTACGATTTTGTGATATCAGGTCATTACATTTTGGTATTAATATATCTGTGCCGGCTAAATTCAGATGCCTGCTCCTTTGGTGTATTAAAATATATACAGAGTAAAGCTTTTATTAACGATCTACTTATCAATTACTAAATCTATGAATTATTCAACTATTCAGTGCGATTAAAGGATGATTCGACAGAGCTGAGCGGTGTGAAGGTGAAACTTTGATGATAATGTTGGAGTGTTTGGAGTCGGTAAATCAGTTAACGACGTTGGTAATACTATAGAAGAAGAGGTTTATTGTAAAGAAAATTAAAACAAATCGGATATCTTGTAAATTATACGGAACACAATTCGGTTGGTTTAATATAACTACAATTGCGAGGAGATTCGGAAGCTCTTAAATTCAGTTACGAATTCAAGAGCTCTTGACTTCTGTTCTTCTTATGATCATACGAAACGGAGTTTGTTTAGTATGATCGTAAGAAGAAGAGAAGACAAGAAGAATTTGAGAGTTCTCATAATCAGTAAAACTGCAGTCAAGACATGAAGAATTTGTAAGATCGTGATTTCGACTAGGACAAACTAAGGAGTGAGATCGAAAAATTCTTAACATACATATATGTTTATAAAAAAGAAACCACTAAACTTACAGCTTTAATTTTTTTTTTATTTGATTGAAATTATTATTACAATTTACAAAAAAAATTATTTTTATAGTTTTAATCACTAGTGATGAAATTTTGAACCTTTTTCGGAAACCCTTCCATTAACGTTTTTATAGTGCTTTCTGTCACTTTGCTCGAACATGTAGTCCATCTCCGTTTAAAATCTACCACACTTTTGGACACCTTTTTTGTACTCTTCAATTCTCTTTTAACAAGAGCCCAATATCTCTCCACTGGCCTTAGCTCCGGGCAGTTTGGAGGATTTGCCTCTCTTGGTACAAATACCACATTATTGTTCTTGTACCACTCAAGGGCTTGTTTGCCATAGTGACAGGATGCCAAGTCAGGCCAAAAATAAGTGGACACATTATGAAGTCTTATGAATGGAAGCAGCCTTTTTTGTAAACATTCCTTGATGTAAATTTCGGTATTTATAGAGCCCGTTGTAACAAATGAGTGGCTTCTTTTGCCGCAACTGCATATTGCTTGCCATACCAAGAACTTTCTGGGAAATTTTGTCTGCTTTTGGGTCCTAAACTTTTCTTCAACATTCCCTCGAGCATCAGCAACATAAAATTTTTGACCTGGAAGTTGCGAAAAATCTGCCAGAACATACGTTTCGTCATCCATTATGCAGCAAGAATATTTTTTTATAAAACTTGACTTCAATTTCCGTGCTCTGTTTTTGGCCTCTAAATTTTTAGTAGCGTTCCTGTCAGGAACTTTTTGAGCCTTGTATGTTTTTAAACCTGCATTAGCTTTAACTTTTCGTACCAAATAGTCCGAGCACTGAGCTAACCGGGCTGCTTTCCTACCGGATGTGTTGGGAGCTCTTTTGAAAATGCGTTCTATTTTTTTGGCTTTAGAAACATCATGTGGACCATTCCTTCTACCTGAACCAGGTTTTCTATCAACTGACAAGTTCTCCCGGTACTGTTTAATAACATTGGAAACAGTTTGACGGCAGACCTTTGTATGCTTGGCCAACTTTTTGTAAGACCAAGTTGGGTTTTGTTGAAAATATTTAATAATTTCAGTACGCACTTTTTTCTGGTCACTCATTTTAATCAGATTAACAAAAAAATTAATATAATTGACATTACACATAATAACTGACATGTTTTTCAAAGGTAACTTGATCAAAAAAAAATTCAAATAATACTTGGGTTAAAAAATGTAATGAAAAACGTGTGTTAAGAATTTTTCGATCTCACTCCTTACTGTAAGTTGGAAATTTTGTAAGTTCTAGGTTTCGGCTTAGACAATTTTGGAGTTCTACATTATTGTTAGTGCTCACTACAACACATGTCCAATTAAAAAGCAGATCTAAGTCGCCAAACTCTCAACTAGAATATCTTCTCTTCTTCCAGCATATCACTATTTTTCTTGGTATCGGCTTAGACAATTCTGGGTTCTATATTATTGTTAGTACTCGCTACAACACGTCTCGAATTAAAGAGTCGCCAAATTCTGAACAAAATATCTTCCCTTTTTCCTGCGTATTACTATTTTTATATGATTTCGATATCTACGAAACGTCCTATTATAGTCGGAAGGATCCGATATAAAGACAGAGTTTGCAAGATCCATTAAAACACGGGCTGAGATTATCTGCCCAGATTTCATCCAAACATCGAATCCATAAAGAATCTCCTACTTCTCAAATGATAAGAGCTCTTTAAAATGGGAGCTATTTTCAAAAAGCATGTTAAGATCATGACAATCGATAAATCATACTGATTAGCGCCCCACAGTGGTATGAGACAAAAAACGGAAAAAAGGGAAAAAAGTACTTTTTTTCTTTTTAAGTTATCTAAAAAAATTTTAAAAAGGTGTATTAGGAAATTATCCTTTTTTTAAATGAAAAAAAAATTGAAAATTGTTGATACCGAGGTGACCAGGTCCATCCAAAAATCGCCTATTTTTTTTTTTATCTAAAATTCAACTTTAGGGCAAAAATTCTCAAATCGCATCAAAATATAGTTACCCATTTTAGATGGACCAAATATGTTTTTAATTGTTTTGTAAAGTGTTCCGATACTTCAGCCAAAAAACTAAAAAAAGCCCATTTTTGGGAGTTTTTAACACTTTTTTGGGAATTGCGGGATTCCAAATTTCAAAACTTATTTTTAGCTTTCTATTTTCAATGGCAAAATCTATGTAACTTTAAAATATTAAAGATAAGGATCAGATTTTCACTTTTGAAGAGCCCGCATTCCAATCAGCTTATGAAATCAAAATTTTTATCAGGAAAGAACTTTGAACAGTAGCTTTTAGTAACCTTTTAAGCATATTTTTTATTAAATTGTTTTTGCTAAAGTTAACAACAATTATAATTGCATCGCCAGACAGCAGTTACATTTTATACTCATATAAATATTTCGCATTTACATTGTATAAATGAAACAATTTAAGATATCTTTACGTATATCATTAAAAAAAACCTGAAAATTCCATTTGTTTCCTCCAATTGCTATTTTAGGCCTTATAAATTAATTAATGAATGATTATAATCACTGTTCATGTTGCAAATAACTCTTGTCTGGATTTGCTCAACAGACCTGATTTGGCACCCAATGTGTTTATTCCGCTACTTGTATCCAAATTCCTACATATTTTTTTTAATTTAAAATTATGAATTCTTATGTATGTATTCCATTCGTAGTAGATACTAATTAAAACTTGCCACAAACTACTGTGCAGCATAAAATCTTAAACATTAAGATTATTGTTTCTTAGATGTTGTTTGTAGTTGTTGTTGTAACTGTTGTTGTTATTGTAAAATGGCCAATGGTTCAATGATTTGCTTTAGTACAGAGAATATTTCTGTTGCTAATATTTCTCATTTTTGCTTAGCAGTTATTGCCAGCATTTATTGTTGATACTTTGGTGGTGCTGTAGCTGCTGCTGCTGCAAAATGTTTGCTACAAATACATTTATTCATTGATTTCGTCTTCGTGATGTACTTTAATGAAATGAAATCTGATACCTTCGTGTATACTGGATTTTAAACTTCTACTACAATTTATTTATAATTTTTTTTTGTTTTGCGCAAAATACTGCTCACTACTATCCTGCTTATGATGATCATAATGATCATCATTATAATCAACAACATTCGTATTCGCATCAAGCAGAAGCAGCCTTTTTAAATCTATTATAAGCCATGAATTTTATACTCAAATGCTTGTACGAGTTACTAAAGCTGCTGCTGCAGCAGCAACAGTTGCTGTCTACTACCACTACTACTACTTCCACTTCCATTGGTACCCATAATATTGGCATCTGTAGTATATGCCAACATGTAACAAGTTTTTGGTCTGCCCGCTTACAATGCAGAATGAAGAATGAAAGAAAAAAAACCTTAAACACAAATTATTATCTGCCGTTTTATCCGCGTTGCAAATATTAAATTTCTCATCACGCCCTAACCACAAGGCATTTCGGTGGTGGCGATTTTTATTTTCATTGCTTTTTTAGACCCCCAGAGGGGGTAAGCGGGTGCTTGGTAGTGGCACAATTAAAAAACGTGAAAATTTAAGCGTTCTTAGCACTTTTTTAAATGTTTTTTTTTGTTAAAGATTTATGATTTTAAGCATTTACTACAATTACTTACACTTTACCATCATACACGTACATTAACAACACCATGCCACAGACATCTTTCAATGACTTTGGCACCTTTTTTTATAACATTTTGTTGCTAAAGTTAACAACAATTATAATTGCGTCGACAGACTGCAGTTACATTTTGTACTCACATAAATAGTACTTAACTACATTGTATAAAGGAAGCTATTTAATATCCTTAAAAAAACGTTAAAATTCCATTTTTTCTTTGTTATTTAAGGCCTTGTAAATGTATTTATGATTATTTTATAATCTCTGGCTATGTAAAAATTAAGTTTTACCGGTTATTGCTTAAATATGATTTCATATTTTGACTAAAAATTTTATTACACAAACTTTAAGGGATTTGAGATGTGCCAACACTGCACATAGGTCTGGCGAACCACATTTTTTGGCCAAAACTCAAAACTCCTTTTCCTATATTTGTTGTTAGAATGTGGTAGCAAACACTTCAGAAAAACAAAAATAATATTTTGTTCGTTATTCTATGAAGGGAGAAAGTTCAATGTTTTAAGTGCAGTGGTCAACTGAAACACGTGGTGTAATTTTTTGTTTTCTTTGAGTCACATGTTACACGAATATAAAAAAACGTTTTAAATCAGTTAGTTATGGATATTAATGACGATGGTAAGTAGTTAAATTTTTAATAGTGAAATATTCAATAAAAATTATGGTAATAAGAAATTACATAAAAAACTTGCATAACCTAAAAATCAGTGATTTTAACTTTTTATAAAAAAAATAGTATATAACTTATATAATTTCAACCGATTTCAACCAACCAAAAACGCACAAAATTACAGTGATATTTTGTGCTTACGAATCATCATCTGCTAGTTTTTGCTTATTTTGAAGAAATCAATTTTTGTTTCAGAAAACTTTTTCTTCAAAAATTATAATTTAGTCATAATTATATAATGTATATAACATACATAATTTCAACCGATTTCAACGAACCAAAAACGCACAAAATTACAGTGATATTTTGTGCTTAGGAATCATCCATAAATTTCTGCTAGTTTTTGCTTATTTTGAAGAAATCAATTTTTGTTTCAGGAAACTTTTGCTTCAAAAATTGTGATTTACTCAGAGTTTGGCAGAGTGGAAGTAAAAAACTAAAAAAAAATTAAATTATTAAAAACTTAATAAAATTTATGTTTTTTGTTATTAATTGTATCTTTTGTATGAATTTATGTATATAAGTGAATATTTTAGTTTTGGCCAAAAACAGTGGGTCGCCAGACCTATGTGCACTGGTGCACAATTTGTAAATGAAATCGTTTAAATCTTAACCATTTCCGAGAGATAAGTTTTCAAAATTCAGTCGATCCTCTTGCATCGCTTTTTAGTGATGATGATGTTTGCCGGGCTGAGGGATTTGAGCCCTTTCAATGATTTCTAGGGAGAGAATATTTCGTTTGGGTCATGGGATTTTGAGGGGATAACATATTTATAATAAAGTTGTTTATATTACACAGGTCTACAATGATTTTAGTAAAGCCAAAACTAAAACTGATTTTAAGTATATTCGATATCCTGATTATATCTGTATTAGGATGGGTCGATTATTATTTTATAGGTTAGAACCTTTGTTTTTGGATTTTCTGCGTTGGAGGTCCTTAGGACACTTCCATGTGATACTTCAATAGTAATCTGCCATCAATTTTAAATCTTGATTGAAAGGTTCTCCTACACCCAGCGGAAAAATGAACACCTCCGTGTACAATTTGACACCATATCAACCCCGTATGTATACAAATTGTACACGAACGGTGTCAATTTGACAACTAAAAATGACACCATTCCGTTGCCGAATTGACACCATCCGTTGTCAATTTGACAACGTTCGTGTACGATTTTATAACAGACCGTTGACAATTTGTCACCGTTCGTATACGATTTGACACCAGACCGTTGTCAATTTTACACCATAAGTTGTCGACTTGATACCGTTCTTGTACGATTTCACACTTGACATTTTTTCCTTTCTATTTTTTTGGTAATTAATATAAATATGTAACAATTTCTTTATTTTTTAAATTTTTTAGTACAATACTTATAAATACTTAAATATAAAAACTATAAGTTTCCATTTGGAGTTGTATGTCGTCACTGGATTCGGTGGTCTTCTCTGCCTGCATCTTCATCTGCATCAACACTAATTCGCAATCAAACATAATTACACTTTCTTTATATTTTGGTTTTTTTAACCATTTATTTGCATCACTATTACCCTTTAGTATTTATTAAAATATTTTAAATTTTTAATGTAACTAAAATTAAAACACACTTATAAAAAGCAATGTTTAAAAAGTATGGTGTCAAAATGACACCAACCGTTGTGGATTTTGCAACGTCGTTTTTCCTTCAGTGTACAACCAAGTTTTTTAAAACTAATTACAGGGTCTATAACTAATTCCTGGTAATTTTGTTTCCTAAGAAATTTTCACAATGGCAACAAAAGATTTCCAGCCGCTGCATCTAAATCATTCATTGAATGTCTTATTTGTGTGCCATCAAGAATAGCTTTATGTACTCAAAACTGAGGACTTTCATTAAATAAATTCAAAACATGAACCAGTTTTATAGAATGCCTTCACATGTTGCTTCATAATCCCAATATGATGTGTAATTTAGGAAAAATTTTCTTATCTCTGGAACCATTGTTTTTTCATTGTCCTGTTTTCTCGCAGAGCCAGGCGGTAAACCACGATATGTCATTTTCCCAGGGACCGTAACGGTTATAAGTGATATCAGAAAAGTTATTTTATTTGTGACTTTAAAAATGAAAATCCAGTTATTATTCTACGAAAAAATAAAAGTTCGCATGAAACTCTTAAAAAAAGAGTTTTAAATAGTCGCCATAAAAAAAACTCATTTGAGGAGTTTTATTTTTTCCGTCAGAAAATAAAACTAATTTTATGTAAATGGACACCTAAAGCTTGCCGCTGCTTAGATCATTACAATTTGTAAAGCACCTTGCATTGCAATTGAATAAATTGTCATTAAAATAAAATCAAGTGGGATTTTAATTTGCTATTGTTTGGTTCCTATTGTCAAATTGCTGTTGTTTTTTCTTAAACAAATAAATTACTACAAACATTATACCAGATAGACTCAATAAAGAAAAATACTGACAAACAAATTTGAAAATAAACGAAAAGAGTTTTATTTTCTGACGGGAAAAATAAAACTGCTTAAATGAATTTTATTTTATGACGGAACAAATAAAACTCCTCAAATGAGTTTTTTTCTGACGGGAAAAATTAAACTCCTCAAATGGGTTTTTTTGCGGCTATTTAAATCTCTTTTTTTAAGAGTTTGATGCGAACTGTGTAGGTCTCCATTGACTCTAACATAGAAACAAATCATAAGTACACCAAACTTCAAACAACTACTTACCGCTTTCCCACTGTATTAAATATTCACTACACACTTTACATTTTTCGCTATAAGGACATCATGTTAAAATCAATTTATTTATTGAAATGTATTTATAAGATTATGAAACGGGCACAAGAATTTACTTATGGCAGCCAATATTGAAAAATTAGTTTTCCGTTAACTGTGTTATAACAGGTGCACTTGGGACAACTCCATCTGAGGCACTGTTAACTGATAACCGCGAACACCACATTGGGACTAAGTGGCACAAAAACATGGCAACTTAACCACTTTAGTCATATCAGATGGCCATCACATTCCAAAGAATGTCACCGAAATATTAACTGAGGGATTAAGATCACATCAAAACCAAAAGTGTCAACATCATTTACAGAGTCATTGCAGCAACGTCACCCTTAATGTCCACATTTCGTTTCGTAACAGAACTAGCATCCCTCAAAACTCTCCACATTCTATGTAAGCCAAGCAATCTACAAATATATCTGCTCTCATTGCAAACGATTCCGATATCCTCGTAACGTTTTCATAATATAGTCTAAAAAATCCGAGAGCAAGAGCCCCGATTCCATTCTAACATCAACCCCGTAATGAATCCTTTTCCATCTCAAAGGCACAAATGTCAAAAGGTGTGCTAAGTTCAAATGTCATCTAAAGAACATGTAGTAACAGATGCATTTAGGACTACTCCATCTATTTCATCAGGCATTTTGGTAGAACAAATAGCCCCGACTATGAAAAAGGCCCAAATATTTGCCGAAGTATTAAGATCATACGAAAGGGTAAGAGGTAGTTTTTAATCAAGCCAGTTGAATTTGATACTGTCCGTCAAATTGGCCTCGCAACAAGTTCAGTATCAAGGGATATCTGGCACATATTTACTGTTGACAAATACCCCGTTAGATCCCTTGAGAATGTGTAAACCATATCGAAAACTGTATAAGAATGTCGGATGTTTTTGATGGGTTCTTGGATATGGTGACTTTGAAGGTAGTTGCTGACACGTATGCGCAGACTACCCTATGTTTGATTAAGTTTAGTTCACTAAGGGTGGACAAATAATTTAAAATAAACATTATCTCATTGCCAAAGGCCTGGTCTCCACCTATATGGAGACCAGACCTAATTTGGATACTTTGGAGAGGACACGACTTGCAATAAAGATCAGAAAACTTCACCTAAGGAAAGTAATATCGATCATTACTAGTTACTGATCTCTAGGTTCCCAGGCTGTGATTCTCGTACAACCACTTTTGTGGAATTTGTTTCGACGAAGTAGAAGAGGTTACAACTGAGCATCTTTTATGTAATTTTTCGGAATTTGGGGAATTAATACAATGAATGTTTGGTCAACAACTTCTTATTAACAAGACTTGTCTCTCTAAGCGGAATTTGGGTAGAAACCATTATAATACTAAGACGGCTGGAGAGTAATGGTGATCAAGAAATTTAAAACAAGGTATAATAACGGGTCCGACAAATAAACCATACCTAGCCTATATCAAATATGATACAATTTTGAAATTAAAATCTTCGTAAAAGTGTCATTCCATTAAAAGTACATAGAATTTCTAGTCGAGCCGCTTTGATCCTAATAATGTACCTACACCCATATACATATTTGTTTTAATTCAATGTAGATATCTAAAGAAAAATTATTGATTGCAGTTATTCAGCTTGTCGTATCAATTGTAATTCTAAAATAGTTTACTGTCTCAAGTTATGTTGTTTTAATTGAATTTTCTATACCTTGGAGAATTTCTTTTTCTCTAACGTTCCTTAAAGTTCTATTTATTTAGCGTTTTTTTTTTCATGTGCCAAGAACTTTCAAAATTCCCGCCACCTTCCTTTTTATATCATATTATTTTTTGTTAAATGTTATTCTTGTTTTATTTTGAACAACTATTTGTAGAAGATCTTGTTGCTTTAGCAAAAAGCTGTCGCCATCATCAACATCATCATCCTCACCTATTTTTATTATTGTGCTTTGCTGCAGCACAACTGTCTCCATCATCAGTGGGCCATTGAATCAGTTTGATTTCGTTTGAAATTGTAGAACTCTGACCATGATGATCGTTTTAATTTTATTTTTGGCCGGCTTCTAGTTTCTCCCGCTCTTTCGAGTAAAGATCTGTTAAACAAAAAAACAAAAACAAAATCAAATCGAAGCAGTTACCAACCTAACCAAACAAAAAAATTGGATTTCATTAATTCGTGTTTTAAAATGAAGTGGTTTATCATTCAGTTTTTTTTTGTTGTTAGCTGCTCCTTCTCTTTGCTGCAGTTGGAGTTTCTTTGTGGCACATTTTGTTGTTGCTGAATTCATGTTCTTCAAATATTTGTATTTGTAATTGTGCCATTGATCATGGGAAATGGATTTGTAATTTAAGATTTCTATTTGTACAGTTACTTTAATTAAATGAAAGTTTTTTCATTACTGTTGCTGTTTAGTCTTTGCGAATTAAAAGGATTTAAAGGGAAGTATTTCTGGGGATTTATTGTATGAGATGGAAATCTTTGAATTTCATTTTACACCATTGGTGGTTATATAATTTTAAGACCGATTAGAAAATCTTTTGGCACCTTAATCATTTTTAGCATTTGTTTTTTTAATAATTTATGAACTTTCATATTAAATTATCTGTTTAAACGTTTAACATTTTCCTTAGCAAATAAATTACCATAATTTGAAACCAGTACTTACTAATAACTATTGCCAAATCATTTTCATTGTTTAATTTGTGATTTAAATAAACAATAACGAAATACATCTTCTCAAACAATATTGCTAACCATTAGTGCAGTTAATTCACACCATCAGCTTATTAGCCTTATAAGGACATTTAAACGAATGTATGTATGAATGAATGAATAAACTAAATTGAATTTGTATTCGTATTCGTAGGAAACAAAATAAATAAAAACAATTTTAATAACATATTAGTACTTACAAACAATAACTCTTGTAATGTCAACTTAAACACATTCTCACCCAAGTTCAACAATACGGCAGACATAAATCATTCTTGATTTAACTCTCAAAGGAGCACAAACTACAAATCCACCATAAACTCCCTTTAACAGATTTAAATAACAAAACTATATAAATAACCACACATACATACATAAATACATATAGTTTCAATTTCAAAAATAAACTACAATTGTGTTAAACATGGAAACTATGAAAATTATTGTCAAGTATCGACAAAAAAAATATACTGTAAATAAATGTGGCCAGTAGAAAAAACAAATCTCAGCCTCACTGGGAGTAGTTATGCTGGGTTTTTTGTTTTGGTTGGAAACGTTTTAGCTGGTTGGTTGGTTTGGTAAGGTTTAGTTGGTCTGGTGGTTTGTTTACCTTAAAGAATACACAATACTGCCAATTATAATGACTACGATTGAATATAAATCAAAAATAGGTAAAAACAAACAAACAAATAAGACTGGCTTATAAATGAAAAAGAAAAAAAACACTGTCGTACAAGGCAACTGTTTGGGAGAGGAACAGAAAATAAAACAATCAGAAAAATTATTAAACAGAGATTCCGAATCATACGGAAAAACCAACTACCATAGCTGTCTGATTACCATATATCTTTGTAGACTACAGTCTAATACTTAGACTACCATCTTATACTTAGACTACCCTCTTATACTTAGACTACCGTCTTATACTTAGACTGCCGTCTTATACTCAGACTACCGTCTTATACTTAGACTACCGTCTTATACTTAGACTACCGTCTTATACTTAGAGTACCGTCTTATACTTAAACTACCGTCTTATACTTAAACTACCGCCTTACACTTAGACTACCGTCTTATACTCAGACTACCGTCTTATACTTAGAGTACCGTCTTATACTTAAACTACCGTCTTATACTTAGACTACCGCCTTACACTTAGACTACCGTCTTATACTCAGACTACCGTCTTATACTCAGACTACCGTCTTAAACTCAGACTACCGTCTTATACTCAGACCACCGTCTTATACTTTGACTGCCGTCTTATACTTAGACTACCGTCTTATACTTAGACTATCGTCTTATACTTAAACTACTGTCTTATACTTAGACTACCGTCGTATACTTAGACTACCATCTTATACTCAGACTACCGTCTTATACTCTGCCGTCTTATACTTAGACTATCGTCTTGTACTTAGACTACCGTCTTATACTTAGAGTACCGTCTTATACTTAAACTACCGTCTTATACTTAAACTACCGCCTTACACTTAGACTACCGTCTTATACTCAGACTACCGTCTTATACTTAGAGTACCGTCTTATACTTAAACTACCGTCTTATACTTAGACTACCGCCTTACACTTAGACTACCGTATTAAACTCAGACTACCGTCTTATACTCAGACTACCGTCTTAAACTCAGACTACCGTCTTATACTCAGACCACCGTCTTATACTTTGACTGCCGTCTTATACTTAGACTACCGTCTTATACTTAGACTATCGTCTTATACTTAAACTACTGTCTTATACTTAGACTACCGTCGTATACTTAGACTACCGTCTTATACTCAGACTACCGTCTTATACTCTGCCGTCTTATACTTAGACTATCGTCTTATACTTAGACTGCCGTCTTATACTTAGACTACCGTCTTATACTCAGACTACCGTCTTATACTCACACTACCGTCTTATACTCAGACTACCGTCTTATACTCTGCCGTCTTATACTTAGACTACCGTCTTATACTCAGACTACCGTCTTATACTCAGACTACCGTCTTATACTCTGCCGTCTTATACTTAGACTATCGTCTTATACTTAAACTACTGTCTTATACTTAGACTACCGTCTTATACTCAGACTACCGTCTTATACTCAGACTACCGTCATATAGTCAGACTACCGTCTTATACTTAAACTGCCGTCTTATACTTAGACTACTGTCTTATACTCAGGCTACCGTCTTATACTCAGACTACCGTCTTATACTTAGACTGCCGTCTTATACTTAGACTACCGTCATATAGTCAGACTACCGTCTTATACTTAGACTACCGTCTTATACTTAGACTACCGTCTTATACTTAGACTACCGTCTTATACTTAAACTACCGTCTTATACTTAAACTACCGCCTTACACTTAGACAACCGTCTTAAACTCAGACTATCGTCTTATACTCAGACTACCGTCTTATACTTAAACTACTGTCTTATACTTAGACTACCGTCTTATACTCAGACTACCGTCTTATACTCAGACTACCGTCATGTAGTCAGACTACCGTCTTATACCTAAACTGCCGTCTTATACTTAGACTACTGTCTTATACTCAGGCTACCGTCTTATACTCAGACTACCGGCTTATACTTAGACTACCGTCTTATACTTAGACTACCGTCATATAGTCAGACTACCGTCTTATACTTAGACTACCGTCTTATACTTAGACTACCGTCTTATACTTAAACTACCGTCTTATACTTAAACTACCGCCTTACACTTAGACTACCGTCTTATACTTAGACTACCGTCTTAAACTCAGACTATCGTCTTATACTCTGCCGTCTTATACTTAGACTATCGTCTTATACTTAAACTACTGTCTTATACTTAGACTACCGTCTTATACTCAGACTACCATCTTATACTCAGACTACCGTCATGTAGTCAGACTACCGTCTTATACTTAAACTGCCGTCTTATACTTAGACTACTGTCTTATACTCAGGCTACCGTCTTATACTCAGACTACCGGCTTATACTTAGACTGCCGTCTTATACTTAGACTACCGTCATATAGTCAGACTACCTTCTTATACTTAGACTACCGTCTTATACTTAGACTACCGTCTTATACTTAAACTACCGTCTTATACTTAAACTACCGCCTTACACTTAGACTACCGTCTTATACTTAGACTACCGTCTTAAACTCAGACTATCGTCTTATACTCAGACTACCGTCTTATACTCAGACTACCGTATTATATTTAGACTACCGTCTTATACTCAGACTACCGTCTTCTACTCATACTACCGTCTTCTACTCATACTACCGTCTTATACTCATACTGCCGTCTTATACTTAGACTACGGCCTTATACTCATACTACCGTCTTATACTCAGACTACCGTCTTATACTTAATTTACCGTCGTATACTTAAACTACCGTTTATACTTAGGTAAAAATGTCGTTTCTTATTTGATCAGTTTTTTTTTATCCAGTTTGTGACCGTCTGCTCTAATGCAAAACATAAGACTTTAACAACAAACCTTGACTGGATTTGGGCAGCAAGAAGTCTCCCATCATCAGCCTGTTAAAAATAATATTTGGTTTGTTTTACATTATTTAATATTGATTTAAGTACTTTTCTAACAATAATTTGGGATTATGACAATTTTTGAAATCTGAAGAGGAAAAAATTATTGTTTCTATGCATCACATTACATAAAAGGAGTTCGTTCTGCTTAAAACAGACTTTAAGGCGTTCTATGGTTTTAATCTTCTAAACTCCAACGCATTTGTTCGAACTCTAAACAAAAAATCAATTTGGTTACTACAAACAATATACATAAGTACATAATAAGTTTAAACAACAAGCCAAACTGAAAAAAAACAGCAAATAAAACATTTATTGTTAACAATTCATAACTGGTGTAGATAGTTGTAGTAAACTTGCACGCTGCTGTTGTTGCTGTTGTTGGCCAAAGAACACTGCTTTATAAATTGTTGGCAGTTTGTTGAAACTATTATTGATGTTGTTGCCGCGCTGCTAGTTGGTGTTGCTGTTTACGACAATGCCATACATGCATCATTTTACTTTGGAGTAAAGTATGACTACAACATGTGTCTTGTGTGCTGTAGTTTTTTTTTGGTTTTTTGTGACTTGTACGACAAAAAGATAAAACAAATTGACTTCGTGTGTGCCGAAAATGTCTTCTTGAGAACTTTGTAACTTAAAATAAAGTTTTGTGTCTTTTTTCGTTGTTGTTTTCTAATTTTTCTTCATGAGTTTTTTTTTTGGATGCTTTTAGTTGTAAAAGTTTTAGAACAGTGGGTTAGAGGGATTATTGAGTAACGGTAGTAGTACTCAGTATACTCAAAGTATGAACTAATACTCAGACTACAGACTTTTACACATATGTACTACCTTTTTATACACTGACTACGTACTTATACTCAGACAACTGTCTTATACTCAGTCTCATACTTATACTGCTGATAGCGGTCTTATTCTCTCTTATATTCAGACAACAATTTCATAATTATATACATATGTGTTTTAGACCTAACTCAGACTAATATATTATACTCAGACTATAGTCTTATAATCAGAAATTACTGACTTACCTTCATATTCACTTTAAACTACTTACTGTCTTGAGGAAATCCTTTTCATTAATTACAAATACAAAAATGTATTCCTCATTTCTCCAAATATTGGCCCACTGTCGCTGTAGCATTTCATTACTAAGTACATTGAAGCCAAAACAACAACAACAACAATCAAACAGAAATTGAACATATTGTTTCCTTTTGGTACCGAGTACTTAACAATTTCTTCATATCCAAACGTCACAACAAACAATAACATTTCATATAAATCCTCTTAAAGAACAACTGCAACAAAAAAAGAGGCTACAAACAATAATATACGACGACATACTAACTAATAAGTTAAAGATGTGCAACGGTTTTTTAGTACAATTGTTCGACAAATACCAAAAAAAAAAAATAAAACTTTAAAAAAACTTTTTGGTACTGTTTTTTTTTTGTTTTGGCCTGTATTACAAGTATGGTCTAACAAATCGATACAAAAAAGAAAAACAATACCATCACATACTTATTGAGGAAGAAACGAAATGAGAAAAATCAAAAAAAAGTTTTTTGTAGAGTTTTGCACCTACTCTGGTAATGCAAGAGAAAATAAAGTATGAAGACAGCATCACCCAAAGCTGTCGTAGTTTTAGAGTATTAATTCAATTCTAGTTTCATATATCAAGGTTTATTCTCAACAGGTCTTATATTCAGATTACAGTTTTATCTTATACAACGCTGACCGTGGTATACTCAAACTAAGACCGTCTTGTAGTCAGACGCTGACCGACATATACTCAAACTAACCTTCAGTCAGACTCAGACCATCTTATACTTAGACTCTTACCGTCTTATATTCAAACTAAGACCGTCTTATAGTCAGACTCAGATCGTCTTATACTCAGACTCTGACTGTCGTATACTCAAACTAAGCCAGTCTTATAGTCAGACTCAGACCGTCTTTTAATCAGACTTTGATCGTTTATACTCAGCCTTTGATCGTCTTATACTAAGACTTTGATCGTCTTATACTCAGCCTTTGATCGTCTTATACTCAGACTTTGATCGTCTTAGACTCAGACTTTGATCGTCTTATACTCAGATTTTGATTGTCTTATACTCAGACTTTGATCGTTTATACTCAGCCTTTGATCGTCTTATACTAAGACTTTGATCGTCTTATACTCAGCCTTTGATCGTCGTATACTCAGCCTTTGATCGTCTTATACTCAGACTTTGATCGTCTTATACTCAGACTTTGATCGTCTTATACTCAGACTTTGATCGTCTTATACTTAGACTTTGATCGTCTTATACTCAGACTTTGATCGTCTTATACTCAGACTACCGTCTTATACTCAGACTACCGTCTTATACTCACACTACCGTCTTATACTCAGACTACCGTCTTATACTCAGACTACCGTCTTATACTCAGACTACCGTCTTATACTTAGACTACCGTCTTATACTCAGACTACCGTCTTATACTCAGACTACCGTGTTATACTCAGACTACCGTGTTATACTCAGACTACCGTGTTATACTCAGACTACCGTGTTATACTCAGACTACCGTCTTATACTCAGACTACCGTCTTATACTCACACTACCGTCTTATACTCAGACTACCGTCTTATACTCAGACTACCGTGTTATACTCAGACTACCGTCTTATACTCAGACTACCGTCTTATACTCAGACTACCGTCTTATACTCACACTACCGTCTTATACTCAGACTACCGTCTTATACTTAGACTACCGTGTTATACTCAGACTACCGTCTTATACTCAGACTACCGTCTTATACTCAGACTACCGTGTTATACTCAGACTACCGTCTTATACTCAGACTACCGTCTTATACTCAGACTACCGTCTTATACTCAGACTACCGTCTTATACTCATACTACCGTCTTATACTCAGACTACCGTCTTATACTCACACTACCGTCTTATACTCAGACTACCGTCTTATACTTAGACTACCGTGTTATACTCAGACTACCGTCTTATACTCAGACTACCGTCTTATACTCAGACTACCGTCTTATACTCAGACTACCGTCTTATACTCAGACTACCGTCTTATACTCAGACTACCGTCTTATACTCAGACTACCGTCTTATACTCAGACTACCGTCTTATACTCACACTACCGTCTTATACTCAGACTACCGTCTTATACTTAGACTACCGTGTTATACTCAGACTACCGTGTTATACTCAGACTACCGTCTTATACTCAGACTACCGTCTTATACTCATACTACCGTCTTATACTCAGACTACCGTCTTATACTTAGACTACCGTGTTATACTCAGACTACCGTCTTATACTTAGACTACCGTGTTATACTCAGACTACCGTCTTATACTCAGACTACCGTCTTATACTCAGACTACCGTCTTATACTCAGACTACCGTCTTATACTCAGACTACCGTCTTATACTCACACTACCGTCTTATACTCAGACTACCGTCTTATACTTAGACTACCGTGTTATACTCAGACTACCGTCTTATACTCAGACTACCGTCTTATACTCAGACTACCGTCTTATACTCAGACTACCGTCTTATACTCAGACTACCGTCTTATACTCAGACTACCGTCTTATACTCAGACTACCGTCTTATACTCAGACTACCGTCTTATACTCAGACTATCATTTTATACTCAGACTACCGTTTTATACACAGACTACTGTCTTATACTCAGACTACCGTCTTATACTCAAACTACTGTCTTATACTCAGACTACCGTCTTATACTCAGACTATCATTTTATACTCAGACTACCGTCTTATACTCAGACTACTGTCTTATAATCAAACTACCGTCTTATACTCAGACTACCGTCTTATACTCAGACTACCGTCTTATACTCAGACTACCGTCTTATACTCACACTACCGTCTTATACTCAGTTTACCGTCTTATACTTAGACTACCGTGTTATACTCAGACTACCGTCTTCTACTCAGACTACCGTCTTATACTCAGACTACCGTCTTATACTCATACTACCGTCTTATACTCAGACTATCATTTTATACTCAGACTACCGTTTTATACACAGACTACTGTCTTATACTCAGACTACCGTCTTATACTCAGACTACTGTCTTATACTCAAACTACCGTCTTATACTCAGACTACTGTCTTATAATCAAACTACCGTCTTATACTCAAACTACTGTCTTATACTCAGACTACCGTCTTATACTCAGACTATCATTTTATACTCAGACTACCGTTTTATACACAGACTACTGTCTTATACTCAGACTACCGTCTTATACTCAAACTACTGTCTTATACTCAGACTACCGTCTTATACTCAGACTATCATTTTATACTCAGACTACCGTCTTATACTCAGACTACTGTCTTATAATCAAACTACCGTCTTATACTCAGACTACCGTCTTATACTCAGACTACCGTCTTATACTCAGACTACTGTCTTATAATCAAACTACCGTCTTATACTCAGACTACCGTCTTATACTCAGACTACCGTCTTATACTCACACTACCGTCTTATACTCAGTTTACCGTCTTATACTTAGACTACCGTGTTATACTCAGACTACCGTCTTCTACTTAGACTACCGTCTTATACTCAGACTACCGTCTTATACTCAGACTACCGTCTTATACTCAGACTACCGTCTTATACTCAGACTACCGTCTTATACTCAGACTATCATTTTATATTCAGACTACCGTTTTATACACAGACTACTGTCTTATAATCAGACTACCGTCTTATACTCAGACTACTGTCTTATACTCAAACTACCGTCTTATACTCAGACTACTGTCTTATACTCAGACTACCGTCTTATATTTAGGCTATCGTCTTATACTCAGACCACCGTCTTATACTCTGACTACCGTCTTATCGTATACCTTAAAGTGTAATACTTATATATTTTAACTTAGCCACCTAATTGTAAACTATTCTCGTTAACTAACCAATTCCTTTCAATCTCTGCCAGCCTCGACCAAGCAGCAAGCGAACAAAAATATTGAGTATTTGTTAGTTAATTCGTTTAGTAAAGTTTTGCCGCTTCACATGGCATCATAAATTATACGAATAATTGACGCTTTCAGTGAACTCAAAATGCAAAAGAAAAACTTGCTACAAGTATAAGAGAAAACAAAATAACAACAACAAAAAAACTGTGTTTTTTAAGCGACAGCCAACAAGGCTGTCGTCAATTTAATAGGGAGGTAGGTGGTTGGCGGTTTGGTTGAATGTTGCACTTATTTTCGATATATTTTTTTTTGTCCTGGTGGCTTCTTATAATGATGAGGATGGTTGGTGGTGTGGTTGTAACAATAAATGCAACAGAAGATCTGTTTAATATTTAACATCTGAAGTTGCTATTGTTGCTGTTGTCGTTCTTATTATTATAGTTATTTTATGTTTATTTTTTTTTGCTTGATATTTTGAATTCTTTAAAGCAGAAGCCAAATTAACAGCAACAATTTTTGTGTTGTCGCTGTATGTTGAATGTTGTCGTTTTCATAAAAGTTGATGCGGTAGGTTTATGAGATGACTGGAGTACGACAACAACTTGTTGTATTTCGATTTAAAGATGAGATGAGATCGAGATAAGAATCTTCCAAATTTAGAAATAAATAAGTTAAAGTATAAGTATAAGTACTTGTATTTGTACATACAAAACATACGTATGTATGTACCTAAGAGTTGCAAGTAAAATGTGTGTTTAAACTGATTTGTTATAGCTTTAACCCCTTGTTGTGCTGCAAGTACTTACACTTGCAACATTGTATTTATTTTTGAGATGTTATGATTGCGATAGGATAACAGACATGTTTGAGGACATATTTAATTTGGGAGTAAGAAACAAATTGTTATAGAAAATCGTGTTTATTAGTAACCTTTTTCATACTAATTGATTTATTAAATGAAGATAAAAAAAACAGTAGTGAGAGAAAGTAAAAGACATATTGTCTGCTTCTATATCAACTAGAAAATGATAAAGTTTCTGAAATATGAATTTATGCAAAATAATGCAGACTAAAAATGTAAAAAGCGATTTAAAATCTTGGAATGATCGTATCAAAACCAACACTTCCAAATTACAGTTCCGATTTGGACAAAATTTAAAATATTCTCGTTCCTGGAATTTCCTGATCTTGTACCATGGTAATGCACGATCGAAAGGCCTTAATGAATTCTAATTCAAATTTGGAGTATAAAAGCATTTGTATTTCACTTAATATATATTCTGTATATAATTAAAACTATTCTTCTACTAGCTAACATTCCACTAATGTCCACTCATGCCTCAAAACATCAATAGCTACCGATTCCTCAGTATTTACTCTACTCATTAATACAAATGTGACACATCAAATTAAATATCGTTTAACAACAGAAAAAGGGGTTAAAAACATTACGTATACAAAATGTTGGTGGTAATAATAAATATTTTTGTTTGCAGCAACAATAATAATGCACACAGCATTAATGCGTCTGTGAGTGAGTGTTGTGCCTTTTAACCAATTGCTGTATAGTTTTCTAAACAATGGTCTCCACTCTATATTCATATAATACCTTTCAGCGTACAGGTGGTTATGGCCATTGTGTGCATTATAATGCAGACACACAAACACACGTACTGGCACGTAATAATAATATTTATACAAATCTTAACCACACTGCACTAAAGGGTGATCCATATTTTTATAAAAATTAAAAAAAAATACAAATTCCCTTGGTAAAATTTCATGTGGCTGGCTCATCACATCATGGCTCATCACATCTTGTTTCTTGATCGGTGTTTCGGTTTCTAGCTTTTCCCGAATGGCTTAGAAAGTAGTCGTCTTAAGGGTCTTTACTGAATGATCCGACCAGTGTCGATCTTTACCAGTAATTTTTTAGTGCAAAAAATTTAAAAAAAATATTTTTGCTGGAAATGCACACAAATTTCTCAAGGTTACTGAGAAACATAAAATCAGTTGATATTCATCTAAGTCACTGCCTTGTACATTTTTCCCAGTATATCAAGATTTTGAAAAATATTATCAGTTCCCAGTGATAAGACAGGAAGCGTCATTCAATTAAAATCGTCCAAGTTTTCATCTTCAATTCTAGCTCACAAAAAGTAGTTAATCTCTGTTGACTGAAATGCCATTTCAATGGTGCTTGTAACATGATGTTTTAGGCCAATGAAACGAATGATCGTCCAAGTGCAGCATATCTTCAATTTTATCACATTAACGACCCGTCAGAGATTGATAGTTTTCTTATATTTTACTATTACCAATCAATTCATGCTAGGTTTCCTATTCGCGAAAAATATGCCGGGAATATGTATTTTTTTGGAAATTTTTTGGGAAATCTCGGGAATTTCTATATAAGTTTCCTTCTTATAGTTGAATTCGAACAATTTTACTGGTTTTTGCTTAATTTAGTATTAAAAATTTCCCGGGATTGAACCGATTTTTTTATTTCACGGGAATAGAAAAAGTCGGGGAAATTAAGAATCATATCAAAAACATGTAAGTCGATTGTGCAATAGTGTATGGCATTGACCGAGCAATTGAAGGGAGTTCTCCTATTAATCACCACCCACTTCATCTTCAAATAACATCCGCTTACAGTCCCATTTTCATTAGATAACACCGGTCGACACGACTTTGGGTCTGACTTCGAAATATAATTTTTTCGTTTCTTTTATGTTGCAAATAAAGAAAAAAATATTTTTTTTTGTCAAAGTTTGTTTTTATGGAAATAAGACCAACTTTCGATTTTTAAGAATAATGACTGTTTTTCTCCAAAAATTTTTGCTGAACTTCATAATACTTTTAATTCAAGACTAATTATAAATAATAGCTTGGAGATAGAAACTAAAATAAAATCAATTTCAAAAATTAATATTTTTAGTCATTTTCATATTTTTGTATGGACTTTCTCGTATTAAACCCCAAATGTAGTCTCCCATCATATTTTCGTTATACTGTCCTGGGTAACACAGTTCTAAGTCTATCACATCTTAAAAACTCTCTCCTTGCTCTTTTGAGTAGGCACCCATATTATCCTTAAATTGGTCCAGATGTGCATGTAGAATATGAACTTTATGGGACATTCGTCTGCCCAAAACCTTAAAGTTTTCAAGCATAGTTTCAATTTAATCGTAATAATTATCCATTAACTACATCTTTGAAACTGTTCCAGGCTTGAGTAACTAATATTGTGAATTCATCACTGTTTATTATTTTTTTATTTGTGGTCCTACGAAGATTCCTGATTTTATCTTCTCTTCGGATAATTTGTGAAAGAATCCTTTTAAATATTCGAAAGCTTGATTCAATGCTTTCACAAATTGTTTCATTATTCCTAGTTTGATATGGAATGGAGGCGTTAAGATACTTTTTTGGATCTACAACTGGTTCCCATTTGACGTTATGTTCGATAATTCGACAAAAATCTTCAAAACTTACTTTTCTACGTAAAACAGACAAAAACCAACTTTAAAAACTAGGAATTGGTATTTAGGTGTTTTTCGGTGTCTATTAATATAATTTATGAATTATAACAGAAACCCAAGAATTTTTATTTTTTTTTGTTGACCGGTGTAATATATCAGATCCTCTAAGACTAAATTCAGGTCATGCCTGATATTCTTTTCAATTTGCTGCTGTCCATGGACTCCTAATAAGATTTAGTTTGTATGCAGCTTGGTGAATTAATTAATCCTTTATTATCTTGTGTACAATAAGAGCCTCTCAATCCACTCAACCGATGTACGTATCAAGATCCACTATTAATGAATATTGTCGTCATGGATATCAGCATATCTGCTTCAGGCACCTAAAAAATTCTTGTTTGATCTCTCAGTCTAGATATCTGTCACAACTTCTCACAGAAAACTCCACTTCACATGCCATTTTATTTCGTTGATCCGTTTCAACGGTATCCAGTATTATGATAAAAAAAAACGTTCAGTTGGCACAATGCTTGTCTCCTTATCGAAATGGAATTGAGCCGATATGTAATCAGTCTGGTCTGCAAGTGATATTTACTTATCAAAGATTAGTCATCGGATCTGAAGACCCCACGTTTTATCAATTAATGCCTGACAGCTATTCTAACTCTTTCCTTCAGGATTTGAAGAGTCCATTACATTTAGATTCGAAAATCTAACCTAAAAACATCGTTTCCTTTGTCAAATTTAGAGATTATCCACCAAATTTAGAGAAGTTAGGTATCTTCTCCTCATAAACAGATCGATCTCGTTTTCTGAGGATTAATAAGTGTCTGAGAGCACATTCCATTACTTTCGAATCCGTAACATTATGATTACCGATCCGACTTTCAGTAGGAGATTGTGAGTTTAAAAACTCGGTTAGATAGTTGACGACGTCATCTTGGGAAGTAACGGAATCCACCAATTCGACAGCAATTTCACTATGAATCTTAAAATTCAATTCATCGACATCAATGTTATAACAGCCAATTTGTTGGGGATGACCCCTACTCATGCAAAGCATTGTGTTGGAACTAGGAAAATAGGTTATGGGAGGGAGGATAGAGGGAGTAGTGTTTGTGGACATTTGATTTGAAATTTCCTATATTGAAAGTGACAGGAAAGTGACCACATACGGACAGTAAGGCTAAAGAACGAATTTTCCCTGTAATGTGTTGTGCGATCTACTGTCCAGTCGACAACGAATTGATGTGCCCTTGCCGAAGAGCGTGTGTTGCGTAAAGATCTACGGGTTTCGGGAACAAGTTCTCTAATTTCAGCAGAGCACATACCATTGTAGTATCGGTAGTACAGTGAAACACAACCCACATTGCGACGATGTTCCAGTGAGTCAATAGAGCTGGATACCCTACTGTCACCGATAAGCATCTTCGCCCTCTCCTGTACGCGGTCGAGTAACTCCAAAATAGACTTCGAAGCACCGGCCCACACATGAGAGTTGTATTCCATTTTAGGTCGGATATAAGTGGTGTAAATAGTAAGGAGATCAGATGGAGTGAAGTATTTCTTACACCGTTTTAGAAAACCAAGGCACTTGAATGCTTCTTTCGACACTCGAAAAATGTGTTTTGTCCAGCGGACATCACACTGAATACTCATGCCTAGAACATCAAGAGCTTCTGATTCCTTAATATTTACACCACCCATAAAAACAGATGGAGCATCATGATCTGTTGTGCGTTTGTGGGTTAACATACAACATTGAGTCTTGCGCGCATTAAAATCGACTCTATTCGCACAACCCCATTCAGAGATTGTCAAAAGATCTTGGTTGAGCGTATCATTCATATTTTGCCTCATTGCCCCAATCTCCGACAGGCTTGGTCTATAATTGAATGCATATGAATGGCAAATGTTGCTGTCATCTGCAAAAGAGTAGATAGGGTTGGAAGTTTGACGTAGAAGGTCGTTTATAAAGATAAGAAATAGAGTAGGAGAAAGGACGGAGCCTTGCGGTACCCCTGAATTGATCTTGAACTCGTTTGATGAAATTCCATCTATAACAACTCGTATAGTGCGATCTCTGAGAAAGCTCGATATAAATCGACAGAAGTTATTACCAATCACCGCCAAAAGAATCATCGCACCACCAAACCGCCTTTGATTGTTTACTAAACCTTGCAACGGTTTGTCTAGTGCCTCCAAAGATGCATGCGCCATTGTACATTCATCCCAAACGATCAGTTTGCTTTGCTGCAAAAGTTTGGAAATCGCAATGTTCTTGGAAATGTTGCATGTTGGATATTCAATGGCAACTTGAGTGCTGAATGAGCAGTTCGACAGCCTTCCAACAACTTAGCTGCAATTCCTGATGAAGCAAGTGCAATATCATTCTGCGAACATATCGTTGCCGAAATCAACGCGTTTGAATCGATTAAAGGCTCCAGTTCCACCGGGAGCCTTTTATCGCTTAAAAATTATGGATAGCTACACCAGTATTTGGTGCACCTGTACGTTTACAAAATTTCAATACAGTGTGAAACACCACAGAGTGTGAGTCTCTTGTGTATGAGTGCCAGTATGTCGTTTGTTTGTTAAACATGCCAGTAATACAACAAATATTTCGTGTTAAACTTTTGTATTAAAAGAAAAAACAAAATAAGAAAAAACTAAAAAAAAACCAACAAAAAGCGTTGGAGTTGGTTGGTTGGTGTTAGTATTGTCGTCAATATTGTCGCTTTTATTGTTGTTAAAAATCTGCCTGTTTCCTTCTCTTTTGCACTGCTCACAAAATATTGTTGTATTGTTGTTTTATACATTTTTTCGCATCGTTTTGTCACTTTTTGGTTTAGTTTTAATTCCATGTTGTTATTGTTATTATTATTTTTTTGTGTTTTGTTGTTGTTGCTGTTGTCTCGTTAACTTAAAATCGTTTTGTTCGGTGTTGTCATCATTTTGTACCTTTAGTTTGTTTGATTTTTTTTTGTTTAATACTTTTTTATTATAAATAACTGTCTTTTTATTTGGTACTATTTGGTAAAAGGGTATTTAAAAGAGTGAAATCTTGATTATAATCTACACCATGTTTGGCACTCCGTTTGTAAGACTCTTGGAAGACCTTTTCAACAAAGTGAAATATATTTTAGTTCTTCGGTTAAATTGTTTTTCCAAATAATTTTTGACAAACAATTTTTTAACAAAATTTGGCCCAGACCAGCCAAAAAGTTTGAAGACCAAGAATTGGACGCATTACTCTATGAAGACTGTTGTAAAACTCAACAAGAGCTTGTTTATCATTGGGACCAGCTTCAGCAATTTCAAAACGTTTACGAGCGCAGGATTCATCCAAAAGCAGTGAAATTGGGCACCATACGAATTGAAGTCGAGAGACCTTGAAAGACGATTTTGAATGTTCGAAATAATGCTTGAACGTTATAAAAGAAAATCAGTTTTGCACCGAATCAGTACTTGCGATGAAAAATGGATCCATTACGTTAACCCTAAGCTTAAGATTGAAGCTCTGCCAATCAGCCGAATCGTGAACATAGCCAATTATCCATGAAGTTAAGGTCATACTCTGTATTTGGTGGGAGTCAAAGGGTCCTATATATTATGAGCTGCTGAAATCTGACCAGATCATCGCAGGGAACCAGTACCGAAAACGCTCGGCCACATGTTGCAATACCATACGAATTGAAGCCGAAATACGGTTTTGCATGTCCGAAAAGAAAATCAATTTTGCACCGAATCATTACGAAGCCCGGCCAACCGGCTGAATTGTCAACAAAGCCAAATACCCATGGCGCTAAGACAATGATCTTTATTTGGTGGAAGCAAAAGGGTCCTATCTATTATGAGCTGCTTAAATCTGACCAGGCCATCACAGGGAACGCAATATATTCGTTTAAACCAGGCATTGGCCGAAAAACGCCCAGAATATGCTGCCAGACATGAAACCGTAATATTCCATCATTACAACTCTAGGCCATATGTATGAATACCTGTTAAAAAGAATTTCGAATGAAGTGGTTGGGAAGTTTTGCCTCACCCGCCTTATAGTCCAGACCGTGCCCCGTCCAACGATCGATGCGGAACGATCACATCACTCTCTTACAAACTGTGTGTGATTTACTTCTATTAAAGATGCTGTGTTGATTTATCTGACTCTAAGATGCTCTGTCCGTCCATCCGTCCGTCGATACGTTTGGTAACCTTTTTATTATTTGTATTATCAGTACGAGTATTTGTTGCTGTTGATTTCAGTTTAGTTTTTGTTACTTTTTTTATATTTTTCTGATTCTGTCGGTACCTTTTGTTTTCTTGAATCTGTGTAGTTGACTCTCCATTGGTGCTCGTTTATTTTTTTTATTTTTTTTTTTGCTTTGGTTTCATCTTTTTGTCATCGTTTGTGGGTTTTAGGTTTCTTTAAATTTTTTTTCATCTTCAGATTTATATATTTTTTTTGGGGGGGATTTTTAGTGTTGACAGTTTTGAGAAATTGTTGTCGTTGCTGTTTGAATGTTGGCTGTATTGTTGTAGTTGTTGTTTGTTTGAAGATTTGCATAATTATGTTTTAACAAGTTGTCAAATCGTTATAAATTGAGTTTATACTTTTTTTGAATAAAATTTTGTAAGATGAAAAAATATCACAGCAATAACATAAAAACAAATCTGTGAATGAATTGTTAAATGTAGTTAAGATTCTGTATGAGTGTGCAGTTATTTTTTGTTGTTTAAGAAATCTATGGAAATAAGATTTAAATAAATAATATAGTTGAGGTTTAAATAGTAAAGGTAGGTGAGGGCTAGAAAAGACTTTGTTGTTTATGTTATAGGCCGGGCAGAGTATTTCGTAACCGTTTGAAGATAAATATGTACTTTAGGAATACTAAATGATTGACTAGCAGGCCAGAAATAATCACTATAGATATCCGAGTACAAATTTCCAAAAAAACTTTTGGAGTCAGGAAACTTACAGGAGAGAAATAGTCGCTGAAATCTGTTATAAGAAATGAGGTAACAGCAACCAACTTCTCAGATGCTTTTAAAATGAATGGCATTTTTTCTGTTCTTGTACTGTATTCTTAGCCAAAACCTCTGTTATTATATTGCTCCCAAATCTAAATGATTGACTAACATGCCTGGAATAAGGACTATAAACATCCGAGAAGCAAGATCGAAAAATCCCTTGGAATCAGGAAGTTAACCAGATATAGTCGCTAAATTTTGTTATAAGAAATGAAGCAATCATTTGCCAACTTCTCAAATGTTTAGAAAACCAATGTTTCCTACTTTTTTTAAGTTTCTTTACAGTTCTTGTACTGTATTTTTTGCACAGATCTTTTTCATTATTTTTCTCACAAACTGTATTGAGAAACTTGCTCTGCAGTAGTTTCCAGTCGCCGAGTTAAAAGGTAGTATGGTAGAGTACTTTGTGAACATTTTAAGATAAAGATTTCGATAAAGCGAAATGTTTGTCTAGAATACCAGGTATAAAGACTATAAATCTCCGAGAATAAAGTTCCAAAGAATCCTTGGAATCAATAAACTAACCAGAGTGAAATAGTCGCTAAATTTTGTTATAAGAAGTGAAGTGAAGGAGTGAATATCCATGCTAATGCTAAAACACCTAGGCGAGCAGTTAGTCGGGTATCTGAAAACGGTTTTTAATCTTTTAGGAAGGAGCTTAATAATACCCGAAGCCTGGAAAATGGGTATAGTGAGTGTTCCCATTGTTAAAACCTGGGAAAATCGCGAGCGAGGGACAATCGTAAGGGCCGATTTGCTTCCTGTCACCTGTGGCGAAGACACTCGAAGCTCTTCTCCTCCCCCATCTGACCAGCAGCTCGTCACCAGCATGGATTCCGTAAGATGCACAGTACCACCACAGCATTATCCGCCATGGTATGGTATTCAGGCAGCCGTCCAAAACCTTAGGTATTGTTCAGCTCAGTTGGGTCCAATAAACGTTCCGCCATAGTCACTCAGATCTCAAATCAACACAGGTCTTTCAAAATCCTTCGTCACGCCACTCTCTTCCAGCACATCCTATAGTCCACAATGACCAAAAAAAACGAAGAGATGGATAGTGAACTGTCTGAGTGGCAGGCAGTCGTTCGTGGAGTTTAGAGACAAATGCTCAAATTACCGTAGAGTTAAACAAGGAGCCCCTCAGGGTGGGGTCCTGTCGCCGGTCCTGCTTAACTTCTACCACTCTAAACTCCCAGTGCCCCCACAGGATGTGGGGGTAATCACATATGAGGATTACGTATTGGCACAACGTTGATAAGCTTTGGCAAATGGTTATCTCAAGAAATCCACAATTTATTAATTGCACGTAACCTGCAGCTATCACCAACGAAGTCATGGGCAACACTCTTCACCACCTGGATGTAGGAGGTAAAACTCAACTTAGGCATTATGGTCGACGGAGTACAAATTCCAACAGAGAACCACCCGAAAATCTTGGGCTTTCAACGAATCCGGGAGCAACAGACTTGGCATGCCACTTGCCAACTCTGAAGTCGAAACCAGCAACTTCTAAGATGCTGACAGTAGCCAACAAAGCCAATTCGGCAACAGACAATTAATCATCAGCAGCAGATTGTTGACCTTCCAAGAAGATGTTAAAGAATTTCCCATCTAAGGTCGAGCTATCAAATAAGCTAGAAGATTCGTAATCCAGAATTGAAAATTTTGACCCATTAAATTACTTTATTAAGAAACATAATGCCAGACTTCTCTCTACAATCACTTAATCATAAATAAATATACCTGCATTATCTATTTCACACAAAAAATCAAAGTGTAGGCAATATCGCCAATTGTTAACATTTAACCAGATCATCATTAAAATAGTTAAATAATTATTTTACTGGTAAATTTTTATGCTTTTAATCTAAAGAGCAATCAAGATTCTTAAACAATTTCTTAATTTTTAAAATAAAAAAAAAATAATTTGCCAAAGAACATTTAGCTTAATCTCCAATACATTTTCAAAAATGTACTTTAAACAATTAAAACATTAATCAGTTACGTTTAAAGATAAAAACTTAACTTTACAATTATAAAGCTCCACCTGAGAACTAAAGAACCAACGACTGACTGAGTTATTTGTATAGAATTGTGTGGTAAATGTTGTTAATTCTGGGAAATATTAATCTGTTGCTTAAACTTAGCAACGAGTACAACGATGTAACACAAGGATAATAAAACAATTTAAACATTTTCCACATATTTTTGTGTAAAATTGATTTAAATTTAACACAGCCTTCAATTTCTTATTGTATTTTTTGGGAAACCGTTGATAACCGTAAAAACATGGCATTTTAAAATATATGGTTCGGTTTGATTTAGTTAAAAGATGAAAAGAACTCCAAACAATCGCTGTAGTGACTCGTTCACGATAATGGTGTGAACATAAAGCTTGTTGTACGCCGCAGACAAGTTATGTCTGCTCCGAAGTATGTACTTGCAGCCAATGTAGCATAATGCATCATTCATTGTTGTTTTCATATGAAATTACTACTGCCAGCTTAAGAGATGAGCACGAGTACATGAGGAAGAAGAAGAAGTAAAATGTGGTGGGGAGGAGAAGGAGTAGGAGGAGGAGAAAAAAATGTTACCATAACCCGACACTAATTTATAGCAATACTAATATTAAGTAATTAAATGTTGTTAAATACTGCCATAAATGCAAAAACTACAACTGCAACAACTACAGTGCTACGCTCGCTCTTTGGAGTATTAAATTGCAGCCGCAAAAACAAAACAGTAAAAGCGGCAAAAAACAAAAACACACACCGAGAAGAACCAGGTAGTTAGCCAGTTTTCCAGCCTGGCTTATAGGAGCACCGGCAACACAGCTCCAAACAATAAAGCGAAGCAAAGCACAGCACAGCATAGTCTGGCCACTAAACGCTGCATGATCATACGAAGACATGAACCAAAAATGGTGAAATCTAATTTAATTATCAAATGCTATTACAAGATTCCATAGCAAAAATATTTTCACACCTCAGCCAGCCAGCCAGCCAACAAACACTCACTCTAAAGGTGGCTAAATGGCTGGCTGGCTGGATGGTTGTATGACTAGCATGGCTTTGGCAGGCTGGCTAATTAACTTGGTAAATGCTGTAGTCATGAATTGGAACTGAACTAAAACAAAACTCAACTAAACTAAAGTGAAGTGATGTTTGTGGAGTTTCTTTTTATTTATTTATTTTTTTGCACAACATTTAGGATGTCAATTGAAATTAAAGAGTATCAGACGTTTCGACCGACCGACAAATATTTATTAAGGAATATAAATATGTTTAAATGGATGGTCCCATTATGATGCATTCTTCTGGTTGTTTTTTTGTGTATAAAACCAACTCCAAACCGAAATAAAACAAACCAAACTTCATTAAATGCCTTAAACAGATGAAGTGGTTTCTATTAAATTGGTTTCAGACGACAGCAATCTATGTATGTTTGTACGAGTTACAATGAGTTACCAAGCTACCAAGCCAAAGAATTCCCAAGCTAATCGGAAACAGATGTAGAGCACTATCTATGGTTTGTGTTTCTTTTTTGCAATCGCTTGTTTTTGGTCTTCGTTTGATTTGGCTTTGGGTTTGGCATTGTTGTTCATTTTTATTATTATATTGTATTACAGAGACTACAACATGGTATGGCTATGGCTATGAGTATTTTGTACGATGGCGATACAATTGTCATAGAAAATGTTTAAAAGAAATTGTCTCCTTTGAAACTGTTGGCCATCGACATATTTGGCAACAAATGACAGGGCGAACAAGTGTGTTTTGACGCACATGCATCATCGACCCATCAGCTCGTCATCACAATGTATCTGTGAACTAAAGTGAAATGGGATTATTAGCAGAGTTGTAGTGATTTATGTGTGAGTTTCGGGGTAGGGGAAATACATGACGATATTTTAATATGCGAGAATTCAGAATGTTTCTAACACTTGGCTTGTCTGACATTACAAAATGTCAGATTAGTTTGGATACCAGGACAAAAGCCATTCGAGAAAATGTACTCTTGGCTTTTCTGCAGACATATCCAGAGTCTTTGTGGGGAATCGAACCCGCAACAGACATATTGATAGTTCAGCGCACTATCACCTAGTCTACTTATTAAGGCACCCCGATAGCATGCCAAGAATAAGAATTCCGAGAAGATATTTAGAAAGAACCTTTGCAATCAGGGACCAACCGAAGAAAAATTTTCGTAAAATTCTGTTAAGTATAAGAAATGATGAAATTGGCGACTTCTCAGATAGTTTGAAAACGAATAGGATCTTGATTTTCAGGTTTCTTCCAGTTCTTTATCAGCAATTATTTGGCTAATAAAGCGTATCTTGGAAATCTCTCTAAATACATTGATCGTGGTTATAGATATATATTGAAGTCGTTTCCCATCTTTAGTCGAAATATCGAATATGTTAGAAGATCAGGACACAGATGATTTAGGCTCATTAACACCTACTCCACCGGAAAGAAATAGTCGTTAATTTCTGTTATAAATGACGCAATCCCTCATGGTTTTAAAACGAATGCCTTTTTATTTTCAACCTCTTCCCAGTTCTTGGACTAAGTATTCTGCTGTTCTCAGTCATTAATTTTGTCACAATACATATTCGTTCGAAAACTGAATTAGTTTCCTATCTTTATGAGTGAAATTTATATAAGGACATCTGCCATCAATATAAATTCATACATAATTTGATTCCTATTTTAGTCGGAATATTGGTTGTAAAGAACTTTGTGTTTTAATGATCTACGATTATTGCTCCTATAGTCTTAATACTGGCTCAACAGAGCCAATGTATTTATTATGAGTTTTATCGTTAAATGGATGAAATGGGATTATTAGCAGAGTCATAGGGTTATATTTGTAACCAATACTGCAGAAGATAATTGGTTTAGGTCAATATGTAGTCAGTTTGAAACATCGTTTGCAAATGTTCCATTTTGCAAGAACTGAAATATGTATTAAGTAAAGATTAGAAGACCAACGTTGTAGTAGTATACTGAAGTGCCTTCGTATTTGAAGTAGAAATATAGAATGTTTTAGACGATTCGCGTAGGGAAATGGAGTAAAGATAGTTTTAGGATCAAAAACTCGTTTTAAATCGGGGAGAAATGGAAGTTAAATTCAGTTAGCCTAAATGACACAGTCGGTTTTTTTTGCTTTTTAGTTTTTTCCCAGTTCTTGTGCTGTAGTCTTAGCAGAGATCCCTTTCATTATTTTGGTTAAAGTAAATCGAGGTAAAGATATTGGTGGTAACTTAGAATGGGTTCTCAGAGATGCGGAACAAGAATGAGTAACCAGCATTACCTTTTGTCCTTTACCCATACAGCACAGATCATGGCAGGAGTTAGATCGATGAAAGTACCAAATAAGGATCACCTCTTGCAACAATAACTGTATTATATGAAGATAAAATACCGATTAACACACCGTATGGAAACGTATCATATTGCATGATCACATAGTGAAATATGTCTAAAATAGAAGATCAGGAGGCTCAGTGAAGCCAAAGTACGAGAGTATTGATTAACAATTCCCGCATTATAATCATTATCTCTTTAGGATAATCAAGCCTGTTTTCGTGAGTCCTCTCGAGACTGTTTGCGTCTCACCAGCATTCGGGTTACACGTCGAATTCAAAGTTTCTAATTCAATCGAGAAATCCCTGGAAGAGTTCCATGTTCCTGGAAGAGTTCCAGAAGACGAATTTGGATATTCAAGAATTTCACCACCCTACATGAAGATGTAAAGCGTTTGGTTTTGCAGATGGGTTTTGCGTAGCGCATGAGATTGTCTCTCAAAATTACACTGTCCTTGTTCACACCTCCACTGAACACAACAAATACATTTGGCAGGAGTTCTAGCAATGAAAGGAGTAATATCTGATAGTATGGATATCTCATGAAACGGTTAATACAGACTATATCTATTAACAATCTTTAGAAGAGACGATCAATGAGTTGAACTTAAAAATCGTCTGGTTTCGTGTAAAGAAATGGATGATGAACTAGATTGTTCCATCTTACTGAAAATCCACCAAACGCAAATGTTGTTGGTATTGGAATCTCTGCACATGTAAATGAGGAGAGCCCTTAAAATCTTAACGGTCCTTATTATAACTTCCAAGGACAATGCAAGGAACACATTGGAAAATGATAATTGATTAATCTCTTAGATTAGGAAATTTAGAGTATTAACCGCTTCACTGGTTGAGAGGGCAGAGAGGAATATTAATTTCTAAAATTTTTTCTGAAGTACTGGTTGATTCTACGAAGAGGGCAGAGAGGGAGATTATGGGTCTAACTTTATCAAGCAAAACACTTAATCTTATCAAACATATGAGATGGTTCCACATAAAACGGATGTCTAAAGCAACATAAAATTTAATTTATCATTAAAATTAGCTTTAGTTCTTTGATGTACAACTTTTTCTCTAGCTGCCGCCCCTGACATTGTGTCAGTTTTGAAGCAATCTGTGAACTGATGGTGGCAAACGTGCTCCAGAGAAATATTTTTCAATTTAATTGGTAACAGTTGGTCACATAGTTTCATTGGCTCCTTGTTAGATTTTTCAACCTGGCTTGTGTGGCGTTATAATTTTGTTGTTTATACGGTGCAACATCCATCTATTGCCAGCAAAAAAACTCCGACTGCAGCAGTAGTAGCATCAGCAGCAATAGTTGCAAACGCAAACGAATACGCATTTTTATGCATGCTCTTATTTAACGTTATCTTTTACACTCTCAGGGGGCTCAAGATGAAGATGAGGAACCCAAAAGATGAGGTGAAGTGCACCGGGCAAGAAATGAAATGAAAACAAACAAAAAACAAAAAGAAAAACAATAATTTTATGAAATGATCTTTTAAAATCAACGGGAATCGCAAATGTAATGTAAGACCGCCGTGTTGTCGCCACGTTCAAGACATTATTCCATATACGCCGTATTATTACGAGACCATGCAACAACATGCCTCTAAAGGATGTGACTAGTTTTTGCCATCAGCAGTTCTCGATTATACATACGTTTTGGAACAACAACAACAAAGTTGATGGAGTTTAAATGCCAACAACAAAGAACCAGCAGCAGAAGTATCAGAAGAAGTTGGGCGAATAAAAAATCAATCACAGAACACAGATGTGCGTTGAAAACATGAATGAAATCAAATGATGTCAACCTGCATTTATGATGATCACGTTCGTTCTTTCTTCATCAGCGCAAGATGATGCTGTTGCTGCCAATGTTGGCAGTAAGTTATAAAGCAAGGCTGATAAGTCGTTTCATAGAAATATATTGAGATACCTATATACAAAGTCCAATGTTTCTCTAAACACTCATGTTGTCGGCTGACCTGCGTTTTGTATGTAGTAATAAATCATGGAAATTCCATGTGCTGATTGCTCTTGCTTATACCCTGAGATCACCGGGTAAATGACGCTATTCTCTAAAAAAAAATAATATTGCTACGATCAGGTGGAGTAATTCACTGTTTCCGTTTGCATTTGTCAAACGACTGCGATACACAAAAACAAACTTCTTGTCCTGAATTTCTAGAGTATTTTACCGGCTGCTCTCGTACCTTGTACATTTTAAAACATCAACAAACTAAAAAACTTCATAAAACTGCTTTAAACAAACCGGGATAAATGATCGATCGTTTTTATAAAAGAACAAAACTTGGCTTGTGAATTATTTCGTTAAAGTTTTTTTTCTTCTTTTAGATTATGTTTCATCATCAGTTCATCTTCATTTTCATGAATGTATGATAAAGTTCTTTTGCCTTTTAGCAAGGCTATTGAATTTTTAACACCGGTTTTAAACGCACTTTTTGTGATGGCTGTTTGGCATCTTCACCAAAGCCAAAGTGCATCGAAAAAAAGAGGCATCACAGCAGAAGAAAAAGAAATAGGGCTTCTGTAGAAGCAGTATTGTAACAGAAAATCGCTTAAGGAAAAATTCTACAGCAAAAAAAGCAGCATAAAAATTATGTTAAAAACCCATAAAGCGCCAGTTTAAAAAATATGGTAAAACATACATAAAAACTACAGCCAACACTACTCCACTCGTACTAATAAACATTATACATTTTGAACCACACACTACAGCCAAGAACAAACATCGGGCCAAAGCACAAAATGAAGATGAGGTAAAATAATCTAAACTCGTGATGCATCAGCAGGAGCAGCATCATCATCACCGTCACTACTCGTACGTACACACACTCTACACATTTTGGCTGTAATGCACCTGAAACATTTGCAACAAGTGCTTGAAAAACTTCTGAACAGATGCACGCAATAAACGCGGTTACTGAACTCCTTTTACACAAATACACTACACAACTCCGAGATCGTAGATCGCGCTAATACTCATACACACACACTCACACAACAAATCTGTGCACTCTCTCGTTTCGTTATTGTTTCAACGAAGACGCCATTTAGCCACGGGCAGTAAAACAAATCGTTAAACGCACTACTTACCTTATATCACATATTCAACAACAGAAACAGCAACAACAATGAAGATCGTTTAAGCCACGATCTTGAATAAAAACGATCAATCGTTAAATATACCAAAAAAAAAAGAAAAACACAACAATACCAGCTATATTTTTGAATAAAACAACAAACAATTGGCTGTACAACAACAATAACATTTTGTATAAAATTGGTAGCAAAAAAGCAGTTATTTCATTTGGCTTAAACACCAATCAGAAACCAGAAAGTTCCCCTTTATTTTGTTTGCATGAAGAAAAAAACTCTCCCTCTCTCTTTTGTTTTATAATTTTCAACTCTCTCTTGTATTTTGTTTTGGTATTTGCTGCCGTTTACAAGGTAGGTACTAAATGATTGGTACTTTTTTTTAAAGAAATTAAGGATGACTTTGAAATGGTATACTCGGAAAATATTTAATGAATTTCGTGATTTTAACAAAGGCCAAAATAGTAATTATATCATTTAGCGTTACCAACCCTAAGTGTAATCGCGTAACTGATTCCTTATGAATGAAGAATTTGCTTCAAAGCCACCAATTACAAGCTGCGTTCAAATGGATTCTGCACATACTTTTATATATTCTCATCCTACATAAGTAGGATCCCCAGACTCGAAGGATCCTCTAACAGTGTGATGTCGAAGTTTGGATGACTTCCCGAAGGAATGGTTGTACTCATAACGTTGTGGTATCTCTCAGCGAAATTGTTGGCTATTGGAGCTTTGAGAAACTTGTTCCTATTTCGCATCTTGCTTTTAATTGTAGTGTCGTGTGCTGATTTGTCTGAAGTGAATCCCAACGGTTTTGAGCGGTTTATTGTAGAATTCTATAACTTGATTTTTTGAACAATCGACAATTCAAAAATTTAAAAATCTAACAAAGTCGAAAGGTAAACAAGTTTTGTTTCAACTATAAAACTTTTGTTTAATACCGGTTGGATTCACGCCATCGATTATGACACCTAAATCCTTTTAAGATGCGAATATCAACCAGGGAAGATTAGGCCGTAAACTGTGTCCTTCAGTCTATACTGGTGATTCAAAGCACTGTTTCGGGAATCTTGACCTTAGCCTTCTCTCAAAATGCTTAATGTCTACACCGTTTTTTTTTCGGAAATTTACGCCATATTACAGTCTTGCAGTAATGAAGGCTCCCAGTTCAAACGTGGTGAACTATTCCCGTGGGCATCCGTGGAAATGAATCTGCTCAAAAACGAAATCTGTGATCTTGATGATCTTGACATGTGAGTATCTTTCTGACTGCTGAAATTTACGCCATATCTTTGGTTAACATTATGAATTCAATGTGAATTCAACCTAGAATCATCGACCATTGATATCTACTTGGATAGCCTTGTAGCAATCAATACTCTTAGTTCCTACGTGGTGAAATCCAAATTTCTACTAGATTGTGTACATTTCCTAAACCATCCTGGATGGTTTCCGAATATCGAGCAAATGTGAGGTCATCCGTTGGAATACTGACAAATGTGATATAATAAACTCGTCTTCCTGGGATGAATATTTGTCGCGAAAAGACATTCACATCCTCTTGGTTGCGATATCGAACATGATCGCTCAAAGAGCCGGCTCATCGGAGGTCTATAAATGCCACTAGTAGAATATCCAGGATGCTATGACCCTCTCAGACACGGGAAAGGATCAATACTCTTTTGGCACTTAGCAAGGACTCATTCGGACTTCTTATAGGTATACTTACTTGGCCACGTGTGGATCCAGGGTGGTTAACAAGGAATTTCCCTCCTAAAATGAAAAATGTCAAATAAATTTTACCTTATTTCCCAAATGGTTATCCTGGTTCCGTGCCTGTACTGGGCACTATATGATTGGACGTATGGATTACCGATGTAATAACTACTGCCACAGTTGTTTGGATCAAGATAGTTGATAGATCCAAAACTATGCTGGCAGTCTAAGATAGCATGATATGGACTGTCTCACGAAAATGACTGGCGATCCAAGTAATCTTACCTAACAAGTCGCAAAAGCCGATAATATATTTGAAATATCTACTAAATTAGATTAAAATTCATAATATGGTTTTCTACTTAAAAAATATTTAATGCAGTACAATACGATAAAGTGACGACTAGTCAGTGAACTACTAGTTTTAGAGCAATTGTCAGTTATCACTTACTAAAAGGTACTATTTTAAAAAGTACTATTACTATTGCTGCCATTAAATGATCACACACATTTCTGATCCCTCTCTCTCTTTGGTTTTTGTTTAATACACTCTCTACGTATTTTGTGATTATCTCTCTTATTTTATATAGCTTCAATACTTTCTGTAAATATGTGTAATTTACTTTCCATCCCCTTAAAACTACACAATACACGTTTATTACACTTTTATCTCTTCATTTAACTAAAAACGTAAAGAAGTGTTAATTTAATCTGGCCTCGGGGGTTGCGCTACTTGTATTCTTTTGACTTTAACGTTGTAGTCGATGCTTCCTCTTTGATTTTATTTTGATCTTGTCTTGCGTGTTGTATTCTCATCTTATTGTTTCTATTCGATGTTTTAAACTACTGTTTGTTTATTGTTGCTATTGTTTTTATTGTAATCGTTATAATTATTTTTTTTATATTTGACAAAGCACAGTGGGCCGAAATGAAAAATATGTAAATAGAGGTTAGTGTAAAACTAGTAAAGTGATGTTACAGATCGGTGCATGAATGTCAATATTAAGAGAGATAAAATTAATTAAGCATTTGGAAATTGGTTTGGAAATATGTAAATTCGAAATATACAAAGAGTACCAAAGTTGATCAGCTAGATCTTCTTCAATTTAAAAGTTGTATCCCTCTTCTATTTATTGATAATCCTAGTTTTTTGTCAAGATCTTTCTAATGTACTAATGTAATTTATTTTTCAACCCACTGTGCAACATAACTAGTGTTAGTGAGTAGTTGTAGTGGCAGTAATGTAAGCAGGTATTTAGAGCATGAATGATTGAGTTTTTATTATTTTTGTCTCTGACTCTGGCTCTGTGTCTGTCAGTCTACATCTCTGTGTGTATGTGTTGCTTTAAGGCGTGTGGTCGGTTTTTTATAGGAAAATCGCTTTTAGGCCTATAATTAAAATTAATAATAAGACGGTGGTAGTTGTCTTAATTTTGTGTAAAAAGACTTAATTATATTTATTATTGTTTTATAATACTGTTATTGTTTAATGTTTTTGTTGTTGTTGCTGTTGTTTTAGTTGTCTCTGTTATTAACCATTTTTAACTGGACTGTGTGCTCTAGAATGTAAAAACAGTGTTGAGACTAGAGTGGTGTAGAGTGTTGGCATTGATGTGCTTTTTGGTGGTCTCGTTTATAACGATGGGAATTTTTGTGTTAAAAATATGTATTAAATGATTACGTTAAATGGTCAATGTATTCGGTTAGTCCATATTAAGGAAAATAAATTAAATTGTTACCAAATGATTAATTGTTTGAGTTGTTTATAGTTACATACATACATATGTATGTTGCTGGTGATTGGTGTAATAAAAGAAATTGAAAATTATTATAAAATTGGACGGCCCAAAGGGATTTAACTGGAGGTCTTTGTTATAACATAAATAAATTATTTATAACATAAATCATTACAATATTTAATTGAAGTTGTGAGCCATTTTGGTTATGCTATGAAATATAGCTGCGAATTCCATAATAATAATGTTATTAATACTTAAAATTATTAATAATCTTACTATTAGCGAAGTAATGTTTAAACTTTTATTAACAACACTGTAAGATAATTATCGTAGTATGCTTATTACTACTTGTACAATATAACCTAGAGGTAAGGGAACTGATTTAGTCACATATGTGGATATGTGGAAGTGTCATCTTTGAGGCTCTCAGTGATAAGGAGTGAGATCGAAAAATTCTTAACACACGTTTTTCATTACATTTTTTAACCCAAGTATTATTTGAATTTTTTTTTGATCAAGTTACCTTTGAAAAACATGTCAGTTATTATGTGTAATGTCAATTATATTAATTTTTTTGTTAATCTGATTAAAATGAGTGACCAGAAAAAAGTGCGTACTGAAATTATTAAATATTTTCAACAAAACCCAACTTGGTCTTACAAAAAGTTGGCCAAGCATACAAAGGTCTGCCGTCAAACTGTTTCCAATGTTATTAAACAGTACCGGGAGAACTTGTCAGTTGATAGAAAACCTGGTTCAGGTAGAAGGAATGGTCCACATGATGTTTCTAAAGCCAAAAAAATAGAACGCATTTTCAAAAGAGCTCCCAACACATCCGGTAGGAAAGCAGCCCGGTTAGCTCAGTGCTCGGACTATTTGGTACGAAAAGTTAAAGCTAATGCAGGTTTAAAAACATACAAGGCTCAAAAAGTTCCTGACAGGAACGCTACTAAAAATTTAGAGGCCAAAAACAGAGCACGGAAATTGAAGTCAAGTTTTATAAAAAAATATTCTTGCTGCATAATGGATGACGAAACCTCCAAACTGCCCGGAGCTAAGGCCAGTGGAGAGATATTGGGCTCTTGTTAAAAGAGAATTGAAGAGTACAAAAAAGGTGTCCAAAAGTGTGGTAGATTTTAAACGGAGATGGACTACATGTTCGAGCAAAGTGACAGAAAGCACTATAAAAACGTTAATGGAAGGGTTTCCGAAAAAGGTTCAAAATTTCATCACTAGTGATTAAAACTATAAAAATAATTTTTTTTGTAAATTGTAATAATAATTTCAATCAAATAAAAAAAAAATTAAAGCTGTAAGTTTAGTGGTTTCTTTTTTATAAACATATATGTATGTTAAGAATTTTTCGATCTCACTCCTTAGTTTACTGAATTAATCTAAGAGATATTGTTCCGTTATCGATATTATATACATATGTATATGGGAGATTTCATGTCAAGTGAAGCAGCTTTTAAAATCGATGTCTTCCGATCGGGATGAAATTTGCACCAACGTTAGTCCAATTTTTCAACAAGATCGGTCAGGAACTCTCTGAGTTAGATGGGGTCCAAATTTGACATGTTGGCCAAACATGTGTTTTTTCTCATCCATATAACTTATTACCTATTGTTCTTAGCAAAATGAGTCCCAAATAGTTTAGATAGCTATTTCATCAATTTTTGGAAAAAATATTTTTTTTTCAAAAGAAAGCTTAGGTATCTATTCATTTAAGCTTAGGATTTTCCTTTAAGAGCTTTTTGATCGCTTAGTGGGGTGCGAGTTGGATATATACCAAAATATATGTTTTGTAACTCAAGGCATACAATTTTTGAGTTAATTTTTTTTTTTTAAAAAGTCAAACAAGTTTTTGATTTTGGAAAAAATTGTAAATTTTTTTAAAAAAAATTTTTTTCGAAAGACTATTTGTGACACATTTTGCTAAGAACATTAGGTAATAAATTACATGGATGAGAAAAAACACCTGTTTGGCCAAAATGTCAAATTTGGACCACCTCTAACACAGCGAGTTTTTGAACGATCTTGTTGAAAAATTATGTCTGAACCCAATAGGACTGACCTTGGTGCCAATCCCGATCGGAAGACATCGATTTCAAAAGTTAGTTCAATTGACATGAAATCCCTCATATATCATTTACTTTATTTAAATGAATTTACAAGATACAGACAAATAGTAAATTAAATAAAAGTTCAGAGGGAACATAGCGCGTCTACAAATTCTATCCACTTTGCTCGATCATTAGCTAGGCTATTAGCTTGGTTCCAAGTCAGATTGCGAGATAAACATTTCTTCTTCATAATTCGAATCCAAGAATTCCGGGGCCTACCAGGATAAACAAATAAATCAAAGAGTGTATGAGATATCTACATATATTCGCATAGACCTGCGACTTAAGAAAACCTCACAAGAATAAGACTAACGAGGTCAAATCGCGCGATCTCGGTTGCTAGTTCACATCACCTCTACGTGGGATGGCAATGTTCTCAAATCGCTCTTGAAGAATGACCAATATGACATGAGCCTTATTGTGGAAACCACGTGTTGTTGGTGTTCATATCATCAAATTTAGACAAAAATAAGTTGGAAATCAACTTTCCTTTGACGGTGAAATATGAACTGATAACACCGCCAGCCCAAAATCCACAACAGACTTTTTCGGGATGCATTGGACGCTCTAAGATCTCATATAGATTGGTATCGGATCAAAAATCTGTAATATTTGAGTGGATGAGAATTTTTGTAAGATTTTTTTTGTTGAATAGGTGGTACTTTAGGCTTTACTATGTATTTTTAATTATAAAAATCGAATTGTTAAAAAAAAGTTATCAACAGTGAAGAACCCATTTTTTGATTTTTTTTTGGAGTTTTTGTATAAAAGTAATAGTACTATATATAGTACACTAACTCACATATTTTTAGACCGATTTTAAAATTTTAAACAATTATGGAAAGGCATCTAATTAATCTTTTATAAATGTCTAAATATTTCATGAAATTATGGAAGTTTTTATAAAAAGTTTAGCATTTTTTATTTTTTTTTCGTAATTTTTCAAATTCGACAATAGTTATTTTAATTTTTTGTTATGAAAACCTTTTTTTTTTGCACAGTATTTTAAAGAAAATTTTATGTAGACAAAAATGAGACATTACTTGTTAAATCGGTTTATATTTGCAAAGGTTATTAAACTTTTTCGAAAAAATTTACCTTGCAAATTAAAAATTGATAAGATTTTTGTTTTTTTTTTATTCATATGCGCTGAGGGAGAAAATACTATAAAAGGTGCTAATGAAAATTTGAATAACTTTTACAATTCTCATCCGGTTAAAAAAAATAAAAAAAATTTGTTAAGAACTAAATTTAGTTTATACATAGTTATAAATTTGTATAACTTATCATAGCAAAATAAGCTATCAAAAGCAACTAAAATAAAAAAAAAACTTGACATTTTTTTTTTTAAATTTCTGAGTTGCTCAACACTTTTGCATGCCATTTGCTTTTAGGCACCAAAAGGCAAACGGTGCCAATAGTTAAAATCCTTGTCAAAGTTGCGTAGGTAAGCCATAAAACATTATATATTTTAAATAAATAAATTTCAAATCTGCTAACAATATATACAAAATTCATTACAAAGATAGAATCTGGATAAGATACCCTTTCCAACAAGGTATAACAGTTCTGAAAAAAATAATTACAAATATTAAAAATACGCCCATGAAAATGGTATAATTTTAACTCCCTAAATCTTTAAAGTCGAAAGTAGTGTGTTCTGTCGCCATTTTCGAATACTTCTGTTGACATATTATTAACTATAATTTCTGCAAATAATTATTGCTTGACATCTTAACTTTACGATACAATTTGTTTTATGGTTAATTTCAATCATTTGCAAAAATCAATTATGATATGCATATACCTTATATAATCCACTGTGCCTCGCCTCGATATCCGAACAGAAGAATAATTTTGATAAAACAATTTTATCATTTGCACGTGTTGTTAAACGCTATATTCATACATGGTTATTTGGCAAAACAAACTTAATAAATGACAGCCAATTCTACAGATGTTACTTCAACAATATGGCGGATATATACTGTCAAAATTCGGAAGTCCCTATTGGAATACCCTTTATTTTATAAATGCTGTTCAAGGTGGAATTGAAATGATATACAAATTGGTGAAAAACAAGCGTAACACAACCCTCCTGTACGAAATAAAGTGCGAGACTGACAGCTTTTATGTATCTACGTAGACTAGGTGCCCCGATAGACTAGACAATAGTGAGCTGGACTCTTAATCTGAGGGTTGCGTGTTTGATTACCAAGATTCGGTAAAGTCGAACTTTTTCCTATTCAAATTAAAGTTCCCATCAAATATTTTATACCCAGGTTTATTTCCCGCCCAGAAATGTTTAGTTGAGTCTACAACAGGTTTTTTTTGCGAACTTTTTAAATACTTGAAGGAGTATTAAAACTAACAAATTCATAAATTTGACCTATTTTTAATTACAAGTTGTTAAATATCAAAACTATTTTTATTACTTGAAAACCCCATAACTAATTTCAGTTACATTTTTGCAAGTTACATTATTTTGCATTGCAAATTTAATGCATAAATATTAAATTTTACAACCATAAAAATGCATATTACAACCAACACTTAACATATGCTGCACAACAATAACTAATCTAATTGATTAGAAATGAAATTAACGAACTTCCAAACAAAATTAGGAAATCAAGGGATGCAATAAATAACTAACCATAACACCCTCTTATCAAATACACTGGGAAAAATAGAAATAGAATTTAACAATAAATGATTTAATTGTAACAATTGAGAGAATTATCATAATATTACACAATTTATGCTCTTGCTCTCTTATAATAATAGTATTTGCTCTCTTCTGATTTTTCTAATTTACGCTCTTTTGGGTGAATGTTTTCAAATGGAGTATGGTCACCCGAAACTCAAGTATCTATAAACTACAAAAACAAACAACCAACCAACTAACGAATAAACGAATCCAATACGAATAAAATTATTGTTGTTGTTTGGTTCTTGGATTGTTGCTGTGCGTATGTGTTGAGTTGGTGGTGTATCTGTGTGAAATGTGAAATGAAATGAGCGCATGCCGCGAGGTTTTGTTAGCCGCAGGACTTGTACAATTTAGTTGAGCGTCATACTTTGAGCTGTAAGCAACAACGGTCGGATAGTTGGTTGCTTGGTTTGCTAGTTAGTTATTATTTAGTTAGTGGTTGGTTGTAAACAACACATTTATTACATTAACTGCTTGTTTATTATTGCTTCTTCTTCAAACCAGATAGATACATTTGAGAGTTTTGTGTGTGTGGTTTTGCCTGTGAACGTACTCTGTAATGTAACATTCTTTACAGCAACATTATGTTGTGTTAACAGTGAACTGTTAAAAAAACCTACAACGAAATCTGTGTAAAACAAAAACAAAAAAGAGTTTAAATTAAAGTGAGTGCAGCAAAAAAAAACAACAATTCTCTGTAATAATCAGCATTCATACGAGAATAATTGTAGTTAAATGTGTGTAAAATATATAATTGTTGTTGTTTGAGAGTTTCATACTTTACAATTATTAGTTTTATTACGATTGCGATTATTATTGTTATTAAACTCAATCATGAACGGAGTAGCAAAATACGTTACTTGATATGTGTGTGCGTGGATTAAAACAACAAATACACTAAATGCAACATTAAACACACGGACAAGTGCAAGTGAAAATTCATAAATAAATAAATACAAATTTTAAAGATTTAATCAAAACAAAAAAAAAATATCTTTGAAAACAAAACGAAAATTTGAAGAAAAAAATTTAAAAGAAAATCATTGAAAAATTTTAAGAATTTTAAAAAAAATCATTCGAAGATTTCAAGAATTTTAAGAAACAAACATAAAAAATATTTTTAAAATAAAAAAAGTAAGTGTGTAATTAAAAGTGTTTAAAAAATTATAAAAATATTAACAAAATACATACTTAATTGAAAAAAATAAATTAATTTTTTTTTAAGTAAATACAAAAAAAAACAACAATTCTCTGTTGGTATCATTAAAGAAAATATTATCTTGAATTTAAATAAACCATTTACTATAACTTAATACAGTTGTAAAGAAAATGTTCTTAAAAGTTTTTTTTTTTAAATTTTGAAAATTTAAATATGTTGTGATAAAAATTTACATAAAGTTCATGAATTATTTCACCTTTATTATGGATTTATATGAAAACCCCATTTGAACATCAAAGAGAAGTAAACAAAAGAATTTTTTCATTTAATTTTTTTTAGGAAATTTAAAAGTTTTTTTTTTAATTTATTATAATTTTATCAGTGAAATTTTTAGTTATTGTAAAAATAATAATTGAGTATTGTAGTTCTATAAGTTTCGTTGTTATCTAAATTAAATAAATAACTTTTTAATAAATTATGTTCTTGTTAGCATATCAAGTGTGTTTAAAGATTTTAACATTTATTATGAGTCATTCCAATAAATTTTTACTCTAAACTGAACATTTCTTTAGATCTTGCTTGTTTTAGATTATACATGAAATAGCCACAACTCATATTTATTTCAAGTTGATATTCTTTTCAAAACTCCGCTTTTCAAAACTCCACACAAAAATATTTTTGTTTTTATATTCAAATGGTTAAACTTTTTCCTGAAGATGCTACACAAAGAGTAGCGAAATATTGAAAAAAATAAAAATTACAAATATTTGTAAAAAAGTGACCTCAAGCTCACTAAATATAAAGAAAATTAATAATAAAAAGGTCGAAAAATTAGACTATAATTAACTAGATTTTTATTAAAAAAGCACAGAAAATTTTGAGTCAAATTCAGATTTTTACTGAGATGTTACCAAAAGATTACTTTTTATGATTGAAATTACTAAATTATTTGTATATTTGTGACATACACAGAAAAAATTATATTTCAATTCAAACATTTATCCCATATTGAACTGGTTTCAATTATTTCATAATTAAATTCATTTGCTCAAAAACAAAATTTCTTGATATTTTCTATTGAATTTTGAGTTTTGAATTTGATTATTTTTACAATTGAATATACAATTTTCGTTATTAGTTGAATTTCAAATACAAAAATTATTGAATAGATAATTTTCGTAATTGAAACACAAAAAATAACAAAAATGTGTTTTCAATTATGAAAATTATCTATTCAATAATTTTTGTATTTGAAATTCAACCAATAACGAAAATTGTATCAATTGTCAAAATAATCAAATTCAAAACTCAAAATTCAATAGAAAATTTCAAGAAATTTTGTTTTTGAGCAAATGAATACTTGATTTAATTATGAATTAATTGAAACCAGTTTAATATGTGACAAATATTTGAATTGAAACGGTTTAAGAAATAGTTTTTTCTGTGTATATAACGAGTATCATTACAAACATATAAATGATGAGACAGTTTTCATTCAGTACAATTTCCAATTTCTTTAACACTTTATTAACAAACTAGAGTTATTCATCAAAAATCATTTGCAGTCCTTAAAGTAATACATTGATATTGTCGAAATTTTCTCCAGAACTCTTAGCCAGCAGGGGCCAAACGCAATCGGATATTCAGGTGTACACTCACGAATGTGAGCGAAACCTATCAAATCATTAAAAGAGAAACACATTGAAAATTGTGCATCAAACACACAATCAGAAATTTTCAATAAATTTAAAATAATTGAATTGAAAATTCGAATATTGGATTATTCATTTGAATAAAAAATTTGAAAAAAACTCAAGTAGACAAATCAAAAATGCATGGTGTCAGATTTGCCGATTTATCGCAAATTTGTAAAAATGTCAAAGTACGATTTGCCGAAAACAATTCAATAAATATTCATAAGGTATTTTACATTAACTAAAGTTTTTACGATTTCAAAAATATTTTACCGATTTTGACGATCTTTTAGTTAAATTTTTGCCATTTTATACAAAAATCTTTTGTAAACGTTCTACCACCGTTTGGGAACAAAAACTTCGACCGAAGTTTAGAATAATTTTGTAGTTGTTAATGGAGAAAATTCTCCTTAGGTCATTAAAAATTCATTAAAGAACAATAGAAAGTTGCAAAAGAAAGACTTATGGTGTATTCTTTTTTAAAAAAAATTGTGCATTTTTTCTGCCCCTTGTTTTCTAAATTTTGCTTACAAAACCATATTTTTGGTACTAGTAACGGACATTAGGTCATTAAAATTGAAATCTGTAAAATAATGATTTTCTTTCATGTAAAATTATGCATTTTTCCTGCCCTTTACTTAAAACGTCATATTTTTGGTATGTATTTCAGTTAAATTTGGTTCCAAATCAAATATATTCTAATGCCGAGTTTAAAATAATATTGTAAATGTTAAAGAATAACGATTTACTTAGGTCACCAAAAGTCCTATAAAAAGCTATAGAAATGTGTAAAATACTTACTTTCTTTCTGAAACCTATAGTTTACAAAACCGTATTTTTTGGTAATAGCAAAGAAATATGTAAAATAACAACTTTCTTTCTTGCAAAATGTTGCATTTTTTCTGCCCTTTTTTAAAAAATATCCTATTTTTGGAAATATTGCAAATAAATTTCGTAGCAATATAAAACTTTTGAGAAATACATCAATATTTTATGAAATATAACCCCTATTCAAAAACAATTCTCAATTTTTTTTATGACGTATTCCCATTTTTTTTTTTAAATTTTGTAATTTTCATATACATTTTCTGTCCGTGTTTCCAAATCAGACCCTTACATTTTCCCATAAATTGTACAATCCTATAATATGTTGGTAAATAATTAAAGTTATTTAAAAACAAGTAAGAGTGCTATATTCGGCTGTGCCGAATCTTATACACCCTTCACCAAATTATACTTAAAAATTTTAAATATTTTTGGTAAACAAAATTTAATTTTTTTTCCAGTTGTTTTTTTCATTTTTTGGAAAAAAAAATTGTTCGATTGTTATTTTAATTATTTTTTTTTAAATTTTAAAATTTTTTTTTTGTGAAAAAAAAAATGCGGGTTAAAAATTTTTTTTCCAATTATGACCCATTGTTGCAAATGTCTTTGAAATATCTATCATTAGATATCCATATTGTCTATATTAATGTCTTAGTAATCCAGATATAGGTTAAAAATAGGTCGAAAATCGAGGTTGTCTTGGTTTTTTCCTCATATATCAGCCATTTGTGGACCGATTTTGCTGATTTTAAATAGCAAAAGTCTCGAAAGCATGTCTGACAGAATTATTGAAGATTTGGATCCCGAAGATATCGGGGGTCTTCAGAAAATTGATTTCAACAGACAGACAGACGGACATGGCTTAATCGACTCCGCTATCTATAAGGATCCAGAATATATATACTTTATAGGGTCGGAAATGAAAAATGTAGAAATTACAAACGGAATGACAAACTTATATATACCCTTCTCACGAAGGTGAAGGGTATAAAAACGTCCAGTTTTATATAAATTTGTTTGGGAATATATAATTTTTAACTATTAGATGTATAAATATTTGAACTTAAATAATAAATTCGAACAAATTGTACAATTTCTAGAATATTTTTCATATTTTTATTTATCCCATAATTAAAGTTATAGATCTTGAGAAAACACATATGCATAAGTTAAATGTCTAGTATGTACTTTGAAAGGAAGGCAGAAAAAGGGCAACTTTTTTTGACAATAATAAAAACAGCTTTAATTTTTATAAACCTCATAAAAGAAAAGCAAACTGTCATTCAAATTGTTTGCTATCGATTTTTTAAATTTGAATTGATTAAATAAAAATTTTATTTTTGAAAAAATTATTGAATATTTGCTTTGTCTTTATTTATTGAGCTAGCTATGGTTATTGTGATAGATCTTGAATAACCCTTTTTAATAACACACATGCCAGGTTTTCATACTATTTTTATTCATAGGAGGGCAGAAAAGGGGCAACATTTTATTGCACCAAAACAAAAAACGCTTTATATATTTACATAAATCGTGAAAGGAAAGCAAGTAAATCAATTTTAGGAAATAACTTACATAAATATTTTATGAGATATATAAATATGTGAACTTGAATTAAATTTTTAAACAAATTGTACAATTTTAGAATATTGTTCTTTATTTATTGCGATAGATGTTGAAAATACCTTAAATTTATGCCCGTAACTTTAACAAATAGATAACTACGATGTAAAATACCCAGCAGATAAATTTACCTAAGACATTAATTTCATATATTACATAATGTCCGTAATTTCAACAAATAGATATCTATTAGTGCTTAGTTACTTATGGAGTAAAAATATTTGGTAATTTTAACCCGTAGATATTGTTTTGAAATCAATGTCAAGTTACCGTTTAGGTAAATTTATCTACTGGTTATTTTACACCGTAGATATGAAATTACGGGCATTAATCATACATATGCCCAGGTTGAATATCCAGTACAGCTATTTGCAAGGAAGAGGGCAGAAAAAGGGCAACATTATTTTTGCCAGCAAAGAAAATAGCATTCGATTTTTAGACAAATCATAAAAGAAAAGCATGTTGTTAAATAAATTCTGCTATTGTGTTTTATTTAGATTTGAATTGCTTAAAAAAAAACCAAATACATTTATGATGGTGTTGATATCCAACAAGCAATTTTCAAAAGATTATATGTATGGTCATATAATATGTTGATGTTGTGGATGTCGATATTATTAATATGCTTGTTTTTGTTTTAAAATTTAATTGATAAAAATATAAACAATTTGTATACATAAATAATGAAATATTTATTTATGTACTTTATACTCACTCTCACTCTAAATTTTGTATTTTACTCGTTTAAAGTTAAATAATAATACTTTATTATGTACATTCTGATATACTCATGTAGATTCATTCAACTATTTTTTGTTGTTATTTATTTGATATTATTATTATTATTATTGTTATTTTATTCTTATTATTTAAATGATTGTGTATGGTAACGACAAACTAATATGTATTGTACAATATACATATAGTAAATCGACAGTTTATTTGAGTATTTACTTGCATACAAGTACGACTGGTCAACACTAAACGTGTATTCATTTAAATTTACTCGTAGTTACTCTCTACTTTAGTGGTCGGCATAAAGAGAACATGCAACATAAATTATCATAACATGTGAATATACTTTATTTGATGATTTAGGTTGCTGATTTCATAATTTGTTTGAACTTTGCTGATTTTCATTGTGTTTACAGGTTACAATTAAATAGTCATACTTGGACCCTGCTAGCTATGAGTGCCGACCACTGTTCTTCTCTATTGATTGCACTCATACTACTATTTACCAAGGTTGCCAACTCTTCAGCTCAGAAAATGGCTAGATTTAGAATTTAAAATGGCTAGAAATGGCTAAAACCCAAAATAACTGAATACAAATTCATAAATATTACCTTTTTATTTAGTGAGATCGACATTATCTATATAAATAAAAATCATGGTCATAGTCCAACATAGGTTTTTACGGAATGAAAAATTGACCAAGCCCACTTTTTTTGATTTATATTTGGCCAATATTTTGCTTAAATGTTCGTATCCAATTTAAGTTTTTCAATTTATCTAAAATCGGAAAACGGCTATTTGGCTAATTTGTTTTTAAATGTTCGTAGTAAAATTCGTAAGAAAAATTTACCACGCCCACTTTTTTTCGATATATCTAAAATCGCTGAACGCCTGGACCGATTTGGCTATTTTTTATTAAAATGGTTGATCGACCGCCATCTACAACATTGACCAGATTTTTTGATATGTGATGGAATGATAAATTTTCTCGATCTGTATAAAAAATGTGTACATTGGTTTTCATGTATGCTGTTGTTGCTTGGACAGGACAACGTCTGTCGGGTCAGCTAGTTAGTATACAAGGTGGCGCAAAAGTAAACTTCCGATGTTTTTTGATTCTTCTTGTGGATTATTTTTATTTGGTCTTTTAATTTTTTTTACATCAAGTCGAGAATATGATGTCATGTAAATGGCCGCCGCCACAGTTGATTGTCATTTGAGCCCTTTTTATGGCATTTTCCATCACTTTGGCCAAAACTTCCGGCGTAAGGTCCTCACATTCTTGACGGATATTGTCTTTAAGAACTGCAAGAGTCTGAGGCTTGTTGAAATAAGCCCGCGACTTCAAAAAGTCCCACAAAAAGAAGTCTGGAGCGGTCAGATCAGGCGATCTTGCTGGTCAGTGCAAATCGCCAAAACGGGAGATTAGGCGCCCGGGAAATACATCATTCAGCATATCGGTTGTGGCACGTGCAGTGTGTGCCGTTGCACCGTCCTGTTGAACCACATGTTTTCCAATCCCAATTCATCAAGTAGCGGCAAAAAGAACTCGTTTATCATTGCTCTGTAGCGCTCACCATTCGCAGTAACCGTTTGGCCCGCAACGTATTCGAAGAAAAAAGGTCCGATGACTCCTCCAGCGAAAACAGTACATTATACAGTGACTTTGAGCGGGTGTAATGGCTCTTCGTGGGTTACACGCGGATTTTCAGTGCCCCAGAAGCGTAAATTTTGCTTATTTTCGTACCCGCTAAGATGGAAATGGGCCTCATCACTCATGATTATTTTTGATGAAGTCACCGACCGATTGGTCAAATAAATAGTCAGCAATATTCCGCGTTCTGGAGCAGTGTAGCGTAACATTGTTTATTAACGTGAATTTCGCATGTGTTTACTACACAAATGTCAAAACAGAACTGACATTAGGGGCCAATCGCAAAATTTATAGCATTTTCTGATAGGAGGATTACTTTTGCGCCACCTTGTATAAAATATTACATTTCTTAGCAGATTAAAAAATTGTAATATCAATAAAAATTGGTTCCTTTTTGATAAATTAAACGAATTTCTGGGCACTTATAAACCAAATCGGATCGCTTAAATAAATGTAAAATAGATTTTTGAATATGATTGATGTGTTTGCTTTGGAAACAATTTCGCAGCCTGTTCTCATCAAATCCTCTACATAAGATTTTTTTTAAAAAAAGACTGTTTCTTTGTCATTTGATGAAAAATAATGTCTTATTTTTAAAAAAAATTCACGAAAAGTTTAAAATAAAAAAGGCTAGGACAAAATAAAATGGCTAGATCTTCCGGCTAGATTAAATCTAGCCATTTTTTTATGGCTAAATGTAAATAAAATCGCTAGATCTAGCCGGAAAATGGCTAAATTGGCAACCTTGCTATTTACTACTACAGACTATTTGCTCTCTTTTTCTCTCTCCTTGATTTGATTATTTGTGTTTATTGCATGATGCCAAATGAGTTTGCAAAGAAAAAAAAAACATACGATTATGATTATTAAAAATAATAATAAATAAATAATACATAAATAAGGAGCCAGCCGTAGTTTTATTAAAATTTCCCTAGAAATTAACCAAAAAAATGTGCAAATAAATCTTAATACTTATAACTAAAATGGAAAAAAGCGGCGGCATATTTTGAAGATTGCTCAAAAAAAATATGTACTAAGATTTTCAAATACATAACACCGGTTTAAATACAATTGCTGATATATAAAAAAAATAAATTAAAAATGTCACCAAAAAGAGAATGTATGCTAAATAAAATATTTAAAAATATTAACATAAATAATCAATAGTTTATGAAAAAAGGTGTGTTTGGTCAATTTAATTGATAAAGTTATAGAATCGATTTTCTTAATAGTGCGATGTCGGTTATCTGCAGTCAAGAAAATCCAAAGAAATTTTAACATCAATGTAACTGACTCAAATTCCAAGCACTATTCACAAGCCGTAATTAAACGATAATAAAGTAAAGCTGTAATTTCTGATTCGCTCTTTTTCCTATTTCTCAAAATTATATAAAATTTACTTTTTCTATTAATTTAATTTTCATATAACAATTCAAGTTCAATAAAATAAAAAAAATAACTTCTTCTCCCAACTGCTGACAGTAAATCCTATAAGCTCCCTCATTAATTCAGACATTAGGTCTAAGCAAGAAAACCCCAAAAAAAACTCTTAATAAAAACCCAAATTCTAAGAACATGATCTTTAAGATCGTTCTTATACATACATACAAACACAAAACAGTTTCAAACTCTATAAAAAAAACTTCATTCATGAACTAATTAGTGATCATCATCAATACACATTCATTTTATGACACTATTAACATGAAATGCCCCACAATATTCGGGGTAATAAAAACTGGAAATGTAAATTAAATAAAATATTCCCACAAATCTAAAAAAAAATTGATGGCCAACATCAATAAAAAATGTAAGAAAACAAGAAGAAAAACTTTTTGGAAAAACTATAAAATAAAGCTAGCTACTTTTTTTTTTAGTAAAAAAGTATTTTATTTGTTTATAATCTCTTAGGCCAATAGATTCTTCAAAATACTGTTGTTTGTATTTAATTTTTATATTGAAAAGGGCAGCGATTTATTTTCATTTAATGACACTCGCTTTGATGAAATGCAGGTGATGCTTTATTTTGGAATTCAAAATTTTTCTTTTATTTCCTTTTTGTTTTATTTTTTTTAACAAAATTTATGAAAAAGTAGTATTTCAAAAAATAGTTGCTTATTAGAAATTGCGAATACGTTTTTTTTTGTGAAAATCATTCTGTTAAATAAAATTTGATGAGCACTGACGCAGTTTTTTCTAATATCTCGTGAATTTGGTAAAATAAAGTTTTTACACATAATTTTTTTCAATAAATACAAACTAGAAGAGATTTACAAAAGTTCTGTAAAACCTTTAATTTCGTAAGCTAACTGTTTTAAAATCAAATTGTAAAATACAAAGGCAGTTCTAATTTTTTGCCAATATCTCAGCCATTTATAAACGAATATATAATTTTCAATAACAACTTTTTCTAGAACATAATATATATATTGGGGATTTCAGGTCAAGTGAACCAACTTTTGAAACCGATGTCTTGTGATCAGGATGATTTTTTTTGTTTTTAATATGGACCTTTTTTTATTTTTTTTTTCGACTTTTCGCTTATTGTGATTTAACAAAATAAATGTTTTGTAACTCAAGACATAAAAATTTTGAAATTTTTTGCAAAATCAAACACTTTTTTGCATTTTTTTTATCAAAAAGGGACCATTTTTCAAAAAAAAAAGAGTCAAAAATGTTGGGGCAACTTTTTCTAAGAATGATAGGTAATAAGTCCCATGGATGAGAAAAAACTACCGTTTGGCCAAAATGTCAAATTTTGACCCCCTCTAAAGGGTGCTGACCGATCTTCATCCCGATCGGAAAACACCGGTTTCAAAAGTTGGTTCACTTGACGTAAAATAATAAATTAATATCTCATCTAAAGGCTTTGTTGGAAAACATTTTTTTATTTCTCAGATCTGCTGATTTAAAAAATTTTGTGATTTTATTGCCAGTAAAAATAATCTCTGATTGATTTTATGTTTAGATTAAATAAATAATATGTAATTTACAAGTTATTAACACGTTTCTATTCCATTTTATAGTCAGTATTATGGTTAGATTATCAATTTGATGTTTTTATTTTAGTAATAAAATGTTTGGTAATAAAATCTGTGATGTTTTTTCGAAAACTATTTATAACTTGTGGGTTTTAAATAAACATTACCAGATTTATTTTTATAATTTAACAATTCTATTTTATGTTGTATTTAAAAATGTATCTGTAAAGCTATAAAATAAATGCAAATGCCCAATAATTTTAATATTTGTGATTTGAAAAATGTAGCTGACTATGTTTCTTTTGAGAGCAGATTAAAATCAATTTGTAATTTACAATACCCAATTAGTAAGTAAATTCAGTTCCAGGTTGATGTGGGCGCAGATATAAGACACAGGAACTCCTAATTGTTCACTAACAATATTTAGCAAAGTTGTAGCTAGGGTATAAAGCTGAATAACTTTTCTAAACATATCAATGCACTCTAAATAGCTTATAAAGATCACTTTGTACAGGCAGACAGACGGACGGACATAGCTAGATCGTCTTAGAATCTTATAAGAACCCAGAATATATTTTTCAATATACACCCCATATTTTTGATGGTGGGTATAAAAATCGAGGTAGTTTGCTATTTGGCCATTTGTGGTCCGTTTTCCGCTATTTTAAATGGCAATCTAAGATGGACTATAGTGGATATATTGATGTATCAATAATGTTTGGTGGTTGATTTCACCAGACAGACTATGAGGGTGGGTCCGCGACTTTTTGAATTTCTTGACTCTTTACTGAAAGGGCAACACTTCTTCTGTCAACAGGCATCTGTCAGTTGACACCTGTCAACATTTTAACAAGCTGCGTCAATTAGTTTGTGTTTGACAGCCATTGATAGCAGACTATCAATCGTCTGCTCATTAAGCATTATTTTTTGAGGAAAAAACCCATAACTCAAATAAAAGCTAAGCTTGGTACTTTGGAAACTCTGCACCATCAATTTCAATGGTAAAAAAGTGGTATACTGAATTTCGTTGTGGCCGTAGAAGCACGGAAGATGTCGAACGTTCTGGAGGCCCGATACAATTGAAAAAATCAGGATATACGGTTTGGGTATAATAAAGCTTTTCGCTAGATGGCTGCCCCGTTTGCACACAATCGGGTGCACAAAAGGGTATACATGTGCAGTTTCCATGCCAAAAATATATGAATATATGATCATAGCCTCATGCTCTCTCTTCCGCTATATTCTCCGGATTTAGCCCCAAGAGGCTATTTCTTGTTTCCAAACCTTAGAAAATGTCTAAGCGGAAAGTGATTTGATTCCAACGGTGAAATCATCTCACAAAAAATACCTATTTTGATGACCTCGACAAATTTGAGAAACATTGGACAAAGTGCATAGAACACAAAGGAGACTACATATATTGAAAAATTAAATAATGTTTCATGCAAAAAGGCAGGGACTTTAATTTATATCCATTTACTTCTCTATATTTCAAATTGAGAAATACTGATTCATATCTAATGATTAATTTATTATTTATTCAAAAAGCCAACAACTTTTTTTTGTAATAACCTGCTGTCCAAACTAATTATATACAATTTCCTTTACATTTCAATCTAATTAAAGTAAAACCTGTTGCCTTTAAATGATCTATAATTAAACATTTACTATTTAACATAAATAATAAACAATTAACACTTTATTTGTTAATATCTCTCTCTTTATTTACCTACATATGATTATAACAAATTACTATAACATTATTATCATTTACAGCATTAAGTGCTCCAATTACAAAAATTAAAATTAAAGGCATGCAACAAATAATCATATGGCATCAAGCAAACATTTCAAATAATAAGAAAACCCCTTTTTTATAGAAAAACTTATACAAAAATTCACCCACTAAACAAACACCTACATATACTGACACAAAGAAATTTACACAAAAACACACACACTCATGCATGCATATGTACGTGAGAGCAAAATAAAAAAATAAAAAAAAACATAAATAAAATGCAATATAACTTCCGGTCAACTACTAAACTCTAGTTTAAACTACACACCAATAATTATCCAACACAAATTTTGTGTGCTTGTGTGTTTGAGCGTGTCTCATTTTAACTCTCATCAAGTCAAGTGTATTTAAAAAAAGTATGTGTGAATGATGTTGTTTAGTAGATGATCATGATGGCTGGATTGGATGAATGTTCATCACATTATGATCGTGGTCGTCGTCGTCGTCATAATTTTTATAAATCGTTGTTGTATTGACAGAGTCAACGACTTCCGTTTTATGAGAATTTTTCTTTATGAAATTTATTACTCTCCGTACGTTGGTTACAAATGAGGTTAGGCTGGAAAGTGCTTTGCAGATAATAAAACAGTTTTAGAGACTTTTTTATATGGCCTTTTTTAAAAAAAATTTCAGCTGGGAAATAAGAGATATTTCAACTATAACCAGCGAAAAATTATAGTTGTAAATGATCACCGTAATCATTTCAATATTTTTTAACGATATTATGGTTACTGTAATTTATAATGTTTACCGAGACTATAATATGCTGAATTTACGATTAACATGATGGCAGTATTTGTGTTTGTGGCTATCATTTTTATGATGAAGGGTTATACCATATTATGGTTATCACATATATTTGTCTGTGCCGAATCTTATCAAATTTTAAATATTTTTAGATAAACATTTTTTTTTTCAAAATAGTATTTGAAAAATTCGTTTTCCAAATTTTGTATTCGAAATTTTTAAATTTATTAGTGAAACAATTTTTTTTGGTGAAAAAATAATTCGGGTTAAAAAATATTCTTCGCGATTTTGACCCATTTTAAGTCCAAATTACTATAGCCGTATATACATCGTTGCAATTGACTTTGAAATATCTATATTTAGATATCCATATTGTTTATATTTATGACTTACTAATCGAAATATATATAAACAAGTAAGAGAGCTATATTCGGATGTGCCGAATCTTATATACCCTTCACCAAATTATACTTAAAAATATAAATTTTAAATATTTTTAGGTAAACAAATATTTTTTTCCAAATTTGTTTTTTTTTTAATTTTTTGAAAAAAATTGTTATTTAAAATATTTTTTTTTTAAATTTAAAATTAAATTTTTTTTTTTAAATTTAAAATTTAAATTTTTTCTTTAAATTTTTAAAAAAATTGTGTTTTTTTAATTTTTTTTTTGGTGAAAAAAAATTCGGATTAAAAAATATTTTTTACCGATTTTGACCCATTGTAGGACCAACTTACTATGGTCTTATATACGTCGTTGCAAAGGTCTTTGAAATATCTATCATTAGATATCCATATTGTCTATACTAATGACTTAGTAATCCAGATATACAGTGTCGGACAAAACTAAAGCACGGACTATTACCTCGTAACAAAAACCACAATAAAATTTCAAAAATCACGTTTTTCATTTTTCTTTTTATAATTTTCGATAGAATATATGTTAGGAATTATAAAATAGAATGAATATTCATTTATTTCTAATAAAAAATAAAAAAATCACAAAAAGTTTTACATTACCCTGAAAAGTGCAGCGGCAAAACTAAAGCACATAACATAGAATATATACTCTTTCATTAAATTACAGAAAAATACGAAGAGAAAATATTATTACATAACGAAAAACTTTCTCTTAAAGACATTCTAAGAGTTATTACAAAAAAATAACACGTGTTTTACTATCACTTTTGATCTTTACCATTCCCAGTGCATTTTTTGCGATTGAAAGTACAAAATGGCTCGTAATAAATATTCAGTGCATTTAAAAGAAAAAATAATTGAAGATTTTAATAAAGGAGAATCTGTAACAAAAATTGCAAAGAAATTTAATATTCATCATAGCGTAATTTCCCGAATTATAAGCCGCTTTAAGTCAACAGGTTCACTGGTTACCATACATAAGGGTGGTCGACCACGGAAAACCACTAAACGGGAAGACCAGGCTATAATTCGAATTTTAAAAAAGGATCCCTTTACATCTGCAAGGTCCATTGCAAACCAACTGGCATTAAATATTACTCCTAGAACCATTCAAAGAAGAGCGGTAGAAGGTGGCTTAAAATCGTATAGGACTGTAAAAAAACCATTTATTTCCACAAAAAATAGACAGGCTAGAATTAATTTTGCGAAGGAACATTTAAACTGGAGTGTAACAGAATGGAAGACAGTACTGTTCTCCGATGAATCCAAGTTTAACTTGAAGGGTTCTGATGGATATCAGTTAGTACGGAGACCAGCAGGGCAACGACTTAATCCACTGTATACTAAAGGAACTGTAAAACACGGAGGAGGTAATATAATGGTCTGGGGATGTTTCTCTGGTCAAGGTATTAGACCCATTCACAAAGTAAATGGGATAATGGACCGTTTCATGTATAAAGACATACTGGAGAATGTAATGCAGCCATATGCGGTGGAGGAAATGCCACTTAATTGGAGGTTTCAGCAAGACAACGACCCCAAACACACTGCAAAATGTGTGAAAGAGTGGTTTGTTGCAAATGAAATCAATGTCTTGAAGTGGCCAGCGCAATCGCCAGATCTCAACCCGATAGAAAACCTATGGGAAATTGTAGATCGGAAAATATTGCGCGATAATTGCAAGAATTTGGAAGACCTTTTCCGCCAAGTGGAAATAGCCTGGAATACTATTCCTGGGGAGGTTATATCGAATCTAATTGAGTCCATGCCTCGTAGATGTAAAGAAGTCTTAAAAAATAAAGGCTATGCCACAAAATATTAGAAATATTTTTAGTTTTAGTTAATATTTATAAAATGTGCTTTAGTTTTGTCGCGCCCAAAAACGACTGTTGAAAATGTGATATGAATTTTTTTTGTTATAGTTAATGAAGTTATTTATTTTTTGTTTCTTTTTAATAAACTAAGATGTTATCTTAATAAAAAAGTTGAAAAAATATAAATACTAACTTGAATACTATTTTTATTGAAGTGTTGTGTATTAAGTATTATCCCGTGCTTTAGTTTTGTCCGACACTGTATGTAGGTAAAAAATCGAGGTTGTCCTGGTTTTTTCCTCATATCGCAGCCATGTGTGGACCGATTTTGCTGATTTTAAATAGGAAACTTCTCGAAAGCATGTCTGACAAAATTATTGAAGATTTGGATCCCGAAGATATCTGGGTCTTCTGAAAAATGATTTCAACGAACAGATGGACATGGCTTAATCGAATCCGCTATCTATACTTTATAAGGTCGGAAAATTGTTTTGTGGAAATTACAAACGGAATGGTAAACTTATATATACCCTTCTCACGAAGGTGAAGGGTATAAAAATAGGCTGTCCCGGTTTTTTCCTTATATCTCAGCCGATTTTCTCTATAGCAACCGATTCGGGAGAATTACCGATATATTGATGTATCAATATCATGTTTGTAAGTTATTTGGGGGCTACGGAAACTTGATTTCAACATATAGACGGACATGGCAATATCGACTTCGCTGTCTATAACGATCCAGAATATATATACTTTGTGACGTCGCAAATGAAAAATGTAGAAATTACAAATGGAATTTCTTGGTGAAGGGTATAAAAAGGGGAAAATAGAAAAATGTTTAGATAAATTTTCCTCTGCAAATGGTTGAACTGGATCCGTGTCTGGATTATCATAATCTGAGAGCAACATATCATGATATAATGAATCATCATGAATATTTTTGCCATAATTATTATTTACCTCAATCATCTAATATGAATGTTACACTCATGCGAATCGTAACTTTAGCATACTATGGTTGCTACAATCATATAAATAACTATAGTGATAATAAAATTTTTAAAAATGCTCTATTGCTTCAAAAAAGTTGTTACTTTTGAAGGTTTACAAGCATGAAACAGCGCTATTAATATGACTGCAACATCTAACAACATTGAGCTGACAGCTGTCATTTGTTCATTTTAAAACTAATTGTGACATTTGTGTTGGATTTCTAAAGCCCTTTTCCAATTGCTCTCATTTATATAGGAATGCTTGCAACAAAACCTTTAAATACATTGTACATGAAATTATCATCGTTTGTTGTAGTTTTCTGCTGTTGTTGTCTTTTTATAGTAATAAATGCAAATTAATTAATTAATTTATAAAACGAGTAATTAACACCATGTTATAAAAGTCAACAAACAAAACGACAATGAAAAAGAAAATTCCAAAACCAAAGTGTATAATCATGGGAGACAAACAACAAACCAGCCCATAACAAGACAAGTCAAGACACAGCTAAAGGAGAATAAATTCTCAGCAAAAACTATATAAAAAGAAAAACAAAAAAAAAACAACCACAAATAAACAAAAACTTAAAAAACAATTAGCAAACAAATACTTCATGTGGTTTGGTTTGCTTTACTAAGCACTGGCCATATTTAGGGGTGGTGGAGGAGCAGCATGAGATGAAGCAGGGACAGAATTGATGCAAAAAATAAATAAGCAAAATTGCATACAAATTTATAAGCATGATTTTTGCTTGTCTGTCTGTCTGGCTGTAAGTTTCTGTTCACCACTAATTTCCCTGCATGCATGCGTACATATAAATAAATATTCTTTATAATACCTTCCTTCTATATACTAAATACTGCATGCAGACTGCTCTGCCACGTTCTTTCGTTTGGCTGTCGATGATTGCAACAACAAGTGACAACATTGACAATGTTGCTGCTGCTCATCGATCTTCTTTATGGTTTGTTTATGTTGTTGCTGTTGTTCCTGATGATGACGATCGTTGATCGTTTCATGAAAACATTATAATATTTATTTGTTTTTTTTTTCTCATCTGTCGTTCTCTCAGGGGTATGATGATGATGATGGTGTATTTTTCTCAGTGTTTGCAGTGAGTGAGTGAGTGTGTCTGTGATAAAATGCTGGTTAAGCCAGCTCATTTGTTGTAGTAGTTTTACAATGATGATGACGATGATGCTTTTTCATTTCTTTTTTATGGTTTGTTTATTTTTGCAAGCAAGTGTTGCCGGATATTTTATTTTGTTTAATAAAAAAAAATGGAAAAAACTTTTTAATAAAATATAAGCTTAGTTTAAAAATGTGTTAACTACATTTTTATATAGTTTAAGCAGAGTTTTAAAATCCAGTTTTTTTTAAAATATTGGTAAATTTCTGGAGAATTTACTACCCATAGTTAATTCTATATAGTGTAATATCTATTTCTCGAATACCTGCTATTTATATTAAATTTGAGAAATCTTGCTATTATGGTAAATTTGTCGAGAATTTGCTATTTGTAGTAAATATTTTTATATTAGCTATTTCAGTAAATTTTTCGAAAATTAGCCATTTATAGTAAATTATTCTAGAATTTGATATTTGTAGGAAATTTTTCGAATATTTCCTATTGATTTTTGGCAAGAGTGGTTAATTCAGTTCTATTATTCAACATGGACCCGAAATTTCTAGCTGGGGATTAAATTAAAATGATTCATTCGACCATTTATCTCACTATTACACTTGACGTTTTATTTTAAGTTTATTTTATAGAACTGCTTGTCATTTTGTGTTGGAAATAGATTTGTACTAAACTTTGAAGAATTTGTTATAAAGAACATTCCAACAATTTAAAAATATTGTTACGTTTTTACCTTTTAGAAACGGTGGTTTATTTCCTTTAAATAAACCGCATTCTTTCATTTACACAACAATTTAAATAGTCACACTATTTTAATATACACACTTTATAATGTACAAGAATACACTGGTAATGCAGTTGATGTTAATTTTAACATATACATAGTGCTCTTTTCTAGTAGATTCATGAATTATCTTCAGCTTTTAGCAGCTTTAACTGTTAATGTTGTCATACTTATAAACAATGTTAATAACTGCGCGTTGACAACTTTGTTGACAAATAGAAGTCTCTACTGATGGAAATGCTTATAAACATGATAAATGTTGCAGATCGTTAAATTCAATTGATAAGAAATTCAATTTGGAAACAGTATGTACTTGTACTAAGAAATACTTCAGTATATTTTTGGTAAACTATTTCAAAATTGCAAGAAAGAAAAGAAAAATTCATTGCAGCTTTTTTTATCCTAGTTTTTAAATTTTCTGGGGTATATTTCAATCCCCCTTCAAGTTTTTTGTACATCTGGCCACATTTTATCAAACTTGGTTTGAAAAACAACGCGAAAAGTAACAGCAGCAAAATAAAAAAAATATTGTGAATTTTAAATTAATGTAAATTGAATTGCATTTGCATTAAACATGATGCTTATTTTTTTATTTTTTGGTGTGTTTGTGGCCGGTTAAGAGAAAAAATGATGAATGAATTTTTTAAAAGCATGTGATGATAAAATTGAAAACTGAAGAATCAACAGCAATGGTGTTTTTTCTTCTTCTTCTTGTTATTATTATTGAGTATGGTCAGGTTTTTAATTTTTATTTAACATTTTGTCATGAAATTAATTGAAATTATAAAAATGATATTGAGAAAGTAATAATTTTATACAGTCAACTGAAAGGAAAAGATATTAAAAGAAAATGAAATTTAATAAAAGAAAAAATATGCTAAATAAATTTATTAAAAGTATTTAATAAAACAAAGAAAATACAAATATTTAAATTTCTGCTGAAAATTTACTATTTATAATAATTTTATCTAGGATTTCTTATAAATAATTTCTATAAAATAGTACATTGAGAATTTGCTATTTATAGTAAATTTCTTGTTTTTTGAGAATTTACTACTTATAGTAAATTTATTATGCGTTGCAAACATATTAGCCCAATTCAAAATCTTGTGTAAATGGTCTTGCATCACAGAAATACTCCAATTTCTTGAGAATTGGCTATTTTTAGTAGAATTTGTTACTTTTAGTAAATTTTCTACTTTTGGTAATCTTAAAAGAAAATTGCTATTTATAGAAAAATTTTCAAAAATTTCTATTTTCAATAAATTTCTTAATAATTTGCTACTTTTAGTAAATATCTCAAAAAATTGCTTTTAATGTAATATTTAAAAAAATTGCTATTTATAGTAATTTTTTTGTTTCTATAACATTAATATTCAACAAATTATCGCAAAACCGAAAACGATTGGTTTTCAATTTTTTAAAATGCGATTTTGAAATTCTTCGGTTTTTTGAAACTCTAATTTATAGGACTTTTAAAAATATAGCTATTTATAGTAAATTTTTCAATAAATTGCTATTTATAGTATTCTTTAAAAAAAATGCTTTATAGTAATTTTTGCAAAAATAATTTATAAAAAAATAGCAATTTATGAAATTTTTTCAATAAATTGCTATTTATAGTATTAAAAAAATGCTATTTATAGTAAATTTTTAAAAAAATTGCTATCATTAATTTCTACATTTTTCATTTGCGACCCCACAAAGTATATATATTCTGGATCGTTATATATAACGAAGTCGATATAGCCATGGCCGTCTGTATGTTGAAATCAACTTCCGTAGCCCCCAAATAACTTACATACATGATTCATACATATATCGGGAATTCTTCCGGCTCGGTTGCTATTTAAAATCAACAAAAAATCGGCCGACAAATGGCTGGGATATAAGGAAAAAAAACCGGGACAACCTAGATTTTTGCCCTATTTTGATCTATATCTGGATTACTAAGTCATTAATGTAGACAAATGGATATTGTACGTACAGTGGTGGCCACCAATTTAAGACAAATCTTGAATTTTTTTCATCAACTGAATTTTAAGTGCGATAAAGCCAAAATAAAAGGACCTCTAAGGGTATGAAATTTATTATTAATGTTTCTAGTTTTTGAAAAATGTTTGGAAAAATCGGTAAAACATATATGGACAAAGATATGTGGAAATACGTTGACCCACCTCAGCGAACATCCGCTGTTAATAACATGATATGAGCGAAACTAATGGAACTAAAAATACGAAATTTGGTCCGAATATTTTATAATAATAAAAATATAATGATATAAATGTGAGAAAATATGTTTATTTAAAAAAAATTTTTTTTGGTCAAGTTGTAGAAAAATTGTGTGTTCGTGGTGAATATGTATGAATTGACATAGTCGAATAAAACACACTTGTGTGTTAAAACAGTCCTCATGCATACATATTTGTGGAAATATTTGAAAAAATAATTGACAATCACGTAGAATTTAGCAAACAATTTTTGTCTTAAATTCCTGGCCACCACTGTTTAATGGGTCAAAATCGGGAAAAATATTTTTTAACTCGATTTTTTTCATAAAAATTTTTTTTTTGTCATAAATTATTTTTTCAAAATTTTTTTTTTAAAAATTAAAAAAACAATTTGGAAAAAAAAAATTTTTTTTAAATTTTAAAAACCATTTTGAAAAAAAATTAAATTTTATTTAAATAAAAATATTAAAAAAAATATTATTTTTAAGTATAATTTGGTGAAGAATATAGCTCTCTTACTTGTTTTTATTTATTTTAAAATTTTACTAATATTTTTTTTTCCTTTTCTTTGCAGCAATCTTAACCTAAAACTGCCCATTTTGAATTTAAATATAAAATCAAACAAAAACCATTAAATCTATAAAATAAAAATATAATTTTTGAATATAAATTTTACAAAAATATAAAATAACAATGATAAAACTAAAATAGAGAGTGATAAATAAAATTTTGTTAAACAAAATATAAAAATAAAACACATAATTTTAAAATTGAAAAAGAAATTTTATTCTTTAATCTTTAATAATATGTTTAAAACAAAATGTACTAAAAGTTTTTTCAAACAACAGTGAAATTGTGCAAAAAATAAAATAAGCAATTAATTAACAAAACTTTCTAAAAAAAACAACATAAATCAATTCCACATGTATTTATCATCATCGTTTACCACAAAATCTTCATCATCACCTGCTACACATAAAATGTTTACCAAACATTTTCGCAGAAAATCTTCCGAAATTTATGGGAAATCCAGCATAAATTCTTTAAACCGTTCCAGTTGTTGGAGTAGAATTACCGCCATCAACAACACCATCACAATGCCTTGTATTTTAATATTTGTTATATTAAGTTTATTAGTTAATAAGGTAAGTGTTATTAATTGTTTATTATATTTACTCAACATATGCTAGTTGGGGAGCCATAGAAGGCAAAAATGCTAAGTCCGTTTTTATGATATTTTCTAAAATCATTAGATTTTAAGGGATATGGAAATATAATTTAAATTTCCTTATTTTATTTAAATAATATTGGACACCTGTGCTGCCTAAATCGATCATTGTTGATCTTTAACCATAAAAAAATGATTTAGTTGTTTATAAAATAAAAGAACAAAAAAAACCGCATTTAATTTTAATTTTAAAAATTAAAAGAAAATCTATAACATTAAAATCACTAGAAATGTAATAAAACCACTATAAAAACCCCAACAAATTCCTTAAATATTTAATTTACTTGTATACGATCGTAAACCAAAAAAAGAGTTACGTTTAAATAATGATTTTTTTCCACTTTATGGTGTTGATAAAAACCAGCCTCTTAATGTCTACTGTGTGTAAATTTCAGTTTAAAAACAATAGAATTGAAGAAAAAAAAAAATAACATTTTGTAATTTTGATTTGATGGATTCGTTTCTAGACACTTGTTATGGCCAACAACAGAGTGTGTGTAATCAATTAGAATCTCTTTAACCAGTAACAGAGTAAAGTACAGACACATATGGTGGAATTTTCTACCACTCAAACTCTGTTAACTAAATATGGTGTGTGTTTGTGTATCTTTTAGATTTCATTTAAGACAATAAAAAATTATATTCAATTTAATTAATTGTAAGTAGTAAAACGTGTATAGGCCTTTTTTTGCTGTGTGTTTTTTTTTTCTTAAACACTACAAGCTACAAATATTTCAAAAAGGTTGATGAGCATCGTTCACATCATTTAACAAACTGACAAAGAATTTTATTAAAATAAAAAGGAATACACAAAATAAATTTGAAAAAATTTCTTTAAACAAAAATGTTTAATTGTGTATGATTAATAATTCAAGATTAGTTAAATGTCTTCCAAGTCCAAAAACAAAAAAACTACCATAAAAACTACTCCCAAAAAAATGTATGTATTTAAACTATAAAATTGATTGAGTTTATTTAAAATATGGTTGGAGTATGAGTACGTTTGTGTACAAGTAGGAATCAAGAATATTTTATGTTGATTTCTGTTTTAGATAAAATATTTTTTAGTTCAGTTACCAGCCATTTGAAAAATGACTTTTTAAAAGGTATAAAATCATGTTTGTTTGTGTGTATTTCTTTATGTCTGGCGGTAAGTCTTTAGATTATTTGGCCTTAATTGTTGGGCTTCAAACTCAAGTTCATTAGTTTTTATATGTTTATTAATGAATTTAATGTAAAAGATCCTTAAAAACAAAACCTTCACTATAGAATGTTTTATGATCATGTGTGTAGCTCTTTATGTTAATGAAAGTGGGGGGTCAGAAAAATAAATCCAACAATTTAAGGAAATTTCTTTAGAATTTTTTTTTTTATAAATTTCTTAATTAGTTTCGTACTATTTATCTTGTTTGTTTATTGATAATGATGGTAGTTTGTTTAAATACTTAGCAACAACTAGCATTATCTAGTATTGTGTTTAAAGTTTGCGGGTTAGAGGGTTAATATGTATTGCGACATGTGGCCTAGCGTTGTCATGATGGAATATCACGGTTTTATGTCTGGCCGCATCTTCTTGGCGTTTTCGGCTAATTCTCGTTTCAAACGAATGAATTACGTTCGGTACAGGTTCCCTGTGTTTGTCTGGCCAGTTTTCAATAGCTCATAATAGATATGACCCTTTTAGCTCATAATAGATATGATCCTTTTAGCTCATAATAGATATGACCCTGGAAAGGGTATTTGAAGGGCATGGTCCCCAATTTCACAGCTTGTGGATGGGAGTAGCTCCCAATGATTTTTCAAGCTCTTGATGAGTTTGACATTAATCGTCATGGAGTAATGCCTCCAATTCTTGGTTTTGAAACTTTTTTTGGCTGGCCTGGGCAATCTTTGTCTTTCGTGTCAAAATCACCACTTCTGAACCGTACATGCCATCTCTCTCACGGTGAAACCGATGGAACACTTTCACCATAAGCTTTGGTGAGCAATCGGTGTGCTTCAGAAGTAAAGCAAAACTTCCCGCATACGACGCTTTATTGGCACAAAATTCGACATTTTCGAAACAAAATAAATGACAGAATAAATGTACCCTTCAAAATTACATATTAGTTATTAAAAAAAAAAATCGTGTTCAAAAGATTCGCCACCTATTGTAAATCCCGCATTTTTAAGTCATAAACCCAATATATAACAGATTATAAGTCAAGTCATTACTAAACTACTTCTTAGTAATAGAGACAGTATGAAATAGTCATTACAAATTATGTTGATCAGTAATAACAAGTTAGTGCGAAATTTTTGTTTAATGTTCGTGACAGGCAGTAAAAATAAGGCGAAAATACGTGCATTTTTTAAAGCATATTTTCAATAAATATACAATTTTCTTTAAAAACATAATTTGGCATATTTTATTGTTCTATTTCAGCTAATTTCTTTATGATTTCATTAAAAAAACTGCTTTGTAATATAAAACATAGAAAACACTACAAGATTTAATGTTACAAAAACTCAGTCACCCTTAAATTCTGATAAATTTAAAACAAACAAGTAAGAGTGCTATATTCGGCTGTGCCGAATCTTAAATATCACCAAATTATACTTCAAAATTTTAAATATTTTTAGGTAAACAAAATTAAATTTTTTTTCCAGTTGTTTTTTTAATTTTTTGAAAAAAATTTTTTTTCGATTATTTTAAATTTTAAAATTTTTTTTTTTAAATTAAAATTTTTTTTTTAAATTTTAAAATTTTTTAAATTATAAAATTTTTTTTTGTTTTTTCAATTTTTTTTTGGGAAAAAAAAATTCGGGTTAAAATTTTTTTTCCGATTTTGACCCATTGTAGGTCCAACTTACTATGGTCTTATATACATTGTTGCAAATGTCTTTGAAATATCAATCATTAGATATCCATATTGTCTATATTAATGTCTTAGTAATCCAGATATAGGTCAGAAATAGGTCAAAAATCGAGGTAGTCTTGGTTTTTTCCTCATATTTCAGCCATTTGTGGACCGATTTTGCTGATTTTAAATAGCAAAATTCTCGAAAGCATCCCGAAGATATCTGGGGTCTTCAGAAAATTGATTTCAACAGACAGACAGACAGACGGACGGACGGACGGACAGACGGACAGACAGACGGACATGGCTTAATCGACTCCGCTATCTATATGGATCCAGAATATATATACTTTATAGGGTCGGAAATGAAAAATGTAGAAATTACAAACGCCCTTCTCACGAAGGTGAAGGGTATAAAAAAGATATTAATTTTGTTTTTTTTAACTACTAGGGGGTCAAATTTATTACATTCTAAAACAGAATTAAAAATTATAATATTTAAAACATTATTAAAAATATTTAATAATTTTTTAATAAAAAACATCATGGGTGTTCAGTTAAGATTTCCTACAAACAACAACAACAAATCAGCTCATCTCCATAATGAAGATCGGTTTGTTTTAACTTGATTTTATGATCACTTGTAGTTCTCCTGCTGCCAGCTTCCTTAAAACATTTTATTTAACTGCTTTTATTTATTTTTTTCCTTTACAAAAGACTTTGTAACGTTTTCGTTTTTTTTTTAAATTGTTGTATGATCGTTTGCCAGTGATTACCATGAAGATCTGTTTCGTTTTGGTCTTTTCATTTCATTGCATTGCATTCCATTTTCATTTGTGTTTTGTGTTCACAGCTCATAATCCGGTCATTCAACATTTATTTACATGCAGTGATCGTAAGCATCAATTAAGAATAATTTACATGCACTAAAAACAAAAGACTCATACTCGACATTTAGTTTGATTCTGTTACATTTGTCCAGAACACTCAGTTTGTTAAAAGAATTGAAGTTGAAAGCTAAATTTCTGGTTTCATTTTTGAAGCCAGAAACTAACCAACCATCATAATTAAGTTGATGATAGTGTTGATGCCTGAAATGAGATTATTTCCTTATCGATTTTGTAAAAAAAGAGTTTTAACATTTTTTGCTAAACATTCGAATATTTTAAATTTTGGCACACTCTATAAGCTGGTTTTTCAAAACAAGTTTTTGACAATATTGTCTGGATTGTTGTTAAGTTTAATAGTCTATTTCACAATATCGAAAGAAAGATTTCGTTTGCATTCTAAGCGAAAGAAAAATTATTCATTCACATAAATATGAAGTTAGGGAAACCAAAATCGGTTTTCTTTCCCTTAGAATGCGAACGAAATCTGTAATTCGATATTGTAAAACAGGCTATAATTTTTTGTTAATTGAAGTTGATTTCATTCCAATTTAATATTTCCTTTTAGATGCTATGGTCTATGAAGCCCCCTCAGGGGTCTATTGTTAGTCTTCGATTTACGATTTAGTTAGGGTCACCAATCACTAAAGTCCCCTTATGGCAACAGGTAGAATTAAAAATCGTTTAAAATTCTTTATTGAAATATATTTGGTCTTCTGATTACATTAATATTCTCTCAGTAGTCCATTTTATATATAAATTCACTCTTTTTCACACAGTCCTCTCCATACAGTTATATTTACTGTTTTCTTAGAGAACTTTGTTTAGTCTTTTAGTAATGAAAACTAACCAGGAATAATGTAATATTACTTTGGCCCCCTTAGGGGTCATTTGTTAGTTATTAAAGTACGTTGCAATGTTTATTAAAGGGGAAAGTAAATCTAATATAAATAATAAGAAACCACTAAAGCCCCCTTAGTTGGAACCGCTCATTTAAGTCCCCAGGGGTCTTTTTTGTTATATGACAACAAAATTCTTTATAGATCTCTACTTGGTCTTCTGATTACATTAATGTTCTCTCTGTAGTCAATTTTATTGTCCTAATCATGAATTCTCTCTTTTTCATACAGCCCTCTCCATACAGTTATAATTACTGTTTTCTCAGAGAACTTGTTTAGCCGTTAAGTAATGTAAACTAACCAGGACTAATGGACTATTACTTTGGACCCGTTAGGGGTCATTTGTTAGTTTTTAAAGTACGCTACAGCCACTAAAGCCCAATTAGACCAGCTCATTTAAGCCCCCAGAGGTATTTTTTTGTTTTATGACAACAGGGAGAATTAAAAGTTTTTCAAAATTCTTTATAGAATCTATAACGATCTATAATATAGTTCTATATTTGGTCTTCTCATTAATGTTCTCCCAGTAGTCAATTTATTGTCCTCAAAAATTAAAATATTTTAATGTTCTCGCTATAGCCTAAATAAATTCTCTCTTTTTCATACAGTCCTCTCCATAAAGTAATCTTTACAGTTTTCTCAGAGAAGTTTTTTAGTCTTTAAGTAATGTAAACTAACCCCTCAGGGGTTAATTGTTAGTTTTTAAAGTACGTTACAACATTTAAAAAAGGGGGAAGTAAATCTAATATAAATGCATATATATGTACATATATCCAATCCTATTTATTTTAACAATTCCTCTAAATGTGAAAAGTGGTAAAAATATTATGGGCCAAAATTTATTATTTGTTCACTTTTGACCTCTTAATTGATTTTCTAAATCCCTAAAGCCTGTTACTAATTGACTACTGCAAAATTTATGTATGTATATTGATTTCAAACTATGTAAATACTTTGTCATATTTTGTATTTATTTAAAAAAAATACAAAGCAAATACTTATGTATTTTATAGCAAAGAAACTATCAAAAACATTAAACTGTCAAAAAGACAACATTTTAATGTTCAGAAAATCAAAATCTAAAAAACTCTAAAAAAAAACCTCAAACTCAATCTGTCGAAATGTCTGAAAGAGCAATGTTCCAATTAACAAGCCCTAAAAACAAAACAAAAATCACTTCAGAAAGCAAAAAACTCAAACAAATCATACTTTAGGTTTCTTAAATAAAAAAAAAATCTTGCTGAAAAAGATAAATAAAAAAAGAAACTTTAAAACACAAATAAACAATTTGAAAACAGTCAATACAAACAACTCAAAATTTTAAGATATTTTCACACAGTTCAAAACTAACAACAAGAATTCTTAAAAAAAAACCTTTTTTCCAATTTGAAACTATTGAATGAACATTAAAAGAATAGATAGATATAAAGAGTTATTAATATTCTTTGTAGTAACAACAACAACAATTTAAAGAATAAGACGAAAACAAAAAAGAATTATAACTAAACGATGGTCAAAGATTTAAACTAATGAAGATAATTTATTACAAGATGCCGTTTAATTAAACTCAGATAAGATCTCAGCTTAAATACAACAACCACAAACCGTATTGATCTTAAACAACAACAACAACGCACAAAAATTATACTAAAAGATGATTCGAAACCAGACCAAAAATAAACGACAGAAATGAATTTAAACCTAAAAAAAATATACAAAACTTCTAAATGAGGTTTAATTTTGTAGGTTTTTTTTTCATTCCTCCACTCAGCTACCTTAAACAATCTGTGTATCTGTGTATAGGTTTCTTCAGAAGTATCCTTTTGTATAAACACTACTACGATATTGTGTGAATATCTTTAAACTCAGTTTAGTGTATCTTTTTCTACTGCTCGCAGTCGTCTGTGTTTGGAGTTTGTCAGACAATTTGTGAACGCGAACCATAATTTTTTGTTGTGGTGTGTTTTTTTATGATATTTTTTTTTAAAGGCTGTTGATCAGTCGGTAGTTTTTTTTCAGTTCTGTTAATTTCCCATCATCAAAATCTTGAAAAAAATATCGGAAAAAAAAGTAGTCACAAGATTAAGCGTTAAGATCATCATCAAGATTTGATTTTTTGTATACTTTTCAGTTCATTCTTATTTATATTTTTGTTATTTTTTAAGGAGTCACTCAGTTAGTCAAAAAAACCTTCAGTTTTAAATAAACCAAAAAAAAAGGAAAAAAAATCAAATTATTGGCTCATGCAAAATATGTATTTTGCTCTAGACAGACTACCCAGGCTTTAAACTTAATTTGTTGTTTAATTTTTGTTTTATTGAACTTTAAAGTTTTTTTATTTATTATTATTTATAAAGAGAACTCTTTCTTAATTGCATTTTGTATAGCCAGTATGCATTGGTATATATTGTATTTTTATGATTCCATAAATGGTTAAAGGAATTTCATGTAGAGTTTTATTTTTGCTCTTTTTTTGGATTTGTATGGTTTTCTTAGTTAATTTGTAATTACTGAACGATTTGGTTGTTTCTTTGCTGCTGTAGGATTAGTTGTATCAGTTTTAAGGGGAATTTTGAAAATATTTGTTTACACATCTTTTTATTTTAGTAATTAATTTTTGAGGGAACTTTAGGTCAGAGCTGTAAATGAATCATTCTTTTTTGATTTTAATTCATTATGAATTAGCTAAATTTTGAATTAATTCATTGAATTGAAAAAATGAATTGAATGAAATTTGAATCAATTCAAACGAATTAAGCAGAAATGAATTTCAATTCATTTCTAATTCAAATGAATTTGTAAAAATGAGTTGCAATTCATTTACAATTCATTTGAATTGAATTGATTTTGAATTAATTCAAATGAATTAGAAAAAAGAATTAGCAATTCAAATGAATGACTCGAAAATGAGTTGCAATCAATCAAATTCAAGAGCAGATCTCTAGGGGGAATGAAACATTTCTCCTACCAAAATGAAAATATCCAGTACAAAAATTGAAAAGCCTTGTCCTGTATACGCGCCTGATCAATGAAAACATGGTGTTTGGAGTTTATTTCTTCAAGAAGAACTGATTTTTATTTTGAAATACGCTGAACGACAAAACATATTTAATATTCAAGAAGCAATTAATAATTTTTGAAATTTTGTGACCCACGACCACCCAACGACAAACTTTTTGCTAATATTTATATTATATTTATTTCAAAAAAATAAAACTATCTTCCAAAAATAATCAAAAATCAGGAAAAATAACAATGTATGTAGTTCAAAACACAATTGAGTTTCATAAATAAGGCTAATTAGATTTAATTAGAATGCATTTGGAAATGAATTGCTAATTTTTTTTCTAATTCATTTGAATTAATTCAAAATCAATTCAATTCAAATGAATTGTAAATGAATTGAATTAATTCAAAATCAATTCAATTCATTTGAATTGGAAACGAATTGCAATTCATTTTTACCAAATTCATTTGAATTAATTCAAAATCAATTCAATTCATTTGAATTAGAAACGAATTGCAATTCATTTTTACCAAATTCATTTGAATTGACTCAAATTTCATTCAATTCATTTTTTTGTGTGAATGATTCGCGAATTAATTCAAAAATGAGTGATTCATTTACAGCTCTGCTTTAGGTTGGTTAAAGAATTGCAATAGAAAGGCAAATATGTTTAACAAAATTGGAAAATAAATTTGTACAAACAAGTTAGAATGTTATATTCTGCTGTGTTAACTATGCTCCACCTAAAATTTGAATTTCAACAAATAACACAAACCTGAGCTTAAACCAAGCCTAGCAAATCTGTTGATGGTCCAGGAACTATCGATTTTATTTTGCATTTATGGTCTTCCCTGGTTACCAACTGGAAGTCAACTGACCCTACATACTTTACCAAGAAACTTTCTGGTATGTAACTTGTCAAATGTCATGGCAGTGTAGTTACTGATTCTAAGTTACCACACTAGATTCTTAACTGGTTACTTGACAAGCTATTTAACTAGTTAATTTCACAAGTACATGTAAGTACATTAAGCCAATTGACCCCTAATAGTCAGTGTAAGAAACTGTTCAAAGTTCAAGAATCCGAGTCCACAGGTTGTAATTTATTTTAAAAGATTTTACCCGAGTACCAAATATTGCACAGAATCAAATATTTGGCCTAATCCGAAACCAAACATTCGGTGAAACTTTAGAAATAATCCATTTGAAATATAATGCTCTCCAGATTGCAAAGGATAACTAAGTGATAATGGGCACATAAAAAAATGAATTACCTAAAGTATAATATGAGAAAGTGTTTAACTAGCTACACTCTAGATTACTTAGGGACACTAAAGTGACAAATATCTATATGTCAGATTGTCTGAGCAAGACTTGAGTTTATAGAAGAGAGAGGAAAATCTTTCCAATCTCTTCTCCTCTCTCATCTACAAACTCAAGTTTTGGGCAAGTAAACTAGACTTGTGTGAACCAGCATTGTCATTGTCAAAATCTAAGACTTTTTTGAGGACTAAATGGGAATACAATGACAAAATACCCAATGATATGTTGTTAGTAATAGATAAAATAGCCAGTCCTTAAAATATAAAACAAATTTAATATAAGATTGATACATAAAAGTGAAATGTAAAAATGTTTAAACTGACTACATTTTAGATTACTGAGGGTCATTAATGTGACAATTGAATCTATTTTAGGTTACCTGGGATGTGTTAAGTAAGCAATATAAATCTTTTGGAATTAAAAAGCTGGTAACTAGACATAAGTGATAATTGCTTTCTAGAAGTCATTATTTGTAAGTGTAAAAATTAAAGACATGTTTTGTCTAGAGGAAATATAATGACAATTGAACAAACGATATGTTTTTAGCAGTCAGTAGAATACGAGACAGTAATGAGCCAAATGATGCCGACGATACTTTGAATAATTACATTTAAAGTGAACTTTAACTGGCTACACTTCAGATAACTCACATACATTAACGTTAAGGTCAAATATATACATTGGAATCATCGAAGGATTAATTGTCAAACGAACTCTGATACTGCGCTCACTTTTTGTCATTTATGATCAGTATACTCTGGTAAATCCAAGGCGAATTTATATACAAGGTGGTGTCGGTGGCGAATTCAGGCAAATTCATGCATTTTTTATATATGGAGTTTGATATTCGAAACAATGAGATAGTTGTTTTGAATGTCAAACTCCATATATAAAAACTTAATGAATTCGCTCGTTTTTGCCCGAATTCGCCACCGACACCACCTGGTACCTAAATTCGCCTTGGGTAAATCATCATGAATAGATTAACGCTTTGAATAACGCTTCCAAATTATTCAAATTTACTTTGAAAATCAGTCATCCATTCGCTCAACTTTGCTCAGAGATGAGGCTAATTTTTGGCTTAAAGGGTTTGTTAATAAACAAAGTTACTGCATATGGAGTAAAACCAATCCCTAACAGACCCTACAAACTCCATTACATCCAGAAAAATTCACCGTTTGGTACAGTTTAAACGTTGGTGGCATCATCGGACCTTGTTTATTAAAAAAAGAAGCTGGAGATCGCGTTACTGTCAATGGAGATCGTTACCATACCATGATCAATTATGGTTCGGCATCGATCTATGTTATTCGTGACATGCGGCCAGCAATGCTTGAAAAGGTGGCCTAAAATGGAACGTCCAGAATGCAGCCACGGTGGCCACATACCCGAAATTGATATATGTTTCGCAATGAGTAAAATGACTTGAAAACAAAAACTTAAAATAACTTATAGACTACAAAGAGCTATTAGGTGACAATTATCTCTGTTTAGATATCGTCTGAAGAGCAAAATAACTAACTTAAAAGTGTAAACTGATTTTAGACTACATCAAGCTAAGAAACGGTAACAATGTTCTTCAAAATATTTTCGATGTTTTCTCACTATTTTCCTATTTGACCGATTTTATAGATTTTCAAAACCCAACTGCCTAGGATAATAATAAACATTCTGAAAGAATTGAATTACTTTTGGGTTTTATATTTTCAACTTGAACATAATTTACACAGACATAAGGACCTGAACAAATCTTGAAAATTACAAGATACCTTTAGGATGAGTGATGATATTGGCTACGCATATAAATATGGAACAAACTCTGGAATTACTGTTAATAACATTACAATCATTCAATCTTTATCTTAAAAATAAATGTTTGCAACAAAAAAAAGTGCAAAATTAAAGCACCATCATTAAGAGTAAACATTCTACAACTACTTATTCTAGATAATTTATACATTTACTACTCATTTTCTCGAACTCTTCGTAACCATAAAATAATCTCAAGTGTGTCATAAAAATGTTAATTTTATAATGATCATAAAATCATCTAAAAAGCATTTGTTACCGTTATAATAAGCAATTTTGTTACTACTTTTAAATTACTACAAAAAAAAAAAAAACTTTATTTATAATTTCTAATCAAATTAGAACAGATTTATAGAAGAACATTAACAATACACAACGTCAATAATAAAACGAGCAACCGACCAATAATGAATGAATGAATGGATGCATGAGTCAACTGTTTTTGCTTTTAACATGGAATACTGGCTAAAAAAAAAGACAACAAAGTAGAAATTTATAAACCATAAAGATTTTGCCAACTAATAATTTAACACAAACACAAAATGTTTAGAACAAACTTTACACGTACGCGACGAGTACACAACAGTTTTCAGACACTGGAGCGGCTTAAACCACTTTGGTCATTTTAAATATCTACATAATTAACTGACACATTTTGCCACTTTACGCGCGTACAAAATTAACAACATTAATATTATAACAAACTCATAGATACTTTACCTTCACTTAGCTACCTACCTAGCTAGCTATACACTCTTACATATTTAGTTACTAATTTGTATGTATTACAAACATTTCTTTGGTATTTTTTCTTTCTATTCTATGTAATTTTTAACTCTATCGCTTGAGTACACGTACACGTTGCTAGTTGCTGTTTGAAAAAGTCTGAAAAATTTAATCCCACGATTTAAAATTAACTGAATTATGGACATTTAGTGGACAATTTTTTTCACCTCATACATAGTACATGTGTTTGGAGACTTTAACTATTGCTAGAAAAAAATCTTAATTTATTATAATATTAGGGAGGTTTTGGTTTAAAATAAATGCACAAATGTTAACATTTAAAAAAGCTCTCAAATGTTATTTATGAAATTCTAAACCGATTTAGTGTGTGTAAATCAAGCTGACGTCTAAAATACCAAACCAAAATTAATGTGATTTATGTAGAATATTTATTATTGTCTTAAGTAGTTGGGTATTGAAAATCATCAAAATCGGTTTAGTAGGAAAAAAGTTATAAACCTAAATAGGAGACAAAAAATTTAAACATTTTAACGAAACATATTTTAATGAATGAAAATTACAGCAATAACCTTAAGAGCATGATGTAGGAATACTGGTGTGAATGGGCAGAATGTCTAATTACGCTCTACATAAATAAACTTAGAATTCTAAATCGTTTGTAAAATTTAAAAAAGGAATTTACTGCTTTTTTTTGATTCCCCCTAATATTTAGTCTTTTACATGCATATTACTGGCAAAAAAAACAACTTATTATAATGGCTATAAAAAATTATTAAAGTTTATTTGTCATTAGTTAGTAGTATTAAACTTAGTAAGTATGACTATTAGACGGTAGTAGTCTGGTTATTGTATTAAAGGTCTTTAATGCTTTTGTAAGTAACAAACAAAAAAAAAAGAGAAAACAGGAGAACAAAAAAAAATATGAAAAACTATTAAGTTAACAAAGTTAATGTTAAACATAAATTGTCTGCAGACGCATGCACAAGTCCTGGCTATAGCAACGACAGTTGAGGGCAAAAATAACTACTCCTAATAGCAAATGTACAGAAGATCTAAATGGGCAAATACGCAGGGAAGAAATAAGTACTTTAAAATATTTAGAAAAAATAGCTAAAAATGGTGAAAACTAAGACAATTCCACTCTAATAGCAAAAGTTATTATTTTAATAGCAAAAAAGGACTTCCAAAGAAGCTTAAAATAAGTAGAAGGTTCAACATAATTTGACCTTAATGAAAAATATATAAAAAAAAGTTATAAATCTAACTTTTCGATGATAAACTATTTTTTTAATGTTTTTGTTTTATAAAAACCAAGATCTAAATTTATAAAAAAAATCAGTTTCTAAGCAGTAAATATTTCTGACAGTAGCCTAAATTCCAATATTGACGTTTTCGATGAGATTACGCAAAGAAAATGCTGTGTTTACTTGGCTTTTCTTGGCATTAAAAAGGATAAACATATAAACATGAAAACAACCAAGCAACATGATAGACTGCTCCAAAAATGTAAACATTGCCACCATCAAGAAGAAATATAATGACAACTGGCTGAAAAATCTGTCATTTGTAAAACATTTTTTTTTTTACTTCGCAAAATGTCGAATTTTGTGTCAACAAAGCGTCATATTCGGGAAGTTTTGCTTTACTTTGAAAAAAAATTGCTCACCAAACCTTATGGTGAATATGTTCCATTGGTTTCAACGTGCTGTGAGAAGCCGAGAGATATTGAAAGATGATTTTGTATTTCGGAAATGATGATAGAATGATATAAAAGAAAATCATTTTTGCACCGAATCATTCACCCTTATCGTGGTTGGCGTAAACGTCGTACGCCTACGACAGTTTCGTACTAGATTAAAGAAACAGTTTGTATTTTATCTTTAATCTAGTACGAAACAGTCGTAGGCGTAAGACGTTTACGCCAACCACGATAAGGGTGATTACTTGTGAAGAAAAATGGGGCCTTTACGATATACCGAAGCCTACGAGATCGTATGTGAAGCCCGGCCAACCAGCCGAATCGACACCAAAGCCAAATATCCATGGCGCTAAGGTAATCCTATCTATTATGAACTGCTGAAATCTGACCAGACCATCACAGGGATCCTGTACCGAACGCACCAGATTCATGGACCGAATGTAATATTCCATCATGACAACGCTCAGTCACATTTTGCAATACCTGTTAAAAACTATGTAGAATAATAAAGTTGGGAAGTTTTGCCTCACTTGCCTTATTGTCCAGACCGTGCCCCGTCCGACTACTATTTGCTTCGATCGATGCAGAACGCTCTTTCTGGGATACGCTTCAATTTGGAACACAGTATCCAAAAATATCGATCAGAAACCCTGGGTTATTCTTAAACTCCAATTTTAGAGGGGATACGTAATATTATCTGTGTGACTGTACGTCAAATGTCACAGCACAAAGTCAAACAATTAACAACATGCTGATTTTATCCTGTTGCTAATTCGTCAACTGAATACAAATGTCTGAACAAAAACTTGTGGTCCTTCGAACCAAATCATATATTTAAAGCACTTCTGGGCAACGATTATTTGGTAGTTTTAAACCAAATTTTTCGAAGCACCTTTATATCAATTTAGTTCTTTTGTAGAGCAATTGAGTCAGAACTTCATTAAGAATTTATGGTCCTTCGAACCTAGGGATTTCTTTAAACCTTTTGCATTCAATATAAAGTTAGATGTTATAAAACAGGTTATAGGATTTAGGTTTGTAGAACTTTAAATTACTGTTTTAAACAGCTTTATCAAAACTACATTAAGAATTGTTGGTCCTTCGAGCCAGGCAATTTTTTTCAACCATTTATATGCCATATTTCGTTAATAGTTATGGAACAGATAAAATATGTGAGTCGTTTTGAATGACGTTTACAACAATTTTGTATATTAGTTAGTGGCTGAGTAAAAATTGCATACGAATTTTATGGTCCTTCGAACCAGCAGATTTTTTTTAATCAATTCTATGTAGTATTAAGTTAGTAGTTAAAAATTAGATAAAGAATTTGGAGTAACATTGTTCCGTAGTATATATATCTAACAATTAAGTAATGAATCATTACAAATATATTGGTCCTTCGAACCAATTATTTTCCTTAAACCATTTCTATTCTATATGTATATAGCTAGATTTACAATCGACTATTTTTAATTTTCTCTCAAACATTTTTTGTCTCTGTTGCTGCTATTTACAAGACCTCTAATGTGTTTAAACCTCAACTATTAAATTACTTTTGTTATAACATTAAAACTCTTAGCTAAGTATACCTATATTTTTACTACAAAGTGTTATATGATTTTGAGAATCTTCAGTTGAATATTATTTTGTTATTTGTAGCTGGAGCATTGACTACTACTCTTAGTTGAAAGTATCTAAAGTGTTGAGTTGCTAAACATTTTTTTTGTTACTTTATATGGATTTGAAAAAGTTACAATTATGCTTAATCATGTTGTTGGTTAATTTTTTTTTTATATATTACAATATTTTTTTTTTTATTTGAAACTTGTAGGTATTGGAGACTGCCAACACCTTTTTTTATACAAGTTTTTTTTTTTTAATTTTAATAAGTTTTTTCCTAGTAATTTAAATAGTGTTGTTTTTTTGATTATCCAAATTATATTACATGTTCAATTTATTTTTTTTAATGTTTTATATCTAATGAGATTTTCAAATTGTTACATGTTACTAGTCAATAGTTTTTGATGTACATTTGAGTTGAAAAACTGTTGGCGGTCTCATTTAATTAAATGGGATTTTTTCTGGTTTTTCTTTGAATTTTTAAATCAAAAAACTCCATCAATTTCCTACATCAATATTTTTTTTCGAGATTGTTATAATAATTTATCATAAATCATGATTTCAATGAATGTTTAACAATTTTCTGCTTAATTTTGCATAACTATTCTGTGTTTTCGTTTCGTACTTGTTTAGTTTATTTTTTTTTAATTCATATCTCTTAATTAAAGTTTATAGAGCTTCTAATTAAAACTCTGCAGGCTCCTGTTTAGTTCACTATTATTTATTTATTATTTCTCTTTTCTTGGTGATTTCTTTAAGGCTACAAGATTTTCAATTTGTTGGGCCATTATATTTTATGGCTTCATTAATGTGGCCAAAATGAAAGTCTAACTTACGAATTATGAAAAATTTAAATAAAAATATGATTGGTGGGAATTTTAAATATTTGTTATTTTAAATAAATTTTTGAATGATTTTAAAAGCTTAATCATAGACAATATTTGGCGTTTATATGATTAGTATTGATGATTAATGATTAACCATTTAAATATTAAGTTGTTGTAATCAATTGTTAAATTTAGAAAAATATACAAATCTTAAGAAGGCATTAACTTAAATATTTGAAAAATTGGCAACATTTTTTGCCAATAAATTAGTTAAAATGGGTGTTTTATCACAGCTTATAATTTAAAAAAAAAAACATGGCATAAAATATTAATTTATTAAAATTTTTTGGTTGTTTTTAATATGCCAGCTTAAAATTTTAATTTTAGATTAATGAAACACAAAGCTATGATTTTCTTTAAACAAAATAAAGTAAAATTGAAATTCGCTTTAAAAGAGCGTTAGACCAGTGGTGGGTACTTATAGTTAACAGCAGCCTAATAATTTCAGCTACCCAGCTGCAAATAGCATGAATGTTTACATTTGGCGAATAATTTAGAGATTGAATATCAGCATAATAATTAGGAAATGTATTTTATACATCATTACAATACATTCACATACAAATGTGGCTTGTTCTGTTTGTGCCGACCACTGCTTTACACTGAAAACTTAAAGTTTAGCTTCTCAAGTATCTGCGTATTACTTTATAACTGGTTTCTATGAGGCTTTAACAGTACTGTACAGGAGAATCAAAATTAGGAAATGTATTTTAATGTGGACTGTTATGTTACTGCCGATCACTGCTTTAGACCGTTGGTGGCCAAACACTACCCCGGAGTAGTTATGTTATTCTCACTAATACATACGCAATACGAATGCTCTGAGTAAAAACACAAAGTAAACTCAAAACTAAAACAATTTAATTAAATTTTTTCAGTGCAAAGCACACGCATTTCCATTTGAGTACTTTTTTATTTTTTCACTACTACATATGCATTTTAAGCACTCTCTCGTTGGCCACCACTGCTTTAGACTGAAAGCTTAAAGTTTAGCTTGTCAAACATCTGAATATTACTTTATAACTTATTGCTATGAGGCTTTAAAGCATTGGTCTCCAGCAGTACGCCCGCGGGCACCGTCTATGTGTGAGTTTCTTATACATGTGAAACCGAAATTAAAAAGGAACATGAGTTATTTTACAAGTGTTGCCAGTGAAGGATATTTTCATATTTTCGTAACACTAGAATACGAAGCAAATCTATTGTTGTCAGAGTTTGGTTAACAATGCTTTAAAGGTACTGTACAGGAACATTTTAATTAGGAAATGTATAAATGTATTTTAATGTGGATTGTTCTGTTTGTGCCGACCACTGCTTTAGACTAAAAGCTAAAAGTTTAGCTTGCCAAGTAACTGAATACTGCTTTATAACTTGTTTCTCTGGAGCTTTAACAGTACTGTTCAGGAATATTAAATATTTTTCGCTTTCAAAGTTATTTAATTTAAACTTTCAAATCATTTAACTTTCTGTAATTTAATGATATAAAACTATGATGACATTTCCCTAGTTTATCATTATTATAGCCATTATTTTGTTAGCTGAAAATATTTTAAAAAATTTCTTTTTTTTTTACTTTAAATTACATTTATTTCATTATTTCCTTTCAAATTTTCTTAATACATATCTCCGCATTCATTGCCGGGGTAATTGTCTTAAACATGCCTGATAATTCGTTTGGTTTGATTTAAACGCATTTATCATTATTTTCATTTAATTCATTTAAATCACAAATGAAAGAAAGATGGAAATAAAAAACACATAAATAATGATATCATGAGCTTTTCCTTCTGCAACACTTAACATATCAAATTAAACAACTTCAGACAATCCTAATTCCACTTGTTGACTGAGAGAAGAAACAAGAAAAAAAAAAGAAATCATCCTGGTCCTGGATTTCCAATACACCTTCTGTTAAAAACTTTGCTTCATTGTGTTGTGTTTTCTGTATAAACTCAAATGTTTCTCAATCGGTTTTACCACGGTATCAAGGTAAAAAGTTAAGAAAACAAACAGAAACGGAAAAAAGTAAAAAAAAAAATTGAGGATGACAACTCATTAATGAGGCCGATGTCATGCAAATTCCAATGGTTTCAGTCAAGCGACATACTTCTTGTAGCTTCTTAACAAATACCAGCCAGCCAAAACCAAACAATTCTTTCTTTCATCTCAGCTCAACTCAACTTTTCAAACAGCCACTACAAAACATCTGCAACCAAAAACACCATCATCCTCAGCGTCATCATCATCTGTATCATTCTCATTGCCAGTGTTTTTTTTTGTTTGTCTTCTCTGCTCAATGTTGTCGTCTTCTTTATTTTTTTTTTTGTAGTCATCATCATCAATGTTGTTGTGCTTGTTGGAGGTACAATCACATGGTCATCATTATTCCTATAGCCGATTTGAAAAGTCCCCAACGAAAAACTAAAATAAACTACTAAAAAGTCTTACATTCTTTTAGACGACATACTTAATTTGATAAAAAAAAATAAATAAATAATCAAACAACAAACGATTGGCTTGAAAAAGAAGTGCTCCCGCATAAGGGGTCTTGTGCCGATCCATTACAAATGAAATGCAACAACATTTTATCGGCAACAAAGTGATTTTTTCTTATTTTGGTTTTCAATTTGACTTTATGATATGTCAACAATTTCCTTTCAAGAAAACTTTTGCAGTTATTCATGTTAGAAATTTTGACCATGTTAATTCCAGAGAAACTAGCCCTTCTTAAAGCTTGATTAGCTAAACCAAGTTTAATTAACTAAATAATACACATATATAACTATAACCCCCATTTCTCTCTCTCTTGCACTCTCTTAGTTTTTGTTTAAAATTAACATCTGTACTTAAGTATTTCACTTTTATACCACACCAAATGTCAACAACTGATATCAATGTTTAAAAAAAGTTGGTTCTTTTTTATATTTGTCATATATTCCTTTAGTTTTCTCAACAAATCTGCAGACCAGCTCTGCAGTTACCACCAGCTAGTGATTACAGCCAGAACAAATAAAAGATTTGTAAAGGAAAAAAAAAAGAACAGAAATAAGTTTCCAATAGTCACTGGCCGATTGTCGTCATCATTATCATTATCAAGCACACATCAATGTCACAATACTCGTACACCGACTTTAATGACAATCAGCGCCTGAATACATTTTAAATGTTTCGCGTTGATGTTTTTCTTGTAATTTTTTTTTAACGTTTGAAGATGTTGTTTTAATATCCGTTTAAGTTTTGGGTGTATGTGTACGGAAATTCAAGTTTTTTTTGGTGGCTGATTTAAAGAATTCTACTGTTTTTCCTTTGGTAGCCACAGTACATGGGGAGAAAAGTTGTAGGAGTTTCAATATTTCAATATCTCTACAACATAACATTTTAAATATGTTTATTTAAATATGTTTATCCACTTCAATCTGCTTAAACATTTTTGGTCCTTCGAACCACTGAAACAAATTAAAAAAGTACCTGTTCAAATAATATAAATCTAACCATTTCACTAATTTTAAAGAACTTTAATGAATTTTTATTCCAAATATACAAATTACTTGTAACTATAAGAAGTTTTATATTTTAAGATTAATACTTCTAAATGACTTTCTAGAATATTCGTTAAATGTCAAAGCACAAAGTCAAACTATTAACAACATGATGATTTTATCCTATTGCCAATTCATCAAATGAATTCAAATGTCAGTGTCTGTCATTCAGATTTAAAATAAGGCAGCAGTCAGACAGTAAAACTGCAGCAAAAACTTGTGGTCCTTCGAACCAAATCATATATTTAAAGCACTTCTGGGCAACTTTTAGTGTTAGATTGTTTAAATATACAGTAAATTTTAACAATTCAGTTTAAATTACATAAAGAATTTATGGTCCTTCGAATAAATTATTTTAGTACAATTGCTTAGTAGTCGTTAATCACTTACATAATTTAAAACTAGAGTCATTTCAAAGAACTTTTTATCAATTTAGTTAATTTATTATACTGAGTCAAAATTTTATTGAGAATTCATGGTCCTTGTAATTTGTTGGCATTGCAAAGATTCTAGTATTATTTACTTGTTTGATACTAGAGTCATTTCGAAGCACCTTTATATCAATTTACTGCTTTTATTTACCAATTGAGTCAGAACCACATTAAGAATTTATGGTCCTTCGAACCCAGGGATTTCGTTAAACCTTTCCCATTCAATATAAAGTCTGATGTTATAAAATAGTAATAGGATTTAGGTTTGTAGAACTTTAAATTACTGTTTTAAATAGCTGAATCAAAACTACATTAAGAATTGTTGGTCCTTCGAACCAGTCAATTTATTACAATCATTTATATACGATATTTCGTCAATAGTTATAAAAATATTTAGTACTAGAGTCGTTTTGAATGACGTTTATAACAATTATATATATATTAGTTAGTGGCTGAGTCATGTAGTATATGGTAGTATTAAGTTAGTAGTTAAAAATTAGATAAGGAATTTGGGTCTAACGTTGTTCCGAAGTAGCTTTTTATTAATATCTGTTATCAATTAAGTAAAAAACATTACGAACATATAAGTCCTTCGAACCAAGTATTTTCCTTAATTCATTTCTATTATATGTTTAGCTTAACCTTAGATCTGGCACAAAAATTCCTTAAAAATTCAACGATTTTGGATTCGCAATAGCTTTATCGATTTTAATTCAGGGCAAAAACTTTAATTTTTTAAGTTGGGCCAGAATTAAATCAAAATATTAACCTCAAGTTTTTATAGTTTCGAAAGAAGTTTTTTAGTTTTTTTTTGTTTCAGAATAGTTTTAATAAATACAATGACACATGTTTACAGAACTTTTTTTGAAATAAATTTCTAATTTTCTCTCTGTGTGCAAAAATTTCGTATGCTGAGACATAAAAGAGAACAAAACAGCAAATAATAGCAGACTTGGCCTGTAATTTCTGTAAAAGGATTTGGTGTAGTTGCTGTTGGTTAAATGGTATGTAACATTGGCAATTGTTGTCCATCTGTTTTACTCAAACGACTAAGACTTGATAAACACACATCACATCACATTGTTTTATTTTTTCATTTCATCATCATCATCTACATTGTCTTCTGCGCCACATCTACAGCTTCAACATCATCATCAGTTCGATACGATTTTATGCAACAACAAAACCTTACTTGCTTACATGCATGCATGCAGCATGCATCATGATGATGCATTCAATATAAAATCGTCTTCATTTGTGGGGATTGATCAATGTCTGTTTAATACGGACTTATACATAGTAGTTGCATTTGTTGTTGCTGGTTTCCACCTCTTTTTTTCAACATTGTTTTTCTTATTTTATACAGCTTTTGTTTTGATTTTGTTTGTGTTTGTTTGTTTGCTGTTTTTGTTGTGTCTTTTGTAACGGCCTTTAGTATTTTGTTGAAATCCAGAAATTTTATATAAACAACAAAAAAAATCGTTTATATTCCCAGATTCCCACCTGTGATGTGATGGTGATGATCATCATCATCAAAACATTCATACACACTCGATCAGAAATGTTTGTTTGATGTTTTCATGTATTGAGACAATTTGTTGGAGTATGAGTGTTTTTCATGATTTTGTTTTAATATCAGCTTTTCCCCCTTTGCTTTAATGTTTGATATTTATTTTAGTTGTTTTTATTTTTCTTTTTTTTTGTTATAAATAAAACTTCAATTTTCTTAAAGATCAATCTTTATAGTTTAAGTTTTATTTTTCTTACTTGGTTTTTTGTTTAAGCTCTCAGACTTGACCAGGCTTAATTTTGTGAAAAAAAAACTCTCTTGTATTTTCTTTCATTTTATTATTTTCCTGTTCAAACGAAAGCAGTATTAAAAGGAATTTCTGATGTAAAATCGGTTAAGATCATTAATTAGCAAAATATGGTAAACTTAGCAGGGTCCTTGATTTCTGAAATTTGAAATTTAAATGAGAATATCTTAATAGGAGATCAATGATTTTCCAATATTTTGTTAATACAACCCAATAAATTCTAATAGTATTATTCCTTTTGACTTCTTCAAAATAGTCGTGCTAGTCATAGTCTTGCTTGTTTCCAGTAGCTATCAGTTCCGAGGACAGTTGCTGGATTTTTGGTTCACTGTAATAATAGAGCAATTTCGAAGCACTTTTAAGTCAATTTCGTTTTTTTTTATTTAGCAATTGAGTCCTTCGAATCTAAGGATTTCTTTAAATGTTTTCCTGCCAATATAAAGTTAGATGTTATAAAACAGGTTATAGGATCTAGTTTTTCAGAACTTTAAATCCCTGTTTTAAACAGCTGAATCAAAATTACATTAAATTGTTGGTCTTCCGAAGCAGGCAATTTCTTTCTACCAATTATGCGATATTTCATTAATAGTTAATTCAATTTTGTATATTAGTTAGTGGCTGAGTCAAAATTACTTTGAAAATTTATGGTCCTTCGAACCAGCAGATTTATGTTTATCATTTCTATGTAGTATTCAGTTAGTACTTAAAAATTAGATAAGGAATTTGGTACTAATGTTGTTTCGAAGTACATTTTTAATAATATCTCTTAGCAATTAAGTAAAAAACATTACAAATCTATTGGTCCTTCGAACCAGATTTACTAAAACCAATACTATTCTATATTTAGCTAGATTTTGAATCTGGCAATCAATGATTGGTGGTTTAGAATGGAAGGTTTGTTACGGGTAGGGATGCCAATCCCGAAATCCCGATCCCGAAAATCCCGGGATTTTTCGGGATCGGGATTTCCCGAATCCCGGGATTTGTGAAAAACAATCCCGGGATTTTTCGGGATTAACAAATCCCGAAAATTACGAGATTTTTTAATATTTTAGGATGAAACCTAGAAAGCTAAATTTCAGCATACTTATAATACTAATATAAAACAACTAAGAGTGGTATATTCATCTTTTATACCCACCATCAATATGTAGTTTTGGTCTTCTATGGGGACTTGAATCAGTATTTATGAATGAATGAAATTTATGTTAATATCATTATATATAAATTATTTATTGACAATAAAATATTTTCTGATATAGAGGTTATATTATTATGGACTGGCCCTCACAAGAGTTGGTAGAAAGATTAATTTTCATATGCAACTTGTTTATTAAATTTTATCACTATATTAATTATTATAAGACAACTATGAATGTTAAAGTCATTTTCTGAAGGGAACCATGTATGGGGACTAGGGACAAATGTAGCCCGGTTTCCTCAATACTTTATATATATATTAATTCAATCCATTAGTTTTTGCTTTGTTATATTTCTACTTAGTGTATTAACGAAATAAATAGTTTTTATTTTTGAACTTGATGTTTTTTGACATTTAATTAAAATCCCGAAGTCCCGAAAAATCCCGAAATCCCGAAAAATCCCGGGATCCCGAAAAATCCCGGGGTCCCGAAAAATCCCGGGATCCCGGGATTTACATTTCTAAAATCCCGAATCCCGGGATTTGTAAAACCCAGTCCCGTTTGGCATCCCTAGTTACGGGTGAGGTTTCGAAACGCCGTAAAATGTATTACATATTGAATTTGAATACAAATTCTTGGAATATTCGCGAAAAAATTAAAGAACTGAAATTTATCTATCTTTTTTTATAAAGAAATGATTATTAGGAATATTATAGACCGATTTTCATTAGTTCCTAGCTTTCTCTTAAATTTCAAAAGCACTTTCCACGTTACCCTCATATTTATTTGATAATTTTTGATTGGTATGAGTTCTAAGACAGAAGAAAATTGTATCTAAACCGGTTGTTGCATAGTTTATCATATTTTCCGTTTTTTTTTCTGTTTCGTTTTCGTTAAGAAAATCGTATTTTTTTTTAAATTAAGATTTTCCCTAAGTTGAGTGCTGGCTGGGTATGCCGCTAATACTTTTTAGTTTACATAGTTAAAATTCAAAATTTTTTTCTACTTCATCCTTTTAAGCTTAAGCTCACACTCTCTGGCCTTTGGCCATAATAATACATGATGTAAAAAAAAAGAAAACTAAATGAAGATAGACCAAGTTAAAGTATTTTTTAATTCCACTTGTTGCTGGAATTAAATTTTCAGTTTTTATTAATGAATGTCATGTAACCAGTCACACATCTCTTGAATACATAGAACTATATGAATTATTATTACTATAACAACTAAACTACAAATATTTTTTAACTCAGACACTGATTTTTTTGCACATAAATAACCCAGCAAACATATTAATCGTACTATGAAAGGAAGGAAAAACTTATTTCTTGTTTTAAAGCTTTAAAAGATTTTTGAAATATTAATTTTGCTCACTGGGTTTGCAACTACATAATATTACATACATACCTGCATTTAGCTGAAATTTTCCTAGTAAAAAAGTAAAATTTAACAGGATTGTCATTGTCAGATATAAATACTCTATGTAAAAGTTTATGTTTTTTTTTTATTTGTTTTTGTCTGAAATCTTAACAAAGTGTTTAGAACATCATACATCATGCATGAGCACAAACGTTCCTGTTTAAGTTCGTGTGGCGTCATATTGAAACCATCATCCACTACTTCCATTCTTTTTCCCCCTCCTGCTCCCTTGCACTTAAGCTTAAATCAAATCAAAATTGATATAGAAGAATAAAAAAAACTCAAACCAAAGACTAGGCTTTTATTTATTTATAATTTATTTAAGCGCCTTTATTTCTTTTTAAATGCAGCAAACAAGTTTTATTAGTTTTTGTGCGTAAGATTTCTTTTTCGCGCAAATAAATGTGTTGTGACTTTTAATTTAGATTGTCAAGAATTTAATACTAGGAAAGCAATTAAACCTAGAACCAAGGTACCTCTGTTCTCCTTTTCATTGTTAAATAAATGTGTGTGCTTACGCATTTTTAGTTAAACTTAGGCTCTTAAATGTGGTATATAACTAGTACCATTTTACAGCTGTCATTTGTTTGACATTTTGAGAGAGACAGAAAGAGAGAGTGCAAACAGAGTTAGAGAGATAAGGTTGTGTAGCATGAATAATATTGAGGATGTTAGATTAGCGTCTGTCAGTGTGATATAAAGTCTTAAATTAAATCTTAAAGATTTTAATGACAGAGTCAGTATTAATGATTCTCTATTTAACTAAGTTAAACAGGAAATTGCAAGCCACCAAATTTCAAAACTTAAGGGTTTTGGTCTGCTTATAGTCTTCATGAATTTTCCTTTTTTCTCATTTGCTATTAATCAATCTGTGAGTTGTATTAAATATAATAGAAACCACATTTAAAATGTCATTAAATAAATGCTTTAAATAAATTATTTGGTAATGTTTATTTAGTTTTAGTTATATCTAAAGATTTTTCTTAATTAGTTTTGTTTTTCTGTTTTTTTTCTTTACAGATATCTGCCGCTGGTAATTTTGAATTAGAAATATTAGAAATTTCAAATACAAATAGTCACTTATTAAGTGGTTACTGTTGTGGTGTTCCTTTAGAGATAAGAAGTACAAAAACAACGGGTAAGTACCATATAAATTTATTTAAATCTAACCACAAATGATAAGGATATATACCGTCCTTTTACTAACGATCGAATATCGTAAACTCACCGCAAAAGCCCTGATATTTGAAACAGCGTTTAAAGACGGATTTCAGTAATTAAAATATAACATTTTTATATAGTATATTTCAATCTGCGCTCAATTATCTTTCTAACGACATATAAAAATCAATGATTACTTGAAAAAAAATTTATTATGCTTTTGGTCAAAGTTAAATTTAAAAAAAGAAATTACTATGTCCGATTTTAATGATATTTACCAAAGTTATTGAAAATTCAAAAAATCATAACTTTTAAACCTCATAATGTAGTACATCAATTTTGATTTATATCTGAAGATAGAGCTAGCTATTGCTATAAAAGGTATAGAAACATATTTTTTCGATAGGTCAATGGTCATATAATAAGATAAAAAGTTCAAAGGTCAATATCTCAAAAACCGTATTTCTTTTTTTAAATTCTTTAATGAATATATAATGGTAGCCTAAATCTCTTCTGTGGTCTTGCAAAGTTTCAAGGTGGATGCTCGTTTAGTTTAGAAGTTATGAACCAACAAATATTTCAGAAACAAATTTTAATAAATTGAGAATTACTGTCTAAGATTCCATTAAAAATAAAATTTTATTCTTAATTCATCTGCAGAAAGCATTTTTAAATACAATTATTTTGAGGAGAAATCTTTCTTTTAGGGTAGAATTACCTCAAATTTTGTGAAACGCCAAAGTTGCCATTAAACTATCGGTTTTGAATGTCAAACAAAATCATTAAAAATCTATGTGACAACAATATAGTTTACAAGTCACGCTCTCCAAAGTTTTCTGAATGAGCTAATGCACATTACTACGTTTTAAACTTTGTTTTAATACAGATAAAGTAAAGCAGTGACCGGCACAAAAAATATGCCACCTTAGCAAATGTATTGTAATATGGCTAAATTGAATTTTCTAATTACGATTTTGATTCACAATCTTCAGTTTACTTACCTTTCACTGCTGTTAAGGTAGCAAAATCTGTTCTAAATATCTACATAATGTACCACAGTATATTTTTGATATTTTAAATTCAATAAAATTCTTTTGGAATATTATAACCTGCATCAGTATACCTATGCTTACAATTCAAAAGTTCATATTTTCAAAAATTTGTGAATTGTCTAGAAAAAAAATAAAATAATTGACTCTTTAGGACCAAAATTGTGGACTGATCTCCATATTAAAAACAATATACACATTTTTCTTAAGGATTTTTAAAAGGAAAATCGGAATACAACGTTTTTTACAATTATTTTTTTTATAAAATTTGAAAAATTTAGGGCCCTAGTCATAGGTTAACACAGAGACGAGAGGTAATTGTTAAAAACCTAACTCTCACAACAACAAAATACATGCTAGTCAATGTATTTTGTTGTTGTATCAAACATATGATTTGTTGTATTTTTGTTTGACAAATCGTACAACAAATGTAGAACAAATGTCGAAATCAAGGCGAATTAAAATATCACCATATTATTTACAATAACACAGGCGCGGATCCAGGTCAACCATTTGGGGGGGGGGGGTTTGTTAAATTAAAATTTGTTCTACATTTTTCTTTTTATTCCTTTTTTTATATGAAAACTTTTCCGTTTTGAGGGGGGAAATTCCCTATTTCATCCCCTCTGGATCCGCGTCTGCAATAACAAATGTGAACATAAACATAGTTTGACAGACATTAAAACACGGCGAATTAAGAAACTGCTGTTTTTATGAACTCACCTTGTTAATACGCCTTGGACTCTATGTACAATTGTCTATGGTCCTAGTTTTCTAAAACGAAACGTTTTGAAACATCTATCATAAATTTTTTCCATACAACTTTCAAAATTCTATTTAATATTGAAATTTACAATTTTTTTTTTAATTTTCCAAAAATTATTTATTATTTTATTTTTCTTTCCAGGCTGTCCGCCTTGTTCTACAGCATTTCGACTGTGCCTTAAAGAATACTCCGCCATTGAGCAGGGTACACCCAGTATAACGACAGGTTGTTCGTTTGGTAACACCACAACAACAATACTGGGTGGTTCCAGTTTTGTATTGAGTGATCCCGTTAGAGGGGCCATGGTACTGCCATTTACATTCAGATGGACGGTAAGTCAAAAAAACTATTAATTTTAATTATAAATATTAATGAATTGTATACGGACTCAGAAGTCTAAAGTTATAATACGAAACTTTCAGAATCATAAGTAATGCATATCTTTGGCATATAATTTGGGATATCATTATAAAGTGTAATACACCATCTAAATAAATATAATAAAGAGGTCATGAATTATATTTCTTATTAAATCAAGTTAAACATATAATAGATGTAAATGAGAACAAAAAGGCTACGAAGAATAATGTCGAAGATCCTAGCATAGCAGTATTATTTCTCTTTTGGAGCTATTTCACTACAATTATTTGATTCTAATTCTTAAAACTATAAATAACTTAAAGGGGGGAATTCATTTTTCATAACTTTTAAAATTTAACATAAACAAACTTTAAATAATTTGTTATCTTATATTAAGCCTGAGTGAGAGAGAGATTGAAAGAGAGGTTTTTTTTGGCTCCAGTATACATCAGTGATGAGATTTGTGGCACAATACCTTTCAAAATATTTTGAATAAAAATGTTCAAATTATAATAGTTGGGTAATAAATTTTAAAAATAAAGAAGTTTTTCCAGATGGCAGGGATGATAAATTCAGCAGAAATGTACTTTTTCACTACAAATTCTATTTCAAAAGTACTCTAATTAATTAAGTACTATTTCAAATTAAGTCATTGGTTAAAACATGCTAAAGTTCGATTATCGTATAATACCACTATTCTACTTAAGGAGTCCTAAAAATATTAAAGATATTATTATATTAAACTTTGGTAGATTTGATAGTGACCAAAATCAAAACTTTTATAGATTGTGGAATTTTGAAACAGTTTCTCAACTGATCATATCTCAAACCCTAGGAAACCAATAGATATTTTTGAAACCATACAAAGAAAACTTTATTCTATTCAAAATGATTTAGATTATTAAATTATTTTGGAAATTGCTGTGTTTCGGATTAGACGGAATTTAGATTGCTGCCAAATAAGTCTGCTACAGAAAATATATTTAAAATTCATTTTCATTTTATTTCATATTTTTTCTTCTTGATCTCAGATGACGCTGTATATTTTAATTTAATTACCATTACTTTTTCCCAAATTATACATACATATGTAAATAATGTCAAAAAAGTACTGAAGGCCTGTTTACACCCCGAAAAGTAATTTTGGCTCTAAATGTAAATGTTAAAATCCCAACACTGTTATACATATGTATGACGTGAATGCGGATGATGGCTTGTGCCACATTGTACATGGTGCTCGAATTTTGATTTTCTTTTATAAAAAAAAACGTAAAACATAAAACAAACTTTGTTTAGCACATGCCAAAACCGCAAAATTCTGATAAGAACTTCTACAAAAAAAGTACCATAATTTATAGTTACATATTGCGACTTGTTTATATGCAAGAGAAAACATATTAAAATTTTTGGAATCTGTAGCATGGAACTTTTGTATAACATAATATCGTTGTACATATTTAAATACTTGTATATACTTTTTATTTATATTTTATAAACAAAACTACTGACCTACATACATATGTACATGTACAGAAATGTTCTAAATTCTTTATTTTAATTAAAAGTCAAATTTTTTTGCTTTAAAGAACTTTTCAAATATTTTTAATCTTTCCTAAAACATTAATCATTAAGCAATAGTCTAAACGTGATTTTAACCCATAATGTTGTTCCATAATTTCTGACAATGCAAGGTCATCAATTTCTTTTAACAAATAAGTGTTGATTGCTTTTATGTTTTGCTTTTTTCTTAATATTTTGATAGAGCAAACAATGGTTTTAAACTCCAACCACCAAACCAAAAAAACCAAAGTCTTAAATACTTTAAACAATAGCTGTACAAATTGTTGTTTATACTTTAAAATATTTAACAATTTATAATAATGTTTTCTTTATTTTTTTTTAATACTCAACCATTCATACATTTGTTTATTCATTGTTCAATCAATCCCGGCCGCAAAACAGCCAGATTATGGTGGCTGGAAATCTTCTCTATCAAAATATTAGAATTACATTTTATGTTTTTTTTTTTTGGAAATTTATCATTAATTTTTGTGTTTTTTGGTTTTGTTTATTTTTAAGGTTTTTTATTTATTAGTATTTTGGTTTGTATTTATTTGTAGTAAAACACAATTAAATTTTGAACACAAATATTATTGTTACCAAAATAGAAACAGCAGGCTATTAATTTATATGGTAAATAAGATTAAAGTCTTTTACAGTTTTTTAGAAAAAATTAAAAGTTCTTTTGTAAAAATAAAATATTTTTATGAAAGAATTTTAATTTGTTAATATAACGGTAGATTTTTAAGTTTTAATCATTGAAAACTAGGAAAATAATAATTGTCAAGATACCAAAAATTTAATTTTGTAAATGTGTAGAAATATTCTATAGAAAAGTGTCTTGTGTAGACTCTTTTTTGTATAGAAAAGTGTCTTGTGAAAACTTTTTTCTAAAGAAAATTGTCTTGTGTAGACTCTTTTCTATAGACAAGTGTCTTGTGTAGACTCTTTTCTATAGACAAGTGTCTTGTGTAGACTCTTTTCTATAGAAAAGTGTCTTGTGTAGACTCTTTTCTAATAGAAAAGTGTCTTGTGTAGACTCTTTTCTAATAGAAAAGTGTCTTATGTAGACTCTTTTCTAATAGAAAAGTGTCTTGTGTAGACTCTTTTCTAATAGAAAAGTGTCTTGTGTAGACTCTTTTCTAATAGAAAAGTGTCTTGTGTAGACTCTTTTCTAATAGAAAAGTGTCTTGTGTAGACTCTTTTCTAATAGAAAAGTGTCTTGTGTAGACTCTTTTCTAATAGAAAAGTGTCTTGTGTAGACTCTTTTCTAATAGAAAAGTGTCTTGTGTAGACTCTTTTCTAATAGAAAAGTGTCTTGTGTAGACTCTTTTCTAATAGAAAAGTGTCTTGTGTAGACTCTTTTCTAATAGAAAAGTGTCTTGTGTAGACTCTTTTCTAATAGAAAAGTGTCTTGTGTAGACTCTTTTCTATAGAAAAGTGTCTTGTGTAGACTCTTTTCTAATAGAAAAGTGTCTTGTATAGAGTATTTTCTATAGAAAAGTGTCTTGTATAGAGTATTTTCTATAGAAAAGTGTCTTGTGCAGATACAATTCTATAGAAAAGTGTTTGCTTCTTTAATACCCTTAACTTTTTACTCAGACTTCATGTATTTGTCGAAATTTTAAATTTTGTATGTATATTGCATAATTGTTATGATTTTCCTTTGTTTATGTTAAAATAAACGAGAAGTCAATAACATTAAAAAATCGCCCATTCATTTAATTTTTTGTTTTTTTTTTTAATAAAAAATAAACTTAATAATTTTATAGTTTTCTTTAACCTTTTAATACAGCAGTCAGGCACCAAAAAAAAGGCAATTAAAAAAATTAAAATTCGTTTTTTTTAAATTTAACCTTGTTTTTGTTATAAATCTCCATAAGTTCCTAGGTTAATGTTTTTAAATTGCTACAAACATCAACTATATGGGCTTAAACAAAATAAAACTGTTAAACTGTTTTGTATCTAAACGTATGTTTAGATGTAAGTGTGGTTGGCTTCTTTTTCCTGTTAAAATAGCATCGTTTTATATATGAGTTTTAGGCATTTATTGTTTATATGCCGCCTTTATAAGAAATTTTTAGTTTACTACTTATTATTACTACCACCATAACCAACAACCACTACTTGCCACACTTGGTTGCTTGTTGACTATAGTTTAAGTTTTTTTTTTGTTTCTTTAACTTTGCTAAACATACAACATGAGGAAAAAATCATAAAACAAAACTATGTATTATGATTAAAAGTTATTTTTGTATTTCTGTTTTAAAATTAATGATTTTAAGCTACGGGTAGTAAACCAGATGATTCTGTCTGTCTGTCTGTCTTTTGTCTTGAAACAAAAACTCATAATAAATTTATGCTTGATGTATTATTTTTTTCCAAAAAGGCTTAAACTATTTTCCGTCTTTAGGAGCAAAAAAATGTATGTAGCTTTGTTATGTCTAAAAATAATTTTTAGTTTTCTTAAATACTACAAGAATCAAACAACAGCTAAAATAGTAGTAAAACAAAACATGATCATTTTCTGTTAAACATATTGCACAGTGGGGGTACTGAAAATTCAAAATAAAGAAAAATTAATGGTTGGTTAATTAGGTTTAAGGCTTATCAGATAATATTTATATGTTTTTTTTTTTAAATATAAAAAGAAAAATTTAATAAATTTGGTTTCTTTTAAATAGACAAAAAACACTCAATCTAGGGAAGACATGGAAGACTTGTTCCCTACTCATGGAATGCATTGTGTTGAAACTAGAAAAATAGGTTATGGGAGCGAGGATATTTGATTTGAATTTTCCTATATGAAAGTGGCAGGACAGAGTTCAGAAATTTTACATTTTTTTAGCGATCTTGTCATCTAAATGTTTGATTTACCTTTCCCATAACAATAACCTTGATTTTTGCAATTACATTTATCCATTTTACACCCCACTGTGTTGGGTTTGTTGGTGGTTTTTTTTTACTGATTTGTTTCTTTTGCTTTTTTGCTGCTTTCATGTACAATCAGTTTTAGGTTTGTGTCTTTAGTTTTTCGTTTGGCTGCAGTGTTTATGTTGCTTTTGGTATCTCTCTCTCTTTTGAAAATTGCACTTGTTTTGTTATTGTTGCCGTGATGTTGTTTTTGTGTTGAAAATTGCACTTGTTTCTTATGGTTTATAAATTGCTTTACTAGCTGTGAATCTTTTGTTTTTCGTAAGCGTTTTTTTCTCTTTTTCCTTTTATTATTAACAGCAACACAATCGTGTTTAAAACACGTTCTAAAATTAAACACTAATTAAACGAAAGGCTGCCTGCCAATAAACTTTAAAATACCGAAAGATGAAAGTCTGTAAATAAAAGATAAACACTGTTGTTTTTTTTCTTCTGCAAACTTTTTATAATTTGATAAATAACATTTTGAATGGCTGGAGTTTAAAGTATAAGGAAGAGGAAAAAAAACAGGACTTGACACAGGAAGAGATTAAACATTATGTCGGCTTTTTATTAAAAATTGCCATAACTACTTTTTATATCAAAACGTTATAAATAATAACCAAAGTTTTAATTAATAAAACATTTGACATTCTTTATCTTCTACCATATCTAACCTTGTGTATTCTCATAGATTTGTTTATAACCTTGTTACAATTTGCTTGCCTTTTTTTAATAATATAAAAAATATTTAAAAAATTAAACATTTGACACATACAATTCTTTAATTTTTTAAGTTTATATAATTTTATTATGCAATTGTTGTTTAAATTCCATTTATCACATCTGTTCAATTCCATTGACATCCCATTTTGGCTTAAATAATGGCATTTAACCAAGAAAAAATATCTCTAAAATCGTTTTTATTCTAAGCTTTACAAAAAATCATAAAAACAATTGTTAAAAGAACAATTTATTTTTTTTATATTTCAACTCAATATGTGGTAGCACCTAATTTTGTATGTCTGTCTGGCAAATAACTTAAGGCTAAAATATTTCAACATGACACACCAACCAACCAGCCTCTGCCTGCCTGTAAGCCACAATTTGGCTTACAATTGGGATCTACACAGTGACTGAATGATTTCTTATAAATCGTGGTAAAAAGTGTTAAATTTTAAACACCATCTATTCTTAATATAGTAAAATAGAGTCTTAAACTCTCCTCCCTGGCTGAACATTTTTTTGTTTGTGTTTTTATTATTGTTTTTGTTGGTTTCTTAACTGCCCATATACGGTGTAATATGAGAAACAAACCGAAAAAAAAATATTCGAAAAATCATGTGTTTCAACTTGTTGAAAAATAAACAGAAATAAATGCAACATTAACCGATAGCTTAAAGCTATTAAAACTATAGATATGTATAAACGAGTACTCGTTCGTTCGTACTCACACATGTATTGATGTGTTTTAACTCTATTTTTTTTTCTCAGTTTCATTTGATTTTCAAACTCATTGGACACGACGAACGGTGGGTTTCGAAACGCAAAATTTTAATGCAACATTTTTAATTTTTAAACATTTTATTTGAAACCAATAAATTTATTTAAAATCATTTTAAATACATAATTACTTTTTTAATTGAAAATACACTTTAGCAATAACTTTTCGACTCAAATTTCTTTTATAATCATTTGCTTAAATTTATGAAATGGCTATTTGCATATTTTACATATTAAACATTGAAACATTATTAATATAATTTTAATTTACAATATATAGCATTAACAAATATACTTCGTTACGTTTTTTATAATGGTTACCCCTTACATTTGACACGACTACTTTTGTATTTTAATATCAATTAAAAAAATACCAAAATAATTTTACCCTATACAAAAAATTACCAGTTACTTAATGTTTTAAATTGGTTACTTTTTAAATTTGCTCAAATATGTTTATAATAACAGGGAAATATATATTAAAATATTTAAATAAAATTCAAGTTTACTTATTTTTCAAGTGGTTACTCATTAAATTTTATTCCAAAATAATTAAAAAAATTACATATTTTTTTTATTAAAACACAAAACGTAACAAATATTAACTATTATATTTAAATTTGATAAGAATTCCAACGGTTACTCATAGTTTTTAAATGGGTACTCATTTATTTTATTAATTTCAAGCCCACATAATCTTGTTAATCATCTCTATTTTACATAATTCTTGTAAATTTAAAATTTTATTATCCAATGAAATTAGAAATTCAACGGTTACTCATAGTTTTTAAATAAGTAGTCATTAATTTGATTAAATTAAATTTCACTTATTATAGAAATCTTCTTTATTTAATATAAGAATTAATAATAATCATTTTCTTAAACAAATAAAATAAAAAAAAATCAGCGGTTACTTAAAGTTCTTAAATGAGTACCCATTATTTTTTTATGAAACTACAATCACTACGTTATGTAAATAATATTAATATTACATATTCTTATTAAATACCTTTAAAAATCAATGGTTATTTATAGTTTTTATATGGATACTCGGTATTTTGTTAAAGTATTTTCCCAATTCTAATAAGATTTTTACAAATAAATTATTTTCCATTCCTAAAGCTAATAAAATATCACCGGTTACTTATATTCATTATACGGTTACTCGTTACTTTGATTAAATATTTGATTCAAATATTATAGAAAAATAACAGCTTTTAACATAAATAATAAAATTTACTAAATAGTATTAAAACGTAACTGGTTACTTGTAGTTTTTATATGGTTACTTGTTAATTTTATGAAATTATATTTGAGAAATTAAATTATTTTTCAATTATTATAGTAAACTTAATATAAATGTTTAAAATTTATCATCTTTTTACAAAATATTACAAAAAAGTAATCGGTTACTTGTAGTTTGTATATGGTTACTCGTTCATTTTATGAAATTTTATTTCATAAATTAAAGAATATCTTATTTATTTTACATAATAATCAATTTATTTAGCAAATATCACCGGTAGCTTAAAGTTTTTAAGTGGTTACTCGGTAATTTAATTCAGCTATAATTCAAATATTTAATATTTTACATAAACAGTATAGATAATTTATTTTTATTAACAAATATTACTAAAAAAGTAACGGTTATTCATGATTTTTAAACGAGTACTCGTTAATTTTTTTTACAAAGTAATTCAAATATTTAAGAAAATCTTTAATATTTTTCGTTATTATTATAAATAATATCTTTTATACCGAATATTATAAAAACCTCTACGGTTATTTTTATTTTATTACATGGTTACTCATTAATTTTTTTGTAAACTAATTTTAAAATTATATAAAATCTTTAATAATTCATAACAAAATTTACCGATTACTTAGAGTTTCTAAATGGTTACTTGTAAAAATTATTTTGTAATAATTTAAAATATTTCAAATATTAACAAAATATTTTTATTGATTTGCTCTAACATCACATCTTATACGGTTAATGGTTACTCGATAAATTTGTTTTAATATAGATATAAAATTAAAAAAAATTAATAATTTTTAAAATTTCTGTAAATTTTTATGTAAATCTTGTCAGTTAAAATCGTTTACTTTTCAATTTAAAATGGTTACTTGTTGATTTTTGTTTGCTTAATTAAAAAACAAATTTAATAAAATCTTTTATTTTTTTTAAATTTCTATTGAAATAGTGTTAATTTTAAAATGGTTACTTAAGTATTTGAAATGGTTACTTGTTAATGTATGCTTAATATTTTGAAAAGAAAAGCAAGGCATCATGGAATTTTAATTAAAATCACAAATCTTTAATAACTAACCATTGAATATTTATACAATTTGCTCTATTAATAGAACACATTTTTTAATTAAATTAATAAATTATTTATAAAATTTCCAATTTCCATAACTTTTCCTTTTGTCCTTAACACTGTGTGTGTGTGTTAGAGTTTCTTGTTTGCTGCCTTGTCTGGTTGCGGTCAATAGCAATAGTAACATTGAATTTATTCATCTACTGTAATTCTAACTATTTATTCTTAAGAATTCAACAAAAACAAAATTAAATGCAACTCTCATACTCAGCCTAGGAATTGCTGATACTAGACAATAGCGTGTGTGTGTGCTGGTTGGCTGGCTGGCTGGCCACATTTCATAGAAACGTTTAACAAACCATTGCAATATGAAATGTTTTTTCATTATATTCATTTAATTTTGTTGTAAATGCAGCATGGGGTGCTGTGTGGTAAGAGGCAGAAGAAGAAGCAGAAAAAAACGAAGTATATTAAAACGATCACATTTGCGAAGAGAGTACAAGTAGTACAATACTTCTTAATACCCAGACTATCAACTACTACCAACTTGTATGGATACTTATAGGCAGTAGTACTCCTCGTACCATTTACCAAGAGCATACGACTGACTTTTACGACTGGAGTAGAGAATTTTAATGCAGTCTTAACTGAGACACTTACACACACTCGGTCGGTCGGTCGTTTAGTTGGCGCGACAGACAGCCCAACAAACCAACAGTCATTCATTCAGTTACTTAGTCAACTCAGCCAGGCACATTTGTTAAGACGAAAAGAAAAGAAAAAAAAACATACTGAAAAAAACAACCTGTTTCGTGGGAACATTGCCTTGCTTGGAGTTCGAAAATCAACAGCAACAATAACAACAACAACCACAACATTACAAACAAAAAATGTTTAAAAACTTCATGAGCTCATAACATACCACAAACAAAAATAAAGACAGTTAAACCAACATACAAACCGTCAATATTAAAAGGCTTAAGCATTAGGCTCTGGCATTGCTGCCAGCTTTTGTTTTTGTTTTTCTACTTCTCTTCAGTTTCAAAAAACTGACCAAATTGTCTAACACACATTAACACACACACACACTCTTAAGTTGGCTTAAAGCAGGAGCTTAAAAGTATGCAATGTTATTAAATGAATTATTTTCATGAGGATTTTCTAAGTGAATTTAACTTTTACATATCTGTTCAAACAGGGAGTTTAGCTTTCAGAAAATTCCCAATAAGCACCAAAGCCCCAAAACTGAAGCACTTGAACATTTTGTTGGAATTTGACTTGAATGCTAAGGTAATTTTGTGTAAAACTTGAAAAATATTTGAAAAAATAAAATATTTTTCAAACAAAAAACATGGCTTGAATTTATATTTCCTTTTTACTGGAGAATGCTATTAAAATAAAGTTTAATACAACTGTAATTCAATTGCTTGACTGTAATTCAAGGCTTGAATTACACTTGATTTCAACTTGAATTCCAGTTAAAGTGCTTATTGGGTTGCCTGGAGTGGAGAATCATAGTTGCCAAATTAGTCTCAAATTAGATGAGTGGTAAATCAGCTCTACGTAGCCTTGATCTGTTTTGAGTTACTGCAAGTAGCCTTGCGAGCAGGTTCCGATGATGATGTAATTTTGACAAATAAGCTTTACGAGTTTTTCTAAATTCATTCTTGACCAAAGGCACATCTAAAGCTCTGTTATTGTTCTCATTTCTTATGTATTTGATTGTGCCCTCTGTTTGTGATCTATACTTGTATTGCTTACTGTTCCCTATAATTGGATTCCAAATTGGTCTTTAAGACCGTCTTATACAGAATGACTTTACAGTTAATTTTGTAAAACTTGGTTTGAAAATGTCTGAAGTATAGTAGTTTAAAGTCAGTGTGATTTCTATCCAACTAAAGAAATATACATTCAGCTATGTTTTTTTTTAAAAAAATACGTAGGTTTTGTATGAAAAAAAACAAAAATGTCATTAATTTTTTAATCGATTTTTATTTAATTACGTGGCTTGGAAAGCTATTTTAGCATGCTTTTTTACTAAAATAAGAAAAATAATTTGCTAATTTGTTGGTAAAGATAGGTTTTTACGTAACACAACCATTTTCCAACAGATTTTCAAAAAGTCTATTTTGTTTGAAAGGTAAACATATATCTTTTAAATAAAATAAATGATTGTAAAATCAATTTCAAAACAACATACTTAGGCTCTTTTGAAGTTGTTACTTTAGGAATATTATTATTTCACTACATTTCTAATAAAAAAGTACTAATCGAAGTGATCAAAAAAAACTACAAGTATTTCTGAATTCAATCACCTAAAATAAAACACAATTGCTTATTTTTGCTGTAGCATAGTGTTATTATCAAAAATTAACTTTAACAGATTTCTCTTATTTGCTAATACTAATTTTATAACTTCTATAACATTTATAATTTTATAACTTTTGTAACTTTTATAGCTTTTATAATTTTCACAACTTTCATAACTTTTGTAACTTTCATAACGTTGATAACTTTTGTAAATTTTACAACTTTCATAACTTTTGTAACTTTTATATTCTTTATAACTTTTATAACCTTTTATAAATTTTATAACCTTTATAATTTTTAAAACGTTTATAACTTTTGTAAATTTTATAACTTTTATAACTATTATAACTTTTATATTTTTTATAACTTTTAAAAAGTTTAAAACGTTTATAACTTTTATAACTTTTGTAAATTTTATAACTTCTATAACATTTATAATTTTATAACTTTTGTAACTTTTATAGCTTTTATAACTTTCACAACTTTCATAGCTTTTGTAACTTTTATAACGTTTTTAGCTTTTATAACTTTTGTAAATTTTATAACTTTTATGACTTCTATAACTATTATAACTCTTATAACTTTGCTAAACAAAACTCTTAATAAAAACCTTATAGTTATGAATGAAATTGATAATCATGGCTATTCCTTTTCTCACTTTCACCATTCACCGTATTTTTGTAAACGTAATTACAGCAATATTTATATAAATAAAGTTTCTAAAATTATATAATTAAGGTTAAAACATTTATAATTAGAAATGCTGAGGAAATTACATAATATTGTTGTAATTATGCTTGCAAAAATACGGTGAATGGTGAAAGTGAAAACAGGAACAACCATGAATATGTTTTTACCATTTGTTAAGCATGATGATTAACAGCCTAACCACAAAATAAATTTCAAAATTATTTTGTTAAAGCCGACTTTATTTTATAATAGAACTTTTGGTTTTTCCGTACCATAAAAAAATATTTAAAAAAGCTTTCAAAACTTTTCCCAACCCATTTTTATACATGTAAATAAATAAAAAAAATAATTTTCTAAAAATTAAAAAAACAAAATGTACATAAAATTATAAAACAAAAAGCTTATTTTAAAATAATTAAACAAAATTTAAAATTCTATTTGAAATTTGTTCAAAATTATGGGTTTGAAATCGATTTTTCACCTTTTGCGGTTAGGCTGTAAACTTCTAAAAGCAGCATTTGACTTCAAACCTATTTTCAACCCTTTCAAACCCTAGTTAATTTTGGTTATAATTAAATATTATTATTAAAATTAAATTTGTATACACAAAATTGACTTAATACTAGTAAATATTGACAATCCCAGAAAATTTTGTAAACAGCTTAAATGTTGTAGGCCTTTAAATGGTTAAAAAAAAACTGTTATTGTGGTGTAATCAATGTCTTCACTTATAAATTCCTTTTTTTGTTAACCATTCTCAAAACTATAATCAATAAAACAAAATTATAATTTCTCGAATTCCTTAAACACAAATAAAAACTAGACTAAATGAATAAATTATTTGTATTTAATGCTGCAATTTAAAAATGTAATTCATATTTATTTATGCAATTACAAGAAATCAATTTAAAATTACAATGAATTCATACATTTAATGATTAAATTGTTAAATGAAAAGCTTAAACACACACACATACACACAGTGTAACAGTGTGTGCGTGCTCAGGTGTTAGTGTGTCTGTGCGTGTTTTTATATAGAACTCATAAATGAAACCTGTTAAATGAATGAAATGAAGAAATGTTTTATTTTTACTTTGTATTTAACTCGTTCGTCCCAAGTATTAATTCTTGTACTTTTTGCTCCCCATTTCTGTTTCATACAATTCACATTTGTACTTTTTTTCTGCTTCATTATGTTGTTGGTCGTGTTGTTGTAGTTCTTCTTCTTTTGTTCAAGGTGTTTTTAAGCCATTTGTTTGTTGTTGTTGTTTATGTTGCTGCTGCTGCCGTTCTGGGTTCTGTTTAATTTCTTTTGATGAAATACTTAAAAATGTTCGAGTACGTACATGTTCTACATTTACAAAGGTAGACAGACGGAGGGACAGACAGACGCAAGGAAAAAGCAGACAAATACAATCTATATAATAACAACAACAATATCACAAAATGTTAATCGTGTTTGTTGTTGTTGTTGTTGCTGTTATAGTTTTGTTGTGTTGTTTTTGCCTGGTCATACACACTCGTATTGTTGGTGACTTGTTGTTTACATGATTTGGTTGTTATTATTATTGTTGTTGTTGTTGCTGTTGATGTTGTTTCATGAACTCTTTAAGTGCGTTTTTTTTGCTTTATTTAGTTTGATCATTAACTGAAGTTTTTAAATCAAAACTTCTACAATTTTACACCAGTCTTTAGTCCAGCAGTTGATTTGTGTTCTTAAACCCTTTTCTATAACCTAAAACGTGGACGGTTTTAACTAATCAAAAATTAAAAATCAATTTCTTTCTGGAACAAAATTCATTCAAATCTATGAGTTTTATTTAAAAAAAATCAAATAATCTGTTTTCATTATGATTAGTTTGTTACTTCTTCCGTAGAATTATTAAAATGTTAGAAGTTTGTGCTTTATTTGAATATTTCAGTATGTTCATTGAAACTAACTGTTCGAAGGTCCTGAAGGATCCAAATACTATATCAATATATCGGAAATATATTCTAGAATTTTGGTATTACAAATCGGCAAAATCGATAGACAACTAAAACTAAAACTTTTATAACTTATATAACTTTATAACTTTTATATTTTTTATAACTTTTATATTTTGTATAACTCTTATAATTTTATAACTTTTATAGCCTTTATATTTCTTATAATTTCTATAACTTCTAAAACTTTTATATTTTGTATAACTTGTATATTTATAAAGGTTATAAAAGTTATAAAAATAAAAGTTATAAAAAATAATTTTTATAACTTTTTTCAATAAATGAAATTTTTATCTATAAATGACGAATATAATCACTTTACTCGTTAAAAATTATTATAAATTATTGTTATTCGTGTTATTATTTTGTGTTTCTTTTTCAATTTTATAATATTTGGGATGATTTTGTTTTTTTTATGTTAGTTTTTTATAAAAAATTAAAAATTCACAAAAAATTAAAAAAAAATGTTTATTTTAATCGAATAAAAAATATACGAAAATTTAATCCGAATAATATTTTTTCATTTTATAATTTTTATACCAAAAAAATATGTATAAAATTGAAATAAATTAAAACTAATTGTCAAATAATTATAATTTCATAGAAAAATAATAAAAATTTATTCAAATAATTATAATCGAACAAAAAAATATCCGAACAATTTTAATCCGAATTATAAGCAATTTTTTATATAAAAAACATATTTCAAAGAAAAAAAATATTCAAATAATTTAATGCGAATAATATTTTTTTTCAAAATTATAAAAAAATTTGTATAACTAAACAAAAATTTTCGAATAATTTTAATCGATTAAATTAAAACTTTTATAACCTTTATATTTTTTATAACTTTTATAACCGTTATAACTTTTAAAACTTTTATAACCGTTATAAGTGTTATAACTTTTATAACATTTAAAACTTTTATAACCTTTATAATTTTTATAACTTTTATAACTGTTATAAGTATTATAACTTTTATAACATTTATAACTTTTATAACCTTTATAATTTGTATAACTTTTATAAATGTTATCAGTACAAGTTTTATAACTTTATATTATTTATAACTTTTATAAGTTTTTTATAACTTTATGACTTTCTCAACTTTTATAACTTTTCTTAAATTTTACGAGTTAACAAATTTTAAAACTTTTACTTTGATAAATTTGATTTGGATTTAGTTTTTACAAAACTTTCAAAATTTGTTTAAACTACATTTAGCGTGTCATTGCACTTCGCCTACTAATGACTGTATTCCAGTTTCCTACAAAATGACTTTGTAATTTAATGTTTTTTAAGCTGTTCTTTTTTTCATTTTTGTGTGGTTCATTCCTTTTCAAAATGTTTAAATTGTTGATTTTACAGTAGGCTGTTTTTTGTTGTTGTTGGTTGTTATTGTAGTTCTTGTAGTTTTTATTATTGTTGTTTGTACACACATTGTAAAGAGGCCTGATGTGGTTGGTTCTCTTCGTTTTGAGGTGGCATGGTGGCATTTTAATCAAGATCAAAATTAAAGATTAAACTTGGCTTAAATGCAATCATGCTTATGTCTTTTCATTACCAACAAATACAAAACATATTCTGCTTAAAAAAAAGAAGACCCAGAAAAAAGAAAGAGAGTATAATAAAAATTGGTTTCACAGGATTACAAGTATAATTTGAAAGACTTTATTTCTTCTTTTTATTTCGTACGTACCGTTTTAATTTACCAAATAACCATCCAACGAACGAAAAAAAAAACTAAAAGTGTTATCAATGATTGTTTAGCTCTTGAAGTATTTTGTTGCTTTAAAATTGTTTTTCTTAATTCCGCGAAATATGATTACAATTTTTTTTTGTGTTTTCTTTTTATATTTTTGTGTTAAATCATGTAATTTGTTGTTAAACCCTGTAATTTAGTTTTATGTTTATTTTTTGGCGTTTTTTTTTGTTTTATTTTTGAAACTCCCAAATTATATTTTGTTTTCGTTCATTTAGCGGGATTTTTTTAAGACATTAAAAATTATTATTCCTCTTTTAGTTAGTTACCTTTATGCGTGTTTATAATGTTTATTTTTTTAAATTTATAGTTTTTGTTTGTATATTTTTTTTATTATATGTACGTTAATTGGACAAGTTAATATCCGACTTGAGGTTATATCATGTCAGTTAAAATGTTACTTTACTTAGTTAAAGTGTTGTTGCTGTTTTTAGCTCCTTTTTTAGCATTATTTTTTATATATTTTTTGATTTTCAGTTGGCGTTTTTGTGGCTTAAAGTGTTACACATTTAATTAAATTGTAACCCACAAATTTTTTACTTCCTTTTTGCTCTACTTAAAACTTGTTGAAATGTGGCCTAATGTTAAGTTAATGGTGGTTTGTTAATGTTTTTTTTCTGTGGTGTGGGGTGCTGGATTTTAGTTAAGCAAATTATGAGAGTCTTGTTGTAAATTAAATTACATTTAAATAAAATTTTTAGTTAAATCTATAGGTGTTTTTTTAAAAATGCAATTTTTACATATGACTTATTATTTACTAATAAAAATGCTGAATTTTTATTTTAGTCCTTTTTATATGTTATAAAAGTTAGGGAAGTAAAATATATTTTTTATCGAATAAAAAAATTCGAATCTTATTAAATTTTAGATTAAAGCAATTTAATTTCAATAAATGAAATTTTTATCTATCAATGACGAATATAATCACTTTACTCGTTAAAAATTATTATCAATTATTGTTATTCCTGTTATTATTTTGTGTTTCTTATTCAATTTTATAATATGTGTGATGATTTTGTTTTTTTTATTTTAGTTTTTTATAAAAATAATCATATTATTCTTGAAAAATTATAAATTCACAAAAAATTTAAAAAAAAAATTTGTTCGAATAATTTTAATCGAATAAAAAATGTACGAAAATTTAATGCGAATAATATTTTTTCATTTTATAATTTTTATACCAAAAAAATCTGTAGAAAATTGAAATAACTTAACAAACCAATAAGTTAGTTTTTTGAAGGAAATACTAATTTATTTTCGATTAATTAGAAGTTAATAAAAAAATCGAATAAAAATTTGTTCGTATAATTTATTTTGAAAAATTATAAATACACAAAAAAATTTAAAAAAATTTATTCGAATAATTTTAATCGAACAAAAAGAATATTCGAATAATTAAAATCCGAATATTTTTTCATTTTATAATTTTTATTAAAAAAAATTAATTATAAAATTATTTTTTTTTAAAAATCAAAATATATCGATGAATTTTAATCGAATAAAAAAATATTCGTAATTAAAATCCGAATAATATTTGTTTAATTTTATAATATTTTTTTAAAAAAATCATCATAAAATTTGTAGTTCTATTGCATAATTTTTACATACATATGTATAAGCAAAATCATCAAATTTGTATAACAAATCAAAAATATGTATTAATTTTAATCGATTATAAAAACTTAACCAAATAATTTGATTTGAAATAAAATATAAATCTTTAAAACGTCATTTACTTATTTTAAAAATTTATTCGAATAATTTTAATCGAACCAAAAGAATATTCGAATAATTAAGATCCGAATAGTATTTTTTTTAATTTTTTATTTTTATACAAAAAAAATCATCTTGAAATTTGTATAACTGAACAAAGATATTCGAATTGTTTGGAATAAAAAATATTCGAATAATTTAATCCGAATAATATTTTTTCACTTCCTTAATTTTTATATATACTCAAAATTATCATAAAATTTGTATAACTAAACAAAAATATTCAAATAATTTTAATCGATAAATTAAAACCTATTGTCAAATATTGTCATAGAAAAATTATAAAAACTTATTCGAATAATTATAATCGAACAAAAAAATATCCGAACAATTTATATAATTAAAATTGTTCGGATATTTTTTTGAAATAAAACCTATTGTCAAATAATTGTAATTTCAGTAAAAATTTATTCGAATAATTTTAATCGAACAAAAAGAATATTCAAATAATTAAAATACGAATAATATTTTATAATTTTTATACAAAAAAAATCATCTTGAAATTTGTATAACTGAACAAAGATATTTCGAATTGTTTCGAATAAAAAAATATTCGAATAATATTTTTTTCAAAATTATCATAAAATTTGTATAACTAAACAAAAATATTCGAATAATTTTAATCGATTAAATTAAAACATATTGTCAAATAATTATAATTTCATAGAAAAATAATAAAAAATTATTCGAATAATTTTATTAATTTTTTTTTCAATAAAAAAAAATAAAAATTATTGTCAAATAATTGTAATTTCATTGAAAAATTATACTTTTTTTAAATCCTAAACATACTCCAAAATTTCTAAAATTAATTTCTTCATGCCATTGGACCGTTAACATATACTAATTCCTTTCATTTCAATTTCGTTAGCAATTCAATTTCATTTCATTTTCAAACAGAAAGAAAAAAAAAGAATGGAAACAAGTCATGTTAATGAGCTGATTAAAATTGATTTAATTACAATTGAATTTAAAAAACACACACTTACATAAACTGTTATTTTAATTTAATATTGTAACATTTAACAGCAAAATGTTAACAATTTTTTGTTTTAATGCGAATAATATTTTTTCATTTTATAATTTTTATACCAAAAAAATCTGTATAAAATTGAAATAACTTAATAAACTATTCGTATCATCGATTATAAAAATTAAAACAATAAGTTAGTTTTTTGAAGGAAATACTAATTTATTTTCGAATAATTTGAAGTTAATAAAAAAATCGAATAAAAATTTTTTCGTATAATTTATTTTGAAAAATTATTAATACACCAAAAAATTTTAAAAAATTTATTCGAATAATTTTAATCGAACAACAAGAATATTCGAATAATAAAAATCCGAATAATTTTTAATTTTTATAAAAAAAAAAATAATTATAAAATTTCTATAACTGAACAAAGGTTTTAATCGATTATAAAAACTTATCCAAATAATTTAGTTTTTTTTTAATAATAAAAAAATATTCGAAATTAAAATCCGAATAATATTTGTTTAATTTTATAATATCTTTAAAAAAAATCATCATATAATTTGTATAATTGAACAGAGACAAGCGATTAATTTTAATCGATTATAAAAACAAATCGAAATAATTTAGTTTTTTATAAAAATGTTTTGTTCTATTGCATAATTACTACATACATATAAGCAAAATCATCAAATTTTTATAAGAAATCAAAAAGATTAATTTTAATCGATTATAAAATCACAACCGAATAATTTGATTTGAAATAAAATATAAATTTTTAAAGCGACATTTATTAATTTTCGAATAATTATAAATTCATAAAAAATCGAATAAAAATTTATTCGAATAATTTTAATCGAACAAAAAGAATATTCGAATAATTAAAATCCGAATAATAAATTTTTATTTTTATAATTTTTATACTGAATTTTTATAGCTGAACAAAGATATTTCGAATTGTTTAGAATAAAGAAATATTCGAATAATTTAATCCGAATAATATTTTTTTCAAAATGATCATAAAATTTGATTAAATTATAACTTATTGTCAAATAATTATAATTTCATAGAAAAATTATAAAAAATTATTCGAATAATTTTAAACCAAATAATATAATTAATTTTTTTTGAATAAAAAAAAAAAAAAATTATTGTCAAATAATTGTAATTTCATTGAAAAATTATACTTTTTTTTAAATCCTAAACATACTTCACAATTTCTAAAATTAATTTCTTCATGCCATTGGACCGTTAACATATACTAATTCCTCTCATTTCAATTTCGTTAGCAATTCAATTTCATTTAAATTTTAAACAGAAAGAAAAAAAAATGGAAACAAGTCATGTTAATGAGCTGATTAAAATTGATTTAATTACAATTGAATTTAAAAAAAACACACACTTACTTACATAAACTGTTATTTTAATTTAATATTGTAACATTTAACAGCAAAATGTTAACAATTTTTTGTTTGTAACAATTAAATAAAACGAGTAAAAAGAAACCATTTCAATTTAACACAATAAGAAATGAAGACTTCATTAAAAACAAAGTATTTCAGTTAAAAACAACAGCCACAGCTAATTATGCGCCTTGTAAATGTTTAAACAAAAACAAAAGGCTTGCAAAACATACTGGCTTAGTGGAAACAGTAGCAGCTACATTTTTAAAACAGTAAGAGCAGAACATGATTTTTGCATTCTTACAATTGAAACAAAAAAAGAAAATCTTTTTTTTTTAATGTAAAATGTTTAAAATTTGTTAATTGGAACAAAACGTGCAAATAATTTTAAATTCAATTAAAAAAGAAATTTTTATGTTTTTAGTTTATTTTGCAAGGATCGTTTTAAATTATTGTTATTAAGATTGTTAACATTTATGGTTAAAACCATAAATCTAACTTTCAGTAGTAAGTAGTTGGTTGTGATTGGCTTTCAGTTCATAATTGCTTATGAATGTAAATTATGTAAATTTATTAACTCAATTGTTTAGTAATAAATTGTGTAAACACTATTTCAACTATTTCTTTTCTGTCTGTCTGTCGTGCCTTCATATCTCTATGTAGTTATTTATGTTAATGTTCTTGTGTACTTTTTAACACACCTTGTGTTACAATTTTAACAATTCTACAATTCTTTTTTCTTTACTTTTTTTCATACCTTGTAACATAACTAAATATGCTAATGGTCTTAACAATAACTATTATAATGCTAAAATACGTGGTGAGGTTGTGAAGTTTTTAAAGCTGAATTTTGTTTGAAACTAATATTTTTCTGCATCTGATTTAATTACCCACAAAAAACTCATTAAATTAACAAATTATCTGAGGCAACAAAGAAACCATAAATTTGCTTTAAACGCCAATTTCAATAAGTAAAACTAAACTGGCTTTACAAATCATTATAATCAAGCAGCTAGTTCATCCTTTGTTAAATAATTTTTCCTACTTATATGTAGAAATAAATAAATATCCATCACTTATGTAAATTTTCAGTAAAATAAAAGTGTTTTTTATTATCCAACGAAAAAAAAAAACCAAACAAAATCACATACATTTGCATTGGTAGACTTCTAGTATAAGTTAGTAAGTAGTTGCAGGAAAAAAATCAGGAAAAAATTTATTATTTCACATGAATTTTGTAGATTTACAAATAATTTAATACCTGTCCCAGCAATCAACTTGAACATCCATCAATAAATGGTCTTTCATCACCACCTTGAGTCATGCATACAATAAAATCCGAATGAATAAATTTTACATTTTGTGAGGATTTTTTTTTCCACAAAAAGAGCTTCTTATTTTGTGGCGTTACATGGAGTAGGAAAGCAAAGAAGTAAACCTCCCTCTTTAGCTCCTTAAGACCGATCAAACGACCATACACCACTCACTCCACCCAGTTTGTAAATGTTCAAAAATGCAGACGATTTTTTTTTATATATATTTTCGTTTTAATTCGTATGTAGATGTTGTATATGTAACTGCCACTCTAAAAGTATTGATAGTGTCTGTCTGTCCGAGTATAAAATATTTTGTGTGCCTTTTCATGATGTAAGTCACGATTATTTGTTGTTGAAGAATTATAGAGTAGTCGTCCACTAACCAATTTTTTTTTTTTTTGATTTTCGTCTTCTCTTTTTCTTGCAGTTGTAGATTTTGTTGGTGTTTTTTTTTCTTTCGTTTCATTTTATATCTTTTTGTGTGCAATGCTATTTCAATGAAACATTAAAAATATCTTTGGCAATAAATAATAATGATTTCATTTGGACTTTAACTTTTTTTCTATCATAACCGCAAAAATAAAATTAAACTAAGAAAGAAACACAAATTTACGTAGTTTTTTGCTGCTGCTTTCAAAAAAAAAAAAACCTTAAAGCTATAGGTTTTTCCGTAGTCTAGCTAGCAACAACCTGTAACTCTGTAAATTTGTATCCTAAGGAGTTAAAGAAGAGGTTCTTTTTTCTGTTAAAGTAAAAAAGGAAACACGTTTGTTTAAGGAATATGTGTACAACATATTCGTGGTAAAAGAGTTATTTGTTATTGTAATTTAAATAGCCTTTAAATTTTAGACGTTTTTTCTATCATAATAGGAACTGTTTAGTGGAGTTAGGAGGGAGGTTTTAAGGGTTTTAAAAACAGCAACATGAATATTATTAATCAAATTAATGAAATATATTATTAAAAAACCTACTTATTATTTTTAATTTAAGAAAATATTCTACAATATTTTATCGAATAAAAAATTATTCGTATAAATTTATTCGAATAAAGAACTATTTCAATAATTTCTTATATTTTAAAGATTTTATAGTCATATAAGAGTGAAAATAAACATTTTTTAAGTAAAATTAAATGAATGTTTTTAATCGAATAAAAAATATTCGATTATTTTTTCGAAAAATAATTATGATTTCATATATATCAACGATTTTTATTATCAAATAAAACAAAAATTGTTCAAGTGAGAAAAATATGTTTAATCGAATAAAAAATATTCGTGATTTTTTAGGATTAAACAACTTTATTTTCATTACTAATGTTTTCTGAAGTCTAATCATTAACATCTTTCCAGTAACTAACTTACGGAATGCCTTATTCGAATAATTTTAATAGAAAAAAAATATTCGTATAAGTTTTCGTCCTATTATACGGAAGAAAAATTAACGATTTTAGCGTTCAAAAACATTATTAAGAAAAAAACGCACCAAATCAATTTATTCGTTAAATAAAATTTTAATCGATTATTTTTATTCGTATAAATATTTTATATTTCGATTTTATAACCAAATGATCATAAATTTTTTATAACCAACTAAACATATTCGATTAATTTTAATCGATTATAAAACTTTCAACAAATATTTCTGTTCTTTTATGAAAAATTTAAATTTATCCTAAAATAATTATAAATTCTTGAAAAAATAAAATACAAATTTATACGAATAACTTTAATCAAAAAAAAAAAATATTCGAATAATTTTTATCCGAATAAAATTTATATGTTAGATTTAATAATCTTTATGTATAACTGAACATAAATACTCGATTAAAATTTATTTGTTCAATTTTATAATTTTTATACATAATTTGTATAACTTAACATAAATATTCGTTTAATTTTATTCGATTATAAAAACTTCACCTAATATTGTATTTTTTCTATAAAGAATTAAAATTTATTCTCGAATATATAATTAAAAATTCATGAAGAAATTGAATAAAAATTTATACGAATAATTTTAATCAAACAACGAAATATTCGAATAATTTTAAGCCAAATAAAATTTGTTTGTTCAATTTTATAATTTTTATGTACTATTTGTATAACTAAACATAAATATTCGATTAATTTTAATCGATCATTAAAAATTAACCGAATAATTTAGTTTTTTTTTTATAAAAAAATTAAATGCTTTGTCGAATAATTATAATTTTAAATAAAAATCGAATAAAAATGTATTCGTTTGATTTTAAAAAATAAAACAGAAAAATATTCGAATAATTTTAATATGAATAATTTTTCAATTTTATAATTTTTAAATTTAATTTATAAAAATGTATTCGAATAATTTTAATAGAAAAGATATTCGAATAATTTTAATACGAATAATGTAAGCTTAATTTCATAACCATTTCAGAGTTAAAAATATTATTTTCAATAATATTAGTTTAAGTAAAAAACGTACCGAATCAATTTATTCGTTAAATCAAAAAAAATAAATTTTAATCGATTATTTTTATTTGCATAATTATTTTATTTTTTGATTTTATAACAAAATCATAATAAACTTAACACAAATATTTGATTATTTTTAATCGATTAAAAAAACTTAACCGAATAATTTAGATTTATTCGTATTATAAAAAAAATAAATTTATTTTCAAATATCCAAAAAAAAAAAACCAATAATTTATTTTCGAATAATGAAAATTCTCGAAAACAACTTTATTAATCTAATAATCATTTTAATCGAATAAAAAATGTATTAGATTAATTTTAATACCATTAATAAAATCATAATTTTATGAAAAAATTGTATAATAAAAAAAGTTTTTATTGTTTTTTAAATCAAAAACTTATCGAAATCTTTTATTCAAATGAAAAAATATTCGATTAAATTTAATCGATTTTAGAAAAAATTACCGAATAATTTTGTTTTTATATCCAAAAAAAAAAAATAATTATAATCTCACAAATTGTTTAGTCTAATAAAAAATCATTCGAATAAAAAAATTTCGTATAATTTTTATCATCAAAGAACGATAAATCTAAATAATAAATTTTATTTGTTTAAAAAAAATTCCGATTATTTTTAGTCGTATGATTTTTGATTTTTCTTTTTTTTTGTAATTATCTTTAAACAAAAATCTGTTAATTTAATTTATTTAACTTAAACACTTGAATAATTGTTGCAAACCCCTTATAATTGTGATAAGCATCTTGTGAATGACAATAACAAGCACTTTAATAAAATTATACAACAAAAATGAGAATACACAAACCACAAAAATGACACAAATTTAAAATTTACTTAAAAATAAATAAATTTAAATACCAGCAGTACACAAGTATTGACAAGCTGAACAGAAAATAAATTACCAACTACTTGAGTTTAAGACAAAAACGAATAATTTTTGTTATTTTCAACAACATCATCATCAGGTTAATGAAATGTACAAAAACAAATTCAAATTAAAAGTAAATGAGTGCTTGCTCGTAGTACTTTACCTAAATATTTTTTTTATAAATTTACTTTAAAATAACGGCAGTCAAATTCGAAACTGACAGAAGCTGAGTTTTGTAAATATCTTGTTGTTTGTAGAAATATGAATGAGTAACTACAAGATGACACTTGAAATATCCACAAGTACACAATTGTACTTGTGTATTCGTAGTTTTGTAAATGTTTTTTTTTGCTGAATGAAGATGATGAGGTAGAAATTTAACAATGAACAACAACTCAATGATATACTTAATGAAAATTATAATAATATTTTAGCTTAAAGCTTTTTGATTTCATAAACAAGCATTTCTTTTTTCATATTTTATCTAAACTTAACAGAAAAAATATAGTTATAAAAATTCATATGCTCACGTTTTTTTGGTTAAAATGTTTGTGGACAAGATTTGAGGACACGTTTCTTGCTTTAAATTCTTATTGACAAAAGTTGGCACAAACAATAGCTGGCCAAAATGAAAAGCCATTCTATAAATACTCACCACAAACATTGTTCAACTTCCTAAATATATGTTTTAAACAATTTATATCCTGTAATTTTCTATAAAACGTATAAAACGTCTTGTTGCCAATATTGTATGTTGGCAAAAAGATGTGGAAAAAAAACTCCCATAAATGCAGCAGGCATATTTAACAATATTAATATTCATGACCAAGCGAAAGTAAGCGACTTTGTCTCGATCGTGTTTATAAGATACACTTTAAACAGAATTGAATACAAACATAAAAAAATACGAAAAAATATCTACCATACCGATCATCACTACTCGTACTACTACTATTCTACACATGCCACACAAACCATGTGCAGTAACCTTCTTTATTTTATTTTTTAAACAGAAAAAAAACTGATCAAGATATTGATTTTGTTAAAGCTAAAAGTTCTTTTGTTAAAAATCAGAATCGTAAGAAAAACTCGAAACACTCTACAAGTTAAAGAACTAAAAAGGCGGCTTTTTTGTTTAAATGCATATTTTATTAACTTTTGTTGTTGTTGTTATTGTTCTTGTACGAGTATTTTTGTTAACATTATTGATTTTGTTGTTGTTGTTGCTGTGTGTTTTTGTTTTCTGGTTTAGATTGTGTTTTACAACTGTTGTCTGTTTGTTTGGAATATTAATTTTTGTATGTTCTTAAATCAGTTTTGAGTAATGATCATGACGTTTATAATGAAATAAAGACTACTACTACAGACAACAAATATTTAGCATGTTTATTTTATTTTGTTTTTATTATTATTATTTTGTATGAATGAACTGTTTTGGGGACAGAAATTGCAACTTCCGTTGTTAGTAATAAAAAGTTCATTCAGCACACATAATACATAGTGTTAGTTTAATTTGGATGACATATTTTTAAAGAGAAACTCAGGCAGGCATGTTCCAACTGGAACGCTTGTTTTCAATGTAATTTCTAAATATTCTAAAAAGCACTTAAAGACTAGCATGTATAATTGCTTACTACGTTAAGGGAAATAATTATTGATTTAGCTTAAACAATGACAGTAGATTTTTAATTGGCAACGAGATACATAGTTATAAACCTTTGTCTATGACATTAAATAAGAATTTGACTAGACTAGGAGTTTTACTATGATTTTGAATATGAGTTTAAATATCAGTTTGACTTAAGGTAGGGTCACACACGGCAAAAAGCATAACCACTTTTTTTAAGTAAAATAAGTTTTTGAAATAAATAAAAGAATTCTAATGTCTTTTATTTAGTGGTTACGTCTTTTTCGTCAAATATTTGACATGTGTGACCCTACCTTAAGAGTTTGACTATGTGTGTGTTACTATGAATTTGACTATTAGTTTGACTATGAGTTTGACTAGCCTTTGACCAGAATTTGACAAGGCTTTCACCAGACTTTGATTAGACTTTGGCCAGACTTTATCTAGACTTTGACTAGACTTTGACTAGACTTTGACTAGACTTTGACTAGACTTTGACTAGACTTTGACTAGACTTTGACTAGACTTTGACTAGACTTTGACTATACTTTGACTAGACTTTGACTAGACTTTGACTAGACTTTGACTAGACTTTGACTAGACTTTGACTAGACTTTGACTAGACTTTGACTAGACTTTGACTAGACTTTGACTAGACTTTGACTAGACTTTGACTAGACTAGACTTTGACTAGACTTTGAATAGACTTTGACTAGACTTTGACTAGACTTTGACTAGAATTTGACTAGAATTTGACTAGAATTTGACTAGAATTTGACTAGCTTTGACTTTGACTTGACTTTGCCAAGATTTTGGCTATGAGTTTTACTAAGAGTTTAACTATTAGTTTGACTATGTTTTTGAATATGAGTTCGACTAGACTTGACTAGGATTTGACTAGACTTTGCCTACACTTTGACTAAGAGTTTAACTATGAGTTTGACTATGTTTTTGACTATGAGTTTGACTTTACTTTGAGTAGACTTTGACTAGAATTTGACAAAACTTTGTCTAGACTTTGACTAAACATTCACTAGACTTTGACTAGACTTAGACATTATCCAAAGTAATAAAAAGTTATTGTCAAAATTTACATCCAATACTTTTAAAGAACAATCGGATTTCAAATTCCAACAATAACATTTATCATATTATTTACAGTCGCATTTGATATCCATATTCGTATTTTCCTAGAACTTTCCATAGCAATATATAAGACAATATTGAAAATAATAAGAAAAAGTTATATGCGTCTGCACCGAGCCATGAGGAAGATAAAATAATTTTGTTTGTTGAAAATCAATTTTGAAGAAAACTAATTTTTGCTGAAAAAAATATGCTCTCAAATGGCGAAATGCGAAGATGCGAAAATATGCTCTTAAGAGAAAATTTCTTAAAATGTTCTGAAATGGAGGACGTACAGGAAAAGACATGCATGTGCATGATTAAGGTTTCCCTGATTATGGGTTTGACTTTCGGTATGACTGTAATTAAAATATGAATTATAAATTAGGACTAAGTACAAATGAGCTTTTAATATGTTACATTTTTCTCTTATAAGTATCACACTACATCTAAATTATTGAGCAAACAATTTTCTCCAAAACAATAAATCAACAATGTATGTATTCCCATGTCAAGAACCTCAAAATTTAACTGTATAAAAACCAAACAATCTCATTTAATTTATTTGTTCATAAATTCATAAAAACAACAAACTAAACATATCTAAAACAGTGAACGTTACAAATGACAATCATAAATATTTCCTACTTACTACCTACGCTTTTGAACTACATTTTTATGGTTATTAATAGATTTTAAGAAGATTATTGATTTTTGTTTATTTCTCGATACGATTTAGGTAGGCCTTACGAGGGGAACACAGCTACAAACAACATTAGTTCCATACTCGTATATTAAAAAACCAAATTAAATAAATTCCCATGGCAAAAAAAAGAAACAAATACGAATACCAAAATCAAACAACACAAAATTTATTATAACCAACAATCAAATTGGTAAAAAAAAAAATGGTTAGAAACGAGAAGAGCGTGTGTGTGGTGCCGCGAGTTTTGCGGCAACATTTTATTTATATTTGAAATCAAAGAATCTAAAAGAAAGAAAATATTTGTCGCTTTTTTTTAATAAACAGCAGATACCTTGATAATGATCATAATGATAATGATGTTGTGATATTGGGTGATGGTAATAATGATAGCTAAGAGAAACAACAACAACAAATATGATTATAATAATAGTGATGATGATGGTGCTGGCGATAACGTGGATATTTGATCGTTTTGTTAACTAAGCGTACGATTATTCGATACTCAAACACTGGGACTACTTAAACTTGAATTCATGCATAAAATATTAAACACACAGGTTCGATTAAACAACAATCTAGAATAAACATGTCAAGACACTTTTTTAAGCCACCTGAGATTCACATCTTCTGCCGGAGTTTCTTCTTTTTTTTTGGGTAGTAATGATAATGGTTGGTGGTGGTAGCAGTGTCGGCTGGTGGTGTTTAGGTGTGAATTATTTATAAAGCAAATTAAATGAAATGAAATAAAATAATTGTGTCTTTTAAATGTTGACATTAAGCAGACATCATTAGTTTTATTTAATGGCTCACACAAAATAAAATCAAAAAAAAACAAAAAGATTTCATGCTTAGATTTCATTTAAATACAAATCTTTTTGCCCCCCATTGGACAAATATCACAGAGAAACTAAAAGAGAAGCTGACTAAAATCACACTTAATTTGCTAAATTTATTAACATAATTAATTCATTGATTCATCGGTTTGTTGTTTTAAACGTTAAAACAATAAACAACTTAAATAAATGACTTGTTAGCGCTAAACATTTTCAATTTCAAAATGTCACATTCAAATTTTGAAACCAGAATTTAACAAATAATTTTGGGACATTTGTTTTTTTTTCTCAATGCAAAAATTATAGTTAATTTTGTACTGATTTATGAATTTCTTAAAGACCATGTTTTATGTTAATTAGTTTTTTTTTCTGTGGTGTGGTTTTCTATTTTGTTTTAGTTTAAGTTATAATTGTTTTTTTAATAATTTATTTAGATTTATAGCCCTTCATTTGCATAAAACATCTTACTATTGTCTATTTGATTTTTGTCATTTTGTTTTTTTTATCATAATATTTAAATACGTCCAAAATTAGATTGTTTATTTGATTGTTTTATGGGAAATTTATTTGAATTTCTAAAATTATGGCTGTTGTTTGAATGCGTTGACAGGTAGTACATGGTTTTTTATAAAATGTTATGTATTTTAATTGTTTCAAAATTATTACGGTTCGATTTTGTGAGAGGGAATTTACAAAGGTTTAGCTTTGTTTAGAAATTAATTAACACATTTTTAAAGTCAAATTTATGATGGTACCGAAATATGTTTTCATGTCAAGTGTTTAACATGAGTAATAATTTCTGATTTGGGAAAATATTTTTTAGTAATCGAATAACCGGACACGATATTTAAATAACAAGTGTTTTTAATATGTGGAAATTTATGATTTCTTTGGATGATGTTTAAAAAGTCTTTTTTAAATTAAAGAAACATTTTGTTAATCAAGTAACCGGGGTTTTCTACAAATTTAAAAAATCGATCACTAAGTAATGTTCGGCATTTTAGAATGATATATAAGATCCACTTTATCCTTTATTTATAAGTAATGTTTTAATCGGGTACTTGAAATTTTTAGTTTTTAAAATAAACGATAATTATTGTAATTCCAAATATTTATATAATTGAGTAACCAGATTTTTTTAAATTAAAAACGGTAGAAATATAATTAATAATATTTTATGATATTATGAAGTATGTTTTTCAAAACGAGTAACCGGTCTTTTGGAAACAAAGTCTCAGGGATCTATACCAAACAAGTTTTAACGTATATAGAATTCATAAATTCAACAGAAAACTATTTATTTCAAAAGTAACCGAATTTTTTTTTAATCGAGTACAGGATTTAAAAGAAAAAAAGGGGATGATGAAAAATATCTTTAAAAAATTTGTTTGGAAATCTGATCAGGACTTTTTCAAGGAGTTTAGTTAGGTATGATTTCAGATAAATAATAAAGTACAATAATTAACAAAAGTAACCATATATTTTGAAATACGAGTAACTGGATTTTTGTTGAATGTAAATTTTCGAATATTTGTTCAAGAAAAATTTTAAAGTGTGTAGTTAGTTGATTTAAAAAATAAGTATTTGTATCAAAAATAACCGGTTTCATGAGTAACCGGTTTTTAAATGAAAGACAATTTAACAAATCTCATCAAAAACAATATTTAATGTATGAAATCACAAAAATAAATATACATAACAAAAGTAACCGAATAACAAGGTAACCATATATTTTGAAATACGAGTAACCAGATTTTTTGTAAATAAAATTTCAAAAATCTTAACAAAACCTATTTTTAGCGAGTTTATAATTTCAAAAATAACTATTAATAACAAAAGTAACCGATGAACTAGGTAACCATATATTTTTAAAAACGAGTAACGGCATTTGTATTGAATCGAATGTTCAGAAATAATTTTAAATGTGTGTAGTAATGACTGATATTGAAAAAATTACTTACTAACAGAAAGTAAACGATTAATTAGGTAATCGTTTATTTTTAAACACGAGTAACCGGAGTTTTGATGAAAGAATATTTCAGAAATCTGATCAGAACAAGTTTTAAATGATTTAGTAATGTATGATATCAAAAAAATAATAAATATTTGTTACAAAAGTAGCCGAATAATTAAGTAATCGTACATTTCTAAACACGAAAATATTGGAAATATTAGAAATCTTATCAAAACGTTTTTAACGTGGGCTGTTATTTATGATTTCCAAAAAAAGTAATATTTATTACCGAAGTAACCGAATAATTAGGTAACCATATAAATTAAAAACAAGTAACCGGTGTTTTTTTAAAAAATTGTAACAAAAGCTACTTTTTAGCGAGTTTATAATTTCAAAAATAGCTATTTATGACAAAAGTAACCGAATAACTAGGTAACCATTTATTTTTAAAAACGAGTAACGGCAGTTTTATTGAATCGAATGTTCAGAAATCTTCTCAAAATATGTTTTAGCGAATGTAGTAATGACTGATATTCAAAAAATATTTATGTATTAACAAAAAGTAATCGAATAATTAAGTAATCGTATATTTTTAAACATGAGTAACCCAATTTTGGTGAAAGAAAATTTCAGAAATCTGATCACAACAAGTTTTAACTGGTTTAGTAATGTATGTTATCAAAAAAATAATAAATATTCGTTACAAAAGTAACCGAATAATTAAGTAATCGCACATTTGTAAACAAGAAAATATTAAAAATCTTATCAATGCCTGATTTAACGTGTGCTGTAATTTATGATTTCCCAAAAAAAGTGAAATTTATTACAAAAGTAACCGAATAATTAGATAACCATATAAAATTGAACACAAGTAATCGTATTTTTTTGGTAGAAAAAAAGTGCAGATATTTTTTCAAAGCAAGTTCTAACATGTAAAGTTATATATGTATATTTCAAACGATATATATCAATATATGGTTATATTCCAAAAGTAACCAAATAATTTAATTATTAAATAAACAGTTTTAAAAGCAGGATAAAGGAATAATCAGTTAAAATGCTGGAAAAAAGCATGTTCATGATTAAAATAATCATAAGGAGTAATTTGGCTTCAAATTAACAGTGACCGATTACTTTTGTAGTCGGATAACCATTATTGTTTGTGCTAAAATAAAGCAGAAATCAGTTATTAACAAAAATGTGGCGTTTCAAAAGAAAAATTATTCTTAAAAAGTAACCGATTATTTTTTGTAATCGGTTTGAAATACCAAACAAACCAGATTAAATAGATAATTCAAATGTTTAGTATTGTAATTTTTGAAGCTATTAAGAAATAAAGAACGTAATATTTAAAAAGTAATCGCATATTTTTCCATAAACAAATATAGCTGGTACTTATTTTTAAAAATTGAAAAAAATAACACATTTTTTTAAAGTTTTTAAGTAAAATAATTCTGAAATCATGAACTAATATTTTGAAAGCGAATAATTTTTATTTTAAAACCATTTAAGTTTTCTATTTATTTTTTAAATAGGTGTTAATTATATTTTGTTTAAGTTTTCGCCAAATTATTGCAAATTTATAACTTATTTTATGCTTTTTTAATCGATTAATATATTTGTTGAAAACAACATTTCTTTCCTGTTAACAAATTTTGAGATTTGTTTTTATTTTGCTAACATTGCCAATAACTAATTAATTGTGGCTAATTTCTATTGATGCCTTTCTAAAATATACACTTTTTTGTTTAATATTTGGAAAGTAGCAGAGAAAAGCAGCTTAAAAAAGTTGACACATCTTGTTAGCTGTATAATGGCATGTTAACCCTTTTGCTAACCCTATAACATGGTTTTCACATCACCAACAACAACATAAAAAAACCAGCTGTGAAATTACTTTGAAATTGTGTAAAACATCTTTGAAAGGTTCCTTGCAATATGGAGGTTGTTAAAGTAACTAATTCGTCACTTAAAATTTACAGTTACATGGTGTTTTTTATTTGATTTTTTTAAGCTAAAGTTGTCTAATTAGGTTTGCATTAAGCATAAAAAAAGTCTTCATTTAAATCAAGTAAGCAACATAAATTGTGTCACTATACCATCATGTATCTCTGGCAGTGACTATCTAAGCAATCCATCTTTTTGAACGACCAACCAGCCAACCATCCATCCATTTCATCCATTGATAATTGCAAAATAATCAAAATACGGAAAACATTATTTCAGTTTAGGTTGGTTTTTTTTTCTCAGCTTGTGCGCCGTTTTTACTTAAACAAACGAAGACTAATTAGTCTGAACGAATCTAAGTAAGAGAATATTTATTATTTTTGTAGTGTTGGCAAAAAAAAGGCACAAAAGTGACCCCAACCTACCACATAATGAAAAAACAAATGCTGTTTGTAAGTTATGAGTATGTAGCTTAAAACTAAGACACTTTTTTATAGATAGACAGACAGTCAAGTCAGTTAGGACAGACGGACGGATGGACAGACAGACAACCAACCGCCTGGTTAGACGGACACTTTAGACAAGTGCTTGATTTATTACGCTTTCAAAAAATAAAATGTTTTGTTTTTTTGTGATCTTTTTTTCTCCTAAAGTCTACAATATACAAATAAGCTACAATTTACTATATAAGTGAGTAAGTACACTCGTATTTAAAGTCAGGTTGGCTGAAAGAAATCTTTAGCAAAGAATGTATGAAAAAATAGGTTCACAATAACGTTTGACATGACATGATTGTAATCGTAACTAATTTAATTGCTTCTTTAGTCAATGTATACGGTCCATACAACAGATTGTTGCATATGCAAGTCTTGTTTTTATGAAGTATAGTAATTGACCCCCTTTTTTCCTTGTTTTGGTTTCTTTTTAGGGAATTATATTATTTATACATAGAGAACAAATTTTAAAAGACAGTGGAACTAAGGTATGGCAATTTGCTCTATATGACAGTACTTTCAAATGCATGTAGCATCTTTACACTAGAAATTTATCCATTTAAATTCAGATTTATCTTCCTGTGCCTATCACATCAAGTCTTTATTATTTATATTCTCAATACTAAAAGTCTAATGTCACAAAAAACTTATTTTTTATAATACTTGTTTAAAAAAACCATCATTAAAAGTGGTTTTTATCCTCACAAAATAGGGCTGAGAGTATAAATTGCACCAAAATATGTTATGGTACACAGAAAAGCACTTTAATCAAAATTTTAAGTCCTTTAAATTTTGAAATGAGCGAGTTTCATATAAAATAAGATTCATATGACCTTTGACCTTTAGTAATTTTAGTAACAAAACGACATTTAAATATACTTTGATCGTGGTATTAATAAAGCCAAGGTTTCTATATCATTTCATTCTAAACTTCTTCTTTATTTAGCAACTTTTCTTTTTAAGTATTTGATTTTAATATCAATCATTCAAAACTCTAACATATGGAGCTAAGGATATTTTTTAGGATTAAATTAGTGCCTTTTCTTTTTTCTCTTGAAATTTTATTAAAAAACAGTTTAGTTGTTTAGAAAAAAATATAAAATCAACGAAGAAGAGGAAAAAACTTTATTTTATTAGAATTTTAGTATATTTTGTTTAATAATTTTGAAACGAACTTAAATTGATAAATCATAAAATTGTTATAAACTGACGTTTAAACTAAACCTCATTTAAAAAGGCATCAAAGGTTTTTACCATAGATAGGAAACTCTCCTGTCAAAGACCTAACTCAGTTGTCAAAAATCTAAGAGGTAAAAATGTATTAGTAAAAAAACTATGTTGAGTTTTTTTCTAGCTTCCGCTCTATATTTATTTCTCTATGGTTTTTACACATACACAATACGAACATCAATAGAATTGCAAATATGTACAGAATGTTCGAGCGGAAATCATCTTCTTTCGGAGGGGGAATTGTAAATTTGAAAACTAAATTCAATAGAAGAAGAAAGAAAGGAGAATGCATTATTGGAGCGCGATTGTTCAATGAAAAGTTTCTATAATTGTTTGCTCTAATGGTCGGCACAAAGAGAACGAGTTTCAGTTGCAAAAGTGTTTCAAAAAGAAAATAATTTTTTTTAAATTTTGATTCACAGTCGTATAAACCATATAAAACCAGCTTGTTTGTGCTAATATTGCAACTGATCTCATATAAAAATCTGCAGATACTGCCCAACTTTTTCCTATTTTTTGAAAAATGTCATCAGGACAAAATCAGCAGGTTGTCAATAGTACAAAAAAAATGTTTTTAATTTTAATACTACTATTTGTTCCTCCTGGAATAACATTTACAAATGAGTATAGATCACTGATATGAACTCATTAGATTACTGATCTGAACTCATGAAAATCAAAAAAGAAGACCAGTGGTGTTGATGTAAAAGTTATCATGATCTTGAAATTAACAGCTAAAATTTCATGTATTTTTCTCTTGACCAAAGTTTTTGCGCTTTGTAAAAATCCCTGCTGTATTTCAGTTTCCTCGGCTAAGAATGCCGACCACTGATGTGAGATACACGTCTCCTCTAAAGCTCATTTACAAACGCATAAAATATGTCTACTCATTTAACTATTAAATCATCAAATTCCCTGTTAATCATTATGATAAATATTAGCATGTGACATGGCCACCATGATTTAAAATTTATTTTTCTACTTTGTTCCAAATTCATTTTGTCATTAATTTACTGTTGCTCCCCAATACATGCCCACTTTGCAATGATCGCAACATTTTTCCTAAGTAAATTATACCTGCCAGACAGACACCGAGCGAGTATGGCCACATAAAACGGATGAGTCTTGTGGTTTCATTTTCTTATGCACCCAGGCACCCTGCTCTTATCTCCGCTCTAAAGTATACGTTTTTTTCTTTTTTTTCCAATTTCATTTACAAGCTGATCATGTCAACGCATGCTTAAGCTTTTCATAAAAATACAAAGCAAAATAAAATAAAAAAAAACTTCACTATAAAATGATCTTGAGAAATCATAGTAAATTTGTATTTATTTACTTAAAAATAATTTGTTTAAACTATGAATGACTTGAATGGTGGCTGCTGAGACCGGTGCCGGGTGAATGTTTAGTAAATTAGCCAATGGACTCCCTTAAATATGGCAAACATTATAATGAAATTCCACAAAAAAGAACACACAACGTAGAACACACAATTATGCAGCAGGCAAACGCATTATCATCATTATGATCATACAAAAGTCATTATTATTATTATTTTTATTTTTATTATGAGCATAGTTGAACAAGTGATGGTGATCTTGTCATTATGTTAAACTGCTGCCGATGTATCGAATCTCCTCTAGCAACTACAAGTTTTACACTCACCCATACTACTTAGTAGTTGTTGTTGTAGTTGTTTTGCTGGCATTTATTTGTGGCAAAATATTGGCGCTTAAATATTGCCAGTCTAGTCTGGTCTTTAGTTTTCTATTTACTAGTGGCAGCAGCAGTAACAAAAAAAAAATATATAAAGAAACGTCTATAGACTTTTAAATGAGAATTTCCTGGCTTCCAGCTGGGCAACGTCGTTCAAATTTAATTGCTTTAAAGGCTTTTTACTTTAGTTATACACATACATAGCATTTTATTTGTATCTATGGCACTTCTACTGGCTCTTGAGTATAACGAAAAGAAAAGCTTAAACTATTTCAAAGTCATAATGTTTTCTTCTTTTTTTTGTTGTTTTCATCCACTCATTTCTTAGTTTAGTTTCTGTTAAAGTCCCTGTTTAAAACGTATTTCTTTTCGGTTTAAAATTTTTAATCATACAGTGTTTTTTGAATCATGTTTCCACACCATGAGTTGCCATAAATCTAATATCTAGCTTGGAAAAAACTAAAACAAAATAATAGCAATAACAGCAGAAAAAAAAAAAATATAAAAATCCTCTTAGATAGTTTAAGATGCCATAAAGTAAAAGACCTTTTTTATTTGACCACAAATTAAAAATTTTCTAGCAAAGACGATGAAAACAAAACTAGAAACTTTACGTACTCGTATGATACACCCGAAAAATGGTAGGGCTTGAATCTTATAAATTTTCTCAGCAAAAACTTTCATTACCAAGTAATGAGTTAAAATGGTAAATACTCGAACTTAACTACTTACACAATAGCACTTTAACTCATTATATTAACTCGCTGATGTTATTGGAGGCAAGTGCTTACCACGACTGCTTATAATGTCACGAAAACTAGTTACAAATAATAACTTATAGTTACGACTCACAGAATCCGTTATCAGTAAAAACAGAAACAGTCATTATATGACTACTTCTAAGTAATGTAGACGGTGATAGTCTTTCAAAAGCAAGCTATAATTGAAGGTCATTACCAAGTATTTTCTTGGTTTATAATATTTTCTAGAAATTTTGAAATGCAATACATTTTTTTATGTAATGAATGCAAACTTTATTTTAAAAAGTTCAACATCTGTTTAATAACTTTTTAAAAATTAGTTTCATTAAAATATTAAGCTTTCATAGTTTCGACCGCATTTAAAATATCGTGTACGTGAGTCTTCCCTGTTTCTATATAAAAAATGATGACGTCCCAGGAATTTCTTATAATTATTGTCAAATGCCAGGATGACAAAATCAGCAGGTGTGATTTTGATAGGGATATTAGAAGACAGGGACTTGAATTTCATAATAAAAGTTCGTCTTAATATTCCTAACATAATGAACTCACTGAAAATCCAAATTCCGCTACTTAAGGTTTTAAATGTCAAAGATCATACAATAACTTTTGGCATAAATCTTGCTTATTAAAATAATTAAATATTTAAGGCATAAATTTTAGTTTAAGCATATTTTGTCGCCTTTTAGTTATTTTTGTACTCACAGAAATTAGTTTTCTCAGTACTAAGTCACAAACAATTTTGTGCTATTCACATTTTTAAATGAATATTAAACATACAGGATCCATAATATGTGAGTTATGCTATGTATAGACGGTTGTCAGATCAGGCAATGAAAAATTGTTATCAAAAGGTAAATTGTCAGTTCAGACGATTGTAAGAAAACCTTACAATTTCATTGCCAGACAATTGTCAGACAATAAATTTATCTGCCGTTGTTAGTTAGACATTGTTTTTAAATACATCTGCACAGTTTTGCCAATAGAACAATGCCACCATTGTCAGATACATAAAATTCGCACATTTGACAATAAAAAGTGTCTAAAAATTATCTTGCAATGATCTGACAATATCAACGTAATGTGTTTATATTATTATTGTCTTACAATGTACTGACAATGCTTTTTCTGATAATGTTGCAAGACAAATATTGAAAGTTCACACGGTTTTCTGAACATTTTTCTGACAATATTGTAAGATCTGTCAACCGTCTATACATAGCTTTCTATACAAAATCGGAGTTATGTGACCTTTGCACTTTATTTATTAAATAACAAACAGGCATAGAAAGATACTTTGATCCTGTTATAACAATTTAAAATTATTTAAAAAAAAAGTTTTTTTAATTAAACTAAATTTAAAGCCTGAGATAAAAAAAAAAATTAATTCATAATCTGTAAAACAGATCGAAATGTTCAGCAGATACCAACCTAATTAAAGTTTAATACCAAAAGATCTTCATGTTTGATAGATTAATTTTTAATATGTTCAATAGTAACTTACTTCAGAGGCATAATAAGCAAGAAATTAGCCACATTTCGATTTTGCGACCTTTGACCTTTAATAGCTCGAATAACGGATAAAGATTTTGGCTAAACTATTGGACCAATATTTACAAAATTTTAACTAACAATAGAGCAGGAGTTACGCTTATCAACTGCTAAATCTGAACTTTGATGAGTAGTACGTAGATCATCTTGCCTATGAAAATATTTTTAAAACTTTTTTGATTTTTAAATTCCACCAGGCGAGATGAGCAAGAAAATTTAATTGATCTAATCTTCCTTATGTTACTTACTGTGTTGACAAAAACTTTATTTTTATTGTAAGAAAAAAAAAAACAACCAGTAATAAAATTTTTATTGATTTGAGATACTTTGCGTTGATTAATTTAGCAAGATAATGTCTGCCTTTCAAAAATATGTTTATGTTAAACAGAAATGCACTTAAATCAAAATATAGGAAATAACTTAAACTCATTAAATGAGATATATGCAAAATTGGATTTTCGTGACCTTTGACCTTTAGTATTTAAGTAGTAAAGAGGCATTTTAAGATCCTATGTTAATAGTATTAAGAATTTCCAGGTATATATTTCTTTTCATTCTGAAAATTTAACATATTACTAAGCCAAATTTTCGATTAGACTTTTTACCAACTTTCTTTTTGAGTGTTTGCTTTAAATAACAACCATTCCAAACTCTAACATAGCTTGATGGTTACGGATATTTTTTTAAGATTAGATTAGTTCCTTTACTTCTTTCTCTAACAGTTTTTATTAAAACACAATTTAATTGCTTAGAAAAAAACTTTCTTTTATTAGATTTTTTAAAGATTTCAAACATTTTTGTTTAACATTTTTTGAAATTAACTGAAATTGATAAAGCATAAAATTGTTATAAACTGACATTTAAATTAAAACTCATTTGAAATTATCAACTTGAAAAGTTTACAATATTTTAAAGAAAGAAAAAAAAACTAATTGCTTGCATTTGTTATGGATTTAAAATAAATTACAAGTGATTTTATTTTAATATTTATGATGGGAAATATAATAATTTATTTTATATTTGTTTTACTAAAACTGTATTGTATTAAAAAATTGTTAAAACAATTTTAAAAAGAAACGAATTGATTGGTTAGATCTTAGCAAAATTTGATTAGTTTTAAGTAGTATAACAAATTTGTATATTATTCATAGCTGTAGGAAATATGTCATTTAACAAATTTGCTATATGTAGTTATAAGCTATTTTGTTAACACAGAAAATAATTTAAAAAAAGAAAAACCTTTAAATGTTAATTTTGTATGGCATTTTTCTTGGGTAATTGTTATTGATTAAATCTAAATTCTTGTAAACTTCAACAGCGACAGCCACAAATTTGTCTTTGAGTTAATAAATTTTTAAAACTTCACGTTTATTTAAGCTGTTCGGTGTTGTGTTGTGTTGTCATTTGCTGGTAATAGTTTCATGTTTAAATTTCGTTAAATTATACATAAAACACATTAACACTTAAGTAGTATTTAGATACTTTGACAACCTCTACTTTTCTCCCAATTCAATTAGGCTACTGTTTCTTCCACTTTTCTTCTACACGTAATTTTCAACTCAACACAATAAAATGTAACCATTAACATCGAGAAATGCAAAACAGAAAAACAGACAGTTTGTATTTAAATGACTACAAAGTACAAGAATACCAACCAGCTTCTGTAAATGTTGAGGTTTTGTTTTGTTTTTTTTTTTGTTGAAACAACAAACAGCAACAAATTGACAAAATAATTTAACCTTATAGTAACCTTCTTAAAGCTTAAAGCTGTTAAAATGAAACCCGCCTTTTTTCAAAACCCCTGAAAAGAAAAACAAAAAAACAAATTGAAATCTTTTTAAACCTACTTACGAAAATGTATTTATTTAATTTTTTTCTTCTCTTTTTTACAGAAATCATTTACATTAATACTACAGGCGTTGGATATGTACAACATATCGTATCCAGGTATGTAATTATGTTTAAGACAAATACACCACAAGACATGAACAAAATAAAACAATTGTTGAAATGTTGAAATAAACAGACATTTAATTAGTTTAAATAATATTTACTAAAACAAGTGTTTGCTGTTTGTCTGTTTTGTTTAAAGAAATTTTTATATTTCAACAGTTAAAAGTTTAATAACAATTTAAAATTATTTTAAAAAAAATCAGGCTTTAATTAAAAAATGATTTTAAAGCTGGGCTTTAAAGGAATTAGATCATGGTTTGAAAAGCTGAAATCACTCTAAAGCAGTAACTAGACCCACCAACCAAAGATTTTTCTCGAAAGTTGTAAATTTTTTAAAGGTCAAAGGTCACACTTTTTGATTTTTAAATAATAATTGGTACGAACATCATACAAACCTGTCAATATATCGCACTGGTCCCTCTAAAGAGAGTCAACTCAAAATTGAAACATTTTCAGTAGATGCAAAAAACTGTTTTTTTTTTAATACTGTTACGAAAAAGTTGCATAATGCTTTCAAATAGCAGTGCCTCTCAAACTGTAACATATCTGTGGGCATTATTAACATTGAATAAAAGCTTTCAGTTGACCATTGATCGTAAGTATGGCAACGCTGTTTGCTGCGACCGTATTTTCGAATTCGAATATTCAGTTAAAGAACATTGTAGAAAGTACACCACAGATGGCGTATGTATAATAAACATCAACTGAGTGCCTTAAAGTATGCTGTGTTTTTCAAGTGAATTCGTATACATTATAAAGCGTCTGTATTTCTGCGAATTTATAAACGTGTATAAAAAAAAACATTGAGTGACTATTTAATTCTGTTGTTGTACATTTTAAATAAATAAAGAGTTGTTACAATTTTTAAACTACTAAACGGCTTTTATTTGCAATCAAAAGTATCCGGTTTATTTAAAGGAAATAAACCAACGTTTTGAAAAGGTTAAAACGTAACAATACATTAAAATGAAAATTGAAGACGGATACAACTATATTTTTTTGGCGAAAGAGTAGAGAAAATTATGTTAGATTTTCACAGTGTGTAGACATGACCACTGTACATCGATTTCTAGCAAAAAGTAAAAATCTTTAGATGTATGTAGAACATACAATTTCCTATATTTTCAATTAATGCACAACATTGAAATACTCGAGTTATAGAGCAATTTTAATGAGCTCTATAACTCGAGTATTTCAATGTTGTGCATTAATTGAAAATATAGGAAATTGTATGTTCTACATATTTTGTAATAACTTCTAAATACTTACGAGGCTTAATAAGCTAGATACAGGCAAAAACAGATATTGTGACCTTTGACCTTTAATATCTCGGATAACGGATAAAGATTTTGGCTAAACAACAGATCCAATCTTTACACAATTTTAAATATTTATAGTGCAGGAGTTAAGCTTATAGAATAGTGTGTGAGCCACTCCTAAATATGAACATAGGACAGGCTATAGTGGAGCAAAGTTAATCATATCGGCTGTGAATTTTTTTTTTAAATTTTTTTAAAATTTTTCTATTTTGATGATCACAAACAGCTTATGTTACTGTTTTGTAAAATACTTGAATTTAGCTTTAAAAGAAAATAACCAGTAATCAAAATTTTACTGATTTGTTACCGCTTTGAAGTCATTAATTTGCTATAAAAAAGAAACAAGTTCAGATCACATCAGTCCACACCTTTTGAAATTGTGAAAGTAAGCAAAAATGCCTACTTATATTCAAACTTCCTTCCCAAATGAAATAACTTCTTAAAATCTCTGCTTATGGGTTGGTGGCGTGAATTCTTTTTAACTTTGAAGACAAATTTAAATAACAAACAACAACATCATGAAAAGGTAGAGAAAAAACAAATCTAAGCATGTGATACTTTTAGTTGAACTTGTCGTTAACATTTTGTGTATGGACGCCAACGTTGATTTCAATTTACAGAAACCAATGTTTTTTGTAGTTGTTGTTTTTTGGTTTAAAACAAATCTACATTTTTGTTAACAATTGCCACCATGATCGTTTCCTTAAAGTTAACAGCAGCAGCAGCAACAACAAAAACAACATCAAACAACAACTACAATGTAAATGATTTTTAAATTCAAACGTGTTGTTGAAAAAAAAACTCTTAAACTTCAAATCCAAACGTCAAACTAATGTTTTGAACAACAAAACGAAACAGCAACAAAACAGAAGAAGATAAAACACACACAACACAATTTCCATTTCTTAAAACAACAAACAAACACCACCCATCTTGTGTTCATTTCATTTAAACAAAATATACTAGATCCTACTTTTTTCTTTCCTAATATTGTATTTTTTTCAACTTGTTTTTGTTTACCTATTTTTTTTCTTTTCTTTAAATTCTCCACCTCCTTCTCAAAAACAACTAAAACAACAACAAAGACTCTGAAAGGTTAATTGAAGAAACATCATTTTCAAGCGTGATTCTACCATCACCCGAATGGAAAACATTGGATCATATTGGTCGCAATGCTCGCATTACATATCGTGTCAGAGTTCAATGTGCAGCTACTTATTATAATACAACATGTACTACGTTTTGTCGTCCCCGCAACGATCAATTTGGTCATTACAACTGTGGGCCACAGGGTGAAAAGATCTGTCTAAATGGCTGGATGGGTGATAATTGTGAAAAGGCCATTTGTAAGCCCGGCTGTGATCCCATACATGGCAAATGTGATAAACCCGGTGAATGCGAGTAAGTACAAGTTCATTTTTCTTTTTTTTCTTTCTAAATATATATTTATAATTACCAGTACTGTTTTAATAGCTATAACAGTTATGACAGTTTGTTGTGTGAGTTAATTATATTAAAACATAATGTGGCAAATGAAAAGAAGAACAAAAAAACTTATATCTCTCATATTGCTTTTTAAAAAAGGGCAAATGTTATTGTCAATATATGTTTTTGTTTTTATTATTAGTGTTTTTATTGGTTTGTTTAGTTTTCTTAAGTTTTAAATAGAAAGTATTTTTTATTACTTTCACAGCATTGAAAACAAAAAAATTCAACTTTAACTCACGTTTTTGTTGCTATAAATTTTGTAGTAATTAATTTCTGCTTTATTTTATATATTTTGTCTTCTCTATTTAAAAGCTGTGATTTTAATAGTTGTTTTAATGTTTAAAAAGTGTTTTGAAGTAGACTTTTCACTTAAAAGAAATTTGTTTACAATTAATATTAATCATACGCCACCTATATACAAATTTGAGAAAACTAGATTTATTTCATTTGGCCATCAAGTAGTTTAGAGTTTAAGAATGATTTGGGTATAGATCTAGAGGTGTAGTTTATTAAATCCATTTTATAATTTGAAGAAAATGTTCATGTAAGTCTTGACTTGAGGTAACTCTTGACAATTTTTTTTTCTTAAGATTTCATTAAATGTTTTGTTCTTTTAATAAAACCCAGTTGAAATGTTCATATATGCATATTTAAACTTACTTACTACTGATAGATTTTAAATTTGCCATACTTTTTGTCAACTCTTAGACAAAACCAGAAAATTATATACAACAGCTCTTAAAAGGTTTTGGTGTCTTTTTTTTAGATTTTTACAAGGGATTGACATTAGTTCTAGCTGGCAAAAGGTTAGGTTTTTTTTTAATTTGTATGAAAAAAAGTTATTTAATCATTGATTAAGCCTATGTTATAGTATTAAAAAATGTTTAGCCTCCAAAACTTAACTTTCAGACAATGTGAAATATACTATTATTTAATATATTTTGAAAAGCTTTTATTAAAAAGTTTCACTTTAAAATCAATAATAAAAATGTTCAATATTTAATATTAATCATACGACACACTGTTCAAAAATCCACAGAAGTTGTGTTTTTACACTATTTTATTTAAAAATATCGAGTTTATAAGAAAATTAATACATTTTAGAACTGAAACTAAAATTACTTGAAATCTATCTATGAAATGTTAAAGTTTTTATGAAAATTTTGTAAAAAAAAATAAAACTTTATTTGGTTTTTCAAGCTTTTAGCTTTAAGTTTTTGAAACAAATAGTTTTAATCAATCTGTATAAACTTGTATTTAAAATTTGTTACTAAACAATTGTAAATTTATTTGTACTAAAGCATTTAATGTGTATTTTTCTATTTTAAAGCTTTTTGTGATTAATTCATATCAATCATACGCCACCATTTTCGCAACAGTATAAAAATTGACCCTATATTGAAATTATTTATTGTTAGATGTAAAATAAATATTAGCTGCTATTATAAATCTAAACGAAAAGCATTTAAATGTTTTTTTTGTTCCATTTTAAAGTTATGTTCTCTCTATTAATATCAATCATACGCAATCCTAGTGAAAATTATAAAAAAATGGATTAGACTTGAAGTGTTTTAGGTTTGAATCTAAACATTATTAATTTTCATTAAAAACTAATTTTAAATTCTCTAATGAAAAGGGTTATAGATAGATAAACATACACAGATCAGAAACTCTCCTGTCAAGGACCTAACTCAGTTGAAAAAACTTAAGTGGTGAGATTGTAAAAATTGACGTATAGGTGGCGATTTTGAGTATTTTTTTTTGAGTTATTTCTAGTCTCTGCTCTATGTCTATTTCTCTATGGTTTTAAAATTCGTTTATTTTATAAGGACTATTTTGTTAATTTAGGAATTTTTTTAATATTTTTAAATTAATTAAAAGTTTTGAAGGTCTGTATTTAGAATTGCTTTACAATTTAAAAACTATTAATTATAAAAAAAACATACTACTGGCGTAGTAAGACTATCTACTTTAAAACCCTTATTAAATCGAATCAAATTAATTTTCTTATTTGTTGAGCCGCAGAACAAACGGTACTTTTTAGAATTTTTTACAAATTGATTTTATTTGGTATTTTTATAATATTTGGGTTGAATTTTTTTCATCTAGAAAAAATCAATTTCCCAAAATTTTTAAATTTTCAAAAAAGTACCTTTTGTTTTGCGGCTCCTCATTTGTTTGAATTGGTAAATTCACACATTTAGAACCATAGACAGATACACATAGATCGGAAGCTCAGTTGTCAAAAAGTTATGAGAATGTATTAGTAAAAAAACTATGTGAAAAAACTGTTTCCGCTCTATATATATTTCTCAATATTTAGAACTTTATTCATAACAAATTTTCAAAGATATCAGAGATTTACAAAACATTTTTTTAAGGATTTTTGTTTTTTAGAACATAAATATAAAATGTTCTTTGTTTTATCTGTTAACAAACCCCTATAATAAACCTTCATCTGACTGCTTTTAAAAGGTATAAAAACTAAAAGCAAATCACTTTAATTTGTATTTTTCCTATTTAAAAGCAATTTTATTTGCAATTAATATTAATCATACGCCATCCTTTATTTTTTTTTTTTTGAAAAAGCAACAAAAAATTCCTTCCTTCAAGAAAACTAATTGCGTAAAATGGTATGTACTTTTGATTTTCTCTCTAAAAATTGTTTAGAGAGAAAATTATTAAATTATTTTAACAATATTTTTTAAATACTGTTATCTTTCTCAAAGATATCAAGTTTTCCACCCTGTCATTTGCCCACAACATATCAAAATTTATAATCTAAACAAAAAAAAAGAAAAAGAAGTTTCAACATCATTTTGTTTTTCTTGAGCATTTGAAATTCTAGGCCAAATCAGCCAACTACTACTAATTATAGTTTAAGTTATAATCATAATTTAAAATTGTTGTTTTACAACAATAATTTTCTGATACCAAAGACCAAAAAGAAAAGAAACTGCAAAAACTATTAAATTTGGACCAAAACTAAAATAAAAACAACAACAAAAAATTATTTATATTGCATAAAAGGCCAGACCTCTGCAGGAGAGTTTAAATATAGTATGTATATTGAAAATAAAAATATTTAGTTTTTTATTTTTATTTTTGGAGGAGAAAATCATAAACCATGCTTATGGTTTGCTTTATTACTAGCTGGCTATGGCTATTTTTTTTTTTTAGAAAATTTAGTGTTGGTTTGTTGCTGTGGAAGACCATGACGCCCCTTTTCCATGATTCCCAGCTTGAGGTTTCTTCTAGCTGGCTGGCTTGCTGGCTGGGTGCTTGTGGTTTGTTGCACTTCACCAAAAATCACGTATTCTGTGTTACACTATTTTCCACGTTACAATGAAGCGAAACTCACAACAACAAAAAATAAAAACAAAAATCACAAACGTTTGTTCGTGCATACAACACAACATTTCAATACATACTTACTTAGTCGTAATGTAGAAAAATAGTAACAACATCAACGAGAACATACAACAAAATCCCAAAATAAAACGAATTTCAGACAAGGTATTTCTTTATTTAAGTTTTTTTTTAATTTTTTGCTGACAACAACTTTGGAAAAAAAAAAAGTTTAAAAACTAAAACATCGATCGATGAGTTTGAAATTTCAAACTGATGATGCTGGTAGTTGCTGCTTGATGAGGTTGTATGATGATGGCTAAAGTAATTTAAATCAAAAAAAGCCAGCAACAACAACAGAAACCAATTTTTTTTTTTTTATTTCTGCCAACAATGGCCAAAACATGGAAAACCGTAGAGAGCTAACAATAAAAACCAAAAACAGCCAGAAAAGCATGTTTAGTTTTAGCAGTAGTTCGGTAAGTAAGTTAGTCAGAAGCCCAAAGATTTTATTATTGTATTTTTACATTAAAAGGAGGTTGGCTCCACCTACAATTTTAGTTTTTTTTTTTCTTAACCAAGAAACTATATTTGAACTACAAATAGTAAAAAATCCATTTCAAACAATATAACAATATAAGTTAAAGATATACCGAAAAATTACCTTTGAATTCAGGGTTTTACTTAAACAAAATTGTTAAATCATAGCAAATGAAATAAAATATAGAGTTTTGTAGTAGTAGAAATACTATAAACAATTGGTATTGTTTTAATAACAAATTTCCTATGAAATAGAGAAACAATCACAGCAACAAAAAGGCGATGTCTGTGGCGAAAACAACATCAAAGACGTGCCCTATAAACAGAGTTTTAAAGGAATTGAAACAAGTTGTAAAAATGCATCCAGATTTTCGGCCAATGCTCATTTCAAACGAATCAGTTGGAACCCTTTTGGTCCCACCAAATACAGAAACTTTGCGATATGGATATTTGGCTTTGGTGTCGATTCTGCTGGTTGGTCTGGCTTCACATACGATCTCTCACGATTCGTGTTATCGTAATGGATCCATTTTTCATCGCAAGTAAATATTAGGTGTAAAATGATTTCCTTTTATAGCATTCAAGCATAATTTCTGACATGCAAAATCGTCTTTCAAGGTCTCTCGGCTTCAATTCGTATGGTACCCACTTTCCCTGCTTTTGGATGAATTCAGCTGATCGCTAAGGTTTTGAAATTTTTGCTTGAGTAGCTCCCAATCATTTTACAAGCTCTTGTTGAGTTTGACAACATTCTTCAATTCTAGGTCTTCAAACTTTTTGGCTGGCCTAGGCGATTTTTTTGTCTTCCGTGTCAAAATCACCACTTTTAAACCGCACAAACCATCTCTCCCATGTTGAAACCGATGCACACATTCACCATAAGCTTTTTTTGCTTTACTTCAAATTTAAGAAGTAAAGAAGACACTGCTGCCCGCCTTGGGTACAAAAATACTTCTTAAAATTAAAATTTTTAATAAGCTTAAGGCTTTAACTATGATTTTCACATGCTATTATTTTCAATTAGACCATTAATTTTGAATATTTTTAATCATTACCATTTATTTTACAATCGTTCCCTATTTTTTTTTGCAATTAATATTAATCATACGCCACCATTGCTTGAAAATATACAAATTTGATTATTTACATTAAAATTATTATTAAATTTTAGAAATATGAAATTCTTTTAAACTTCTGTCTTTTTACTAAAAATGAATTACGTTTTTATTTTAACTTAAAGCCACCAACAGCAACAACAACACCATAAAAAGAGGGAGTATATTTGGGCTTCTATTTTTTTATTGTTGCTATTTGTTGTTACTTTTTCCATGTTATTCGCTTCTTCAAATAACAATAATATTTATCCAAAAAGCAGCAGTAGAAGTAGTAGTAGTAGATGTTGTATTAATGTATTGATGGCTCATCTTAGATGCCCTCGCAAAATATAAAACTGCCACCGCTGAAAAACTCAAACAAACAAATAGAAAAAAAATAAAACAACTACAGAAATCACATTTAAACAAAAGGCTTCATTTGCCAACCAGCATATTGCAAACAATTTTTTTTTGTTGCTGTTATTTTTACAAGAACCTTTAAAACATTTCCACACAAAACAATGTTAAGTTTGAATTGTATATTTCCTTGTTCAATGTTTAACAAAATCATTGTTTTAGTGCTAACAGAAAAAAAACTATGGCAGAAAATCCCTTTTGAGCGAAAAAATAGAAAAAAACACATTTAAACTTGATTTAAAACCTTTGTAGCTAAAAGCCTGTGAAAAATCTGTTTTTAATGTTTGGCTTTTCTATTATTTTTTAACACAAATTGTAGATTTAAAGCCATGTCGTTCGTAGTTTTAGTTTTAATTCTAAATCATGTTACAAATGCGGTACATCATTTTAACATACCGTTAAGATGTTTTTTTTCTTAATTTTATTTGTTTGAAGGAGAACTTTAAACATTTTGTTTTTTTTTAAACAACTGACAGTTGGTTAATTACTTAGCCGAGAAAATGTTTTATTCAAACTTTTTTATGTTAGAGGGTTTTCCCTGGTTTTGTTTTTAGTTTTATGTATAGGAAAAAAGGGGCTGGAAAAACAAATATTGTTTTTTCTAATTTTGTTTTAATGTTGAAATATTTATTTTTCCCAATTTGTTTTTTATTTTTTTTATTAAATGTTTCATAAAATCATTTATATTTCGTTGTTCGTAAATTGTTATTGCTATATTAACCATTTAGCTGGTTTGTGTCTTAACTCTTTTGTTTTTGAGGTTTGACAAATTGATTCACAAATCAACAATTTTATTAAATTGGGGCGATTAATACAAAAAGCCAGATTTTCAATTTATTTGAAAACCAATTTTTAAATAATAAATTTTTTTCGTAGTCAGAAAAAGCTGCAAAAGAAATTTTATGAAAAAAAGTACTTTTTAAATTTTTTGAAAAAGTACTTTTTTATTTTTTCAAAAAGTTTTTTTTTACAATAATTGCTACCCAAAAGATCACACATTTATTTTGTTTCAAAATGGATTTTTTAAAAAAAAAATTTTTTTCAAAAAAGTACTTTTTCATGAAATTTTTTTCTTCTGTAAACAAAAAGTTGTTGGGAGTAGAAGATGTAGAATTGATAACAAAATTTAGTTATCAGAAATCAAAAACTATTTAGTTTGAAAATGCTTTGAAAAATGTACTTATGGATTTCTTTTATTTCAAAAAAGTACTTTTTAAATTCTTTGAAAAAAGTACTTTCAGAAAAGTATATTTTTAATTGCTACCCAAAAGAGAACACGTTTATTTTGTTTCAAAAAATGACTTTCTAACTTTTTTCAAAAAAGTACTTTTTCATAAAATTTTTTCTTCTTTAAACAGAAAGCTATTGAAATTAGAAGAGGTAGAATTTGTAACAAAATTTAATTATCTAAAAAGAAAAATTATTTAGTTAGAAAAATATTTTGGAAAATGTACTTTCTGATTTTTTTATTCGAAAAAAAGTACTTTTTTTCAAAATATTCCAAATTTTTTTTCATAGACATGAATTCTGCACTTTATAGATTTTCTTTTGCAAAAAAGTACTTTTTAAATTTTTGGAAAAAATTATTTTTTTTTTATTTTTTCTCGTAAAAGTATTTCTTTATTTGCTACCCAAAAGATCACACATAAATTTTGTTTCAAAAAACTATTTTTTTTTCCAAAAAGTACTATTTCATAAAATGTTTTCTTCATTAAACAAAAATCTGTTTTTCAAAAAAGTACTTTTTTACAAAATGTATTATACTTGTTTCATCGTCAGAAGAAATCAGTTACAGAAATGTCTTAAATATTTTGACATGAACTCTCCATTTAATCGATTTTTTTTGCAAAAAAGGTATTTAAAAAAAAGTAAAAGTACTATTTTATTTTTTTTCAAAAAACTTTCAAAGAGCACATTATTATTTTGTTTAAAAAAAAATATTTTTCAAAAAAGTACTTTTTTATTAAATTTGTTCTACATTAAAAAAATTCTGTTGAGACTAGAACAGGAAAAATTTATAACAAATTCAGAAACTAAAAACTTTGGTTTACAAATTTTTGTGTTTACATAGGAAAAAGTACTTTTTGAATTTTATTTTCCAAAAAGTACTTTTTTACAAAACATTAGCAACCAAAAAAGTAACAGACATTTTGTAAGTATTTCAAAATGATTTCTGAAACAATATAAAATCATACTGGAGCAAAAGTAAACATTTTCGAAAATAGATTTTTATTCTATTTATTTTATTTCTATCTAAGAAATTAAAGAAGATATAAACTTTTCTACTTTCTTCTAATTTGCTGTTCTTTTTTTGAATTTTAATGTTAAAATATAGATTTTCCCAATATCTCTTTAAATCTCATTGAAAACCTTGGGAAGTTTATTAAGAAAAAAAGTAACTTTAATATAACTTAGCTATTAACCTTTTGATACTTCTTTCTTTTATATACATTTTCTTTATATATTTTTTTCGATTTCTCTTACTGTTACGCTCTCTTACACTTAACTCTATATATAAAGCGCAACCTTTGATGTTCAATAAAAGCTACTTTTTTTCATTTATTCCCAACCTTAGCTTACAAATTAAAAGTCATTCAAACATCATTATGATCATAAATATAAAATTCATGTTAACCACAGTTTGCCTAAACAATTATTACAAAATGAAAAATCCAAAAAAAATAAAATAAATTATATTGAACAGCAGCTTCCTGTAGGAAAATCTAAAAAACATAAAAGTAAAAATAAAAATAAAGCAAAAGGCAATTAAAAATAAACAAAAAACTAGGGACAAACTGAAAAGAAGTTGGTTGACAAATATGAATTACTAAAGCTTTTGACAACTCTTATTAAAAATACAATTAAAATGTTTTTTTTTTAATATTTTTTCTCTATTTTCTTTGGTTTTATCAACCAGCTTTAAACTAGTCATTTGTTGAAAACAACTGCCTTTAAACTTTATTCAATTAGAAAGTATATTTATAGTATCTAGTTTAACAAAACTAAAGCTTAACTAAATCAAAAATAAAATGAAATTGTAGGAAAGAAAAAAAATATAGCAAAATTGTAATACCTCGCCCATCTCTGTAAATGGTAATGCCATAAAAAGTAAACGGCTTAATAGCAAATCACTTTAATACTCTATTTATATCTGCCAATATACTTAAGTAAAGACGCAAAAACAGAAACGCAATTGTGAGTTTTGTTAACAGACGTTTATTAAAAACTCAAAACAAATAAAAAAACAAAACAGCAAAGTTGAGATAAATATTGTTAGAGTTTTAATAACAAACTAAAAAAAAAGAGGTAGATGTATCCTAGTGCAACAAGTGAAGTATAGTTGTAGACAATAACAAACATCAGCAAAAACAAAAAAAAAAACGAGCGAAAAAACTGGCTGATAATATGACAAAAAACAAAAGTTTATTAAAATATTCAAACTGAAGACAAAACAAATACCATCACATGTACAAGCATTACTAGCAGCAGCTAAAGCTACTCACACACTTTCAAAACGCTTTTCTAGAGATTAAAAAGTTTCTTAGACATGTGGAAAAAGCAGGGAAGTATAGCCTCCTCCCAGATAAATTCATCTGCACTTGGTCACAACCAGCAAGTCGTCTATAGTATTAAACTGTCATTGGTTTTTTAGTACTAATTATTTCATACTGCTGATATTTGACTGAATGCCTCAGAAAGTTAGGTTTATTATCCGGATGTTATCTGTTTTCCTCCACAGTTCATGAGTGCAATAAATGTCAACATCGTTTCATATACATATTCAGCAACATTTGTTCAATGTAACAAAAGTTATGAACCAAAATGTGACACACCTCCAATAAATTTATAGTTTTTATGTTTCTAAATCAATTTTCAATATTATTGCTACGGCTTTGTTTTTTGTTGTAATGAGTATACAAGGTTAATAAGAATAAGTAAATATGTTGTTGTAGTTTTAATTGTTGTTGTTGTTTACTCGGTTTAAGCTAAAGACAACAACATATGTGTGAGTAAATTGATATCAATGTTGAAACAACTGTAATTTGTTTAATTCGAATTATGTACATGTATTTATAAGATCTTTTTTAATATTCATCTCTGCCGAATATAGAATTCTAATTTAATTGGCAATTAATTAATTTTTATATCTCCTGGCTCATGTTTTCCTGGACAAAACAAAATTTAAGAAACCTCCACTTACTGTTCTTCTTAGCAAACCTTCCCTCCAACTCTCCACTTTTTCCTCTAAATTTATAGACATTTTTATTTACGTTAAACCATATTGAAACGCCTGTTGACGTTTTAGTGATAGAAACCATCTCTCTCTCACACTATAAGCTTAACTTTGAGCACGTCTCTGTAGTAACTATACATTCCTTAGACCTCAAGAAAATACACAGTTTCAGTTAGTTGATACTCGTACAACTACTACCTGTACTTTTCATTTGTTGTGTTGTGTAGAGTGTAATAAAACGTGTAGCTGTTATTTTAGCGCATCTGCAGCACACTCATCATTCAATAGACATCCCTCTATATCGTTTTTCTTTACTTTTTTTTTGTTTTTTATATATTTTTAATATAAAATGAAAAGAAACTCTGCATCATTGCTGTCTTCCTAGACTCCAACTGATGTTTATATGGATATTTAAACCGCCAGAGTATAATTTATGATTTCATTAAAGCAGCAAATTTTTTATCGGCCAACAAAATCTAAGCCATGTCATGTTGTTAAACTTATAAAGACTGATATTCAGTTTAAGTTTTTTTTTTCTTTCGTATTTATTCTGTGTTCAGTTTGATTTTAGCTGTATGCTGAAGAAAATATAGCAGGCATCATCAGTGCGTTTAACTGACAAACGAGAGGAAGGAAAATGTTTGTGAAAAATATAAACAATATCAAGCAAATACTGCGTGTTTATTGAAAATTGTGGTAAAATTGTGATGGGCAGTTAGTTGTTGGCTGAGAATGAAAGGATTTTGATTAGGTTTTTGAGTTTAAGTTAAAATTTCTAAGACTTAAGCTAAGTTGCAAATGTTTACTTCTAATGTTGATATTTTTAGGTGGTAAAATCTTGTTTATTCTTTAATACAAAAATCTTTGATGACATGTTCTAATTTTCTTTTATATTTAAAATCAGCTGATACCTATTTTCTAGGGTTTTAGAACTTGTACTATACATTCCGAAATTTTCTTTAAGTTATGATAAAATGAATCTAAACTTAATCAACTTTGTCTTCTAATTACCAAATATTTTCTGTTCCATTAAAAGAACTATACCTTCATCAGTAAGCTCATGCAATTTCATTAAAATTAGCTTATAGTTTGGGAAAAACCTCAACATTTTCCTTTAACGACTTAAGTCATTTTCTCCAAACTCCTTAGAATTTTATAGCATTTCATTTTTCTTTTCTATTTTCATTTTCAAATGTTTTTCTTTTATTTCACTCAATTTGCCGGCCACACGCAGCTGTTGTTTGTTGTCATTTCGTGTGTGAGTGTATCTTTGTTAGTTTTTGCCACTTTTCAATAAAAACTAAAGCTATTAAATTGAACATCAAATGTCATGTGAATCTTAAGTTGTCATCACAGTCATATACTTACACACTATGCTCAATAGTTGGGACAAACACACAACTACTATGACTACCATTACTACTTTAAGACTAACTAAGAGAGTTTTAAATTTCAATCTGAACAGACAGACATTAACACACACAGCAGGAATGGAAAACTTAAAGTTTTGTTTTGGCCAGTAGAAAAAGTACTAATAGCTGTTCATATAAAAGTACTGAAATTATTAAGGTTAATAGTTAGCGTTAAAATTTGAAAAAGTTACTTTTTGTATCAGTAATTTTTGCAGTTGAAAATGTTTACTTTTCTTCATTTGATTAAGTACTTTTATCTGCACTTTTATGTAAAATGGAACTTTTTCTGTATACTGAAGGTTTTTTTCAGCTTGGTTAAAAAATAAGTTTTTCTTATTAAAAAAGCTACAATAATTTATCTGCTAATAAAGTACTATTTTCATATGTGAAAAATAAGTACTTTTATCTGCTATAAAAAAGTATTTTTAACCATCACATTAAATTGTTTGTTAAAAAATGTTTAATTAAAAAAGTACTTTTTAAATAATTTTACTTTCAGCTAAACCGGTCTTTTATTTAGATATAAAAATGTCTTTTATCTACTAAATAAAGTACTTCTAACCAACAAATTAAATTTTTTGGTGAAAAAACCAACTTTTCCGCTAAAAAACTACTTTTATCTGCTTTCAAAAAGTATGTTTAACCAAAGAATTTAATTTTTTGATGAAATCTAAAATCGTGTTGAAAAATTCAATAAAATCAAAACACAAAAAAAAATAATATGAAAAAGTACTATTTAAATAATGTTAAAAAAGTACTTTTTGTTAGAACAAGACACCGGTTTTAAATATCAAAATGTTTTCTTTAAAAAACATTCTTATAAATATTACTAGTATTATGGTAAAAAGTACTTTTAATCCAAAAAAAATATTTTTAAACTAAATTTTAATGGATTTTTTTTGTTTGTAAAAATAGTACCTTTTTGTAATTTTTCAGCTACGGGGTAAAAAAGATTTGAAAAAGTACCAATAGTATCAAAAATAACTTGTTTAACTAAAAAAGTACTTATTTTACTACAAAAAGTTATTTTGACCAAAAGAAAATTGTTTTGCTAAATTTGATAACAAGTATCTAAAAGTACCTTTTTAAATAGTACTATTTTTTGCTTAAAAAGTACATTTTCCTGTTAAAAATATTCACTCTATCGGTAATACGCGTGGAGTTTTATTACTATCGTCTTATTCCCATGAAATTTTAATTCTTAATAGTTGATTTTGTTAGTAACAGCTGTTTATTATTTACAAAATTCCATCTAAAAATTTCACAACATGGGAATTTGTTTACGTGAACAAAGCTGATGAACGAGAAATGTGAAAAAGGAACATATTTCATGTGAAGTATTGATTCGCCATAGGGGTGATTATTTTTTGTTAAGCACTAAAAAAAGATTTGAAAAAGTACTATTTTATGTACAATAAATTTTTTTTTTACTAAAACAAAGTTCTATTATAAAGTTAGTGCTACTTTTCATATAAAAAGTAGTATTTCTTAGCTATAAAAAGTTCGTTTAACCCGGAAATAGTCTAAAATAGTGCCTTTTTAGTTATAAAAAAGAAAACTTTTGTTATAAATATTCTCTTTTTCTTGTAAAGGACTAAAAATGGCATTGAAAAAATACTAATAGCATCAAACCAAACTTTTTTAACTAAAAAAGTACCAAAAATTGCTCTTCTCATTTTTAAAAATTTCTTTTTATAAAAATGCATGCACAAAAGTAAAAGAAAATTACACAATTTTAGTTAAATTCAAAAAAATAATAAAGTAAGATTTTTATTTTAACTATTCAAAAAGTACCTAAATTCTAAAAAGTACTTTTTAAAATAACACTTTTTCAGCTGATAATATATATTTTTTCCAGCTAAAAAAAATACTTTTAAGCTTTGTATTTTTAAACAAATTAATGTTTTCTGCTTTCAAAGCAGAAAACTCATAACTAAGTTGTGATTTGTTTATTAGGTGCTGTACAATTTTATTGCCAACTACTCTTTTAAAAAAACCAAATTTTGTCTTAACAAAAGTCCCAAAAAAGTACCATATTACCTAATTTCCCAACCCTGTTTCAAAGTATATAACGCTTGTTTGTTTTTCTGTTGGCATTCCTATCAACTTCAAACGTTTGTATTGACGACGTTTTGTTCACATTAATGTAGACGTTGTGTAGTTTCGCTGTTTGAAATCACCATTACCCGTACTCGGTGAGTACTTTTTTACGGCCTAGTATTTGTTTCACTGTGCAGTTTTACACTGCTGCACAGTAAACATTAAATTGGTTTTGGTTGATTGCTGCGTTGTTTGCTGAATAATTGCTGTTTGTCTATTGACAAGTTTTGTTTGTTTGTGTGTATGTATTTGTTTGTATGGTGAGAAATTTGTGAGAAAAAAAATCTAAATCTTAATGGTCATGTGTAATTAAAGTGTTTGATTTCAAGGTATTTTCAATAAAAATCAAATTTAATGTCACTCATGCGCATTGTAGTGCAGTGTTTTTTTAAAAGACTCCGTTTTTTAGAGTATTTTTTGTGTTAAAATTTTTGAAATTTTTAAGTGATAGATGGAAAATGTAATGAGTTTAATGGTTTTATTAGAAATATTCTCAATTAATTTGAGTCAATTATTTTAGTAACAAAACTATTTTTTGATTAGAATTTAAGTTTTGAGAAGTTCTAACAAGTTATTGAAAGTATTTATAGATAGTTTAAGTGATTAAGAAAATAATAGCTGTATTTTAAAGAGTTAAGACAAAGTGGTGATAATATTGGGTTCTCAAAACAAGAGTAATATTTATTTTAAGCTATTATTTTCTATTTAAATAAGAGGTAGATTTAATTTTAGCAATGTCCTTGATACTTTTTTATTTAACTTTTCTCATGGAATTTTTTTTATCTGACCACTTAAGTAAGGTTAACTTTTTTTAAATTTTGAAATCATAATAATCCGGAATAATATAATCGTCTGTGCAGAATCGTATTTACTTTCTATTTATATACTAAAAATACATAAACTACACTCCGCAGCAATACTGGGTGTGTAGCAGGGGGTCAATTGACCCCGCATAGATTACAATTAGACTGTCTAATAGCTAGTCCGTAGTAGTCAATGCTTTGGATTCACATACCGGTTATATAGAGTCAGTTATTTTACTAGCTACCTAACTGGTTACTTGATTAGCTACATAACTAGTTATTTTAACATGTACGGACAGTCCAATAAACGATTAATTGTAAACAAACCTTCCTGCAACTAATGGCCAATAGATTACTTCTGGTGGGTAACATAACTACATTTGTATAGAGCAGTACACAATAAAGGTTACTTAGAGAAACTTTAGTGACAATTGCCTTCACAATAGATTACCGGGGGTGTATAAAGTAACCAATTGAATTTGTTCTACACTACACAAAGAACATACGTGTCCACTGACCCAAAATATATAAATTGGAGTCAGCTGTGTCGTTTCAACTTTGCTGTTTATTCACTCACATTAGACTACACTTATTCAGTGTATCCCCGCAGTTCTAGGGGATTAGCTACTAAAATAACTACCTTCTAAAGTTCAATACAAAATAAATGTTTAAAATGACTTCACTATAGGTTACTAAGAGACACTAAAATGACTATTGACCTTACGCTATGTTACATGGGATACTTCAATCAACACAGTTTGTACGAATTTCTCACAAAAAAGTACTTAGATACAATTAAGTGGCAATTGTATTCACGCTAGATTACATGGGATGTATAGAGTAACCAATTGACATCTCTCTGCACTACTAAGAGCACATACGTGTCAAATGACCCAAAATATATAAACTGAGGTCAGCCAAGTGGTCAAACATTAGTAACAATTGCTGTCAATTGCAGTATATTAATTTTGAAAATTGTTGTGTAAATCATTAAATTTTTTGAGGCTGTCTCATATTTTTGTTTATAACATTTTTTATTGTAAACCGATTTTGCTGATTTTCAATACTAAACTGCTTAGAAGCATGACAAACATTCTAGAATACCTTTTATTATTTAGGTATAGTACTTTGAGCATATTTACAATAGTTTAAGGATCCATATATACTTCACTGGATCTCAGATGAAAATCACATTTTTCACAAATAATGTAGCAGCTTATAAAAAGTGTCTTTCTTGTAAGGAAACAACTTCTCCGCTTGACCAATACATTTTAACACTCACCCCAAGTATTTACAAGTACCGAAGTAATTTAAGTTGTTGTTTTTTCCATAGATTTTTGTAAATATTACTTTGGCGCAAAACAGGCTAATGAAGCGTCTAATTAGAGAATTCACGCTTTTTATATTTTGCATACAATATATTGGCTAAAATGCGCAAAAAAGAAGACAAAAAAAATGAGATACAAAATATTTGCACTTTTTATTTGCAGACTCTTTTAGCAAAGACACACCAAGCGAATTGCATCCTCCAGCAAAGGGAACACAAATTTGTGCAGCTCTTTTAAGATAAACACTAGAAACTGACAAAAAAAAATAAGAAATAAAATCATAAAACCACGACTTAAATAGCAATGGCTATCACATTACCAGTAAAAAGCAACCTTATTACATACTTAGTTACTCTTGGTTTGCAACTAACTAAGTTTGTTTTATGAGCAGCGTAGTTTTTTTTTCTAAATTTTTTTGTGGGGTTTTGCCACCATTATAGAGGAGTTATTTTTTTTTATTACTTAAAGGTGCATGCTTGGTTAGCTGGGTGAGTGCTTGGTTAGCAGAATGGTTAGTTGGTTGGTTGGTTGGTTGGCTGGCTGGTTGTAGAGTTGTTTAAATGTATTTTGAGATGGTGGGTTCATTGATTGTTGATATCAACTATCTCAGCATAGAGCTACAACTCAATTAATAACAATTTCTCAGAACAATAAAGATTTCGTAACCTAAAAAAAAACTCCAACTAACAACAAAGTACCAAAAAAAATATTTTTTAAAAGAAAATCCTTTAAAAACCCAACTCCCTCTAACTGTATTTTTTTTTTTATTGGTGGCTAAAATATATTAAGAAAAATTAATTTGCTAAAAATGAGTTTTGTGGTTTAAAACTTTAAAGTAATTTACTAAAATTTAAAGCTTAGTTTTAAGCTCATCTTGCAGCCCTGGCTTCTTTTCTTATCGGTGTTAGGTTGTCGCAAGCTGGAATTAGTTGAACTTTTAGCGATGACTTTTGGCAGATGTATGAAACTTGAAACAATGTTAGAAAATTACTTGTATATAGGTTTTTTATTAGGTTTATTTAAAAAAAAACGTCTACTCTTCTGCCATTTTTTAATATAAAATAAAGTGCTTTAAAATAACAGTTAAATTTTCGAGGTGTCAAAAGATAAAAATTGTTTTTAGTGTAAAGTAAATCTTTATTTTTTGTTTTTGTTCTTTTTTAGATTATATATCATGTTATGATTTCAAATATATTGTTTATAATTTTTGTAGACAGTTTAATTAAAAAATCATGTTATTGAGAAGATTTATTTAGATTTTGTGAATTTATTGGCCCACAAAAATAGTACTTAAAATGCAGGTCAATTGAAGAAAAAAAACAGTTATTTTAAGCATAAAGATTTTAACCCAGTTTAATAAACTTTTTAATAACAGTAGTTTTATTAAATATAAAAAAACCTTGCCATATTCTTTACAGATTTATTTCTTAGCTTATTTTTATAAGTATCTAGAAGCTAGTTTTGTTTGTGCCTCTTACTATCTCTGTGTGTTGAAAACATGCTGGCATCCAAAATATTAAATCGAAATAAATGATTTTCATACAAAATGTTCATCATTATCCTAAGTAGATTGCTATTGAAAATCAACAATATTGGTGTAACAAAAAAAAAGTTATGAAGCTAAATGTGAGACAACTTAAAGAAAAATTACAAAAATTGTCAATATTGCAAGAAATTAGAATACGAGTTGGATAATGACAAATTTATAATAAGCCCGCCTAAGTGTCAATGGAATTCTAAGTTAATCTAGTTATATCCACATGTCCAGTGAAATTTGTTTGTGTAAAACAGGATCTTGTGCAAAATACTCAATGTTTTTCGTTCTTCTAGGAATTTTGGTATTAAAAATCTGTAAAACTAAATAAATAGAAATAAAGTTATGGACAATAATCTGAGATAAAGTCATATAAATTTTTAATTTTTCGAAATAAATTGGTTTTTCACACAGAATGTTTGTCATTATCGTTAGCAGTTTGGGTTTGAAAAGCAACAAAATAGGTTTAGCAGATAAAATAGTTGACATAAAAAAAAGACAACAAAAAATTACACAAAATACATTCAGATATTATAAGGAAATATAATCCATTAGAAGTGGGATAAAGACAAAGACCGCCTAGGTGTTTATGAAATTTTTAATTTGATCTAGTCATATTCGCCTGTCCATCTGTGTGTGTGTAAAACAGGCACTCGTCCAAAACACTCAAGAGAAATAAATGATTTTTACGCAGCATGTTTGTCATTGTCCTAAGTAGTTTGGGTTTGAAAATGAGCAAAATTTATTTGACAGAAAAGTAGTTATGAAGCAAGAAGTAAAAAAAATTTGAAGAAAATTGGAATTTCACAGGTATTGTTAGAAACAAGTAAAAAAGTATGGTTTCTCAAGCCCGACAATATAATACCCTACACTAAGTAAAAGAGCAAAAACATTTTTCTTTTAAAATTTCAATAATTTATATTTTTGAGTGATTTCGGAAGTGGGCCTTATATTAAAGTTAAAGTGATTTTCGGAAGCGGGTCTATATGGGAGCTATGACTAATTATGGACCGATCGTAACAGAATTTGGTGACATGAATTTTGTATATATAAAACTTATTTGGAGCGGAATTTGTGGATAAATTAAATATTTATGACCGATAAAGTCCAATTTCGGAAGGACATTTGTATGGGGGCTAAGTGAAATAATGGACCGATTTCAGCTAGTTTCAATAGGCCTTGGGCCGTAAAAATAATATGTTCCAAATTTGATCGAAATATCTTCAAAATTGCGAACTGTACTCTGCGCACAAGGTTTACATGGACAGCCAGCCAGCCAGCCAGACGGACATCGTTTAATCGACTCAGAAAGTGATTTCAAGTCGATCGGTATACTTTAAGGTTGGTGTTAGACTAATATTTTGGGCGTTACAAACATCTGCACAAACGCATTATACCTTTCCCACTATGGTGCTGTAGAGTATAAATAGCGTACATCTTGTTAGAAAATAGCGTACATATTAAGAGTAATGAAGTCAAATGTGGAAAACGATGGCCTTGGGCTTTGTGGAATTCTAAATTGATCTCTAGAGATATTCATTTGATCATCAGTGTGAGTAAAACACGATTTCATCAAAAATAAACAACCGAAATAAATGATTTTTAAGCAGACTGTTTGCCGTTTTCCTAGAAAGTTTGGTATTAAAAATCCGTAAAATTAATTCAATAGAAAAAAAGCTATCAACCATTCTCTGAGAAAACCTCGAATAAATATGTTATTGTTCATAATTATTTTATTGAATCAAAATTTACTATATTTTTTGTATATATTAAGATGGTAGATAATTATTTTTATCGATTAAAGAGCTTTCTAGATCACGCCCATATTAAGTGGGCGTTTTTTCTATATTTATTCTACAATTTGTTTGTTTTTTATTATTTTGCTCATGCAAGAAATTACTGCAGCCCTTAACTATTATTTTCTTCATTGAATGCAATTAACCATAAATACTTTTTTTGTATTGTAAATTCAACAAAAGTACATTTTTCCAAAAGTACACACACAAGAAAGAAAATACTTCGTTAAAACTTTGTAACACTTTTTAAGACAAAGTAAAGCACGTGTAAAAAAAACATAAGAAACTAAAAAAAAATACTTATTTACACTAGCAAACAAATATGAGAAACTGAAATCATAAAACAACAAAGACACAAACAAACATTAATGTTTATTAATAATAAATATTGATTTAACTTCATCACTTTAAAATCTCTTTTCAAAATTTAACTTCAAAAAAAAGTAACTTACCCAACTCGTAAATAGTTAGCAGTTGTATGTAAAAAAATGTTTGTATGTATTTATTTGAAAACAAAATCTTTTTAAGCGTGAAAACGTTTTAAAACAACTTTTAGTTACGTTTTGTTGAAAACCTTAATAAGCTGCTACAACTAATTCACACTTGAAGAGAAAACAATGGTTACAAACAAATTTAAATATTTTTGAAAAATAAAACAAAAATTTATTGTCTATTAAAACAAAACAAGCTTTAAAATCTTTATTAATTATTTGAGTAAATATTAAACCATCAAATTTTCAATAATTTTTGTGGGATTTTAATGGTTTTACGTAAATATTTTAAATAATATTTGATTTAATGTTTTAGGTAAATATTATTACTCATTATTTTGTGTATTTAAAAAAAAAAACAAAGCTTTAAAATAAGTTAAGAAAATAACTATTAACCAGTCATGTCAGCATCCCACACACTCTTTTATTTTATGAGTCTGTGTATTTATATGAGTCAATAAGGTTGATGTGTGTAAATCTCCTCCTCATCTTAACAAAACAGCAGAAATTTAACAAGTTTAGTTCATTAGCCTATGTTAACAAAGTGTATTCTAAAATAAAATTGAAAAAAAAAAACATTTCAATGTGGCATAGACAACAATCAATATGATGTTAAAGTAGCCATCGGCAATTTAAATTAAACATCACAATACCTAGGTGGCCATTATTTAAAAATACTTACTTTTAAGCGTATGTACTTTAACGCTGAATGTTCAATTTACATTTAGAATAAATGTTTTTTAGTAACTATCTGTAAATTAACAACAACAATGAATTTAGATTTTATTGTTTACACTTTTTTTATATTTATAAATCTTTTTAAATAGGACATTTCGTCAGCTTAGTGGCCAAAAGAACTAAGCCAACTTTTTACAAAAATTAAGATTTCAACACATAATGATGGAATAAGTAAAAATAAATATAATAGGCTAGCAAAAGAGCTAAGTCTTTTTCTTTAAATTAAGCTCTAGTAAAAATTTCAGATTTTTCCTGTTATTGAAATTAAAATAATGACAAATTATATAAGAGTCCAAAAAAAAAATCTTAAACAACGTTGCTAATTAAGAGCTTTTTAATTAATCAATTTAATTCAAAGATAATAGTGTTACATACAGTCCTTACATTACCAATCTTAATACAAAAGTGGGGAAAGCTACGTTTTGGTATTCAAAAGCTGATGGAGCTGAAAAACTTGTTGTTGCACAGAGCATACTATAACAAAGTAATGTAGCAGAAGTGGTGTAAGTTTAATATACCACTAAATAAATAGTTTGAGGTTACACCAGTTTTGCACTGATAGCCTCAAATAAGTTTCCAATTTCAATTCATTTTCAAATTGAAAATGCGGGAATTTTTCAAATGTTTAGATTTTATTTTGAAAAATTTGGACAATATAAATTTCTTCAAAGTATTGGCTATTGTTAGCTATGACCTTTTCCCATCTTTCTGGTAACATACGGATTCCGAGTCAAAAGAACTGTCATTTGAGGCCAAGAACGAATCAAGCCAATATCGGATGCTCTGTTCCAAAGTGAAGCGTATCCCAGAGAGATCGTTCTGCTCTCTCTGGCATACTATAAAGTCAGCGAGGCAAAAGTTACCAACCACTTCATTCTTAATAGTTTTTAACTGATATTGAATAGTCTGGCCGCATATTCTGGGTGTTTTTCGGCCAATGATCGCTCACAAACGAATCAGTTGCATTCGGTACAAGTTCCCTGTGATGATCTGGCCATATTTCAGCAGCTCATAATAGATATGACAATGTTTGTCCCACCAAATACAGAGCATTACCTTAGGGCCATTACCTTTGGCTTTGGTGTCGATAGCATTTCAGACATACAAAATCGTCTTTCAAGGTCTCTCTCTCTCAGCTTCAATTTGTATGGTACTCAATTTCACTGCTTTTAGATGAATCCAGCTGATTGCAACTCAATCAAATTGCAGATTGAATAGCTCCCAATGATTGTGCAAGCTTTTGTTGAGTTTTACAACAATCTCCATGGAGTAATGCCTCAAATTCTTGGTCTTCTAACATTTTTGTCTGGCAGGGCGATCTTTGTCTTACGTTATTTTAGCTGGAACTTTATAACTCAAAATTTCTATTGATATAGTTCAATAGTTTCACAAATAATTATGTATTAAAAACTCAACTGTTGCAGTTACCTTGCAACATACCTTGCTTCATTACTAAACTATTTCTCTTAAATGTAATTCCCTGTTAGCATGGTAATTAAAATTGTTTCTTTTTCTCAAATAAAACTCAATTTTAATTCCTTATGCTAACATTAAATCCCTGGTTAACTTACTCAAGTTTATGGGAATCGGGTTTATTTTTAGTTTTTTTGTATATTGCTCAACACAAATCAATCTGTTAAATTTTATTTATAATAAAAAATAACACCACAATATTTCGACGCCATCGCTGACAATAGTAACACAAAACATTAAACCAAAAAAAAACAAAAAAACAACACTAAACAATGCAACAAAAACTAAACCATCTTAAACGTCATTTAAGTAATTTTTTTTTCTAAAAACAAACGCGATAGTTTAAACCTGATACAACAAACTCGCCAAAAGAAGCAAAAAAAAACTAAATAAATAAATAAAAAATAGCAACAAAATAGTATTTTCAATTAAGCTTTTCAACACGCTTAGACACGGTTTTACAGACAGCTTTTCTTAAAGCCAAGGAGACCATAACAGCAACAGCAACAAGTTTAACAAAAGGAAGAAATCAGCCAAAGAAGACGAAGACGATCCACTAAATATGTAAAAAAAACAAAAACTAAACTAAAAGAAACTGTTGTAGTTGATGTTGTGGTTTGTGTAGCATTGTTTCTTTGTGAAGGATGTTATGCAAATTTTGTTGTTTTTGTTGCATTCATTCGATTCTTAAGGAACATGAGGAAGAATTTAAACCTCTATTCATGGCTGTGGCATTTTGGGAGGTTTTTTTTTATTCTATAACAAACAAAAACTATTCTAAATAAGAAATGTAACGTGTTGTTTTTTTTACTATTTCTTTTGGTTTTGTTTTATTCTTTATGTTTGAGTTTTAGTTTGGTTTATTTTCGGTATCGGTATTTTCGAAGTTTTGTTTAAGTAATTTGATTAAAACTTAAACAAACAAAAACCAAAAAAAAATTTCTTCTACAAGCATCACGAAGATGTAGTCTTAAAAAGTTGGCTAAGAACAAACAAAAAAAAATAGAAAAACTAGGAACTAGTGAACTTAAAAACTCCGACGTAGACATTTGTTAAATGTTTTTGGTTTTTTTACTACTACAGTTCTTTTTTTACACAACAAAGCATACAAAAACATGTCTGTTTTCAGTTTTCCGTATTTTTTTTTTGTTCGTCTAAAGTTCTTTTCAAAAGGAGTGTATAATGTTCTACATGTCACTGTTGCATGTTTGACATGGGGCGGTATACGTAATTAACCAAGCGAATCAATTCCCTTTAAACCGATCCTGGTTTCTTTGTTTTTGTGTTAATAAACCAACATTCCCATTTACACTAACATACCCAACATACTATTGTACTAAATAGTCTATGTCTGTCTGTATATATTGTAGAATTTTGTTAACTTTACATATTTATAAATAAATAAAGCCGCAAAAACTATTAAACCAAAAAAAAGTTTTCCTAACAAATGGTGTTGAAGTCATATAAATGATGGTGCAAATGATGAAATGAACTTAGGGTTAGCTAAACCATACCCAGCAACATCTTCAATTTTCCTCTTTTAGTTAGTCCGTTGCTTTAAAACTAAAACTAAAACCAGTAACAAAAAATGTCACATCATTTGCTGCTTTTCAAATATCTACAAATAAGTTTTTTTTTATTTAAATTCATGTATTTTCCTTTAAGTGACTAATGAGCCAACAAAATGACAAATTTTCGCCCTTAAAAAAAAATTGTATGTATTTTTTTTGTAAGTACGAGTAGTTTTTTCATCTGTTAATGTCTGTTTTGGTGTCTTAAAGTTGAAGTTTTAAGTTCTTTGAGAATCATGTTTGTTTTTCCAGTGATACCAACCAAAAATTAGACACGTTTTTTTCAATTTTTTTTCGTTCGTTTGCTGTTAAGCAAAACATTATTGTTGTAACAGAAGTTTGAAGTTCCCAAAAAATCTACAAAAAAAAAAAACTTACAACTTTTTATTTACTCGTTTATGTTCGTTAAGAATCTTGTTTAACAGTTTTGCTTTATGCAAATTGATTTTTTTTTAGTTAGTTTGGTCTCTGTTTAAATAAATATATTTTTTGCCGTTTTGTTGTATAATTTTCTAAACAAAATGTGTCACTTGTTAAACAATTTTCCAAAACGTTTTTGTTTCTTCATAGATTTTACTTGAATTTTTTTTTAATACAGGATTTTTCCCGATTTCCACAATTGCAACTCAATTTTTTTGTTTGTCTTATTTTGGTTTGTTTTCTCAATCTTTGTTGTTAAGGCTGTTGTTTTTATTGTGTGGCAGTTGTCACATTGCCATCATTAATGTCAGTTTAACAAACACGACTATTTTCTAGAAGTTGCTTAAGTAACAAATTCAGAGTCATTGGTAACCAACAAAAATCGTACCCGCACATTTTTGCTTTTTGTTCAGTTTTCTTTTCAGTCAATTGTGTGTGTTTTTTTATTTTTTTTGCCCAGAAATTCTTTTTGTTAATTAAATTAAACAATCTGCAACTAGCCAGTGAGGTTTTTGCTTTTGAATTTATAAAATTTTATTTGAAATAAGAAATAATTGGTATTTTGTAACGGAATTTTTTTGGGAAAAATTAAGTGGCATATGTAAGTTAGATTTTGAAATTAAGAGCGCCTTAATTTAGTGTAAATAAGTCAAGAAAATAAGTAAAGATTTAAAGAGTTTATAAAAATAACATATGTCGAAGATCTCAGCCAAGGTATCGGGATGGTTTAATATATAAGATTTTAGAGACAGTTCAACTTGCTTTTACACTTGAAACTCAAATACCCTTTACAGCCACAAGCTAAGCCATAGTTAGAAAATTTTAAACAGTTTTCGTTAAAAAATTTAAATTTTTTCGAAGATGTCTAAAATTTTGGTCTATAAATTGTTTGCCACTTAATCGATTTTGCTGATCAGCAGTTAAGCAAGACAGTAACTGTCACTAATGTCTGATGACTTGGCTGACTTCAATTTATATATTTTGGGTCATTTGACAATTTGAGAAGACAATTGGCTACTTTATATATCCGAGGTAATCTAACGTGAAGTCAATTATCACTTTAGTGTTTCTAAGTAACCTAGAGTGTAGTCACTTTAAGCATTGAGTTTGTACTGCACTTTTGAAAGTTGGTTTTTTATCCACCAGAAGTAATCTATTGATCAAGAAACCACTCAGACAGCTAGTAAGGTAATCGGTATGCGAATCCAATGATTCTCCTAGAGCTGCAGGGCAGTTGATTGCCAGTAATTGTCACTAATGTCTGATAACATGGCTGACTCCAATTTATATATTTTGGGTCATTTTATATTCTTTGTAGTGCAGAGAGAAAAGAATTGGCTACTTTTAGCCCAGAACATACCTTAGTTTTAATATATTCATTAGTATCGATTCATTCTGCATTATTTGAGAATTGTATATCGTTGGCTTAGTGTGAAAATGTTGTAACTCCACTTTTTATAAATTATTCAGTTTAATTACAATGTTCCTTTTGAGGACAATTTCTGAAAGACAGTATCAAAAAGGACATAACGCACCTCCTTTAAATTGCCAACGCACCTCCTTTAAACTGTTTACAGATTTCATAATTATTCGAAGATTTTCTGTTTTTCCTGTAAGATACTAAAACATTATAATACTAAGACAATTCAAGACAATAATTCTTTGATATTGTATTTCTGATATTTCACCAACTTTTTGAGTAAATCGGCACAGGAAAGAACTTTCATTGGCTGGGTTGTTTAATATTTATTAAATTATACCCTTAACCTTCGTGAGGGTATATATAAGTTTGTCATTCCGTTTGTAATTTCTACATTTTTCATTTCCGACCCTATAAAGTATATATATATTCTGGATCCTTATAGATAGCGGAGTCGATTCAGCCATGTCCGTCTGTCTGTTGAAATCAACTTTCCGAAGCCCCCAAATAACTTACATACACGATTCATACATCAATATCTCCGGAATTCTTCCGGTTCGGTTGCTATTTGAAATCTAGAAAATCGGTCCACAAATGGCTGAGATATAAGGACCTACTTTTTGATCTATATCTGGATTACTAAGTGATTAATATGGATATCTAATGATAGATATTTCAAAGATCTTTGCAATGACGTTTATAAGACCACAGTAAGTTGGACCTACAAAGGGTCAAAATCGGAAAAAATATTTTTTAACCCGAATTTTTTTTTTCAACAAATGTTTTTTTCGCTAAATATAAAAAAAATAAAAAGCAAAATAATTTTTTTTTAAATTTAAAAATTAAAAAAAAACAATTTGAAAAAATTTTGGAAAATTTTTGTAAAAAAAGTTTTGTTTACCTAAAAATATTTAAAATTTTTATTTTGAAGTACAATTTGGTGAAGGGTATATAAGATTCGGCACAGCCTAATATAGCTCTCTTACTTGTTTTAAACTAATTTTAAAATTTTCTTAAAAATGTAAAGTTCTAAAGTATTTTGAACAAATATTTTAAAATGTTCTTAGAATACATTACATTTTATTAAAAAAGAGAATATAAGTACATATTAAAAATAATTGATTTTATTCATAAAAATAAAAAGTTTATAAAACAACATTTTCGTTCAAAATTTGATAAATTTTAAATGCTATTTTGAATAAATTTAAAACATAGGATAGAACTAGAGGCTCTGAGAGTAAAACTAATTAGTCTCTCCCAAAATTTAATGGCTGACACAACAACAAAATACATTGATTTTTATGTATTTTTTTGTTGCAAGACTTCGGTTTTTGACAACAAACTTATGTATTTTGTCTCTATGTAACGAAGTCTTGCAACAACAAACTTCCGTTTTTGACAACAATCTTATGAGTTTTGTCTCTCAGTAATGCTTCTATGTATATTTTATTCTATGAGGAGGAATGTATAGATTTAATGTTTTATAGAGAGCCTTAGTAATTTTAAAAACTTTAGAATTTTTATTTCAGTTTAACAAAAATTCTCTACATTCTTTAAAGAATTTTGTAATAAATCTTTAAGCTCTTCATACATATTAAAATAAAACAAAAATATAACTAAAGTACAGACATATTTAAAGTAATATAAAAACGTTAACACGGTATTAAAAGAGTTTTATAACAATATTTAAAATCAAAAGGCTTAAAACACAAACCTGCCATTCTGTCTGTCTTTCTGACTGTCTAAAATGCTTCTTTTCAGATGCATTGTTTTTTTTTTTTTCTTAATGTGGTTGTAACAAGTAGTAATTTTTTCGCTTAATACTTACTATGTTAAATGTTCAGTTTATTTAACATTTTTCATCTTCAGAAAAAAATGTATGTAAGTATATAAAAATTGTCGACTTTTGACATCAAGAGTCTTGACATTACACGACAGGTTCTCATACTTACTGCAATAAATACCAACACCGCAGAATTATAATAAACACATGTTAAAACGACTATAAGTATTGTTTTCTTTTTTAAAGAATTCTTTTTGAAAAGTCGAAAAAAAAACGATGATATCTTGTGATGAAAATATTTAATCAGATCACTTAAAACCAATTAAAAAACTTAATATGCTTGGTTAGTTTAAAAGTTATAAAACGTTTTTTTTAAGAAAAAAAAACTGCACAAGAATTAAATTTAAAAGAAAAATTCACGCAAAAAAACTGAAACGAAACGAGACAAAAAACAGAATTAAACTTCCGCATGAACACAGCAGGCATGAAACCAAAATCTTTGCTTGTAATAAATCTTAAAGTTAGTGAAGGCTTTAAGATGGAAACTCAACAATAACAAGAAGAAAAAAAATTAAATAAAAATCCTACAACTACTGGTTGGTTTAGTTAAGCATTGCCTGGTCATATCTTTTAAGGAATACCGATGGCAAACAGTAGATAAATAACTTATTTTCGGAGGTCAACCTACCAAAAGTAATACTAATATAAAAAGATTGGCTGAAACGTTGTTGTATTCACAAGAAAGTACGAGTATTATATCAATGAAATTTACTGCCTGTAAATATACAAAAACGCAATGTGTAAATTTGTAAGGAATCGCTTGGTAACAAGTTATAAACTAAACGTGGCATTTTGGGAGTTTTTGCTGCTTAATTTAGTTGCACGTAAAGATTAATTAATTTTCAACTCATTTAACAAAATGTTAAGCAAAAGAAACGAGAACTTTGCTGCTTCATAAGATTAAATAGCTTAAAACGAAAGCTTACTAGCAAATAAAAAAAAAACAAGAACTCAAAATATGTAAGAAAAAAATAATAAAATTGATCAGATTTGTATGCTGTTTAAATTCAACACAGCAGGTTGTAAGCACGCATGCACGCACTCAAAAACTTATTTGAAATTAATCTGAAAATCCTTATAATCAACATACTACATATTCCTGGCGTAATCTTAATTGAGTATTTAAAATATGGTTACCAAAAAAGAACTAACAAAAAAACAAATAAGACAGATATCGAAAATAAGGGGTGCATTTATTTTTAGAAAGTTGTTAGTTATAATTTATCAATTCAAATTTAGTTTTTGCAATTAATAAATGAGCAAATATTTTATGTGAAGGGTAGTTGGAAGACAAATGTCTTTAAAAGAAAATAACTCTCCGAATTTCCCAGACTTAATTACAATTAATACTCTTAATTGAGTATTTAAAAAATATCATTTGTGGTCATCAGCGCAAAAGTGGTGTAACCCAAAATTTTTTTGTTTGCTTTTCTGGTGTTACATATAGTCCTTACATTACCGACTATTAATACAAAAGTGGGGTAAGCTACTTTTTGGTATTCAAAAGCAGATGGAGCTGAAAAAAATCGTTTTGCTCAGAGCATAATATAACAAAGTAATTTAGCAAATGTGGTGTAAGTTGAATACACCACTTTTTCATGGATAGCCTCGGCTATCAATTAATATTCAGTTTGTCATAAGCGTTGGAAGGCACAAAGCTTTAAAAGATAATAACTTTTAATTTTCCAGAATTTGTTCATTTCCAGGAATTACTGGGTAGATTTGAATACAAAATTAAGATAAAATCTAAAAATTATAAGTCAAAGTATTCCAGATTTGAGAAGACCGACTAAAAAAAATCTGAAAAACACGTGTTTCGAAACAGAACATTTGCAAATCGAATTGGCCTATTAGAAAGGTTATTTTCCTGTTTCAAATAAAAATGTTTCTGACACACAAAGAAATTAGTTATGGTTGTAAAAGTCGAATTTATTAACCCATTTGGATTACAATGAGACTGTCTAACCATTCCGGTTACATAGAGTCAGTTACTTAACTGGCTACTTGATCAGCTAAATAACTAGTTATTTTAACATTTACGGTAGCTAATTGATATCAAATACTGTGTTTAATAATAACCGATTGCCTGTAAATAAACCATTCATACGACAACTTTCCAATAGATTACTTCTGGTGGTAAAATAACTACTTTCTACAGTGCAGTACAAAATATACGTTTAAAGTGACTACAATCTAGGTTACTTAGAGACACTAAAGTGACAATTGAATTCACTCTATGTTGCATGGGATGGCTGTATACTTAAGCAAAAAGAATTTAAACTCTAAGGGCCATTATTACAACTTGCCTTTATAGTTAACTTTAAGCAATAGAAAATGGTACCCTTAAAGTTAACTTTATCTATAACGGCAAGTTGTAATAATGGCCCTAAGAGAATTATTTCAACACAATTTGTATAAAAACAGTTTGTGTGAATTAATCACAAAAATATCATAAATAAACGTTAAAAGTGACTACACTCTAGATTACTTAGAGACACTTAAGTGACAATTGCCTTCTAGCTAGGTTATCAGGAATGTATAAAGTAACTAATTGACTTCTCTCTGCACTACTAGGAGCACTTAAGTGTCAAATGACCCAAAACATCTAAATTGGAGTCAGCCAAGATATCAAACATTAGTGACAATGCTTATAAGGGATGCATTGACTACTTGCTTAACTCAAATATTACACTTGGTTGAAACATTTTAGTTGTTTATCTCTTAAAAATATTGGTATCCATATAAAATTCCACAGAAATAAGTATCATATATAAATAAATCATACAACCTAATTTTATGACGATCGGTCGGTCCATAATTCGTCATAACTCCCATATAAGGTCCACTATTGAAATTTTTAAAAGAAAATTTTATCTCTGGGAAAACCAAGGACTTTTCATATAAACTTAAAATGAGGGAGATTAAACAAAAATATCAACCATTAACATAACAAAAAACAAAAACTTATAAACCAAAATCATGTTTTAACAGTTATTTTAACACAAAATAAGTGGTAATTTCCAGCATTTTAGTTTGGGGATAGAGTATCCAAAACCGAAATCCGGTCAACCGGATTTTCATCTTTGTTTTGGTTTTTTGACAAACCGATTTTTGTAAGACGGTTTACCGGTTTTAATGAAATATATTTTCTAATGCTCAATCAAACATATTTATGCAAAACTTTGATACCATTTTTAAAAATATTGATTTATTTATTTATAAAATAATAACATAAAGATAGAGCTTTAAAAATTCAAAAATGTTAAATTTCCGAAGATTTAGTACACAATTCTTAACACATTTCCTATTAGCGTCCACAAATAAAAATAAATTTAAGGAGACCCTTTTCATATTAAATAAAAATTTAATATAAACCGGTTTTTTTGAAGACAAAACCCGAAACCGGTTTTTTTAAAAGACAATAATCAAAATAGGTTTTTTCAAAAACACACTATTTCGGTAAAACCGGAAACCGGTTTTTTGGACACTCTATTTGGGGACCAGTTATATTCAGTTTCTTTAAATAACCTAAAAATAAAAACATTAAATTACTCAACTAAAATTTGTCTTAAACAATTTAAAATTTATATTCGTTACTTTTTATTAATTTTAGCTGTCGTCCTGGCTGGCAGGGACCCCTATGCAATGAATGTGTGGTTTATCCTGGCTGCAAACATGGCTCCTGCTACGGTGAAGCCTGGAAGTGTAAATGTGATACCAATTGGGGTGGCATATTATGTGATCAAGGTAAGTTTATGAACTTTAAAATAACATACCAACTATTTTTTTTTGTCTAAAATCCAACTTAAAATGTTGCTCACATAATTCACATTACAATATTTATTGTTATACTTTGATTTAAATTCTTTTTGCTATACATATGTACTATGTATTTTCTTATACTTATATGTTTTTCTTTTTTCTTTTTTTTTTTTTGCTTTAGATTTAAATTACTGTGGCACTCATGAACCCTGCAAACATGGCGGTACTTGTGAGAATACCGCACCTGATAAATTTCGCTGCACTTGCGCTGAGGGCTTATCTGGTGAGCGCTGTGAAATCATAGAACATCCATGTGCTACACAACCATGTAAAAATGGTGGCTCATGCACGGTTAAGGTAAGTTTTAAATAATACTTATTGTATATTATTAAGGTTTATATTTTTATTTAGGTTTTTATTTTATTTTAAACAACACTATCATATATCATATCACAGACACATATGAGTTTTAGATTGTATTTATGAGCATTCTTAGTTGCATATACGAGTATCATTACATTTATGTGCAGATAAAAGGGTTTATTTAAATGGAGTCTAAAAATATGCAAATTTGCAAATATGTACTCTGCTTGCTGTTTTGTATGCTTTGCTATAGGAAAGAAGATTGAATTGAGCATGTCATAGGCCACAAAGTTAAACGTGATTGAAAATTATTGTAAATATTTTCTGCCAGCCAATTTGTTATGGAATTTATTTTTGGTTTTTCTTTTTTTGCAGTTCTGTAATCTTTATTCAGAGGGTTTTAAAAAAAAATATGAACAAATTTATAGGGGAAAATGTAAATTTCACACTGTCTCAAGGTTGTAAGTTAAAAATTTGTTTTCAAAACAAGATGGATTTCAGTAATAATTGATTTTTGTATTATGTAAATATGGCAGACTAAAAAAGTTTTTAAAAAATACTGATAGTTTTTTGAAGTTTTAAAGTTAATGACTTGTAATTCCATTTCCAAAGTATAATTACATTTACAATGATCATTTAGCTCATTATTTAAATACGGTGATGTGATTGGAGTCAACTACTTACCACTACTTGAATACTGATATCATTAATGTTCGTATTTCTAAAATTATTTATGCCATTATTCTGAAAGAAAATTCAGCTTGAATTTTTTGTACAGTATTCCATGATCTTTTGTTGATTCTCTTTTAATAGCTCTCTTAATTGTTTGTATTTAGCTTCGGTCACTTTCGTGTTGTGTACATGTAAACAGGCGATCTTCGATCTTGATAACTTGGGTTCTATAGTTGAAAAAGAAACATGACTTTTCGATTTTAAATAGTCATTTCAACTTTTATACGAGTACATTTTCCAATAGTCTACTTTTCGACTTTTGCTATTGTTATTATGAAAAGTTGATTTCGACTTTTTTTCAGTCTAAAGTCGATTGTTCTAACTATTGCACAATCAATTTATAAAGTCATAACTACGTGCGCTCAAATTTTATCGAATAGAAGACGTTTTCCAGTTAGTCAACTTTTTTGGAATTACATAATCGATTATTTGACTCTTTCCAACCAAAATGTCGATATCGAATTTTAAACTATTTACAGCATAAAATCGATTTATTGAACAATCGAAAAATTGCATGATTTATAGAACCCTAAAGTTATGATCAGTAAAATCGAAAAATTGAGTCAGGTTTAGTCATGATACTTAGAGGTGTAGGTAGGTTTCGTATTTCGGGAAATCTATAGCGAATTATAAGACTTCATCAGCAAATCATCAATGAAATAAAACTTCTTATCTAGCAAAAATAGTGTTACTCAAAGTAGATGCTTAAAGGAATGCTGTAGAAGAAGCTGTAACATTTTAATAAAAACGCAATTGAAGTTTTTCCAAACATTTAATCGGAAAAAATATTGAACCATTTACTGCAGCGTATTTGGAAGACATGATAGAAGTAACGTTTTCAAAATGAAAATCATTAAAGTCTCTGTTACTTTACTACCTATTTGCCACATTAATGTAAGCATTTACAGTAAGTAGCTATAATCGCATCCGAGTGAACATTATTTATTGCTGGGATGTTAGTTGAAATCACGCTTACATGGAAAGTATGATATTGTAATAAACCATAATGTTTTTCATTCCTCTAAGCAGTTTGGTATTGAAAATCAGTAAAAACGGTTCAGTAGCAGAGAAGTTATAAACCAAAATGTGAGACAACCTCAAAAATATGATTTTTACACTAATAGTTTTAAAATTAACCACAATTAATGCATAAGATAATATTACAGCAGAGGATAAATGGTATTTAAGATTCAGAATCTAAATTATTTAAAAAAAATGGCAAATGTGTACAAAACATTTTCAAATTTTTTTTCCAAATTTTTTTATTTTTATATTCCATAATTTGTTTTGAAATTTTAAAAATCGCTTTTATCGCCGCTGTTTCTGAAACAACTTAGCCAATGCCTTAATATACACCAATTAAATTATGTCGCTCTGTAATTCATGTAAACCTTTTGATGGAAGACAGTTCGACAAAACCAAATGATTTATGTAATTCTGAAATAATTCTTAATAACTAATTAACTTGATAATTAAAATAACAAGTTGAATGATCACTATATTTATAAACCTATGATCTAATTGAATTCATTTCAACTATTCTCAGCATTTACTCTTTGCGGTTTAGTGGTCACTTTACTAACCACCTTTCCTATAGTCTTTAAAACAAGGTTTATTGGCATCTAATGTCATTTTGCTAAACAATTATATTTTTTGAAATCATCGTTTGGTTAGATAAATATATTAATTTGAAAATATTTTAAAAATCAGTCTTTTTAAGAGACTTTCACGTATTCATTAAAAAAGTGTTTATTGTTCATCGAATTATGTGTTACTTTGCTATTTCGTTTGTTTGGTAAGAAAATTTAGTCAAAAAATAATAACCGCCACGGTAGTTAGTAAACTAACCACCTTTCTCCACAAAAAATACTTGGAATGGGGTGGTTATTTTATGTTTTGATTTATTTTTTCATACTTTTTATAATAAACTTACCTTGATTAAAGTAAAAATGCAATTGTTTTGATTTAAACTTATACACAAAAAGTGTGGCTAAAAGAGTTAAAGGTTTATGAACGAAAAACATTCAATGTTGAACCACTCAGCGTATGATTAATATTAATTATTTTAATATTAATTTATTTTCCTTATATTCTAATAAAGGAAGTCAATTTGATTGCTTAAGAATAGACAAAGCCCATAATTTCCCATAATTAAATTACATTATTTAACGAAACTAATATAAATTTGCTTTATTCTTTTAAAACTATATTGTTCAGTATAATGAAAAATGTCTATAAACATAATTTCATAATCATAATTTAGTTTTAATCCTGCAAATTATAACCATAACCATGTAATGGTGAAAAACAGAAAACAAATTAAAATCTAAATATACTTTAACAGCACTTAAACTGCCATAACCATACATATTGACTTCCCTCCTGTACCACAGATAAACAATTATGATCATACAAATATACTTATAATAGATATGGGGCTATAGGTAATATGTGTTTTATAGCTCACTATAATATAATATTTATTAATATTAATAATAAGAAAAACAAAAACATTGTGTATTCATAATGCATACAAAGAAGTACAAATCTTTATTACAATTTTATTATTAATTTAATGCCTCAACCGTGCAACAAAACTGTATGGCAAAGAAATGAAGGAAAAGAAAGAAGAAAAAAAACAAAATCATCCGCTTAAATATGAGTAAAAGCACACACAACTTAACTATTCAAAATTTGGACTGGCCTGTCTGTCTGTCTTTGGGACTAACCGAAGTTTATAATAATGCATGTGTTACCATGAGTGAGTGCTTCCACGCTGTTTATTACAATTTTCATTTTGTTTAAAATACTGATATTAACATCTTTTCTGACTGTGGCTTTGAAATGCAACTAAATAAATGAATAAATGTATGATGATCGTAAGCACATACGATGGGTTTTGTGGCCACTTCTTTCTTTATTTTCCTTTAAAATATTTTGTTCATGCTAAGTTTCCTTTTTTCTGTTTCTGTTTTTTTTTTTGCAGGAATCAAAAATACCAAATATAACTGCCTTGCCAATGTATCGTAAAATGCGTGGCATGAGTTCGTCGATGGGGAAACCAGTTAGTAGACATAATTTACCGCTGCTAGAATTGGGTTTAGGATCATCATCGTCATCATCATCTTCCATCTTAGCTGCTTTAACGTCATCATTAAACAACAGTAATAATACAGCAAGTGGACGCAGCACCGGCAGCAGCAGCATTATTAGTAATACAAACTATAACCACCAACAAATTCCACCAGTCTCGGAATTCACTTGTGCCTGTGTACCCGGTTGGACAGGTCCAACATGTGAAATAAGTAAGTTGAATTTATATTTTTTTTATTTATTTATTTTATTTAGTTTTTTTGTTTGATGTTTGAATTTTTTTTTTGTGTTTTGGATTTAGATTTGATTTACAGTGATTCAAATGTTAAAATTTCATTCTCAATTTAAATTAAATAGATTTAGAAATATAAGATAAATAGATAAAATTCACAAAATATTTTTAAATATACTCCCAATCAGTTCATAAATTGCTAAGTTATGAGGAAAAATTCTCTTGTTCACCCATTATTATTTATATATGGGGGATTTCATGTCAAGTGTAGCAATTTTTGAAATTTGAAATCGACGTCAACCGATCGGGATGAAATTTGCACAGTTAGTCCTTTTGAATATTAATTTAGACACAATTTTCAACAAGTTCGGTCGAGAAATCTTTAATTTGAGGTTGTCAAATTTTGACATTTTGGCCAAGCAGGTGTTTTTTCTCATCCATGTAACTTATTACCTATTGTTCTTAGCAAAATGTGTCCCAAATTGCATAAATAGCTAGTTATTCAATCTTTCCAAAAAAAAATTAAAAAATAAAAAATTTAAATTTTTTTTTTTAGAAATCAAAAATTTATTGACTTTTTTTTTAAAATGGTCCCATTTTTTTCCTCAAAAGTAAGCTTAAATATTTTCATTGAAGATATTTATCTTTCCGGATCCATTATTTCAACTAGTCACCATATAAATGTTTCCAAAATGAAAATGACAAAAATCTTCCCTACTGTACTATTTAATTGCTATATTTCAGTAGCTCTTTTTGCTATATTTGAGTAGCTATCCAACAATACACTGTTTTTTTACTGGAATTGTATGTATTCCAATCATACGCAATTTAAGAAATTTATTGAATTCGAGTGATGATGGATTATATAAAAGGTCAAGTCTAAAAACAGAAATTTTATTGAATGTATGACTTAAAAATGCGGACTTTTTTTTAAATTTTTAGCTTTTGTACAATATAAATTGATTCATAGTATCGGTCATTGTTAGCTATGACCTTTTCCCATCTTTCTGGCAACATATGAATTCCGAGCCAAAAGCACTGCTCATCTTTTGAGGCCAAGAATGAATCAAGCCAATATCGGATACTCTGGTCCAAAGTGAAGCGTATCCCAGAGAGAGCGTTTTGCATCGATCGAAACAAATAGTAGTCTGATGGGGCAAGGTCTGGACTATAAAGCGGGTGAGGCAAAACTTCCCAACCACTTCATTCTAAATAGTTTTTAACTCTTTGCGGTTAAGTGGTCACTTTACTAACCACCTTTTCTATAGTCTTTAAAACATAGTTTATTGGAAGGTATTGACATTTTTCTAAACAATTATATTTTTTGAAGTCATGTTTATGTTTTTTTGCAAAACTTTGCCGTTAATTTGAAAATATTGTTAAAATCAGTTTTTTAAGAGACTTTCTCGCATTCAATAAAAAAAGCACAGAGTGTTTATTGTTCATCGAATTCAGTGTTACTTTGCTATTTCGTTCGTTTGGTCAGAAAATTTAGTCAAAAATATTCGATTTCCAAAAAATTTATGTGAGACGTAAATTTTTATCATAATTATTTTTAATGCCAACCTTCAGGGTGGTTAGTAAACTAACCACTTCCAATAAAATCCACAAAAACCTTTGAAATGGCGTGGATTTTTTACGGTTTCATATCTGTCTGAATATTCTGGGCATTTTTGGGCCAATGCTCTCTTCAAACGAATCAGTTGCGTTCGGTACAGGTTCCCTGTGATGGTCTGGTCAGATTTCAGCAGCTCATAATATATAGGACCCTTTTGCCGACACTAAATGCAGAGAATTATCTTAGCACCATGGATATTTGGCTTTGGTGTCGATTCATCTGGTTGTTCGGCCACATGGAACCATTTTTCATCGCTAGAAATGATTCGCTGCAAAAATGATTTTATTTTATAGCGTTCAAGCATCATTATAGACATTCAAAATCGTATTTCAGCTTCAATTCTGATGGTACCCAATTTCCCAGCTTTTGGATGAATCCTGCTGCTTCCAGACGTTTTGAAGTTACTGATTGGCCGTGTCAAAATCACCATTTCTGAAACACAGAAACCGATGGAACACATTCACCATAAGCATTGGTGAACAATCGATGTGCATCAGCAGCATTTTTTCCTGCATAGGACGCTTCTTTAATCAATAGCTTTGAGAACATTTTTTTTACTTCAATCCCACTGTTTAAGTAGTGCCTACATACGAGTACATGTGCATTCACTTGATTTGATTTAAAAAATTGTAAATATTGTACTCATACTTATAGTTTGTTTTCTACAAACCGTTTGTTATGAATTCTTTTTAAACTAAATTGCATTTGATTTTGTTAAAATTATACAATTTAGTTAAAAGCATTTATTAGGATTTCTGTGTTACTATCACTCTAGTATAAGAAAAAAAAGTAGAAAAAATATTAAAAAATCTACTACATATTGAATTAAATATAAATTCGAATATAAATAAGTGTTTTTTTTTCTACAACATTGCGTGAATTTCATTAAGAGTTAAACAAAATCAAATACGAGTATGCAGGTTGTACTTGCGAATTAAAACATTTAAAATAAATTAAAACAAAAATTTATTATGAATCTAATTTACTGTCTTCGTTTTTTATTTTTTTGGTTTACAAATACATAAACTAACACTCTAATTTAGTTAACGTGTTGTGTTGTTCATATTTTTAACATTTTTGTTTTTGGTGTGTGGTAATTATGCAAACCAAAAAATCTTAATACAAAGCTGTTGTTTGCCATCTAATAATTTTATGGTTTTTTTGAATTCTTGAATTTGAGTTTATTGCATGCGAATATTTTTGTTTGAAAAAAAAAACATTTTATTACTCAACATAGTTTTGGTGAACATGCAATACTATGTATTTTTGTTTGGTGTAAATATGAATTTGTGAATTTGTATTTTGGAATTATATTAAAAGAGAACAACTGCAGCAAGTGGTAATAAAATATTTATTAAATTGTTTTGATGCAAACATTTTTCTTATTTTTTTTTTGTTTATTTACAATCAAATTCAATACTTAGGAAACAAACTTGATTGTTGTATATACAATATATTTTTCAAGTTGTTTAGTAAGTAACCTGATTAGTTTTTGATACGTAAAATTAAGTAGAACAAATTTGAAATATTTTTTAATAAAGAAAATATAGGTGTGGGGTATTTCTGATGAACACAGCAAACAAAATAATAATTTTACACTTGGCTTTAACTAAGATTTATATGGTTTTGATTGGTATGCAAAATGCTGTTAGGACAATTATTTTTAGTGGGAATATTTTATTTCAAACGACAAGGTCGACAAAGTAATCTGGAGCATATGGTTTTTAAATAAAATTCAAAAAAAAAACTATTAAAAAATAAATAGAAAATTTTGATGGATCTAAATATTAAGTTAGTTCCAATTAAAACTAGAATTATACAAATAAAATTCATGTTAACAACTGAATATTTGCTCGGCACCTATCCGAGTCCCATAGGGCCAAAGATTGTCAACTCAGCGACAGCTTTATAAACCGAAAGTTTTTCCCCAGGGATGAACGTTCGATGACAATAGACCTGTTACAACAACAACATAATTCCTTGTATACTATAAACGCATCCATATTTACATTACAACAACAAGCTAAGCATTAACAAGAAGTTTTGAACATTTTTCGAGATTGTCTCATATTTTAGTTCATAACTTTTATTGTAGTAAACCAATTGTACTGATTTTCAATAGCAAACAGCCTAGGGCAATGACAAACATTCCGGGGGAAGCTCATTAAGTTTGGTTTTGTATTTTAGATTGTAGCGTGTTTTACACACACAGAAGGCGGATATAGCTAAATTGACATAGAGTTTTATAAGATTCAAGAAGTATGTATTACATAGTTTGTGGAATCTTAGATGTACAATAACATAATTGTTTTCACGACAATTAGATCTTGGCTCCGGAACTACATGAGTCTTATTCGACCAAATATTGTCAACAAAGCGACAGCTGTATCAACCGGAAGTTTTTCCCTAGGAAAGAAATTTCGAAGACATTAGACTTGTTACAACAACAACAAAATTCAATGTACACATTAAACTCATCCATATTTACATTACAACAACAACCTAAGCATTAATAATAACTTTTGAAAATTTTAATTAAAAACATTAAATTTTTCGAGATCGTCTCATATTTTGGTTCATAACTTTTATTGTAGTAAATCAATTGTGCTGATTTTCAATACCAAACAACCTAAGACAATGATAAATATTCTGGGGGAAGTTCATTAAGTTTGGTTTTGTATTTTAGATTGGAGCGTGGTTTACACATACAGAAAATCGGATATAGCTAAATTGACATAGAGTTTTATAAGATTCAAGAAGTATGTATTACATAGTTTTTGGAATCTTAGATTTACAATAACATAATTGTTTCCATGTCAATTTAATCTTGGCTCCGGAACTACACGAGTCTTACTCAACCAAATATTGTCAACTAAGCAACAGCTATATCAACCGAAAGTTTTTTCCCAGGTAAAGAACACTCGACCTCAGCAGATCTGTTACAACCACAAACTCATACGAATACACCTAAAACTCATACATATTCACACTACCACAATCAGCTTAGCGTTAGTAACAATGTTTAAAATTTTCTTTAAAAATCTAAAATTTTTTGAGGTTATCTAAAATTTTGGTTTATAACTTTTATTCTAGTAATCCAATTTAATTGATTTTCAATACCGAACTGCCTAAGACAATGATAAATATTATACATGTAGCTTATTAGGGTTGTTTTTGTTTTTTGTATGGCAGCGTGTTTTACACACACAGGCAGGAGGACATATTGTAGCTAAATCTTCAAATGAAGAAGTGTATGTAGCATACATTGTGGAATGATTGATGTAAATCCTGGCTTAAATAGTTGATAAAAATTCTTTGTTTCTTACGTTTTTTTTATTTTATCACATGATATTTAAATAAAACCTCGTTTCTCAAGAAAATCAAAAATATTTGTTTCAGAAAATCAAAACAAATTATTTTTATCCCAATTTTCCGGCAGTTTCATTCCCTACAACTTTAAATCCAATTTTTTTTTCATTTTGTACCTTTTGTTTTCCAAAAAAAAAAAAAAACTTCCATTTCAATTTACCAAATTCTTTTTAACACAAAATTTCCTTATCTAAATGTGTCTTGTAAATTAAAAAACTAACACTCTTCTAAGCAAAAACTTGACTTTACACGTTCGCCAAAGTGCGTTCGTGTTTCATTTTTCTTCATAAAAAAAAACAAAACACCACAAGTTTCCAAAAAAAAAAAACTCTTTAGAATGCAAATTTCAAAGAAATTCGTTAACAACAACTAAGGAGTGAGATCGAAAAATTCTTAACATACATATATGTTTATAAAAAAGAAACCACTAAACTTACAGCTTTAATTTTTTTTTTATTTGATTGAAATTATTATTACAATTTACAAAAAAAATTATTTTTATAGTTTTAATCACTAGTGATGAAATTTTGAACCTTTTTCGGAAACCCTTCCATTAACGTTTTTATAGTGCTTTCTGTCACTTTGCTCGAACATGTAGTCCATCTCCGTTTAAAATCTACCACACTTTTGGACACCTTTTTTGTACTCTTCAATTCTCTTTTAACAAGAGCCCAATATCTCTCCACTGGCCTTAGCTCCGGGCAGTTTGGAGGATTTGCCTCTCTTGGTACAAATACCACATTATTGTTCTTGTACCACTCAAGGGGTTGTTTGCCATAGTGACAGGATGCCAAGTCAGGCCAAAAATAAGTGGACACATTATGAAGTCTTATGAATGGAAGCAGCCTTTTTTGTAAACATTCCTTGATGTAAATTTCGGTATTTATAGAGCCCGTTGTAACAAATGAGTGGCTTCTTTTGCCGCAACTGCATATTGCTTGCCATACCAAGAACTTTCTGGGAAATTTTGTCTGCTTTTGGGTCCTAAACTTTTCTTCAACATTCCCTCGAGCATCAGCAACATAAAATTTTTGACCTGGAAGTTGCGAAAAATCTGCCAGAACATACGTTTCGTCATCCATTATGCAGCAAGAATATTTTTTTATAAAACTTGACTTCAATTTCCGTGCTCTGTTTTTGGCCTCTAAATTTTTAGTAGCGTTCCTGTCAGGAACTTTTTGAGCCTTGTATGTTTTTAAACCTGCATTAGCTTTAACTTTTCGTACCAAATAGTCCGAGCACTGAGCTAACCGGGCTGCTTTCCTACCGGATGTGTTGGGAGCTCTTTTGAAAATGCGTTCTATTTTTTTGGCTTTAGAAACATCATGTGGACCATTCCTTCTACCTGAACCAGGTTTTCTATCAACTGACAAGTTCTCCCGGTACTGTTTAATAACATTGGAAACAGTTTGACGGCAGACCTTTGTATGCTTGGCCAACTTTTTGTAAGACCAAGTTGGGTTTTGTTGAAAATATTTAATAATTTCAGTACGCACTTTTTTCTGGTCACTCATTTTAATCAGATTAACAAAAAAATTAATATAATTGACATTACACATAATAACTGACATGTTTTTCAAAGGTAACTTGATCAAAAAAAAATTCAAATAATACTTGGGTTAAAAAATGTAATGAAAAACGTGTGTTAAGAATTTTTCGATCTCACTCCTTACTACTATTAAAACTTAACAGAAAACTGGTAAAAATGTTTGCAGTTGACCATACACAGCATTAAAATAGAGTCACTTATGACTAATTGCCAACTAATGCTGCACTAACTCTAGAAACCACAACAGCCTACAAAAATGTCTGCTATAGACTGTCAAACAGACAGACACTCTGTGTTAAAGTCAGTTGTTAGGAAAAAAAAAACAGAAAAATATATATAAAAAAGATAAATCTTTAACACTTGCTAAATATACTTAAGATTTTTGTCGCGTAAACAGAGTTTTTTTTTTCTTACTTTTTTGAAGTAAGTAATAAAACATACACAATATATGTTTGGTATGTGTAACAAAATGTGAAAATATAAATAAATAAAGTCTAAAAACGCAAAGTCTTTGCGTACCTGAACAGCATCTTAACTATTTTTTTTTTGGTTTTGAGTTTAAAAGCCAAAACCAAATAAGAATTACGTGTTGCTTTTCAAATTCTATTAGAGATATTGTTAATGCTAAGTACCCGCGCTGTACACTGTTTCTAGGAAAAGCTGTTAACAGTTTTGAGGAAAATTTTTTACAAATTACTTATTTCAATACAAATTGTGTAATTTTCAAATATTTGGAATAAATTATTGAATTTTTTTTTGGAAGTGAACTAAATTTCTTTTGAAAATGTGATACAGTGAATATTGTAATATATACATACGTATACTAGTTCGATAAATATCATAGAGAATGATGTAAGATTTGTGAAAATTGTAATCTTCTTGTTGTAATACAGCATTATATAATTAGCGTTAAAGTTGATTATCTCTATGAATATGTCAGCAGTTCATTCAATAAAACCGTCACCAAGAACTAATTCATGAGCTTCATTTAAAGGCATTTATTTGAATAGAATTATTTAACATTTGAATTGATTCATAATGGAGTCAATTCATACGACCTTTGGATGATTCATTATATATAAATCTAATCAAAATTAAATGAAAATATAATAACTTTATTCAATATTTTTTTATCCACCATAAAAAAAGATGGGGGCTATATTGATTTTGTCATTCCGTTTGAAATTTTTATCGGGAAATTTCGTGAATTTTCTTTTTAAAGTTGCAGTATTATTTCCTCACAAATAAAAAATATTCGTTGTGATTTCTTGTCAATCGAATGATTCAATTATATTCATAGATTTTTTCTATACTAACAATAGAATGTCTTTGACAAAGAAGATTTTCGATTTAAATAACCAAATTTTTGTCACCCCAACTAAAATTTATCAGCCATAAAAGAAAATTTCGGTCATTTAGACTAACCCATTTATTTGATTAACCGATTATCGGTTATCACAACTAAAACTGTGTGACAAAATATTTAAAACAGGAAAATAAACATTTCTAGTATATCGAGAATTATTGAGATGCTTTACATTAAAACTTCTATTTAGAATAACTAATGACAATAATAATGGTTTAAATTGGTTTATATATTGAGTGTCTGACTTAAAAATGCGGAATTTTTTCAAATTTTTAGCTTTTACTTTGAAACATTTGTACAATATAAATTTATTCAAAGTATTGGCCATTTTTAGCTATGATCTGTTCCCATATTTTTGGCAACATATTGAACTGCTCATCTTTTGAGAACAATAACGAATCAAGCCAATATCGAATACTCTGTTCCAAAGTGAAACGTATCCCAGAGAGAGCGTTCGGCATCGATCGATGCAAATAGTTAGTAGTCGGATGGGGCAAGATCTGGACTATAAAGCAGCTGAGGCAGAACTTTCCAACCTCTTAATTCTAAATACTTTTTTTGCAAATACAAGTATTGCAACTTATAGCCGAGCGTTGTCATGATGGAATATTACGGTTTCATGTCTGGTCGTTTTTCGGTCAAATCTCGCTTCAAACGAATCTGTTGCGTTCGATGTAGGTTGCCTGTGACGGTCTAGTCTGATTTCAGCAACTCATAATACATATTTATCTTAGCGCCATTGATATTTGGCTTTGGTGTTGATTCGGCTGGCTTCACGTACGATCTCTTACGCTTCGGGTTATCGTAATGGTTCCATTTTTCATCGCAAGTAAAGTTCAAGCATTATTTCGGAGATACAAAATCGTCTTTCAAGGACTCTCGGCTTCAATTGGTATGGTACCCTGCTGTTGGATGAATCCTGCGTCTCGAAAACGTTTATAAATTGCTACTAACTCAGTGTATTAATTTTTCATCGCAAGTAATGATTCGGTGCAAAAATGATTTTCTCTTATAGCGTTCAAGCATCATTTCGGACATGCGAAATCATGTTTTAAGGTCTCTCGGCTTCTATACGCATGTTACCCTACTTTTGGATGAATCCTGCTGCTAGCAAAAATTTTTAAATTACTGCTTGTTTAGCTCCCAATAATTTTGTTGAGTTTTACAACAATCTTCATGGAGTAATGCCTCCAATTCATGGTCTTCTAACTTCTCTGGCTGGCCTGATCGATCTTTGTCCTCCGTGTAAAAATCACCACTTTTGAACCAACTCTCGCACGTTGAAACTATTGGAACACATTCACTATAAGCTTCGATGCTTCAGCTGCACTTTTTTCAATTTAAAGAAGTAAAGCAAAACTTCCCGCATATGACGATTCGTTGGTACAAAATGTTACATTTTCGAAGCAAAAAAAAAATTTTTTTTTGTTTGCACTTAATGTTCACTTACTAATTAAGAATAAATAACAGATATGTTCCCTTCAAAATTATATATAAATTAGTTAACCCTCTAGTGCTTAACCCTCCGGCGGGTAAGAAGGTCCTTTTGGGGACCTTTTTCATTTTCAAACTGAAATTACTCCTAGATGGTCCATGGGAAGTATACCCACCCCCACATGTATTTCAAGGAAATTTTATCTAGAATCGTTTAAAAAAAATCAAAGCGATCCGACCAATAGTTTAGTTTCTATTGAGATTTAAATGTGTTTAGTACGGGAACTTGTGAAAAGGTACCTTGTACTGAAATTTCAACAATAGCTCATAAAAAATTAATAATGTTATATATAAAAGAAATTTTTTTTTCTAACATTCACTATACATGTATAATTAGTAAATAATAATAAATCAAAACAAAAAAATGTTAAAAAAATGCGTTTTCATATAAAATTCCCTAAAGGTCCCTGTGGACCTTGTACTTCGGACATTTGTTAGTCAACCGTCGGAGGGTTAAGCATGCCTCAAGGCACTCATCGCAAAATGGAAAATAAATAAATGAATATAACATATATTTCATTTCAAATACTTCGAAAGCTTTTTAATACAATTTAAGTACGTTTTTTAGCAACTGTTACATGAGTTTTTGAAATGAAAAATCAGTTATATTTGCATATATTGGCATTTTTGTGATGAGGGCGTTGGGAATGCTTAAGCATTAGAGGGTTAAAACAAAAACCGCTTTCAAAAGATAAATTTAATTTAACTGCATTTTATGCATTTGGATCCAGTTTCTTTATGCTGTAATAGAATTGTGTCCATTGTTTTGATTTACTTAATTTGTTGCCTTTTTTAAATTTCTCTAGAAATGGTGTACACATTACCAGAATATTTATAAACTTTTTTAAAAAAATATTAAGAAGATTTTTTTTTACTTTTTTATTTTCAAGCTTTTCAATTTACAGAAGATGTATGTTTATAGACAACAACAGCACTAAAAACCAACAAAAAAAAAAAACATAAATAAAAAACATAAAGGCTTTTAGTTAGTCCGTTGTTTTGTTGTCTGTTATGACAAATGGGATGTCTTGTCAAAAAGGTGTTAAGAGCATTTTAAATCATTTTTCAAACTACTTTTTTTCGGGACTCTGCTATTTATTAAATGATTTAACATTGCGTGTTAAAAGAATTTAAAAATTTCCTAGCTTTCATTACAACACTGTAAATACAATTTTGTAGACAAAAAATTCTCACCAACATGTTGCAAAAAAATTTAGCAACATCTTTTAAAGACCTCATTTTTTATTTATTAAATTTTTTTTTTTGTTATTCATCCACACATTGTTAATATGGAAATAAGGCTTTAGAGCACGCTATTTGTGATGTTGGCTTTCATGTATCGAGGTTTAAACGTTTATTTAATTAATAAACAAATGTTGAAATTTCATGCGTTGTTATTTGTATTTAGTTTTGCAGATTTCTAATGGTTTAATGTCAGCCATTGAAATTTACCAAAAAAAAAACTGAAAAAAAACTAAATTTACATCGTCAATCCGTTGAACAAAAAAAAACTGGGTTAACATTTTACTACAAATTTGGTTTATGGTCTGACATACGTTTAATTAATAGACCACTATAAAATCTATTAATTTGGTAGATGTGTTTGTTTTTATTTAATAATAAAAAAAAACTTGTAACAATTCAAAATGACTGCTCGTTAGGTGCTCTGTATTTACGCATTTTTTTTTTTTGTTTTAATAAAACTCATCAAAAAAATATTGTTAAAGTTTTTTTTTATAATAAAACCAAAAAAACCAGCAAATATTTTAAGAAAAAGTAAATAATTGTTGTTGTCTAAATTGTTAATAATTTGAAATCCCGCTGGTTTCGTTTTTTATGAATCTCAAAAGCCTTTCACATTGTATATGAATGTTTCTCAGTCTGTCTGTCTGTCCTTATTTCTGCCTGTATGCTTACAATTCATATTTAATCTTGTATTATTTTTTTAAATTTCTACTGAAGAGGTTTTTCTCATAAATGTTTAAAATTTGTAACCACTTTTATGTTGCTTTATTTGTATAAATGTATGTACATCATGTAAGAGTTTGTGTGTTTATTTTAAACGTATTTTAAAGACTCATTTAAAAATTGTTTACTTTTTCTTTATGTCTTAAGTTTTTTTTAGTATTTTTTGCTGTGATTTCTTTCGTATTTGAGATAATTATTCAAAGATTCGTTTTGCTTAACAATTTGTTACCAATTGCAATACATATGTTGGCTTCTTATGTTTAATAATGTTGGGCCACAGTTTTTGAAAGAAGTCAAACCAAAAACTGTTTATTTATTTTACATTTATTTACTTACAGTTTTTTCGAAACAATTCAGTCTTTTAAAGCACTGCTCCTGTTGTTGTTTTATTTTTATTGCAACTTTGTTTATTGCTGTTTTGTTGTTCAGTTTAGTTCAGTTCAGTTTTGGTTCATGTTGTTATAGATGACTGATAACTGACTTGTAACCGTTTTAAATGCTTATAGTTTTTTTTATGATATATTGGCTTATAAATATTGAAAAGGAAGTTGTTAAACAGAAACAAATAAAAACTGTAAGAAATTTTTAAATTAAACTAAATTAATTCATCAGGAAATTGTTATAAAATAAGAAAAAATTATAAATTTAGATTTTTGTTACATAAAAATTGTTTTCAAATAAAAGCATTTTGGTAACAAATAGATTTTCACTCAATTTTATTAACATCTTAATCAGTGATCGCCACTCATAGCCACCTAGTTTAAGTAAAATATTCATAAATCGTTGCTTGTTTTTTTCGCGATTATTTTATAATTTTTAAATTAATATATTTTGGTATATCCCTGATTTGTGTAGTTTCCTCCCTTAGTTTGGGGTTATGAAAATGAATTCTGCTAATGGGTGTATAACTTAAAAATGCGGGATTTTTTTTTTAATTTTTAGCTTTTATTTTCAAACATTTTTACAATATAAATTTATTCCATGTATTGGCCATTGTTAGCTAGGACCTTTTCCCATTTTTCTGGCAACATATGGATTCCAAGCCAAAAGAACTGCTCATCTTTTGAAGCCAAGAACGAACCAAGCCAATATGGGATACTCTGTTCCTAAGCAAATAGTAGTCTGGACAATAAATCGGGTGAGGCAAAACTTCCCAACTACATCATTCAAAATACTTTTTAGCAGGTATTGCAACATGTGACCGAGTGTTGTCATGATGAAATATTACGGTTTGATGTCTGGCCGCATATTCTAGACGATTTTTGGCCAATCCTCGCTTCAAAGCGTTCGGTACAGGTTCCTTGTGATGATCTGACCAGATTTTGGACCCACCAAATACAGAGCTATGAATATTTGGCTTTGGTGTCGGGCTTCGCAAACGATCTTGTATGCTTCGGGTTATGGTAATGGATCCATTTTTCATCGTAAATAATGATTCGGTGCAAAAATGATTTACTTTTATAGCGTTCAAGTAGCATTTCAGACATACAAAATCGTCATTCAAGGTCTCTCAGCTTCTGTGCGTATGGTACCCAATTTCTCTGTTTTGGGGTGAATACTGCTGATCGCAAACCTTTTGAGAATGCTGCTCCCAATGATTTTGCAAGCTATTGCTGAGTTTTACAACAATCTTCATTTCTTAATGCCTCCAATTATTTGCCTTCAAACTTGTTTGGCTGGCCTGGCCGATCTCTGTCTTCCGTATCAAAATCACCACTTCTGAATTGCACAAACCATCTCTCGCACGTTGAAACCGATGAAACATATTCACCACAAGCTTTGGTGAATATGTTATACTTCAGCGACACTTTTTTTCAAATTAAAGAAGTACAGCAAAACTTCCCGTTATTAACAACAAAAGCCGCGTTCGAGAGATACGCCATCTATTGTAAATCCCGCATTTTTAAGTCATACACCCAATATCCAAAATATTGTGTACAAAATTTTTATCAATTCTATAGACCAACACGTAAAAATGTATTTTTAAAGAATATGTTTCTATTTAAATTAAAATGTTTCCCGCAGAAACTTGCTAATGCCATGTAATACTGAATAAAATACTTTTCAATGGCTACAACATACCATCTGCATTACTTAGAAGTAGTCGAATAATGACTTATTTACTATCTGATATATATCTGCTTATTTAGTAGTAATTTTTCCTTACTGATAACGGTTTCTGTGAATTCTTTCAATTAATGTCGTTATTTGTAAAAATTACAAGCTGCAAGAACTTTCTGAAACTAAAGTTAAGTCAACTTTGACACTGTACAGCCCACCTGTATACAACAAAGTGGACTCAAACTAAATTTTGTGAAATATAATAAAACTTTTATATGCTTTATTTTAACTTAAAATGAATTTTATAAATTTGGGAAAATTATATTTTTAAAAATTTTATTACTCAAATATTTAAATTTATAAAACATGTTAGTTATTTACATAATAATTATTTTTTAAATCTTGATAACTCAAAATTTTCATTCAATGATTTCATATGCATATTTTTTTTTAAATTATTTTCCTCCAAACCACTTATATTTGTAATTTTTTTTTATTTTGTTCACATTTAATCTTAAATCTTTACCAAACAAAACAATTTCATTTAATCATTTAACTAAAATGCATTTTTCTTAAGAACATTACAAACAAATCAAAACGAAAAATTGTATTTAGAAAGAAGAAAAAAAAAGATGCTCTCAAGCAAATCCACCTTATGCACCTTACTTAACTAATTGTGTTTATTTAAGCACGCAACAGATACAAAGATGGACACATCTTTACAAAAATAAGATGAAAATAACGATGATGATGATTGAAAACGAAAAAAGAAAAAAAAAACGAATAACAAAAAATGGAAAATACGAAATACTGGTAAGAAAAACATAGTATGCAAACATTAGATTTCAAGACAACAGATAAAAATGTCCACACTCACATAAAACACATCACTCAAGTCATCTAAAACGTTTACCAACAACACAGAGCGAGTAAAAAGAAACAACAACCACAACTTGAAGATCTAAAGAGATGGCACTTGAAGAAAAGATAAATCTGAAAGAAACCAAAAAATAAAAACTCAAACTCTTAAGCATTGTGTTGCAGTTTACAAACAAATACTTGTATTGAAAACACTTTAACCCATTAAAGATAAGCTTTACAACAAATACGATCCTGGGGATAATATTGCAGGATCATGCATTATTTCAGGGTATATGATTTAACAGTTATCGCCTAATGTGGTCAGTTTGCTGGCCGAAAATTATAATCATTTAGAAGTGAAGTAAATATTGAAATATATGGGTTTAACTAGAAGACTGTACAGCAAAAACTTAACCAGAAATGTTATTAATTGTTATGATAAATATTTGTCAAGTATAGACAGGGGGTTACAAAGTTTTTAACATGGTGATGTCATTGAAGGCAAGTACTTACCACAAACGATTACAATTATGTGGTTAAATAAGTCATTATTTTGATATCACTAAAAAACGAATATAAAACTAAAGCACAAGCACTTACAGAAGCCGTTATAAGTAAAATTTTAACGTCTGGTTTGTTTCTATGATCCGATGCTGTAACGGATCAATTGACAGCTGGAAATTTTTAAAATATTTATAGACTCCTGATACCAGTCCCCAAAGGTTTAAACACTTGTAAAGCTCTTTAAAGGCAGATTGCCAGCACAGAAAACATAAATAAACCATTATTTTGCATCAGTTTTTCTGCAATTCTGTGTTTGAATATTTGTTTGTTTGTAGTTATATGAGAAAAAAAATAAAAATAAAGCCGTTTTCAATTCATTGCTAATGTTATTTTCTTGATCTTTGTTTAATGTTGTTTTCCTTTGCTGCTTTCCTTTTTGCAGATATCGATGAGTGTGCCGGTGGCCCTTGCGAACATGGTGGCACTTGTATTGATCTAATCGGCGGTTTCCGTTGTGAATGTCCACCCGAATGGACAGGCGATGTGTGTCAAATTGATGTAAACGAATGTGAAATCACTTATCCCGTCTCAGCCACATCATCCACCACTCACCACCACCTGCACACATCCACATTGCGTACCTCAACGGCGGCTGTAGCTGCGGCTGCCGTAGCAGGCTCTAGCACTTCATCATCAGCTTTAATTGCCGCCTTAAATGCCGCTTCATCTTCTTTGGCAGCAGCGGCGGCAGCAAATGGCTCTTCAGGCATGTTTGGTCCCTGTGTTAATGCTCGCCAGTGCATAAATATGCCGGGGTCGTTTTCGTGCGTCTGCCTGGAGGGTTGGGGTGGTCCCACATGTGCTAAAGATTTCGATGATTGCGTGGGCCAATGCAAGAATGGTGCCACTTGTATGGATTTGGTTAACGATTATCATTGCGCCTGTGCAACTGGATTTACAGGTAAACAAAATAATCCATAACAAATTTTCAAAAATTCAAATAAATATAAAATTTAACATGTGTTTGGAAAACTGGCTGGCTGACTGGCTGGCAGGCTGTGTGGAGCCAGCCATTGAATGTTGTGGAGCTTAATTTCAAATATTGCGTTAAGTGTGTCTTATGTTTAAAACGAATTTCAATAGAAAATAAACTAAACTACTAAACTAAACTGAAATTTACCCACATACGCCAAACATAAAACCACTACAACTCTTGGGGGTATTTAATGTGAGTTGAGAGTGTTGGTGTTTGCTGCTGCTTAAACTAGATGTTTCTGTTACACTTTTTAACAAGATTCAAGAATAAAGTTTTTTTCGGTCAACTTGTTTTTAATTTTTTTTTACACACATTTAAAGTTTTAAAGTATGTTTTTTTATACTCATTGAATAATTTTGATGCAATTATTAATGCTTTCAATTTTTTTTCATTTAATTTTTTTATATTTTTCATTTTTTCTTTTTTTGTATTTTTTGTGAACAGGTCGAGATTGTGAAACTGATATTGATGAATGTGCTAATTCACCGTGTCGTAATGGTGGCGAATGTGTGGACATGATTGGTAAATTTAATTGCATTTGTCCACTGGGGTATTCCGGTACATTATGTGAGGTATGTTTCTGTTTTTTTTTTCTTATTTGTACTCGTTTCGTGTTTAATTTGTTTTTATTTAATTTAATGTATATTTAATATATCAATTTGTTGTTGTGGAGCGTAAATTGTTTAAAGTATATGTTGTATATTTTTATTAGTTTTGTTTTTAATACACGTTTATTATTGTTAACGAGTTGTTAATTTGAATTTAAATTGTTTCATTAGAAGAATTAATTGTTTTTTATTTGAATTCCAAACAAAATAAATAAAACCAATTAATTTTGGATTTGTAGCAACACAAAAAAAAGTTTAAAAAAATGTCATTTAAAAAACCTTCAATTTGAAATTTATATAAAAATATCGGGTTTCATATAAAAATATAAAAAATCAAAAAATACTTAACATTAATTGGAACAGTTACAGCTGTTTTTTCACTTAATTATAAATAAAGTTTTAAGTTATTAGAAAATTACAATTGTAATCTTGTTTGTATACAAGACAGGGAGTTCAATTAAAATGCAGCGGCAAACAAAATGTTAGGGCTTCTAACTTCTGCTATTGTCAACTGCAGATTTGGCTTAATTTGAACTTTATGACATCTATAAATTTCCATCTACCAATAAAGTATTGCAAATGTTATTTAAAATATTCATAATTTTAAACATATCATTTCTGTGATTTAACTTAGTTTTATTTAAAAAATGTGAACTAAACATCGAACATTCAAGTTTAACTTAAATATATAAAACATTCGAACCCAATATGAAAAATTCGATTATGAATGTAATTTTGAAAAATTCAATTTAAGATTTGAATTTAATTTATAAAATTTGAAACTAATTTAAAAAATTAAAATTTTATTTTGAAAATTTAAACTCAATATAGAAAACCTTTAATTTACTTCGAATATTTGAATTTAATTTCAAAGAAAATTTCAAAAATTCAATTTTATTTTCAATTCAAATATTGTAAACTGTAAACATTTGAATTTAAATTAAATTTTATAACAAAAATTCAAATTTTATTTTCAAAGTTCGAATTTCCATATTTTTAAAGTTTGGAATATAATTTAAAAATTTAGTTAATTTCACAATGGGAAATTTTAATTTAATTTCGAAAATATGAATTGGATTTCTATAATTCGAACTTAATTTAAAATTTATTCCACTAAATCAAATATTCATACAAACGAAACAAAATATCGAAAATTCTAGTTTTACCTCAAAAATTCTAATTTAATTTCGAAATTTGAGTATGATTTCGAAAATTTTAACTTGATTTAATACACTAAAATTTTGATTTCGAAAATTCAATTAATTTCTAATATCAAATAAAATTTAAAACATCGAGAATTCATATTTAATTTCGAAAATTCGAACATTCTAATTTCAAAATTGGAATTTAACTTTAAAATTTCTAATTAATTTCGAAATTCGAATTTAACTCAAACTTAATTTCGAAGTTAAAACATCATGTCAATTTAATTTCAAAGTTTGAGTTGGATTTCGAACATTCAAATTTATATAGAATACTTTTGTTTAACCTTAAGAATCCTAATTTAATTTCGAAAATTCAAAATTAATTTCCTTTGATTTCGAATATCTAAATTTAACTTCTAAGTTCGAACAGCATAATAATATTGACTAGGATCGCCTGGTGGCCGAAATTCGACCACTTTTAAAACGCTTTTTACCACTTTAGATTTTATTTTGAATAAACAAAACAAAACAGATTTAGAAAATATAAAATATTAGAATAAATATTAAAAATTAGAACTATATCGAAATTATTTTGAAAAATTCGTACACCAAATGTTTAGTATCAAAATTTCGAAGTTCATTTAAGAAAATTCTACTAAATTTAAAAAATTCTTATACAATTTTTAATTATGAAAAATTTAATGTAATTTCGAAGTCCAAATTGTATTTCTAATATCGAAAATTCAAATTAAGGTCAATAATTCGAAACAACGAAACCAAATATCAAAAAATTTAGTTAACCTTAAAAATTCTAATTTAATTTCAAAACTCGAATATGATTTCCTAAATTCGAACTTAATTTCAAAAACTCGAATTTGATTTTAAAGATACAAATTTCATGTCTAAGTTTAAACAAAATTTTAAAAATTCGAAATTTTTTAAAAAAAACTTCAAATTTAATATTAAAATTGTTATTTAATTTCGTAAAATCGAACTGAAAATTTAATAATATAATTAAAAATCACCAAATTAAAAAAATTTTAAAAATAAAAATAAAAATAATTTATTTTCTTAAAAATATTCATAGTTTTGACTTAATATCGAAAATTTGGATATGAATATAAAAATATTGAAAATTTAGTTAGCTCCTATTTAATTTTACGATGATTTGCATATATTTTCACCATTTAATTTGCTATAGGTCTTAAGGTTGTAATACCCGTAAAAAATACTCTTCGTTACTTTTTAGATCCATACAAATTTACTAAGAATTTTGATTGAATTGGTTTAAATGTTTAAATTCCCTTCTTTTTTTTAATTTGTGAAAGTATTTCAGCATAATTTCAAATTAACTTTCAAAATCATGTTCAACATCATCAACATAATGACTTCTTTTTCACAAAATATTTTTTTTTACATATTGATTTCATTGATTTGATTTCTGAGGCTTATTCATTTTAATTAAAACAATTTTAATTCAACATGTCTTTCATGTTTGTCTGTTACTTGTATACATTTAAATGTTAATTTAATTTACCATTACATGTCTTTAAATAATGTTCGTATTAACACCTTCAATTTTTGCTCCAAATAAATTACATTCATTTAATATTCTCCACACAATACGATATGACACATTCATAACAACGAGACGAGAGTTGGAGTAAAAAAAACCTTCAACAACATTTTCATGAAATCGTAAATTTTATTTTGAAACAACGATCACTTCATGTTTAAAATTCTTAAACGGCTAAAAATCACATAAATTCTATGAAAAATCATGTTGAAACGGAACAATATGAAATGGTATTCATATGATCATATACGAAAAATAAAAACCTTCAAATTAACAAAGAAATAAATAACTAAAGACTTTTGAAACAATAAGTATGTATGAATGTTTTTTAGTTCTTTATTTTGAAACAAATTATCGATTGTGTATTTTCTAAATAGTCTTCATTTAACAAATGAGAATGGGTTCAATGTTAAGCAGCCAACAATAAAAATGATCTAGAAAGAAAAACAAAATATAGAATGACAAAATAAATAAAGCCTTAAGTATAATAAAACAAAATAAAAAAAAGTGTACTAGCTGGCTTGTATGCGGCAGAAGAGGAGTTTAATACTTTTGCATGCGTGTTAAAACATGTTTTTGGTGTTTAAAAAAGCATCAACAAAAAAAAGTTATAACTGAAAAGCCAATACACCGAGTATCACCAGCACAGTATCTGTCACACGAATTTGATGCTTTAATACCTTTTAACACTAATCGCATTACGAGCAATCAATTGTGATGAGAATATAAAAAAGAAACAGACACACACTCACTCCAACGTAGGAGAATGACTTTTGGCTTAAACACAGATACTCACTCACATCCACATACAGATACATATTAGTATGGATGGATGTATGTATCTGTGTGTGACACAGAGTGTCCAATTTATATCGAAAATGACTAACAAAATTTAGATTGTTTAAATTTAAACATTTTCTCACGTGCTTATTTGTTTGATCTTTTTTCCATTTTATTTGAATGAACAGTAAAATATGGTTCTTCTAATAATAAAATTAGAAATATATTTTTTTGGAGCTCATCGTCCATAGCATCAACATCTGCATTAAATATATGAAATACAATTTTTTATTAATTTACTGCTTTTAAGCATGATACGAAGATTTTTAGTTTTAAATAAAATTAAGAACAAAAGCAGAAGAATCATTTAGGTTTTAAAATTAATGAACTGCCAACCAAACAAAAAAAGAACACACACAGGAAATGAGTTTAAATAGCATTTAAAGGAATTTTACATAAATCATATAATTTTAAAAGGAGTTAAACAGGAAAGGAACGAAATGAAAAATGTTTAATAAAAATAAATGTTGTCCATGGCCATACAAAATTTAACAGAATTTCGAAATTTGCTCTAATTTGTTTTTTATATACAAGGTTCAAAGTTCATATTTATTAATAGATGAGTGCAAATTAACTAAACTAAAACTGTTAATAACATTAGAAATGTTAGTAAAATTTTATCATTTTTGTATTCATATTAAAGTTTATGAATCGTAGATTTGTTCTGGAAGTCCAGGCTATATCATAGAAAATCGTCCTTGTACAAAGGATATCTCAAAAATTTACCAAAGATTTTCATTAAATATGAGCCATTGCACGATTGAAAATCAAGCACCGCAAATAATAATTATTTTTCAAATTTCAACTAAAAAAATCATGAGCTATGTCCATAAGATGTACACCAACATGATCACTGTTGCAAAGAGAATCGTATCCCAGAAAGAGCATTCTGCACGATATAGACTATAAAGCAGATGAGGCAAAACTTCCCAACCTTCTTTTTAAATACTTTTTAAAAGGCATTAAAACATGTGACCGAGCGGTGTCATGATGGTATATTACGGGTTAATGTCTGACCGCATATTCTGGGCGTTTTTCAGCCAATGCTAGCTTCAAACGAATCAGTTCCGTTCGATGCACGTTCCCTGTGATTCAATTCAATTTATTTTTCATAAACGTGATGGTCTGGTCAGATATCAGCAGCTCATAATAGATAGGACCCATTTGATCCCACCAAATACAGACAATTACCTTAAAGTCATTGGCTTTGGTGTCGATTCGGCTGGTTGGCCGATCTTCACATACGATCTCTTATGGTTCGGATTATCGTAATGGATCCATTTTTTATTCCAATTAATGATTCGCAAAAATGATTTTTTTTATAGCGTTCAAACAGCATGCTGCAGCATTTCAGACAGACAAAATTGAGTTTTCTCAATTCGTATGGTATCCAATTTTCCTTCTTTTGGATGAATACTGTTTCTTGCAAACGTTTTGAAATTGCTGATTGAGTAGCTCCCAATGATTTTGCAAGCTCTTGTTGAGTTTGACAACAATCTTGATGGAGTAATGCCTCCACTTCTTGGTCTTCAAACTTTTTTGGTTTGGTCCGTGTCAAAATCACCACTTCTAAACCGCACAAACCATTTCTCGCATGTTGAAATCGATGGAACATATTCACAAAACTTCCCGCATATGAGTCATTGTTGGCACAATATTCGACATTTTTGAAGCAAAAAAAAAGTTTGGTTTTTACACTATAATGTTCAAGAACTAAGTGAGAATGAATTACAGATATGTACCCTTCAAAATGACATATAAGTTATTAAAAACAAAACCGCGTTCAAAAAATACGCCATCTATTGTAAATCCCGCATTTTTAAGTAATGCATCCAATATAAGTTTTTTGATAATTCTTCGACATATTGGGAACATACTAAACGTTTATTATCTCGAGATACCCTCATTGTTTGGTTCTTCCAGAAATTAAAATCAACAGATTTTTATTAATTTTCCAAAAGAGAATTGGCCTACATGAGTTTATGTGTTAAGTCTTTTGTTTTCGTCTACATAAATATTTGATTCTTATGTCTTAAATCTTTTGTTTTCATATAAATTCATACATACTTTTACTTATTAAAAACATTTTATATTTGTTTTTGAATTTCAGGAAGCCAATGATCATTGTACACCCTCGCCCTGTCTAGAAGGTCGTTGTTTGAATACGCCCGGCAGCTATTACTGTCACTGTCCACCTGGACGAGCTGGCAAGCATTGTGAACAAGTGCGTCCTATGTGCAATCAGCCCCACTGTAATGGTTAGTATTTAATTAATCAGTTTTGAAATTTCCTAACAAAACTAACAGCTATTTCAATTTCCTAATAATGTTTTTTTTTACTTTGGGTTTGTTTTGTTCTCAAACAGATGGTTGTTTTGCCAATTCCACCATTAATTCTTCGAAAAATTTACCCTGTTCTGGCCATGGCACTTGTGAAATGGGTGATGTGGGTACATTTTGTAAATGCCATACTGGTTATACCGGCACATTTTGTGAACACAGTAAGTATTTTGTTAAACCATAAATTTATCTAAAAAATGTATTTCTCTTTTTATTTGGTTTCTATGAGCAATATTGTGAGAATTTTTGTAAATGTCTACGATTTGATGTTGTACATAACTATTAACAAGGTTTTTTGTTGTTGTTGTGGTTTTTTTTATTGTGTTTAGTTTGAAAAATCAAAAAATAAAACTTGACTTTGATTAGCAATTTAAGCTGCTGTTAATCAGTTGTTAATAAACAAAATAGAAACAAATTAATCATTCAATCATAAAAAATATGTATAAATTAGCTTTAAATACTACGGAAAGAGATACAAAGTGGAAACGGGTTAAGATTTAAAAGAAATTTAAATAATTTTCACACACCAAAGGAACAGCTACAAAATTTGGGTTAAATCCAAAAAAAAAAGTTTCATATTTTAATTTCTAGTGAATTTTTGTTAAACTTGACTTATAAAATCTCAAAAATTTAATGTGTAATCATGTAGAAAATTGTTCATGTTAGTTTACGGAAAGGGAACATTTTAAAAGAAGATGGATGTTAAAGTATATGTAAATGATAAGATAGAAGATTGAGGTTTATTGGTATAAAAGCGAAATATGTTTAAAGAAGTATTAAGCAGTTTCAACAAATTGAATTTAGTTTTATGGCTATTAAAACAAAATTTCAATAACTATACGTTTGTGGCGGAAATACAAATTTGAATTTTAAAACTTAAATTTGATTTTAATTGTTACGAAAAAAAACGTACCAAATGAAAGGTTAAAATAAAAAAAATAGTTTCGATTTTTTAATAAATTATTTAATTAATTTTATTTAATTAAAATCAAATATTAATCAAAACAAAATAAATTTATTTTAAAATTTTTTAGTGAATTTAACTAATTTTAGCTAAATTTAAATGAATAAAATGAATTAAAGATAATTTCGAAAATTTCGAAATAAAATTAAATATTCGAAATTAAAATATAAAATGATTAAAAATTGTCAAAAGAAAATAAAAAAATAATTAAACATAATTTCGAAAATTCGAAGTTAACTTCGAAATACATATGTACTCAATTTTCTTTAAACATGTTATAAAACGTTAATCAACTATTTTAAATTAACATAAAATTACCAAATTGACTTCAATTTTGTTATAAATTTACTAAAATAATGTTTAAACTATTGTAAGCAGTTTTTTAAATTTCTTTACAATTTAAAGTGAATTTAATGTAATTTCGAAAATTTTATTTAAATAAAATATAAAATGAAAAAAAATATTCTAAACTTAATATAGAATTTATTAAAGTTAATTTCGAAAATTCGAACTTAATTTCGAAAATTCTAAATTTTGTTTAAATAGAATAAAAATTTCTAAAAAACTGTATAAACTAAATTTAAAGGCTATTTAACATGTTTTCGAAAATTCGAATTTTATTTAAAAAGTTTTAAATTATCTTTAAATTACCAAATTTTCAAACACGTTATAAATTAACTAAAATAAAGTTTAAACAACTATTTTAAGCAGTTTTCTAAATTTGTTTACAATTTAAAGTGAATTTAACTAAATTTCGAAAATTTAAAGTTAACTTCGAAATACCAAATTTTATTTAAATAAAATATAAAATGAAGAAAAATATTGTAAACTTAATTTAAAATTGATTAAACTTAATTTCGAAAATTCGAAGTTAACTCCGAAATACCAAATTTTGTTTAAATAGAATATAAAATGTCTAAAAACGTTCAAATATAATAAAACATATTTTCGAAAATTGGAACTTTATTTCAAAAAATTATCAAATTAATTTCTAAAATTACTAAAATAAAGTTTAAACAACTATTTTAAGCACTTGTCTAAATTTGTTTCTAAAATTCGAAGTTAACTTCGAAATAGCAAATTTGGTTAAACGTAATATAAAATGACTAAAAAAATAATCTGAACTAAATTTCAAATGAATTAGACAAAATTTCGAAAATTCGAACTTTATTTCGAAAATTAAACTAAAGTTAAAACAACTATTTTAATGAGTTTTCCAATTTGTTTTGCAATTTAAAGTGAATTTAACATAATTTCGAAAAGTTTAAATATTCTAAACTAAATTTAAAGTTTAATTCAAAATCACAATCGAGTTAAATTTCATAAACTCGAAATTTCGAAAATTCAAACTTTATAATAAATTGAAAATTCGAAAAACGAAAAAAAATATTGAAAATTTTAGTTTACCGTATTTCGAAAATTCAAACTTAATAATAAATTGAAAATTCGAAAAACGAAAAAAAATATTGAAAATTTTAGTTTACCGTATGTATTTCTAAGTTCGAAAAAATTCCACATTTCGAAAATTTGAATGAAATTTCGAAAATAGCAAGATAAATCCCAAAAATTACAATTTCGTAAATTCTATATTAATTTATAAGTACGAATTACAAAAATTCTAATTTACATTAATAATTAATACATAATTGTAACTTAATATCAATAATTTAAATTGAAATTTCATTCGAATATAAACTCAAATAAACCAAAATAAATTCACAAGGTCATCATGTCATATTATCCTAATACTCACGACTCGGCGGTTCAGCTTAACCGACTCTTGTGCGTTCGGCGCATATCTCTGCTGGTTGGTTACGATAACACAATAAACATAGTATACAGAGTAGTATTATTTTAGGACATATTTTGCTTGAATAGCAATAACAACATTTTGAAATATTAGGACATTATGACAATATGACATGATAGGAGAACTTGTGAATTGACCAATTATATTTTCCATTGCATTTCTCTTTTAATTTGTAATAAACTCAAATCTTTAACTCTTTTTATAACTATGTATGTATTTATTTCTTTTGCTTTCCATTTGCAGATCTTAATGAATGTTCACCCAATCCTTGCCGCAATGGTGGTATATGTTTAGATGGTGATGGCGATTTTACATGTGAATGCCCTTCTGGCTGGACTGGTAAGCAACCATTAAATATTAACTTAACTAACCTTTAACGTAAATTTCTATATAAAAAAACCAACAAACCAAATTCCTTTACCAAGAACAAAGTTGTTTTTGTTTTTTATTTCTGTTCGTATATAACATAACAAGTAACATTATTAAGCATAAACTTACAACATGTTTATAATAAACGCCTAAAAGTTAAAGAAGTAAAGGAATAGGATAAAAAAAATAACTTAAGCACTTGTTACTTTAAATACAACCACAGAAAAAACACTCACAACAACCTAGTAACATAACTAACTTCTTAAGCAAACATTAATCATAAAACCAAAGGAAAAAAAAAGAACAACCAAACACATTAACAGCAAATACCAACAAAACATTTAAAACGTAAAAGACCTTAACAATAACTTAAGGTAAAGCAGCAGGCAAAATCCTGTTTAAACATGAAATTTAATTTAAAGGAAAAAACATCTAAAATGAAGAAGGATTTTTGTAAATAAAATTAAAGAATTTCATTAAAATTCCTAAAAAACTGAAGTTTGAAAACTGAAATTCTCACAAAACAAATAAATATTCAAATTTATATTAATTGCTAACGTCCATTTTTCACTAAGTTTAACTAACCAGTTAAGCTGGTGTGGTTTTTTTTGGCTTATTAAATTAACAAATTTAAATTTGATTAATTTTTATTTATATTATAAAATTATAAATTGACCAATAAAACCAAAAGACAAACCAGTTAAAAAATTGGCCAATAAATTCTAATTAATTTCTATTAAATTACTGTTTAAAAAAAATCGCCATTTTATACGCTTTTGTGAAATAATTTTCAAGTTTAATTAACTACTGTCATTATTCTTTGTCTACATTTTTTACTAAAGCTTTTAAATTTAATTAAAAAAATGCTTTGAATATTATGCCACCTTTACAATTTTGGATGAATTCATATGAATTCATTTAAATTCATTGTCGCAAAACTTCTTTTAACATTTACCATCGAATTTATCATAGTTATCTATGCAAATATTTGTCTAATACTAAATTTATTTATATTTATATGATTTTAGTGAACATGTTCGTTCACTGAATTAACTATGACATGATAAATGTTTATTGATTTAAATTAGTATTAGAAACATATATAGAGAGAGATATACTTATTTAAATAGATTTTATCTTGACTTTAAACAAGTGCGAAATTGTGTTTAGTTTATTTTTTTATAAAGAGATATAAATTGATTGTTTTTGGTGGCTTTGTTTTGTTTCGGTGAAATTTAAAAACAAAATGGAGGTTTAAATGGAAAATTTTTTATATTGTTTAAATATTTTTAAAATAAAATTAATCTAGGGTGGAAACAATAAATTGCGTCAAGGAATCGGACCTTCAGAGTGGAACCATTTCATAATAATCAAAAAACTATAAATATATTGTTAGTCATACCTTTGTAAATAGTTGTCCGTTTTTTATAAACTTAGGCCGGGTAACTTATCAAAATTTTAAACATACTTTGGCTTAGCTGTCATTTCTTAAGACATCCTTTTTTAAATTTTCAATTTAATTTTTTCTCTAAACCTATATAAAAACCAAACTTAAGCGAGTTTCGATATTCTGGTAAATTTCAAAACTTCTTAAATTTTGTTTAAAAAAAAAAAATATTTCAAAAATTGCCTCTTAAAAACGCAAAGCTTAAGACACAAACATTAATTTTTTAATTGTCACATTTGTTTTCCACTATTTTTTTTTTTAATTTTCTAAAATTTAGCTTGAAAAATATCCAAAGTATTAAACCAATGTCTGCAGTTTTAAATACACTCATATATACATATCTACATAAAGTAATTTATAAAATTTTTGCCTGTAAATTATTTTTTAAAAAGTTTTATTTCTAATGACAAAATCTACATTTATCTTTTGTTTTAAATGTGAAACCATTAGTTTTCAAATGGCCTTAATATTGTATGGAGTCTAACAACATCCTTCCTAGCTTTAAACTTTTTAAACATACACATACAAACTGCTACGTAAGTTTATTTGTATAGACTCAGTATAAAGATATGAAAATAAGTTTACACTGACTGCAAGTATAGTTTGGCTACAACAATTCAATTACAATTTAGTTTTTCACACTTGCCATACAATTTTCAACACCTTTTAAATTTCACATATAACTGCCAAAAGCATCTATTTGTAAAGTCTGATTTGAATCTCTTAAACAACCACAGCCACAGTACCACAGCAGCAACAAAAACAAAAACTGAGACTCCAAAAAGGCCATTTATTACAAACTAGTGACGCATCCTGTTAATGCCATACAACTACTACTACCACTACTATTACTACTTACTGCTGATTGCTAACATAACATTGGCTTGGATTTTTTTGGTGTCTCTCCTTGGTTAGATGTCGATTCCAATGTATGAACAAACACGAAACTTTGTATTTCTTTTTTTTTTTGTAGATTTCTTGAGCCAAAACGATCTGTTAAATAAAAAAAAAAAGAAAACAAATGTTGTTGTGTGTGGAAACGCGATCTTTAGGTTTCATATTAATTCCCTTTCGCGTTTTACAAGTAACACGACATTACTACATACAAGAACCACAACACCGCCACAAAACAGAGACAAGATGATGAAAAAACGCAATCCTTTTTCCAAGTAGAAATTAGGTAGTTTCAAGAGTTTCCATAAACATGGTACTAGAATCATAATAATTATGGTACTTTTTTTAAAAGTCCTAAAAAACAAAAGACTTTAAATATTTGATAATACTAGCTGAACCCGGTCCGCTTTGATGGCTCAAAATTGTAATGTATTTTAGCGTTTAGTTGTTGGATCATTTACTAAAATAAAACCACAAATTTGCACTTTTAACTCTTCTTATGTTTTACATCCTGCACTTTTACACTAAATTACTGCCCTTTTAATTCTCATCTTGACGAGCTATCAAATTGTTCACAGAGCCATCAAGTTCTTGTGCCGATGTTATGTTCAAACAACATTGACAGAACATTTGTTCGAACAACTATGTCTGCTCCCTTGTTAACCTTTCAACATAGGATAATGTTGCCAAACAATATCGGTTTGCTAACATATCTCAGGGCCATTATTACAACTTGCCGTTATAGTTAAAGTTACATTAAGGGACCAGATTTAAAAAAGTAATCATACTTGGAAAAGTTGTTTTATTTTCTTTCCTATAAAGAAGAAGCTGTCTGAGAAAATGTTCGAAAGAATTTATTTTTAACTAAATTTTCAAAATCAAATTAATTTGTAAATCTTAAGAATTCATTGCGAATTAAGTCATAGGCTTAATTCCTTATTATTTCAAATGTATTGAATTCAATTCCTTACTGGATTCATTAAAGTTTTCTTTAATTCTAAAACCTTTACAAAATTTTCTTCAATTCAAATCTATTACAAATAGGCTTGAGACAAATTTATTTCAAAGTTGGCTATAGTTACCGCTAAGCTACTGTTAAATAACTCTCCCTTGTTTCCACTTATGGATCAACATGATATAATGTTGGCAAAAATTAATCGCCAGCTTCGATGTGTCAACATGTCACCATCACCAAAAAAAAGGTTGAGAACATTTTTTTCAAAGTTTGCTACCGTTACCCCTAGAATACCCTTTCGGTCATATATCGTTACCATTACCAAGTTAATTCCAATTACCGTAACCGCTAGAATACCGCTACCGGTGAAATCGAAAATTTAGTTACCGATATTCTGTAAATAATTTCACATTTTGATCTGTAAATATCGCTACCGAAATAATGTAAATTAGCGTTACCATTACCTTATTAGCCGTTTCGAATGCGTAGCCAACCTATTTAATATAAATTTAACCATCAAAAGTTGAGTAACATTTTTTAATGAATTAATTCAACAATTAATGATAAAATAAAAAGCCTTTTAAAGGAACTAAAGCATTAGTTTTGTTGGAAATGATTTTATAGAAAGAATTGCTGACATTTTCTGAACTCAAATTTTAATGAATTATGCTTAAATTGAATTAATTAATTCGAAGCTCTGCACAGAGTTAGTAATGTGACTGGTTCTTCGGGTATAGGAATCGATTGTATTTCTAACACTTTGTACACTTTAACATGGCGTTGATCCATACTTTTGTATACATACACGCAGAGAAAAAATATAATTGGGTGTTACAAGTTTTTTAACTATATTATAGTCACAGTAACCATTTACATGATTGTGGTAACCATAATATGGTTAACTTACGATTCACATGATTGTAGCAACCATATATATGGTTACAGTAAACATATATATGTTTGTGGCAACCATATTTATGATGAATAATTTTATCATAATATGTTGTTCTCAGATTATGATAAGCCTTAAGCCGAGAGCACCATAATAAGTCCTTCATCATATAAATGGTTGTCACAAACATATATATGTTTACTGTAACCATATATATGGTTGCTACAATCATGTGAATCGTAAGTTAACCATATTATGGTTACCACAATCATGTAAATGGTTACTGTGACTATAATATAGTTAAAAAACTTGTAACAATATTGAAATGGTTACAGTAACCATGCCCAACTATATTTTTTCTCTGCGTGTACTTTGAGACAGATAAAGGAACTAAACTAAAGGAAATGCTCTATCACGGCACTAGTACATTTAATTAAATATTGACGCACATTTTCCACAGGTTAAAAATAGACATTTTTGTATATCAACAGAAAGGAAAAGGTATTTAGTTTTCAAAAATCTTTAATAACTTTAAATACATGAAATTCATAAATGCCTTCTCTGGAAATAATATTCACCCTAACTATTAAAAGTTCAAAACAAAAAGCTTTTTTTTTAAATAATAAAACAACATTAAATAAAATAGACTTTCCATAATTTGAATATTTTCTGAAAATCGATTCTCCTGTCCAGGTTTCTGAGAGAGTATATAAAGTAATTTTGAAAAAAATTGTTTAAAGTTTCCAAAATTAGAGGAAGTTAACATAACTTTTTATATCAGATTAAAAAAATCTTGAAATTTCGGCCTATTCTTTAGGTACGGGTATTATTAAAGCCCATGTACATACAAACTATTTTTAGTACTTTTTTTTCTAAAATATTAAAAAAAGTACCCATTTAACCTATCATCACTGCTGAATTAAGCTAAACTTAAGCTTAAAAATGCACAGCTTTCCGAGGTTGGTTCTGTGAGCAGTAAGGTGTAGTGTAGATGGAGTAAATGAGTCGATGGCTCGTTGGCCTTAGCAATCAGATAAAAATACTTCACACACGATTAGGAATTTTTAATTAAAATATTTTGCTTTTTTTCTCTCTCTATAGACATTATTGTTGTTGTTTGTATTTGTCTTATTTCTACTACTTTTTGGTTAATTTTTAGTTAAACTCATTTATACATACTCACAATTCGCATGCATATGTAAAAAAGAGAGGATCTTTAAGGGTCTGTTGCTAAGATAGCTAATGTTGTTGTAAAAAAAGTACAACCTGCTGCCACTGCTTAAAAAAAAAAATAAAAATTTAATTTTTAACAGACAAGTACATTTAGCAATACCAGAACAACTAGCATCGATGAAAATTTGTGTTTTTTTTCTGTGAACATGCGAATCCTCCAATGATTTTTTTTTATTTTGGTTTGTTTCGTTAAATTTAAGAACTAAAGATATTTTGCAAAAGTTTGCCAGGGCTGCGTGTAAGCAAAAATTTATTTATTTATTTGTATGTAGTATATAGTCAAGGATCTTTTAAAGGTACAAAAACAAAACAACATTCGCTTTCGTGCCTATATAAACTCATTCAAAACGTCTTCTCTTTGCATTTAGCCAGAAAAGCTAAATGTTAAAGAAAGACGGGGGGAAAAAATAACGAAGAAAAAATACATTTCAACCTGCCACTACTGACTGTATTGAACATTGTACAACACAACTTTTACAGCAGCCGTCTCAAAGTGGTGATAGGCGTTTACGTTTTGGGTTTTTTCTACGTTTTACGTTATTTTTAAGCTTAACTTAATACGTTTAAAACTTAACTTAATATATTTTAAAAAACCTCAATCGATTGAATGTCTGTCTGTCTACATGTGTTGGCAAAGACCAAAATGTTACAAATGTTTAAAGACATGCAAGCGGGTGTTTTTGTAACCAACGATCTTCTGGATTCTTTTAATTTTCCTAGTGTCTTGTATTTCTAGTGTGTGATGAAGTTAATGTGAATTCTGTTTCGTTCATACATCCATATGTATGTGCAGTTAGTAAGTTGCAAGTTTTAGAAGCTCAACCATAAAATGTTTTAAACATTTTGAAGTCTACAATTTGGTATTTGACTAGCTACAATAAAGCCACTAAGTGGCAGTTGAAAACAATTTCATTTAATTTCTTATGTCTGTTATTAAGTTAAATCATGTTGTTTTTGTTTTAGTTTAAAACCTAGGGATTTCATATAGAAAGATGGCTAGGATATTTAAGGATTAATTAAAAGAGTTATTACAACAAAAATGTCTTTCATTTGTGAAATTTAACTTCCTTTTCGCTTCTTTGGAAGTTCTTATTTAGCAAGAGAATATTAAAACACATTCAATGCAACTGGAAGGAACCGAAACCAGTTTCAGATTTATTGGATTAAAAATTATAAAAACTGACTAACAGTACCTCATTTTTGTGTACTACTTGTATGAGAGAGATTTTTCATTCGAAATGTATATAAACTTCTTGTTAAATACAGGGCATCGATTAAAAAATTTGAACTTACATAAAACGCAAACTAAAGCGAATTTCGAAATGCTGGAAAACTTTAAATTTTGTATGAACATATCTACCAAATATAATAGAATTCAGACGAGTTTTGAAATAAAACCAAAAATGCTGTTTCTTTTATAAGTTTTACAAATAAAATTTCACTTTTAATTTAACAACGTATTTGTTCTTTTTTTACAGGCAAACGCTGCTCTGAACGTGCCACCGCCTGCTACAATGGTCAGTGTCAAAATGGCGGTACTTGTGTGGTTGGTTCACCCGACAAAGGTTTGCAGTCACAATGTCGTTGTGCTCCCGGTTGGGATGGCACTTTCTGCACCGAACGCATTGATCAGTGTCGTGGACAACCTTGCCACAATGGTGGTACTTGTGAATCGGGTAGTGGCTGGTTTCGTTGTGTATGTGCTCAAGGTTTTTCCGGTCCCGATTGTCGTATAAATGTCAACGAATGCTCACCTCAACCTTGTCAGGGTGGTGCCACCTGTATTGATGGCATTGGTGGTTATACCTGTATCTGTCCTCCCGGCAGACACGGCTTGAGATGTGAAATATGTAAGTATAGCATCTCTTAAAACATTTTATTAAACTCTTATACTAATTTCTATTCTTGTTTTATAGTACTCTCCGATCCCAAATCTGCTTGCCTTAATCTTACCAACTCAAATTCTCCCTATTCACCTTTGAACAAAACCCAAGATGTTTTGGCTCAATTGTTGACGGGTCAAACGAATGAGTATTGCAATGCTTGTAATTGTGAAAATGGTACTTCACGCTGCACCAATTTATGGTGTGGTCTACCAAATTGCTTTAAAACGGACGCCTCTTCAAAATCATCGAATTTTTCAGGGGTTTGCAAACAACATGAAGTTTGTGTGCCTACTTTAAGTGAGAATTGTTTAAATGGACCTTGTTCGTTAAGAGGTGATTGCCGTTCTCTGGAACCTTCTCATCGGGTGGCACCTCCGCGCCTTCCCGCTAAAGCTGATTGCTGGCCCAATCAGGCCAATTTAAATGATAATTGTGCCAGGCTTACCATACTATTGGATCGTCAAAGAGTGGGCACCGGTTCCTCGGTGGAGGGCTTATGTTCGGTGTTAAGATTTTTGCTGGCCTCAAGATTGATTAAATTGCCCAAGGGAGATAATGAGGGCATGTTAATAGTAATCTGTGATTTGAAAACTGGCACCAATGATACCATAGAAGTGACAGTGGTAAGTTAAAGATTTAAAACATGTATTAAACATTTAATAACATAATTTCTTTATTGCAGTCTTCCACCCAACAAAATGACTCTCAACTACCCACTGCCATAGCATTGCTGGGCGAACTTTTGTCTTCTCGCCAATTGAACTCCTTGCAGCAGAAAAACGATATGAAATCAACCAAATTGGCTGCTTTAGTTTCCATACTGGAAGTGAAAGTGGAAACGGCTTCAATTGCGGAGGGCAATAGCAATAGCCTTTTGATAGGCATTTTGTGTGGCATATTTATTGTACTCATTGGTCTGGCTATATTCCTGAGCCTCTTCTGGCGTCAACGTATTGTTATGACTTCCACATCCGGCATTAATTTGGCACCCTCCATGGATGCCTTAAGGCACGATGAAGAAAAATCCAATAATTTACAAAACGAAGAAAACTTACGACGCTATACGAATCCCTTAAAGGGTAGTTCTTCCTCGTTGGGACGTGTTAATGGCATGGAATTGAGTTTAAATCCTGCCCCTGAATTGGCTACCGTTAGCACTCTAGCTAATGCTTCTGCCTCCAGTTCCGGCGTACATCGTTCACAACCCTTGTATCCTGAATCGAATTTCGATTGTGATTTAGAAACGACCACAAAAAACAAAGAATTTCATACAAAACGTAGTTCACAAATATTATTGCATAAAACACAAAATTCCGATATGAAAAAGAATACGGTTGGCTCTATAGATAGTCCTCGAAAAGATTTTGGCAAAAGATCAATCAATTGTAAATCAATGCCACCACCACCCTCATCCTCATCGTCTACGGTGACGACGGCGGTAACGGAATGTAATGACTCGGAAATATTAACAGTTTTAGTGTAGTGTAGGAGCTGGAAGGTGTAATAACTTAAAAACTGGGAAGAGTTGTAAATATTACGCTCACTCAAAGTGTTTGTGCCTAGAAAAAATAAAGAAAATTTAAAATAAATGTGATGCTACTAGAACTGTTAAATATTTAAGAAATCAAAGGATTTAGAGATACTAAATCTAAAATCCAAATTGCTTCCTAGATTTATAAAAACAAAACTATTTATATACATACATATTTAAACATATTAGTATTGATCTCAATAATAAAAAAGGCCAATTTCTTTTCAAGAGAGTACAAAAAGAAAGCATAGAACTGCGTCAATTTCACACAAAATTTTACAATTTTGAATAAGACGCTAAACGTTTTAAAAACTAAAAAGCTTCCTCGCAATACAAAAATGCATTTATACATCATTTAAGAAGCCATCATTTCAAATAACTACTCTTGAATTTGTTTAAATTTTACTTAAATATTACATAGTTTAAATAAATATTAACCATATTAAATGAATAAGCCAGAAATAACGACTATACTTACCTTAAAATAAAATTTAAAAGTAAGTTAGCATAGAAGTTTAAAGCAATTACAATTTTTAAGTAGTATTAATAGTTTTTAAAAGCAATTTATTATAAAATATTAAAAATAAATCTTATATAAAAAAAATCCTACACAGTGTGATATTAACAGTAATTTAAACAAGAAATTAAAATAAATTTAATAAAATAAACTAAACTAAACTAGTAAAAGAAAAAATCACAGTTTGAAAAATACTGTGTAAAAAAATTTGTACTTTTTTTTGTAATTTGTAATAAAATGTTGTAAATATTAAATTTCAAATATAAAAAATATACATAAATATATATTGTAAAAATTGTAAAAAAAATATTAATTTAATTATTATTAATGTCCGTTAATATATATTTTTTTAGTTTATAAATCATTGCATACGCTTTAAGTGTAATTAATTTTGTAATATTAATGAAATATAGCTTAATTAAATTCTGTTTAAATAGTTAGTGTATTGTTTAATAATTATATTTTGTAGTATTAAGATTTTTTATTTTTATAATTTTTTTTTAAATATATTTTTAAACGTTTTAAAATGTGCTAATATATAAGTTGCAATTATTTTTTTTTTTATTTTTATAAAAATAACAAGTTTTATATAATAATATTTTTTATTAGCCAACTATTTATTTTTCAGTTAATAAAAATGTGTGTTTTTTACAAAAAAAAGAATAATAAAATAAATGTTTTGAAATTACAATAGAAAGAAAATTGTTTTATTTTAAATGCTTTTTAACTGCAGCTGTAATTTTTAGATATTTAGAATCGATTTACCATTTGGTATAACATCCTAGTTCGTAAAAAAACTGTTTGTATTCACTGAGATAATATAATTTTATACTTGGCTTTGTCATTCAGAAACCAAGATATGTATATCACATGAAGCTAAACGCCTAATCAGTGACCAATCAAGTTATACGCCCATGTTCTGAAACGCCAAACAGGTGTTGTGTAAAACGCAAGTGTATACTGAAACGAATAGCAAACGGCGTGGTTTTCAGAACATGCTGAAATGCGTTTTTCAAACCGTACGCGATTTGAAAACGCTGCGTTTTCAGAACATGAGCGATAAACTCATTTAGGGAACGAAACGAAAAATTTCTCCAAAAAAAATATTTTTGAACCATTACTCTTCTAACAAGTTTTCCATAGCCATACAGATATCCGTTTCTCATCAAAACAGAATATTGCATAGATAATCGTCCTTGAACAAACGATATATCAATAAAGATATCTTCCATTTTCCAAGATTTTCCTTAAATATGGGCTATTGCTCGATTAACTAGTAAGCTACTTAAAATTTTGTACAGCCATATAGAAGTTGTGTACCAAGTTTAAATAAATTCGGAACGGATAAGGACCGAACAGTTTTATTTCCCCCAATACAAATTTCATAATTTATTTTTTGAATTTTGACCTTGTTGTCAACAATTTTTAGAAGTTTTCTTTGAATCGTTAAACGCCGATGAATTATCAATCAGCTGCCGCCGCTTAAATTTTTTTTCTCATCAAAGACAAAATTAAAAATGTAGACGATTCGTTGACAATGTCGCCAAAAAGTCACCGAAATAATCGACAAAACTTGTGACTTGGATACACTTGTTCTCAGTTTTCCTTCAGGAAAATTGCAATAAGTGACTAACTGTTGTTCTAATGGCTGTTCTCCTAAGAAAATTAAATCCGTTTTTAAAAATTCTTACATTTAAATTATAACGGTAACACCTTAAAATAAGTGATACCAATTTACATCATCTAAAAACATCTGGCAATGTCACCCGAAAACAAAAACAAGTGATAAACATTGAGTTGGCAACACCTGCAAACATATGTTCCCTCACACACAAGTGCAATATTTACTGATAAATTGACAAAGAAAATATTAAAGCAGGCGAATTCAAGTGATTATATTTAACATTAAAAACAAATTGATAAGATTTAACTAAATAAACATTTATTGTTAAACATAAAGAAAAACCAGCAACAAAAGTAGTGGAAAAACAATTAAAAATGTTAAAGTTTATTAAGAAATCATTGATGAGCCTGTACATGCAGTATGAATTGGTGACATGCATTTACATGTTTGAGCCATGGGAAAAGAAGTTAATAAGTAAATATAAACAAATATACAGCATCTTATATATTTACACAAAGTAATTAATCAATAAATTTATTTAAACTTTTGTATTACAGATGGTTTTGTAGCTTTAATATTGGCTTTGGTGTTGTTCTCCAGCTATGTTTATTTGCCATCATATATTCAGACATTTTTGCAATTTGTAACACCTCTGCCATTACAAGAACAAAGTCAAGCGGCAACCTCTTCATATGCAACGCCCATATTACAAGCCGATAAGATAAGTATACGTTAAGTTTTCGTTACACCCAAAACAATTATACATTTTTAAATCTTTATATTATTAAAACAAGATAAAAACAATATTTTTTAAGAATCTTAGTGCAATGTCTATCTATAGATCATTTCTATTATATAAATTTACCACGAATTTGTTAAATATATCTTCCTGTTGGTATTTAAATAAGTTTAAATTTTCTTGTTTGTTTTTTTTTATTAGTATTATTTTATATTAGAAAATATTTTGAAATTTACATTCTTTTGCGTGTTTTGCTCAATTTAAAACCATAACCATTGAACTAGTGCTAATCTATATAATATAAAAATGGTGTAAAAAATGTATAGTAATTCATAAAATGAGAACGGCTGGGCCGATATCTGTAAAATTTTTTGTCAGTTGTTCGTATTTACGGAAGAAAATTTTGGAAAATCTATCCGGAAATGTCGGAAAATTGGAAAATTGTATGAAATTTTGAAATTATTACTTATTATTCCCTAATGGCTTTCCAAATCAAACAACAGAAAGTTCTTAGTGTAAATCATGGAAAATTAATTGGGGCGAGGCGAATTTAACCGGGTCCGCTAGTTTTATATAAGAAATAGAAATAATTAATTACAAACAAATTAAATAAATATAAAAGAACTTTAGTTATTTCCTCCATGATTTCCAATTATAGTCTAATATTAAAAATACCAATTCCACAATACGAATCAAAGATGCATTGAAAAACAAGCCGGCCAATCCTCCGATAGAAACTGAAAATAAAAAATGTTTTTTTTTTATTACATTCGTAACATTTAATTATATTCATAATTTTCCATTGAAATCATATTTTAATAAAAAGTTCCATTGATTAAAAAATATTAATGCAATTCACAATCTTGTGTACCTATTTGTGTATTGCAAATTTATGCAATGGTGTATTTCTGTACATTTTGTTAGTGTAAAGAAAAAAATTCAATGCATATACAGTGCCGAACTTAAGTATTGGCACAGGATGCTCATTGTACTTTAAGGTCTATTTAGAGGCAGTATTGTAGAGATTTTTAATAAAAAAATATATTTACCAGATAGACTGTTGAATTTCCTATAAAATATAACCAACTTCATTTCCACAATTTAATACCAAATACTTCATTTCAATGAACAAAATTATTGGCACACTTCATTAAAAGCTAAAAAAACATTTGATTTAGGAAGCAACATTGCAAAATTTAGTATATAGTTGCAAGTGATTTTTGCTTTATAACTGCCTGGAGTAGCTTAGGCATGAATCCACCAACTTGTTTGTGATATCTGACCCAAATCAATATCAATATTACCAAAAAACCAATTTTTATTTGTCAAAAGGATTTGTTTTTATTTTAAACAAAAACTTTGGTGCTAACTTATAGGGCCCATACACAACACCATCGTTATTGAGCAATCAAGTGATTGTGCAATTAAGCTTGAAGCACACAATACACCAGCATGCTGGTACGGTTATAATGAATAATGATAAAATTTTTGGTGCACTTATTGTTGCTATTATCCTAAAACGAAAAATGAGCAAAAAAATTGTGTTTGGATGAAGAAATGAATAGAAAACAAAGGGGAACTAGAACATTCTAAACTTCTAAAAGAATTGACAATCAACGCAGAAGATGATGATGGTACATTTTCCTTCTCTGGAACATTCCTGATCTTCCAAAAATTGAGTTTATCGTAATACCACAACGAAGTCTCAAAAACATCATCTGTTCCTGCAGCAGATTTTTCACTTTTTTTTTGTCGAAAAACTTGTAATTTGTTCGAAATTTGTCCTTTTTAACACTTTTTCTCTATTTGCTTCTTGGTCCACCTCTTTTAATTGTTCTACCATTCCGTACTTTTAACTTTCCATGGGCAAGACATTGTTTTCGTTTGAGAAATGCTCCCCAAAATATTTTTTCTTTGGCATTCATATTTAAATTTTTTATTTTTTGATGTTTATGCCATGAGTATTTAAATTGTATGAGCTAATTTTACAACACACGATTCAATCATGCAGATACAATCAAAAAAATATCAAAATATTTTGATAAAGCACCAGCAGCTGGTACAATTACACCACAAGCTCATACACGGTCAATCAGATGGCACAATCACTTGATTGCACAATTATATGGTGTTGTGTATGGGCCCTATTAGCCAGGGAAAAATTTTAAGATTTTAACAGTTCTAATTAGTTTGCAAAAACCACCAACTTTAGAACAGTATTAGAATTAAATTTATTCTGGCTTGAATTAAATTTTTGCTATTGGCTGCTTTAAACAAAATGACTATACGACATTAGAAAATAAAATCCACAATCTTCATTGTCACCATTATTGAGAAATAGAATATGACTTTCAAATTAAATAAATTTAATGATAAAATCATTGCTTATAGTAGTGATTAATAAAGTCTATAAAACTAAATTCATGGGAATGATTTATTTACTCCAGACAAATAGCATGTCGTAATGAAATACTAATAATTTAATAATGCATATGTTATTATATTTTTGGTAATTCACATACACATTTCACATAAGGGATTTTTATAAATTTATTAGCTTTAGAAAATCCCCTAAGATGACTCAAACTTCAGTTCATTTATAACTTTCAATTAACAATTTCAAAAACCACGCAAAATGACAAGCCAGAAAGAAATATTGTGTACATCCATAATATAATTTACATAATATAAATTTTCAACTTACTCATCAAATCTAGATTTGTTTTATTAACTCTTCTTACATAACGAGTTGTTGGCAGTTCGGCTAATGATATTTTAATTTTGGTAAAATCTGAATTCTTTTGAATACTATTAAAATAGAAATAGAATGAAATGTTTATTTTATGCCTATAAATTAATAATATCATTTAAAATCGTACTTATCTGCTGAATTGTAGATAATATTATATTCAGGTTCATCACAGGGACTCATACAGTCGCACAATATACGTTCATCCACAATATCATAATGATAATCCGATATACATAATAAACCATCATAATCACACATTTGAAAAGGAGAATCTTAGAAAAATATTCAAAGTTAACAAAATAAAATTCCATAATTTTTTATATTAATCATCATCATGCTAACTAACCTTCTTTTACCAAAAAATGAGTGCTACAATTACACAATTTTAAATGTATGGCAAAAATACACTCCACTATACACGTTGAAAAACTATAAAATTCGTATAGTCCTAATTCTTTGCCCAGAACTGTAAGTTCATGTTGAAATCGACACCTTCTTTCATCATAATTGATTTTATATAAATTTGGATGATTAAAAACTTCCATGGCATTGACGACTAGCTCCTTGTTGGTACCCAGCAAAACTGTTTCTTTAATCATGCCATCGGCACTTTGGTAAGGTATTTCAACGGGAGAATGGACATGCAACTGAATATCGGCCGTAACTTCTAAAGTTAAATAACCAACACCCACTACACGATTACTGGCATATTCTACATCATATTTTTTTCTACAAATAAACATAGATTCAAATTGAATTCAATTAAACAATTTAAAAATAAAGTCACTTTTTACAAACCTCGCTTGATTGGAATTAAATGAAAAACAAACACCATATTCGGTATGAATGGGATAAAACTCATCACAACAATCGAAGAAATTGTTTTTATATTTACAATTCATTATTAAATCGGTGCAATTGGTGCGAAACTAATGAAAATAATAACAGATTTTACTGCTAATTATTACGTATTAATGGATTATGCTGCTAACTTACCTCCTTCAGTAGTTGAGTAAAATTTTGTGGACATGTTAAGTTCTGATTTTCACAATTATCACATGATGTACAACTACCATGGTAATATACAATATCTCCCACCACATCATCTAAACGCATATCATGTTCCACCCCAAAATATTGTTCACTTAAATCCCATATTTTTTCGCCATTATATAGCTCACATATGGTAACGGCCGGAAATGAGGTATTCCAATTAAGACTAAATTCATTAAAATCATTCAAATCACATGAATAGATAGTTATGTTAAGTTTAACTTACAACAGTGTATCCAAATTGAAAGTAATATTTGTAGCAAAAAAATTACTGTATAAACCTTTAGAAATTTGTATATAGTATGGCACCGATACTCCCACAAAGATAATATAAAATATTCTACAATAGAATTTAATTATAATTTCAACAATATTTTTTTAAGTTTATTTTTTTATTATTTAACTTACATTTTGGGAATTTGTTTTAATTTTTCTTTCCAGTTCATATTGTTTGTTGCAGCTAAACTAAACTAAACTGAATTCTCAATCATTTCTTGTTTTCAATAAATAATCAATATTTAATATTTTGTAACATACCAAAAGAGCAGTAATAGTATGTTAATTGATGACATTTTAGCCCTTTTGTTTGTTGCACGAAACGTGACTAAATTGTGTGATAAAATCTATATATTCTATTACATTTAAATACATTAATCATGTAAAAGGGAGTAATGTTGTGGTAAACACATGTTTAGTATTTTTGTCAATTTTATGTTTGCTCAAATAGTATAAGCTTTGTTATAAATGTTTTGGTTTCAATTTCAAAAATAATTCTATAAAATGTTGCAAATATACAGTGAGTGTCACTCAAAATCGTACAACGTATTTTTTTTTTTAAATATTATGAAATTATACAGGCAATAATTTGTGATTATATAAAAAATTAAAAGTCATTTTATTAATTGGAACAAAAAATATGTATTTCAACAAAAAAGTTAACAAAACCTCAATTCGTTAAAAAAATATTGATGAAAATTAAAGAACATCACAAAATTCATATTTCACTTAAATTCGTACAATTATATTAAATTATAATTAAAACTTTAAAAATTAAAAAAAATTTTAATATTAAATAATCCTAATACTTTGTAGGGTATCATTTGTTATTTTTTAGTGCCTTTACGATTTTAAATGCAGCGTTGATATTCTGGGCACTGACAGTCTTAACCAATTTTTTTATTTGTGGATAAGGGCAATTAAAATTATACCCAATTTTCTGATAGGTAATAGCACACACAATATAAAAATAGCATTTTAAAATATTTCCAAAACATCAACTTTCTAAAACTAATGAATACAATTTGACTACGATGGTGTACGATTTTAAGTGACATTCACTGTACATACATGTAAGTTTTATAGACCGTAAACGAAACCAGTTGTTATTTTTATACCCTTCACCATGAGTGGATTTTGTTGTTCCGTTTGTAATTTCCTCATTTTCCATTTGCTATGAGACACAAAACTACACCGGTAAAGGGTATGTTTAAAAAAGTGGTGGCGGCACTGCCGAATATAACACTTTTAATTGGTATACCCTTCACCATGCGTGGCAAGGGTATATAAAAGTTTGTCATTCCGTTTGTAATTTCCACATAAATTATATATATTCTTTATAGTCGTAGATGGTGGAAAACACCAAATATCCAAAATCGTAAATAACTATAAATAAGCGTTTAACCCATTTTGTACCGCCGTTGCGTTTTCTCAACACCATCTTTAAATGTAAATAAAACTGGTTTTAAACCTTCGATTTGAATCATTTAGCTTTCTATCCTTAGTTTAGAGGATTTACTATTCCGATCTGATTTTAAAAATGATATTCCTCCTTGGTGTCATTAAGGCAAACAAGCTTTAATAGAAACCAGCATACCAAAATTTGTAAAGAAATTTAAACGCTTTCGGGTAGTGGTACAAGATGGGTTAATTGGAATCAGGAACTCGATCTGTGTTCACTTATATTTCTGATTAAAATCTATATTTTCTGTAAAAAAAAAACTCAAAATATCTGAAAATCTCAATAACTATGTAAATATGTGTTTAATTGGGATCGTGCTCCTGATCTGTGATCACTCATATTTCTGACTAAAAATCGCTGTTTTATATGAAAACCTGAAAATATCTAAAATCGTTAAATAACTTTGTAAATAAGCGTTTAATTGAAAAAATAAGCTCGATCTATGATCTTTCATTTTTCTTACCAAAAATCGATTATTGTTATGAAAAAATCCTAAATAAATTTTCGAATACATTGTTGACGGTTTCTGGTTCTGGTGATCTTTAGAATGGCACAGACGATATTAGCCTTAAAGGTGTGGATCGTTTATTGATTATTCGCATATCATCGGTATTTAGCGGCACTCCGAGAAACAGTATAAAGGGGTCAAATCGTGGCCAATTGACATCGCCAAGACCGCTGTTAAAACGATTACCGAAAATATCAATTATTTCATGAATTGTATGACATGGAGCGCTATGCTGCTGGAACCAAAGATTATCGAAGTTCATATTTTCCATTTCAGCACATAACAAGTCCGTAATCATGGATCTGTATTCATTTCGGCCAAACTTCATTTCTTTTCAACAAACGCACAGTTTGGGCAACACAGCACTCACTTTGGAAATAAGTTTGCAGTATTTCCCAAGGTTTTCCAAGCGTACATCGATTCATTTTGGGTATTGAAAATAGGCGTAATCGGACCATTAAAAAATTAACGATATTGGATGAACCAGATAAATGTTTTTTTATACAAAATACACAAAAAGATTCCACCGAATATAACACTCTTGTTTTTACATAAAATGCAGCTGTTGCTTCCATTTCAGATAATTTTAAACAACAAACAAGAGAAATTATTTAACAAATGACGATCAATCGCTAAGAAAGAAAACATTTGTGATAAAAGCTAATTTAAAATTTAAGTTAATATTTTAACAAGTTCCCTATCAATACGGAAACGAAACATTTCATCAATGTAGAGAATTTTTGTTAATTTTTTTTATTTGTTTGTTGAAATTCATTTTATGTATGTATAATTTCATAAACTGTTTATCTCTAACTACGATTACTTACATATGAATTATTATGTATGGGAATATAAAATTGTGAAATACTCAAATTACTTAAAAATAAAATCTTAAACTACTAGTGCGAACTACTTATGTTAATTAACCAACAATGTTATTTGTGATCCAGGGCAAATAGGTTAAAACATTTGTATAAATACCAGGAAAGCCTTGCTCTAGATTACAGGCTATACCGCCCGATGCCACAATGCCGTATTGTATAAAACGTTTGACATCCGAATAGGTGTTAAAACCAACTAGTGGACCACCACTGTCTCCCCTACAGCTGTCACGACCCGTTTTCAAATCACCAGCACAAATATGTTTTAGATTTATATCGATTGAAAATGACGAAAATACATTTTGGCACACTGAACGGGATTGTCCTAAAACCTCTGCTTTTAAAAGTATTGACGATCTAGTGCCTTTAAATTAACAAAGGATTTTAAATAAATTTGAAGATAGTTATGAAGATAAACTTACTGTTTTCAGTAGCTCCCCAACCAGCTATGGTAAATTTATTTGTAGTCGTTTCATAAGATGGCTTTGTTATGGGCAAACATACAGGCTTAATATGTCCTACAACAAGTATTTGAAGTTATTAAAATTGTTATTTACGGCCATTATTACAACTTTCCTTCATGTTCGTAATAGTAAAAGGTAACTTTAAGCAGAGAATATAAATGATTTATATTCTTTGCTTTAAGTAATAAAGTTAACTTTTACTATTACGATCATAAAGGTAAGCTGTAAAAATGGCCCTTAGTCTATTAAAAATTGTACTGACTTTTGAAATCTACATTGCGGTCCAACTTTACCAAGGCAATATCATTAATGCGCCTTCTTTCATTATATTTGGGATGAGTGATTATTTTTTCTACTCCAAAATCTTCCACCACTGGACTGCATACATTTTTCCGGCCTTTTCTTCGGCAATCAGGATTTGTTGACAGATCATGTTCACCCAAACGTACACCAATTCTGTAAAATTATAGAAAAATTTTATTTAGATTTTTAATTTATATTTTTGTACACATATACCTACACAGGATATATGCCTTTGTTAACACAGTGTGTGGCGGTTAAAACATAACGGCTGGATATCAATGATCCACCACATTTAAACTCATCACCCGGTGCATCGTAGCGCAATAATGCCATCCATGGATATTCAGCTAAATCTGTTTCATTGCCACCGGCCACACGATCTCCTCCAGAACTGCCACAGCTTAATCCGTTAAGGATATTTAATCCTATATTATTATAACAGAAATATAAATAAATTTATAAAGTGGTTTTGATGTTGAGAGAAGTTGGTTTATAAGTACATATTTTAACATCTTAATTTGATGTATGACTTAAAAATGCACGATTTTTTTCAAATTTTTAGCTTTTATTTTGCAACATTTGTCCAATATAAATTTATTATAAGTATTGGCCATTGTTTGCTATGACATTTTCCCATCTTTCTGGCAACATATGGTTTCCAAACCAAAAAAACTGCTCATCTTTTTAAGCCAAGAAATCAAGGCAATTTTGAATATTCTGTTCTGAAGTGAAGCGTATCCCAGAGAGAGCATTCTACATCGATCAAACAAACAGTAGTCGGACAGGTCAAGGTCTGGACTACAAGACGGGTGAGGCAAAACTTCCCAACCACTTCTATCTAAATAGTTTTTAACAGCAATTGCGTTGTCATGGTGGAATATTACGGTTTCATGTCTGGCCACATATTCTGGGTGTTTGGCTTTGGTTTCGATTCGACAGGAGATCAAATACGATCTCTTACGCTTCGGGTTATCGTAATGGATATATTTTTCATTACAAGTAATGCTTCGGTACAAAAATGATGTTCTTTTATAGCGTTCAAACAGCATTTCAGACAAACAAAATAGTCTTTCAAGGTCTCTCAGCTATGGCACCCAATTTCCCGGCTTTTGGTAGCTCCCAATGGTTTTACAAGCTCTTGTTGAGTTTGACAACAATCTTCATGGAGTAATGCCTCCAATTCTTGGACTTCAAACTTTTTGGCTGGCCTGGGCGATATTTGTCTTCCGTATCAAAATCACTACTTCTGAACCACACGTTGAAACCGATGAAACACATTCACCATAAGCTTCCAAAATATGAGGCTTTGTTGGTATGAAATTCGACATTTTCGAAACAAAACAAAAAACGTTGTTTTCACTATAATGTTCAATAACTATGTGAGAATAAATGACAGATATGCACCCTTCAAAAATTACATATTAGTTATTAAAAACACAAACTGCGTTCCAGTTTAAAATGGATTTCTTACAAAGCAAAACCCTCTTCTGTTAGTTTTTCATATTTCAATTCTTGCGTAGAAAAAACCCTCCCATCTTGACAAAAAATTTTCATTAGTACAAAATTGTAAAAATAAATTAAAATAATAAAAATTGAATTAAAAAAATATTTTTTTTTTGTTCTCCCGAAAACTTGTCTTTTCTAATATAAAAAATCGACCAAATCCAAAACAAATCGAAACATTTTTCTTTCAATTTCATCTTAAACTAAAAATATTTTTTGAAAGCACAATATTTTTTCTAGAGTTTTCCTATTGCATTTCTTAGACACTTGAGTTATGACATTGTAAACTTTAAAACTCCTTTGAAATTCCATATGTTTTTCTTTTTAAAAGTTTCGATATTTTTTCCGAATACTAGCCGAAATCTGATCTAATCGTAAACCGAATATTTGGACGAATTCTAATGATTTGATAGCACTTTAAAAATTTAATTATGATTACACTTGTTCATATTATTATTTTTTTCCTTACATACATACCTTGAGCATTAAGTTGTGAATTATAATCTTTATTATAGTCAAGATCTTCAGTTAGTCTAGGATCAGTATTAGATGGTGTGACTTCTTGGTTTACTGTTGCCATAGTCGGTTTAACATAGTTATTTGGCAATTTGCAACAAAGTCGTATCTAAAATAATAATTTTTTTTTGTTAAATATAAATACATATAAATGTAATTTACATGAAAATAGTTATAATAGAAATATATACTTACTGGTTCATTACCACGCGAACACTTTGACTTAAATATATAATTTAAATAATACTTGGGAATTGCTTCAGTACTGCCATAATTCTGTGTCAATTCCCTTACGTATGGACATTCCTTATACGGAACACAAAAACCATTTTCCAATGCTGGTGTAGTGCAAGATTCCTCTGTAAATTTCAATACGAATTAATTTATTATTTGTAACTTTTTAACTTGTAATTAAAATAAAAAAACATACGTCCATTAATTACAGTTGCAAAAAACAAAACATTTAATAATTTAAATAAATTTCTATATAAACAGTTCATTTTTTAGTTTTTTACTAAAATGATTTTCCTCCACAAGTTTTTCAAGTTCAAGTTTTTACTACTAGTAGATGATTTTTCAAGCAAGTATTCTTCTCAACTGTTTATTAACACAAGCGATGCATACAGTTTTTATTAAATTACTTGTTTATATGTACAACAAATCTAAAATGTAAATGATCTTTAAATTTTAGTACAATAAACCGGCTTTTATTTCTCTCGAATTAAAAGCGTGCTTAAACTTGATTCTCTATACTATGTTGTTAAGTTATTTGAACGGTTCTCGAAATGCGTTCAATATATTTATGAATGAATGTAAAAATGAATTTGCAAAATATATGTATGTATTTATTTTTTATCAGACTATCAAAAGAGTGTATATCTTTTGATAGAGCAGTTATATAATGAATGTTTCTTGGAGACATATTTTCTTTATTATCTTAAGTTTCAAATAACAACAATTATATACAATTTTGTCAAAGCCATTTCCCATTTATCCTAATGGGGAAAGTCATTATTTCTCTAGTGCTAAGTAGTTAACAATTCAACGTTTACTACTAGGGTATTCATTCGACTAATGATCGTTCGATTAATCGAATAATTTCTTAGGAATAATTATTCGAGCATTTTAAAAATGGCCATTTTCGAATAACGAATAATTCGAACAATTTTATGTAGAATAATCGAATAAAAGGAATAAATGTTTATATATATTTAAATTTATTAAATTGCTTAAAATTTTTCATAATTTCAAATTCAAATAAGTACTAATGACTCACAAAAATTGTATTGTTTCTGAAATTCGACAAATGACGAAAGAGAATGGGACTTTCGATCACTGTAGATGAGTGTTCCGATAGCTCCTTCTATTAATACTAATATTTATGTATTGTAAGTTACAATTCTAAAAACAAATCTTTCAAAATTTTTAATTTAGGACTTGAACCAATGATAATAAAAGGTACGGAATAAAATATTTGTTATTTAGCTGGCGAAATATTAGAAAAATCGAAATTAATAATCAAAATTTTAACTTAGATTAAATTGGAGTTGAATGTAATGGAGAATGTGATTTTGAAACGGTCGTCGAAAGTGATATTGAGGATGACATTTATAATGATTATATTGAAATAGTTGAATGGCTTGATATTAAAATATATGTATATAAATGATGTTATTAACCGCGTACGTAAATGTTGCAAAATAATTAATAAATCGAATGATAAACACAAATATTGCAAACCAACGTTTTGTTACAAGAAAAGCATGGAGTTCGTCTTCTACATGATTTTGAACACCGTTGAACATCCTTGTCTAACATGGTAATAACTTTTTTCGTATTTGAAAATGCGTCAATCATGCCCTGCCTGACTTCGAATTAGCCACGTTCACTGACAATGATATCAAACTTTGGACAGATTCCCTTTATTGTGGAATTCCCCAAGACCACTTTATTAAGCAAAGATTCGGCAACGTTGATAGATACAATTTGTTATAAATAGTTTAGAAATAGTGAATAATTAATTTACTAAAGAATTAGTCTCAATTTAAAACCAGAATTAATGAACGACATAAAAAAGTTCTTAATACATTTATATTGTATTTGAATTCTGAAGCTAGTGCTTTAATAAATTTGAGCTAGTTGGACATGAACTAGCTCAAATTTATTAAAGCACTAGCTTTACCCGGTGCGCTTCGCTACCCCTGTCGTAGTAAAATAAAAAATATATAGCCTATTGACGCTTCCCAGTAAGGATCTATCTACGTTCCAAATTTCAATAAAATCGGTTCAGCCGTTTAGGCGTGATGATCAAACAAACAAACAAACTTACAAAGACATTTATATATTAATATAGATAGCTCCAAAACGGAAACTAAGGGGTTTGCTAGTCAATTGTTTTGTAGAATATTTCTGTTGAAAATTTAATGATGGACTTTGTTTTTGAATGTTTTTTAACATTATCAATACTTTAATTGTTAACTTTAACGTTATTTTTTGTTTTTCTTTAACAATAAAATATTAAAAAACCGTAACCAAAACTTCATTCTTTACTTTTTTAAACAAATTTAAGTTATTCGAATAATTCGATTAATTTTAAACGTGTGATCAAATTATTCGAATAAGTTAAAATCTCTTATTCGAGTTATTCGTTTTATTCGAATAAGAGAAATATCGAATAATTCGAATACCCTATTTACTACATAAGGTAGAATTCTAGCAGTTTATTTATAGTTACCAAATATGTAACCAAGGTATCTACCGGTCTCCATTTCATTTTAAAATATTCTTTATAGATAATTTTAACTAAATACAGTATCTAAAACCTAAATCCAATCTCTCAGTTTGTTATTAAAATACTCCAGAATAAAGTCATAATCAATATCGTCCTTTATTACACCAAATTATAAAATTGTTCTTTGTTTAGTTTTCTTCTAATATTTATTGTACAAATTTATAATTTTACACACTTTCATCATGGAATATTACGGTTTCATGTCTGGAAGTCAATGCTCGCATCATTCAACTCATGATATATAGGACCGCAATTTTGAAGATATTTCGATAAAATTTGGTACATATAATTTCGATACAATTGGACTAAATCGGTCATAATTGTTTAATTTATATAGGTATCTTCACAAATTTTGCTCCAAATATGTTTTATAATGAATTCATGTCACCAAATTTTATTTTGATCGGTCCATAATTACTCATAGCTCCCATATAAGACCCGCTTCCCAAAAACATTTTAATGTGCATAAATCTCCTAAAAATGTAGGTATACACATAAAAACAAACATAAATAATTTTCATATAGACATAAATCACACGACCGAATTTCATGGCGATTGGTCCATAATTGGACATAGCCCCCATATAAGGTGAAAATCACTCACGAATATAAATTATTTAAATTTTAAAAGAAAAATGTTTTTGCTCATTTACTTAGTGTAGGGTATTATATGGTCGGGCTTGACCGACCATCCTTTCTTACTTGTCTTTAAATTGAAGGTGTGAAAAAAATTTGGTAAAAAAACTCCAACAATGCTGTGAAATTTCGTTGATATAGCTCCAATAATTCCCGAGATACCAAATTATTGTTACAAACGGAATGACAAATTTCGAACTGAAAATTAAAATTCAGGAAAAATGTGTAAAAGAAAGATGTAGACTTAACATATGTAGTTTAGCTAGAATAAATTTCAGCCTAAAACTAAATTGTTATGTACTTATTGGAAAAGCATTTCCTAATCCTTTTTTTATATTAAACTTAAAGCCTCCTAAAAATCTGCCAAATACAGAGAATTGCATTATCGCCATGGATATTCGGCTTTGGTGTCGATTTGGCTGGTTAACCGGGCTTCACGTGCAAACTCTTACGCTTCGGGCAGCATTTCGGACATGAAAGACTATTTTCAAGGTCTCTCGGCTTCAATTCGTATGGAACTCAATTTCCCAGCTTTTTGATGAATCCTGATACTCGCAAACGTTTTGAATTTTTTGTTTGAGTAGCTCCCAATTGTTTTACAAGCTCTTGATGAGTGTGACAACAATCTTCATGTAGTAATGTCTCCAATTCTTGGTGTTCAATCTTTTTTGGCTGTCCTCGGCGATCTTTGTCTTCTGTGTCAAAATCACCACTTCTGAACCGAACAAACCATTTCTCACACGTTAAAACCGATGGAACACATTCACCAAAAGATTTAGTGAGCAATCGGTGTGCTTTAGCTGCACTAATTTCCCAATTAAAGAAGTAAAGCAAAACTTCCTGCATATGACGCTTTGTTGGTACAAAATTCGAACACTATAATGTTCAATAACTAAGTGAGAATAAATGTCATTAAAAACAAAAACCGAATTCAAAAGATACCGCATTTTTAAATCATACATCCAATATCCAATAGGGACGGAACGAAAAATTTTAATTTCCTTTCTATATATTATATTTTAAGTTCTGTAGATTTCAATATTCCCGGTAACCCTGTTTAAGCGGTAACGGTACTTTGGCTTAAATTATATTTTAGGGGTAAAGGTAGCTTAGCTATAACGGTAGCCAACCTGGCGAAAAAGCGGAGCAATAAAAGACAATTTCTATACATCCACTGAATTTAATGTACTATTAAGAGTTTTGCTTGTCATTATTTCTGTTGTAGTCTTTTTTTCGTTTTGATTTCAGAACATCTTTCGAAACTGTAAATATTTTGTGGCCAGTAATTTGTCCAGAAACGTCCAAGTTTTAAATTTTCTTGAAACACTTCACAATCAATTTTTAGTAATTGCTAATAAGCTTTTAACAAATGGAATTTCTAGATTTAATATTTCCCAATAAAAAAAAAACAAAAGCATTCTTTAATATCCCTGACTTTTTTCATAACAAGTTAATAATGACGTATAGCAACGATTTAAGTTTAGTATTTATTTTATTATGCACAATATGTATGAGTCACTTAAGACCAGAATTAATTAAGCTGAAATTCTTTTTTCATTACTTACCAATGCAAAAACAAAAAAAATGAACACAAAAAGAAAACAAACAGGTGTTGTACATCGTTTTCTCTTGTCCAATTTATGTAAAAGACACTACGCAATTTGGAGTAAAGCAGACATGGGGAACTAAAGTGGTAGAACTAGTTTGAGAGCAAAGCTTTTATTATAGATTGAGCTAAAACAATTAAAAGCAATTAAGATATTGTGGTTGAAATCACTTTGGTTGAATATTTATTTTGTGGAACGTATTCATCGATTAATTATAGTTATAAAGCGATGCAAAAAGGTTGCACAAATTATTATCAGCGACAAAAATGTGTTAATATCTTTATAGTACATAAATCTTTATAAGCATAGACACGAACGATCAGAAATAACTTTTTAAAAAACATAGTCAATTGCAGGCTATGAGAAAAAGAAATCCCCCCAAAACCGAAAGATTTTAATATTAAAAAAATTAATTTTAATTTATTTAATTATAATACAAATTTTACGAGGGCGGTTCACTTGAAAAAATGCACTTATGATGTTGGTCGATCAGATATTGAAAGTGCGTGAGATTGTGGAAGCCATAGGCATTTCGCATGGCTCAAGTCTATGGCAAAAATCAATGAATTAGGCTACGAATTGATCCCTCATCAGCCCCATTCTCCGGATTTAGCCCTGAGTGACTGTTTATTGTTTCAAAACCTGAAATAATAGTTCGGTTGAAAGAGATTTGACTCAAAATTATAAATTTTGGGTAAACAAAATTGTAGAAGGTTGAAAAATAAAATAATTTTTTATTCAAAAACATTAAGAAATAACATTTTGCATTTCTAAACTACCCTAAAAACGCTTTCAGTTTGGGTAGCTACCGTTACCGCTAAAGTACTTTTACCTGTAAATACTGTTACCGTTGTAAGGTTTTAATTTATGAAAGATACATTTTTAATTTCAATAATACCACATTTGTCAAATTATTTTTAATTTTTGTACAATATATTTTTTAATAATATAAGTCTGACCAAAATTACCATTACCCTTAAAATACCGTTACCGAAATAATCCAGATTAACTTTATGGTTAACTTCCTTGTTTAATAACTATTAAAACTGTACAATAACACACAAAAACCTAAGAATAACATTTTGTTACATCCTTTATTGTTAATAACATAATTTCTATTTTTTTTATATTTTTGACATCGTTCAGAATTACTAATTTATATAACTAATTTGTTGATGCATATTTATTATTATTATTATGTATAATAAATGCATATTCTATTCATACATACATAAATTTTAAAAAGATATACTTCCATTAATCCAAATTAAATGGTTAACATTTTAAATTGCTGATTTTGTTTTGTGTTTTTAATCCAATTGGCGTTACTAATTTAAATCTGTAAAAATAATAACACAATTAATATTAAATATTAAAATTTTCCAATTCACAACCTACGATGTATTGTTGTATCGTTATAAGGCAAACATTACACTGAGTAAATAAGCAAAACCATTTTTCTTTCAAATTTCAATAATTTTTTTTTGTGATTGATTTTCGGAAGTGGGCCTTATATGCAAGCTTGGCCAATTATTCACCGATCACCATGAATTCTGATCGCGTGATTTATTTCTATATCAAACATTTATGTTGCATTTTTTTATAGCAAAATATCTTCAATACTGCGACGTGTACTTTGGGCACATGTTTACATGAATAGCCAGCCAGCCAGACGGACGGTCATCGTTTAATACATTCATAAAGTGATTCTAAGTCGATCGGATACTTTAATGCTGTTGTAGGATATAAGAAACAAAGTAATTATAAATGTATACAACAATACATCGATACAACTGTACAACACCCGTTGTGAATTTTATTTTAATTTATTCACCTAAAATCGTAGACCAATTTTCTCTACTCTCTCTAGTATTATAATTGTATATTGAAGTAAATAATACATTTTTAATACAATTCACAAATTATACTACAATAAATCGATACAACACTATGATATTAATTGTCCAATTTAACCCTTACCTTGATTATCAGATCTTTGGATAAATGCTATTCCAGAGTTTTCTTTTAAATTATCCGTTATCCATTGTATATAATGCGATATATTTGTATAAATTCCTGGTATATTGACAACTCCACATTTGTTTACACCTATAGAAACGATTCCAAATTGTATAAAACGTGGTCGTTTGTCATAGAAATCTCGATAACCCAAAGGTCCTCCAGAATCGCCACGACATGAATCAACTAAGTTTCGGCCGCCTGCACAAACATGTCCATCGTTTAAGGGATGACGTAATTTATATTCACGCAACTGATTTTCACACTCCAAACGATTTACTCTGGGTACAAAAGCTGTCAATAAAACATCGGAAGTTGTGTCTAGAAATATTGAAAATAATTAAAATATACAGTTTAATTAAATCGGTTATGTGAAATGCATACCATTTTCGGTTTTACCCCATCCTGTTAGTACATAATTTTCATGCTCTTTCGTGCGTAGATTTTCATAAATCGGAAGACAAATTGGTTTGATGTGACCTATATAAAGGAATTAAAAGCAAGTAAGAATGTTATAATCGGCTGTGCCTAATATTGTATACCCACCATATGGTGAATATTGTAAGAAAATTATTAATGTTCAAGTCATTTTCCGGGGGGACATTGTATAGGGTCCTTGTATTGGACTTGGGACAAATCTTCCCGTACTTTACAATATAACATATTTATGACTGCTCAAACACTATTCTGGGGGGTCATTAGTATGGGGGCTAGGTGAAATCATTGCCCATTTTCAATACCAAAAAAAACTTTATCAACAGAGAGTATTTGTGGAAAATTTCAGCCAGCTAGCTCCTTTTGGACATGGCTATATCGTTGGTTTAAAAAATTTAAAACATTTAAATTATATTAAATGGTTTTATATAAACACATTAGTTACTCTACAAAAGTCCAATTTTTTGCTGTTTTGACATTTGAAACAAACTTTAACAAAGAGATTTCTCAAACCTGTTACTTAAGTTCAATAAAACGTTGGTTTGTATATTAAATATTGTTTATAATTTGTTTTGCGCTTAAAATATTAAGCTTAAACAAACAATATGTAAGACATGCGCAAATTCAAGACGAACTTAACAAGGTAACAGCAAGGTCGAATTCAAACAAACCCAGGCGAATTCATTAATTTTTTTATATATGGAGTTTGACATACCAGCGTTCCTGCGAAAATTTTGTATATGTGGCGTTTGACATTTCACCGTACAAATTTCCCAATGACACAGTTTTAATTAAATTTTTCAATTTCATTATTTCTAAATAATGTTGTTGAGATTTAGCATACACGATAATAACTATGCTCACTTACGTTTAAATTCCACTTTACGCCTTAATCTTATTAGTGCTATATCATTGTATATACTTTGGTAATTTTCGTGTATTATCACTTCTTCAATTTCAACATCTTCCACGGGTGGAGCACACTGTTTTTTTCTGATAACATTTGTGCAATCGACTGGAGTACTAATCTGAAACTCTCCCAAACGAACTGCTTTACTAAAAAAATAACAAAAGTTATAAGATTAGACAGATCGCAATAAAATACTTTTATTTGTTCTTACAGAAAATGTTCTCTTCCCTTAACACAATGAGCCGCTGTCAAGATATATTCTTAAAAAGAAAACTATTAATTTTAATTGGACAAGAGGTTAATTTTTCAATGCTCAATAACCTACGATCACTTATTAAGGTGCCACCACATTTGAAGGGATCAACGGGATCATCATATTTCAATAAAGCCATCCAAGGAAATTGAAATAGTGATGCGTTCAGACCATTTGCTACTGTATTTACTAAATAAACACCACATGTAGTATCTTTTAAAATATTCAATCCTTCAGCATTTAATTGAATTTCGCTTTCATGACAACAAACATGTGCAACATTTTTAAATGTTCCACAATGCAATGAAGCTAATTTTGATTTATCGTGCTCTGAAATAATTTCACCAGTTTGGCTGATTCGTGTAAAAAAATCATAAACTGTTTTACACGATTTGACTGGCATACAGAATCCAGGCTGTTGATCTGGGGTGAGACAGGGTGATGCATATTCTAGAAGAGAATTTAGATTTATTGTTTTAATTAAAAAATTAAAAAAAATTTTAATTTCTTAGAACTCGTACTTACTGGCATTTACGTGAATCGCTGCTACAATCAACACTAGGAACATCAACCAAAACATATTCAATTCTGAAATTAGTTGTTTATTTTAAATAATAAATATATTTATTATTTACTGGATATTTGTATAATTTTCTTTATAGTAATATTTAAATTTCTTAAATTAATTATGGTCTTGCACAAATGCAAAATAAAATACTACATGTTTACTTGATTTTTATTAGTTTTAGGAAACGTACTATTTTGTTTACTAACAACATTTATAAGTACGAATAACTTATTAGTTGATAATGTTGATATAATAGAAAATATTTAAATGTATTAGTTCTCTATAGTGAACAAATTTTATAAAAAAAATGCCTTTAGCTTTAAATTATTCTCTGAATATACCTACATATCAGCTATTTGAACTTACACTCTTCATGAACATTTATGAATTACATCCGTTTAATCAAATTGTACCCTAATACTATTAAGTATGCAGATTAGAACACACCCCTACATTAGCATCACTGAAATAGTGCGCATTTATGTGCAGAATATTGGAAAATCAGAAAAATGTCGAGGTCCAGAGTTTGAATACCGCGAAAAAATATTAATAAATACTTTTCCCATAATAATAGGGAATTTGCCGGGAATATTTTTTTTTTACATTTTTGTTGGCAAATTTTGGTAATTTTTTGCTTCAGTTTCCTTCTTAAATTTACAGTCATAGAGAATTATACACACAGTCTCAAAATTGAGTAAACACCAGTAAATATTTTGATATTTTTAAGATCATGAAAATAATTATATTCCTCCAACAAACTGAAACTTTTAAATTTGAATCGATGGATAGATTTATGGATTTTCATTAACATAAAATAACACAAATCATATGTCTATACATACACAAACATTGACTGAAATGTATTTTGTTGTTGTGAGAGTTAGGTTTTTTAGAACAGTTTTATTTCCACACAGATAAGAGAGATTCGTTGTGATTTGTTGTCAATCGAATAATTAAATATGTATAAATGACATAAATAATAAGTGGCAATATATGGATTCCGAGCCAAAAGATCTGCTCATCTTTTGATACCAAGAACGAATTCAGCCAATATCGGAAACTGTTCTAAAGTAGTCAGTAGTTGGACGGAGCACGGTCTGGACTAAAAAGCGGGTGCTACATGTGGCCGAACGTTCTCATGATGGAATATTACGGCTTCAAACGAATCAGTTGCGTTCGGTACAGGTTCCCTTTGATGGTCTGATTAGATTTCAGCAGCTCATAATAGATATATCTATCATGAGCTGAAGTTGCGTTCGGTACAGGTCCCCGTAATGATCTAATAAGCTTATAATATATAAGACCCTTTTGATCTCACCAAATACATAGCAATACAGACCTTAGCGCCATGGATATTTGGCTTTTATGTCGATTCGGCTGGTTGGCCGTTCTTCACATACGATCTGTTAAGCTTCTGGTAATTGTAATCGATCCATTTTTCATTATAGCGTTCAAGCTACATATGGTATCTGGAAATTTATTTATCGCACACATGCGATTTCGGGTTTCAACCTAATTTAACAAAAACTGTATATGTTCCAATACCTATCTTCTGTTTAAGTTTGGTTGATATCGGTTCCGTTTGAGCGTAATGCGGCGACATACGTAAGGCCAAAATCACCTCCTTTTTTATATATATTACTGTTATTATTAAAATACCGTGACCGCTAAATTGCCATTACCGAAATTTTCCAAATTGGCGATATCGTTTCAAACCAACTAATTTTCAAAAAAAAATCCACAAAATGAGTTTCTAACTACACAATTTTTTTTTTAACAATTTTTTTTTAACCACTTGGCAACAATGCACTCAAAAAGTTAAAAAAAAGTTTTGATTTCAAAGTGTTGAAAAACCCTAATAGCGATTCTTTACACCATTTCCAATTATATTTCAGAAGTTTCTAATTGTATTTATGAAATATCATGTATGATTAGAAATTCCTGAAATACAATTAGAAACTTCTGATTAAAATCCTCACTTCTGGCAAAATTTTTATGTTTTTTTAACAAAAAAAATTATAAAAATTATATTTTCTTTAAGAAATAATTATTTTAAATTCTGCTCTGCTTAGTTAATAAATAATTATCTACTAATAAAAAAATATTTATTTTACAGTTGTGGTCGTGGTCTACACAGTACCCACCTACTATTCAAATGAATTAATTTATTTATAATTTTTATTTTTCACTTATTGTTGAGCAAAATTTTTCACCTTCTTAAAATAAACTTGCACAAATTCAAATCCAAAATATTTTAAAATTTATTATGTCATTACAGTTTAATGAGAATGTAAATAAATTTAAATATACATAAATGCAAAGCAAAAACCCCAAAATTTCAATTCTCTGATAAAATCTAATGCAAAATGTTCAAACACACTTACTTTATAAGCTGCCCACATCTCTGGGGCATTCCCCAATACAATATTACGTACTCCACGAAAAAAAGTTTGTTTTTAGAAATTTCTTATCAATTGCTGAGCAGTAACAGTAGTATTATGAGTGTTTAAAGGGATGTAGACTAAAAGAAATATTAGACAATTCTTTTTTATAATTTTAAATAAAAAAATTTTACAAATGTTTGCAAAAGCTAAAAACAATCAATTGAAACTAATTTGAAATGATGTTTATAGTACAATATGTCCCAATTATTTGCCTACAATAAATATTTTAATATATTTTAACATTTTAAAATACATTTCTAAGTCATAGAGAGGGAGACCTTCTCTATGACTTAGAAATGTGTAGCCCACACAATAATTTGAGAAAAACATTGATTAAACTGTTCTTAGAAATAAATATTATAAAATATAATCAACAGTTTGAGTAAAAGAAATACACCATTTACAATTGAGCAATAAATTTATACAAATCTTCACTAATGAAATATAACAATGACAATTCATATGTATGTAAAAGATATATTAGTTTAGTTATAGATTTTTTTATTTAGTTGTTTTTATACCAATGTGCCTTTTTTATAACCTGCTGTTCTTTTGGCACAGAATCCATATTTTGCAAAAAAGATGGGAAAAGATCATAGGTAACAATGGCCAATAAAGGATGAGCCAAAAAAATTTATACTTATATTAAGTTAAGTAAAACTTAAACTGTTCAATATAAAAATTCTTAAAAATGCATAAATTTATTTAAATATTCTACTAATTCATTAAACATTAAAATATTGTCATATTATTCGGTTTTTATAAATTTATCCACTTGTTTCCGTTACCTTTTTGGACGGAAATCGGAAATGTCCTGGGATACCTATCTCCTGTTCTTTAATTATTTTGTACAAGAGCAAAATACCTTTCCGCAGGCCTAAGTTCTGGACAGTTGGGTGAATTTGCCGCCCGTTGTACAAAATTAATATTATTGATTGAATACCACTCAAGGGCCTTTATTCCATAGTGGCATGATACCAAATCGGGCCAGAAATATGAAGGCACTCTGTGCTGTTTTCAGAAATGTAAAAACCGTTTTTGTAGACACTACGTAATATAAATTTACGTAATATAAATAATTGGCTTCTTTTGCCACAACTGTAAATGGCTTGCCACTAGGGTGATCGATTCTTCGACATTTTTTAGAAACCGTTTCGGTTTTTTTATAATAACCGGTTAACCGGTTTTTTGCTAATATATTAAAATATGAAGAAAAAAGTTTATTTATTAAAATAATAGAACAATTTTGATTACTTCTTTTAACCTTCACAAAGTCTTCGGTTCTAATTTGAACCATTTCGAAATTAATATTTATTTTTTATCGAAAAGTGAGTGGTTGATATTTTATGAATTTTATTTAATTTCAAATGTCAACAACTACGTTAGGTTTTTAGAAAAACAAATTTGCAAAACGAATATCATCTATAAACTTGTTTGGACTTAAGGTCTTTGGGTCATATATGACCTGCAGCAGAAATCTTGAAATTTTGTTACACACAATTAAGTTAAATGTTTTCATAGCTTTGGTAGCACTACAATATATCTTTGGTAGCTCTCATACATATCTGCCTAATTTCATCATACATGCTAATCATTCGAATGAAAACTGGGATTCCCCAGGTAAAAAACAAAGCTATGTTTTTCTTATCCTTCATAAGGTCTTCGAGTAAAATTTGACCCATTTTGAAATTAAAATTGAATTTTTTCTAAAAGTGAGAGGTTGATATTTTATGACTTTAATTTCAAATGTCAAACATTTCGTTAGGTTTTTTTTTTAAATTGATAAAAAGTATTCTTTTTTCTATTTAGTTGAAAGTAGACCCAAAGATCGTTAACGTGAGTAAATTTGAAGACTTTATGAAGTTAAATAATCTCTTAGGAATCAAGCACAGTTTAAATGCTTTGGAGTATATCGATATTTTCTTTTGTTTTTATAAAACTAGACATCAAAAATTATCTTTCACTCAGTGTACTTGTAGGACATATAGATAACAAAGCATTGAGTAAGTTTTCTGGCTTTTTGGATCACTTGTCTATATAATAAAAGTCTTCTAAAATATTTGGAGTATTTGTTTTAAAAAGTTTTTTGGATTTTGAATATTTTTTAAAATTTTTAATACACTAAAACTCATAAAACACACTTTTAGAAAAAACCGGCTATTCGAGGAGAAAACCCCGGTTTCTTCGATATTCGAAATGTAAGCTCTTCAAAAAAACCGAAACCGACCTTACCAAAAAAACCGGTTAAAACCGAGCCGATTACCCTACTTGCCACATAAGAAACTTTTTGGAGAATTTTGTGTTTTTTTGTCCGGTATTGTTCTTGAACATTACCTCGACCATCAGCCACATAAAAATTTTGATCCGGAAATTGTGAAAAGTTTGTCAGTACATAAACAACTGGGTTTTTACTGCATTGTGATCTAGAATTTTCTGAACTTTATACGACTTTAACTTTACGAGCTTCTTCTGATAGAAGTGTTCGGTGCTCTCCGAAAGATTTGTTCAACTTCTTTTGCCTTAGCAATATCGGTTAGACCTTTTTTTCTATCTGATCCAGGTTTTCTTTCAATGTTCAAGTCTTCCTTACACAAAAAATCTGTTACAATTTTTTTGAAAGTTCTTATTGAATTTTTTGAAAAGTTTTAATTATTTTGTCACTTACTTTTTGTTCGCTGTCCATTATGACCGAAATAACAGCTGAAAATTAATGATTTAGAAATGATAAATCATTGACATCTTTTTAAATCAACGTCATTTAAAAAAATGTTTGGACCAAGGATAAATTTTTGCTAGAATAGATTTAAATTTTTCATTTTTAAGTCTCGATAATTCTTACGGGAATATGCTCAATTATGGAGCAAGTTTAACCATATTTAAAAATATAATAAATTTTATTATCTAAAATATAAACATTTTATTATGTTTTAGTGTATTTAATGAATTAATTAGCCTTTTACCTCAATTCAGAGAGAACCAATGTGAAATCATGAACCGAATTTTAAAATATTTCCAACAATCAATTTATGGTCCAATTTTGCAGATTTTTACCTGGATATTTTTTTTATTTGTCTTAATTTATTTCCAGAATATTGAAACTTTATAAAGTCAGAAACGAATATTGTAAAAATTGCAAATCATGATGAAGGGTATAAATAAATGTCTACTAGAGCGTCTCTCTTCATATGGGGAAAAAAGTGTTTTTGTTACCCTCTTAACTAATTTATTGGCTTATATATAAGTGCTTAAAATTATGAAAAGATTCTTGTTGAAATTGACAAAACCTACCACACTATAACTTAACAGTTTTTTCGCAATGTTGTTCAAATCTACTACAATATGTTGCACAAATGTTAAAGGTTAATTAATGTATACATTTTTTTTATTCGTTTATAATAGATAAAAATAATTAAATTAATTATACAATATTAATAAGAAAATCATAATGCTGGACTATCTTATCATATGCATTTAATGAATACATCCCTGTAAGTGCATTAATTTTTTTTGCAACGCCTTTCTAATCAATAATGTTATGCGTGATCCATGGCAAATATGTTAAAACATTTGTATAAACGCCGGGAAAACCTTGCTGAAGATTACAGGCTGTACCACCCGATGCCACAATGCCGTATTGTATGAAATGTTTAACATTCGAATATGTGTTAAAAGCAACTAGTGGACCTCCGCTGTCTCCCTTACATGTGTCACGACCTGTTTGCCGATTTCCAGCACAAATATGTTTTTCATTTATTTTGACAGATAATGGTGAATAGAAATATTGGCACACTGAACGGGATTGTCTTAAAACCTCTGCTTTTAAAAGAACTAGCGATCTAGTGCCTTCAAATTGAAAAGAAATTTAAATAAATATAAATTTAAAAATCGTTATAAAGATAAAATTACGGTTTTCAGTAACTCCCCAACCAGCTATGGTAAACTGATTTGTATTAATTTCATAAGATGACTTTATTATGGGCAAACATACAGGCTTAATATGTCCTGTAACAAGTATTTGAAGTTATTTCAATTTTATTTAGTCTATTAAAAATTGCTCTTACTTTTGAAATCTACATCGCGGTCCAACTTTATCAAGGCAATATCATTAATGCGCATTCTTTCATTGTATCTGGGATGAGGAATAATTTTCTCTATCCCAAAATCTTCTACAACTGGATTACATACATATTTCCATCCCTTTCGTCTGCAATCAGGATTTGTTGATAGATCATGTTCACCCAAACGTACACCAATTCTGAAAATTATATAGATAAGAGAAATTGTATATTTAGATTTTACATTTATTTGATCATATATCTACACTTGATAGGTTGCCTGATTGACACAGTGTGTAGCTGTCAATACATAACGGTTTGATATCAAAGATCCACCACAATTAATTTGATCACTTCCTTCATTGTACGTTAGTAGTGCCATCCATGGATATTCCGCTAAATCAGCCTCATTTCCGCCAGCCAAGCGATTGCCTCCAGATCTGCCGCAGCTTAATTCAGCAAGAATGTTTAATCCTACATATATCCATACATAATAGAAATGTATAATTTAAATTTTATAAAGAAAGTACATGAACAAATATTAAAGCTTTTCACAAAATATCCAATATGGACTTAAAGAAAATAGCAAAAGATTTCGTCACACTGTTTCAAAAGCCATTAAATAGTATAAGGAAGACTTGAACATTGAAAGAAACCAGGTCTAACAGATAATGGTAAGGCAAAAGAAGTCGAACAACTCTTTCGAAGAGCACCGAACCATTCTGTCAGAAAAGCAGCTCGTAAAGTTAAATGCTCTGATTCATTTGTACCCAGAGACAAAGCTAAAGCTTGGTTGAAGTCGTATAAAGTTCCAGAAAGCAATGCGGTAAAGAATACACCTGTTTTCACAACTTCCGGGTCAAGATTTTTATGTGGCTAATGTACGAGGTAATGTTCAAGAACAATACCCCTAGACGTTTCTTGTGTGGCAAGCTATTTGCAGTTGTGTCAAAATAAGCACAGATTGTCTCCATATTTCTGGCTTGATTTGGAATCATTCTACTATGGAAAAAGAGGCCCTTGAGTGGTATTCAAACAATAATGTCAATTTTGTAACACGGGAGGCAAAACCCAAAAAAAGAATTATAGAACACAGGAAAGATATTCCAGGACATGTCCGATTTTAAGCGTTAATGGACCACCTAGTTCAAAAAGGTAACGGAAGCAACTATAAAATCTTTAATGGGACGATTTACTTAAAAAGTGAATAAATTTATAAATACATACCAAGTAATATTTTGCCAATATTTTACATACCTTGTGAATTAAATTGCGAACTGAATTCTCTATTATAGTCAAGATCTTCAGTTAAAGTAGGATCTGGTTTAGCAGTAATTGCCTTGGATTGTGTATTTTGTGGAACATAATTATTTGAAAATTTGCAACATAATCGTATCTAAAAAAACAGTGTTTTCAAATAATTAACATTTATTTGAAAGTAATTTAAAACAATAGGTCTGTTCTTTTACTTTCCCAGTAAATACTTGCAACGAGAGAATAAAATCAAAATTTACAAAATTACTCTTTTCCAGTAACAATTGTTTTATACACAAAATTTTCTTATTTTATTCCTTTTAAAATGTATAAATACTCACATTTTCTTCACCACAAAAATAAAATTGTAAATAAATAAACAATAATACAAAACATTTGAAATATAAGCTGCTAACCATAGAGAATTATACATAGAGACGAGACACTCCGATTTGTCAAACAAAAATACAACAAATCATATGTTTGATACAACAACAAAATATATTGACTAGCATGTATTTTGTTGTTTCCAGAGATAGGTTTTTGACAACAGACTTAGGTTTTTGACAATTACGTCTCGTCTCTATGTTACCCTATGCTGCTAACTATTACGAGTTCCAAATAGAACTTGTAATAGTTTGCAACGAGAGAACACTCTCTAAAATGTATACGCTCTTGATTTTTTCTCTACTTGCAAGTTTTTTGAGTTAATGAACGCTTTTCCAGTAACAATTGTTACTAACTAGTAACAACTTTTAGTTATTGAACAGAGCTAATATAAAACACTTACCGGTTCGTTATCCCGAGAACATTTTGATTTTATTAAGACATTTAAGTCATTCTTTGGAATTGCATCGTAACTGCCATAATGTTTCACGAGATTATTTGCATAGGGACACTCATTGTATGGAACACATAAACCAGTTTCCATTGGCGGTGTAATGCAGGACTGTGCTTCTGCATTAATACAAAATAATTTATTGAATAATACAAAATAATTTATTTTTTTTTAATACAAAATAATTTATTGAATAACCTTTTTAAACAATAAAATAAATTACAGTTTTACGGTTGCAAAAATGTAACTGTAAAATTTTTTGAAATACAATTAGAAATTTCTGAAATACAATAGGAAATAGTGCAAATCTCTTTATGCTTTGAACTTTCTTCTAAAATAACCTGTTAGTTATATCATTCATTATATCATTTACCAGTTAATTTGAAAAAAAAAAATTATTTTAAGAAACAAATTTAAGTTTAACATACCATGTGATTTAAATTGAGAATTGATATTGCTATTATAGTCGAGATCTTCAGTTAAAGTAGGATCAGGTTTAGCGGGATTTACCTTGAGTGACTTATTTTTCCGAACATAAGTATTTGACAATTTGCAACATAATCGTATCTAAAAAACAGATATTTCAAATAATGTACATATATTTGAAAGTAAGTAAACTCTTACCGGTTCGTTATCCCCAGAACACTTTGAATTTATTAAGACATTTAAGTCGTTCTTTGGAATTGCATTGTAACTGCCATATTGATTCACAAGGTTATTTGCATATGGACACTCATTGTATGGAACACAAAATCCATTTTCCATTACTGGTGTACTGCAGGACTGTGCTGCTGTAAGTTTTAATACAAAATAATTTATTGAATCCCATTATATTGCTATTAGTTAACGAAAATTTTAAGTAATTAAGAATTGACGAATCATAATCCTTGCCTTGATTTGACATTATCCCAGAAGTTTCTTTCAAATTATCTGTTATCCATTGCATATAATGCGATATATTTGTATAAACTCCCGGTTCAACACCACATTTGTGCAGACCATAAGAAACGATTCCAAATTGTATAAAACGTGGCCGTTTGTCATACAAATCTCGATAACCTAAAGGTCCTCCAGAATCGCCACGACATGTATCAACTAAGTTTCGGCCGCCGGCGCAAACATGTCCCTCGTTTAAGGGAAGACGATTATTATGAAACTGATTTTCACACTCCGAACGATTTAATCTGGGTACAAAAGCTGTCAATAAAACATCGGAATATGTGTCTAAAAATAATGAAAATAATTAAAATATACAGTTTAATTAAAAATATGTGTAAAGTTCAGACCATTTTCTGTCTTGCCCCATCCTGATATCACAAAGTTATCCGGTTGTTTTGATCTTAATTGATCATAAATCGGTAGGCAAATTGGTTTAATATGTTCTAAATAAACAGGATAGTTGTGTATTAGAATAATTTAGTCATAGAGAAAATATACATAGAGCGGAAACTATAAAAAAAACTCTAACAAAAAAATTACTTGAAAAAGTTACACAAACGAATGTTGTTTTTGTTTTCACATAGTTTTTTTATACTAATACATTCTCACCACTTAGGTTTTTGATAACTGAGTTAGGTCTTTGTCAGGAGAGTTTCCGATCTATGTGTATTAATCTATGAATTTAGTACATAATATTTTTTATAGAACAGGAGTATTTTTGAATGTTAAATATTTTGCTGCCTTACGTTTAAATTCCACTTTACGATTTAATCTTATTAGTGCTATATCATTATATATTCCATGAAAATGTTCATGAATTATCATTTCTTCAATTCCAATATCTTCCACGGGTGGAGCACAATGATTTTTTCGTGATACATTTGTACAATCGATGGTAGTACTTATCTGATATTCTCCCAAGCGGACTTGTTTACTGAAATAAAAATAATACATATCAATATATAGCACTTAATGCTTGATAAATCCGAATAAAACTTACAGTTCATGTTCATTTCCCTTAATACAATGAGCAGCTGTCAAAACATATTCTTAAAAATAAACTATTAGTGTTATTTTCTGTTTATGATTGAATGTGCAATTACTTGATAAGCCACAAAAAATATTGAAAAAATAAATATAGGATATTTTATATTTACTTTTAAGACGAAAATAAATACATATATTAAAAGTCAAATACATATTGTATTAAAATGAACACATAAAATTAAACAACTCGTGTGGCTTATCATGTTTTTGCAGTAGGCCCTTAACATGTTTCAACACTTACGATCATTTATTAAGGTGCCACCACATTTAAAGGGACTGGCATTGTCGTTATATTTCAATAAAACCATCCATGGATATTGAAATAGAGATGCTTTCTCACCATTTGCTATTGAATTGACAAAATACGCACCACAAGTATTATTTTTTAATATATTCAAACCATCAATATTCAATTGAATATCGGTTTCTCCACAACAAACATGTTTGACATTTTTAAATGTACCACAATACAATGAGGCTAATCTTAATTTATCTTGTTCTGAAATAATGCCATCACTGTGACTGATAAAAAAATCATAAATTGGTTTACATGATTTGACCGGCATACAAAGACCAGGTCGTTGGTTCGTGGTGAGGCATGGTGAAGCATATTCTTAAAAAAAATTATTAAAAAAATAAAAATAATTATGTATGTAGTAATGGAAGTTTTATGTTTGTGATATTTTATTTTATATATTCGACATTTATTCAATAATTGTTTTAATTTAATTAGATTTTCTGTAATGTAGGCTTTCAAGGTCATTATTATATGTACCCCCATTAACACGAAGCCTGGTTATGCGTTAACTAATAATTATACTGTCGGTTAAAATTATTTTTGTATGAAAACTGTCAGTATAACTATTAGATAACACATAACCAGACTTCGTGTTACTGGGGGTTAAATGTAAATAAAATAAATTATTTAATTTTTCATCCGACGCTAAATATATATTTCTTTAGTCAGTTTTTACATTTAAACAATCAAAAATCCTAATCACAAAAGCCTTAAGCTGAATTCACCCATGAGTTTCTGAAACATTTTTTTTTTTATATGTAGTTTGAAGTCTCTCTCAAAAATAGAACGTCAAACTACAAAAAAAAATGTTCCGAACAAAAAATGTTTCAGAAACTCATGGGTGAATTCAGCTTTAAAGTCGATTTTAAGTCCATAAATGACTATTATTTTAAATTTCGTACCATAAAACAAATTTAAAATATAATTTAAAACTTTGTTTTATTATTTTACAATAAGCTTTTTTATTTTTTTTAAGCTTTTTTATTTACATTATTTTTATTTGTTTTCATTTTTTGAAATTTCTTATTTTTATTTACATTCATTGAAAAATATTTTAATTTATTTGAATATATTAGTTGGAAAAAGTTTTGAAAGCTTTTTAAAAATATTTCTTATGGTACGAAAAAAACAAAAGTTCTATATTAAAATAAAAAATTAACTTTAAAATTTCTTTTATAGGCTGAAAGTTTTTACCATAGAGAATAGACATAGAGCGGAAACTCTCCTGTCAATGACCTAACTCAGTTGTCAGAAACCTAAGTGGTAATAATGTATTAGTAGAAAAAACCATGACACAACAATATAAGGTACAATTGTAACGGCAAACAAAAGAAAATATTAAACAAATCAAAATCAAAGTTTGACGTTATAGGGGTAAATATTGAAAACTCTCCCTAGTGATTCTACCTTCTACAATTATTCTATCATGGAAAAAACTAAGTGAAAACAAAAACAACACTCGTATGAGTGATTATTTTGACCAATTTTTTTGTTTGAGTTTTTTTCTAGTTTCCGCTCTATGTGTATTTCTCTATGGATTTTACACCATGACATAAAAACACAAAATAATCAAAATTAAATATTACAGTAAAATCTTAAACTTTAAGCTAACTAATATCACAGTTGAAATCAAAGTTCATTTTTCAATACTTACGGGATTTTACATAAGTCACTGTTAGAGTGAAGATTAGGAACAGCAACCGAAACATGTTAATGTTTGATATATTACAGCTACAAACTAAAATAATATTTAAACGAATTGTTTTGTAAACGGTTTTTCTACGTGCAAATAATTGTTTTTAGTACAAATTTTCACTAAAGAGTAACTATTTTAAATTCAGCTATATTTAAAATAATAATAAAATTTTTGCTTATGAAAATATTTAATTAACAATTTCCTTGTATTTATTTTTCACTTATTTTGAACAATAATTCGAAATTATTCACCACAACTTCAAGTAGAAAAAATTTGCACAAATTGAAATGCAGAAATGTTTATATTTATATAGTATTTCATTTAAGTTTATGTAGAATAAAATTTGGATATTAATACGTTTCGGGTTGGAAAATGTTAACCACAAATGTTAAGTATTCACCAAAGATTCGAAAGAATTAATTCTTAATTCAATTTGCAAAATTAATTCGTTGTATTTATGTATTCCTTAGTACTCCAAACATAGGAATAAAGTCAGTCATTTAAGAATTATTTCTCTATAGAATTAATTTTTTATTGAATGATTCAAATTTTCTTCAGTTCAATTCTATTATAAATAGGCTTATGTCAATTTTTTTCAATTCATTTTGTAAATGATTGAAAACAAAACGAAAACAAATTTGATGAAGAACAAATATTTCAATTAACAAAAAAGCAATCATTGAAATGTTGAATGAATTGTATTTAAATTAAATTCTTTGAATGAAGCTTAAAATTAAATTATCGGAATATATTTATGGAATGAATGGCTGACATTTTTTAATTCAGAATTAAGATTTTAATATGCTCAAATTGAATTAATTAATTAATTCGAAGCTCTGGTATTAACCATATATCTGCGGCATTCTCTAATACATATTAGAGTATGTCGAGCTTATCAGATATTTTTTATTCACAAAATTTGCGGAATTTAAAAAAAAATAGCAATACAAAAAAACGCAAATCAACATAGCAATATATACTACTCGAAAATGTATATTGCTTTTAAATTAATATTATGACAGACTATACAAAAGAATTATTTCGGTAACGGTGTTTTAGCGGTAGCGGAATTCCCTGTTATTTCGATAACGGTTATTTAATTCTGAATTAAATTATTAATACAATTTACAAAATGTATAATTATAATTTTAAATAATTTATAGAACATCTTAAACGGCATTTAGGAGTGACGGTAGCCAAACTTGTTTACAGTTTTTACCTTGATGATAGGTTTTTTTATTTTTATCTCACAATTATTTTTGTACACAAATAATATATTTTTACAAAACATAATTTATATTTTACCACATATGATCAGTTATCCATTGTAAATGATGTGAAATATTTGAATAAGTTGTGGGAGGACTTTCAAAGCCACAATTATCTAAACCAATGCTGACAACTCCAAATTGTATAAAACGTAGACGGTCATTATAAAAATCTTTGTAGCCTAAAGGTCCGCCTGAGTCACCACGACAGGCATCAACTGTATTTAAACCACCAGCGCATATCTGACCCTCATTAATTGGCAGACGTAGGTAATGTTTTCTTAATTCCAATTGGCATTGGTCACGTCCTACATTAAATACAACGGCCACCATAAGCACATCCGAGGAACTGCCTAAAAAGTCCAAAACATCTCTAGAAATTTAATATCAAATTGTAAAATAATATATATTTTGTTCTACAACATACGATTTTCAGTGGCCCCCCATCCAGATATAACATATTGGCTGTATTCCTTTGTTCTCAAATTGTCGTATATTGGCAAGCATATGGGTTTAATGTGTCCTTAACATAATGACAAATTATACAAGAATTATTTTCATTAACAATTAAAAAGTATTATTCGTTACTTACTTTGAAATTGCACTGTTCGATTGAGACGTATAAGTGCTATGTCATAATATAAATTTCCCTGATAATTTTCATGTATTAATATTTCTTCGATGCCAACATCTTCAACCGGATCTGCGCATACGTTTTTGCGTGTCGAATTTGTACAATCCTTATCTGTGCTGATTTGATATTCTCCTAATCTTGCTGCTATACTGAAAATAAAATATATATGTATATATTCTGGATCCTTATAGATAACGGAATCGATTAAGCCATGTACGTCTGTCTGTCTGTACATACATGTCTTCATACATCAATATCTCCGGAATTCTTCCGGCTCGGTTGCTATTTAAAATCGAGAAAATCGGTCCACAAATGTCTGAGATATAAGGAAAAAACCAGGACAACCTCGATTTTTGACTAAGTCATTAATATAGACAATATGGATATCTAATGATATATATTTCAAAGACCTTTGCAACGACGTATGTATATAAGACCATAGTAAGTTTTCACCAAAAGTTTTTTTTCGCCAAAAAAAAATTGAAAAAACAAAAAAAAAAATTGAAAAAATTAAAAAAAAACAAGTAAGAGAGCTATATTCGACTGTGCCGAACCTTATATACCATAGTAGAAAAATAGAAGGTAGTTTCATTCTCTCTTTATTTTTTAAAATTCTACGTCTGACATGCTTAAGGATTTTGACGTTTTCGTTAAAATAGTAATACCATATTAATTAAAAATTTTCCCATATATTCTTTGAAGTTTGTGAAAAAATTAATACATAATTTTCATTAATTTGAAAAATATTTACTATCAAATTGGGATCAAAGGTAAGATTTTTATTTTCAAATATTTCAAAACTAATTTGTGAACATTATTTTAAGATTTAACAACCATGAGTTGCATTTTCCCCAACTGCGAAAATACCAAATATTTTTGCAAAAATTCAAATGTAAATTTTTTTAAAGTCCCTACATTACCTAACAAACGACAACAGTGGCTGGATGTATGTAAAACTTGCGAAGAAGATTTGCCAAAAGAGCCAATGGTGTGCTCCGACCATTTCCTTAAAAGCAATATTTCAGTTAATACATTAACTTCCAACACAACATACCTAATAAATTTTTATTTAAATACTAATATTACAGAAAATAAATTACACATGTTTTGTAAAAAATTTCTCTAAAATAAAAATCATTTTTTGGAATGTGGCAACGCTTTTTATAATGCTCACAAAATAAGGAAACTTCAAAAAACCTTATTTGAAAAAAAAAATTTTGATTGAAACTACCTTCTATATTTTTATCATGTTATATACCCTTCACCAATTATACTTCAAAATAAAAATTTTAAATATTTTTAGGTAATATCTCAAACGTAGTGTATTTAAGAATGAATTCATTATTGAAACATTAATTTTTTCATTAATACAAATCTATTACGAAATAGCTTAATTGAATGAATTAATTTTTCTTCAATTGAAATCTATTATAGAGGCTTAGTAAATTTTCATTAATTTTGTAAATGAAAACAAATGAAGAAAAAACATTTGTATTATAAAATCTATAGATTTTAATTTAAAAAAATGTAATCATTCAAAGGTTGAATAAATTATGAATTAATTCAATGATGAATTCTATTAAAATAAATAAATAATTTGAAATTATTGAAACTATTAATTCTGAATTAAGATTTCAGTGAATTAAGTTTAAATTGAATCAATTAATTAATTCGAAGTTCTGCCCGAAAGCAATGCTAGGAGTGATCGACAATTGGTTCTACCGAATGGACCACACTGTAGGTGATCCCATTTGAATGCAGTTATCTTTAAAAAGTAGATGTCAGAGATTGTTATTTCGGGTCATAATATAGATTCATATATCCAATTATATTTCAAGTGGTTTATTTAAAATGTAAACAATTTCTATAACCCTATTTTAGATAAATATGTAATAGATATATGAAGAATTTTTCTCAGATATATGCATTTTTTGGTATTTGATTCGAAAACGGTTACCACATGTGATCATTTATATCAACATGATGATATGGTCATTATATAGTTTGATTTATTTGAAATTTTACAATACTTACAGTATATTATTTGATTTAGAAATACAATGAGCCGCAGTTAGAACGTAGCCTGAAACGTTGTAAGGATGAATGTTATGTATTTGTAATTGTATTGATATTAAAAATTTAAGTTCTTGCTTACGATCGCTTATTAAAGATCCACCACATTTAAAAACATTAAGTTCGTCGTCGTATTTCAATAAAGCCATCCAGGGAAAACCGAATAGTGCGGCGACATGACCATTAGCTACTCTATCACCGCTGTACATGCCACAAGTAGTAGTATTCTGCAGTATATTGAAGCCATCGACATTTAATTGAACTTCAGATTCTAAACAACAAATGAGAGGCTTTAACAAACAAATTATATTAATATTAGTTTTCTTTTAACAATTTTTATGCATGCACTTCATACACTTACCCTATTTTTCAATCTACCACATTGTAGTTGCAATAATTTTTCCCGATCGTTGATTGAAATATCAGTTCCAGTTTTTTGAATATTTTGCAATATTTCATATGTAGTTCTGCAAGATTTTACTGGTACACATCTTCCAGTTTCTTGATTTGGCATTTGACATTCGGTGCCATACTCTAATCAATATAAAGTTTATGTTCGGAAATTCCAATATATTAAAAAAAACCCAATATTTAAAATATACTTACGCCCATTAACGTTTATAAGAGCAAATATTATTAAAAGTGCAATAATTTTTAAACTGCGAAACATTTTATACATCTGTATAAGTGAACTGCATTAATGCAACTGATAATAAAATCTTTAGTCAATACAAAACATTTTAAATATAATTAAAATAATCGAATAAATATAATACGTCATTAATAAAGATAAACAAGAATAGAAATATATGTATATGAATATATTGTTATATATTTTTTATAAAATAAGAAACTAGTTTTTAGCCAAATAATTGAAATTATAATATTTATCTCAATATAAAAAAAATAACTATTTCTTTCTTTTTTTTGTAGTAGAATTGTTTTGTTTTTATTATCGTTCTTTATCTTGATCCTTTTTTATGTGCTAACTAGACATATAATGTATGACTCCTTGGCGCGAATTTTTAGAATTGCTTCCAATCATTAAAGAAGTTGTCAAACAATTGGGTTGTCATTCGAATAATCGAGGAAAAGATATAGGTTAGGTTAGGTTATGAAGGCAGCTAGTTATCAGCCAGCTCACTTGGGTCCATGAAGTTGGTCCCTTTGTGTTACCCTAAAGATCATGCTCAGAACCTCAAGAGATTCTTCACATGTCAGACCTGGGTTCAATGCCGAACCAACCTGACGCACGAATGAACGAATCCATCCTCCTGATATCAAGAGTAGATAGATCCGCTAGGCCGTGCAAAAATGGACTACCTATTGTCGCAGTCCGCACCCCTGCTAAGGCAGGGCAAAGACAGAGGAGATGTTCAATCGTCTCATTCTCGTCTTCATCATGGCAACTTCTACAGAAGTCATTATATGGAGTGTTCATTCTCCTAGCATGCTCACCTATCAAGCAATGCCCCGTGAGCACTGACATCATAGCTCGAAGCCTAGCCCGAGGTAGCCCCGTGAGGGACATTGACCTACGATGGTCATAAACGGGCCAGGTGAGTCTCGATATCGTGCAGTTTGTCGAGTTAGACCATCTGAGTTGAGCAGACTCAAATAATTTACGCTGTATGATTGACTTACAGCAAGACAGCGGTGAACCGACCAAGTTATCGATCTCGTCAATTTGTAGGCGAGAGCCTCTTTTGGCCAGTTCATCCGCAATAGCATTGCCAGGTACACCAGAGTGACCAGGCACCCAGAATAACTCCAGGTTAGAATGTCTCGCCATCTCATTAAGAGATACCCGGCATTCATGTACCAATCTGGATGTCGAGTAGACGCCAGATAGGGATTTGATAGCAGGCTTACTGTCAGTACAGATTCGGATATTCACACCAAATAGCCTATAGTACTTCATCCAGTGTACCGCCCTTTTGATCGCTGAAATCTCAGCTTGGATTACACTACATTGATCATGTAGCCTGAAACACACCCTCTTCTGAAGATGGGGAATATAGAAGCCTCCACCCACCCCATCCGCAGACTTAGAGCCATCTGTGTATATGACAAACGTGTCCATGGAAGAATTAGACCCACCCGTCAATGACACAGAGAAGCGTCTGTCAATAAAGGGTAAGGGAGTGCAGTAGTCAATATTAGCAGGTATATAAGATATACCGCCCAAAATAGACGCATGGCCAGTACAACTAGACCTCCATGCCCCAACAGTACTTAACCTAACCGCCGAATTTATGGCCAATTGTTTTGCCATCAGATCAGCCGGTAGCCAGTGCATCATTACAAACAGAGCACGAGACGGAGTACTGCGCAGCGCACCCGTGATCATTAGTGCGGATATTCGCAGGATTCTCTCAATTATCCCACAGTAGGTGGATTTACTTAGAGCCTTCCACCAAACTAGTGCTCCATACATTAGTATGGGCTTGACCACCATATCGAAAAGCCATTTCGCATTCCTAGGGCTTATTCCCCAGGTACTCCCAATGGCCCTTCTGCAGGCATAGATAGCGACAGCCGCCTTGGACGCTCTCGCATGAATATTAAGGCTCCAGGACAGCTTAGAGTCTAGTATAATTCCCAGATACTTAGCACTATCCGAGAGTTTAAGTTCCACACCGTTAAGGCGCGGTAATGGGAACGGAGGGATTTTGTACCTTCTGGAGAACAGCACAAGCTCCGTTTTCCCAGGGTTCACACCTAGTCCACTTGCAGTGCTCCACTGGCTGAGTGTACTGAGTGAAGTTTGCAGGCATTGTGATAATGTGTCCAAGTGTTTTCCAGAAACAGCTACGGCAACATCATCAGCATATGCAACAGTTTTGCACATCATGGAATCCAATTTCATGAGTAACATATTGATGGCAAGATTCCACAAGAGTGGAGATAAAACCCCCCCCTGTGGAGTGCCCCGATTCGCTAATCTAAAAATAGTAGCAGTTCCCATAGAAGAGATAATGACTCTATTAGTCAGAAGTCTACCTATGAAGCAGATAATAGATTGATCTATATCCAGACCACCTAGAGCCGAAAGGATCGTCTCTGGCGTCACATTGTTAAAGGCCCCCTCAATATCCAAGAAGGCCACCAATGCATATTCCTTATGCTCGAGTGATTTTTCTACGAATCCCACAAGCGAATGTAAAGCAGTCTCAACAGATCTACCTTTCATATAGGCATGTTGAGACATGGATAGTCGGTTCGGGTTAATCGATGAACGAAGGTGTAAATCGATCAACCTTTCCATAGTTTTCAAGAGGAAGGACGATAGGCTAATAGGCCTAAAGTCCTTGGGTCTAGTATGAGATGCCTTCCCTCCCTTGGGAATGAAGGCCACCGTACATCTGGTCCACGACTCCGGAATATATGACCAAGCCAAGCAGGCCGAGTATATACGAGTCAACCAGGGAATAATTAAATCCTCATTCCGTTGCAGATCCGCCGGAATGATGCCATCAGGACCCGGAGATTTATATGGGTCAAAGCTACGCAGGGCCCATTTTAGTCTCTCCTCATTTATGAGAATTGTGACTTCAAAAGGCCCAGTATAAGATATCGCAGTGTTACCCTCAGATAGGGGAACACTGCCAGGGAAATGAGCGTCCATCAAAACCTCTAGGGTTTCCTTTCCGCTAGTAGTCCAGCTGTCGCTCGATTTCTGAATATAACTCGGGACAGCGGCCGAAGATGACAAGATCCTGCGCAAGCGACTCGTCTCAGAGGAACCTTCCACGCCGCTACAGAAGGACCTCCAGGATTTGCGCTTCGCGTTCCTAACCAGGTTCTTGAATTTATTCACAGAGGACTTGTAAACAGACCAGTTGCCCAGTCTCTTGGCCTCATTGAAAAGTTTGCGACACTCTCTACGAGTGTTCGCTATCTCGGAAGTCCACCAAGGTGGTTTTTTCCTACCTCTGCAGATACTAGGTCTGCATGAATCTGATATCGCTCTATCAAACGCATTAGTCAAATTGTTGACCGCAATTTCAATATCATTCCGATCACTAATGATCGGAGGGTCAGGGAGAAGGCGAGAGAGAGTAGCATGTTGCCCAACCCAATCAGTCCTTCTCCTGTTTCGGATAGGCATAGCCCCCTTTTCACGAACTTCAATAACAAAGTCTATGTACATATGATCAGAGAATGAACAGTCATTCGAAACTCTCCATCCACTGATAAGATCCGAGTGCCTAGAACTAACTAGCGTTAAATCAAGAACCTCCCTTCTGTTAGTAACTACAAAGGTTGGTTCTGAACCAGTGTTGACTATGTCTATGTTATTACAAAGAATGAATTCGAAAATTGACTCACCCCTTGCGTTGGTATCCGAGCTGCCCCATACAATATGATGTGCATTGGCATCAGCTCCAATAATAACCGGCAGATTCTCAACTCTTGCCCTTTCAATTATGTCGCGAAAAGATATATATATATGTATATATTTTTCATTTGATTGAATAACATTTTTCAATTTAGAATATGAAATTACTCGATCAATTACTGTCGTTTAATCGAATAGTCAAATAAATTTATTTTCAAGTTAAAAATAAAAAATAGTTTTTATAAACAACAATTTTAACAAAACTACCTCATTTGGATTATCTTGTCACTATTTAGGACTTAATAATAAACAATGTATCCTCACCCAGATGTAAAACAAAATGCCCATACAAAATTTGTTTTAAAAACCTTTGATAAATTTAAAAACTGATTAAAATTATAATTTGATCATAATTATGAATAAGGCCTGCCGTAATTTATAATATATTTTAGTCAAACGCCTTAAAAATTGACTGAAGCAATCAAGCAGTTTATATCGCAGATAATATATTTTCAGTACTACATAAACAATTTTAAAGTTGCTAAAACATTTAATATATATTATCAGCATAAACCAGTGACTTCAAGTGGCAAGAGGGCCAATTGTCAGGTCCATTTCTCGAAATCAAGTTATCGCCAAATTTTGATTTCAATAATGGCACGTAGCGCCATCGCATTGAAACCACATGACATCTATATTTTTAGCCAACAAATGTGTGGTAAAGATCTCCATTGACCGTAACACGAGCTCCGGCTTAATTTTTGAAGAAATAAGGTCCTATGATGGCACCAGCTTGTAAACTGCACAAACCGGTTCATTCTTCTGTATGTAATGGAGTCTGTAGATTCTGTCATGGATTGGTCTCACTCCATATGCAGTAATTTTGTCTATTAACAAACCCGTTAATTTAGCCTCATCGCTGAACACAATTTTGCGATAAAACAGTCGAATATAATTTGCGAGAATCGTAAATTTGGATAATTTGGAAGCGTTGTTCAAGCGTTAATCTACTCATGATGATTTGCCAGACTGTATACTGATCATAAATGTCAAAAAGTGAGCGCAGTATGACAGTTCTTTTAACAGTTAACGCTTTCGTAAGTTATATCGGGCTTAAAAAATCACCCTTTACATACATTGATTTTATCATTCCGTTTGTAACAAATTGAAATATTGCTCATAGACCCACATTATTCTTGGTCATAATAAATTTCTAAGACGATCTAGCTATGTCCTTCAGTCTGTGTGTTGAAGGCACGAGAGGAAAGGACCTAGGGGAATGAAACTTTCCCCAAATATCTGTTGATTAGAAATGCTTGCTATATAAAATTGGCGATTGGACCTAAACTAGTAGGCATAGAAAACCAAATTTGCCACAAATAGTTATTGCGAATAGCTAATTTATGTGTCAAAAACTTAGCAAAATTGGTTGAACCGGTAAAAAGTTTTGGATCAGTTTGGGCTTACTATTACACACATTTTGTTCGCTGTAATATCGGTGCGCGTATTATATTGGTGGTAGGTATATAATCGACCATATCGGCAATAACATGTTAAATTTTTGTTCCCATAAAATATCCATTTCCCTCGAAGGAAAAATGCCTATCGTGATATTCTAATGAACATTTCATTCACAATAGTTGATTTTGTTCCTAACAGCTGTTTATTGTTTACAAAATTCCATCTAAACATTTTACAAACATTTCAAAAAAAGCGAAAATTACAACTAAAACATGAACAAAATTCCACAAAAGAAATACAACTTTTATTCCGAATTTTTATACCCTTCGTGAGAAGGGTATATATAAGATTGTCATTCCGTTTGTAATTTCCACAATATAATTTTCCTGGATCCCTATAGATAGCGGAGTCTATTAAGCCATGTCCGTCTGTCTGTTGAAATCAATTTTCTGAAGACCCCAGATATTTGAAAGACCTTTGCAACGACCTGAAAGACCTTTGCAACGACGTATATAAGACCATAGTAAGTTGGACCTACAATGGGTCAAAATCGGGAAAAATATTTTTTATTTAAATTTTTTTTTAAAAAAAAAAAATAAATAACAATTCGAAAAAATTTTTTTCCAAAAAATTAAAAAAACAGCTTTGGAAACAAAAATAAATTTTGTTTACCTAAATATATTTAAAATTTGTATTTTGAAGTATAATTTGATGAAGGGTATATAAGATTCGGCACAGACGAATATAGCTATCTTACTTGTTTTTCTTGAGTTTGTTGTGTAAAAGTGTAAAATAATCAGAGTCCATTGAAAAAAGGTAAAAATTAAATTCTGTGGATTTTATTTATATATGTATGTATATATCATGAATTTATTTAAAACATCGAAGTTTTACTTAAAAAAATAACCATATTTTAGTACATTTGATCGGTTATCCATTGAATATAGTGCGATACATTTGTGTACATTGCAGGAGCATTTACGCGGCCGCAATATCTCATACCAGCACTAACAATACCATATTGTATGAAACATGGCTTGCCATTATAAAAGTCCTTATAACCCATGGGTCCACCAGAATCTCCCTTACATGTATCAATATAATTTGCACCGCCAGCACATATACGTCCTATCGTTATCTCCTGGCGAAAGTGATACACTCTTAATTGTGTTTGACACTCAGCTCGAACTACCTTTGGTATAACAGCAACCTGAAGAACATCGGAAGAGGATCCTAATAAATTAATTCAAAAATAACTATTAAAACTAATTAAATAAATTAAATAAATTTCACAATTAATCGTCTTAAACCATTTTCTGTTGCTCCCCATCCGGATATGACATATTCTGGATATTCTTTCGTCCTTAGATCATTATATATTGGCAGGCAGATGGTTTTAATGTGTTCTATGATATATTTATGTGAAAAGTTTGATAAACAAATCTTAATGATATTTTACTTACGTTGAATTTGAACTTTTCGATTGAGTCGTAATAATGCAATATCATGGTATAAATTATTTTTATAATCATTATGCTTTATAATTTCCTCAATACCAACATCCTCTACTGCAGGAGCACAAACAGTTTTTCGTCCCAGATTCATACAGTCCTGATCGGTGCTAATTCTATGTTCTCCAAGACGTACTGCTATACTAAATTGTTAAATATTAAATGTTATTGTAATATTAATTTTTACTTTTATAACAAAATAATTATTACACTTACAGTGGTTTAGAAGTTTCATTTATACAGTGGGCCGCCGTTAAAACATACTCTTAAATAAAAAAAAACAAATTGAAAAATTTAGTTGTGTCGGAAAATGTATTAATTAAACAGATCTAAAATAAAATTTTAAAGTTCGGATAAAATGTTAGTAATCTCATATGAAAAAAACAACTATTTATTTTGTAAGTTTTATTAACATGCCTATAGTAAATTAAATATCAAAACTATTTGGAGAATGAAGAATATTTTAATAAATATACAAAACTTACGATCACTTATTAAAGAACCACCACATTTAAATGGCATTTCAGGATCGTCAAATTTTAATAAAGCCATCCAGGGAAAACCAAATAATACAGCATCACTACCGTGTGCCAACCGGTTTATGCTGTATATACCACAAGTATGAGATTTCAATAAATCCAAACCTACAGGATTTAATTGAATTTCAGATTCCTCGCAGCAAACTAGGGTCTATAAATATTCAATTATACCGTGCTTTAAATTACAGTCAATTTAGTGTTTTCTTTAGCATCTTAATACTTACATTATTTCTCATATTACCACATTGGAGACCTAACAACTGTTTCCGTTCCGAAATGGTGATACTGCCGCCTTTGTGAAGAATATTATTGAAAAGTTCATAAGTTGTTTTGCAAGATTTCACCGGCACGCACAGACCATTCTGTTGATTGGGCAGTTTGCAATTTGCCCCGTATTCTGGTCATTTAATGTGTAGAGATTGTTTATTATAAATTAAATTAACATAAATTTAAACTGACTTACGTCCTTGAGTAATTGTCCATGTCAATGGCAATATAATTATAAAAATGTAAAACATTATACTGTTTTTACTTAAATTTATGTTATGTTTAATTAAATTCTTCCGCTATATATTCTGGTCTGTTGGCATCAAAGGAAAACTTAATTCTGAAGCTTCTTTGGTTTAATCAAATTAAATGCATTCTATAATCTAGGGTTTTTTAAAATCTCTTATACATACCATAATAATACTACATACGTAATAGAGCTGGCAAATTCTACTTGATTACGCGAATTACTCACTTAATTCTCTCAATTCTAATATTACTCGATGCTTTTAGCGGGTTCTTTTATTTAAAATTAACTGATACTTTGTAAATATTCGTAATTATCATGAGTATTAAGCGTATATATAAGTTTTTCATTCAGTTTATATTTTCCACATTTTTAGTTTGCAACCCCATATATATTTTAGATCATTATAGATAACGGAGCCAATATAGATTTGTTAGTCTGCATTTTCAATGCAAAATCGGCCTACGTGTGGCTGCGATATAATCAGAAAACAACGACTACCTCGATTTTTTGATAATTTAAAAGAACTTTGCAACGAGGAACACAACATCATGTTGACGCAACAGTTCCTTTTTGGATATCATCGGAGGAGTCATCCAAACTTCGACATTATTTAGTTGGAATCTCTCAAGAGCCAAGTCAGACAGGACCTACATATATAGAGGAGAGCATACAGAGTTATGTGCTGAATCCATTTGAACGACATTCATAGAGACGCCATCAATTCTGCGGTATCAGAAAGCTGTATAAATGTCGTACTTGAAGGTCGCCCACTACCGCACAATTAAAATCATGATGGAGCAACGGGCTAACTACCTTCTGGACCCGCATAGACACAACTTATGTTCAGCATGTGGTCTGGGTTCTCATATTTAACTATCCAGTCAGCCCAGTGAATTTATAAACACATCATGTCGAGGCATATGGCATGGCATAATTCCTTGGACTTGATTTACATGCAGAAATTTTGAAACATTTTTTTTACATACATAAATTTGGGTTTCTCCCATGGCAGAATCGAGCAGGTACAATTATTAGAAAGTGTGTTCTCATTTATAATTTCCCTAAAATGTGACACAAAAGAAAGTGAAAAATATCAAAATGGAATGTCTAGAATTTTTACCAGTTGGCTTCTTTTAAATTCACTAGATTGGCACGTTTCATCTTAGGACACTTTAAATACAACCCTTTCTGTAGAAAATTTTATATTTTGACTAAATACAGTGCATTCACGATAACTTGAACTAATTAAAACCAGGCCAGTTCACTTTTGCAGGATTGTTTATCTAATTCCCATCTGCAAACATTTTCCCCATAATAATAAAAGTTTTACGTTAAATTAAATAAAATAAAACTAAATAAAACGCCACTACCCTGTTGATTGAATTTCAACTCTGTGTAGATAGATTCATATTTTGGAAATAAAAAAGTGTTCATATTATCGCGAATGCACTGTATAAAGAAAATGAAGACGACGGCGATGTTTATCGGCCCGTTTAATAGCACAATTCTTAACTTTTCTCAATATTTCAGGCAATAAATTTCCTATTTATTCTATTAATTGTTCACATAAACACGAGACTGTAAATAAATAATTCAGCAGTTGGCTCCTCCTGCCGGAACAACATTCATCAAATTCATACAGTGTGTATTCCGTGCCGTCCACAATTTCATAAACTTCAAGTCAAAAATATTCAAAAATGATTCTTAAAGGTTTACATCAGGTATTTTTATGGAAAATTATTATTAAATAAAAAGTAAAATATAATTTCAAATCACAATCATAGATTTTTCTTAAATTTAATTTATTTTTAAACAAATTGAGTCTTATTTTTATTTTTATCTCATATGATCCGTTATCCATTGCAAATAATATGAAATATTCGTATAACTAGTTGGTACATTTTTAACACCACATGCCTCCAAACCTACACTCACAATGCCGAACTGTATAAAACGTGGGCTATCATTGTAAAAATCCCGATATCCCAATGGTCCACCAGAATCACCGCGACATGTGTCTACTAAATCTTTGCCACCGGCACAAATTTGTCCTAATGTTATTGGCAATCGAAGGCGATGCATTTTTAATATTCTCTCACATTCCATACGATCCATAATTGGAACAACAGCAACTAATAGAATATCGGAAGTAGTACCTATAAAGAGAGGATGACTACTGTTAATTAGGAACCTAAATAATTATAAATATTAACCACCAACCATTTTCTGTTGTACCCCATCCGGAGATGACATATTGACTGTATTCTTTATGTCTTAAATTGTCATATATAGGCAAGCAAATCGGTTTAATATGACCTAAAATAAATAATAGTTAATATGTAAATAACAATTACTAATAACTTTAAATTGTTCTACAAGATATTCACGATTTCGAGTATTTTAAGTTATGAAATCATAAACACCCCCTTGTTTACATATGGACTTACGTTGAAAATTAATTTTTCTATTCAGACGTATCAATGCTATATCATGATACAAGTTCCTGACATATTTCTCATGTATGATTATTTCCTCTATGCCAATATCCTCCACAGGTGGTGCACATATATTTTTACGTGGTGTTTTTATACAATCCTTTTCTGTGCTTATTTGATGTTCTCCTAAACGTACAGCAACACTGGTCAAAATAATGAAAAGTTTTTAGTTTGTAATTTGAACATTTGCGACCCCATAAAGTATATACACATCTGCTCAAAATAATAGATACACCAAAATTTATTTTTTAAAAACGAAAAAAAATAATGGTATATTGTAAAATTATAAAAAAAATTCAGTCGATTTTTATTTATAGTTAAAAGGAGAGTAAAAAACAAAAACAAAATATTTCATAATTAATAATAAATATTATAAAGTAAATTAAATTTCTTAAATTTCGAAAAATTTGGTGCTCATAATAATAGATACATTTTTAAAAATTCTTATTAAACAAAAGCTAATAAATTTTATCTTAAAAAAATTAGTTTATTATTAAAGTAAAGCTAGTATCCAGTATATCCACCTTTGTTTTGTAAAACTTTCTCCACTCTTCTGGGCATACTGGATATCAAGTTCTGACACTTCTCCAATGGAATCTCGTACCATATTTTTTGCGTTTTCTCCCATAAATCGTCTTTATTTTTGAAAACTTCCTTCGAAAGCCTTATCTTTAATTCACTCCACAAGTTTTCTATTGGGTTTAAATCAGGGGATTGGCTGGGCCAGCTTAAAACAGGTACGTTATTCTCCAAGAACCAGTTTTTAACTAATCTTGAACTATGTTTTGGGTCGTTGTCCTGCTGGAATGTCCATATTAATGGCATATTTTCCGATGCATATGGAAGCATTACGTTTTCCAATATGTCTCTATACCCACTAGCATTCATGGTATCTTCTATTCGGAATATCGGACCAACACCATACCATGAAAAGCAGCCCCAAACCATTATGTTTCCCCCGCCATGTTTTACCGTCTTTTTTGTAAATTTAACGTGGAATTCTTTTCCTTTTAGTCGGCGTACATTTCTTTGGCAGTCGTTTCCAAACAAATTTATTTTTGTTTCGTCGCTCCATAAAATATTTATCCATTTTTTTTCGCCTTCACACCCGGACCATTGTAAGTGCTCTTTAGCAAATTCTAATCTTGTCTTGATATTTTTTTGGCGCATTAGTGGCACTTTTCTGGCAATTTAGCTTGTAAAAGACGACGACGAACTGTTTGTGGACTGATTTCGTTACATAGCTCCGCAGAAATAGCTTTCGATGATATGAAAGGGTCTTTTTTTAACCATAAGGACGATCCGCCTATCTGTTTCTGGACTGGTTTTCTTTGGTCTACCGCGAGTTTCTCTTTTTTGTTTTTTAGATAAAGCATTTTGGACAAAATGTAAAGATCTTCCTATGCTCTTTGCTATTTCCCGTAATGATTTTCCTTGATTTCTCATCGTTTGAACAATTTTTTTCTCATCTTCGGTACAATGATGATTTCGTCCCATTTTCTTCAAAAGAGTCCTATTTTTTATAAAATTGTTGCTAAAATTTAAATTATACTTACTGTTTCACGTAAATAGGAACAAAAAATTGCACAAAAAAAAAATTGTATATAAACAAATTACAAATTACTGATGTGTATCTATTTTTATGAGCAAATAATTTTTTGTAATTCAAATAAATTCGTTTTTAAAAATCAACATGAAAGCAAATAGTTGCCAGATTTTTGACTGACATGACATTGCCAGATAGAAATTTTAATAATATGATGTATTCTTAACGCTTGCGAGGAAATTTTCAATGTTACCGCCATTTAAATTTTTTCCAATTAGGTGTATCTATTATTTTGAGCAGATGTGTATATTCTAAGTAGAGGACATAAACTTCGACTACCTCGATTTGTTGACATAATATGTTTGCCTATATCTCGATTACTAAGTCATATACAAACATACATAAATAGATATAATGGATGTCAATTGAAAGACCTTTTCATCAAAATTTTAATATATATGTATGTTAGAGTATACTTTGTGTATTCGACACAGTCGAATATATCATTATTACTTGCTTTATTATATTATTATAAAACTTACAGTAACTTTTCCAATCGATGCACACAATGGGCTGCCGTTAGAATGTATTCTTATGGAAATTAAAAAAAATCTATAAAATTTCTGGTAAATATTTACACATATTTTAATAACTTACGATCGCTAATTATAGTAGCACCACATTTAAATGGATTACGTTCATCTTTATATTTCAGTAGAGCCATCCATGGATAACCAGATAATGCTGCTTGATGACCATTTGAAACTTTGTCTACACTGTAAATACCACAAGTATTATTTTTCAATATGTCCAAGCCGTCCACATTCAGCTGGATTTCCGATTCTGTACAGCAAACTAAAGGCTTTAAAATGTTATGAGAGTAAGTTAGTCAGTATTTACAAATGTTAAACAAAAAGAATAGGAATACTAAAATTTTCTGTTGAAATTTAACGAGTTTTAGCGCGGGTAAAATTTTAAACATAGTTTTTTTTTATATGAAAAAAAATTTTAATTTTGATAAGTTACCAGGTCTTAGTAAAATTTTTCATGAAATTAAGTAGCTTAATTTCTTTCTATATGAAACTTCTGTCTGTTAAATTTTATTTGGACACCAAAATTTGCTCGTTAAATTGATTGTCGGAAATGGGCCTTGTATTGGAGCTATGACGAATAATGGACCGATAACCATAAAATTTCGTCTCGTGATTTCATTCTATATTAATCTTATTTGTGTTGAATTTTTTCAGGATACCAACATTTGCAAGAGTTTTATGCTCGTTAATTTTCGGCAGTGGTCCTTACATGGGAGCTATGGTCAATTATGAAACGATCCGTTCAAAATTGTTAGGTGTGCTTTATTGAATCTAGTTTCGAGAATCAGTTAAGAAATATTAATTATAGTAATCGATTCTTGTATCACATTCTGTGGAAAAGTACCAGTGGTCGGCACAAACAAAACATGGTACATTAGTAAATGTATTTTAATGTTGCAAACAACTAATTTTCCATATTGTGTTTTTGATGCGCAATCTATCGCGTTCGGGCCCAAGTGGCTATAACTGCCGACCACTGCTTAAATCAATTATACATGTTAGAATTCTACATTTATTTCTAACCCCTATTAACAATAAAACCTTAACTTAATGTTAGCACTAGCTATTGGTTAAATTTTATAAATTATATATTAAAAATTTTACCAAAATAAATTTTGTGGTTCAATTTAATACAACATAGTGGTAGAAAAAGTAATATGACATACATATTAATGAACTTTTTAGTAAAAACTTTCAATATGAAGATCTATATAGTGCTAACTATAAGTTAAATTTTTATTATTAATAAACTTAAGGATGTAATTAAAACTTTAGATTTTATCATGAAACACTTGATTCCGTAGCAATAAAATGCAATAACGATCGCGTCAATGCGAACTACATAGTTCCATGAACTGCAGGGTGGTTTTGTGTGGGTAAAGAATTGAGATAGTGTATGTGTACTTCAAAAAAAAAAGAATTATATGTATGAAGAGAGACTTATTTATTTAATTAATTTGAAAAGAGTCCGGCTATATGTATATTTTTGTGTATTTTATAAGTAAACCCGTGTGTTTTATTTGGCATTTAAAAATAATTTTAGTTGAGAAAACTATACAAATTTGGAGAGTAGATTTAAAATTGATTATTTATAAACACAAAAACAAATAAGAAATAAAGTATTAATATTCATACTTCTTGAACTATTAAATGAAATCGTATTTAGTCATTTTGGAACTCTCAATAAAACCAGAACTTCATATTACTTGGATATTTTCCAATAAATAAAAATATTAATAGTGAAAAATATTGTATACATATTTTAAATTGAGTTTAAAAGTGTTAATTTGTATGCCAATCACGAAATTATCAATTTTTTTAGCTTAAATAATTAGATGCGTTTGTTGCCACCAAATGAGATAAAACAGAAATAATTAACTACATACTTACAACATTTTTTATATAACCACATTGTAATGCTAACAATTCCTGACGTTCTGAATTTGTCGGCTTACCACTTCCGCTAGTGAGAATTTTATTTAAAAGTACATATGTTGTTTTGCACGATTTTATGGGCACACAACGACCACTTTTTTGATTCGGCATTAAGCACTCGTTATCATATTCTGCACAATTAAATAAACAATCCAAATTAATCAAGCGGTAAATCACATAATTTGAGAAACTTAAATTACTCACGGCCATTTGTAATTGTCAATAATGTTAAAGTGGAAACAATAAATAACCAAAACATTGTATGTATTTCAAAAATATTTTTCTAGTATATGAATCTTCTTTACGCGTGCGCCTACTGCAAATAAAGAACTGATATTGAAATTTGTTCGCGCACTAATTTTATATATTTTGAATATTGAATACAATAAGACAGTAAGAATACTTAATTAACACTGTTTAAGAAAAATGTTTAACAACGAAATATAAAAATATTGAACACATTAAAAAGCCAACTAAAGATTATACCTACTCGTATATTTTGTATACGTTATTGGCTTTAAAATAAAACTCTTCTCTTAACGGTTTATTGTTTAATTTTTTTAGACCCGTGTAGGGATTCCCTCACGCTCCCAAAAACTCTATGAGCAATTATCTGAGAAAAATGTTACTGGTAACAAAAAACATTTAAATTTGTCATCAAATTTATTGAAATGTTTTTTATTACAATTATCGAATTAAGGTTGATCATTCTTTAGAAGCATACAGTAGGAATTAATTCATATTAGCACTGTTTAGTTAGAAAAAATTATAAATTCTTACATGTTTTTATCGAAAAAACGTTCACGTACACGAAAAACAGGATTTGGATCGAATTAATTCAATAATAAATAATTAATTCCTTGCAAATGGTTAAAATGGAATAAAATGTGTAAAAAAATATTTCCCTGTGGTGAAACATTTTCATCTTTCTGCTCCTTGCAAACAGTTCGGAATTTCGATTTACTCTCTGAGGCAAAGTTGTAGCCCTTGTCATAAAGAACAAAAATTGTGAACATACAAAATAAAAAAAAACTTCATCTTCAAGATCAAAATCAAAAAATTAGCTTAGTATTTAATGTAATGTAATCACACTTTGGCGGTACCGTGAAATAGCTCCCAAATGAAATAAATCCCAATGAAATAACTCCCAATGAAATAATTCCCATCAAAAATGAAATAATTCCCAAACTTGAAAAATGAAATAACTGCCAAAGGGTGAAATGAAATTACTCCCAATAATCGGCGGTTTCATAATTTTAAAAATATTAGTCCCAAAAAAGCGAAATAACTCCCAATGAAATAAATCCCAATAGAAATGAAATAATTCCCAATCCGAATCAATTTATTACTGTAATCTAACTCCCAATGAAATAAAGAACTACAAAAGTGAAATTATTCTTCGCTTACCAAACATTTTTTGCATTGCGGACCTATGGCGTAGCTCAAAGTTATCCTCCTCTGGGGTGTATCAAAAACTGGCTTCGCATAGAAAAGATTTCTTTCATTGACAAAGGCCGACAATGTAAAAAGAATCTTTTCTGAGCGAAGCCGGTTTTTGATACACCACAGAGGAGAAAACCTTTGCGCCCGGCCGAAGGCCTGCAATGCAAAAAACTTTTCTGAGCGAAGCCAGTTTTTGATACACCCCAGAGGAGGAAACCATACCGCCCGGCCAAAGGCCGGCAATGCAAAACAAATTTTCTGAGCAAAGCCAGTTTTTAATATTTTGTTTTTGCAAAGTAGAACCTAACAAAAATTAAATAACTCCCTATACAGTGAAATAATTCCTAATTCTCATAATAAAATGAAATAAAACCCAACAAAAATTTCATTGGGAGTTGTTTCATTGGCAGTTATTGCATTATGAAATAACTCCCAGCTAAAAATTATGAAATAACTCCCTATGCGTTAGGAGTTGTTTCATAATGAAATAATTCCCAAGTATGAAAAATTTGTTGGGTGTTATTTCACGGTACCCACTTTGGTCTCTGTTCCCTTTTTGATTACATTAATAAATGAAATGAAAAAAAATTGAATAAATAAATGAAATACTTGTTAAACCACTCGCACTTGTGTTTTAATTTAGATTTATTTAGTTTTAAATACAGCGCCTGAAAGTATGCATTAAAAATACGAATTAGCATAAAATAAGCGCCATCTATTGTTTGCACGTGCCATTTTTCAAAATGTAAAAAATTTAGTTTTTCAGTCTGGCAACATTTTCACAAAAAATCAATGCCCTTAAAAAGTTTGGTCTGGCAACACTAGTTTTCGTTAACAAAAAATGCGGGGCTGCCAGATTAATTTTTTTAGTGGCATCGATTTTTTGACCAAAGGTTGCCATATTGAAAAATTGATTTTTTTGATATTTAAAACAAAACTGTGCAAAACAATAGATGGCGCTAAATTTTGGTAGTTTGCGAAAAGTAAAGCATACCTTTGGGCGCTAATTTTAAAAACATCATCTGCAACCAAAACGGCCAAAGGTTATTTTTAAACTTAAAAAAATAAAACCAGCTTCATAAGCACAACCTGCAAATCATTAAACATAAAAATTTAAGTTTTTGCACGTTGACAAATGTTATTTTTTTTGTATTGTTGTTGTAGATTTGTTTATTGTTTTTCATTAGTATATTTTTATTTCAATGGGTTTTAATGTCGACAATGTAACTTAATAATTTAAAGTTACTTCAGTTTCTTAGTGCATTTTTCTGATGATTATATTATAACTAAAGTTTTATCGTTTTTAAATTTACACATACATATTTATATAAAAATTAAATAATTAAAAATACACAATTCAGCTATGACAAATAAATTAACGAAACGTAGTAATAATGTTTTTTGTGTGTATTTGTCGGTTAATTCGTAGAGAACCAACTAGCGGCAAATTTTCTTTAAGGTCATGAAGGGTATTCAAGGAGTTTTAGAAAAGAAAAGTTAGTTATCATCTTCTAAAAATATAAAGTTTAAAGAATAGGAAAATAAAAAAAAAACCAATCAGTATAAAAAGTCAAGAGAATATTAATAAATTTAAAAAAGAAGTAAAAAAAAGATAAGTTAAAAAAAAAACCAATTAACAAAAGCAAGCAATTAAAGCAAATCAAGGAAAATTACAAATATCAATTAGTATATCAAACAATTTCATTTACAAAACAGTTATTTTAATTTGTTTTTCTATAACTGCATATAAATTCAATTGCCTAAAGACCTTTTAACAATAAAATCAAAGTAATTTGTTATATTGTCAATGTTCTTAAGTGGTGATATATAAAATTAAATATATGTTAAAGTTATTAATAAAAAGTTTTGCATAGCCAGATAAAAAATAAAACAAACAAAATAATGCTTAAAAAATACTGAGAATTGAAACATTAATAAAATCTGTTTTAAAAATACTGAGGATAAAAGCAAGAAGAAAGTTGTTAAATAATATGTACTAAATACATACATACTTAGAAAATGATCTTAAAAATAAATAAGCACATAAAACAAATAATGATAGTTAATAAATTATTGATATACAAATATTATATATGTAAATTGATAATACATATTCAGTGTTATTTTGAATATCTATTGGTTAAATTTTCTTTGGCTATTTTCATTAACACTTTTCAACTGAATATCTACTCTAAATAATCAATAAAGTTAATAACAATTAAAATTATATTAATGAAAAATGTGAAAGACCCGCATCCAATTTTTAGAAGTACATAATTAATAGAGAAAAATAGAGTGTATGTAGTTGTTTGTGGTAGTAGTTTGTGGCAAGAAAAAAAGGTGTCATTAAATCGGTAGTAGTAGTAATAGTAATACATATTATAAAGTAAAGCAACGAACGCAACATATCAACAGAACACGTGATGTGACATTTAAAGTGTATTAGAGAATTCAAAACTATGCAGATGTTAGCCAAAATTGCTTATTTAATTGCAGCTAAAAGAGGACTCTCTTCGCCTAGATTTCAAAATAAAAAAAAAGAAAGAAAAAATAGGTTAATTACGTTTTTTTCCAAACAGTTTAATGGGATTTAATTCACGAGTCTTAATGTAGGGCATTCTAGGCCACGCCCAAGTCACGGGCAATGAACTTTCATAGTTGAAGTTGTACAATTGATCTGATAACCATTTGCGTTTATCTTGAGGTTCGGGATAAGTTGAGGCAAGTCCTTAATACCAAAAATTTTAAAATAAATCAATTTTCATTAATAAATAAGACAATTAAAGGTTTAATGCGTAAATTACCATTGTCATAAGCACATTTTGTTACACCAATAGCAATACGCATAGAGATCTCTTGAATGGTATTCAATGGTGGATACAGAGAACCACGATCTAAATCAGCCTGATCCACAAAGTTGGCAAGTTCTTGAGCAGCAATTAGGAACATATCATCAGGTATGTGATGGGTACCTGTAGCAATAACGCCCAATGCTACACCAGGGAAGATGTATGCATTATTGCCTTGGCCAGGCGAGTAAGTCTTACCATTAATAGTCACAGGTGGGAAGGGTGAACCCGAAGAGAAAATTACACGGCCCTGAAATAAATAAAATATTAACAATATGGTTTAAAATAAAAATTTAATGTCCGTTTGCAATTTAAGTAGATTTCATAGTATGTACATAGAATAATCGCTTTTAACGATTATAATTAATTTTGCTTTAGTTCTTTTACGAACGCACATAAAATATATATATTTCGTTCGCTTTCGAATATATTTAATTCATTCAAAAAAATAGTGCATAATAAAAAATGTTATAACGAAAAATAAATTTTAATTGTGTTTGTGAGCATTTCTTGTTAAATTTGCGTTTTCTTGTGTAATTTGAGTTTTATATTTTGTGAAATTTTAATTTTTTAAATATGTTTTTGTGAATTAAACATTTGTTGTTTTATGTGTCTCATTAAGCTTTTCATATTAATTCACTCCACGCTTAATTCCGCGTTATTTAAATAAAATTCATTCAAAGTTGAATTAATTCATAAGAGAATTCATTCAACCTTTGAAAGATTTAATTTTTGTTAATTCAAATCAAATACAAATTGAATTAAAGTATTTTGTCTTCATTTAGTTTAGTTTTTGTTTTGCTTTTAATCATTTACAACATGAATTGAATAAAGATCTCAGTCTAAAGTCTTTTTGCAATAGATTTGAATTGAAGAAAAATTTAATAAATTTAATAAGCTATTTTGTAATGGATTTGAATTAAAGAAAACTTGAAAGATTCAAAAAGGAATTAAATCTTAAAGGCATGAAGTCAATACGTTTGGAGTGCTAAGGAATTAATACTTAAGAATTAATTCGTATTCAATGTTTTAGTGGAATTGTTAAGAGAATATATTTAAATTGATTTTGAAAAATAATTTTAGAATTAATGCAATAAATGGATCTGTAAAGAGCTTCCGAAATTTGATTTCAAGTAATAAAAACATTAAAAAATAAACTTACATCTGTGTTTTGATAGGCCTGTTCGGCTGTACATTCTGCCTTACTGGTAGGATTAGATAAAGCAAACACAACAGGGCGATCATTATTAGCAGCCATAGTTTGTAAAACTTTAGGTGTGAAAATACCGGCAGCAGCAGAGGCGCCAATTAATACCTAAAAACAAAAAATTTAAATAAGAAATATTCAACAATTTAAAAGATAAAATCATTAAACTCACATTAGGTTTAATTTTTTCAACAATTTCTTCCAAATTTTTCATAGGTTCAACATCCTTGGCGTAATTAAGTTTGTGACCCTCCAGACTGCCTTCTTCGCGAGTGGTGGTCAATAAGCCATTAACATCAACCATCCAGATTTTGCTGCGGGCCACCTAACAATTAAATGTCAATTCAAATTCAATCCACTTAAGGTGTGTTTTAAATTACTCACATCTATTGGTACACCCTCAGCTACCATGGCTTTAACTGTTAAATCAGCAATACCAATAGCTGCCTCGCCAGCACCAGCAAACAGGAAGGTGTAGTCAGCAAAACTTTTGCCTGTAATACGCTTCGAAGCGTATAAACCAGCTACCGCTACTGAAGCTGTACCCTGAATGTCATCATTGAAGGTACAATATGTATTACGATATTTATCGAGGAACCTAAATGCATTGTGATTGCCAAAATCTTCAAATTGTATCAATGCATTTTGACCATAACGTCTCACTACAGCCTCCATGAATTCATCAATAAAATCATCATATTCCCGGCCGACAACACGCTTTTGACGTAGACCAACATAAAGGGGATCTTCCAAAAGATCAATGTTGTTGGTGCCAACATCAATAACAATGGGCAAACATTGATGAGGCTTAATACCAGCCAAGGCGGTGTATAAAGCTAATTTACCAACAGGAATACCCATGCCGGAAGCACCTAAATCACCCAAACCTAAAATACGTTCACCATCTGTGACACAAATAGCACGGACATCTGGTTCGGGCCTGTTAAAATATACAAATAATTAAGTTATGAAATTTTTAATAAGTATCCAACAAATACCCACCAATTTTTAATAACATCAAACACATGACCACGGTCATTGATGGTCACAAAGAGACCACGAGGTCTACGGTAAATTAGACCAAATCTTTGGCATGCCAAACCCACAGTGGGTGTATACACAATTGGCATCAATTCCTCAATATTCTCCGAGAGAAAACGGAAAAAGAGACGTTCATTACGATCTTGCAAATCACTCAAATATAAATATTTATTCAACGATTCACTATAACGATTGACTGCAATTTTGCACAATTGCAATTGTTCTTCCTGAGTTTTAAAGCGTGCAGGTTGTAAACCATGTATACCCAATACTTGGCGTTCTTCGAGGGTAAATGCTAGACCCTATAAATAAAACAATATTCAATGTAATATGTAATCATTTTTAAAATACAAATATTTTTTTTTTTAATTCTCAAATTACACATAGACTAGAGCTGGGCTGTTGTATGCATTTAACAATGGGGTATCGTTTAATTTCATTTTCATTTAATACTCACTTTGTTTAAACGTGGATCCCGAATGTGATCGATGCCCATTACTTGTGAGGGGCACAATATGTCACCAACCACTTCATGATATTCACGGACTTGTGTGTTGTTGGCAACAGCGGCCGCAGCTGCTGTTGTTGTTGGGTTGTTTGATGAACGTGCTGTTGCACATATTTTGGTTAGATTTCCGTACAAACTGTAACACATTCATAATTATAAATAATATTGTATGTATTTGATTGAATTGTAATAAATACATTTATTAAACTTATAAAATAACAAATAAGATATTCGGTTGTGCCGGATATTATATACCCTTATGTTATGTTAAACTTTTATAAAAAGCTTAATTTTTTGTGAATTCAGCTAATTCTTGTAAAATTTTTGTTTGTAGTTTAAGAAAATGTTGGTTTTTTAATCGTCGTTTTGTCAATAAAATAGAAATAACTATATTCGTAAGCTACATTCGATCTGAAACCGTCAATAACTTTTTTTTCATCTGAAGAAAGTAACTTTTTATTTTTTACTTTATACAGATGAAAAAAAAACAAGAGAAACGGCTGTCTCGAATCTTGTATACCCTTCACCAAATTATACTTTAAAATACAAATTTTAAATATTTTTAAGTAAACAAAATAATTAATTAAAATTTTTCAAATAAATATCTATTATAAATATCATTTGATATCAATATTGTCCCGTATTTTTCCTTATATCTGAGCCATTTGTGGGCCGATTTTTAATAGCAATCGAACCGAAAGAATTTCCGCTATATTGATGTATCAATCATATTTGTAAGTTCTTTGGGGGCTACGGTAAGTTGATTTCAACATACAGACGGACATACTGACATACGACTTCGCTATCTTTAGCGATCCAGAATATATATTAGGGTGGGTCAATTTGTTTCTTGGGGAAATTTTCGTACAATTTTTCGTAGATTACGTTTTTGCTATACGTCTGTTGAGCAAAAAAAATTACCCACCCTATATATACTTTGTGGGGTCGCAAATGAAAAATGTAGAAATTACAAACGGAATGGCAAACTTGGTGAAGGGTATAATTAATTTGGACGGCCTTGGTCTGAGGTCGATATATTCGATTGTTAAAACGTAATTTTGATGGAGGGAGTATTATGTTTTGAACAGCTTTTTCTACCGCTGCAAAAACATGAGAATGTGAGAAGTGAACAGTAAACTTTATAATGAACTTTTAGAAGATGATCTTATTTAAAATTGTTGTTTAATATTCCTCTGTTGGACTAGCCGGCTTCCAGATCGGATTTAATCCATATGGTATATTAGTGACAAATTGAAAATTAAACAGAAGTGGGAGCAAATTTATTTATTTTTTTAAAAAGTATAGTAGAAATATTGCCGTACCTTATTTTTTTTTTAATTCAAAACAAATAAGATATTTAGAGATAATTTTGAAGCAACTGTTCATTAATCTACAACGAAAAGGAAAGTCGAAGCCGATTGAAAACGTATTTCTCTATATCGAAATCTATTTACGTTATCATTCCATGAGGTTCCATTTACTGACAAAACGAAGTTGATACAATTTATTTATACTTTACTAGTACTTTATAATTTACATATTAATTAAAGAAATAATTCAGTGAAAATAAAAAATGTATGTTATCTATGGAAAATAGTGCCTCCAATTACAATTTCCGTTACTTTTTCAAATATAAAAACATTATTGAACATTTGAATATGATTTTACTGTTAACCCTCTAATGCTTAAGCATACCCAAGGCAATCATCGCAAAATAAATAAATGCAAATATAACTGATTTTTCATTTCAAAAACACAGACAGTTGCTAAAAAAAGTAATGAACTTATTTTAAAAAGCTTTCATCGTTTTTGAAATGAAATATCAGTTATATTTGCATTTATTGGTATTTTGCGATGAGTGCCTTGAGGCATGCTTAAGCATTAGAGGGTTAATTACTTCTATAAAAAAATTATAGAAGTTTTGCCTAAACATCAAAATGACATCTAAATATCGAAATTGTACAGTATTGGAGACATGGATTATAAAGAGAGAAAAATAGTCGAAAATTAACAACATATTCCAATGACATATTAATGTTAAATTCATTGGATCTTAACTAGAATTTGAAGCATTTCGGTTTTAGTAGTTGTGATAAATATTCCACCTCACTATTTTGCTTGGTTCTTTTACAAATATTTAAAAATTAGTAGAATCCATGAGAAATTAATTTATCAAAACTATTTGTAAATAACATTTTTTGCACATATTTATATTGATAAGAAATAGAAGTATCCAAATGACGAATATGTGTATTCTCTTCAACTAGTACCCTACATACAATTATCAACCGTCATATATTTAAAGTGAAAAGTCATATCTTTAAAGTGAAAAGTCAGTCTTAACCTAAATATAACCATTTTAATTTAGTTATAGAAGAACAGAAATCAAAACAAAACTTATGAGTGGTGATTTTAAAATAACACTTATACATATTTATTTTTGATAACAATATCAATTAACAAATAATTTTAAATACGATTTCTTTGTTAAAACCACATTAATAATAACACAATTACAAAAGTAAATAGTAACAAAAAAAATAATAATGCTGTACATCAAATCAATAATAAAAAATGAATCTTGTACATATTTCGTTTTCTGTTTACTATTTATTATCTACATACATATTTGTTGGCTAAATAAAAACTAAAACTATCTAAAAATATGTAGATACATCATACAAACAATGACGCTAAAATGGTAATAAACTAAAAAAAAATATTAGAATCATCATCATAATCATCAACAACAGCATGAGTTGTTATCATAAGTTACTATTCAATTGTCAGCTGACTCTTAACTTAAGGTTGTTATACCCAGAAATTAGCAGTTAACAAATAACAAACTCATACATTTTTATGCATATGGATGTATGTATGTATATTTGAAACATTTACTTGGAATTTGTTTTATGAAGAATACAAAATGCTATCAAGAAAAATATATTTTTAAAATGACACAACGATAGCATATACATATGTATATCTTTCTTTATAGAAATATTTAGCGCGCTTAATTGGAGTGAGAACTAAATTTGAATTTATTGTTCATAGATAGATAGTAATAATACCCAATAGAATACAAAAGCTTTCGTTAGCGGCATTTGTATTCCATTTGTCTTAGTAGTAACAGAATGAAAATAATCATAAACAATATTTCGATTGCTACTTACTACCTGTGGTTGTTGAATAGAAGTACTTACACTACGTACTTGACATATTTTATGATATCTATAGTATTGTGGAACAAACTCACACCAAATAACAAACGCTAACTAGTAAAAAAAATGTGTGACGTGTTGTCAAAGCAAATTGTTTTTCAATATTCACTCAAATACAGCGTGACCGAGAATTTGTTATACAGATAACAGGAGTTTTTATACCCTTCGCCATGGTGATAAGGGAATATATCGGTGACATTCTCGAATAATGGCGTATCGTATAAAATCAATTTTATATGAGATAAAAAACTCTCAGATACTCGGAGTTATACATATGTGGAAACATTCAAAACTAAAACATGAAAATAATTAAAATTTTGCAGAGACTATCTATAAATCTATGCAGATATGACAACTTATGACAACATCACTTGTTTTATTTTATAAAAAATACTGTCAAATATACATTAATTGTCAAAAATTTTTATGCCGACATAAATCATTAATGTTGAAAATTTGTTAGTTAATAATGTAGAAATTTGAATTTTTTTTCCAATTCATCATTATTTTCAATCTATTTACAATATAATAAGCAAATCTTAAAAATTAAAAAATAACTTAGTTCCAGCGAAAGTGAAAAATGTATTACTTAACACAAAAATAAAATTGATTTCAAATCATATTACTAATTAACATTTGGGGAATTCAAACGGTCTGCTATTAAAAAAATTTTTAGGAACGGTATCTTAGAATGAATTAAACTATTGTTTTTATTGGGAACATCCTCAAGTTTTTTAGGGTCCACCCTAATGCTTTCCCGGGGAATAACTTTCGACTTAGATGTAATAGATATTTAATAGAATATTTGTGCATAGTATTATCAGTTTTACTGTATTCCAATACTATTTGTAATTTGTTTCTGAAGTTCATGAACACTTGGATAAATAAATAAACCTGGTCTTACGAGGAAATACATGTTTAGCTTCAAACGTAATTATAACAATTGATTGAATCTATGTACAAGTATATAAACCAGCTGTTTAATGAGTGAATTCATTTTGGCAAAAGTTTATATAAATTATATCTAATTTTGTGTCTAAGTTAATGCCAGCAAACTAGATAGATTGGACGGGGACATATAAATACATAAAGAAGAGAAAACTTTGTAATTATTATAATGTTATTATCTTGGTTCATGGAATTTCTTATTTTTATAGAATTTTTGGTAGTGTTGGTTTAATGGTGAAACGAAAGAAGAGAGAATTAAGAAAAAAAACATTGTTAATGTATAGCCCCCTTTTGTTTGACCGAAATACGTGATGACGAAAGTATCTAAGACCTTTCACAAAAGTTTGCTATTTTTTTTTTGCTTGTAGGCATTATGTTATTTTAAATTTTTGTTTTGTGTTTTTATGGCTTGTTTATTTCAAATAAAATATAATTTTTGGGTTGAATGTATTCTGCATAACTTTCATTCTAAATTAGTTTTTTATAGTTTAAAAACTATGACGCAATTAAATTTATTTACTGAGAATTTATAGAATTCTCTATAAGCTCTGAAAATACGTGGACTATTTATCAAAAATTTATAATATAATATAGAATTGAATTGAAATTATAACTGACGTCAGTTTAGATAAACAAATTTGCAAGTATGTATATTATTGCAAATATTATTTATTAAAGTAAAGCCATTGAAATCGCCTATATTTATAAGGTAAAACAAATGAAAAGAGAAAATTAGTATTTATTTTATTCATTCAGTTGCAGAATTATATAGAATATTATAAATACTATTTGTAAAACAACAATACGTGCAACTTTTTAAATAGCTATTTTGTTATAATTGTATAAACGATAAGTAAAAACTGTTATATATGGTATAAGAGCAGTTATTTAATAATTTTTCTAAAATGATGTAATTTTAAATCAACTTAGAAACTAATATAACTATTTATAAACTAATTAGTAACAATTATAAATCTTTTAATGTACATATATACTATTAAACAGACCACATACACATCTGCTCAAAATAATAGATACACCTAATTGGAAAAAATTTAAATGGCGGTAACATTGAAAATTTCCTCGCAAGCGTTAAGAATACATCATATTATTAAAATTTCTATCTGGCAATGTCATGTCAGTCAAAAATCTGGCAACTATTTGCTTTCATGTTGATTTTTAAAAACGAATTTATTTGAATTACAAAAAATTATTTGCTCATAAAAATAGATACACATCAGTAATTTGTAATTTGTTTATATACAATTTTTTTTTGTGCAATTTTTTGTTCCTATTTACGTGAAACAGTAAGTATAATTTAAATTTTAGCAACAATTTTATAAAAAATAGGACTCTTTTGAAGAAAATGGGACGAAATCATCATTGTACCGAAGATGAGAAAAAAATTGTTCAAACGATGAGAAATCAAGGAAAATCATTACGGGAAATAGCAAAGAGCATAGGAAGATCTTTACATTTTGTCCAAAATGCTTTATCTAAAAAACAAAAAAGAGAAACTCGCGGTAGACCAAAGAAAACCAGTCCAGAAACAGATCGTCCTTATGATTAAAAAATACCCTTTCATATCATCGAAAGCTATTTCTGCGGAGCTATGTAACGAAATCAGTCCACAAACAGTTCGTCGTCGTCTTTTACAAGCTAAATTGCCGGGAAGAATTGCCAGAAAAGTGCCACTAATGCGCCAAAAAAATATCAAGACAAGATTAGAATTTGCTAAAGAGCACTTACAATGGTCCGGGTGTGAAGGCGAAAAAAAATGGAGAAATATTTTATGGAGCGACGAAACAAAAATAAATTTGTTTGGAAACGACTGCCAAAGAAATGTACGCCGACCAAAAGGAAAAGAATTCCACGTTAAATTTACAAAAAAGACGGTAAAACATGGCGGGGGAAACATAATGGTTTGGGGTTGCTTTTCATGGAATGGTGTTGGTCCGATATTCCGAATAGAAGATACGATGAATGCTAGTGGGTATAGAGACATATTGGAAAACGTAATGCTTCCATATGCATCGGAAAATATGCCATTAATATGGACATTCCAGCAGGACAACGACCCAAAACATAGTTCAAGATTAGTTAAAAACTGGTTCTTGGAGAATAACGTACCTGTTTTAAGCTGGCCCAGCCAATCCCCTGATTTAAACCCAATAGAAAACTTGTGGAGTGAATTAAAGATAAGGCTTTCGAAGGAAGTTTTCAAAAATAAAGACAATTTATGGGAGAAAACGCAAAAAATATGGTACGAGATTCCCTTGGAGAAGTGTCAGAACTTGATATCCAGTATGCCCAGAAGAGTGGAGAAAGTTTTACAAAACAAAGGTGGATATACTGGATACTAGCTTTACTTTAATAATAAACTAATTTTTTTAAGATAAAATTTATTAGCTTTTGTTTAATAAGAATTTTTAAAAATGTATCTATTATTATGAGCAACAAATTTTTCGAAATTTAAGAAATTTAATTTACTTTATAATATTTATTATTAATTATGAAATATTTTGTTTTTGTTTTTTACTCTCCTTTTAACTATAAATAAAAATCGACTGAATTTTTTTTATAATTTTACAATATACCATTATTTTTTTTCGTTTTTAAAAAATAAATTTTGGTGTATCTATTATTTTGAGCAGATGTGTATATAGTTTCTAACAAAACATTAAAAGCTTATCATTGAATTAGTGAAATAGAAAAAAATCTACATAAAACATGAATAAATTCTCTGTCATCTATGTAAATCATCATTTTAGTATCATTTAAGTTACAAATTAGACCACATAAACTATAATTCAAATTCAATATTTGATTTATCGAGGGAAAAGGACATGAAAAATCTACATCTTGATAAGACCGTATAAAATTTAAATCAAAAAAATCATCGAAAGTTTTCCCTTTTCTTATTTTTAACATTGAATAGAACAAATGGGAAAAAGGAAAAAAATCCCGGGAAATTTTGTTTCATAATTGGGCTTAAAATTGTATATATATAAATTCTTTATGAATACATATATAATATTTAGGAATACATATTTGGAAAACACTTTCAAGATAACAATAAGAAACAATGCTTATTATATTTGTCTTCGGGCAACAAATTTGAACCTGACCATGAAAATTAAACAGATTTTATATGTATACGATTAAAATAAAATGAATGCCAAACAAAAAGTATTAGATAAAGCGAAATAGCTATTAAATAGATATACATTGTGACGATGTTGGTCTTATATGTATATGTAATTTTAAATTTTAAAAATCTAATGTTTTTCTAATTATAAAATGTTAGCTTGTAGTTAGTAAATCCAATTTTGTATTTTTTTATAAAAACTAAAGATCGACAATAAAACATCCACGTACATATTTACTTACAATTAACGCTATCATTAAAAAAATTTACAAATTGTGTTTATCAAAATCTACAAACCAATTCTGCGACGGTTAAAATTTTTTTCTTTTTAAATTTTCTTAAATTTTTTTTTAATTTTCTTAAATTTTAAAAAAAAAAAAATAAATTTGTCAGTGAAAAAGGTATGACAAAAAAAATATTTTTTTGTAAAAAATCGGTTTAAAAAATATTTTTCCCGATTTTGAGCCATAGTAGTTCCAAAGGACTTTGAAATAACTATCATTAGCTATCCATATTGCATATATAAATCCTGATATATGTAGATAAAAAATAATTTGTGGGCCGATTTTAAACAGCATCCGAACCTATATTGTCTATAGCGGATATATTGATGTATGAATCATGTATGTAAGTTATTTGGGGGCTAGAAATTACAAACGTATATGCCACTCATGGTGAAGGGTATGAAAATTACGATTTTAAATGATTTATTTATGAAAACTTAAAATAAGTGATAATTTGGCACTAATAATTGTTAAAACATATTCATGTTTTTTAGCTTTAAAATTATTATTAATATTTTGTTTACACCATGATACAACAACATAAGGTACACCCAGTAGAAAATAAATTCTCAATTATACAATTGTCTTGTAACGAACGTCAAACAAAAGAAAATATAAAAAAATATGAAAAAAAATCAAAATCAAAGTTTGACGTTATAGGCATAGGGTAACATAGAGACGAGACGTAATTGTCAAAAACCTAAGTCTGTTGTCAAAAACCTATCTCTCGCAACAACAAAATTCATGCTAGTCAATGTATTTTGTTGTTGTATCAAACATATTTTTTGTTGTATTTTTGTTTGACAAATCGTAGTGTCTCGTCTCTATGTATAGTTCTCTATGGTTATAGGGCTAAATATTGAAAACTCTCCCTAGTGATTCTACCTTCTACAATTATTGTATCATGGTTTACACTACAAAGAAATTTAAAACAACATAAAATCTAACCATTATTTTATAATCTGATACAGTATAAAAAATTATACCAAGATTTAGATTAATTCATAGAATCTTTACTTTCTGAATTATTTTTCACATACTCGTCCAGAGAAAGCAATATATGATTCACTGTTTATCGAATTAATTACAATTTTAAAAAGAAAATTATTAATGTTTTCCTTCTTTTGTAGGATTGATAAAGTTTTAAAAAAATTTAAAGTTTCTTAAAAAAATTTTAATAATTGATAAATTTTTGACAAGATATTACTTTTGAAAAAAAAACATATGTTAACCCGAAACTTATGAATTGTGATTTTTAATTATATTTATTAAAACACATCAATGTAGGTATTTAATTACATAATATTTTTGGATAAAATTGAGATACCTATTTAAAAATAGTTTAGTTAGTAAATGGACCATGAATAAGCCAATTTAAACATTTCTCTTTTTATAAACGCATCAATGAAATATTTAAAACACAAAGAAAATACCCTTTTTCTTGGCCAATATCTTAAAACGAAAATATAGATATTTATATTAGAAATAACAATTTGTTTTTTTATTTTATTTTTTAGGATGACATACAAACAATTTTGAAGGTGGTATACCTACAAGAAATTTATTCTATGCTGGCATACGTAAAGTGTAAAGAATTTCTAATGAAAAAAATACATAAATAGAAACAAACAATGAGACATACGTACGTAAATGTTCTATTTATGAAAAAATTGAAATTTTAAATAATAAAAAGCTATACCAACACACAAAGAAAATTTAATATTAACCACCCTGCAACAACAACCCACCCACCTTCTTGATAATCTAACAATCATCCATCTCTAAACTAGTACGCAATTATTGATTTTTTAACGAAAGTTTTGTTTTGTTACGTACTAACAAAAAAAACATCTAAACAAGTGCAAGTAAAATTAAATTTAAAATGGTATTGACATTATGTAACCAATATTGGCACCAGGATGCCAAAATATATAAAAATAAGCAGGTCGGCCGACAGCAAACGAGATGAAATAGGTACCTACATATTAAACAAATGCATAATTCGATGTAGGTACTCTACAATTGTCAGCTGTAAGTAAACGAAATCGAAAGTTTACTTGGCAAGAAAAACTGTATTGTAACAACGACAACAATGTAAACAATGTAACAAGAAAATTTAGTTCATGGCCAAGAGCACTCAGACATCAGAGTGGATATAATTTTTAGGAAAGCAGACACAATGGCGCTACTAAAACATGTATTCCTTTAACCAAAATAATAACGCAGACAGCTGTTTGTTACAGGTTCATAAGAATATTCTCTTTTAGCCAAATATAAATGGTACTGGGTCAATCGAAGAGATTTTGTGTACATAGTCGTCTCTGCACATTTGAAAATGTGCGCGTCCCTGCCCCAACGCTCCTTTTGGCAATAACATCATATATACCAACAAAAAAATGATGTGAAAATAATTATTGCATAAGCTATTTTTTCACACACAATTTTCTTTTATTTGCAGTAACAAATTTCATTAACACAAAAAAAAAAATTAAAAATTATAATAGAGAAAATTAAATTTTACTTACTTGGGACGTGAGAACATGATTGATGTTTCCTTTTTTTCTGGCTAAGACGAAAGCTCCAAATACCGACTATTAAATTTTGAAAATAAAAATCTTTTTCTGTGCGTTCTTTAATGTATTAATTATTATGTACGAGATTTATTTATTAAACATTATATAAAATATTTAAACTATTTTTAAAACTGTTGCGGTTTTTTGTAATTTTTTATGTTTGCAAATTATTTTTTTAAACTCACGTGCCAACTTTCGCACACTAAAAACCCAACCGAATTCGTTGAATGAAGCTTTTCAACTGACGGATACCTCTGCTAGTGTTGTCATATTAGGGGATTTTATCCCCACACTGGGAATTTTTTTCAAAGTCGGGGATGAACATTTTGGCTTGTGGATATAAACTATTGTTATTTAGATAAATAAAGTCCGATATCTACTGCATATCTGCTGGATTTCATTACACATATATCATAAGTAATTAGATTTGATTTTATACTTAATAAAAATTTGTTCATATTTTTTATATGTACATACTTGTAGAGTACATACACACTTTTGTTAAATAGTCGATTTGAAGAGACCGTACTAATATATTAATATATATGTATATTAGTTAAAAATAATAGAAAAAATAAACATTTAAATTAATATAAACAAATTTTATTATTTTTTATTGGGGATTTTTGGGAATAAGACACAAACAAACCTGGGAACCCTGAACGGTGCTGCTGCAAGCTACGGCTTTAAGAAAAAAGTAGCATTAAAGGGTATTTGTTTAAGCCCGAAAGAACTTTAACTCTGTCAAATATCCAAATTAACTTTGAAAATCATTTATCGATTCCAGTAACTAATAGACGACTTCGTGATTTGTATGGCGCAAATAAGCGAAAATTGCCGCACAGAATGCGCTTCACCCGAAATCTGTTGTTCTGTTGGGCTTAAAAAAATACTCTTTATATTTCTTTTTGCTATTATGTTTTTTTCTGCTAACAGTTGCACAAAAGTAGTAGTAGTATTTGTCAGGCAGAGTTGATATTCAATGTATCAAAATTTGTAATATTTTTGGAAAACAAATTGTTTACGAATGAGAGTCAAAAGAAAATTAAAAAAGAGTAAATTTTGTCATAAACGTCAAAGGTTTTCATAAGAACAAACTTTGTGATATATGTGTGTATACAGACAGGGTGTTATGAATCAATTTATTTGTTTAGCAAATACACAAACCTTTCACAAATAAAACACTGCACAGATAAAAGTTATTTTTTCCGTTTTGGCAAACGGTTTAAAACCCAGCAGTGTAGCCAGATAAGGGGGTTTCTCCCCAAATAAGGGTCTTCATGATTAATTTGAGGATATAATTTATTGGGCAGGGATTTGGTGATTTTAACAAAATTTTGGAATTTATCCAATTTTTGGGAATTTTAAATGTTTATATAGTTTTAATTTTGATTGTATATGTACTACACAAATTATACAGATATTAATCAGCTCTTTTCAGTAATATGACAATAAAAAACAACCAAAAGAAAATGTCAATATGATTGTGGTTTGGAAAGAAGGACAAATATATTTATTTTGCCTATTAAAATTTGTATTTTTTCTCTCGCTCTGCAAACCACAACGATTAAAAAGTGGTTGTAGAAAGTCAAAATTAACATACAGTTCGATATTACTTTTTTGACTACTGCCAAAAAACATTAAAAGTTAACAAATGTTAAATTGTGTTTAGGCACTGAATGCAGTTTAAATGTATATCTATAAGATTATTAATACTATAGCAACAGAAAACAGTATTGCATGCTTTAATCAATAAATTTTCCTGTGTTAAAATGGTTTCTAAAGACAATTTAAGAACTTACAAATTTTAAAAAATAAATAACCTTGGGATTAGAGTATCAAAACCTTTTTAGAAAACATATATACATTTATGTATATATTTTTTAATTCACACTTTTTCATAGAAACTATAATCCAAATACGCTTTCGTTGTTTTTAACAACTCAATAATTAATGTACAAATTTGAATTATATTTACATTTCTTTGTAATTTTCTAAAACATTTATTTTGCACAATATTTTTAGCTATACATTTTTTCAAATAACATTCAAATGAAAAAAATAAATTAATAATAGTAAACATTTTACAAAATGTTTATGAATTTTATGATGGGCTCCATGAGACAATACTGATGTATAGCTTTGTACTGATGTATTTTCAGATGGCGTTGATTTACCTTCAAACACATAATAAGCTCGAAAACCATTACGATCGAAACGATCATTTGAATAGAACGATACTCTAAAAAAACGATCATCCGAACGAATTTCAAATTTATCGCGTCTACCACAATATTTGGGAAATTTACGATCCGTACTAATAAAATTTGAAAATTCCACATAATCGCTAGCTGATTGATAACCGCAACTATATTAAGCAGTTAAAATAATATAAATAGAAATAAAAGACAGAATGATAAGAAATAGAAACATCATTACTGAAATAATTTTTAATTGGGATTAGGTGTAAAATTTACCTGTCTATTCCCTCCACATCAAAAAAACTAAAATTAATCTTTACTTTTTCCTCAAATTCGCCATAGAAAAAATAATGACACGCAATGTTTTGCGGATAAAGTCCTGGAAAATTTGGAGAAGTAAAAAATCCAGTTTTCTTTGTGGTACTATTGTAAACGAAACTGCAATTGTGGCCCAATTGATAACCAGTTGTTATACCATAATCTTGTATAGTTTGATAATTATGAAATATGTGTAAAATATTAGTTTATTTGGAAAAAGATTTGCGATTGATTTTATTGGAATATAAATACATATATGAAATAAGTAGTAATAGAACTCCATAAAGCCAAAGCTAGAATGCAATATAATGCAAACATTTTCGAAATTTTAGTTGTGATGACAAAAATTAGGTTATTTAAATCGTAATTCTATCTTTCTGTTGCTAGTATAGAAACAAATATATGAATATAATCGAATCGCTTGATTGGCAACAAATCACAGTGAATCTCTATTATATGTGCGGAAATAATACTGCAACTTAAGAATAAAATTTATAATGAAATTCACGAAAGTTCCCGAAAATGTTCAATAATCTTAGGAACTTTAATCGGTAACCATCCTTTATTTTAATAATCTTTGTTCATTATATAATACGTATGTATGTATTCATATTCCAACAAATAATCAATAAAATCAATATGATTTATTTAATAAGAATTTTATATTTGAAATAATACTACTTACTTGTCAAAAATTTGTATTCAGCTTTGAAACCATAATAGGCGCCTTTCTGTTGATTACTAGGATATTTACCAATAAATTGCAGCATTAGTTTCGGTCCCTTCGACATTATCGGCTTGGGCAGAAAAGCCCCACAATAAAAGTCGACAGCTTCATATTTTCCTTTAACTTGTGTCAATAATTGAAATGAATCATTTGGTTTACATTCCGAGGAATTTTTATGTTCGGTAGGAATATTGAAGTCGAGAAACTTAATTTGAACACGTTCGTCACCGCTGGCATAAAATTCATAAACACATTCGATACGCCCTGTGTTGTGCAATGGCACAAGATTGTTTACATTGGCCAATCTGACATTTGTCGAAAACAGCTGATTCGATTCAAAAACCCCTGATTTGTTCCAACGCGAATCATAAATTTCTTTACAATTTCCTAGAAAAATAAACAAATAAGATGTTTAGTTTATAACAAAAATTTATGTATTTAAACAAGTTAAAAGTTTTAATTGTTAAAAATTTTCAACAGTATAGCATTGGCAGCAAACAAACATACAAGATGTGGCGCGTGGAAGACAATCGTTTAGCAACATTTACCCGCATATGTGATGAAATTGGCGGAGAACGTAGTTACTTGAATAAGGCAAACATTTTACAGGATTTTTTACGCAAAGGCTGCAATAAAAAAGAGTTTCAGGGAGACACTTTACTGTGGGTGCGCATGTTGATACCAGGAGATTCGCAACGTGTATATAATTTACAAAATAAACAAATGGTGAAATTGTTTTCGCGCCTCTTCAATTGCGATGTCCAAGAAATGCAATTGGATTTAGAACAAGGTTTATTAAGTTTTTTTGTTATGAAATACTGCTACATGCATGAATATTAACATATTGAAATCTTTAATAATTTTACCATAGAGGGTGATGTTTCTGAAACGTTGCGTAAATTCTTTGAATCTTCTACAAAATTAAAACCCCAAAAAAGCAGTGTTTTGTATTTGCAAGAAGTGGAAGAATTTTTGGTAAAATTAGAACAGCGTACTAAAGAAGATGAACAGACAGAGATATTAAAGCAGTTGTGTAAACAAACCACAGCCTCTGATTTGAAAATGGTATTTGTATGAAAAATATTGTTATTGTTTAAATTTCACAATTTTTTTTTTCAGATTATTCGAATAGTAAAACAAGATCTTCGAATGAATGCCAAAGCAAGTCATGTTTTGGCTGCTTTTGGACCCATGGCTTATGCTTCATATCAAGCTACAAGAGACTTGGCTGAAGTAGTAAAACAATTCTCTTTCAAAAACGCAAAGGCAGGCAAAAAAGCTGACATAATACAGGATAAAGTAGTAAAAGGCAAAAAGGTTGGAAAAACTGAAAATTAATAATTGTTAAACTTATTTAAAATTGTACAACTGTAATTTTTCAGGGCAAAGTTGTCAATGTTCATGTCATGACTCCAATATCGCCCATGTTAGCGAATGCCTGTAATTCAGTGGAGACTGCTTTTAAAAAGAGTCCAAGTGGTTTGTTTAGTGAAATAAAATACGATGGAGAACGAGTGCAAATTCATAAGCAGGGGAATGAATTTAAGTGAGTAACTTTTGTAAAAATTAAGTATGGTCACATTTTCCAACCGAAATCCTTTTATTTTTCTTACACAAAAAGGCTATGTTCGGTTATTTGTTGGTTTTCAACCAGCGTTAAAAATGTTTGATACGAAAATAAATAAATATTATTTACATAAGGTTTGAATAAAAAAATATAAAAAAATTTTAATATTTTTACAAAAAAACTGACGAAAAAGATCTATCGAATTATTCGAAACCGGTCGGTTTTTCAAATAAAAAACGGTTTAAATGCTCTAGTTACACGTTGGCAGCTCGTAACTAACAACTTGAGGTAATGGTGCCAAACGATTCCTCCATACAGATTGGGATCTATAAATAATTTTGCAAATAAATAGTTAAGATGTTGAAATATTGAATATATGTATATTTCTTTCAGATTTTTTAGTCGTAATTTAAAACCAGTTATGGATCATAAAGTCAAACGCTTTAAGGAATTCATACCCAAGGTAAAAAAATTTTGATTTATCTTCATATCTTCATATCTTTACATTTATTACATATTGTATTTTATGTATAGGCCTTTCCTGGTGCTGGTGATATGATATTGGACTCAGAAATCATTTTAGTCGATACTATAACAGGACAATTATTACCGTTTGGTTCTCTGGGTGCCCACAAGAAAAAAGAGTATCAGAATGCTGAAGTTTGTCTTTTTGTTTTTGATTGCATATTATTTAAAGGGGAAGATTTAACAAACTTGTAAGTTTCATTAAGAATCACAAATTATATCATCTTGTTATTAACTATATTCTATATTTACCTCAGATCATTTCGAGAGAGACGTAAAATATTAGAAGATAATATTACACCTATTAAATCCTATGTACAATTATCGGAATCGCATTTTCTTAAAACTAAAAATGAGCTGTCTCTAATGACAGCCAAAGTTTTGAAGGCCAACTTAGAAGGCGTTGTCTTAAAAGATCCCTCGGCCACTTACCAACCTGGTAAGCGTGGCTGGTTAAAAGTTAAAAAAGATTATCTTTTTGGGGGTCGTATGGCAGATACCGCAGATTTAGTAGTCTTAGGAGCCTCATATGGTTCTGGCAAACAAGGTGGCGTTTTAAGTATATTTCTAATGGGTTGTTATGATCGTCGAGATCGTTTGTGGAAGACTGTAACCAAAGTACATACAGGATTGGATGATAAAACGCGTTTGGAAATGCATGAACGTTTAATGAAGCTTATGGAAAGATCTGATGGAAAACAAGCACCCAATTGGTTTTTGTGCAATAAACCACTAATACCCGATTTAATAGCAAAAGATCCAAAAGTTATGCCCGTATGGGAAATAACAGGAGCAGAATTCACTAAATCCGGAGAACACACTGCATCCGGTATATCTATACGTTTTCCTCGTATAACACGTTTAAGAGATGATAAATCAGCTGAGCAAGCGAATGATTTGGAATTGCTGGAAAATATGTATGAAGCCTCCAAAAATAATGTAAATGTAGATCTTTTGATTAAGGGTTGTGATGATGGCGATGGCAGCGATGAAGATACATTAAAAATAAACAGTAAACTAAATTTACAAAAAACACCCAAAAAATTTATAAAAATAGAGGATAATGTTTCACCAAGCAGTAGTAAAAAAATTAAGGTGGAAACGCCCACCTCCAGCAGTAGGAAAAGACAATTGGAAAAAGACAAAGACAACCAACCCTTAACACAAAAGTATATGAAAATAAAAGTAGAGTCTTTAGATATGATTGATAAGAAAACGTCTAAAAAACAATTAACTTTAGATAGTGCTTTTAAAACTGTAAATAACATTAAAAAAGAAGAGCCCGATCCAGTTGTAAAAATAGAAAAAGAAAGTAATTTATTTAAAAATGTGGTAGCAAGTTTTGAAAATATAGAAAACTCTAGTGAAGTGATTAAACAATTTAAAGCTAACAGTGGTACAATTACCACAGACTCCAAAAAAGCTGATTTAGTTTTTTATGAATCTTATAATGTTAAAGTTAAATTAAGTGATTGTAGAATAAAATATCGTAGATCTAGTCATCATTTAAGTACAGAATGGTTATTGGATTGTTTGAAGCAGAAAAAATTATTAGATTATGGTTTATATGCAATTGTTATAAAATAAGATGGTAAATTATAAAATATACAATAAATATTTTTATATACATATTTATTTCTAAAATGTTTTTTTTCAATATAAATTTTGTTGAAATTTGAATAAATTTTTTTCCAAGATTTTTATTTCTTAGCACATCATCATTAGCGTTTTGTAATAACAAAAACTACTTCAGCGTGTAAAATCCGTTAGCGGTTTAAAAAATATAAAAAAAATATTAGTTTTAATTTAATATTTCAAGTGATAAATTAATATAATCAGCGTAAAAACACATTTTTAAACTCTATTACATTCTAAATTTGATTTATTTTGGGACTCAGGTCAATTCTAGTATGTTTTATTCATTTTATTTCATAGGGCTAAGCTACCGTTACCGAAATAACTGCAATTACATTTATCGATATTCTATAAATACTTTAAATTATAAAATATAAAATATTTGATTTTAATAATTGAAAATATAATAACATGTTTTATACAATAACTAATTTAATTCAAGATGAAATTACCGTTATCGTTTGGATTCATCCAACACTCCCCATTTGGGGGAGGTGGGTGAAATAAAGTATTTTACATTTTTTTATATGAAAACTTATCGGTTATTCCGAAAGGGAAAAGGCTGGTTAGAAAGGGAACAGTATTCCATTTCTGTTAGGACAAGTTTAAATTTTCTTTGGCAAATTGTGATATCAACCAAGACCAACCTCATTTTCCCTGTGGCTTGCAGTTCGAGAAATAATTTCTATTTTTAGATTATTGATAAACTCCCGGGGAGTCATTTTAGGGAATTTCTTAAATTATCTTGTGTGAGTAGTTTTACAGTACTGTCTCGAGAATTTTTTTTTATAATTTTTGAAACTGCTGATTTATTAATTGAATATTTATCACAAATATTTATTTCTTCAATCTCGGGGCCAAATTATCGCATTCGATATCAAGTAAAATTTATCGTAATTTTCTTATTTGAGATTATGGCATTCGATATCGAGCAAGAAAAGAAAAATAATTTCGATATCGAAATTATGATAAAACGTACTAAATATTTTATCATAATTTCGATTCGATAGCTCATTAGATCACGAATGCGGTAATTTAGCCCCTGGAGTTTAAAATCGTTTAAGATTTTAGTTTCTAAATTTTCACAAATCTTAACTCTAGACATGTTTACTAACTATTTAAAAACTTACTGTGCGATAAGTGTTACAATAAATTATCAATATAAAATATAGCTTTTTACATTGTTACATATTCTTTTTATTTAGTTTACTTTCTTTTGTTTGTATTTTCAAATGTTTTCCAATGCTCAAAAGTATAACCACATTCTATAAATGTATTTTTGTTAAACTTAAATTGACTATATTTTATTGACTATATTTTAATAGAAAACTTAATAAATTTGAATTTATCTTAGAAATATACTATAATCGTCGAAAGTGAGTAATGAAAAACATTAGAGTCCGACCTAAATCTTTTTCAGAACCGAAGCGAAAACTAAAATTACGAAATACATACATATACCTACATATTTTTAAAAAAAAATTTCCATTGTAGTGTCACTCACTGTATATTAGAATTTTCACTTTCATTAGATCAGCTAGTAACAAATGAATATAGGTATTGTTTCCAAAATATCAGTTTATCCACTGTGCAATGGTTCACAAACTTCCGAATTATTCAGAATATAAACAAAATGTTTCAAACCACTGTGAAGGAGTGTATATTATTTGCATTTCATCTTTTAAATTATATTTATATGTGTATGTTTTTTTACATTAATAAATGTAACATGTTTGTATACAAACTATTATTATCATTAAACAAAAATACAAATTTCTCAAAAATAAACAAATCTTGCATCATTTAACTCTCCTAACAAAATACTTAAATAACTTTGCTCAATGAAGATGAAACTTAAATTAAGAGAGGAAATATACATTTTGGAGAGATATATAAGGTCTTAATCGAAAATAAATAGCACTATTTTTTAAGGGTTCAATTTCGAATTATATTGTTAAACAAGTGATTCAAAACTTAGAATATGCAAAAAATTAACCTATTTCATAAAAAAAGTTTATAATATTTCAAAATTAATCAGTAAATACTCGAAACTCTTTTAAGTTATGATCGCATTTACATGAGATATTCAGCCTTATCATGTAAGGCGTAGTCGTTTTACGACAACGACAGTTTCGTACTAGATTAAAGAAATTATTCAACATGTTTCATTAATCTAGTACGAAACTGTCGTTGTCGTAAAACGACTACGCCTTACATGATAAGGCTGATTATTAATTTTGCATTTTTTAGTTTTATTTCAGAATATCTGTTCTACAAGTTAAATTATTTGTACACTGTAGGGTACAAAAAGCCTCACCCCCAATAAAACACAATTGCTCTTAATAACAAAAGCAAATGAGAAAGCTTTTTATAGTCAAATTATTTTACTAATACGAGTACCTATTTATACTCAGTATTTTAAAATACTTGGACAAGATCACAACAAATTTCTGTATAAGTAAAATAGATCTACAATAATTTCAACTTGAAATTCAAGATGTGGATTGAGTTTATTATATTGTTAGCGGCCGCAGCCGTATTATTTTATCGTTGGGCCACCAAAAATAATGATTACTTTAAAAAACGTAATTTACCCTATGATAAGCCAGCATTTTTATTGGGCAGTGGTAAGGAAACACTTTTCGGCACGAAATCCGTTTTCAACATATTATGTGAACTCTACAATAGGCAAGATGACGACGTGTAAGTTAAAAACTATTCAATTTAAAATTTAATTGATTCAATTAGCATTGTGCTTACAAATAATTTTATTAATTGTTTTTTAATTGTGTTTTATTTTAAAAAACTATAAAGTGTGTATGGTGTATATGATGGTCGTGCACCAATTTATCTAGTACGAGATCCACAGCTAATAAAGCATGTTATGATTAAAGATTTTGACCACTTTGTGAATCGTCGTAATTTCATGGACACAGGAGGTAGTGATAATTTACTTATAAATTCTTTATTTTTCATGCAAAATGATAAATGGCGCGATATGCGCAACACTTTAAGTCCAGCATTTACTGGCAGTAAAATGCGTCAAATGTTTAAACTTATTGTATTGGAAATAGAGGAGTCCATGCAATACCTTAAAGATGAAATAAATAACAGTAATGCGGAAGACAAGGGTTTGGAAGTGGATATCAAAGATTTTACTTCACGTTTGACTGTCGATATTATAGCATCGACAGCATTTGGTTTGGAAGTGAATTCTTTTAAAAACCGGAATAATGAATTCTATACTAAAGCTCAAAAGGCAATTAACTTTACGCCAATGCAGCAATTTAAAATGTTTATAATGGAACTATTACCAAAAGTAGCAAAGGTAAATGTAAACATTTAACTAAATAAAGTAATATAAGTCTTTTATTACCTTTTTTTAAAAACCAAAATATATAACAGAAATCTATCTGATAAAATTAGAATCTGATAATAAATATCGAGTTTGATAATAAATATCAATACCCCCTATCTTAGATTTCCATAAAAAAGAGTTTTTAATGGCAAAATATTCAACAAACAAGCCCACATTTGTGGTATAAATTTGATATGCTTATGATGAATCTGACTAAAGCATTTCGCCCATTTTTTTGTTTATATATAAATATTTTACTAAATAGACGACACTATATAAACCTCCGAATTACATTAAAATTTACAAGATTTAAAAGCGTATTATCACCGCATTACATTTTGTTTACGATAGTTTGAATTCAGGAAAGCTTAACTTAAAACTTAAAACTATTTTGCTATATTATTTCTCTTTACCCAGCAAAAACTTTACTTACTTAGTAAGCCAGCAAGTAATATTGGAGCCAAGGCATAACTACTTATTATTTGACGGAAACACTACTTATCATTGTTCGAGATTTTTAAAAAATTCATGGGTCAAGCTTACAAATGTACTTACAATCAGTTAAGAAATAAGTAGTAAATGCTGGGTAACCACCACTCATTACAAAATAATGCATGAAATAACTAGTTGTCATTACAAAAATTCCAAAAATTTTTGCTGGGTATTAATAATACTTGTATGTTATTTATAATACATTGCTTGTTATAATACATTGTGTATTGATTTGTTAAATCCATCCAATAAGATAAAAAATATGCTGGAATTGACCCAAGTCCCAAAATGTATTTCTAACAGATCAAAAACCTCTATCTATAAGTTTTATTTATACAAAATGAATTTACAATAAAAATAAATTTTGTAGAGGCCTTAAAAATATATTGTAGAATACCTATGTTTTCTATGATAGAGGGGTTTGAATATAGTCCCTCGATATGTAGGTTATTGAAATTAACTTTCTCGTACTAGTTAAAAAAGCTAAATATTATTTATTTCAGATTTTCAAACTCAGTATGTTCGATAAAGTTTTCGTAAATTACTTTAGGCGCTTGGTTTTAGATGCCATGAAGTATAGAGTCGAACACAACATTAAACGCCCCGATATGATTAATCTATTGATGGAAGCGAGAGGCGTTATACCAACAGATACACCCAAAAATCATTTTCGTGAATGGTGTGATCTTGAAGTTGTGTCGCAATGCTTTTTGTTCTTTTTCGCAGGTATGGAACCATCATCAGTCACTATGAGTTTCAGTGTCCATGAGCTTATGGAAAATCCCGACGTACAGGAAAAACTTTACGAAGAGATACAGAAATTTAGTGAAGATTTAGAAGATGATTCCCTTACGTATGATATTTTACATAAAATGCCCTATATGGACATGGTGGTATCGGAGATCTTACGCAAATGGCCGATTACTTTAGTAACGGATCGCGTGTGTAATAAAGATTTTGTTTATGAATCGCAAGGTAAAAGATTAGAAATCAAAAAAGGGGAATCACTTCGTATAGCAATGTGTGGAATACACAGAGATCCCAAGTATTATCCGGAACCGGATGTTCTAGATCCTGAACGATTCAGTGATGAGAATAAATCGAAGCTTGAGAGTGGTGCATATTTACCGTTTGGTTTGGGTCCTAGAGTTTGTATAGGTAAGTTATTCGGATAATATTTCTACATATGTGTAATGGGAATAAACTTTAATTTATTTTATAATTTCAGCTAATCGTTTTGCTATTATGGAAATTAAAGCTTTTCTCTTCTATTTACTACGCGATTACCGCTTAGAAGCATCTCCGAAGACAATGATACCTTTAGAATTAAAAAAATCTGGATTTCAAGTGGCACCTGAAAATGGATTTTGGGCACAATTTATACCACGAAAATAAATTTTAATTTTTTCTGTGATTTTTAAAAATAAAATATCGTTCAGATAAATATGATAAGAATAAAATAATATAAATATTTATAGTATACAATAAGCTCTAATAATGGTTCTAATTAATAATATTGTGTTATATAGTAAAGGTACTTTACATAAGGATCTAAATTTATTTTAAAACAATCGGTTTAGGTGCAATTGAGTAAAATCTAAAACTATCGTACAAAAACTGGTCTCCTAATAAATTATATGTAAATTGTTGTCCAAATTGATGCAGTAGTTCATGAACTTTTAGTTTTCATACAATCGGTTTTTAATCGAACGTGTGTCGGTTCAATTAGTTTGTGATGTCTTATGGAATTCATGATATAGATAACTTATGAGTCTGGTAAAACATTTTAGATATTGAATTGTAGTTATTATCAGACTTTTAAATTTAAATGCAACAATCCTAAATAAAACATTAAAATTTTGTCATAAGTTGGTCCGCTTTTTTAAAAATATAGGGCGTAATTTTTGTATCGAATGGACTCAAATGTTCATTGATAGTTAGACATCTAAATTAACAATTATATATAAAAGATTTCAGATCAATATCTATTATGAATTTTCAATTTAAAAATTAAAAAAAGGTGACTTAACTCTTTTATTTATTTAAAAAAAATTCTTTAAGAATATATAACAATTTTATGTTTTCCTGTAAGGTATCTTTACGGAAAATATTTTGGTATAACAAACATGTCCTATTTTTCGAATATGTCATCCCTACGCCCTTCGGAATTTGACCTATTTTATATCAAAATTTAAAATTTGCGCCACATGTTCTAAAATCTCAAAGCTTGGATCAGAAAACGGAATGCAGCTCTGGAAACCTTAATGTGTTCCCTATTTATTTCCAAAGTATTTTCCCAGCCCCGAAGGAAATATGAGCAAAATTGTAAAAAATACGAATTTTATACGCTCCAATTTTTAAGAATTGCGGGATTCTTTTTGAATCCTAATTTGATATTTAGAATAACAAATTTAAAAAAAGTTAAAAATTTCATTGAGTTTTGTTAAGAAATAAAGATGTTATTACATATTACATATTTATTAAGTTTCAAAAACTAAAATTTGTATCAAAATTTTAATAGGATTGCAAATATTAGGAACAAATTTATTTCGAACAAATTTTTTTGTTTAGATATGTAAATTTTTGGTCTTACAAAAAAATTCAAGTCAATACCTCAATTAGATTCAAAAATATGCCACTTTAAAGCTAGGTATGCAATATTAACCCAGCCGAGCGCTTTCCAATAATATAAAAATCTATGATATAGGATGGGAAACAAAAAAATGGCACGTATTTAAATATTTTATATGTCGAAGGTACCCTACTTTGAGCCCCCGTAGCGCCGCCCCTGTAGCATTTGTAGGATCCATTTTAATAACTTAAACTCGAATACTCCTTGTCTATGCCAAACTCAAATTTTATTCCAATAGGACAGGTACTTTGTTTTTGTTAAAAGATAGTTTAACAGTCAAATTTGCCTGTAGTTTATAATACTTATCGCATAATTAAATTCAAATTAATTGATAATATTTAAATAAAATTTGTTGAAATTCAAAAATGTTTACTGGAAATATAAAAATTCCAAAAAATATTCATGAATGACTTCGATAATACTAATCACAAAATTAGGTTCAAATTATTTGATAATATTTTAATTAAATTTGTTTAAATTCAACAATTTGACAAGTTAAGTGATAATCACAACTCACACATTGCACTGGTACCGATATCTTTCTCCTTGACTTTTAATGACTAATTTTGTAGTTGTTAAAGAAGTTGTTTATCCTCTTGCTATTTCTAGAGTTCGACTGAACATCTTTGATCCAAAACATGGTTAATTGTTAGTATATTAGAAGTATTTTCGGCAGTTTACATAACTGATTATGGAAACATTTTTTCTTAGCGGACTCATAATAATTGGTCAAGCCGGACATATTTTCTGACTGAACATTAGTCCAATATGGTTCACATTACTCCTCGAGTTAAAATGTTGGAGCCAACATTAACGTTAGCAAATAAGCTAATCACAAATCTGAAAATTTTGCAAAAGGATTCTAAAATCAAAAACTCATTTCATGTTTCTTTCAACTCGTTATATGCGAAACAAGCAAATACGAGTATCATAATTTTGTATTTCTAATCTTCAAAAATTACTTAAAGTGTTAAAGTGTTTTTTGGTTGGAACGGGATCTTTTATGGCAGCTACACATATAAGAATTCTCGGCAGTGTGAGAAAAACAATTTCAAGAAGTTGAATATATTTTCGGAAGTGAACCTTATATGCACTGTGGTTTCAAATTCCAATATAGCTGGAGAAAATTATCTTACTTGTTAAACATAGTATCCGAACCAAATACTATGTTTAACAAGTAAGAGAGCTATATTCGCCTGTGCCGAATCTTATATATCCTTCATCAAATTATACTTCAAAATAAAAATTTTAAATATTTTTAGGTAAACATTTGTTATTTTTGTTTTCCAAAGTTGTTTTTCTGGAAATTTTTTATTCAAATTGTTTTTTAAAATTTTTTAAATTATAAATTTTTTTTTGTTTAAATGTAAAATTTGTTTTTTAATATTCAGCGAAAAAAAAAATTTGGTGGAAAAAAAATTCTGGTTAAAAAATATTTTTTCCGATTTTGACCCATTGTAGGTCTAACTTACTATGGTCTTATATACGTCGTTGCAAAGGCCTTTGATATATCTATCATTAGATGTCCATATTGTCTATATTAATGACTTAGTAATCCAGATATAGGTCCAAAATCTAGGTTGTCCAGATTTTTTCCTTATATCTCAGCTATTTGTGGACCGATTTCTCGATTTTAAATGTTTTCAAAAACATAGCAAAATAAATTTGGTAAATAGTCCTCTGATTACTGAAGATTAAAATTGAATATACATATTTCAAAATATTATCTTGAGAAAATTAAAAGTGTAAAAGTTGAAATATAGTATAAAATAAATAATTTTTAGTAAAAAACGTTACTATATCTTCAGATTAATACATTATAGAAAGATTACTGATTACGCTGATAAGATACTTGGTTACCAGTTGATTTTTCGACAGCGTAAACAAATAAAAAAGGGTTTCTAAAAGTTTATCCAAAAATGGATAATTGACTGAGTGTAATTTTGTTCATATGTATTGAAATTTCGTTAGTAAAAATTCGGAGTAAAAAGTTATAATATATTAATTCCTTCTACCTTTAGATATGTATGTACGATTATGAACAAACATGTTGGATGTTCAATACACCCAGAGGTAAAAATCATGACAATGTTGTTTTTAATCAATTTATCTAAAGTAAGTATTTCTTTTAGATAAGTATTTTTTAAATGTTTGTATAAGTGATGAAATTTGTAAATATTTAGAAATGGTAAACAAATAAATAACAATAAAATATTATTCAAAAATAATAAACAAAAAGTTAATAAAGTGTGTCTTATTTGTTTAACAGTAATTATTTTTATCAGTTTATCAATTTGTACCTGGTCAGTAACCATTGTTAAACAAATCTAAAAATTGCATCAGACAAAAAAGGAAAACTAATCTATAATATTTGATATTGATAAGAGGATAGGTGTTAATAAATTAGTATCTTGAATGTATCTATATCTAAACAAAATACAAGTACCACTTGCAGATTAACCGAAATGTGTAAAGCTTCGAATGATTTCCGACAAAAATTTTAATGCAATTGTATTTGAATAAGCATACAACAAAAATTAAGACTTTAAGACATTTTATGCTTCAGCTTTTATTTCAAAATCTGTCCCTGGATAAAACTAGTATTACATAAATAAGTAAAGTTTTGGTTTATTTCAGTAAAGATAAAGATTTTAGATAGTTAAATTTTTCGGATTTCGGATAAAAGGGTGAAAGTATTTAAGTAGTAATGAAAACATTATTTTTTTAAATTTCAAATAACCCAAGGTCTAAAATGGTTCTACGTCATTTAAAATGCTGAACATTTGAGCAATATCGGGTAACTTACACATTCGATTTGAAATTACCAATTATGGGTTAAAGTAGGAAAAATATTATAAGTTGTACAATAAACTCAAATTTAAAATGCCGTAAGCCATTATTCTTTTGCCTTAATATATGAAATGAGCAAAGTTTGTCCTATTTGCTTTAATCTATATAAAGGCTTAAATCTTTCCCCGTTTTAAGTTAAAATTTGTTCCTAAGGTAATCATTTCTTTAAGTGAAATAAAATATCATAAAATAAATTATAATTCCTTGAATTTTTATTTTTATTTATATTTTCATTGCATTTCCTAGAGGGGTTTATTGTTTATGAGATAAAGAAATTACATTTGTTTATTTTGTTTATCTTTGTCTCCGAGAATAATTAAATATCCATCCAGATTCCCAACGAAAGCTTTTGAAAGAAACAGTATTTGTTGCAAAATTTTGAAAAAAATTAATTTCATCTATATCTCTTCATTTCATATAGATCCCACTACCAAAAAAAGTATATATATTCTGGGCCTTTAAAAAATTCTAAGACGATTTAACTATGTCCGTCTGTCTGTTAAAGGCACGATTGGGCCTACAGGGTAGAACTTAGGGAGATGATTTTTTCCTCAACTATTCATTGTTGATTATAAATATTTCGTATTGGAAATGGGCATAATCGGTCAAGTAGGACCAGAGATATGGACCAAAATGTTTGATATTTTTCAAAACTACTTTTCAATTTGGGTTGAAAATGCTAAGAATCGGTCCGGAATATGGCGCTATGATACATAAATGTCTACATATTAGTGGTATCCATACAAAATTTGGTATTAACAAGTAAGAGAGCTAAATTTGGCTGTGCCGAATCTTATATACCAAATTATACTTAAAAATATTTTTTTTTAATTGTTTTAAAAATTTTTTTTTTTTAAAAAGTTTTTTCCAATTTTTTTTAGTTTTTTAAAAAAAAATTTTTGGAAAAAGAATTTATGACAAAAAAAAATTAATGAAAAAAAAATTCGGGTTAAAAAATATTTTTCCCGATTTTGACCCATTTTAGGTTCAACTGACTATAGCCTTATATACATAGTATACATACATCGTTGCAATGGACTTTGAAATATCTATCATTAGATATCAATATTGTCTATATTAATCACTTAGTAATAAAGATATATGTAGATCAAAAATAGGGCAAAAATCGAGGTTGTTCCGGTTTTTCCTTATATGTATCTCAGCCATTTCTGGGCCGATTTTGTCGATTTTAAATATCATGTATGTAAGTTATTTGGGGGCTACGGAAAGTTGATTTCAACATACAGACGGACAGATGGACATGGCTACATCGACTTCGCTATCTATAACGATCCAGAATATATACTTTGTGGTGACGCAAATGAAAAATGTAAAAATTACAAACGGAATGACAAACTTATATATACCCTTGCCACTCATGACGAAGGGTATAACAATAAGCATAATATGATAAAAATAAATATTTTATACAAAATTTCAAAAATCGATGTCAGCATTATATTGGTGATAGGTATATAAGATTCGGCATAATATTTATTTAGTCCAATATATGGGCCACCCTTATATGTGTATTATACATAATTGTATGACACCAGGCTTTTATTATTACTTTTGTAAAGTTTAACATAAAAATAATTTAATAAATTTTTGCATTTTAACATGGGTGACTTTTTAATGCGCATAGTTAAATATTTAAATAAATTAATGATCACAATTTCTTGGTGGCTATATTTAGTTTCGTCAATTGACAAAACCTATTTTAAACTAAAATAAACTTATTGAAAATATCTAAGCATCTAAGCATTGTTGTGTCCGACACTTCATTGTTGGAGGAATAACAATCATAAAGTATATTTAAATTAAAATTGCGCAACTCAGAGAAGAGTGACATACGAAAATTGCTAATGGATTATAAAAGATAGAAATAAATTGTGGCCGATTATTAACATAACTCATATAACTCTAAGCTTGAAATTTGATAGTGTACAATGAGCTTTTAATAGCTGTAGAGTGTCCCAAAATTCATGCCAGATTTGAGTTTCCGCCATTTGTGTTGTAAAAAAATATTTTTATACCCTTCACCATGAGTGCCAAGGGATATATGTATAAGTTTTTTTTATTTTAAATTTATTTTGTGTTCTCAATTGAGCAATGTTTTTCATTCGAATAAAAATTATATTTTTTCCTCGATTATTCGAATAATTTTTATTCGAATACCTACCCTAAATTAAAGGAAACGCCCAAAATATGCCATTAAAATTAAGATTAAAAAAAAAATAAATGTACAGTTGAAATATTAGTTAATAATATTAAGTGAATTCAGCAAATATTTAATGAAGAAATTTGTAAATCCTTAAATATTATTGTATTTTAACTTCGTTCGTTAACTGCCAACCTTGCTGATTATTCAAAATGAAGGGCATAGAAATTGATTAACTTTGATCTAAAATATAATTAGTAATTAGTTTCATATTTTATGAAATTTATTTATTTGTTAACATAATAAAATATTAAACAATTATATATTAAGTGCTTTAAAAGCATTCACAACACAAATTAAAAGCTTTTTCTCTAGTACACCAAATAAATTGGACGACAAGATAGATAGATAACTGTGATAGAATATTATCAATCGTGTATTTACGCTTTGAGTACAACTAACGAATTCATATAATATACTATATGTACTATATATTAAAGAGATGATAAGAAAAGCTGTTTTATTTTTCGTATAAAGAACATTAACAACAACCCCTTTCACAACAGTTTTAAATAAAACGTACAAGTGATAATTTCACCAGAGAAAATACAAAATAAATCTCGTTAAAGTAGTGAATGCAAATCTCGCTTTAAAATGTGGATAGAATTCTTAATATTATTAACCTTGGCCGGTTATTTGTTTTATCGTTGGGCCACCGTCAATAATAATTTCTTCAAAGAACGCGGCATACCTTATTCAAAACCAACATTGTTATTTGGAAATTTTCTTAAAATGGTTTTAAGAAAAAAATCAATGTTTGATTTAGTTATTGATATTTACAATGAACATGATGGCAAGTAAGTTGTACTTTAAACGAATTGAAAAATTGTGTGTTTCATTTATGTGGTTTCTAATGAAAATTGAAAAAAAAAAGTTTAACCTTGAACTTGGTTTCATACATAATTAAACTAATGAAAGCTGCTAGAAATTCAAGGCCAATTTTATTTATTAAAAATAATAATTATGTGTATTGAAATTGTTTTGTTTTGATGATTGATATTAATTATATTACTTTAACGAGGTTTGCATACAGATCAGTTTTGTTTTGAATTGCTTAATTGATATCCATAATATGTACATTAGACCTGTGTTATTTATTAAGGAAAAATTGAATCAATCGCATAGTGAAAACCCATGCCGAAAATCGATTAAAAGTTGTAAAAATGGATAAAAATACTATTTACGACTCAATAGTTTATGTTTCCAAAGATATTGAGATTTAGAAATTATTTTTAGACGCTTACATTTTAAGTTCCAGTTCACAATTTTTTGTTTGTTTTGACCCTCGTACCCTGTGTTTGTTTTGTGGGAGTATTTAAATGTTTTGTATATTAATCACGTTCCTGTATTAAGAAACGAGTTTCATGCATGTTTTGATTTTGACGGTGTTGTTTTTTACACTAGCGGCGATTTCTTGATTATAAATAAAAATAATGTTCAAAATTTCGAAAATCGCAAAAGTTCGAAACATTAGTACAATAGATTAATAATGTTTCAAACATCTGTCATTATCGTTTTTGTAGCTCAAATGTCAAAGTGGTCAAATTTAATTTAATTTCCTGAAATTCAATTTATACCCAAACATTAAGTTGACATCAATTAGTTTATCAGTAAATAAATATAAAAAAATCTTAAGAAAAGTTATTGCTATAAATGTACTAAACTAAATTGAAGGAATTGTATTTTCTTTTAATTATAATCAAATAATTAATTCATTATACAATATTCAAAATCAAATTAAATTTGATTTCGTAAACATATCATAATAGCATTCTATACGAAGTATTTAAATAATAGACTTAAGTACCAAGATTGGCTACCGTTACCGCTCTAAAATACCCTTTCAGATCGATTACCGTTACCGCTAAACTATCGTCCGTTAGCCGTTACCGCTAAAATAAAGAATTTGAAATGTAAAATTTTAAATTTTGTGAACTTTATTAATAAATAATAACAGCAAATACCGTTACCGCTAAGCTACCCTTAACGAAATAATGCAAATTAGTGTTAACTATTAACCATTTGGAATCCAAAGTCATACTAACGAAGTACTTCAAATGTATTGTATTTGATCTTGGAGAATTCATTCTTTAGTGAATTAATTCCTTATTATTATCTAGTTTTCTTTAATTCTTATTGAATGATTAAATTTTTCTTCAATTAAAATCTGTTAGAATTTTATAAATTATTAAAATTTAAACAAAAACTAATTGAATTGAGAGAATATAAATTGTTTCAATTCAATATATAAATTAACAAAAATTTAATCATTCTATTTTAGTTAAAGTAATTATAAATGTAATAAACAATGTATGAATTCTATAAAAATAAAGTAATTTGAACGGATTAGTAGTTCGGAATAATTTCATCAAATAAATTGCTGACATTTTTTAATTCTCAATTAAGATTTTAGTGACTTAATCTCAAACTGAATCAATTAAAGTGAAGCTCTGATTATCGTCAATTAAATAAATACAATTTCAAAATATTTAAATTAATATGTAGTAATAAATTATTACAAGTATTTATTAAATTTTGTTAGAAATAATTTGTACGAGTTTATTGAACTTTTTTTGTGTAAAAAATTTATAACAAGCCAATTTGTATTGCGTTATCTAGTATATATGTGACCCAAAGATATAAATGTTTTAATTTTAAATACATATAAGCAAAATTATTTGTTTAAATGATTACAAATTAATACATACATAGCTCGTGTATCAGTTATTTTGTACCCAAACAAGTGGAACTTACTTCTGAATAACGATATTACGCAGTAAATAAATAATTGGTAATATTGCACATTCATCTTATTGACTTAGTACACTGTGCAACACGATATTTCAGCCTCAATTATTGCAGATAACAGTGTACAAACCATATTCCTTATGGGGTTTGCAAAATTTTGTTAAATTTTAACTTTCTTCTGCCCATATGAATGAAAATTAGTTCGAGTCCGACCGAAACAATTTTTTCTGGCTGATACCGAACAGAATCTAATTTCCGGCAAAGAATTATTATTCGGCCCAATCCAAATTTTTTTTTCCAAAATAATTTAATTATCATAATTTTAGAGCATGTTAGAGCATGGTTCTTATGAGACCTATTTTGTTTTTCATCCTGAACAGAAATGAGGGAGTACTTTCTGGGTGTTTTTTAAATATATGTATATGTATTCGTATTCTTAGCCATTTTACAATAAAATTTGTTTCTCCTTTAAAATTCTATAATCTGTTTGTTTTCATTATGAAAGTTGGATTGGATTTAATTGTGTCCACATCGCGTAACTTTCGTATTTCCACCACACTATTTAAACTTCCACAATCTTTGTTATCTACATAAATAGCATGAGAATTATAAAGTTTTACAATTAAGTGTGGTGAACAACCTGATCTCTTGAGAAACGAAGATCGTTTCAAGTATTAGTTCGATTTTTGGTATAAACCGAAACCGAATTATAGGTAATCACATCTATTTTGTCCACTTTTAAAATATCCAGGGTTTCGAATTATTAGGCTGATGAAGATGATACGAAATTTGTTGCATAGTGTTATTTGTGAGAAGGAATTGCAATGATGGATTTTGTTAGAGGGCTTGGCCCAAAGTCTAGCTAATTTGAATTTTAGATTTCATCAACAAGTTAGAATGCTTTTTGATTATAAATGCATAAATACTACAGAACGAGGGTGGGTCAAAAATACCATGCCTTTTTGAATTAAACAAAGATTTTTGGAAAAAAAATTTGGATTTTTTTTCTGTCAAATCTCTTTAAGCCGAGACTTTTCATTAGGTTTGGAAACAAGAAATATTCACTCGGGGATAAATCCCGCGTATGCTACGCCGAATTTAATAACTTTTAACGATTTTTAACACATTTTCTCTTTATCCGATTGGATCAGGATTAGATAATAAAAAACAAAAGTATGTTATTTTTCATAACAGGTCTAATGTACAAATTAACTTTTGACCTTTGTCAATTATAATAATTTAGTACTCAATTTAATAAGTATTTAAAATAAAAAATGCTTAGTAATGATAGAAAACAAATTTCATTTTATAATCCAGTTAAACTTTGTTTTTCATAATAACAGTTATTTAAATATGTGGTTTAAAACAATAACACTGCTTTTAATAAGATTATATTTCTGCCGGTATTTATACGTATTCCGAACAAAATATTCGCCAATGAAATTTAGATGAACATTTACGGATTATTTGAAAAAAAATTCTAGACAAGTTTTTCGTTCCGCATCTATTTGTTTGCATCTATGCTATTTGGTTTTAAACTTGAGTATTTTTATTGTTGTATTTACTTAATACTCACAATTCAACAAAATTTAACAGGGAATAATAAATTTAATGCTTTTTAATTATTTTATTCTAATTTAGGTTTCTTTATTAATTATTGCATGTATTTTTTATTATAATAAAGTCATGATGTGTTAGCAGTTTCCAGTTTTTTTCTCAATACTTCAGACTGAATATACATATGTATGTATATTAGAGTGCTCCAAGATTGTATGGACGAAAAAAACTTTCTAGGTACAGGCCGTCCCCCCCTCTAGAATTGTTCTATGTATTGTAGAAACACGTTGTGTAAAATATTAGGATGATAGGATAACGTTAACTGGTGGCGCAACGACGCTGAAGTTTTGAGGTGCATTTACAAGGGGAAAATATGCAATTTTTTCAGTTTTTGTAAAAATTTTGCCATTAAATAATGACTTTTACAATTTAATTTAAAAGAATCGAAATGTGTACGTAATTGTCGTTATAATAAGATATAAAAGACTAAAATTGGTGAAAAAATGTTAAAGTTATTAAAAAATCGCCAGGCCATTAACGTGTCTCAGGCCACTAGAACAAGAAATTTATGAACAAAATTAACATATTTTGAGAAATATTAAAATAAAAGCTTATTTTTACTTAAAATATATCCATATTTACTTTTATATGAATTTTTGTCCTCGTAGGATACCGTTAACCTATTCGCAGATATGACCAAAAAAATTAAATTTTTTTAACGGCAGTTTCAAAACTCCAATTTCAAATTTTTAAACATTTTGTTAAACAAATTTCAGAATTTTTTGATCATCAAATGGGGATTTATTGACAACATAATAGGGAATAAAAATGTGAAAAAAGTATGTCAATACCTCCCATAGTTTTTCCGTACCTGCGATATAAATTTTTCGATTTTCGAGAAAAACTAATTTTTTGGCCATATTTTGGGGAATGACCAGAATTTCCTTACTGTAATGATTTTTAAGTAAAAGCTATTCAGAATAATATAGTCCAGGTAATTTTAAATATAGTCTGAAAGTTTTACTAAAATCGGAAAACTTTAACCCTTAAATCGTGAAGGTCAAAGGTAAATTTTTTCAATATTTGGAATTTCTCATGGAAAGATAGCGAAATATTATATATTTTTGGGCCGATTTTGATGAAACTTAAGAAAAATATAAAATGAAGTCTAGTATTCACAATAACAGTACAAAAATGGAAATTAACCCTTAAGAGTACTTGGGGTCAAAATTAATGTGTTTTTCGTGATTTTAAAAGTTGAGGGTCATTTGGACCCCAAGTGCTATTAAGGGTTAATTTCCATTTTTGTACTGTTATTGTAAATACTAGACTTCATTTTATATTTTTCTTAAGTTTCATCAAAATCGGCCCAAAAATATATAATATTTCGCTATCTTTCCATGAGAAATTCCAAATATTGAAAAAATTAACTTTTGACCTTCACGATTTAAGGGTTAAAGTTTTCCGATTTTAGTAAAACTTTCAGACTATATTTAAAATTACCTGGACTATATTATTCTGAATAGCTTTTACTTAAAAATCATTACAGTAAGGAAATTCTGGTCATTCCCCAAAATATGGCCAAAAAATTAGTTTTTCTCGAAAATCGAAAAATTTATATCGCAGGTACGGAAAAACTATGGGAGGTATTGACATACATTTTTCACATTTTTATTCCCTATACATTTAAATCCCCATGTGATGATCAAAAAATTCTGAAGTTTGTTGAACAAAATTTTTAAAAATTTGAAATTGGAGTTTTGAAACTGCCGTTAAAAAATTTAATTTTTTTGGTCATACCTGCGAATAGGTTAACGGTATCCTACGAGGACAAAAACTCATATACAAGTAAATATGGATATATTGTAAGTAAAAATTAGCTTTTATTTTAATATTTCTCAAAATATGTTAATTTTGTTCATAAATTTCTTGTTCTAGTGGCCTGAGACACGTTAATGGCCTGGCGATTTTTTAATAACTTTAACATTTTTTCACCAATTTTTGTCTTTTATATCTTATTATAACGACAATTACGTACATATTTCGATTCTTTTAAATTAAATTGTAAAAGTCATTATTTAATGGGAAATTTTTTACAAAAACTGAAAAAATTGCATATTTTCCCCTTGTAAATGCACCTCAAAACTTCAGCGTCGTTGCGCCACCAGTTAACGTTATCCTATTATCCTAATATTTTACACAATGTGTTTCTACAATACATAGAACAATTTTAGAGGGGGGGACGGTCAAAATTCGCAATTTTATTTTTTTGGAGCACTCTAATGTATATGTATGTAATTATTTTAATATTGCAATTAAGACGGTTATTGTAACAGAACCTGTAAGGAAGCAAAATAAATGCAACTGCTTCCAAATTTCAAATATTTTTTTATTGAGATTCGTTTGAACCGCATCTTAGTACACTTTAAAAGAAAAAAAATAATTTTTGTTTTGGTGAAAAACTGACGACAAATTGTATTCAACCAAACAAATGTAAATTAATAAATTTAAATTATAAACTAAAAACTGTTAATTATCGCAATACATATGTATCTATGTATGTACCAGGGATGGAAAAATTGGTACAATTGTACTTTTTTTGGTACAATTTGATCTTAAAAAGTACAATGGTACACCAATGACTCATTTGGTACAATTTGAAAATTTATTTCACAGTTAATATATTAAAACCAATTTACGAATTTATGTTCTATATACCAAAATATTAACAATAAACTTTTTAAAATTATACTTATGAGTTTCTGAAATAAAGATGAAATAGCAGAATTTGTCACACTCGTAATTTTAAGTGTTTTTCAAACCAAAAAGATATAAACAAATTTAAGCCATTATTATTGGCATTATTTTCTGTTAAATTTGAATATTCATAGAATTTGTAATTGTTAATGACAAAATTTTTCTGTTGTGGCTTATAAATGTTAGATGGGTGACAAAAATTCGATAATTTAAACAACTATGCTTCATTATCAACTGAATATCTGTTGCTAGAACCAAAAGAATGAATGGATGTAATGAAATCGATCCAAATTTATTAATTACAACTTTTCATTTGTTCATTGTAACTTTAAAAAATCCCGAAATTTCACTGGAATTTCAACAAAAAAAATATTCCCGGGAAAAATTTTTCCGTGGAGGAACCCTAGTTTTGGTACAATTACAGTCGAAAAAGTACAATTTCTGATGCTGACTGGTACAATTTTTAAATTCCATTTGCCATCCCTGCTATGTACATATCTTTTCAAAAAGAAATCTCTCACTTTGTGTCTCAAAACCAAAGAGAGAGCTTTCAGAGCCAATAAGTTGATAGCTCTCTAGCAGAGCTTTTTTAAGATAAGCTTAAAGTTATGAATATTTTTGTAGCATGAGACACTAAAGATTTATTAATAAACTGATTACGTTTTAAACTAGAGTTGCAAGTTTTATTTTTTCAATCAAATAAATGTTTGCTACTATTACCCCTAAAATACCTTTTCAGCTCTAGCTTGGCTATCGTTAAGCTATCGTAACCGAATTAAATCTATTAGAGTTTATTGAAATCTTCAGAATTTAAATTTATATTAGCTTACTTTTGATTTTTGTAAATTATATAATAAATTTAATTTGGACCGAAATTACCATTACCAAAAAAATCCAAATTCTATTAAATCTATTAACCTTTTCGTATTGGTAAAAAATGGAGGAATACTTCAAACTTACATGATTTAAAAAAAATTTAAAGCAGTTATTATGTCGAAAATACAGTTGAAAATTTATGGTTCTATATTTTGTTTTTATACCATTCGTCATGAGTGGGTATTGTATATATATGTTTGGCATTCCTGAATCGTTGTAGAAAGCGGATTCGAAAATCAACTTTCCGAAGTTAAAGTTTGGTGAAGGTTATGTAAGATTCGGTACAGCCGAATATAGCACTCTTTTTAGAGTTTCTTAAACAACCGAATAGCGTGTAAATTAAATGAAATATAAGCATGAACTTATTTTTTGTTTCCAAGAGTTGAATATTCTCGAGAACCTTACCTGCTATTGAACAACAGAGATCTGGTTGTTCAATAGCAGGCATTGCGCATTTTGTTTAAATAGATCTTAAAAGTTTGAATTTTTTAAAAAAAAAACATTTATTTAAGTTTGCATAGAGATAAATTATTCATATTTCCATTTCAGAATATATGGCGTCTTCGATCAACGACAACCTCTATATTTAATTCGTGACCCAGAAGTAATCAAACAGATTGCAATTAAGGATTTTGATCATTTTATCAATCATCGTTCAATATTCGGTGATGAGACTGATGATAATCATAAAAATTTATTTGGTGCCTCATTGTTTATGATGAAGGATAACAAGTGGAAGGACATGCGCAGTACTTTGAGTCCAGTATTTACAGGTAGTAAAATGCGTCAAATGTTCCAATTGATGAATGAGGTGGCCCAAGAGACATTGGCCTATTTAAAGAAGCAGAAGGGTGTAGGTTCTAATGATGGCATTGATGTCAAAGATTTTATAACACGTTTTACCAACGATATTATTGCATCGACTGCATTCGGTTTGAAAGTCAACTCGTATACGGATGAAAATAATGAATTCTATATGATGGGCAAGAAAGTGACCACATTTTCATTTCTACAAAATTTGAAATTTATGTGTTACGTCAATTTTAAAAAAATCATGAAGGTAAGTAAACAATCATTTTTGAAATTATTAAAAAAAACTTGAATTTATTTATTTTATTTTCTCAATTACAGCTTTTGGACATTCAACTTTTCGACAAGAAACAGACCGACTACTTTATGCATCTCGTCTTGGATGCCATGCAATATCGCAAAGAACACAATATCATCAGACCCGATATGATTAATATGCTGATGGAAGCCAGAGGCATGTTGAAGACAGATAATCCTAAACCAAGTAATCGCGAATGGAGTGATGTTGATATTGTCGGTCAATGTTTCTTATTCTTCTTTGCTGGTTTTGAAACCTCTGCTTCTCTAACATGTTTCACCGCTCACGAGCTAATGGAAAATCCAGAATGTCAAGAAAAGCTTTTAGAAGAAATTCAAGAAGTTGAACAAAACCTCGATGGTAAGCCCTTAACGTATGAGGCCTTGCAAAATATGCGTTACATGGATATGGTGGTGCAGGAATGTTTGCGTAAATGGCCCGGTGCAGTTGCCATTGATCGTGTTTGCAATAAGGACATAACATATAATTTGGATAATGGGGAAAAAATGGAATTGAAAAAAGGTGATGTTATATGGGTACCAGTTGTGGGCTTCCATCGAGACCCTCAATATTTTGAGAATCCATTGAAATTTGATCCCGAAAGATTTAGCGAAGAGAATAAAGACAAAATTCAACCATTTACGTATTTGCCGTTTGGTGTAGGACCACGTAACTGTATTGGTAAGCAACGAATAAGTTTAAACTAAAATTTAATATTAAAAAATATTAATATCATTTTAAATTTTAGGTTCTCGTTTTGCCCTTTTGGAAACAAAAGTTTTAATTTATTATTTGGTGCGAGATTTTCATCTTCAAGCTGCCGCAAAGAGTTGCGTACCTTTGAAGTTATCAGCCAATGGTTTCCAATTGATTCCGAAAGAAGGATTTTGGCTTAAGTTTACCCCTAGAGCCTAAATATTCTACTTTTATTTTTATTTGTTAATATTGATTACTTTAGGAATTAAGTTTGGAAATTTAATTTGTATATAATTAACTTTATATCTAACAATACATTTTATTATTTGTTTGTTTATATATTTTAATAAAAAATGTTAACTTGAATAAGCTTTAAGGTTGTATTGCTGGGTGAAAATTGTATTTGGATTATATAGACCTAATAGATCCAAAAACTAGCTAATTATCTTTATTTGCGGCCTATATTTTGATCACAAGGATGGTAAAGAAACTGAAAGGACTAGTACAAAGCTTTAGTCGTAAAAACTAGAGCTAACTTAGAAAAATGTTTAGAAACTACAGCATTTAGCGTACAAGAAATCACTTTTTACAAGTATCTGCTTATTAATTACAAATTTGTGTCTATCATATGTAAAGGTTTGAACGAATTAATTCTTAATTCAATTTTCAAAATCAAATTAAATTTGATGTCTTAACCATTTCATTAATGAATTAATGCATAGCCCTATTTTCTTATTACCTCAAACGAATTGAACTCGAGTTTACAAACAAATACAAATCCAATACATAATAGCTTAATAAAATTTATTGAATGATTAAAATTTTCTTCAATTCAAATCTGTTATAAAAAGGCTTTAGAATTTTTTTTTTTCAATTCATTTTGTAAATGATTAAAATCTAACAAATGGAATGAAGAAAAAAATTTCTTCATTCAGTTTTAGATTTAAATTTACAAACATTGAACCATTCAAGGTTGAATGAATTTTATTCACATAAAAGCCTTGGATGAAGCTAAATAATTTGATTTGTTGGGAAAAATTTTATGGAATAAATTGCTGACATTTCTTAATTCTGAATTAAGATTTTAGTGAATTAAGCTTAAATTAATTCGAAGCTATTGTTAACTTAAACTGAATTAGTTAATTCGCAGCTATTGTCATATAATGCGAAAAAATGGTTTTAATAGTATTTCTTTGATAAAATTGCGTTTTTTAATGAAACATTTTTCAATATTCTCGAAAGCGTAACCGATATATTGATGTGTCATATATATCCCAAAGTCATCCTGGCTTTGGTATTTTTAAAACAACAGAAGGACGTCGAATCAACTTTCCTAAATAATATAAATTATACAATATTTTAAATTTTTATAATAATTAATATCGTGATGAAACTGGACAAACGTTTTATATGAATCTAAATCTTTCTACCAACTTTTGTGAGGATCGGTCCATAATTGAGTAATATTGTGTATAACAGTATTTTCTACAGAAAATATTGTGTATAATAGTATTTTTTATATGAAATATTGTATATAACAGTTTATAGAATGTATTGTTTATAACAGTTTTTTTATAGGAAATATTGTGTATAACAGTATTTTCGATAGAAAATATTGTGTATAACAGTATTTTCGATAGAAAATATTGTGTATAACAGTATTTTGTATAGGAAATATTGTGTATAAATTTATTTTCTACAGAAAATGTTGTGTATAACAGTATTTTCTATAGAAAAATTGTGTATAACCGTATTTTTATAGGAAACATTGTGTACAATAGAAAATATTGTTTTCAATAGAAAATATTGTGTAGAAAAATATTTTCTATAGCAAATATTATGTATAACATAATTTTCAATAGAAAATATTATGTATAACAGTATTTTCTAGAGAAAATATTGTTTATAACAGTATTTTCAATAGAAAATATTGTGTATAACCGTATTTGCAACAGAAAATATTGTGTATAACAGTATTTGCAACAGAAAATATTGTGTATAACAGTATTTTCTATAGAAAATATTGTGTATAAAAGTATTTTTACAGAATATAGTGTATAATTATATTTTTTATTTTTCAAAATTATTCTCTGTTGACCAAAAATTTTTGGTATTGAACATTTTTGAATACAATTTCCATTTAAAGCATTATAGGTACTAAAAGAGAAGATGAAATTTACCACAAATAGCTACGTATTGCAAATGTAGGTTGAAACATTAAAAAGTTTTGCATCCAAATATATACCAGAGGAATAATTTTATGTGAAAAAACTCCGAGCCCGACCTACTTGTCTAAATTTTCAACAGTGAATATTTCAAAAATAACTCCTTGTTAAAATGAATTCAATTAAATTTAAATTACATCAAGCTATTAATATTGTGAAAATATTACAAAACCCTGAACTCTTGATCAACCACTGGTACTAAAAATATCCGCAATATTATTACAATACTAATTATTTACTATTTGTATTAAATATTCAAATATTATTATAAATTTTGCAATTAAAATTACTTCGACAATTAAGGAATTGATATTGTATTTTAGCCATTTAAATTAATTCATGCTAATAAAACGAATAAACAAATTTTAACTATATAAAGGTCGTTAATGGTATTTTAAACAACTAATATAATAGTAGAAAATAAAACTAGTGAAATTTAAGTTTAACGAAGGAGTGTAGATTAATTTATAATTTTGCATAATTAACAGTCTACTTAGACGGACTGTCACGTAGACAAAAGTATTTTCTTAGTATTATTCTGTAATTAAGTTAGTTATTTTTTATGCACAAAATATTGAAAATTTTAAAATATCAGTATAATTTGAAGGTATTTTTGAAACAAGTAAAAAATAAGTACACAAAAATTAAATGGATTAAAATATGAAATAAGATGTACAAATGTACACATTTGCAAAATTACTGATAAATATAAAATGGCATTACTAATTTATTATACCAAGATTAATATTTTTTTGATAAAAATAAATTAATCTGATTATATGTATGAATTGAAAGGAATTGCTGTTAACAGCTTGACAATTTACTAATGTTTAGTCACTCCCTGAATCATTCACTCGTGTAGTTCGTAGACACCAGATTTGATCAAAACAAATCACTAGAAAGATTACAAAATACAAATACGTTTATCAAATATTGAGAAGATCTACAAGTAAAATTCATTATTGAACGTGCTTTAATATAATTAATTGTGTTTTTGTTTTAATCACAATAATATTTATGTACCTGTATTAATGATTTAGCAAATCTTATGGTATTTACTAAATAGACACATGTAGGTTTACTATTGTTAGTTTAGTTTGGGACAAATATCAAAATTAAAATAGTTATAAATTATCAACACGTTTTTTTAAATCCGTCTATTAACCTACACTGAGGGAAATTTGTGCCAATTAATATTACCGAACTGAACAAAGCTGCAGGACTAGTGAAGTGATATGTATTAGACAAATTATCCATGAATTGTAAATAAATCTTGGAAATTAATATAGTCTAATAATATTGTTACGTTTTAACCTTTTAAAAACGTTTGATTTATTTCTTTTAAATAAACCGGATACTTTTGATTGCAAATAAAAGCCGTTTAGTAGTTTGAAAATTGTAACAACTCTTTATTTATTTAAAATGTACAACAACAGAATTAAATAGTCACTCAGTGTTTTTTTATATACTTTTATAAATTCGCAGAAATAAAACACACTTTATAATGTACACGAATTTACTTGAAAAACACAACACACTTTAAGGCACTCAGTTGATGTTTATTCGAAAAGCGTCTCTGATAAACTCACTCACTACTGCAACCTCTGCCACTTTTATAACACTGCCATCTGCATTCTAGATTGCTCTTTAACTGTAAAAATTCGAATATTCTAGATCTTACTAATACATACGCCATCTGAGGTGTACTTTCTACAATGTTCTTTAACTGAATATTCGAATTCGAATACAGCGTTGCCAACTTACGATCAAATCAACTGAAAGCTTTTATTTAATAATGCCCACAGATATGTTACAGTTTGCTATTACAGCACTGTCATTTGAAAGCATTATGCTACTTTTAAATCAGCCCTTAAAATCGTTTTTTTGAATTCAAGTACAATTTCGTAACAATATTAATCACATTTTATGACCATGCTTGTCCACCTAGTATTAGATGATACTCTTTGCTAAATTCTTCCTTTATTTATTTTTTAATGTATAATTTTTGCAAATCTAAAAACTCAAGTTGAAATCAATTGCAATTCAAGCCTTGAATTATAGTCAAACAATTCAATTATAGACTTTATATCAAAAGCATTCAAACATAATTATATTTCGTTCAAGTCAAATTCCAACGAAATGATCAAGTGCTTGGATTTTTGGGACTTTGTTGCTTATTGTGATTGATGTAAAAAGTTCAAAAATTTAAAAATCGCTGACTTTTTGCCAAATAATTTTAAAGCAACGTTAATTTAAAATTTCCCGGGAATTCCCGCGCCGCAGAGTAGCAACATTTTGGAAATAAAACCATAAACTATTTCATAAATTTGACCTCAAAATTAATTAAATATAATTAAAATTATTTATACAACTTGTATACTTTATTGTGGGGGCAAGAACTAATGTTTATAATATTAAATAGTGTAATTATTGACATATTTATAAGAAATATTTTCTATAGAATTTGTAATCAATTGCATTGTATAATATTTGCGAATCTGCGTAGTCAGCATATGTATAATACGTATGTAATGGGTGTTTTTTTAAGCCCGATAGAACTTGAATTGTAAAAAAACATAAAATATTAAATAATCCAAACAAATTATTCGAAAAATCATTATTAAAATTTCTTGATGAATAGCATTCATGACGGTAAATTTTCGATTACTTTTTGGTGCCTTGCTGGTCGTATATCACGAATAACACGAACAATATTGGCCTCCAAGTCGTCAATTGTTGCTGATTTATCAGCATACACCAGTGACTTCACGAGGCCTCACAGAAAAAATCCAAATTTATCAAATTGCCCTTGGAGACCCATTCCTCGAAATCAGGTTATGGCCAAATTTTGATTTCAATAAATCCTGTTGACAGCTCGCCCAGATCAATGTCATCCATATTTTCAAACAAAAAATTCATACAAAAAAAAGAAAACAAGAAAAATGCAGTCTGTATAGGGTCTGTTGTGGATTGGTCTCTTTCCATATGCGCCAATTTAGTTTATTAACAAACAAATTGATGACTGATTTCCAAAGTAAATTCGTATAATTTAACATCAATTTATTCATGATTATTTGCCAGAGAGCGCAGTTCGTTTGACAGTTAATCATTTCGTAAGTTCTATCGGGCTTAAAAAATTCCTTTTATTTAGATTTACGTATTTATTGTTTTTTTTTTTCATTTTTAATTGTAAGCTAAAGTACTTTACTAAATATATTCACCACTGCTAAGAACTACTACATTAAACTATCTGTAGAAAAACGTGATTGTTTTTCGAAAACTGTAAAGATAGCAACAATTTAGATAAAATGAGTGAATGAGTAAACCATTACTAGAAAGAAGACTCCTAGTACTCGTGCTACTTACTTGCTATATAACTGACTGACTGCATTCACTAAATATGTACAGAGTAAATAAAATACTGTCTCCTCCAATTAGTAATAATTAGCAAACAGTGGATGCTTACAACCCGACATTTTGGTTTGAGTTTGACTGATGTTTGACTGGCTTAGAGTGGTATGAATGAATAGTTAGTTGCTGTTTGTCGTTTAGCTTGTTTTTGTTTATTTGGTTGGTAACATTATTTGTTTTCAGTTTGTTTCTGATGCCAACAAAAATATTACAACAATTCATACATTTATTTATTTACATTTGTTGTTAACGGGAGGCTGTGTAAAATATACACTGTAAATACTTCTGTAGCTCGGTGGCGTATACGCGCTGCTTATTTTTTCCACACACTTGAAGCTCGGTTCGCACTCCAACATTTCCAGCATATACTACATACATATGTATGTAACTAATGTTATTTCAATGCATTTTTTGCATATAAAAGCCTTTATCAACGAACATTGGGATTTTATTTGTGATATAAAGTGAAGCGGAACTGTTTGTGTTCATTTCTTCTTTCGTGTTACGCCAGCCAGGTTCATATTGTAATAAATACGCGCGTGCGCTATTTACGGAAATAGTTGCAAATTAGATTTTTTATTTATAAAATATTTTGTTAATGCAACAAGTGCAATCGGTTTTGAAATATATTAATATTAGAAAAAAAAATAAAACAAAACTATAACAGTAAACAAGAATAAATAATAATGGAAACTAAACAACAACAAATGGAAACCAATATACAAAACTTTTATAAAAACAAAGTTGTATTTTTGACAGGCGGTACCGGATTTTTAGGAAAAGGTGTGTTGAAATATTAAAAAAAAATGTGCAAACAAAAAAAAAAACTAATTAGTAATTTAGTAACGAAAATAGAATAATCTTGAAAGTGTGTTTAAAAATATGTAATTAGATGTGAATGGAAAAAATGAAATGAATAAAAATCCATAATGAATGACTGCAATTAAAATAAACAAAAAAAATTAAATAAGTAAATTAAGAACTGACAACAAAATAACTTCTTAGTTCGTACAAAAACAAAATTATTATTGAAAATAATAATTTTTAAAATAAATAAATTTTTTAATAGCAATGACGTATGAGTGATTTAAAATATGTATGTCAAGTTCAATGGATCAAAACTAAGGAAAGCGTTTTTTTAATCAGGTGTAAATGCGTAATATAATGTTGAAACTAGCTTGTTTGCAAACACTAAAATACATAAATTAAGGATAATAAAATCACATGATTTAAAAATAAATTAATACAAATCGCTGTAAAAAATTAAACATTATATTACTCCTTAAAGCTGCCCACACACGGGTGATTTGTGAGTGTGATTTGTTCGTGTTCGACGTCTTGTTACTTGTTAATGGGGCTGTAGGCGAACAAAATCACAAGTAATTGCAAATTTTCAATCACAAATCAGGCTTAAGTGTGATTAAGTGAATCCAAATTTTTTAATCATATTATATCGAAATTATTAAAGCAATATAACAAAAATAAACATTTAAATATATGAGGAGGTTCATAACAATACGCAATGATTCTCTTTTTTTAGTTTTTCGTTTTTTTTTGAATCACTTTAAAATCTAAGCATTGTTAAAAACCATATCAAAGACCAATAATTTTACTATAATGCAATACCAAATATTATGGTTCAGATAAATGAAACCATTATATATCTATGCAATAAACAACTTCCAGATATTCGTGAAACTGATTTATGCTGATAAACCATTAACAATTGAAGCCTTGGAGGCTAACATTGTTCGTGTTATTCGTGACATACGACCAGCAAAAGTGGCCTAAAATTGGAAGTTCAGAATGTGCTTCGTCAAGAACAGCCGCGCTGGTCATATGTCCCAAATCATTTTAAATTGTTATTCTTTCTAATAAAAAAATTTGTTTGATTGCAATTTACTTTTTATACCCTACACCATCATAGTGGGGAGGGTATATTGGGTTAATGCTGATGTTTGTAACGTGTAAAAATATTGTCAAAATTTGGCACAAACTTTTATTGAATTTGTTTAGAATCGGTCCATTATTACTTCTAGCCCATACATCTGCCATATCTGAAAATAGTTATTATATGCTTAACTCGTACTACCAAACTTAGTACTGATCGGTCCACAATGTTACATATGTAGCTCCCATATAAGCACCATTCTCGAAAATTTCATTAATGTGCATAAATCTCTGAAATATGTTAGAATCCAAATAAAATATGCGCAAAACATTCCATCAAATTTTGTGACGACCGGTCCATAATTAGTCATAGCTCTGATATAAGGCCCAGTTCCGAAAATCATTTTATCGAGCATAAATATGTATCTTAAAAATATTAAAAGAAAACTATTTATAACACTGTGTGTAATTTTTTGAGTCATGGAAATATAACCATATACGGACACACTACGTGATAAAAGACCAAAGAAAAAAGACCCATGTCTCACAGTTTTGCCCAAAAGCATGCACTTTTTTTATGGGCCTCAAAGATTTCGGGCCTCGGTGTAATTTTTGCAAAAAAGTAATCATTTCCTCAGACTCATGTCTTGCAAACCGTTCGGAATTTTGATCCCTTTTGAGCAAAGTTGTAACCCTTGTATAAACAACAAAAATTGTGAACATACAAAATCAAAAAAACTTTATCTTCATGATCAACATCGATAAAAACTTTAAAAAATTCGAAATAAATTTTTTAGAGCTGCCTAAAAGTATGCTTTAGTTTATAATAATTTAATAGTTTATGGCCGAAAACACTTAATTCTTTTAGTTTTTTCTTACTAACTTATATTTACCTACCTAAACGGTGTTAAGAATCATTCCTAGGAAGTACATTTTTGTTGTTGATTGTTTCCTTGAATTTTGAACCTATGGACCTGAACAGGGGACAAAAGGTAAAAAATCGAATTTGACTTTGGGCAAAACTGGAAGACACAGGTCTTTTTTTGGGTATTTTATCACGTAGTGGTGTCCGTATATGGTTATTTTTTTCGTGTTGCACTATGTAATCATACACTCGGTGTAGGGTATCATATGGTCTATACAGACTATACCTTCTTACTTGTTTCTGTTATATTTTACAATTTCCAGTTGTATAGGCCTTAAAAAACCCCTCTTTAGATAGATTATAAAATATCTGGTATTTAACAGATTAATCAAAATGGGAAAAATAAATTAGTTTTTTTTGAAACTTGTAGAATTCAAATTAAAATATAGGCAAACATCAAAACATTCGCTTAGATTAAATACACAAGTTAAAAAATGACAACAAATCAAGAAATCCATGACATTGCTATTTTTTATATAGTTTGAGAAAAAAAAATCAAACCAATAATTATGAAATGGTTAGTAATTTTACAATGTATTCATAATGTAATAGCATAAAACAATACCATCTGAACTTGTGTGTTTTAATTTTTTATAGAAATAAATGTGTCACGATTTGTACCAAATGTCTTTCAAAATTATGTAGGAGTTGTGCAGAAGCTTTCAATTTATAATGTCAAATTTAGAGAAATTTTGTATAATTTTCATAAACTTAATAAATAAGCACCAAATAAATCAATGACAATAGCACCTAAAATCTTAAAAATTTACTAAATATTTCCTATAGTCATTAATATAATGTAAATTAAATTAAGTTCACAAAAAATTCCACAAGTCATACAATGTACATTTTAATATACATATGTACGTCAAAAGCCTTTTTTATAAATAATTGGTGTATTTAAATAGTTTATTACTTGTTTTCCTTTCTTTTAATTACTTAATACAAATTGATAATAAAAATTTAATTATACAGTTATAGAAATAATTTGAGCACAAGTTCATGTTAAACTTATTTACAAAACAAATTCCAAGTATCTAAATAAAATTAACCCGATATAATCAAATCATTTAGACAAATAAATGAGACAGCATTTACCCTCCAATATAAGATCGTTAGAAAAAGATCTCAATAAATAAATTTAACTATAAATTACGCGACATTTTTGCTAATTGCTTTCATTACAAAGTGATGATGATGTACTTGGGTAATTTGAAATTTCGGAAAACTTTTGTAGAGAATAACAAATGAATCATATAAATAAATGAGAAATAAATAAACTTTTTATGACTTTATATTATAATTTGTTCAATTTTAATACCATTTATCATGTTCCTGATTTTATATTTAGATATTTTTTTTGTATTAGAATTCTGAAGGTAGTGAGTATGTATGTGGGTACTCAGTATTCCATACATTAAATTTGTTCCTGCACACAATATTAGAAAACTACTACTCCGTACTTTAAGATATGTTGTTATTAATGAAGTTAAAAATATGTGGATTTATTTCTTTTTGAAATTTTTATTTCTTGTTTTGAAATTTTTTGATTGATCCGATTTTGCACATTTTTAACACTAAACATTGGACATAAATCCTTCTCAGCATGCCTTATCGTGCCATCAACAGAGAGACGGACATACAACGACATGTGGTTTTAACAGGACAGCGCTACGTGCCTCACTGTTAAACATTTTTTTGTGGTGTTTTCTAAGTCACGAATAAGCCACAAACTACAGCCGTCCTCAAAGCAAACACAACCCATGCCATTGTTTAAATTCAGACTGAGTAATGGAAAATTAAAAATTTCTGATGCGCTCCACCCAGCGAAGCCACGGTCGACATTTGCACGATATTATATTCCATACATAATGGCATCGATTGGTCTTTCAATAGAATAAAAAATGTTGATAATATCTCACACACACTTTGTGAACACATCTCCAATATTGGAGTACTCTAGAGTACTATTTAGCGTAATTCCTCCTAGAATTAGCCTTTGGATTCTTATAACATGATCTGTAAAATATTATTCCAATCGAATCAAATATATTTAACACGTGTCGCATCGGCTCTTTAGACCGAAAGATTTTATACAAATATTTGTTCAACAGTTGTGCATGAATACTATTGTACTATTAATTAATTTAACTCTAATAAACCATCTAATCTTTCTTTCCTCTTAATTTTAGTGTTAATTGAAAAACTTTTACGTTCCACCGATGTGGCTAAGGTCTATGTATTAACACGACCCAAGGCAGGCGTCGATATCAATGAACGTTTCAGCAAAATCCTAAAAGATCCCGTAAGTAAAAAACAATACAATTAATTTCCACAAGAAAAACAAACAAATATAAATCCAAACGTTAACAAAAAAAATCAAATTACAAACATTTCATTAGCAATAATAATTTGTGTCTTTACAGCTTTTTGAAAAACTATGCACCATCAAACCGAATCCAATGAAATATATTAAACCCATTGCTGGCGATTGTACACTGTCAAATTTGGGAATATCAAGTGCGGAAGATCGTAAAGAGTTAATTGAAAACGTTGATATTGTTATGCATGTGGCAGCAACAGTCAGATTTAATGAACCACTGAGCAATGCTACAAAAATAAATGTGCAAGCAACCGTGGAATTAATAAATTTAGCAAAAGAAATGAAAAAACTTAAAGTAAGTAACCAGGTATTACAATATTTTTTTCTATTTGTACAAACAAACAAACAGCAGAAACAATAACAAAGAATTAACACATATTTTACAACACATTTGTTATGGTTTTATTTGTTTTTTTGTATTTATTTTTTGTTTATATGAGTAGAAATGAAAATAAAATAAAACAAAACAAATGTGGAAATTTTATGAAATTTAAGAAAGATTGGAAGATTTATTTTCCAAAAAAAAAAAGCAAAAGTGATGCAATCACTGCAAGTGTGTATCATGTTGCATGCATCTAAGGATATTAAAAACAAGTCTAACAGGAGTTAATTTATTAAATTTATATAATTTTTAGCTACAACATGTCTTTTGTCTTTATAAATGCGATGCTGATTGCAAAAAATTTTATAAATGTACGAACCTGTATTAACCCTATACAGGGTATATGTAGCGCATAAGAATTAAAGTTGATTTTAATAAACTTGAACTTGGCACAGGCCAACTGTAAAACCTAAACGTGAATAGCAGTAATTTTTATTGTATTTTAAAAACGTGGTTTCCTAAACTTGTATTAATTTTTAACAATTCCTCATAAAAATCTACGTTTCTACACCCAACAAGACAGAAAAAGCCGAAACATTAATTTCAAACGAATTCAGAAGCGAAGAACGATCTCGATTAAATTCGCTTAACCAGGTGAACACACAATTATTATTCTCAAAAGTCATAGGAAGCTGATATCTAGAAAACGTTAATGGTTTAATTTGATTTAATTTGAAGAACGTAATTACTAGGGTTCTGTAGTTGAAACAAAACGTCGACTTTTAAGCTGAATTAACCCATGAGTTTCTGAAACATTTATTGTTCGGAAATTTTTTTTTTATATATAGTTAGTCTCTCTCAAAAATAGAATGTCAAACTACATATAAAAAAAAATTGTTCCGAACAAAAAATGTTTCTGAAACTCATGGGTGAATTCAGCTTTAGAACATTCGACTTTTTTAAATTTTTGAATAGTCTAATTTTTGGATTTTTGCTATTTATTCAATGCCGACTATATTCGACTTTTTGACATATTTTAATGCAAAAAAAATATGTTTTCTAAATTTTTTTACAATAAAAATTAAAAATAAACTTTTCTGATAAATTTTTCTGATATATGGGCAATTCCATGTCATCGTACGTGGCATTTGTACGCCTATATAGTGGAATAGATTTTACAAAAATAAGAGTATCTGAAAAATAATTTGGTCTTTAAGTTTCATTCAGAGGGTACTATATTTAAAAAAAAGTAATAAGTTCTTTCGAAACATTGTTGTCCAAAATATCAAGCGAAAAAAGGGTATATCGTACGTGACATAAAACGGAAGTAATTTTGAGTTACATGTAGAAATATGTTGTCTTTTAATTTCTTACACTAACCCAAATAAACAAAACAAAACAATCTGTCATATTTAAATAAAAACAATCTTTGGATGATTCTTTAAAAACTAAAATTTAATATCGTACGTGACATACCGTACGTGACAGATTTTTCTCTTATAGTAAATACTATTATTTTTGCCCTTAACTCTTTACGGTTTAGTGGTCACTTTACTAACCACCTTTTCTATAGTCTTTAAAACATAGTTTATTGGCATCTATTTGGCATTTTTCTAAGCAATTATATTTTTTGATTTAATCGTTTATGTTTTTTTGCAAAACTTTGCCGTCAGAATGCTGTGGTTAGATAAATATATTAATTTGAAAATATTGTAAAAATCAGTTTTTTAAGAGAAAAAAGCACAGTTTTTATTGTTCATCGATTTCAGTGTTAAGTAGAGTAACTTCGGGTAATGTGGACTACCGTTTTGTTTTTTCTAAATTTTGGCCACAATATATATGGATATTAAAAAAGTTGTGAAGCAATAAATTAGCTAATGTATTCTCTAATTGTTTTTGCAGTTGAAAATTTTTTCCGTCAAAGGATAAAAAGTTTATGTGAAAATATTGTAAGGAACCCAAAAACCAGCATTAAAAAAATGGAGGGTAATATGGACCACTATATGAGGGTAATGTGGACTAGTATTTAATACATAAAATTCATGAACCAGCTAATCATGAATGATTAAAAAATTTAATTTCAATATATTTTTATTAATACAAACTAAAAAGTCGCGTTCTTGGCTTAGACAGATTGCTTACAAAGTACATAGTTATTGTCGGGTAATATGGACCAGTAGTACATAATCAAGTAATTTAAGTGGTCCACATTACACGAACTTGGGTTACAGTGGTAAAAAATTATTTTTACCTAATAATCTAAATTTGCTTAAATTCTTACCAAATATATGCAAAACTACGTGTCCACTTTAATTATATAAAACAACCAAACATTAAATTCTACCAAGTAACTGTACCAAATTCTGTTTCTTACTTGAGCCGAAAAAAATGTTGAGCACGCGCGTTAATTTCAATACAAGAATAAAAAGCCAACATATCAATTACTCATGAAAGCAAATGTGCAATTGTTGTTTCAAACTAATTGTAAAATGTACGACAAATCAGTTTTATCATACCTTCAATAGTTTCTGAAAAAAGACACTGGTCCACATTAGACGCATAGTCCACAATACCCAAAGTTACTCTATTTCGTTTGTTTGGTCTGAAAATTTAATCAAAAATATTTGATTTCCAAAAAATTATGCGAAACGAAAATTTTTATCATAATATTTTTAATGCCAACCGCCACGGTTGGAAATGGGTGGTTTTTTAACGTTTTGATTTATTTTATCTTACTTTTTATAATAAACCTTTACGAAAAAAATAAATTATAAATCACTCGTCTAGATCTCAGCCCGTAACCTAAAATGTTCTCTAATAAATCACTCTCTCAGTGATATATCACAAAAAATTATTTTCAAATGGCTGCGAATGAGAATTTACTATTGAAATGAAAGTGAACCCGTTATTTTCGGTCTCTGATCTACATAGAGTTGAAATCTAAATCAACAGGGTAGTTGCTAAATTCTAATTCAACTGCTTAATCATTTTTGAATTTTCCTAGCTGTAGATGGGAATTAGATGCCATTCGCAAATATGAACAATCTTGCAAAAGTGAACTGGCCTGGTTTTAATTAGTTCATATTATCGCGAGTGCACTGTATTTTTCCACTTTTAATGCATATTTAGTGCATAAAAACACTCCTGGTAATAACCATTAAAAATGTATTTTTTTTTAAAAGTTTTTACACACACAATCTGGGAAGCTTTGTGCCGGTAATAGAACCCGCAACCCTCAAATTGATAGCACAATATTTAGTCTATCGGAGCTGACTCATCTACTACGAAGTTGTCATGCAGTTCAGAATATTTGTACATTTAGTACGAATCCGCAGAAATAATAAATCCTCCAATTAAACGATTTTTTTTAAATGTTACATCTTATTGACCTTAGCAAATAATACCTCGCAACGCAGTGTAGCAGAGTTAGAAAAGTAAAACTTGATATATTTATACATATATGTATGTATTTAGTATGTATTACCATTTATATACATATGTATGTACATTTATATCTATTGGCCAGTGTTTATATGGGTTATAAGACAACAAAATATCACGTAACATGCAACTGTTACAATACTATTTGAACAAGACAGCTAAAGAAAAGGAGGAAAATGCTTTAATACAAAATATTACTTTGACTTGTTTGAAATGAAAACTAAAAGCCAATTTTCAAAATACCAAAGTAGACAATTTCTTTTAACATTATATTTTTGTTTGTTTATTTATTTTTTATGGCTAGTTTTACAAGTTATTTTTCACAAATTATACTTTGGCTATTTTCAACAATCAAGTGTGCGTATTACTTACTATAATACTACTTACATGCTATATAGTGGACCAACATATACTTGCATTCATACTCTGTAATACGACAGTAGATGAACGCTTAACAGCTGATATGTACATAGATAGTGTGCAAAATAATTATGTAAACGAAAAATTGAAAATTGGAAAAGTGGTCGATTGCATAATATTTTTTTAATTTTTGTTTTTTTTTTTATTATTTATTACAAAGTGTTTTTCAAATTAGCTACATTTATAATTATTTGCAGTTCAAATCAATTTAGCTTCTGAGGTGGAAACAATAAAGTAAAGTTTATTTGATTTTTAAATATTTTACATCATAGTGTAGGTCGTGTAGTTTGTTTAAATAATTTTATTGTATTCATATATTATTGAAGTTATTCATTAATATGTTAATACCAAAATCTACAATATGTTCTGCAATAATTATATTATGATCCAAATCAAACTTAATATGACCGAAAGTATTTATTTTATGACCCAATGAAATCATATTATGATCCAACGTAGTCATATTATTATTAAACGTTAGTTTTGGGAATATAAAATTAAATTTTAATAGGTTTTAGTTTTATATATTGTAATAAATTCCTAATTATCACATTCAACATTCACCGTATTTTTGGAATTCACAGAAATTGTTTGTTGTTGGCTTTAGAAAAACTAAAGATATTATATTTATTTGTAAGTTTAAACGGTTGTACATCTATATATATAATAGTGAAATGGTCCATGTATCTAATGTCATCACGTGAGAATGGCTGGAGCGATTTGGCTGATTTCTTTTTATTCGATTCGAAATTTTTAGGAGATGGTTTGTAAAGAAAAAAAATTCAAAGATTCTGGGTAAAACTCTGAAATTCTTTTTTTGTGAATCCAGTCAACTGTAATAAAAAAGCTCCCTAAAGTATGCAGTGCAAATTTAGATATTTTATTTGCAAATAAATAAGAACATGCTGGTGTGCGTGAGTTGGAGAATATTCTCCAACTCACGCCCACCAGCTTTAAGTTTAAACTTGAAGAACTAACATTAGTAAATGCTACCGGGCGAAGCCGGGGCGATCAACTAGTTTGAAATATAATTATGTTTCAGTGAAAAATACACATATTTATAATTCCGAGGAACATACAAATGTTTACAATAACTAAACTATTGTTGAAATTAAATTAAAATAACAATTATATGTATGTGTACGACAATAATATATTGTTACAAAGAACACAGTGTAGTTGTCGTAACCATGCCGAACCTTATTTTTTCTCTGTGTGATTCTCCATGGTGATTTGGCAAACAAATCACCATGGAGAATCACACATGGATAAATCGTTCAAAAACACGTGCAAAAATTTGTGTTCTGTTCGGACCAGTAGTTTAAAAGATTTAGATTTATTACCACATTTTTCTGTTGATCTTATTGTAAAATAAACTGTTTCCGTTATTGTATAAATAATTTTTAATTATGAAAATACAAATTTTTGTTTAAGTTATGGGCAACTCCACGAGAATGACAACCACGACTGAAAAAACAAAAGCCCCTGAAACTTTTTTCAACATGATTTGAATAGAAGAGAACACTAAAATATTACTATGCGAAGGTATTTAGAGATTATTAAACATTTCAAGTGCAAAAATAATAATTTAAACTAACTATATTTAATTTTTGAATTTAATTAGTATGTTTTAGGCTAAAATGGCGGCGTAAAACTAAGCTCCCAATTTTTTGAAACCGAATATTGTTTTACTATAGGAGAAAAATCTGTCGCGTACTGTATGTCACGTACGATGTTAAATTTTATTTAAATAAATCATCCAATGATTGTTTTTATTTAAATATGACGGATTGTTAAGGAAAACTATTTCATTTAGTGTAAGAAATTAAAAGAAAACATAACGCCACTCACGATCAAAATTACTTCCGTTTAATTTCACGTACGATATACCTTTATTTCGGTCGATATTTTGGACAATACTGTTTAGAAAGCTCGTATTATTTTTTTTAAAATAAAGTACCCTCTAATATCTAAAGTACTCTTATTTTTGCAAAATCTACTCCACACTATAGGCGTACAAATGTCACGTACGATGAGATGGAATTGCCCATATTTGAATTTATTGAAATCTACAGAAGTTTAAATATAATATAACACCACCCACCATTGTCAACAGCTTTACTAAACCAACGTTTAAAACTGCATGAAACTATTGGCCTTAAGATAAACCATGGATATGTTTCTACATTTAAAAGATGTACTACAAATTTTATTTATTTTTACAACTGACCTTCAACCAAAATTAAACCACTTACATAATAATTACAAAGGTTAACACATGTAATTAAATATTTAAACAATTTTAATAAATAATTGTTTTCTAAAAATTAATAAAAATACATATTAAGAAAAACAAAAGCGATACAAAGTCTATTTGACTTTCCATTGAATCGTGAAATAGACACAAAGTTTTAAAAACCAAATTATATTAAATAAAGTTTATATTATAACAGTACTATTTCAGCTTTTAATAGCAATGTGGAAAAATTTATCTCTAGCAAAAATTTTAAATACAAAAGTGAACACTTTTTTGTTTGTTTTGACTTTTATGACTCATTATAACTAACGATTTAATCTAATGAACGAAAAAGCTCAAACAAAAATTAAAAAATGCACAAAGTTATTTTCGGATGAGGACCTTATATAAAAACTATGACTAATTATGCACTGATCGTCATAAAATTTGTTGAGTTTTACAACAATCTTCATTCCTAATCAGTGTTGCCAGGAGCTGGCAAAAAAAGAAGCTATATTGACCTCAAAAAAAGGCCAGAAAAAGCTAAACCGCTTTTAAAAAAAAGCCAAAAAAGCTAAATTATTATAAATTAAAAATTTATATTTATTTTTAAATAAAAAATTATAAAATATGTTAAAAAAATTCATCGGCATTACTTAAAGGAAGTACTAAAAAGTTAAATACTGATTAACCATATCAGAAAATGGACATTGTTAGTCCTATATTTGTCCCTTTATATTTTAAAATATTCTGCCTTAATCTTCGTAATTTCATTAGCAGTTTAATTTTTCACTATCAATATGACATAATATATTTTTTTGGTTTTACTATTTCAAGTGTATTATCAACGTATAAAATTCGATTTTGAGAAGAGTTTTGATATTGTAATCTTTGTTGCATTAATTGAAATTAATTTAATTTGTCGTATTATTTTCAATTGGATACGATAATGAATCAAATACCTTGAAAGAGAATTTGCTAGATATTTTAGCTTTCAGATATAAAATACTCTATTTCATTTTGAAGCACTTGATATTGGTAATTGTTATTTGTTCTTTTAATACTGCACAATTCTTAAGTAAGTTGAAAAGATAAATGAAAAACAGTAATAAATTAAAATGAAAATGGCTTACTAATATAAATTCAGCCTTTTTATTTACTATTTAGTCTCGAATTTTTTCGCCTTTTTTAATTTCAAAAAAGGCTATTTTGAAATTAAAAAATGGCTAGAAAAAAGCCACGAAGCTAAAACCAAAATTTCGAGGCTAAAGTGTAAATAAAAAGGCTAAATCTAGCCTCAAAAAGGCTAAACTGGCAACACTGTTCCTAATCTTCAAATTTTTTTGGCTGGACTGGGCGATCTTTGTCTTCCGTGTCAAGATCAAAACTGCTGAACCGCATAAGCGGCCATAAGCTTTGGTGAGCAATCGGTGTGATTTAGCGGCACATTTTTTTAATTATAGAAGTAAAGTAAAGCAAAACTGCCCTCATATGACTCTTTGCTGGTACAAAATTCGACATTTTCGAAGCAAAAAAAAAAACAAAACGTTGTTGTTGTTCACACTATAATAACTAAGAGAGAATAAATGACAGATATATACCCTTCAAAATGACATAAAAGTTATTAAAAACAAAAACCGCGTTCAAAAGATACGTCATCTATTATAATTCCCCCATTTTTAAGTCATACTCCCAATAATCCATTAGAAAAACATGTCCTGACTTCTATACTGAAAAACATCGATACAATTTAGAGAAACTCAATAGCATACAACATATAATAATTCGCATTGTTTTTAACTTTAATTCATAGGAATTCATAGTAAGCCAGCTACTAATATTACTTTTACTCATTTTTATTCCAGTCCTTTGTTCATGTCTCCTCGGCATTTGCCAATTGTTTGGTATTTAATGCCAGCGAAACCTACTATACCGAACACATGGGCATAACCAGTGATAAATTACTTCAAATCCAAGATGTACTGGGTGATAAAATATTGGATCGCATGGAAAGTGAGTTGGTGGGAAAGTTTCCCAATACCTATTGCTATACAAAATCACTGGCTGAAGAGGCAGTATTAACCAAGGCCAATACATTGCCAATATGTATATTTAGACCAGGAATAAGTAAGATCACATTTTGTTACAATACACACCCAGAGAAAAAATATAGTTGTACATGTTTACTGTAACCATTTCAAAATTTTTACAAGTTTTTTAACAATATTATAGTTAAAGTAATTATTTATAGGATTGTGGTAACCATAATATGTTTAAGTTATCATTCACATGATTGCAGTAATCATACATATGATTGTAGTAAACAAGTATATGTTTGTGACAACCATTTTTATAATGGTAAATCCTTCATAAAAAAATTGGTTGTCACAAACATGATTATATATGATTGCTACAATCATCTGAATCTTAAGTTAACCATATTTTGGTTCCCAAAATCCTATAAATAATTACTGTAACTATAATATTGTTAAAAAAACTTGTAAAAATGTTGAAATGATTGCAGTAAACATGCACGACTATATTTTTTCTCCGTGTGCAAATACAAACACATCATTTTATATCATATTTATGTTCCCTTTGTAGTTTTGCCCACTTGTGATGAACCTTTGAACGGTTGGATAGATAACTTATATGGACCCATGAGTGTGCTGTATGGCAGTGCCTATGGTGTTCTAAGGGTCATGTATGGTTGTGCCACAAATAAAGCGGGTTTAGTGCCAGTAGATTTTTGTGCCAATATGATGTTAGCCTGTGGTTGGTATACAGCAACTGCCGTTAAACAAATGTAAAATGCAGTTTTAAGCTTTTCTTAATTCCTCAATTTAGTTAATATTTAAATTTTAGACCATCCAAGGATCCTCCGATTTACAGTTTGGTGCCCGATGAATCGAATCTTTTAGAATGGGGCGCCTATAAGAAGTATGTGGAATTGCATGGTGTTAAAATTCCCTTGTCCACCATGATTTGGTATCCATTTCTAATATTCGCCAGCAATATGTGGTATTATAAATTTTTATGTTTTGTTTATCACACTGTGCCCGGTTATTTGATTGATTTTCTGCTGTTAATTATCGGCAAGAAACCGAGGTATGTTTATGGAACAGATTTCTTGAGAAGTTAATGTTCATAATTTTTATTTACAGAATGACCAAGGCTTACAAAAAGATTCATATGCAATGTGGTTTGTTGCGTTATTTCCTAGACAATGAATTTACTTTCGATACTACGAATGCAAAACAATTGTGGAAGTGTATGAGTCCCGAAGATCAAAAACTATTTAAATTTGATATGAAATCCTTAAATTGGAGCGATTATTTTTACAATAGTTTGTTTGGTTTAAGGAGATTTTTGGCCAAGGATGAACCGGATACTATACCCAAAGCCAAGAAATTATTAAGGAGGTGAGTTTGACCAAAATTTATTCTAATTTAAGGAGTTTGATAAACGAAAATCACATGAATTCGCAAATACTGAAAAATATTTGATTTTTTAATTGAATTTAAAAGTTTTAGTTTCTAACTCAAAACAAAAAGCAATACAATTTTAAAACTTTATATGCTTACCCCCGTATTAATAAACAATTTTTAAATTTAAACAACGCTTTAAAATCAAATTTTGTATGGAAATTTTGCTTTAAATGCTTTTTTATAAATAAAAAATCAAATTACTTAAATCACTTTTTTTAATATTTGCAATCAGTCGCTTTAAAAATTAAATGCTAGAATTAATTTTAATTGAAATTCTTTCCTTCACCTTTCACAGATTATATTTTGCTCATTGTACTGTTCAGACTTTGGTATGTGTTGGAGTTCTGTGGCTGTTATGGATTACTTTGAAATTCATTTTCCTCTCTTAGTTTTAGTAATTAGTTTTTAATTTTTGTTTGTAAAAAAAATAGTAGTTATAATTTATTTCTAAGGGTTTTTATAATAAAAATCATAAATGGTTTAGAAGAATTATCGAATTGATTAAATAAAAAATTAAAATGTTGCAATAAAAATAATTGCTTAAAGATTTGTATGATAAAATATTAAGTTAAATTGACTGATTGCTTTGCAAAGGAGATAAGAAAGACAAACTTTCAAACTTTTCAAAATAATCTGAATTTGCACAGAAATTTAATTTCATTAGTGTATTGATATATTTAAAAAAGATAGAATTGGATACGCTATTACCAAAAAAAAAAATTTTAATTTTTATTGGGTGTATGACTTAAAAATGCGGAATTTACAATACAATTTACATTTTTTGCTTCGAAAATGTCGAATTTTGTGCCAACAAAGCGGCATATGGGGGACGTTTTGCTTTAAATCTTAAATCTAAAAATAAAAATTAAAGTGCGAGAGATGGTGTGATCGGTTCAGAAGTGGTGATTTTGACACGGAAGACAAAAATCGCCCAGATAAAACTCTATGAAGATTGTTGCCTGACTCAACAAGAGCTTGCTAAATCATTGGGAGCTACTCCATCAGGAAATTTCAAAATTTTTGCGAGCAGCAGGATTCATCCGAAGCAGGGAAACTGGGTCGAGAGACATTGAAAGACTATTTTGCATGTCCGAATTGCTGTTTGAACGCTATAAAAGAAAATAATTTTTACACCGAATCATTAATGCGATGTAGAATTGATCTATTCCAATAACCCGAAGTGTAAGAGATCGTACATGAAGTCCGCACAACCAACCGAATCGACATCAAAGCCAAATATAGATAGCGCTAAAGTAATCCTATGTATTTGCTGGGAACAAAAGTCTCCCATCTATTATGAGTTGCTGAAATCTGACCAGACCATCACAGGGAACCTGTACTGAATGCAACTGATCCGTTTGAAGCCAGCATTTGACGAAAAATGCCCTGAATATGCGGCCAAACATGAAACCGTAATATTTGCTCACATTAGGCAATACACGTTAAAAAGTATTTAGAATGAAGTGGTTGGGAAGTTTTGTCTCACCCGCCTTAAGTTTCGATCGATGCAGAACAATCTCTCTGGCTCGGAATCCATATGTTACCAGAAATATAGGGAAAGGTCATAGCTAACAATGGCCAATACTTTAAATAAATTTATATTGTACAAATATTTCAAAATAAAAGCTTCAAATTTGAGAAAATTCCGCATTTTTAAGTAATTTTTTGTAAATAAAGACCACTCGCATCCCACTAAGACACCAAAAATCTCTTAAAGGAATAGACCTAAGCTTTCTTTTGAGCAAAAAAAAGTTTTAAAATGGGTCCATTTTGAAAAAAGTCAAAAAAAATTTTGATTTTGCCAAAAAAAAAAATCAAAAATTGTATATATTGAGTTACAAAACATTTATTTTGCTATATAACCCACTCGCATTTTGCAAAAATTATATGTTTTGAGTTACAAATCATTTATTTTGATAGATATCCAACCTGCATATCACTAAGGGACCAAATAGGTCTTAAAGGAAATGTCCCAAGCTTGCTTTTGAGAAGAAACACCAGTTTGGCCTAAATGTAAAATTTTGACCCTCTCTAACTCAGAGAGTTCTTAACCGATCTTTTTAAAAAATTATGTCTAAATTACTATCCAATAGGACTAGCTTCATCCCGATCGGAAGACATCAATTTCAAAAGTGTGTTCACCTATATATTCTGGATCCAAACTAAATTCTATGATAGATAGTACCTATGCCATTCCGTCTGTCTGTCTGTTGATAGGACTCAAATATTCAGATAACGATTAAAAACAATTACAACACGGAGAGAACACGAGAAGACCTACAAATATGTCGCAAACGTATGAAACATTATGTAGAAATATCGTTTCCCGATAAAAGAAAATATATTAGAAACCCTAACGTTAGCTAATAAATTAAAAATGTATAAGACATGACTGGGTTTTTTGTGTCTACTATATGGTGGTTAATTGACACTTACATTAAGAAGAACACTATATCTAAATATATTATTTAACAGGCAACTTCATACCAAGGTTTTGTGCAAACCTATACACATACGATTAGGTCAAGACAGTTCCGACCCTTTGTATATATAATAATTCAAATTTTAATTAGACATTTAAATATTTAATTAAAAAAAAAGAATAACAAAGTATTTAAATAAATATACAAAAACATGACGATTATAGTCATAACATTAATGTGCTGTTTTTATAATACAAGCGAGTACTTTGAGTGGAAATTTTACATTTGTTTTGTTATTCGCTTGTATGTATTATGAAAACAGCACTAAATTTCTATCGGAAGTTTTAAATACATAGTTGTATATTCTAAAGAAACCTTTAAGTATTTGTGGGCACTAGCTTCTATTTAACTAAAATCTGTATTAACAATAGTTTATTATAAGCCATTTCCTAATAATTGTAATTTTTTCCACCGTTTAATCTTATTTGTTTTAGAATTTTTTTTCGATATGAATACAAGTTATTATTAATCAAGTTTTGCATTAATTTCATATCAAAATTCTACAAGCATTATTAAAAATGTTTTTCCCCTGTAATTTATTTAATTTATTGTTTACTTATTCAACGTTCCGTCAATCAAACATTCAACACGTTTATCTCTAATGATCAATGAAGATTTTTAAAAGTTAAAACCTTAATGAGTTTTACATTTGCAAAAGTAAAATTTCAGAGAATTTATTTATATTAAATATGATTAGAAACAATGTCTATTAATTTATTATGGGGCTGAAGCGAATATAGTTGTACCCTAAAATGTCTTTATAATTATAATACATGATTTTAGTTCAAAATTTTCAGATTTTTATTATTTTTATCAATGAAATGTTTTTGACTTTGATTCAGCATTAGGTTTTGCTATGATTTTTGATTCAAGACATATAGATTTGTTCAATACCAAGGCTAACAATAAGTGTTCAGATATTTTTTTAATTTTTCACCTTTTACACTTAATCAAACCAGTATAACTGTTCAATAATTGTTAACGAACTTGTTATGAATTTTAGTGGTTCAAATTACACTTGGTATTAACATTGAATTTCTATGAATAGTATAATTTACTTAATATGTATATAACTAACATTGTATGCCATTGAATTCTGTTGTAATAATTGATTAAATTCATTTAAAATTAATTGATGGTATTAAAATAATATGATCAAATATATTTAATTGATGTAAGAAAAAAATGAGTTATTGCTATATGTAAATAAAATGTTAAGAAACCGGCATTGTTTACTAATGGTGTGAAAGTATATCGAGTATCGGTACTCAGTAATCAATACTGTTTATAAATTTCGTTACTCAATACCAAAAACTAACTACTCATAGCTTTCAGAGTTGTATTGTTCACACTCTAAAAAATGCATGTAAATTTACTACTAAGTAAGTAAGTTTTCATGTAAACTTGCACAATATGTGTAAATTTAAGCATACTATGTTGGAAATTTACATGAATTCAGTTTTTGTCAATGCAACTAAATTTTATAAATAAATATAAATGTTGTAATGGGGAGAATCGTCCCAAAGCGGACAGAAAACCACATTTTTCCTATTTTTCATTTACGATTTTAACGAAATCAAATTATTTTTGACTCTAGATTAGGGTTCCTAATTTCCCGGACTTTCTTCATTCCCGGGAGGAAATTAAAAAATCGTTTCATTCCCGGGAATTTTTTAACACTAAATTAAACCATTGATCGATAAATTGACTTATAATTGCACAAGTGTTTTAAAAGAAGTATAAAATAACTATATTTGGTTGTACAATGTTGGTCCAGCCTTTATAAGGGTTTCTAATTTAATAGTGGCATTTTATCGGTATTATCACAGTCGTAGTTTTAATCAGTATAAAATCAATAAATTCTTTGTTTAATTAAAAAACTTAAGAATTTCGACTATGTTAAATCTATAAAACATGCGTAGTCAGAGACATTTTTCATATCTGATTGTAGATAAATAAATTTGAACCACTATTATTGTTATTATTTTCTCTAAATATGAATAATATTCATTGAATATCCCTAAAAGTTGTAATGTTAGGCATCGTAATAATTCCTTTAAGAGTATAAACTTTAAAATAGATTCATTCTTAATAACCAAATTATTTCTGCTGTGGCTTGTGTTGAATGAAAAAAAATCGGTTATTTCAACAGTAATACTTTTTTGCCAACTGACTATCTGTTGCTAGAACCGAATTATCTATGGATATAATAGAATGATTCAATTAGCAACAAATTGACCATCGAAACGAATCTGAAAATTGTAACTTTTAGAAGAAAACTTATGAAGAAATTCCCATCAAACATTTCCCGAAAATTAACAAAAATATATCCCTTCCGGTCCAAAAATATGATTAAGACGTCATATTGAAAAGAGTATATGCACAAAATTATATTTGATGTTATTTTTCCTTAAACATTTTATGAATAAATCACATTTCTTTCAAACGTTCAAAGTTCAATTCTTCAGTTATAAAATTCAAAAATGTAATTTTTTAACTTTTTAGTTAATTTGCATTAAGAGCACACTAATGTGAATTAAAGTATAACACTGACAGACAACAGTTTTTGAATTTATGGAATACTTTTTTGAAAAATATGACAAAAAATGCTTTTTATTGCGTTTTCGCGAAGATACAAATTTTTCAAATTAAAACAAAATTTTTGTTTTTGCATATTTTTTAATGATAACAAATTTTGAAATTTGTTATCAGGAATCCCGCAATTCTTAAAACAGTTCTTAAAAATCCCAAATTTTTTTTTTTGTTTTTTGGCTATAATATCCATACCAGGATTATCGATTTTATTCAGAATTTCATAGCAAATATAAAAGATATTCAAAAAAAATTTCGAGCCTCCATAGGACTACTTTATCTAAAAAAAAAGATCGAGCGGAATTAAAAAAAAATTAATAAATAAACCTAAATATCTCTTGAACCAAAAGAGATAACTTACATACACACAACCTCAATTTTTCCGGTTTTTTATGATCATGAATATCATTATAATCCGACTTAAATCTTTGTTTTTCAGAACCGAATCTATTTTTCAACCCAATCTCCAACAAACCGAAATTTTTAAATTTTAATCGATGAATAGATTTAGGATTTTCATTAACTTAAAAAAAATCAAATAATTTTTGTTGTTTACTCACTTTTGAGACTCGCTGTATGTATGCGTGTTTTTTGTAGATCTTCTTAAGAACTATTTATATTTTAAACTTCAACTCATTCGGACCATAAATGGATTTTTGGCGATTTTTTTAAAAAATGTGAGACTCAAGAGCATTATTTACATCTTTGGTGACCCCTCTAAAATTTCCCGACAAACATTTTCGTGGAATATTTTAATCATTAAATGTCCTTTTTGAAAGGACTTTTTTGATTTTCTCGAAAAAAGGTTTAAATTGACCCCTAAAGAAAGGAGATAGAGGGTTAAGATCTTTCACAAAATGATCCTCATAAAATTCCACCATATAACTCTGACAATAAAAATTCTCTCAGACATTTAAAACATTTTTTTCATTTAGTATCATGCTCCCTTCGACCAAAAAATTAAAATTTTGACCCACTGTAAAAAAAATTCAGACCAGCTGGACTATAAGTTCATTCTACAAAAATTATCTACTCTACATGCCCTTTCAGAATTATAGGGTCCCATTCTGTTCTAATCAAAAAATCTCAATTTGTTGGACAGTGTTATTGAAAGTAGTCGGATTATTTTTGATTATTCTATAACAATCGAAAATAATCTTGATTACTTTTAGATTATTTGTAATCGTAATTAATTAGTAATCAGAAAATGTTCTAAGGAGAATTATATAATCAATTAAATTATTTTTCAAATGTAATCTAATTGATTACTAATCGTAATCCAAAATTAACAGCTATGCTGTAAAGTATGCCGGGACAGGGACATTTGTCCCTAGTCCCCATACAAGGTCCCTCTCAGAAAATGACATTAAAAATATTATGGTAATAATTTTTTTGATATAGGGATTATATTGAGAGTTGGGTGAATTATGGACCGATACTCACAAATGTTGGTATAAACATTAAGATTGACATAATACTTGCGTAAGTTCAATTTCATCACGATATTAATCATTATAAGACAATTATGAATGTTCGAGTAATTTTCTGAGGGGGGCTTTTTATGAGGACTAGGGACAAATGTTGCCTGATTTATAATAATTTCAGAATAGTTAGAACTAATTTGTGCAAAATTTTATCAGGAATGCCGGATAATAAACATATTCATGACTGCTCAAACAGTATTCAAGGGACATTTGTATGATGGCTAAGTGAAATCGTTTTAGAATTTTATGAAGATATGTTACAAACTTAATGATCAAATCAATATACCCCCACTATGGTGGGTATAAAAATAATATTTGTCATTTATTTAGAATATGTACTTATTTATAAATTTAAAATGCATAAAAATACCCAACACCATTGAATATTCCACCTACAACATATATTTTCCACTAAATATTGTGATACAAAAACCAAAACTTGGCATCAAAAAAACAAACTAAAAGCTTCGCTTTCGTAAACTTACTATTATTAGTTGAATTTATAATTTGAACAGTATTATTTTGTATGGTAAACATTTTTGTAAATAAACATAAAGGATTCTGCGTAACATCCTCCATAGCACTGTACGAATATGCAGATGATGATGTTGCAGGCAATGAGGATGACGATGATGAAGATGAACTTTGAGTTTTGGGACAGCATAGTAAACAGCATGCAGAAGTAAACAGGATAATAACAAACATTAAAGAGGCCAACATGTTGTCTTAAATTTTATTTATTTTGGCGCACTTTTTTTCAAAACACTAGAGTATTAGAAACACGATGAACATATGTATGCAATGTTTAGCATAAAATTCAAATTTAAAAACTTCCCTTTTTCTAGAACGAATTTATGTTAAATACAGCTGAGTAAATGTAACTACTTATTTTTTGTTTTATTTTATTGCTTAGCGATGCGTTTCACAAGACAAACCAATATAAACTGAATAACAAAGTTGGCGTTTAAACTCTTTTATATGAAGTGCATGCAAGTTACATCCTCATCATTATCATCTTCTTCTCCATCATTACCATCATCAGCTGTGTAGTTTCTACCAACTTCTTTTACACTTTAGTTCCTTTTTTTCGGAACACAAAATATTTAAAAACTCATGCAAAATTGCTCTGTCTGTACACCGCACCATGGGAAATGTATTTCCGTTCGAAAGGTGAAAATAAAATTATTGTTAACAAAGCGAAACACTCCCAGACAATTGGCTTAGAATATGACACTTTTTTTAAATTAAATTTTGTATTTATTTTCTAAATAGCTTTAACAAGACCATTGTGCTAATCTAGAGAGAACAGTATAATAAAAAGTATTAAAAATTGTACTATAAAAGAAACTCATTCATAGAATTAAGTGTAGTATGGAGTATAAAAACGAAACTGAAAGCAACTCACTAAAACAGCAACAAGAATAATAAAAATGTTAAAGAAGTATAAAAACAACAGGACTCTATAAAGTGAAAATAAAAAGCTAGGAATTGAGCAATTGTGTGTGAGTGTAGAAGTAGACATGTAGTCAGCCAAACATGAAACACTACACCAATCCACAAAATGTATATAATTACATTAGGAACGCCCCATTTACAGGGAACTGAGAAAATGTTCTCGATGCTCCCAACTGAAATTAATTATATGATTGGATCGAAAGACAAGAAGCTCCTTGTTCAGATTCTCATGTTTGCAACCATATGAATGATATTTGAAAGCTGCATTGAACAGCCTTAAGGAAATGTTGGAGCAAGTCCAAACATTATTCGAATTTTAACCATGTTTTCAGAAGTTTAAATTAATACAGAATATGAAACTACCGGTAACGTCTAATAGTATACCAATCGGCTCAGAATTAATTCCTGAGAGATAATACAAAGATAATGCAAGTGACCTTATATTGAACCAATGACGAATTCTATTCAAACTGGACGAAATGGGTCCATCATTTCACCCCCAAATAAATGTATGTTTGTGTAATACTTAGAAGGGCTTATCCTAGAACTATATTTTGGAATCGTAGATGCAGTGTCCCCCTATTAGAGGGTAATACTGTGATTTGAGCGAAATATGCCCTGGAGAGTTTTGACCCTATAAATCTGACTGATGACATTATTCCGGCTTATTTATAACGTCATGAAGATTTTATCATGACTGACTTGGATATATTCATCCTATCTAGCATGCTCATACATTCCGGAATCCTGCATCAGGTGTATTGTTGTCTTCATTCTTCAGAGGGAAGGCTTCTCATAAGATACCGAAGGACCTTCGATAGATCCCTTCTGAATTTAAACCTCTCAACATGCCTATATGAAGGTAAATCTGTTGAGATGGCACTACACTTGCTTGTAGGATATTTAGAGAAATCACTTGAGCACAAGGAAGAAGAGGCCTTTAACAATGTGAAACCCGAGTAGATTCTAATGTATGTGGCCAGATTATATGTAAACCGTTCTATGGTTTGCTTAATAGGAAGACTTCTGACATATAGTTTCATTTCCATAATTCATCGCCAATTTTATGGAATCTTGCCATTAACTTCCAGCTCGTAAATAATGCTCCATGATCCAAGCGAGGGCGTCAACTATTGCCATATATGCTTGCAGAAGGGCTATGCAAGGCCTGCGGTATAAACCCAAATCCACCTACTGCGGGACGATCAAAAGAATCCTGCGAATTTATTTACTAATGATCATAGGAGAGGGTCACGTCCTCATAGGGGCATGCTCGATATACTATATACCGATGCTTCCAAGTCTTCGACTTTGGTGGTTGAAGGCTTTAATTTTCCACGATTTCGAAAGGGGGTTTGATTCAGGCTACATGATCAATGTAGTGTAATCCATTTCGGCCATCAAAAGGGTAGTGCACACTAGTTGAGCCACTACAGGTTATTCGGTGAGAATATTCAAATTTGTACCGACAGTAAACATACACAGAGAAAACAGATTCGTGATAGCAACCGAATTTGTTGCCAATCGAATGATTCTATCTTAGTGACCGAATTTTACAGTTGGGACTACAATATTTTGTAAGGAGTAACTAAAGTTTGGTTGCCTCAACTGAAATTCTTCTTTATCAACTGACTTTCTGTTGTTAGAACTGAAAAATTCTATGTGTATAACCGAATCATTCGATTGGCAACAAATTCGGTTGCTATCACGAATCTGTTTTCTCTGTGTACAATTAAATCTCTTCCTGATGTTTACATGACAAAATGGTACATAAATACTGGGTGTCTCTTAACGATATGACGATACATTCCAACCTGGAATATAAATCGAACAGAAAGTGTGCTAACATATAAAGTATAATCAATAAAATAAATATTCGTTTAGGTCAAAACTTGTTACCCCTTTTAAGAGAATGAAATGAAACAATTCAGAGACATTTGTGCTGGTTCACAAACGTCGAGTTTACTTACGCAAGTCTTGAGATTGTAGATTGGAAAGATTATTTATCCTCTTTTTCTTCCTTTCTCTTCTATAAACTCAAGACTTGCTCAAGTAAAGTTGACGTGTGTAAACCAGCACTTACATATCTCAGTCATTAATGATATCAATGCTTCCATATGCTGTATGCAGCAAATGATATCAATGCTTCCATGGGCTGTATGCAGCAAATATATCACATATGTGTTTGACAAGGCTCTCACGGAATCAACTACGGATTCTGATAGCCATGCTTACAGGGCACTGTTTAATTGGTGGGTATACAAGGAGATTTAATATTCCTTCTAATGACTTTTGTATAAGTTGTCATGATGAAGACGAGGAGGAAACTGTTTAACACCTTCTCTGTCTACATCCTGTTGGTTTGTCACCGAATCACACACCGACATGTAACATGATCCTTTAAGGTATCACAAAGGGACAAATTAAACTAACTAGCTGCCTTTGTGACTTAACATTTGTTTTTGGAGTCATCCTAATTTCCATATTTATGTATATATGTGAAGACTAACTGTAGTTAATGCAATATGAAAAACAACAGCTACTAACATAATCACAACTACTATTTCTACTATGACTACTACAACCACATCCGTTGCTTAGGTTCATTTCCGTATCCGTTTAAAATTAAGGCCAAATATCAAATATAAAGACTGTATAATGAAGAGACAAACTGTGGTGTAGTTTTTTTTTAAATAATTTGAGAGTGAAATCATTCGTAAAAGTATGTAGTGGTTTTTCAATTGAATCTTTTGCGTTAATCTTGTTAAAACTAAGAATTAATGTAGATTGCAAAATGTTGATTTTTGTGTGAATAGTTATCAATATAAAAGATTAAAAAAGTTTGTCTCTCTAGATGTCAAAGTTAAAAAAAGGAATATATGGGGGATTTCATGTCAAGTGAACCAAATTTTAAAATCGATGTCTTCCGATCGGACACAATTTGTCAACAAGATTGGCCAAGAACTTTCTGAGTTAGAGGGGGTCAAAATTTTACATTTTGGGCAAACATGTGTCTTTTCTCATCCATGTAACTTATTATGTACCTATTATTATTAGCAATATGTGTTGCAAATAGTTTAGATAGCTAGTTCTTCAATCTTTCGAAAAAAAAACCAAAAAATATTTTTGACTTTTTTTTGGAAAATCAAAAACTTTTTTAACCCTCCGTTAAATTTATATCTTTATTATTCAATAACTGGATAATTATAATAGTTAGACTGTTAAATCTTTGTGAAATCCCCGCTGTTTAGAGGGGATCGGAACAGTGATTTTAATGTATGAAACAAAATTACAACATACACAGTAAACAGGATATCTGCAAAACACCGTAGCATTAGAAATTATATTTATTTAATTTTTTATACAATCCATTAACAGTCTTTGGGTGTAGCGAATATTGAATATTTCCAAAATTGATTGATTTTGAATTTCATTATCGAATATATACATTAACTATAGTTCATACCATATTTGTTGCAGTGTATTTAATATTAAATAAATTTAATTTAATTGCACTTACCCTCTTTAAATCCTTTCGAAACTTTTGTATTTTCCATAACATTAAATGACAAAATATTGTTACTTTGTTTTTTTAGGGATGTATGAATTTCTCCAACAACAATGGGTGAATCTTAAAGAAATGAAAAAATGTTGGAAATTTAATTATTACACTATAACATGTAAGAAAGTATAGTCGTCGGTTAAGCCCTACACTGAGTAAATGAGGAAAAAGAATTTCTTTTAAAATTTCGTGAGTTATTTTCGCAGGGGGTAATTATATGGGATATATGACCACCATGAAATAAGGAACGATCACCATGAAATAAGGTCGCGTGATTTTTTTCTATATGAAACTTATTTACGCTAAACTATTTTTACCAAGAGTTTTATGCTCATTAAATAAATTTTCGGAATAGGGCTTCATATGGGAGCTATGATTAATTAAAGGTCTATCTATTCGGGCAAAATATTTAGGCGCGATTTATTTATATACTAAACTGCCAGACAGACGGACATTGTTAAATCGATCGGTATCAGGGTACAAATATACATCAATGAATACGTAATAATTATTTTCTACCCACCTGTTGCTATACTATTCAACATATCATTTTGAATAAATTTAAATTTGCCTCTAAAACCTTTAGATGTTACATTAGAACTGGCATTGAACTCAATTAGTAAATCCGGACCAGTGCTGAGAATATGACGTGAATTAGTAACCATGCCGCATAAAACATCAATGACAGCATTCATATTCGCCGATTCAGCATCAAAGATGGTGAGTTTATCTAAATTGCAACTGAAAGCGGGATGAAGAGGAAATGAACACAAATGAAATACCAGAATTTAGTACAACTAATTTTTTAAACAAAATAATTTTAGGGTAATTATAGTAATTATAAAATGTAAATCTATTGTATTATATTTTAAAAACATTTAATTACCTTGTTCCTTTTTTGGGTATGCGTAATTCTTCAAATATAACTTCAACACGAGTTTCAGGTCTGGAAATGTGCAAGTTATATAGTAAAATATGTCTTTATATTACAATACAATTACAAAATATATTCTAACTTAATTTACTGAGCAGAGTATCTAAGGCCTTTATGTCATTGTACTAAAACATACCAGAGTCTCTGGCGCAAATCGAACCCGCAACTCCCAGTCAGATAGACAAGCACACTACCAACTATTTCTCACTACTCATATTTCAATATATTTTATGTCAAGTGAACCAATTTTTAAAATCGATGTCTCCCGGTCGGTTAGATCTATAGGTAAGTAATTCAGACACATTTTTTCAATAACTTGTGTTTTTTCTCATCCATGTAACTTATTACATATTGTTCTTAGCAAAATGTGTCCAAAATAGTTTAGATATTTTTTTTCGAAAGATTGAAGAAATAGCTATCTAAACTATTTGGGACACATTTTGCTAAGAACAATATGTAATAAGCAGGGAAACCGGAAATATGCTCTAAAAAAAGCGTTTTAGGCGCTTTAAAAATGCAATAAAAACTTTAAAATATGCTCTTAAAATTTAAAAAATATGCTCTTAAAAAAACAAACTTTTACATCATTTTTAACCAAAAAATATACTTTTATTTAAAAAAACCTCTAAAAAGGTAAAGTAACATAAAATAAACAAAAATAACATGAACTAAAACAAGTATGTATAATAAAAAATAAATACAACATAAAAACAATAAGCCATGAAAAGGCCTGGAGAGGTATTTTTTGATGATATTTTATATAAATATAAAGTCACTTCTACAATTAAGGTTATTATTGCAATAAATTACAAAATATTGACTTAAATTTTCAAATAAAAATCGTTGTCAATTGGATCTGAAAACATTTTTATACATCAACTGATGTTATAGGAGCAAATTTAAAAGACAATATTTCTTTAGCAGTTAGAACGGTTAAGTTTGAGTTAGAACTAAAATTTGATATTTAGATGGCGCTATTATTAAAATATTTTATATTAAAAAAAAGCAATATAATTTTCAATTTTGAATTTTAAACAAAGGAAGTAAAAACCTGTAGCACAACAGCGAACAAAAAGTAAGACAAAATTTGTGTTTGATAAAGTCAAAATATGCTATTAAACAGTAAAATATGCTCAAAAACGCAAAAATATGACATAAATATGCTCTTAAAACAAATATATGCAAAAATATGCATTTAAGGGTAAAATATGCAAAAATATGCACTAACAAATCGATGCTAAAAATCTTAAATAGTTCTAAAACGTCTAAATATCCTATACATGTGCTCATTAGACTCACCAGAAAAAACATGCATTTGCATATTTTGGTTTCCCTGGTAATAAGTTACATGGGTGAGAAAAAACTCATGTTTGTCCAAAATGTCAAATTTTTACTTCCTCTAACTCAGAGAGTTCTCGACCGATCTTGTTCCAATAGGTCTAACCTTTCATCCCGATCGGTAGACATCGATTTTAAAAGTTGGTTTACTTGACATGACATCCCCCATATATAAAAATTAATGTGTATTTGTTTGAATGTAAATATATTTGTTTGAAGACGTTTAAACTGCTGGATCGATTTTCTCGACATTTTTGCAGTATGTTCCTTTTTGTTTAGAATTTTTAAGTGGGTGTGCCACTCCCATAAACAGTAAATACTAAAATTCGTGTAACTGTGAAACTATAGCAGATATTTTGTCGTCCATATAAAGCACGAAGAACTTTGTCGTCCATATAAATATTTTAGAAAAATGGGAGGACTATTAATAGTTGGCGTGACCCCTCAAATATAAAGTAAATAAATTGTATTGCATAAATGAATAATATAATAGTTTAATACTCAATAATTTATACGAGTTATTTTGTTACACAGTTGGAATGAAAATTGATGTAATCTTTACGGTGGACGTGATACCTCCTATATTAAAGAAATTGTTATTTTCGAATATCTGAAGAACTTTATTTTTTGGAGTCTGTTTTGCCAAAAATTAACTCTTTCAGCCACGCTAACTAATTTTTACAATATTTTAAAATTAATATACATATTTATCTAACCAGAGCACCCTGACGGCAAAGTTTTGCAAAAAAATCATTAAAGATGACTTCAAAAAATATAATTGTTTAGCAAAATGACAATAGATGCCAATAAACTATGTTTTAAAGACTATAGAAAATGTGGCTAGTAAACTAACCACCAAACCGCAAAGATTTAAAGGGACCCTCCCATACAAATTAAATATTTACTGTCGAATATACGCAGAACTATAATAATGAGATTCTCAAAACTTTGTGAAAATTCCATTGTCTCCAGTATCTGCTGATGAGGGGGCGGTATTAATTGTATTCGATTAATTTATTATAAAATCTCTATCAGTTTTTTATTTTACTACCATTTGGCAGCGACCTAGTACACAGAAAAAACTATTTCTTAAACCGTTTCAATTCAATTATTTGTCACATATTGAACTGGTTTCAATTATTCATAATTAAATCAAGTATTCATTTGCTCAAAAACAAAATTTATTGAATTTTGAGTTTTGAATTTGATTATTTTGACAATTGAATATACAATTTTCGTTATTGGTTGAATTTCAAATACAAAAATTATTGAATAGATAATTTTCGTAATTGAAACACAAAAAATTACAAAAATATGTTTTCAATTACAAAAATTATCTATTCAATAATTTTTGTATTTGAAGTTCAACCAATAACGAAAATTGTATATTCAATTGTCAAAATAATCAAATTCAAAACTCAAAATTCAATAGAAAATATCAATAAATTTAGTTTTTGAGCAAATGAATACTTGATTTAATTATGAAATAATTGAAACCAGTTCAATATGGGATAAATGTTTGAATTGAAATATAATTTTTTCTGTGTAGTAAAATATAAATTAATTGACTCTGAAAACTCACCTGCCAATAAATTTATAAGAACATTTAATATGGCCCGGATATTTGGCCGGAAAACGAGGAGAATGAAAATATTTCCATATTTCTAAAGCGGGAGGAGGCACTTCAGGATTAGCAAAGAAATAATAATCACAATAGGTGCCGGGTATTAAACGACCATCATTTTTGAAATTGTCTGCAATTAAATTAAAATTAATTAAGATTTACATTTACATTTGTCGTTTAAAGTACAAATTGTTACCCTTTTTTAAAAATCGATATTCCGCACTAACATTCAAATACCAATTATCGATTTTTGGCGGCAGAGGTTTAGCGAAACGCAAGCGTATGGCAAAGATTTTACCCGAACTATAAATAAATTCATGTGGCGGTAAATCATCTATATGCATGATGGTTGTGGTAGTGGCTGTGGAAGATATATTGGCATACGAGCCAATATTAGACATGGTAAATGGACTGGACACATTTTTATTATAGATGTTAGTGTTGTTGTTGTTGCTGCTGCTGCCACTTTGTGGCGACACTATTGCAGATGTGTGTGTTTGATTACAAAATATATATTCTGGTAGTGTGGTATTTTCAACAACTGGTTCACGTAAATATGGAAAAATCTCAATATAATCTAAACAGCTGCAATTTGAAAAAAAGAACAAGAAATTGTTTAAGCAACAAGATGATCAATACTATTTATGTATGAAAAGAAATGTGTAAGTATTTGTATATTACAAACACAATCACAAGTACAAATACATGAATTGAGTGGAAAACGGATGTTGCATTTATGTTGGAAATAAAACGGAAGAATGAAAATTGAATTTCATAAAGATTTAACATCAAGAACATGTTTATTAAATTTAATTTTAAATAAATACAAATTAACAGAAAAGATATCAGTGTATATTAATAAAATAGTATATGTATGTATGACAAAGACGAATATTGTCATACTTTATAATTTAATTAGAAAAATTGTTACAAAAAAAATAAGTTTTCTTTTAAATTTATTTACAAAATTATTCTGTAGTTTCTTTGCGTTTTCTCACGCCACTTAAGAGACGACAAAAAGCTGGATAATCAATCATGGGAGGATCTTCCAAATTTTTCGATTTCACTAAAGGTGCATGTCTCAAAGCCTCCTGAGCTTCAGCCAGAGACATTTTATCACCAAAATTTGTCAATTCTTCATACATCCTAAAAAATATATAGCTGTTAAATCTCATTGATAAGATGCAAAATAATGGTTGAACTTACTTCTTTTCTTCAATTTTACCCGTACCATACAAGTCCCATTTACTCCAGGCTTCCAGTAAAACATCTTCGGGATCCAATTCAACTGTGCGATGGCTCATTAACTCCACAAAAGCATCCACGTTTAAGGGTTCTTTGGCCTGAAGGGAATTTTAAATTATTTAAGGGTTCTTTGGCCTGAAGGGAATTTTAAATTATTATCAGCCCAATTATGAATAAAAATTCCCCGGGACTTTGTACCTTTTCCCATTAAAATTCAATGGGAAAAACTCCAGGGGAATTTTTATTCATAATTGGGCGGTATGTGTTTTTAATTTAACACTAAAATTGAGTAACTACCTCCTTTAACATTTCCTCCAGCATTTCTTCGGTGACATCGGAACCTAAAGCCCCAAAAGTAAATCGTAAATCATCTTTCGATATCAAGCCATCGCAATCGGTATCGAATAATAAAAATACCTGTATGTGAAACAAGAAAAATTACATCTTTTAATCATTTAATAAATCTTTTAATCATTTAATATTCGAAAATATTGATTAAATACTAAAATGCCTCTTACTTCCTTTAGTTCGGCCAACTTTCGCACATCTATATCTCGCATAGTATCAAAATCATCGGTTGTAAGTTCATCAGGAGGTTTGTAAGGACCTGTGGTTACCGGTAATTTTAAGGTGGGGTTAAAAATTTCATTAATTACCCGCATGGCTTCAGATTCTGGTTCCTCTGCCGGTTGTATGGTAGAAGGTTTACGAGCCGCGGCTGCTTTTTGGCGGCGCTATAAAATTTTACCAAATTAAATTTAATTTTTTCAAAATAAAAAATTCAAAATTAAAATAATTTGCCCACCTTTTCCAAATCTTCAAAAGAAATAGCATGTTCACTGGTCATTTTGTTTTGGTTTTCAAATATTTAAATTTTTTCTCAAATCCTTGCAATTATTTTTTTTGAGTTTATTAAAATATTTCACTTTATATTTTCCAAATTATGTATTTTGAACGTTTCGTTTATGTTCCGTTGAGTTTTAAATTGTAACTAAAATCAAATTTGTCTTTACATCTTTAATTTAATGATCGACACTTTGTAAATCAATTTTATTACAAAAATTATTTGATTTACAATTTTGACACAAATTTTCACATATTTAACATTACATTTGTACAAACTTACATTCGTACATACAAAATGCTCTTATAAGATAGATCTTTAAATATTCATTGAGTTAATTCCGTACATTCAACCGGCCCTTGTCGTGCCCCCCAATTTTCCTGCACACATAAGTCTTGCCGATTTTGCATTAAGATAAATGTCATTACATTTTAATCGTTTTTTGAATTATTTTTTGGATTTGTTTTTATGTGATTTTTTTCTTAGTGTTTTTTTTGGTAGATTTCCTTAATATAATTTATGATTATACCGTAAAAGTTTGTTAATTTTAAAAGAAATATTTTTAGAATACATTATAAAGTTGCTAATAAACGTAAAAATACTTTCGTTAAACAAATATAAGCAGGACAAATTTTAAATTGTGTGAACAATCTGCAATGTACCGTAAAACATTTCGAGTTAAGTCGTTCAAAAGTCCATAAATTTTGATATGATTTGCATTTTAAATGCTTTTTCGTGTTATTGTAACAGGTCTGCTGTCGTCGAAAGTTCTTCACAGGGAATAAAACATCTGATTGATACAGCTGTCGCTGAGTTGACAATCATTGGCCGATTGACACTCGTGTCGTTCTGGAGCTACAATTGTCGTGGAAACGTATTTTTTTGTGTTATCGGTTCGTATTTTTCGAGCACATAATGTGAAACATGTGACCATGCAGATCCATTATTAAAATATTTTTCATTGCCGCCTGAATGTAATGAGGACATAATAACCGTTCACAGTCACACAGTTCCACAGTCAATCGAATCGGACCACAGATATACAATTTATGAGTACTTAAACACTACATACATACACAGAGGAAACAGATTCGAATTTGTTGTCAATCGAATGATTCTACCTCTGTTGATAGAAACGAAAAATTATATGTGTGCATCCGATTCATTCGATTGGCAACAAATTCGGTTGCTATCATGAATAAACATTGTCGATTTTATAAAAATTTTTGTAAAAGTGGATTTCTTTTGAACGCGGTTTTTGTTTTTAATAACTTATATGTTATTTAACTTATCTTTCATTTATTATTGTAAATAAAAAAAATTTTTTGCTCCGAAAATGTCGAAAATCGTCATATGCGGGAAATTTTGCTTTACTTCTTTAATTTAAAAAAGTACCGATTTAGCACACCGATTGCTCATTAAAGCTTATGGTGCATGTGTTCCATCGGTTTCAAAGTTCGAGAGATGGTTTGTGTAGTTTAGAAGTGGTGATTTTGACACGGAAGACAAAGATCACCCAGGCCAGCCAAATTAAGATCTAAAATTGGAGGTATACTCCATGAAAATTGTTGTCAAACTCAACAAGAGCTTACAAAATCATTGGGAGCTACTCAAGCAGCAATTTCAAAATGTTCGCGAGCAGCAGTATTCATCCAACAGCAGGAAAATTGGGTACCATACAAATTGAAGCTGAGAAACCTTGAAAAACGATTTTGCAAATTGATGACCGAACGCTATAAAAGAAAATCATTTCTGCACCGAATCATTACTTGCGATGAAAAATGGATTCATTACGATAGCCCAGCCAATATTTATACCCTACACCACCATAGTGGGGAAGGTATTATGCGTTTGCGCAGATGTTTGTAACGCCCAAAAATATTAGTATAACACCCACCTTAAAGTATACCGATCGACTAAGAATCACTTTCTGAGTCGATTAAACGATGTCCGTCCGTCCGTCTGGTTGGCTGGATGGCTGTCCATGTAAACCTTGTGCGCAGAGTACAGGTTGTAATTTTGAAGATATTTCGATGAAATTTGGTACATATTATTTTTTCGGACCAAGGACCAAGCCTATTGAAACTGGCTGAAATCGGTCCATTATTTCACCTAGCACCCATACAAATGTCCTTCCGAAATTGGACTTTATCGGCCATAAATTAATTTATAAATGTATCTCCACAAATTGCGCTCCATTTGTTACGATCGGTCCATAATTAGTCATAGCCATAGAAAAATGTTGGTATACTCACAAAATTCAACATAGTAAACTTTCATATAGACATACATCACACGACCTAATTTCATGGTGATCGGTCCAATAATTGGTCATAGCCCCCATATAAGGCCCACTTCCGAAAATCACTCAAAAATATAAATTATTGAAATTTTAAAAGAAAAATGTTTTTGCTCTTTTACTTGGTGTAGGGTATTATATGGTCGGGCTTGACCGACCATACTTTATTACTTGTTTTGATTAAATTTTCTGACCAAACAACCGAAATATCAAAGTAACACTGATTTGGATGAACAATAAACACTCTGTGCTTTTTTTTATTGAATGCAGAACAGATTTTTACAATATTTTCAAGTTAATATATTTAATAACCAGAGCACCCTGACCGCAAAGTTTTGCAAAAAAATCATAAACGATGACTTCAAAAAACATAATTTTTTTAGCAAAATGGCAATAGATGCCCATAAACTATGTTTTAAAGACTATAAAAAAGTGGTTAGAAAACTAACCACCAAACCGCAAAGAGTTAATGAAGCTTTTAGTCACTAATTTATGACAGGTTACGAACAGACTTATATGAAGTGAAGATTACAAATTTTAGGGGCATATATGTTCCACTCGTATCGAAAGTATTAAGACAATTCTGCAGTATTTATTTTTCATATTTGAGTTAAAGATGATTTAATGTATTTAGATTTAGATATAATATAATCATTTCACTTACATTTCACGGTATTTATTCATGCAACATCATGTAAAAATATCCGTACATGATGTACTATCACAGCTGCATCAATCGAACGACAAAATACCGCCAATAAAACAACACAATTTTGTTGTACGATTAGAAAGAAGCAAAACAAAAATCGTAACGCTTTATATCCAAAGATTGATTGATGCAAATGAAGTGCACCAACAAAATACTTTTTAATACGAATTTAAACAAACATTTGCAATATGAATTCCCCCACAACGACACACACTCAAATAAAATGTATCTCAAATTAAAAGCAAATAACAATTTGGAATATTCTGGTCAATGTCTTGATAAATAAATTTTCAACAGATGGATTAAAAGAGATAAATATATGTAAACATATAATTTAAATTAAAATAAATAAGTGAAGATTTCATTGTAGAAATTATTATCGAAATGTGTGTATGTTTAATAAGGCAAATAGAAATGTACGTAAAATTATGAAATTAACAAATAACTCAGGAGCCCACTTAATTATGAACAATTATTTTTAAGCTTCAATAAATTTGAAAAACAATTTTCACAGATCATTTTGTAAAAGATTTTAAGGAAATCATAATTTCCCAGCATGACAATCTAACTATATATTCGATTTATAGTGCGTGATTTGGATCAACCCCATGTCCGTCTGTATGTTGAAATCAACTTTCCGTAGCCCCCAAATATCTTACATACGTAATTAATACATCAATATATCTGCCATATTCCCGGTTCGGTTGATATTTAAAATCTAAAAAATCGGCCCACAAATGGCTAAGTCATTTATATAGACAATATGGACACCTAATGATAGATATTTACAACGATGTATATAATCTTATAGTAATTCGGACCTACAATGGGTCAAAATCGGGAAAATATAGCTTTTTTACTTGTTCTATTTCAGTTTCTCAGCGACGAAGCATTAAACAATTAAATAATTAATCTTTTCCCTTGAAATATTTTGCCATTCCCTTATAATCGCATCTTAGCTTAAAGTTTCCTTAAGGTATTTTGCGATCTATAATTTCTCATAGGTTTTCTATGGGATTGAGATCAGGCACAGGTCTCTTAAAAAACGTATGTACACCACGCTTATTATCTCCTTAAAGCAGACGCGGTTCCAGGTCAACTATTTATGGGTGGTGGGGGTAATTAATTAGAATGGGATACCTTTTCTGTGTTCTTTAATTAATTTTTTCCAAAAATCTTGCTGGGCTTTTATATAATTTAACTTACTTGGGTCTTAATTGTAAATGTTTAAAGCGCACTGACACGATTTCCTCATTCGAACCGGTAATAAAAATGACGAAACAATCATTTTTAGCATGACGAACCGTTGAGGCATTTAAGGCCACCGTCGAGGGTGACGTTGAGGTACCATTGTGATCTTGGGCATGTAAACAGGAACATTCTACAACAAAATTGTGGGTGTTTATTTTCATGAATATTTCAAATAATTCTATTTGAATTATTTACAAAATGTCTTACCCAAAAATAAACTTTTGGTTTTATTGGCCACAACTAATTTGACATCATAAATATGTATGATTATTAGTAAAAATATTACAAGTATTTTGAACATTTCTTTAATTTGTATTTAATTGAAAATATGTGGATTTATAATTTCACTATATTATTCACAGAACTGATAGAATTTATGAGCACCAGCCATTGAAAACTCCGCGCTTTAACCGTTACTGATTGACTGAAAGTGTTTTTCATCTTCGCCGGCAAATTCATAATAAATTTTATATTCTCCTGCTAAATATACTTATGTGTGTGGTCACTGCTGCCTGTGACTTTTTTATTTTTATTTTTATTTTAACTTTAATTTTGTTTTGTTTTTGGTATGCTCCATTTAGACATGTTTTTGTTCCTTGCTTGCTTGCTTGCTTTTCATCTCAGTGGAGGAAACGGAAATAGCATTATGTGTTGTCTATTGTCAGAGCGTGTGTGTGTGTGTAGTAGGTGCTTGTCTGTGTATAAATAGTGTCTACTAAGTTAGTTTGTTTTCCCATGCTTTTTCTCGTTACACTGTTACTTTGACAGTTAGTCACATTTGCGACCTACATCGTCTTCATCATAATCGCCAACGTCATCATTATTATGTACATATACACATACATTGCCATCATTATTGCCTTCATCGGCAGTGTTTCCAAGCTTTCAAGTTATACAAAAATAAATACCATGTGTGCGACTGACTACATACTGTTTATATTATTACCCAGTTAAGAGACAATAACAAAGTATTAAAACTCTCTATGGAACATGGACTACAACAACAAATAAGTAGCAGCATCATATATTATAAACTAAGTTAACTTGGTTAACCACTGACAGGCACAGTGTTTAGAAATTGATAATGTTCTGGTCACGATTTAAAAACAGTTTTATATTCTATTTTCTGCGTTGAATCTGACCTTAGCATTGATTCTCATAATTTTGTATGAGAATTTTTTTTAATTGTATTAATGTATAAATGGTTTGTCACACAAAAAACTTCTTGGGGAATTGTGTTTGTTTTTATACCCTTTACCATGAGTGGCAAGGGTATATATAATTTTGTCATTTCGTTACACACACAAAATATATATATTCTGGATCGTTATATATAGCGGAGTCGATTTAGCTATGTCCGTCTGTATGTTGAAGCCAACTTTCCGTAGCCCCAAATAACTTACACACATGATTGATACATCAATGTATTGGGAATTATTTTTTGCCTATTTTTGATCTATAACTGGATTACTAAGTCATTAATATAGGCAATATGTGTTAGTTATTACAAAGTCCATTGCAACGATGTATGTATATAACGTCATAGTAAGCCGGACCTACAATGGATCAAAATCGGGAAATTTATTTTTTAACCCGATTTTTTTTTTCCAAAAAAATTTGTTTGTCATAAATTTTTTTACACTAATAAATTTAAAAGATTTGGAAAAAATTAAAAACAATTTCGAAAAAAAAATTTTTTTGCGCAACGAAGATTTTCGTAAATTTACACGTACACAACCCGATTGTAAACAATAGAGCGTAAAAATACAAATATTTCATTCAGTTGCTTGATGTTTTTGCGAATAATTTATTTTTTAAATTTCTCTTAGCCTGTAGCATAACCGAATATAGCTCTATTACTTGTTTTGTCCCGTATTTTCTTTGAACATTACCTCGTTCATCAGCCACATACAAATCTTCACTCGGAAGTTGTGAAAAGTTTCATCTGCCATCACACAACAGGTGTATTTCCTTTATGAAATTTTACCTCAATATTTTCCCTCGTTTTTTTGCTTCTAAGTTCTTTAACGCACCGCGATCTGGACGTTTATGAACTTTATATATAAATCAGGTAAGCATTTAATAATACTGATTTTTGCAAATATAATTTAACAAATCTTAATCTTATTTTATAGTTTGGCGTCGATGACGACACAATATCTGTTCAATCCAATTAATTTATTTTTAAAAAAAAAAAATAAAATAAAATTTATTAAAAATAAAAAATGTGTTTTTCTTAAATCAATCTTAGTTTGCCTTACATCAAGTACGAATTCGAGCTTAAATCAATCCTATTTTTGGATTATATCAAGTACGAATTCATGCTTAAATCTAGTTCAGAATTCTTGAATCAAGCTCATTTTGGGCTTAATTCAATCTCGGACATTCTTAAATCATTCCGATTTTTGGATTATATCAAGTATGAATTCGTGCTTAAAACAAGTTTAGAATTCTTGAAACAAGCTCATTTTAAGATTAATTCAATCTCGGCCGTACTTAGGGAGAGCTAAAATTGAGATTGGGCTTGATGAATCCGTACTTGAATCAAGTATTTTGTACTCGGTTTAAGAAAATCCGTACTTACCCTACTATTGACACCGCTCCGGATTGATTTAAGTACGGATTACTCAATTTTTTTTATGAGTGTACAATTTCAACCCAGCATTAGCTTTGGCTAAGTGCACAAAAGAATCAGAGCATTTAACTTTACGAGCTTCTTTTTTGATGTTCGGTGCTCTTCGAAAGAGTTGAACGAATTGTTTTGCCATACCAATATCTTGTTTTCTTCCTGGTCTTATTTCAATGTTTAAGTCCTCCTTATACTGTTGAATGGCTTTTGAAACAATGTGACGATGAACCTTCAAATCGTTTGGTATTTTTTTTTAAAAAGTTTTAATTGATTTTTTCGGTGATCATTTTGACCGAAATAACAGTTGTAAATTAATGAAAGGATAATGAAAGGAAAATTACGTTTTCACAGACAAAAAATTATTGATCATGGTGCGGTAACGAGCTCCATTGAACGTAATGCTCCGGCTTCATTTTTGAATAGCCTTTATTATTATTTTTTCTCATACGTTAAGAAAAAAGTGAAGTCTTATTTTTTACCAAAAGTTGTTTTTTGTAATAACTAAATTCAGTTTGACTTATTCTACCATTAAATCTTTTAAATAAAGCCCTAATCAATTTATATTAATAATTTTAACGTACATATATCGAGTCATAACAGCAAAAAAGACGTAAGGAAGGTTTTTTTAAATGTCTTTGGTTCAAGTCGAAGTATTTATTTACTGTTACTTCTTATCTATACATTGCATTTATTTTATTTCATATACATATTTCCACGATAACGGGTATTTATGTCGCTTACGTCTTTTTTGCTGTCATGATGTCTAGCCAATATTTTATGTTAAGGCGGTTATGTCCTTATGAATTTATTAAAAAACAACTCTATGTTATAATTTATAAGAAATAACAAAAATTAAAATTAACTTTTTCAACATTAAATTCATTGGTTAAATTCATATAGTAGAAAATTAATGCTAATTAATTCTAAATTACATAAATATAAATAATGTTTATCCTGTAATGGTTCAATGGTTTAAAAAAGAATTAACTTTAAAGTAAATACTAAATGTCATCTTGAATTGCTTCAGGTAGTGAATTTTTAATAGATTTGTCGTATTTTAAATTTAAAAATTTTCAAACCACTTGCATTATTTCTAGTCAATCTTATTTTTTTTTGTGATATGTGAAGCGTTTTCAGCAAAAACTGTTGGCACACTTTAATATTATTATCATTATAGTGAATAAAATTTTTTTAGTTGCACTACGATATGGCTGAACACTAGTATCATGCTGTTTCTTATTTTGTAATCTCTTTGGTAACATTCTTGGCCTTTTACCCACACATGTAGGTAGGTACTGAATCTGAAGATTCCGCAGCAAAACATGTTTGCGAAAAAGTTTTTTTGCTCGGAATAATGATTAGAATCAGTATCGCTACCATTTTTAATTGAAAAATGAAACAAAGTTTTACAACACCACATAATAATAATTTATCGAAATATATTTATATTAAAACTAGCTTTAGCGCGATGCGTTTCGCTACCCCTAGTTATCGTGCTCAAGATTCGAACCAGCCTATTTTTAGTCAAACTACTTACTCTAGCTATAAAAGTACTTTAGATATTCGAAAATTACTATTTACTTGGTATGGGTGGTGCCACGCCCATTTTTCCAATTCCGCCCATTTTCAGCCAAGAAGTGCACAATGGTACCGAATGAAATTCCGTAAAGTTTTGTGGCTTTTACAATTATAGTCCACCATATTCACCAGATATTCCAAAATAACACAACATTTTACATCGCGCGGTGCTAGGGCCAAAATTTGGTTATATCCCTAATGCATATAGAAGATAAAACAATGCCATAGAACTTGTTGCCACAACTCCATATTGCACAAACACAGGTAAAACAATTAAGAAAGTATGGTCGGTCAAGCCCGACCATATAATACCCTACACTAAGTAAAAGAGCAAAAAAAAATGTTTCTTTTAAAATTTCAATAATTTATATTTTTGAGTGATTTTCGGAAGTGGGGTTATATGGGGGCTATGACCAATTATGGACCGATCACTATGAAATTAGGTCGTGTGATTTACGTCTATATTAAAGTTAACTATGTTGAATTTTATGTGTTTACCAACATTTTTAAGCGGTTTATGCACGTTAAAGTGATTTTCGGAAGCGGGTCTATATGGGAGCTATGACTAATTATGGACCGATCGTAACAAAATTTGGTGACATGAATTTTGTGTATATAAAACTTATTTGGAGTGGAATTTGTGGAGATACATGTATAAATTAAACATTTATGACCGATAAAGTCCAATTTCGGGAGGACATTTGTATGGGGGCTAGGTGAAATAGTGGACCGATTTCAGCCAGTATGTACCAAATTTGATCGAAATATCTTCAAAATTGCGACCTGTACTCTGCGCACAAGGTTTACATGGACAGCCAGCCAGCCAGCCAGCCAGCCAGACGGACGGACGGACATCGCTTAATCGACTCAGAAAGTGATTCTAAGTCGATCGGTATACTTTAAGGTGGGTGTTAGACTAATATTTTTGGGCGTTACAAACATCTGCACAAACGCATAATACCCTCCACACTATGGTGGTGTAGGGTATAAATACTAATTTTATTTCATTTGTTGAAACGAATAAAGACGTAAGCCACAAACACAAAATATGTATACAAAAAATAAATTGTACTTAAGTCTAAATTGTTTTTGCTATAAAATCATAACGGTACATTATACAGCGATGGTATTTTGTGAGATGATGGGACTGATCGAGACCTATCGATCTTAGTCAAAAAACGAAAATCCATAATCATGGCGCTTACGTCTTTTTTGCTGTTATGGCTCGATATTTTAAAAATCCACAGTATATAACAAGTTTTCTAATCATAAGTATTCTCTTCATTATCTTTACGAAATTTTGTCTAAATAATAAATTTGAATTTACTTTTCGTAACACTGTACTTTAAACATATGATAACAACTTTATATTAGACAATATCATACTCCTACTACTTGTATGATAAAAACTAAAAAAAAATAGTGATTTTCTATTTATTGTGTCATTTAATATGTCAGTAAGACTATAATAAATATAACAATAAACACAACTTTCTCTATCTATTTAGGTAATTGTGCTGTAGTCCTGTCCACAACCCGACAAAGTCCTTATTGTTAAAGCTTTGAGGTATTTTATTTGCAGCTATTCTTTTTTCATATTTCACATAGTTTTCATACAAATTCAGTTTATAAATAAAAAAAGGATGTTATGAAATTGTATCAGGGAATGACCCAATTAATAAATCACTTGAGTGTAAACAATCAATTTTTAACACAGTTATCAATTGGTATTATACCTTTAGCCATGTAAGCTAAAGGCAAAATAAAAACGATGTTTTTTTTTATTTTGCCTTTATTTATTTTGAAAAATAAATGAAACCACAATATCAATAACATTAACATTAAAAAGAAACAACAATAAATCTATACTGTTTTATTTTTACTTTAAATTCATTCAGGTTGAAATAAATTACGTTATAGAAATATAATAATTACGTTACAAACTACTTTTACGTTAAATTCTTATAGTTACAGCTAAAAGTATGCTACAGTTTCTGTTTTGTTTGATTCTTATGTGTATTGTATGTAGTACACAGAATAAAATATTTATTAAACCGTTTCAATTCAAATATTTGTCACATATTGAACTGGTTTCAATTATTTTATAATTGAATCAAGTATTTATGTGCTCAAATTCAAAACTCAAAATTCAATAGAAAATTTTGTTTTTGAGCACATAAATACTTGATTCAATTATGAAATAATTGAAACCAGTTCAATATGTGATAAATATTTGAATTGAAATATAGTTTTTTCTGTGTATGTATGTTTTGTATTTCGTTTAATTTCGTGTTATTTTTTGTATTTATTTTTGTAATTTTGATTTAAACATTTCCGCCAACACCAAAGCGCCATTGCCATTTAAATTCTGCAAAAAAAATTAATTATTATTTGTGTAACTTTGTTAAATTAATTGTATTTACCTGATAGTCGTAGGGCTCGGCAAATTGTTTACATCGTTGAAACCATTGCTTAATGCGTGTATACGACTGTAAATCAAATTCAAATGCCTCAATTTGCGATATGGTGACCATTAACGTCAGATCAGCTATGGTAAATTGTTCAGCCGCTGTAAACTTTCTACCCTTAAGTATGATCTCGAACCATCCTAAGGCTTCACTCAATTTTGCTTTTTTCGTTTCATCGAGTGGAGCTCCCATAAACATAGTCGGAAACTTGGGAAATTTTACAAAACAATTAAGTTCTTAACAAAAAAGTTGTTTATAGTGACAAATTGTGCAATAAAATAAAGGAAAAAATTATTACAAATTTAGTGATTTAAATCAGATCGAAATTACCGTCCATAGAACAAATATATAGGAAGGAAAAATCTCAATGAAAAAATCAAACATAATTACTCTTTTTTCACGCAATAACTAAATACATGGCAATAAATTATCATGAATTAGGCTTTTGACATTTATTTTTCAACATAGTCTGCTTTGAGCTCTATGAACTTTGTCCAACGTTTCTCCAATTTGTTTATCCCGTCCAAAAAAATTTGGATTTTCGAGGTTATCAAAATAGGTATTTTTTGTGAGCTGATTTCATCGTTGGAGTTAAATCCCTTTTCGCCGAGACATTTCAACAGGTTTGGAAACAGGAAATAGTCACTCGGGGCTAAATCCTTAGAATAAAGTGGAAGAGGCTGTACATCGCAGCCAAATTCATGGATTATTACCCCGGAAACTGCACATCCGATTGTGAGCATACGCCATTTTGTGGAAAGCTTTCACATACTCAAGTAATCATTCAAAATTGAAACTATTGAGCCATGTGAGATGCCTATGACTTCCACAATCTCCCATCGCCAACACTATACCCAGATTTGTTTTCAATTGTTTCGGGCGTAGAGAGCTCAAGTTGGCGTCTAGAAGTTTGGCATCTTCCCTGCTTGTACGGACACAACGAAATTCAGTAAACGACCTTTTTAACATAGAAATTGATTTTGAGTGATGGTTTTTTTCCGAAAAACATTTTAGGTTCAGAAGTAAATTGACTGTCAAATGCTGAAATGTGAAGGATTTAGCTATCATCCTTTGGCATTTACTTAGTAAAAACTTTGGAAATTTTTACCAAGGAACAATTGTGAATTTGCAATGAAAATGTGTACTATTTTCTAGAAAATTGTTAAGTAAACAAACTAATGATGACATCAGTGATCTTTTGTTTCAGCAAGATGGTATCACGAGCCAAACAAATTAGTTGTTGCTTGAGAAATTTTCCATTCGGTTCGTCAAAGTAACTAAAGAAAATTAGTTTTGACTTTATTAAACTAATTTTATAATTTCCAAATAAAATTTTTTAAATATTTGAAATAAAAGAAGATAATAATCAAATACATTTTTTTGTTGTTTTAAAAAAACAGGACCAAAATAAACCAATATTTGTGTTTTTGAAAACCAAATTTGTTTCGAATTCATTTAGAATTTCATTCACTTTATAAAAAGTAGCGGTTGATAATTTATATTTCAATAGTATTTAAAAAAATAAAAATTGTTCCAAACAAAATAATTTTTCTTGATTTATAGATCGTTTTTACATTAAAAGGCTGGAACTACACTTGTTTTTAAGTAGAATTTCCACAAAAATATTATTGGGACAGGGCTAAACTTAATGAAATGATAATGTTTGCAATGCTAAAAAATAAAACTTAATTTTAATACTTTAATCGCCATTAACACGAAGCCAGATTTAGTGTTAATGGGAGTAACACTTATAAAAACCACAAAACTTACATAATATTCCATCATTCTTTGATACAATGTACCCAGATCAAACATCAAACGTTGATCTACCAAAGCACGCACACGTACATCTTTTGGATACAAACTATCGTCCTTGCCAAAAGCAGAAACCATATAAGACAATATAGCACGACTTCAATTCCAAAAAAAAAATATATTAAAAACAGCAAAATATATATTTAAAATATTTTAAAATTTCATGTTCTTAATTTTTAAGTTACCTCTCCCACAGTATTAAACCGTCATCATTTAAAGTTGGCACACAATGTTGTGGATTCATTTCGAGAAATTCGGGTTTCATTTGTTCGCCCTCCAAAATATTGATGACCTTTAAGTCGAGTTCGAGATCTAACATTTTGGCCAAAAGTAAAATGCTACGACATGGTGGACTTGGTGGTAAATAATACAATGTTGGTGTCATATTACCGCCTCTAATTAAAAGGCAATAGACAAATTCTTTAACAATATTTGTTGTTTCTTCAAACATAATTCAAATGAAAATGACAAATGTCTTTTTGAATAGTTAAAGTACTTTTTTTTGGCATTCAATAATATTAAATTAGTTACAAGTTTATACATATATGAAACGAAATAGTTTTATACTTGTCTGTTATTTATTCAATAGACAAAAGTATAAAGAAAACCAATAAAAAAATATAAAATCGATTTAATTGCTAACAACAAAAAAAAAACCACAGCACACACGGCAATAAGTTGGAATTAATTGTAACAATTGTATATAAAATAAAAGAAAATAACTGAACAAATAAATAAATAGCTACACCAGAATGGTTAATGGGGTTATTCTTATAATTTTCTCTTACTGCCCAAAAGTATGCTTTTATTTATTGCATTATTAAATAACAAAAAAAAAAACAATACCTATTCAAATGATACAGATCTATTGTTTTTCGTTGACAGTTATTATTTATCCAGCAATTATAACGTGTTACAATATTTTTGTATTTTTTTTATTTTTTTTTTCGAATTTTCTTAAACAATCACTCACTCACTGATCGAGAAGAAGACAACAACTTACTTGAGTTGATGCACAAATTTGTGTTGCACCACTTGTACTGTTTCCATACAATTCCCCAGTTTTTTTGCTTTGCACAATCACTTGTCGCTGTTTCAAACTTTCGAAAGTGTCCTTCCTTGTCAGAGTCTTGTGTCTTATAAATGTTTAAATTTGTTTTGAATGGAAGGATAGTTTCGTAAAAAGTAAAATAAATGTCCTGTAATGGTGTATTTGACTTTGGCCAGCTTATAAATATATGTAGGAACTTGTACTGTTGGGTTAAATGTTAACAAAACTAATTGTATAGTTTTTTGTTTAGTTTTTCTATAACCGAAAAAAGTTGCTAGGCAACAAAAAATTTCCATTGGCATTAAAAACGTATGGGTGAGTACACGCCAAGGGAGTGTGGGATGGGAGTTAATGGTTTTACAACAATACATGTGGAATAAGTTTGTTGAATGTTTAATATCTCGATCTCAATTAATTTTTAAAAGGTAATTATTTGTTTAAAACTTAAAACTTGCCACAGATACATACATAGGTACTTATGTATTTCTTGCGAACCCTTATAGTCTAGTCCAGTGGTTCCGTTTATATATACAGTGGTTAACAATACAATGGCATGTTTTCCAAATGTTCAATTAATAGGTCAAAATCCAAAAAAAAATTCAAAGTAATTTGTGTTTTTCTAGTACATATCCGATTGCAGTCATAGTATATTTTATGATATGAACTGAACGCATACCTTGCAATGAAAAAACATCCCCACACATCATATTTCCACTGTCTTATTTGTGCACTTGGGATCCAGTATATTGCCCTTCGGCCGTCTTTCAAATGTTCTACCAGAGAGAAGGATCACTTTTTATATACATTAACACAGGCCGAAGTTTGCCTTCCGTGGTACAAAATTTACATTATTGTTTGAATACCGCTCAAGGCCATTTCTTTTCCATAATGCCAAATGATTGGCTTCTTTTGCCATAACTGCAAAGTCTTGCAACACAATAACCTTCTTGGGGAATTTTGTTTGCTTTTTTTGTCTGGTATTGTTCTTGAACGTGCATCAGCCACATACAAATCTCGACCCGGAAGTTGTGAAAAGTTTTATCATCCATCACATAAGAGGTATATTTTATTATACAACTAGCTGACCCGACAGACGTTGTCCTGTCAAATAAAAAAATGCTTGTGTTCGATTTGTGAGTTTTTATATAAAAAATCGATTTTTGTTCAGAAATATGAGTGATCTTAGATCGAGCTCCTTTTCTTGATTAAACGCTTATTGGCCAAGTTATTAGCGAATTTAGATATTTTGAGTTTTTATATAAAAAATCGATTTTTTGTCAGAAATATGAGTGATCACAGATCGAGCTCATTTTCTTGATTAATAAGCGTTTGGCCAAGTAATTAGTGATTTTAGATATTGTGAGTTTTTATATAAAAAATCGATTTTTTCAGAAATATGAGTGATCACAGATCGAGCTTATTGGCCAATTAATAATGATTTAAAAATTGTGAGTTTTTATATAAAAACATCGGTGTTTGGCCAGAAATACGACTGATTACAGATCGAGCTCCTTTTCTTGATTAAACGCTTATTGGCCAAGTTATTAGCGAATTTTGATATTTTTAGTTTTTTTATAAAAACTCGATTTTTTGTCAGAAATACGAGTGATTACAGATCGAGCTCATTTTCTTGATTAAACGCTTATTGGACAATTATTAACAATTTAAGATATTGTGGGTTTTTATATAAGTAATCGAATTTTGGTTTGATCGATGTATTTTGCAGATGTATTTAATAAGTGGGCGTGGACAAATTGTATTTCTGTAAAAACTTTTGCGGACTATTGCAAACATTAAAAAAAATTTGCCAAATCGTTCCAGGCGTCTTTGGATATATCGAAAAAAAATTGGCGTGGTCAATTTTTCATTCAGTAAAAACTTAAATTGGATTACTATGAACATTTAAACAAAAAATTAGCCAAATCGGTGCAGCCGTTATCCGATTTTGGATAAATCGAAAAAAGTGGGCGAGGTCAATTTTTTATTCCATAAAAAACTAAGTTGGAATATGCCCAGCATTTAAAAAAAAAATTGTCTAAATCGGCAATTACCAACGAACGACATTTGATTTTTATTTATATAGTTTTGACTTCAATATTCTTTGCCGCATTGCGTTCTGGAACTTTATACGACTTCATCCCAGTATTAGCTTTGGCTCTGTGCACAAACGAATCACAGCATTTAACTTTACGAGTTGTTTTTCTGATAGATGTGTTCGGTGCTTTTCGAAATAGTTCTTTTGCGTTTCCATATCCGATAGACCTTTTTTCTTCCCGATCCTGGTTTTCTTTCAATATTTAAGTCTTCCTTATAATGTTTAATGTTTTTTGAAACAGGGTGACGATTAACCTTCAAATCTTTTTCTATATTTTTGAAAAGTTTTTATACTTTTTTCACGATCTTTTTTTTTTTATTTTTGAATGGTTTAGAAAATATAATATTTGGCATATTTTTAAAAGCTAACGTGTTTAATAATTTGTTGGACCAAGGATATGTTTTGGCTGGAATAGTGTATATATGTTTGTTTGACTCACTCTTTAAATTTCAATGAAATTATCAATAATATTTAAATAGAGAATTTAGCACAATAAAACTAAAAGTTATTATAAACAGTATTCTAATTCAGTCTCGATCAGTCAAATTGCTAAAAGTTCGAGAACTAATTTCCAATTTAATATTATTGATAAGCTCCCGGGGAGTAATTTTTGTGAATTTCTTCAATTCTCTTGCTATTAAAATACCTTATCTTTGAGTGGTTTTACGATTGTTCAGGTTTATTACTTTGTCACAAAGCCGCATATAATAGCAACAAAATGAGATATAGAACATAAAAATCCATCGATTCTTTTCGAATTTATTCACAATTAACTGAATTCGTTCATTTTCACAAAATTTTACTTTTTTGTTTGATATATGCACATAAAATTTACTTAATTGAGAATAAATTCGAAAGGAATCCTTCGATTTGTATGGTCGATATCTCATTTTTTTATCAATCGATTTTTATGATCGTGAACAATTTCTATCGTTTTCGATTTTTCATGAGTTTTATAAAACACAAACATTAGCTATTTCCACGTAAAAAATATATTTTTTGCTTCAATTTGTTATTATAAATCTGATACTACTCAGCCGATTAAAACGGAATATATAAACGGATTAAAGGTTTTGTAAATCTAAACTTTTCTAAATTTATTCTAATAATATCGGACTAACCTTTTTGAGTTATCATAAATTATGTGGAGAAACGTCTAAAAACTTAAAAATTTTACAAAAAAAAATTTAAAAAAAAAATTGTGTAGAGGTTTAAAAAGCCTCCAAAATTTTTTCGATTTTGTTGCCCTGTGTAATATAACAATCCTAATCATTTCGCACTTTAACAATCAACATTTTCAAAACTAATTGCAATTTTTTATTTTAACGAGTATTTCTATTAATAATTCTTTATAATTGTTCCTCTAGATCAGTGGTAGGAACTCATAGCCAATTAGCCATTTAAATGGAAGTTCCCATATACAATATTTAACTTAATTTCCTATATCAATGACTTAGACAAAAATAATGTGCATACAAACATGGAATACAACTGAGCTGCCCAGCTGTTTTACAAGTAGTCAATGTATCCCTTAGGGACAGTAATTGTCTAATCACTGGATGAATCCAATTTATTATATTTTGGGTCATTTGACACGAATGTACTCTTTGGAATGGTTTACTTTATAGATCCCAGGTAATCAATCGTGAAGTCAATTGTCACCTAAGTGTCTCTAAGTAATCTAGAGTGTAGTCACTTTAAACGTTTATTTAGCACTACTGTGATTGATACGTCCAAACTGGTTTTATACAAATTGTGTTGATATAATTCTCATACAGTTTATTTTCTTTTTTTAATTTCTAAAAGTAATCTATTGGAGAGGAATTGGAGGAAGGTCTAGCTCATTTTAAAATTACTAGTCACGTATGAAACTATTGGACACAATAAAATCACTAGTTCGGGACTGTCATTCAGAGATGCTGGGCATTCACACAAACAATATATGTATAATTTCGTTTGAATACATGTGTGGGGTTTTTCCTGTCACTTCACCAGCAATGACGTGTAAATATTCGATACTGTTTCATTGTCTGGTCATCATCAGAGTTACTTCAACCAGTATTCTGTTATTGTTTTTGTCGTTGTTTTTTTTTAAACCGTTATTGATCTAAAGCTGCTGTTACTTTTCATACATATACAAACACACTTCCACATCCACTTTAAAAATGTATGCCCCACCTCCAACGCCCCATAGAAAAAAAAAACTTTTGCTGTGTAATAATATTTATTTTCAAGTATTTGTGTGTTCAAATATGTATGAATATACGGATAGGTGTAAATGTATTTCGATATTAACGAAATTGTTTAACATTAGGGACTAACGGTTGGCCAGTCCGTCTACTTACATGCATTCATGTACATATGTACGTAGTATGTCTATTTATGACTGTAATTAGAATGGGCCAGGTCATTATACTCTAGAGAACACGCATGACTAAATTTACGTTTTACTAACCTACATCGATATTAACTTCAAATGTATAGTAGACAGGAGCAAGGAGTAGGAGGAGATATAAATGTGGATATTCAAAGTGTTTTTTTAAATAGAGTGGTGTGAGGAAATCTACGATTACACAAGTTTACAAAAACAAATATTTGTTTGTTCATTTAATGAAACATATATTTTTGGTACGATAGTTTCCCAAAGTGCTTTTTATTTCCCAAATATACATTAAAATTTTAAGAATATACATATCGCATTGGTTCCTCTAAAGAGCGTCAAGTCAAAATTTTTAAATTTTCAATTTTTGCAAGAAATCAATGTGCAGTGGTCATATCTACCCACTGTAAAAATCTCCTATCATTTTCTTTACTCTACTCGCCAAAAAATACAGTTGTATCCGTACAGTTGTTTCATTGTAATGTATTGAAAAAAAAATAGTTTATTGCTTCTACTGAACCAGTGCGATATTTATTGGGTGTATTACTTAAAAATACAGAAGTTTTTTAAAATGTTTAACTTTTATTTTGATAAATTTGTACAATATAAATGTATTTAAAGTATTGACCATTGTTAGCTATGACATTTTCCCATCTTTCTGGCAACATATGTATTCCGTGCCAAATGAACTGCTCATCTTTTGACGGCAAGAACGAATTTTGAGGGGAAAGGTCTGGACTATAAGGCAGTTGAGGCAAAACTTCTCAAAAGCTTCATTCTAAATACTTTTTAACAGGTACTGCATGTGTTATCATGAATATTGTGTGAACGAATATTCTTTACGTTTTTCAAACGTTTTTACGATCTGATTCAAACGAATCAGTTGCGTTCGGTACAGGTTTCCTGTGACCCTTTGCTTCCACCAAATTCAGAGCATGGTACTGCTATGTTTTATACATGGATATTTGGCTTTGGTGTCGATTCGGCTGGTCGGCCCGGCTTCACGTATTGTACGATCTCTTACGTTATGGTAATGAATCCATTTTTCATCGCAAGTTCTGATTCGGTTTCCTTTATATAGTTCAAAAATCATTTCGGATATGCAAGGTCATTTCAAGGTCTCTCGGCTTTAATTCATATCCCTGCTTTTGGATGAATCCTGCTGCTCGCAAACATTATGAAATTGTTGCTTGAGTAGCTCCCAATGATTTTGCAAGCTGTTGTTGAGTTTGAAAACAATCTTCATGGAGTAATGCCTCCAATTCTTGATCTTTGTCTTCCGTCTCAACTGATCGAAAAAACCATCTCTCGCACGTTTAAACCGATGGAACACATTCACCATAAGCTTTGGTGAGCTACAGGGCACTTTTTTTTAAAATTAAAGAAGTAAATCAAAACTTCCCGCATATGACACTTTGTTGGCACAAAGTTTTACATTTTTGAAGCAAAAAATTACGAAAAACAAAATATAATAGACAGATTTGTAACCAATTTTTTTCTGGTCGACCTCACTGAGCCGCATTTTAATGGAGTTATGAGGTTCTTTGGGTCCAGCATATGCTAGGAGACTATAGTTGGAGTGTCGTGAGTGAAATGAATAACACTGTTCATTTAAATTTTTTGTTCCAATTTTAATGTTATTTTTTGTATTTTCTTTCTCAATAAATATCTCAAAAGTTTGACGAACTACATCCCCTTTTCAATATTTTCCCCAAGTTAGACGGTCTCAAATAAGAAACCCATACAAGTTTCACTTCATGAATAAAAACCTTGTAAACTAGTGTTATTACTATTTTAAAATGACATATTCATTATATACTTTTTAACTAATATGGCTATACATTGTAGTTGTTTGTATATCCAATAAATTATTATTGTAGAAGTCGTTTCATTTTTTCATTACTTGTAATTTGTAAATAGGAACCTACATATGTAAATAAAAAATTAAACGATTTAGGTTCAAGGTTTCGATTTATTGTATCAGTGCTGTGTAGGAGAAAGTGTTAGAAACAAGTGGAATACTTAATGTCGTAGGCGAAAAATTGTGTAAATTTAACGCTAATTGACATACAAACTTTTAATTTTTAAAACAATAACCTTACAATGTAGAGTAAAGGCAATTATAGTAAAATAATTATAAGTCTGGCAAAAAACAAATTAACAATAATGAAACCAAAACAAGTATGGAGGTTTTAAAGGTAAATAATTGTTTAAATGAAATAGTTGGAAACATATAGTCTATATATGTGGGATTTCATGTCAAGTGAAGCAACTTTTGAAATCGATGTCTTCCGATCGTTATGAAATTTGCACCAAGGTTAGTTAGGTCTTGGACTATCATGGACCCTTCTCAATTCCTAGTTTATTAAATAAAGTGATTTATTTTAATATTTAATGTATTCCAATGTTAAAAAAAGACAAATATGCAGGTTCAGTAACAAAATTTTAATCGAAATCAGTTCCTTTGGAAATTAAGTCTGATATTTTAAGAATATGTCACTATTCAGTATTAAGTGATGAAAGAAACAAATCTGGTAAATTCTTATAGTTTATTAGAAAAACATAAATGTCATATTATGCATTCTAAATGATACGAATTGAGCTTATGCATATAAATACATCTTGGGTGGTACCTGTTTTCAGAGCGGATTTGACACCTACCTAAATTATGAAGTCATTTTTTAAGGGAGACCTTGTATGAGGACTAGGGACAAATGTTGCCGTATCATACTGAGCCAAAGTACTTCCGCAAACTTATGAAAGGCTGAGCTGAACATTTCAATAAAAAAATATAAAATAAATGTTAAAACCAAAACACCTGTTTTTCTCTCTCTCTTCTTTAATTATTCCCCGGGAGTTTAGAATTGTTTTCCCGGAAACAAACAAGTTTAATATCTGGTACTTTTAGAAAAAAAGAACAGATTTTTAAAACAAAAGTTGGGAACAAAAGTATCTTGCAAATATCAGTAAAATCTCCTAGTGCATTCAATTACTCTTTTTAAAAATCCATAACAATGATCTGCCAAGAGGGCCACCCAGCGGCTTAAACTAATTCGGGTACGCTGTTATTTCGAAAATGGAGGAGGTTGCACAACATATATTCGTGTAACTAAAAAACGGTTTATTTTGTTGAATAAACTGAAAAATCCGAAATTCCGAAATAAAGTTTCCTTTAAGTAAGGTATAACACGTTTTTAAGCTTCGCAGGCGTTTTAGAAATATAAAATATTAGGACATTATGACATGAATTGAATTGGCCAAATCTTGTCGTTTTGTAATATATTTTTGTGCACTGCATTGCCAAATATTGCAGTACTAAACATAGAACACTGCACGATGTAGCTAATTACTACGAGTTAGATATGTATTTTGATAAAATATTAGTGCACTGAGGGAAAAACGACGTTGCAAAATCGACAACGTTGGTGTCATTTTGACACCATACGTGTCACTTTTTTTCGACACCGTACGTTTACAATTTGTAAACAAACGGGTACGAATCGACAACGCAATGTTGTTAAATTATTCGCGACGCATTTCAACGTGAGTTGCTTTTTATAAGTGTGTTTTAATTTTATTTACATTAAAATATTTTAATAAAGGGTAATAGTGATAAATGGTTAAAAAAACAAAATATAAAAGAAAGTGTAATTATGTTTGATTGCGAATTTGTGTTGTTGCAGATGAAGATCCAGGCAGTAAAGTCAGTGAAGATCCAGGCAGAGAAGACCACCGAATCCAGTGACGACATACAACTCCAAATGGAAACTTATAGTTTTTATAGGTATTTAAGTATTTTTAATTTTTTTAATACAATACTTATAAAAATGTAAAAATAAGGAAATTGTTATTTATGTATATTAATTACCAAAAAAATAGAAAGAAAAATTGTCAGGTGTCAAATCGTACATGAACGGTAACAAGTCGACAACTTATGGTGTCAAATTGACAACGGTCTGTTGTCAAATCGTACACGAATGGTGACAAATTGTCTACGGTCTGTTATAAAATCGTACACGAACGTTGTCAAATCGACAACGGATGGTGTCAATTCGGCAACGGAATGGTGTCATTTTTTCGTTGTCAAATTGACACCGTTCGTGTACAAATTGTACACAGATGTGTTCGTTTTTTCGCTGGGTGTGGATACTTGTTCTATCTTTTGTGAATAAAATCAAAAGTAGTGAACCGATTTTAATCATATAAAGCTTGTTTTATTTGGAACTTCCTTTTCTATATGTGTAAAAAAAATTAAGTGCGTATATGCATTTTCCAAAATTTTCCAAAAAATTGTTTTTTTTGCCAACAAAAAATTTTAGTTTTTAAGATTCCAATCTTACGGGCTATTTATGGTCAATCATTTGTTACCAAATGTATAGGAAATTAAAAGGGGATTATTCTGATACATTTTGTATCTTATATATCCTTAATAAAATGTTAGGAAATTAAATTTAAATTTTTGGAATTTGGTTTTGAAAATGTTAGAAAAAATTTAACAATTTGTTCCAAATATGTATCAGAGTTTTGAGCAAGTAAGTTCTTCATGTGACAAGATCCCCATTAGACAATATATTTTTTTATTAAGACTTATTTTCATTAGATTAATTTTTGACGCCTAATACGCGTTATTGTGACCGGAAGTTTCGATAAAAGTAAAAAAATCAAATTATCTCTTAATAAATGCTGCCCCAATTTTCATATATTTTATTAAATCTGATATTATTGTAGGTTGCAATAGAAATTATTAATTTTTTTTTTATTAAAATTGTATATTAAAAATTTCCCTACAATCAAACTAAAAAAAACTTAATTAAGTTTCTAATAAAACAGCATTTCAAAGCTCATTGAAGAGAAACTAAAGAATCAATACAAAACATTCTTAGTGAAAGGAATGCGCTAAAATTTCTAACTGAAAATCGAATGAAAAGCAAAACAAATAGTAAACGCAGAAAAACTATACCTTTCGCTAAAAACAACTGTTGATTTGATTAGAAAACACGCAGATTGCAGCCAAGAAATCAACAGGAAAAGCCCAAGAAGAACAGAAAAACAAAAGCAGAATTAAAAAAGCTGTATAAACAAATTAAAATGATGCAGCACAAATTTGTGCATACAAAAACTGCAATAGCGCATTTATCAAAGAAATTATGGATGTATGATACTCGCACAATAGTTCTGAAACCTTTAACCTGAAAACTTAAGAAATTAAACTGAATTCCAAATGGGCGAACAAAAAAAATACATGGAAATTGTATTGTGCTAATGATAGTTTTACATCTGTCTCCAATAGATCATTAGTTGTACAGGAAAAAACCATAGAAATATTGTGACATTAAGAACCTTGAATAGACAAATCCTCACTACAGCAGCCCAACAGACAAGGCATGCAAAATAGTTACAACTTGAGAATAATTAAAACATAAGAGGAAATTTTGCATTTCCAGAACAATTTATGGCGACAATGACTGTTAGAGAAACAACCCACAGCTGAAAGTAGCAACACTACGGGTGCAGCTAATGTTTTAGTGTTTATTATTAGTAGTCATTCCTTAAAGTCCATACTTAGGTTAAAGCGCGCATACCTGCAGTTCAAAGAATTTTTCACAAACAACAACTAAATTTTTACAATTATTCGTAAAAGGGATTAATTTTAGCTATAAACAAAAGTGTTACAAAAATACCTGGGTTAAAAAAAAAAATTCCAAATAAAAAGGATATTTTACAAATACTACTTCAGTTACTTAGCAATTCAGGTAGTTGAAATTCAATACAAACAACAAAAAAACCAAGTGATGTTTAAAATTAACATGTCTCTCGTCCTTAATGACCTAAAAAAGTGAGTAATTTCCAAAATTTCGTGGAAAAACTAAGAAACAAATTTAGTGATCATGTTTAAGAAAGATCAGCACAGTGAAAAAGTGATTTTACTATAAATAGTTAAGGACATGCTGCAGGACATTATCAGTTGTGATTAGAGCATACAAGAGTGAACAACACGCAAATAAGCAAATATCTAGAAACAAAAATGAAACCATTCCAACCAATATTTTATTTAACTGCCATAGTAGCTTTAGGATCTCGAGTTATGGCCGTGCCCATTGACTCATTATCTTTGGAGAATGACGATGATGCTACAAATCGAGAAAATGAACAATCAGAAGATACCAAATCACCACCCACTTCAAGTCCAGCTTCAGATGCTGATAAAGATTTAGAAACATCAAACTCAAATCAAGAACCTACATATGTGGTAAGTCAAATAAATAAATTGTGCAAAAAAAAGTGAAATTTAAAATGTCAGTGAAATAAGATTTAGATTAAAAACGAACTGAAGCTAAGAAGCAGTTTAATATTTCTGAATATTAAAGTTTTTTTTATAAATTTAAAAGTTTGGGGTATTGCTCTTAAGAAAATCGTAAATAGTTTTATAATTTCTTATATTGTTTTTGTCAACTTTAAATAAAGAAAATCTTTTCAAAACATTGTGCTTTCAAAAAATATATATAGTTTAAAGGCCTTATTCATAATCAATTTTAAAATTTATTACAGGTTTATAAAACAAATTTTATATGAAAATATTGTTTTATAAACCTTTTATAAAAATAAAAATTGATTATGAATAAGGGGGTAAATGTTTAGGGTCACAATGTGAATTTAGTCCCGAATAATTTAGTTTCAAAGCTAAATCATTTAAATAAATCTTATATATAAATAGGCCACACGTTTTTTTGTGGTACACTTTTAAGTATGTTATTGTCCACCGATATTGATGAAACATATATAGTTTAAAAAGTTATTTTCTCTAGATGTGCACAATATATAAAAAAAATTTTAAAATTTTTTCCATAAAAGTGGTCGAATTTCGGCCACCAGGCGATCCTAGTAATATTAAACCTGTAATCAAGAATACTAGATACACATTTATCGAATAATCTAACATGCTGATTAATCTATTAATCAACATTTCTGTTTAACCGAAACTATGATAATTTGAATTTTTATTTTTCAAGTTTGAGTATTTGCGTTCAAAAACATTAAAAAGGAAAAAAGTTACACAAAACCCAAATTATTCATTTTAAATTCCTCTAATTTCTGACTAATTTGAATATTCAGAATCAAAAATATTCAATTAATCATGAATTTGATAAATCAGTTCACTTTCAAGCCAAAATTTGTCTTGAAGAAAGCGAAATATACTTTTTATAATAGCAAAAAACTTGCTCTCCTGCAATGTTTTTTTGTTTAGTTTTTTAATTTGACGTTTGGTATTCATGAGAGTAGAGCGAGAAGTTGTACAAATCTTCGTTCATATTTTGTTTCATATTTTAAGACAAAATTTCTCCTTAAAAGATTTCACTGCAAATATACCAATATTTTTTAAACTAGTTTTTGATAAACTTTTATTTGTAATCTTCAGAGTTTTTCGATAAAATTTGGAAAATGCACTTTTTTTGGCCCAAAGACGAAACTATTGAAACTTGTTGAAATCGGGTAATTATTTCAATTAGCCCCATACAAATGTCAGCCCCCAAATTAGGAATTTTTCTCTCAATATATGATTTATATTGGTATCCACACAAAAAAAGAAATCATATTTAAATACTTCTTGCGGATCGATCCATAACTGACAATAGCTCTTATATAAGATCCACTTACGAAAATCACTTTGACCAGTATAAATCTTTAAAAAATTTGATATCCACATAAAATTCAACACAAATATGTTAATATAGAAAGCTTCAGGAAATCAGGGGACTTAATTCAATTACAATCGGGCAATGATTAGCCAATTTTAAACGAAAACAGTATGTGCTCATGTACTCACTGTAGGGTATTTTTTCTGAGAGATAAATATTTGATTTTTTTCTGGCGAAAATATGCTCTTAATTTTATTATTCATTTTTTTATGATTTCAAATTTAATTCGAAATTCTTTTTAAATAACATTTTTTATATTTTCTCTCTTCTAGTTACCCGAACATCATTCATCTGGCACTGCCGGTAGCGGCGGTAACTTCGATCCCTCCATATATGCCGGCTATTTGACGCCAGAAGCTTTCCAACAATATCTAGCACAATTTGCCGGAGCTTTCGGTCCCTATGGCTATCCTGGCTATGGTCCTGCCCCCGTCTATCCTGCTCCATATGCAGTACAAACTGGTTATGATGGCTTTTTAGTGCCTTCACCATCCGCTAGCTTGTCAGCTAGTGGCACAGTTTCTTCCACAAGCGGCAACAACTTTTTAACAGCTCTTACCAATCTCATTCCCGCTCTTATGGACTCTGCTATATTCCGGGTCATTGCCACCGTAATAGGAGCTGTACTAATGCTGTTCTTTGGTGGTGCTGTCACCACTGCCATCTGTAATCTAACACCCCTATGCGACATTTCCTTTAAAGCTGTTACTTATCTGCGAGGAAATGGTGCCGCGGATATGGGTCGTATGTTGGCCGAAGAAATGACCCCGGAAAGAGTAAGACGTGCTTCGGAATTTGTGCGCAGTGCTATACGTAAATATACCGAAATGCAAAAGGTAATGGCCACCGAGAAAAATATTAATGAATGAACAAGACTTGAGTAACACAAAAAAAATGCTAGAGTTCAAATTATGACAATAATTTAACAGTCTCGTAAACTAATGTATGTATTTAAAAAACAAAAATTAAAAAAAAAACTATGCTAAGTATTAATTATTAAGTAATGACAATTATTCTTTAAAATAAAAGAACAATTATTATATGAAAATATTTTGTGTTTTATTTTACTTCTAAATCCATCTAAATAAATTTAATTGTAGTAACACTTTTTAGTCATTTCTGCCGTTTAAAACTTCCCCTATCATTAATTTCAGTCAATTTGTTTTGTAGTAGTTTTCTTTATAAAATAATTTCTAGAACAAATTTCTTTATTTATAAAGCTTAATATCAATAAAATTGTTAGTGGTTTTTGCATAAATTTAGAACAGAGAAAAAAAACTTGACTTTATGTCAACAAACCGATAAGAATTAAATCATAAATTACTTTTTTTAACACTTAATATATTATAGAAAGCAGAGGGCATACTATGTTTATCAAACTGTTGGAGAGACTTTATTATACAGAGTGTTTTTTTGTAGTTTCTTTTATTCACTTCCAATTTATTCTTACCATTGGACCAAATATTTATTAACCACCCAGCAAAAACTTTAGTTACTTAGTAAGCCAGCAAGTAATATTGGAGCCAAGGCATAACTACTTATTATTTGACTGAAACACTACTTATCTTTGTTAGCGATTTTTAAAAAATTCATGGATCAAGCTTACAAATGTACTTACAATCAGTTAAGAAATAAGTAGTAAATTTACAACAAGAATATGTAGCTAAAAAAAATACAACAAAATATTGCCTTGATAGTCAAGCTGCTAACTAACTGCTCCATGTACGAGTTATTTTATTGGAAGTTAACAATAGTTTTATCATCAACATATAAATGAATATGATATGAACATTAATGGCTTTGACAGGTGACGAACCACTAACCTCCCGTTTTCTAGTCAAACACACTAGATAGCTGCGCTAAATGCAAAAGTTCATTACCAACCTGTATAAAAATAAGTACTTATTCTAGTAAATAAAATAACGGGTAACCACCACTCATTACAAAATAATGCATGAAATAACTAGATGTCATTACAAAAATTCACAAAATTTTTGCTGGGCAATTTTAAAGATTCCGTTATTGAGACCCATTTGCTTTAAATTCATTTTTGGAGATAAATTTTAATTATTTCAAATTTAGATTCAGTTCTCTTGTATTCGAAGTCAGAAATTTGTATTTCAGTACTAATTCAATGAACGTTGGATTGTAAACTAATATTTTTTTAAACATTTTGCTAACAACACACAATTTAAACAGATTAACTTAAAAATGAGGGATTTTTTTTCAAATGTTTAGCTTTTATTTTGAAGCATTTTTACAATATATATTTATGCATTGTATTGTATTCCTAGCAAAAGGAACTGCTCATTTTTTTAAGCCAAGAACGATTCAAGCCAATTTCGGATACTCTGTTCCAAAGAGAAGCGTATCCCAGACAGAGCATTCTACATCGATCAAAACAAATAATAGTCGGTTGGGGCACGATATGGACTATAAAGCGGATAAGGCAACATGTGACCGAGCGGTTTCATGTCTGGCATATTCTGTGCGTTTTTCGGGTAATGCTCGCTTCAAACGAATCAATTGCGTTCCCAACATGGCCAGATTTCAGCAACTCATAATAAATAGGACTCTTTTGCTCCCACCAAATAAAGAGCATTATCTTAGCGCCATGGATATTTGGCTTTGTTATCGATTCAGGTGGTGGGCCGTTATTCATATACGATTTTTTACACTTCGGGTTCGGGTTATGTGTAAATATGATTTTTCAATCATTTCAAATTATTTTTAGATTATCACTGTAACGATAATTGCAGTTAATCTAACATCCTGATTAATCAAAATTTTGATTGTTCAAAAGAAAAAAAAAGAATTGATTATTTAGAAATTTGAATATTTTCAAATAAATTATTAAAATTGTGTGTAAACTATTGTTTTTAATTTCTACATTTTTCATTTGCGAACCCATAATGTTTATATAATCTGTCGAACTTACAATGGATCAAAATCAGGAAATACTTTTTAGTCCGAGTTTATAAAAAAAATTTTAACTTAAAATTTTATCTCACTAAAAAAATTTAAAAAAAAAATGTCAATAATTGTTTTAAAGTATACTTTGGTGAAGGGTATATAAATTTTAAATTTGAGGCGGGTAATGTGGTATAGCTGATTTTCTCTAAAACTAAGAGCATAGGAGTAGCGGTACCAAGCTTTAGAGTTTTATGATCTCAAAAAATTAACATTGGGTGAGTATACTTCATTTTTGCAGGTCATGGAAATAGTCAGTTGGAAAAAATCAGCATTAACTTGTGGTAAACTTTTTTTGTGATCTGTTAAAAATTAATTTTTTTCTAAAATCACGTGTTTTAATTAAACTTCATTAATTTAATTTTAAAGTCAAATGGGATTATTTAGCTATTGAAAAACATATGTAACAATATAGCATATTTAGTGTATATGTTTAATTTTATAATAATTTCAATAAATGGTCGGATAATGTGGTATAGCTAAGGAATTTCAAGCAAAGAATATGCCAAAGAAATGTGAAGTATGAAAATGGGCAGGGGAAGATTGAAGAACGCTATGTGAGCTATTAAAAACAACAAAAGGACATTTTTTTCGCATCAGTCATTCAATGTCTCCTCCGAAGCGAAGAATGTATCGAGGAGCTTCTGGTAAGCTTGGTCAGCAGCCAACTTTAACCGAACCCATTGAAGATGATTTAAATAAAACGCAACTCATTTACAAATTAAAATACTATGCATCGGTTGTGTGGTTTAGCATACAATATCAACAGAACATACCGCCAATTTTTTCAATGGCTTGTTTTTGAGCTTTTTCTCTTTTTCCCAAATTTCTCTAAAACTTGAATTTAAAAGATTTTTTTACTTTCATGGATGCAAACCTAACACTTGTAGTAGAACACCAGCTGAGAACTGTTCCAATCGAATTAAGATTTTAAAAATTATAGTCGAATAAAAAATAGGTATACCACATTACCCGAACATACTCTAGCAACGTAAATCCAATCGAATGATTGAATTGCACACATACAATTTTTCTGTTCTATCAACAGAAAGTCAGTTGATAAAGAAGAATTTCGGTTGAAACTACCAAACTTTTGTTACCCCTACTAAACTGTAAAATTCGGCAATACTTGAGAATAATTCGATTGGCAACATATTCGGTTGCTATCATGAATCTGTTTTCATTGTATAGTATTCTAAATTCGTTTTAGCTAAACCTAAATTTTTCCTCAATATAATAAAAAAGTACTTTTTGAGAACAAATAATCACAACCCCCAAATGCTTTCTAGACTATTTTTTTTCATTTGTTCATTCTATTTTATTATTTATATTCGAAATATTAACGAAATGTAGGTTTAGTTCAAGGTTACAATAACAAAACACCTTAAATAGGTATTATAACAAAAAAAAAGTAATAAATTAAAACAATAAAATAGTAACAATTTGCTCTTTAATTTTAGACTGTTTCACTTTATGACTCACTCTCTCTCAGTGGTTCACAATAGGGGTACGGGTACAATGACTTGTAAAAATAAAATGTTGTGAATTTTGTTTTTGATCAATTAAACATGGTAGTGGAATTTTGGAAATTCCTTTCTAAACCAGTTTTAGACGTAAACTGCAATAGTGATACAGAAAATGAGAAAAAAAAAACTTAGTCACGTTTAAAGTTTAAATAACTGAATTTTCAGTTATTTTTAGTGTTTGGAAAAAAACTATACATACATATGTATATACTACAAACTTAAACATTTACGTTAAAAGAAATAAATTTGAATGGCAATTTGTGTGAATGAATTGAATTTGACTCATAATATGCGAGTGAGTGGTATAATTTAAATAGAAAATTAGATTTAAATGGAAATTGTATATGACATAAATGGTATTTTATACTATATATTAATGTTAATACAAATTTATTTCGAAATTTATCTGTTCAGTCAAAATCAAAAGTTAGGAATAGGCCTAAAACTGCAATTTTTAGTGTATTGAAATTAAAATTAAAGCAAATTGATTTAAGGTATGGTAGATTTAGTTCCTATTTAGAACCGATATGTACATTAGGGTGTCGCAAAAAAAATTGTTGTTGGTGCTCAAGCATAATTTGAAAGCTTATATGGTATAGTATTTTTGAGAATTTTTTCAGATTTTTGGGAAGAGTTTTAGAGGTCGCTCAAGTCGAGATTTTGTCAAAAATCGGGTTTGTCGGTATTTTTTTGAATTTGCTTCATAACTTTGTCAAGACCCACGATTTTCACTACTTTTGAGGACACAGTTTAAAAGAAAAATGTCCATGCTTTATTTTTGTGTGCAAAGATTTTTAGTTTTTGCAATGAATTGGCTCATTAAGGTGCCCTACATTAAAATTTTTCGAAATTTTTCCAGAAATTTTTATAAAAATGAAAAAATTTAGGGACAACAATTTTCTTTTAAGTAGGATTTGTATGGGAGCTATGACTAATTATGGAGCTTATATAAAGCTTATTTGCGCTCAATTTGGTTTAGATATCTTTATAACTAAGATATTTATGAGAGCTTATCTATTTTTAGGTAGGGCAATCGTATGGGGGCTAGTAGAAATAATGGACCGATTCCAACCAAATTCAATATGCTTCTTCCATGTGGCAATAGAAAAGCTTGTACCAAATTTTATCTTTAAAAATTGCGACTTGTAGTTAGATTACACTATGGTGGTGTAGGGTATAAAAATCATTTTGTGTAAATAAAAACTTTCGTTTGCTTTATATAACTCAGGAACGGTAAAAGCAATTTGAAAAATTGTTGTCTTTAATTATTAAGAATTAATTGATCTTTCAAACTGCATTGTTAGTTTTTTCCATTTTCATAAAAATTTTAAAAAATTTTATTTACAAAGTTTATGGACAAATTTCGAAAATTTGTAATGTAGGGCACCTTAATGAGCCAATTCATTACAAAAACTAAAAATGTCTGTTTATATGATAATGGTAATAGTGTTTATAAACCGGTTTTTCTTTGAAATCTCGGTTTTTTGCGAACCGGTTAATTTAAAATGTTGATTTTCGGTTAACCGGTTTATCCGGTTTTTATCACTCGGTTAACCGGTTTTTAAAATTTGGGACTTAAATTAATAAATCTAATGTTTGTGTGCATTTTTTATATTCATTGTACACATTATATTAAACATTCGGTCTGATTTGAAACCTATACTGCTGATTTACAATACATACCTCTTTAGATTAATATTTTTAAGAATTACAATTATTCTAAATATTAGAGGATGATGAGTTTACTGAAAAACTTTTTCAGAATAAATTGCACATATTGAAACTATTAAAAATTAAATTCCGCATAATTCTAGAAGTTAAACTAAATTTTAATAATGATTCATTATAAATTTTGTGATGATTTTACGAAACGTTAAATTGAATTTGATGTACATACCTTCTTTCAATAAATTTGACTTCAGTCGTGTGTTTTGTTCTTAAAATTTTAATTTATTAATCATTTCGTTAGCTTAGTGTACAAAGTCCTTTTCAGAAATATTGAAATCCATGATTTGAAATCTGATAATGCAGTTTTATTAGTTATTTGGTATGATTTATAATAACAAATAATCACAGCTAAGAAGAAGCGCGTTTGCATCTTATAGGACCTTTTTTAGGACTTGTAACATTTTCTGTTTCATATCAAAAATTCGAGGTGATAATAAATTTCAAAATTATCAAATATTTAATTAATTTTACATTTTTTGGTTGAAATTTAATGAAAAAAACAATAATTAAAACAAGTATTATATATTTAGTAACATATTTATACTCAATTCCATTTGACTGAGATAATAATTTTGAAATTTTTACAAAACAGAATGGACTTTGCACTTTTGTATATTTATAGTTATTTAATATTAACCATTATTCCTGGCTACTAAAAACTAAAAATTTCAAAGTTGTGTATACTTTATTGGACATTTTATGTTTCGATGTCGGTTAACCGAAAAACCGGTTTTCTAAAAAAAGGCCAATTTTCGGTTAACCGACAAACCGGTTTTTTATAAACACTAAATGGTAACCAGAAAAAAATATAGTTGTACATATTTACTGTAAGCATTTAAAAATTTTTACAAGTCTTTTTAACAATATTATAGTCCCAGTAATTATTTATATGATAGTGGTAACCATAAAATGGTAAAGTTACGATTTACATGATTGTAGCAAATAAGTATACATATGTTTGTGACAACCATTTTTATGATGAGGGATTTCCATATTATTTCGTTCTCGGCTTATGGATATCATAATCTGAGAACAGCATATTATGATACAATGATGCATCATGCAAATGATTGCCATTAACATATATTTATTTACAACAATCATATATATGATAGCGACAATCATGTGAATCTTAACTTAACCATATTATGGTTACCATAATTATATAAATAATTACTGTGATTATAATATTGTTAAAAAACTTTTAAAAATGTTGAAATGGTTACAGTAAACATGTACAACTATATTTTTTTCTGGGTGTATAACATTATATAAAAATATAAAATAAGAATGTAGGATGAAATTCCCATTTAAGTTTTATTTGTTTGGAATTTGAGATGTCTATTTGTTAATGTTTAATGCATTTTTTTATTATACATAAATATATTATATAAAATTTGTTAAAAATATCGTGATAGATATTTGCAATTGTCTCTTTAAAACATCACTATATGTATATAAAAGAATTACTCTCATTGTTTGCAAAAATGTATTTTATTCTATACACTTGCTCAAGCTAGCCGATCCTAAAAACCAACATTCACACAGACACAAGTCTATAAATTATTTGGATTGTTGACACTTGCATATGCCCCCAAACGATCCCCTTTTTTCTAGTTATTTAATTTTGTTGTCGTTTGAACTGTGGCGTGTATCTAATCTCAATTCCAAGCCATTCACTTCAATTGCATTTTTGTATCTGTTACTAAGTGTTTAAAAACTTGCTATATAGGAGTATAATAACTGCTTAATAGACTGACGAGTAGGTACATGCATACACATTAGGTTGGCCTTTATTTTCGATTCTCCGTCATCTAACGACCAAATGCTGAAAATTTGGGCAAAATCGGATTACGTGTAAAGTAGGATTCTATAGTAGAAATGAAAAGTAGATTTTTCAAATCTTTTCGATTTTTAAAATGTTAACTTTTCGAACATTCGTCATTTTTAAAAAGTTGACTTTTCGAATATTTTCAACTTTTTACCATATCTTATGTAATACACGGTTCTACCTTTATTGATGCAAAAAAAAAATTATTTAAAAATTTATTACCAAAAATTTTTCTTAAAGTTTCTGCAACTTTTAGTTTTTAAAAAAAGAATTTTGGATAAATTTTTCGTAGAAAGAGCTTTATTTTATTAAAATTTATCTATAATAAAGTTTTCTATAGAAAATATGTAAATACATAAGAAAAAATTCGAAGTATGTAGTTCAAAGTGTATGTAATTTTCATGGCTTCTTCATGACAATAGTACATTACAATTCATCTTAATGTTTTCCTAAATTAGAATAAATTCGTCAATAATGAAGCGAAAAAAAAATCATCCACAACAGTTTTTAAAGATCGGTGAATTCAAATATTTCACATTTATTTAAAATTTTTTCTGATTAAAGTTTTTTAATTTAATATATAAATAAATATGAAATTAAATAAACTTTTGTTTAATTTTGTTATAAAATTTATGAAATAAATAAAAAATTAATTTGACTTTTTTCGAAAATCTTTTAAAATATTTTCTTCACGATAAATTTGTATGATATCACGATAAAATGAAAAAACGTAGTCAGTTCATCGAACTAGCATTTTTGTATGAAATTATTTAATTGAGGAGACGCATATAAATATTCGCGTAAATACATGATCTCCTATGAAACGCTAGAGTAAAAATCAAGAATGTTTCACCTAAAACGAACCACTTCATCATCACTTGATCTCTTGCCTTAACTTAAACTTCTTCAGAATTGGAAACAAGAAATAGTCACTCGGGGCTAAATCCGGAGAATAGGGAGGAAGAGGGAGCATTTCGTAGAATAATTCATTTTTGTCATGGAAACTGCACATGTGTGTAACCTTTTGTGAACCGGATTGTGAGCAAACGCGGCAGTCATCTAGCGGAAAGCTTTCTCATACCCAAGTGATCATTCAAAATAGAAACCACTGAGCCATGTTTTATGTCTATAGCTTCCACAAACTCTTGCACTCTTGCAGTCTCCGATCGGCCAACACAATTTCTTCAATTATTTCGGATATAGAGACCTAGAGACTGGCCTTCCAGTACGTTCGGCATATTTCGTGCTTGTACGGCCACAACGAAATTCAGTAAACCACTTTTTTTAACCATTGAAATTGATGGTGCAGAGTTCCCATAGTATTTATCAAGCTTAGCTCTTATTTTGAGTGATGGTTTTTTTCCGCAAAAAATAATGCTTGATGAGAATACGAAATTCTCTTTTTTGCAATTTCTCCTGCTAAATGACATAGCAAGGCGAATTTATACAAGGTGCAGTCAGTCAAACAGCTGATTACTTTTTTCGCTTGTTTGGTTCTAGGCTCTGTCAAAGTTTGTTTTTATATTTCAATATCTACTACATATTCTAAGCTTATTAACAAAATATTTATTTTTTACATTTTGACATTTGTTAAGACCAATTGTTGTTTTTGTAGAACTGCCACCACCTTGTATGAATTCGCCTTGGGACGTAGCTTGTTCAAATTTTGACAGGAGTCAACTGACAGATGCTTGTTGACAGGAGCAGAGTTTTCCTTTAAGTTAAGAGCCGGGTAATTCAAAAAGCCCATTGACCCACTCTTGTATATATGTGCATACGCGGCTATAATTTTATTTCTGTTACTGTATGCATATTTAGAAAAAAAATATTTAATTGCAACAGTATACTAACTGTTGCAATTAAATATTTTTTTTCTTCAAATTTCAACTTTTGACTTTTTTTGAGGTAACTTTTATCCGACCAAAAAATCGATTTCGACTTTTTTCAGCAAAGAGTCCTGTAAACGTTATCCAATTTTTGGATGACGGAGAACCATTTTTTTTAGACCGTGGGAACATTGCAAAAATTAAAATTAAAGGCCACCCTAATACACATATATGTACTTGTTTGTTATGGAATTCTATATTTATATTGAATAATTTTAATTTAACCAGATGGTCAGTAAAATAATTGTATTGGCTTGACGGCACCTACTTCAGAAATATTTGAATGTCTCACTTATTTTATTTTAGATCAAAATAAGTTTTAATCTATCATAATTAGTTTTAAAATATTTCTTAAGAAATTTTAATATTCCAAATGTAATAATCCGAATTTTAGCCAAATTGGGCAATGCTATGCCGTGCAGCATAGGTTTGTGTCACATATCAAATATTTAATTTGTAATGTGTTCAATGTCATTATTTTTTATAAAATCCAGTATATTATTAGTTTATCCATATAAAATATATAATGAAACATTTTTCTTTCTGAGATGTAGTGAATGCAAGTGAATGACTAGTTTGATTCCCGATTTGCTGTCATTAGTTTTTTTTAAATTGTTAGTCATTATTTCACTGCATCTAAAATGCAGAAGCATAATCAAAACTAAATTCTAAATGAATATTTGTTTGTTTATAATAAATTTATTTTTAAATTATGTATTGAATTCTTTTCGAATGTGCCATTGTTTATAGCATTGCGGTTTAATAGTAAAACTAGTGCGTTATCAATTATGGAATATATAAAAAAACCTCAATACTAAAATAAGAAAAATCTTGAGGTTTCATTAAACAACTGCTATTTTTTACAAACTGATCTTGTTTTTTAAAAACCAATATGAATCAGAGCGCATTCTTTTGGAATAACTACATTAGCTATGATCAAGTCTGTCTGAATTATAGCAAAAAATTCCCAATTACACATTTTTGTTTTTGAATCATTTTTGCATGTGATGTTATTATGAAATTCTCCAAAACTATAGTTTTATATTAATAAATTCTCACCATGAGTAGTAAGAAATTGATAAATTTTAAACAATCATTTTACTCTAACGGACAGTCGATTCCATTTAATCACAATGGTGACGTGTTCTTTGGATGGCTTTTATATTTTTTTGTTTTTCATTGTTTTATTAGTGTAACTTTTCGGCATTTCGCCAAGTCATGATGAATGTTAGTGATCGAGTGTTAAGAGAGCGCGTAACATATATTATGCGTAAAAAACATTGTAAATAAACAAAAACAAATAAAATAAAGATAATTATTCACAAAAAAAAAATTAAATTATTATGAATACAAACAAAACAATTTTTTTGTGGAGTATCGCAGAATATTAATTGTTTTGTTTATCTCATGTTTTGTTTGTGTTAATATAATAGTTAAGAAAAAAAGTAGGCATATAATTTCGTTAAACAGAATTTAATACACCCTATAGTAAAAGCAAGATCACAGAGTAGAAAATATAAGCAAATAACAACAATTCCAGAATGGTGTACCGATTTGAAATGGTTAAAAGATGATAGTACCGTAACAACAAATACCGTTGTTATTTATTCAAAATTTTGAAATATAATTAAACAAATGTTTGAACTATATTTGGAAATTTCTGAAAAATTTATCGGAAAGTCATAAAACTTATTCCCGACAGTTAGTTTCCGGGAATTTCCGGTCAGGAATTCTCGAACATTAGACTATATATTAAAGTAAACTCTAAGATAGACCATTCTACATCTTATTTAATAGAGAAGAACTTCTAGGAATTCCAATACTACTTTGAAAACTCCTAAATTCCTAAATCCATTAAATTTCACCACATTCAAAGGTATTCAGCCATAAAAAAAGGAAATTAAGACAAACAAAATTTGATTATTATTTGAATAACGTTTATAAAATCTTAGTCTGTTAACATATGACAATCGGTCATATGTTAACAGAACGAAATTGCTGGACGTATTCCAAATACAACTCTTTTAAAATCATTCATTACCGATTCACCGATGTAAAATGTCTAAGCAACTGAATTCAAACTTAGAAATCTTCCACACTTTTAGGCTCATGTTGTGCCTTCCACAAAGTAAAAATGTGATGAAATACTAGGGTGGGTCAAGAAGTTCGAGACTTTTTGAATTTCCCGGCTCTTAACTGAAAGGGCAATGCTGCTCCTGTCAACAGCCATCAGTCAGTCGAATCCTGTATAAATTTGAACAAGCTGCATCATTTATGTGCTGTTTTTCTATAGCGAACGAGTACTTTGAGTGGAAATTTAACATGTGTTTTGTTATTGTAACAAAATACATGTAAATCGTCCTCTCAATGCACTCGATCGTTATAGATAAACAGCACATTAGTTTGTATTTGACAGTCATTTATAGCAGAATACCTCGCAACTTGAGGAGAACATGGAAAAAATGGAATTTCAAATAAAAGTTAAGCTTGATAAATACTATGGGAACTCACTATCAATTTCAACGATAAAAAAATGGTTTACTGAATTTCGTAGTGGTTCTGGAAGCCCAGTTGAGGTCTTTAAATCTAAGACAATTGTTAAAAAAATCTCGGTATGGTGTTGGCCAATCGGATATTAAAAGTACAAGAGATTGTGGAAGCCATAAGCATCTCACATGGCCAATTGGTTTCAACTTTGAATGGGCACTTGCTTTCCGCAAGATGACTGCCGCATTTGCTCACAATCAGGTGCACAAAAGGGTACAAACTTGTGCACTTTCCATGTCAAAAATCCATGAATTGGGCTACGAAATGTTCCGTATTACACCCTATTCTCCGTTTTTAGTCCCGAGTGACTATTTCTTGTTTCTAAACCTGAAGAAATGTCTCGGCGGAAAGAGATTTGACTCCTACGATGAAATCATTTCACATTATTATTTTTTTATTTTTTGGAAGGGATAAAATTGGAAAAACGTCGGACAAAGTGCATAGAGATCAAGGAGACTATGTTGAAAAATAAAATAATTATTTTATACAACAACCTGTGGAGTAATGAATCCAGGTGAGCGAACCTTCAGTAAGCTCTCCGGTTTATCTGTGAAGGAACTAAGGTGCATAGACGCCTTTATTAGGGAAAACAGGTGGTTGATTGTTTGGTTCGGTTTCGCCCACAAAAACCTGATTTCGGTCGGAATCTAAGAAAGGTTTCTTCATAATTTAGAATTATTTATAGAATAGAGGTTGATTATAAGTAATTTATATTTTAGTAATTTGGGATTTTAGTCTAAAAGCCTACAAGCGGTATTAAATTGAAAAAATTCGCATAATAAATTGTTTTTTATTTTTAAAATTTTTATTTTGTTTATTAGTAACCACCCAACCAAGCAACAAACATATTAGATAATTTTACTTTATCTAATCTAAAAAGAAAACTTATTAAAACATTAATTTTCAATAAATATAAGTAAATTATTTCTCATGTATTCGAAGGAATATTAATTATATCTATAGAGAAAACAGATATGTTGTGGCAACCGAAGTTCTGTCGGTTGTAGAAAACGAAAGTCATTTAATATAAAACGAACTACGTGGGATTCTGGACCATTCGATTCTTTGACACAACTTAGCTATTTTAGATTGTTGAAAAACTGATTTCTTCCTGATATACGAAGGATTAGTTTAGAATTTGTTTGGCAATAAAAAAATAATTTTTTAGCAAAATTTCGAATGTAAAATGCGGAAAAACGACTCCGCAGATTACAAAAATGTTAAGCCTCACTTAAAGGTAAATTTATTTCGGAGTTTCGGCTTTCTCAGTTTATTCAATAAACTAAACCGTTTTTGAGTTACACGAATATATGTTGTGCAACCTCCTCCATTTTCGAAATAAAAGTATATCTTGAAAACAAGAGCTAAACTAAAAAAAACGGTTAGCACCACTGGATTCGGCGTAATCGAATTAGTTTAACCCGCCGGGTGCCCCTCTTGACAGAATAAAAGTGTCAATTTCGTGCACAGTGTAATTAATCACGTATTACAGTAGCATCATTACAAATTCATTAGCTATTGTTAACTAAAATTAATAAACAAAATTCTACAAAGTTTTAATAAAATTTTTATATTGTATAATTATACTGTAAGTTTAGTATAATAATAATCTAAAAATAATCTCGTAAACAACTTTAAAATAAAACATTGCTTGTGGGGTTTATTATAAATAAAATAATGGTAGATATGAAAACCCATTTCTAACTAACAACTAAAACCGTGGTTATCAAAATGTTCCAGTATTTAGTTAACAATAAACAAAATTATCTATTTCTCAATTATTCATACAAACTGATGATTAAAGTCTATAGTATAACAAACAAATGTTTTTCTGGCAATTAATAATGATTTGCTATCATAAACAAAATTAAAGGTGCAATGAAATACCTATAAAACAAATAATTTCCTAAGGTTGCGAAAGCATTTTGTTGCAGAACTTTACAGACAACGGAACTAAGTGAAAGTAAGTAAATTTTCCTGAACTATAGTTATCCATTTCTAACATATAATAATTAAATATTTATCTGCTTTAGCTATGGACTTCTATTACATGCCCCCCTCTGCACCCTGCCGTGCTGTCGAAATGACCGCCAAGGCTGTTGGTGTTGAACTTAACAAGAAAGTCTTAAATTTGCCAGCCGGTGAGCATTTAAAACCCGAATTCTTGAAAATCAATCCCCAACACACCATTCCCACTTTGGTCGATGGTGATTTCACTTTGTGGGAGTCTCGTGCCGTTATGGTTTACTTGTGTGAGAAATACGACAAAACCCAGAAATGGTATCCTGAATGCCCGAAGCTCCGCGCTATGGTTAACCAGCGCTTGTATTTCGATATGGGCACTTTTTACAAGAGCTTTGCCGACTACTACTATCCACAAATCATGAAGAAAGCCCCAGCCGATCCTGAAATGTTCAAAAAGGTCGAGGCTGCCTTTGAGTTTTTCAACACATTCTTAGATGGCAAGAAATTTGCTGCCGGCAACAATGTTACCGTGGCCGATATTGCCCTCTTGGCTTCAGTTACCAATTTCGAGGCTGTTAAATTTGATATCAGCAAATATGCCAATGTTGCCAAGTGGTATGAGGAATGCAAGAAAGTTGTACCTGGTTATGCTGAGAATTTGGAGGCTTGCTTGAGTTACAAGAGAATTGTTAAAGAAAATTAATAGTTGTACGTTTTGTAGTTTATTTTTTAATAGTTAAATATTTGTAAATAAAAGCGTTTTATGTGATAATTTATTTAAATAATGTGTTTGAAAATTTAGTTATAATTAAAAACAATTAGGTATCTTAAAGTAGTCATGACCGTAATTGCAACAAATGGATATGTATCAGTGCTTAGTTACATGTGGAGTAAAAATATTTGTTAATTTTTCGCGTAGATATTGATTTGAAATTACCATCTAATTCAGAAACACGAACGGAAAACAATTTTGTATGAAAAGCACTCAAAAATTATTTGAAAACTGAGTGATTTCCTTAAATTTTTTTATCCGTGTTTCTTCAATACAGTAACCCTTAAATGCATGATTTTTACTTTTATTTTTCTATAAAGTATCAAATATTTAGTTGATTTTTATTTATAATATTCCATTAAGCTTTAGTTTAATTTAAAATTTCGTTAGCTGAAACTTTTCGTACTCCATTTGATTTTTCTGAATTAGAATCTGAATTAGTATCAAGCTTATATTCGTCTAAAATAAAGTGCAACAATATGCATTAAAGGGGTAAACTTTTTATATTTTTAAAGAATGTGAAATAATAAGCAATCTTTGCTCTTAAAATTTGGAGTGTGATATTATTTGTACATTTTGCACTAAAAATAGGTAACATTTATTGGTACTTTTTTTGGAATTCAGACTTTTAGTACCATTTGTATCATAAAACAAGGTTAACTACCGTTACTGCTAAGCTGCAGTTACCCATAAAATACCGTTACTTTACACTTTTCGTATTAATAATTAAATGATACAGAAATTGTACAAAATCCCGTTAATGCTAAAATACCGTTACCGCAATAATTAAAATTTGTATTACCGATATCTTTAAAACGTTTCGAATCGGTATCACACTTCGACTTAAAATTAATCTTCTCAAATCTTCAGTTCCTCGATATTGAACGAAAAACAAAACGATTGAAAGTTAGTCACTCGAAGTCGATTGAAGTTTGATTCCTATACAACGAAAACTTTCTCGTTCGACTGAATTTAAGTTTTGTCGAATTTAAAACTATAATTATGAATATGTTTCTGTTCCCGTTCATGCCATCGTTCGTTAATGAAAACAAAATCAGTTTTAGATAGCAAATGGAAACATTCGTTTAATATAGAGGAAGGCGGAATGAAATGACCCCCCACGAAATAATCCCCCAAAAATAAAATGAAATAACTCCCCAAAAATTAGTACAGAGAGCAACAACAACGATTTTTGGGGTGTTATTTCATTTTTTGGGGTATTATTTAATTTTTTTAATTGGGGTATTATTTCATATGAAATAATACCCCAAAAAAATTAATATGAAATAAGTCCCCAATATAAATTTTGGGGGATAATTTATTTTTTTAATTTATGAAGAAAAAGAAAAATCTGTAAATTATGTCCCGATAGGCAAGAGTAAGTGTGCTAACAGCTGGTAACTGCTTTCTTTCCAGGAATTATGTTAAGCACAACCACAAGAACGAAGAAGAATTGTATTAGGAGTTAAACGCTCTTAATATAATTAAGGACGAATGCGAAGATCTTTCAGGAATATTATGAGGCGATATCTCTGCGATGAGCTTAATAAGATCTTCTTTCCGTAAAATTTGTGAAACTTAAGCTGTATGTTAGAGAGTTAAAATATATTTTTTTCTAAATTTCTAATGGTGTTTTAAAATACTTTCCGAGAAAGCAATTCAATTTATTTTCTCATATTTAAATAAATAAAAATAAAAATTAAAAAGATTTTAATTGTAAAAAAGGTCAACTTTTTCATAGGAAATTTGTATATTTAGTCTGCTCTAACTTTTTTAATAAGAGCTATAAGGTTTAACTTAAGACAAGTTTTGATGAAAAATTCTTTTGTAAATTACTGTAATGTTTTATAATCAAGTGCGAAAAGTTGTGTAAAAAATAAAAAATTGCGCGATTTTTTAAACTTTTTTGTTTGAAAAACAACAAAAATGTGTTCAAACTATCAGACATTATGAAAATATGACCTTATAGCAGACCGTTTGAAACCCACAATTGCTTTTGATCACCTTTACTGTGTTTGGGGACTTATTTAATTTTAAAAATTGGGGTTCTATTTCATATGAAATAAAACCCCAATAATGGGGTGTTATTTCATTTCATTGGGGTCTTATTTCATTTCTATTTGGGGAATTATTTCATTTCATTGGGGTCTTATTTCATTTTCAAGATTGGGGTTTTATTGCATAATAAATAAGGCCCCAAATTTTGGGGCAGAAAAAATCAAAATAGCGTAACCATTTTTTTTCCTGATATTATAAATACTAAAAGGTGGATTTGGTACGATGTCCACATACTTATATCTAATGGACCAAAGGTGAAGTGGTAAATTTTACCTGATAAGTTAGCTCTTAGCAATAACTATTTTCGCCAAATTTCTGGGTCTCATTTAGGTCGTATCTTATTTCAATTGTTTTTAAATTTTGTTCATTTCTGATCAATAGAGAATATTTGGAGACGATTTTATCACCCTAGGTGCTTTCCTTTAGGTCCTATCGAATATTAAACAGACAGACGGGATGGTCATAGCTAGATTGTCATAGGATTTTATAACGACCCAGAATATATACACTTTTCTGGGTATAAGCCCAATATTTCGATGTATTACAAATGAATATATCCTTATCTTTTTGGTGGTCGACATAAAAGATGTTTTCCAAAAATTTTGTTTTACCAAAACTAAAATAATTTTTATTTTATTAAGGTAAAGGGTATTTAAGATTCGTTACAGCCGAATATAGTACTCTTACTTGTTGTCGCTCAGATAGCTCTCAAAGTATTTAAAGTCTAGAACTTTTCACTAATAAATGCTTACCGAATATAAATCAGATTGGGCATTAGGTTATTAACAATATTAATTAATTTAGAACCTGCTGTGGTTTCTCACGTTTTTATTTAGATCTTATCTTGGTACTTGGTAGACATAACATTTTAATATTTTGGAGAAATGTATGTCAGAGATTATTAAGTGAATACGTTTAAAGATATTGTTTGTTTTTCATTATTGGAAACACTTTTTTGGTCTTTTTTGGCCTAACTAAACCAATGCTTTTAATTAAAGAGGAGTAATATTCAAACCCTATACCGATTTTTCATATTTTTTAATTAAAAATATTTAAATAATATAAGAATAAAATAATTTTCAAAGAGTTCACAACTAATTAGATAGTTATATAACAAAACTGAGAAATTTTCGAAAAGTGGAGTTAGGCCTTTTAGCTTCTGACACATCCATGATTTTAATCAACATTTTGGGAATTGAATACAGATTTCCTTTAAAAATATAGTTATGCAACGTATAAATATAAAATAGCTCAAACGAAATTCGAATACATAGTTTAATACTTTTAATCTATTTTTTTTACAACTGATAACAATTGAAACAGACTTTCACTATCAGCTTTTAAATGAAAGATTTGTAAACATCGTTATTATCGGAACGATAAAATTTAAAAACAACTAGAACATTCTGTTCGTAGCATTTAATCAACAATTCTATTTGTGTTTTTGAATAAGACTATTAGTTAGAAATAAAAGATTTTATAAATATCAACAATAGAGAATTTTTAAAGGGAAAACGAACAAAGTGCTGCAAAATCGTTGAATCGCTTCTATTTATGAAAATAATATTATACAGTTATTTCGTGAAAAATCTAGTGTATTAGTTTTTTCATTGTGGTTAAAAAAACTACCAATATTATTGATAAATGTATCAAAAACTAGAATTAATGTGATAAAAAATAGTTTGGACTTAATTTCATTGATTCGATTCGAAATAAATAACTAATTAAATAACTAAATAAATAATTTCGAATTTCATGCATGATTGCTCAAACATTTCCTGATGGAGAAGTACATTTAAAAATATATATATGGGGGATTTCATGTCAAGTGAACCAACTTTTGAAATCGATGTCTTCCGATCGGGATGAAATTTGCACCAAGGTTAGCTCTATTGGATAGTAACTCAGACACAATTTTTCAACAACATCGGTCGAGAACTCTCTGAGTTATAGGGGGTAAAATTTTGACAATTTGGTCAAACAGGGGTTTTTTCTTATCCATGTAACTTATTACCTATTGTTCTTAGCAAAATGTGTTCCAAATAGTATAGATAGCTATTTCTTCGATCTTTCGAAAAAAAATATTTAAAAAAAAAAAATAAAAAATTTTTAATATTTTTTTTCCGAAATCAAAAACTTTTTTGACTTTTTTTTAAAATACGCTATTTTTTTTATTTTTTTTTTTTCTTAAAATAAAGTTTAGATATTTTCCTTGAACACCTACTTGGTCGCTTAGTGGGATGCGAGTGGGATATCTATCAAAATAAATATTTTGTAACTCAAAACATAAAATTTTTGACTTTTTTTGCAAAATCAAAAACTTTGTTGACTTTTTTTTTTCAAAATGGACCCTTTTTTAATCTTTTTTTTTAGGTCAAACAAAAGCTTAGATATTATCCTTGAAGACCCTTTTGGTCGCTTAGTGGGATGCGAGTGGGATATCTATCAAAATAAATATTTTTTAACTCAAGACTTACAATTTTTGACTTTTTTTTTTGCAAATACGATTTTTTTTTCCAAATGGGCCCTTTTTTTAAAATTTTTTTTGTAGTCAAAAGAAAGCTTAGGTCCATTCCTTTAAGATATTTTTAGTCCCTTAGTGGGATGCGAGTAGGATATCTATCAAAATAAATATTTTGTAACGCAAGACATACAATTTTTTAATTTTTTTTTGCAAAATCAAAATTTTTTTCCAATATGGGCCCTTTTTTAATTTTTTTTTTTTGCTCAAAAGAAAGCCTAGGTCCATTCCTTTAAGATATTTTTAGTCCCTTAGTGGGATGCGAGTGGGATATCTATCAAAATAAATATTTTGTAACGCAAGACATACAATTTTTTAATTTTTTTTTGCAAAATCGAAATTTTTTTCCAATATGGGACTTTTTTTTAAAAATTTTTTTTGCTCAAAAGAAAGCTTAGGTCTTTTCCTTTAAGACCTATTTTGTCACTTATTAAGATGTGAGTAGGATATCTATTAAAATAAAAATGTTGTAACTCAAGACATTCAATTATTGACTTTTTTTTTGCAAATTCGAATTTTTTTTCAAAATGGGCCCTTTTTTAAAATTTTTTTTTTAGTCAAAAGAAAGCTTAGGTCCATTCCTTTAAGATATTTTAGGTCCCTTAGTGGGATACGAGTGGGATATCTATCAAAATAAATATTTTGTAACTCAAGATATACAATTTTTGATTTTTTGGCAAAATCAAAAACTTTTTTGACTTTTTTTAAAATGGGCCCTTTTTGTAATTTTTTTTTTTGCTATAAAGAAAGCTTAGGCCTATTCCTTTAAGATGGTTTTGATCGCTTAGTGGGATGCGAGTGGGATATATATCAAAATAAATGTTTTGTAACTCAAGACATACAATTTTTGTGTTAAAACATTTATTTTGATAGATATCCCACTCGCATCCCACTAAGGGACTAAAAATATCTTAAAGGAATGGACCTAGGCTTTCTTTTGAGCAAAAAAAAAAATTAAAAAAGGGCCCATATTGGAAAAAAATTTTGATTTTGCAAAAAAAAATTAAAAAATTGTATGTCTTGCGTTACAAAATATTTATTTTGATAGATATCCTACTCGCATCCCACTAAGGGACTAAAAATATCTTAAAGGAATGGACCTAAGCTTTCTTTTGACTACAAAAAAAATTTAAAAAAAAGGGCCCATTTGGAAAAAAAATCGTATTTGCAAAAAAAAAAGTCAAAAATTGTAAGTCTTGAGTTAAAAAATATTTATTTTGATAGATATCCCACTCGCATCCCACTAAGCGACCAAAAGGGTCTTCAAGGATAATATCTAAGCTTTTGTTTGACCTAAAAAAAAAGATTAAAAAAGGGTCCATTTTGAAAAAAAAAAGTCAACAAAGTTTATGATTTTGCAAAAAAAGTCAAAAATTTTATGTTTTGAATTACAAAATATTTATTTTGATAGATATCCCACTCGCATCCCACTAAGCGACCAAGTAGGTGTTCAAGGAAAATATCTAAACTTTATTTTAAGAAAAAAAAAAAAATAAAAAAAAATAGCGTATTTTAAAAAAAAGTCAAAAAAGTTTTTGATTTCGGAAAAAAAATATTAAAAATTTTTTATTTTTTTTTTTAAATATTTTTTTTCGAAAGATCGAAGAAATAGCTATCTATACTATTTGGAACACATTTTGCTAAGAACAATAGGTAATAAGTTACATGGATAAGAAAAAACCCCTGTTTGACCAAATTGTCAAAATTTTACCCCCTATAACTCAGAGAGTTCTCGACCGATGTTGTTGAAAAATTGTGTCTGAGTTACTATCCAATAGAGCTAACCTTGGTGCAAATTTCATCCCGATCGGAAGACATCGATTTCAAAAGTTGGTTCACTTGACATGAAATCCCCCATATATAAATAGCAAAAAACGACTTGAAAAAGTTACCAAAAAATATTGTAATTTTTATAAATTTGAATCCCTATTAATTCAACACAATTGTGTGAATAAAATAAATCAGGGTGTTATGTGCATGTGCCGAATCTTATGGACCGATCCTCACAAAAGATTTAGGTTCATATACAACTTATTTACGTCCAATTTCATCAAGGCATTACACTGTGCTCGAATTTGACACATTTTTTCTGTCTTGCGGGCCACTAGGCGGCTTAATGAATAAGTTTAAAAAACCGAAATTCCGCAATAAAATCACCTTTAATAGAATTCCGTGGGAGATTTGCATGGGGGCTATGTGAAATCATGGACCAATATTGCCTATTTTCAAACTTATCAACAGAGGGTATTTGTGGATAGTTTCAGCCAGCTAGATACTTTCGTTTGGCCCTATCGCGTTTTCAACAGAAAGACAGACAGACGGACGGACCGACATAGCTAGAATATATTTACTTTTTGGTTTCGTAAATGACTATTTGGTGTGAAAAGTAGAAACTAATTGCCCAGCAGTATATTCGAATAAATAGAAGTACTTTAAAAAGTTATGAATCATAAACGGTGAAGGAAGGACATATCACGTAATTCGTTTAAATGTATTTAAACATAGAATAATTTAATTTATCGGAAAATTTCGATTTTTTTAAGCATTCTTGCAACAATAACAACATTCGTGTACGATTTGACACCATTCGGTATTTACCTCATAACTGCATAAATCGTATACTTGCGGTGTCAATTTGACAACGAAGAAATGACACCATAACGTTGCAGATTTGACACCATCCGTTGTCGATTCATACACATTTGTTTACAAATTGTAAACTTACGTGACATCGTCCCGATGTCGATTTTGCAAGGTAGTTTTTCCTTCAGCGTAGAACCAGAATTAAATTAACAAACACTGAACAAATTATTAAGACTTTATCTAAGGTCTGTCAAAGAGCAGAAGCAATTAAAATCAAGTTTTATATCACAAATATTGATGCAAAATTAACAAAATTTAATATTGCTTGTCCTCGAGGGAAGCAGATACCATTTCACTAACATGTTCATGATATAACTAGCAATATATAGTCGCGGCTAAAAATACAACTATTGAAATAATGGAGAAGATATTTATACTCGTATTAGGAATTTTTTACAAGAAGCTAATTTTGAACTGATTTGTCATCTTGTCACTGCAGCAAAAGACAATAATGCATAATAAAAGGGTTTTTGTATAATTTTAGGTTTATTTGTTTAATTTTGAAATGAAGTCTTGATTTTGAAAAACATAACAGCTATAGCGTTGTTGGTAGATAACGTGACACCATCGTTGTTTTTATTAAAAAATTATTATATCATTTTAATTTCTGATAAGATTAGAATCAAATTTTTGTTGACACCCCACTTGTTGGCCCATATCAATAATAAAAACTAACTCGTGCATTAAATTGATAAGAAAAAATTAAAACCCTATTTTAAGGTGTTAGAAATCACTTAAATTTTATTCTGGCAGCCAAAGAACCAAGTAAACTAATCAATTATTTTCTAAAGACAACTTAAGGGTTAAATGACTTGCATTTGTTACAGTTTGGCAAAAAAAAAAGAAAAATCAAATAAAAGTTTGCATGTAATTTTGGTGAATGTGGTGGGTTGTAATTGAAACTAGTTTTAAATACATTTTTTCGTTTAAGTTTTTTTTTTCTTTTTCTACTTCACATATTTATTCAATATAAAAAAAAGAGAAACTTGAGTTACATTTTATTGCACTTTTCGTGTGTGTTTTTTGTTAGTTTCGTTTCTTAATATAAGAAAACTATTTTCTTTTCTATTTCTTTAATCTCTATTGTATGGCAGCATCAAATATATATTTTTTTCTGTTCAAATGTTACTGTTTAGGTTGGAAGTATTTCAAATCTTTGCAGTCCACCACATTTTCAGCATAACCAGGTATAACCTGTTTACAGTTATCGTACCATTTAGCCACATTTGGATATTTGCTATAGTCAAAGCCTGCAGCTTCGTAATTGGTCATGGTGGCGACTAGGGCTATGTCGGCAATGCTGTAGGTGTCAGTATCGGCAGCATATAATTTGGCGGTCAAGAAGGTTTCTAAATGGTTAAAGGCCTCCTCGACTGGTTTGAACTTTTCAGGGTCGGCGGGTTGATTTTTCATAAAGATGGGTACATAATAATCCACAAAACTCTTGAAGAACACTCCCATGTCGAAGTAAAGACGTTGATTGATCAAGGCCTTTACCTTGGGTACCTTGGGGTAAAGTGATCCCGATTTGTCATATTTCTCAGCCAAATAAATTAGAATGGGTCTAGATTCCCATAAGACAAAATCACCATCCACTATGGTGGGTATGGTGTGTTGGGGATTTATTTTAGTATAAGCTGGATCCATTTGTTCGCCAGCCGCAACATTCATCAGTTTCTTATTCAAGACAACACCCACTGCCTTGGCACACATATCAACGGCACGGCAGGGAGGTGAGGGCGGCAAGTAGTAGAAATCCATGATCTGTATCTGCAATTTTTAATTGTTTCTTGTATTGCTATTTTGTAAAATAAATTTTTATGTTTTACCTTTTGCAGTGCTGCTTTGCTAGTGAGTGGTTAAAATGTTTTATTTTCAATATTTTCCATAGACTTATAACAAGTTGCTTGACTTTTCTTATCGCTAGGAGATTAAAAATTATTATCTAACCGATATCGTTGATAATATAAAAGTACTAGAAATATTGGTAACGTCATTTTACCAACCAAATTATGTGTTAATATTGTTTGTTGAATTTTTATATCACAATATACTTGCTTTTTTTAAATAACAAATAAAAACAAGTACATATTAAGATAGTGACGATTAATAAATAGGAAATATTTGAAATATTAATAATGTCAAAAGTTCGAAAGAATTAATTCTTAATTAAATTGTTTAAATAAAATATTTTAATCATTCCATTAAATCGTTCATTATGAATTTATTCTTAGGCTTAATTCCCCAGTACTTAGAAAATACTAAATTCATTCTTTATAAAAGTAATTCCTTATTGAATCATTATGAATCATCATTAAAGCATATAATACTAGACAAAAATTGGAAATGTCTTGCAATTACCGAACAACTTGCTTTCACAAGACTACTTAGAGGTTGTTTAGTAATGGCTGACACAGGTCAAAAATTAGCGAATTCACTTAATTGTGAATAAATTCGAAAAGAATCAATCGATTTTTATGATCGTTATCTCATTTTGTTGCTATTATAAGTGACTTTGCGATAAAGCAAAGCAAAAGGATTTTCGGAAAATCTAAAATCTCGAAAATTATAAGAAAGAAACGTACATAATTATGTCTTTACAATTGAAAGAACATTTTTTATTTAGCAATTAATTTTTATTAGACTTTAAAAAGCATAAAATACTAATGAGTACATTATATAAGAAGAAATAACAATAAAGTATGTACATTTTTTTCACGAAAAATCATATAGTAAAAACGCATTCTACGGAAAATTTCTCCAAGAAACCATAGGTCTAAAATCAAATCCTATTTTGCGCATTTCGTCTTTTATCCAATGATATTTCAGTATTTATTTTTTTTAATAGTTTTTTTATTGGATAAAACACGAAATGCGCAAGATAGGATTTAATTTTAGACCTATGGTTTCTTGAGGAAACTTTCTTAGAATTTTCCGTAGATTGTGTTTCTGCTATACGATTTTTTACTTTTTGATCGTCCATACAAATCTACCCATCCTAATGTAGGTTAGGTTATCTTTTACCCTTTTAGCAATTGAAATATTTTCATTTTGTTCGAGCTCCTCATTTGAGATAAAATCTATTTCATTTGAAGAGGATTTAAATTGAGCTTTGTTAGACAACTTACAAAAAATGGTGAAGAATTGATTTTCTAGAGCTCAAGGAAAACCAAAAATACCGTTTTCCTTAATTAACTATATTGTAGCAGGAGCTGAGCTTAACAATATTGCTGAACATCACTTTGTGATATTCGGGCATGTAGAATGTCAAAATGCATGAAAAAGGTACACAAAAATTACAATTTCCCCTATTTATTTATGAAAAACGGGACTTGGAAAATCCCGAAAACCCCGGATTTAAAATTAAAAAATCCCGGGCTTCGGGATTTGGCTTTTCTAGCCACAATACATCAAAATTGTGTAGTGGTTTAAAAAGCCCCTAAAATTCGTTTTTGTTGCCCAACATTTTAACAATTAACTTAATGAAGTAGCGAAATATCGTATCTTTTAAAAATTCAGCATGTCTAAGGTGACTTAAATTGGGCTTATAAAGAAATTTCTCAAGCTTTTAAAAAATGCTGCATGTCTAAGGTGCCTTATTTTGAGACACCACAGTGCCGCTTCTGAGGGGCCTGTGTGGTCCGCCGTCGAAATTGAAAGCCGAATATTTCTCTGCAGATTTTTTCCAAAATATTTTTATTCTGCGCAGATATCTCTGTCTTGAATTTGGAATATGTATTAAGTAGTTTGGTAAGAGATTTTGAGGTCGTCAGAAATCAATACCGAAACAGTTCTCGTATGCTTCTTTACATTTCACCATTTATCAATAAAATAGCTACGTTGAAACGATTAAAAGGTAACGGTAACGCTAATCTGGATTATTCCGATAACGGTATTCTTGGTATGATGTTAAAGTTTACAAAAATTTAAAATTGGTGGTATTTTATTAGATTTTAAATTTTGTAGATTTCCAAAAATGATGGAGGGTATATTGGTATTGTCATTTCAATTGTTACATATCCTTGGTGCTCATATGATTCCGACAAGATTTAGATATATGTTTAGATGTAGATGTATGTCTGCCAGTCTGTAGAAAACACGATAGGACACAAACGGAAGGAGCTAGCTGGCTAAGTACTCTGAAATTATACTGTAAAGTATGGCGAAAATCGGGTAACATTCGTTCTCAGAAAATGACTTGAACATTTATAATTGTCTTATAATAACAATATGCGACAAATGGTAGGGGTCAGTGATCGGCGGGGGTTCTGCCCACTGGGAAAAGTTATATCGGTCAAAAAAAAGTTATTTAGTCCCGACGTTTCGCTGGGTCAGGTCTAGGAATTGAGATATATTTGTGGAATATTGTAATTTTCTGTGCATTTTGACCATCTAAATGTCAGAATATCGTAAAGTAATGTTCAGCAAAGTTTTTTAGCTATGGTTTTCAATTTTTCGTAAGTTATCTAACAAAACTCAATTAGTATTAACCCAAGGAAAAACTATAGTTGTACGTAACAATAACTATTTTTGCAAGCTTTTTTAACAATATTATGGTTACTGTGGTTATGTATATGATTGCGATAACCATAATATGTTTAAGTTACCATTCACATATTTGTAGCAATTTTCTAATTTGTACTTTTGCCAAATGAAAATGATGCACACTAAATCAGCCAAAAAAGTTATAAAATTTATACGCAAGATAAATTTCTACCAGAAGTCTTATAAAAAGCATTGGACTCTATTGAAAATACCCAAAAATTTACAACCTCCAACTTGAAATAATCTATTGCTTTTATATGTATGAATCGTACTTTTTTGATACTATTTCATATTGAAAATTACCATTGTAATCCTGAGACTCAGTTTATACTTTAAAAAAATGTTCAGTATTTTATCTTTAAAGAATTCTTTACAAATTTCAATAAACTCAGAATGATTTTCGACTATAGCTAACTATTTTCTATAGAAAATCATGTGTATAACAGAATTTTTTATAAAGAATCTTGTGTGTAACAGTTGTTTCTGTATTATCAGTATAACAGTATTTTCCACACAAAATCTTCAGTATAACAGTATTATATGTAGAAAATCTTGTGTGTAATGGTATAACAATATTTTTTTTATAAAAAAGATTGTATATCTTAGTATAGCTTTAGTAAATCATTAGTATAACAATATTTTCTAATTTTCTAAATCTGCAGTATTTTTTATAGAAAATCTTGTATATAACATCTATTTCTAGAGATAATTCATGAATATAGCAATTTTTCATATTTCAAAACTTCAGTATAACAATATTTTTTATGGGTGATTAGAAACACTTAAATAAATTTTTTTAAAATTTAGTACTCTCAGCTTGAAAAAAGTACTTTGTGAATACTATTTTGGTACCTAATAAATTTCTTAATTTTCCTTCCCTGCTAACATATGTATATTATTTTTAAGCAAATTAAAAATTCATTTTTATTTGTCAATTTCAAATTAACATACTATGTTCACATTAAAATTTTTAATTCATTTGTTTTGAAAACTATTATTTAAGTCGATATTTGCCCAATGTAGGGTTTTTTATTTAATGAAAACAAAAGAAACAGCAAAACAATTGGATAAATGCCAAAATAGCAAAAAAGTAAAATTATGAATGCAAAAAACAAAGTCGCCGGTCTCCAAATACTGAAAACTATACATACACTCTTCAGCCAACAAATAAATGTTTGCATCCGTACAAAAAAAAAATCAAAACAAAATGTTAAAAAGAAAACTTTAAAAGAGAAACAAAAATTGTGGAATTTTTTCTTAATAACAAATTTACTTTTTAATACCATAAATGAAGTATTAATCATAGGAAATTATTAAGAAACCTACTAATTTTGTAAGATATTCTACAACATAGAAATATTGTTGTCAATAATTTAAGTGATAAAAATAATTAATTTGATTTTTAAACAAGAATATTAAATTTTCAAGTTGAGATAAGAATACAAAAGATTTATTTTATTTTTTAAGAAAAAAAAAACCATAATGTTGCAAAAAATTTAAAAAAAAACTAATAGAAAAATAGCAGCGTCATTCTCAAAACGATCTCTCTCAATTGCTCTCAAATGTTTATCAATTCGTTTTTTTTGTCGCTGTACATCAATTTATAAATGTTTGCATTCATACATATCGCACACCTAGTTCAGAAGTGACACAACTCAAAATTTTATTTTTTTAGAAATCGAAATAAAATATATATCAATTGAAACATAATGAAAGACATAACTGTTTTTTTAGCAACAGGTTAACAGCAACAAAGTACACTGATATACATATTTTTGTATAGATAAACAAGTGTATTTAGTATAGTTTAAGCGTATAAACCCGAAAAATTAATTTTGAGTTGAGTCACTTTTGAACTGGGTGTGCGATATATACGAGTACATGGTAGTATGCACATATGTGTACTTATATATACATACGTACTAACAAAATGTTGTATTTTAAAAACTACACCGAATATCCAAGGCCCTAAAAAACCAACTTGTATAAATTTCACCTTAATTTGTTAAGGCAATACATGAACAAATTGGAAAATATTAATCGAAATTTGTTTGCCAAATCTCTTCAACAAATTTCATCATGTTCAGAATTTTCAAAAATGGTTCTACTTTGCCATATATTGCACTTAAATTGTAGGCAACTCTTAAAATTGTAAGTTACCAAAACTGATGATTTGTTAATTTGAAGTTGAGTAACATATGTGCTCAGAGATAAGCATTCGCAATTGTTGAAATGTATTGTAAACCTTTTGTCAGCGAATAGTTTAAATACTTCTAAGTTTCCAAAGTTACAAACAGTAGTGCATTCAATTTTGTAACTATTACAACCAAGATAAACTAAGTCAGCTTTAGTAAGTGCATCAAAAAGTATATATTTTTAAATTACAAAAAAATAAAAAATAGAAGACATAATTTAATACAAATAAATTGTTCAGTTTGAAAAACTTTTAACCCCATTAACACGAAGTCTGGTTATGTGTTAACTAATATGTAGTTATACTGTCGGTTAAAATTATTTTTGTATGAAAACTATCAGTATAACTATTACTGAACAATAGTGTAATTACTAAGAAGTGAATAAGTGAAGTGATTTTCAAATCAAGGCTTCAAATTTATAGTTATAAGCCTATAGAAACTAATTCAAATGCAAAAATATTCATAAATATTTGTAAATATAATTCATAAAAATATTGATTTAGAATGAAATAATATTGATTTAGAATGAAATACAAGTGAAAATGTGCGAGTCATCGTTAAAAACTTATATTTTAAAATGGCACTGAACTCTAAATAACAGACACTCTACTAAATTAATTTATGACGAGTTGTATTTCAGATTTTAATTCGACAGCGTTTTTTATATTAAAACAAAAGTGAAGTTGTTGGTACAGAAATTGATTAAAATTTTAAGAAAAAAAAAAATAAATACAAACAAATATAAATTCCACTTTGAAAACTGAAAGTGGTTTCATTCCGATAGAAATTTACGTTTTACTTTTTGTGAAGAAGCCAATTACGGAATTAATTCCACTTTCGATCGGAATTGAATTCTGTGACAGGCCTGATATTTAAACATATCGCTCATTTGCTGCAACAACGCCATAACTCAAAATACGTGTGTTTTGAACTGAGCAATACAAAATATGCACCGTTTTATAGTTTTATCAGTTTTCAAAAAAGTCTATTATTTTTTGTATGAGACTGTTTTTTTGTTGTAAACGTCAAAATTAAATTTCATGTTTTCTCGTATATTTGACAAGTAAAAGTTTGGGTTAAATACAGATTAGAAAGATATTAGCATCTACTCTGTAATTCTTCTTTTATTTCTGAAATTGCATGATTTGTTGAAATTTTATTGAATAAATAGCCAAATGTCATAAAACATTGAAAGCCGTTTTTCTCGAAACGACTTTTTTTGAGTTATGACGTTGTTGCAGCGAATGAGCAAAATTTATCAAAGGTTTATCAAACAAAATTTCCATAAAAAATATAAACCATTGATAAATTTATAAACTGTTTATGAATATGGGGGTAAATAATTTATTTAAAGAATAATCTTTTTAAAAGAGTTGCCCAACATAACATGTAGTTGGTATCAAAATTTTACTCATGTTTTTTTGAATATATCGCACATTCGATGCGACTAAATTTATAAACTGTTTATGCATATGGGGGTTAATGTGTAGTAATGGTTCTGCTAAATTTTTAGATGTTAAAAAGTAGTTAAACAGGCACAATATACCGAATTTACCTTCCCTGGTGTAAACTGGGTATTGATTTACTAAAGCATATAAAGGGAAAAAATACTTTCAAACTAACACTATATACTACATCCAGAGAAAAATATAGTTGTACAAGTGTACAATATTATGGTATTTATGGTTACCTCGATGAATCATTATATCATATCTTCTTCTCAGAGTATGATAATCAATTTCGAAAACAACACAATTGGTCAATTCAAAAAAAAAATGTCCTAAAATATTACTACTATGTATGCTATGTTTATTGTGTTATCGTAACCAACCAGCAGAGACCTGCACCGAACACGTAAGAGTTGGTTATGCCGAGCCGCCGAGTCGTGAAATATTAGGACATTATGACAATATGACCTTGTGAATTGACCAAATATGGTGAAGTTTTACATCATAAAATGGTTGCAATTAAAATATACTTAATTACTACAATAATATTTATTATTGCTACAATCATGTGAATGGTAACTTCAACATATTAAGGTTACCTCAATCATATATTGTTAAAAAAAATATTAAACATGTTTAAATGGTTATGGTAAACATGTACAACTAAATTTTTATCTGCTTTTATACCATACGAGTATAATGGATAAATTTGATTTATATGCGTTTATTTTCTTTTTTTAGAGCATTTAAATAAAAGCTTTTTTAAAATATTTTTCTTTTATTATTTTGTTTTCATCTTTTTAGAGCTCCTTGAATATTTCATATTTAAATTCGAGATTTCGAATATATTTTTAAAACTTCTATTCTCATACTTACTACATATGTATATTGAAAATCAATGACTCATGATCACTTTGAAGTTTTTGTTTTTAATTTTTTAGTTCGAAATTGGAGAATGTAAGAAATTTACCTCAGAAAAAACTAAAAGTTTCTTTATAAATCCTCTTGAATTAGAGTTTATTTTAAAATTCACCACAATAATGGTGTCACTCACAACGAATCCCTAGAAAGCAATTTTTCTCTGAAATAAATGTTTTGGTGTATCTAATATCTATCAGTGGATATACCAATAACGAGGCTATACAAATTAATTCTCATAAGAAGGAATTGGTCACTCAAATATTCATCAACATTTTTGTAGTTACTTTGAACCATTGCTTTGCTTATTTCGTTTCAAAAGATAATTAAATTCGGTTGACACTGTAACTGTCAACCGAATTTAATTACAAGCATAGTCTATTATTCTTCAATTTAAACGTTAAGTTTTTTTTTTTAACAATAATATGCATATTAAATTAATTATTCAAAAATAATTAAAAACACATGTGAAATCGTGAGAAATTTTTCGACAAGAATTTGTTGCAAATAATCTGTTATTCTTTTAGCAAGTTCAACTAGTGTGAATTTTTAATTGAAACGAATAATAGAATATATAAAGAAACCCAAAAAAACATCAGCTGCAAATCTAAAAATTTATAATTTATGTTTTGTTTTCCTTTCAGTAACAATGGATTTCTACTATTTACCCGGTTCTGCTCCCTGCCGTTCAATAATAATGCTTGCCAAAACTCTTGGCATTAAGCTCAATAAGAAATTGCTTAACCTGCAAGCTGGCGAACACTTGAAACCTGAGTTCTTGAAAATCAACCCCCAACACACCATTCCCACTTTGGTTGATGGTGATTTCGTCTTGTGGGAATCTCGTGCCATTTTAGTTTACTTGGTTGAAAAGTATGCTAAGAGCGATTCTTTGTTCCCCAAGTGCCCCAAGAAGCAGGCCGTCATCAATCAGCTTTTGTATTTCGATATGGGTACTCTCTACAAGGCCTTTGGCGACTATTACTACCCACAAATCTTCGCCAAGGCACCTGCCGATCCTGAGATGTACAAGAAGATGGAAACGGCTTTTGATTTATTCAACACTTTCTTAAAAGGTCATCAATATGCTGCTGGTGATTCTTTGAGTGTGGCCGATTTTCCCCTACTGGCCACTGTCAGCACTTTCGAAGTTTCGGGTTTTGACTTCAGCAAATATGCCAATGTTGCTAAATGGTATGCTAATGCTAAAACTGTAGTTGCCGGTTTCGATGAAAATTGGGCAGGTTGTTTGGAATTCAAGAAGTATTTTAACTAATTTATAAGTTAATATTTTTTATAAGTTTTTTCAATAAATTAATAAATAAACAAATCGAAATAATAATATGTGAAACTAAATTTGTATTTTAGTAGGTATTTGTTATTTAACAGCGTACTTTGCTTTCAACTTTTTAATATTATTTGGATAAATTCACTAAAATTTATTGTTGGATATCACTAACATGCGGTTTCAACAGGATGGTACCACATGTCACACAGCCAATGAAACGATCAATTTATTGCAAGCCAAATTTACCGATCGCATGACACCACTTTTGTGGGGCTATATTAAGGACAGAGTCTATACGGAGCCAATCGAATCGATTGTAAGCGTGGTACTCATTTGTCAGATATAATTTTTCATTCATAATTGCCGAACTCTTCTCTTCGTAATACAATACAAATTAGAAGCATCTTCATCTAAATTTTTTTTAAAAAATATTTATCAAGATAAAACTGAATCTTGAATCCTTTCACGCTTGTTAAAATTGCATTCCAATGTTATTCAATCCTGAACATTGAACCACCCGACAGTGAACCACCCGAAAATGTTGAGTGTCACTTTTGATAGCTCAAGGCATTGGGATATGAAAAAGAAATATTGCTAGCAACATACAAGACGATTGGCCGGTCAGTACTTAACTATGCTGCCACAGTGTGGTCGCCAACCACCAATAGCAGTCGCCCTGAAGATTATGTCGCGCAAAACAAGAGTCGTCCTGGCACATGCCTTCAGGTCTCCCATAGATGTAGCCGACCTCAACTTGGTCAGGGTCCTCATGACACCCTCCACATATTCAACTGGATTTATGGACCAATCCAGTCAAAGTAATTCCTTAGACTTGATATACATGCATAAACCCCCTGATTAAATATTGTAAAATTGTTTACTCTTCTAAAACAACAACCTAACAATTCTGTATATGAACTTTCTTAATACGTGGCCTACAAACGTCGCAACCAACTAACTATACCCTCCCCTGAAGATAGCGCACATCAACCACATATAAGAAAACAAGTTTTATTGTTATTCATTATTTTTTTTTAGCAAACATCAACAACAAATACTTTTTTTTATAAATTGTATAAAACATACAAAATTTGCAATAATATTTGTTTTTTTTTTAAAATAATTTTGCCGGCTGTGAGTTGTTTTATCTCTTATTCTCTGCGTCTCTTATTCGGTTTCTGCTTTATTTCACATTTTCTCTGCCAGCTACTCAAATCACTAGCTGTATATTTGTTTGTACGATTGTTAAGGCAGCGAGTTTTTGTTCAGAGATAAGGGTTTACAATAGTGGATTTCTAAAGAGGGCCATGGGGGATTCGCCATCGAATTGTTTAAATAGCTCTAACTCTCCAAGCTACAGACAGTCGTACGTTGAATTTTGTAACGTTCACAGCCAAGACAAACTCAAGCACTAAAAGTAAGTGAATCAATAAATAACGATTTCTTTTTGTTTTCTTATAAAAAAATAAAACCGGCCATAAGCAAAATAAAAAGTACAGTGTTTTAAGTTTTTTTTAATAGTGAAAAAATAGTTGAATTTAAAAATTCATTAAAAATAAAATAAAGTTTTAAATGTTTTACAAAACTTATTAACAAAAAAGAAAACAAAAAACACTTGGTGCTAAATTATTTGCTAAAACAAAATAAAAAGAATTTTCTCGAACCAGTTGTTGGAAAAAATCTGTTATTTTTTTCTCGAAAAGCTTAGCTAGTGTGAATTTTTAATTGCCTTAGAACATGCAAAAAAACAAAACAAAGAAAACGTTTAAGCAACATCCGCTGTGAAACTATAGTTTCTAATTTATGTTTTATTTTTTCTAAAATTATAGTAACCATGGATTTCTACTATTTGCCCGGTTCCGCTCCCTGCCGCTCCGTCTTAATGACTGCCAAAGCTCTTGGCATTGAGCTTAACAAGAAATTGTTGAACTTGCAAGCTGGCGAACACTTGAAACCTGAATTCGTGAAAATCAATCCCCAACACACCATTCCCACTTTGGTCGATGGTGAGTTTGCCTTGTGGGAATCTCGTGCCATCTGTGTTTACTTGGTTGAGAAGTACGGTAAGACCGACTCCTTGTTCCCCAAGTGCCCCAAGAAGCGTGCCGTCATCAACCAACGTTTGTACTTCGACATGGGTACTCTCTACAAGGCCTTTGCTGACTACTACTACCCACAAATCTTCGCCAAGGCACCCGCAGATCCCGAGATGTTCAAGAAAATCGAAGCCGCCTTCGAATTCTTCAACATTTTCTTGGAAGGTCAACAATTTGCTGCTGGTGATTCATTGACTGTTGCCGATTTGGCTTTGTTGGCCAGTGTCAGCACCTTCGAAGTTGCTGGTTTCGACTTCAGCAAATACGCCAACGTTGCCAAGTGGTACGCTAACGCTAAGACTGTTGCTCCCGGTTTCGATGAAAACTGGGAAGGTTGCTTGGAATTCAAGAAATTCTTCAACTAAATTTTATTAATTAAGTTAATTTTTTTTGTTTTTCATTTCTTTTTAATTTTTTTTTAATAATTTATGTTTTAATTTATTAGAGTTTAAAAAAAAAATTGCACAATATTTTTCTAATTTCTTAGAAAACTAAATAATAAAAAACCAAAAAAAATCCTAATGTTTAAACGTCTTTTTTCTTTGTTTAACAATAAGAGAATACGATAACAAATCATGGCCTAGGTCAACATTATTGAAAATTATTCAACTTTGCGCAATAAAAGTTTCTAAAATTGTTACAGTGAGTATAAATTGGGGACATACATTTGGAAAATATTACTATTTAATGTTGTATAAAAGGTATATAGAGTCCATTAAAAGACCTTAAACAAACTTAATTATTCTACATAAAATTATTACAAAATATCGGTTGAATTCAAGTTACATAAGTTTTTCTAAATAGTTCAAGGTCAAAATTTTCCATTTATCATTGTTAATAAAATTCTTGACAACACTTTCTAACATGTCAGTACATCTTAGTACAGTAATTTTGACTTACCTGCACAACCAACTTTGCACGATATTTTGTGCAGGTAAGATAAAAATGCAGTTAACCTTAATACACTTACGTGCTTATTGATGCTGGTAAATGCATTTAAGTTTACTGCCCAAAAAAGCAGCTAACGGCAAATAATTTACATGAAGCTTTGTGATTTTTCCGTCTAAACATAACGACAAATTTGTTATTTTAGCTACGTTTCAAATTATTAAGAAGTTGCAAACTTCTCATTTTTTCAAAATCGTATTTTCCTTATTTTGTTTTGTTTTGTTTTGATTTAATTTTGTATTAGGCAGCTAAATAAAATTTTTTCATGAATACCAGTTATAGCTTCCAAAAGTATTATGCACTTATCTTAAATGTGCAGGTATAAACAACGTCAAAACTACTGTAGTACAAAAAGGAAGGGTGCCAATAGTTGTATGACATTTCAGTACAATTGAACATTAGGACTTTTAGATGACCATTTAAACGTTTTTGGCGATGAAAATTTGTCGAAATTACGATATATGAATTCGTTGGCGAATGTCAGAATTATTCATAGAACATAATATCTGTGAAATACTTTCATCACAAAAACATATGATATTAATTTAGCATACTCTCGAATCGAAGAAATTTCTTCTGACTATCTTGTCGAAAATCATTTCGACTACAGAATGATATATCATACAAATAATTGTGTGACTGATTTACAATAGCTGACGTATCTTTCAAAAGCAGTTTCTGTTTCTAATAATTTGTATATAATTTTGAAGGGTACATATGTATCTGTAATTTAGTTTTACTTAGTTATTGAAGATTATATGTAGTGTAAACAAAAATTTTTTTTTTAGTACGATAATGTCGAATTTTTTGCCAACGAATCGACATATGAGGGGAGTTTTACCCTACTTCTTTAATTTGAAACAAAGTGCCGCTGAAGCACACCGATTGCTCACCAAAGCTTATGGTGAATGTGTTCCATCGGTTTCAATGTGCAAGAGATGGATTGTGCGGTTCAGTAGTGCTGATTTTGACATGGAAGACAAAGATTGCCCACGCCAGCCAAATAAGTTAGAAGAATTGGAGGCATTATTCAATGAAGATTGTTGTAAAACTCAACAAGAGCTTGCAAAATCATTGGGAGCTACTCAAGCAGCAACATTCATTCAAAAGCAGGGAAATTGGCTACCATACGAATTGAAGCCGTGAGACCGATTTTGTATGTGCGAAATGATGCTTGAATGTTATAAAAAATAATTTTTGCACCGAATCATTACTTGCGATGAAAAAATGGATCCTTTACGATAACCCGAAAGCCAAATATCCATGGCCCTAAGGTAATGTTCTATATTTGCTGGGAGCAAGGTTCTATTATGAGCTGCTGAAATCAGACCATCACATCAAAGGGAACCTGGATCGAATGCAACAGATTCGTTTGAAGTGAGCATTGAGCGAAAAACGCCTAGAGTACAGACATGAAACCTGGGGATTTCGGAAAAATGTTTTCCGAAAATTCATGGAATATTTACAAAGATATAAGATTTTCAAATTGAAATTAAATTTTTATTTATGAATATTTTTTAATGAAACTTTATAGTTATATTGACTTTTCGATTGAAAATGGAAAAATAAAAACAAATTTTGAAATTTGTAATCAGGAATCCCGCAATTACCGAAAAAGTGTTGCAAAATTCCAAAAATGGGATTTTTTAGTTTTTTGGCTATAATATCTATACCAGGCTCGGAGTTATCGGAACCATTTACAAAATAATTACGAACATAATGGGCCATCCAAATTATATCTTGATGCCGTTTTTACGATTTGAGAATTTTTGCACTAAAAATCAATTTTACATAAAAAATATGCGTTTTATGGATGTACCTGGCCCCCTCGGTATCAACAATTTTTAAATGTGTTTTCATTTAAAATATTCAATGTCACACGCAGAGAAAAAATATAATTGAACATGGTTACTGTAACCATTTAATAGTGTTACAAGATTTTTAACAATATTATAGTCACAGTAACTATTTACATGATTGTGGTAACCATAATATGGTTAATTTATTATTCACATGATTGTATCAACCATATATATGGTTACAGTAAACAAATATATGTTTGTGGCAACCATATTTATGATGAATAGTTTTATCATAATATGTTGTTCTCAGATTACGATAAGCCTTAAGCCGAGAGCAACATAATATGATAAGTCTTTCATCATAACCATAACCATATATATGGTTGATACAATCATGTGAATTGTAAATTAACCATATTATGGTTACCACAATCATGTAAATTGTTACTGTGACTATAATATAGTTAAAAAACTTGTAACAATATTGAAATGGTTACAGTAACCATTAACAACTATGTTTTTTCTCTGCGTGCAGTCACTATTTGTTTGACATATACGTTTGTTTTTAGATCAATAAAAGAAAAATGGAGAAAATCGAAAAATATTTGGAGCCGCTGTTATCAAAAACCTGGTGGGTAAAAATGTTGAAAATTTTATTTTCAAATGCGAATATCTCCTAAGTTATAATAGATAATTGATAGCTACGACAAAGTGCTCGATGTGGATATATATGTAATCGTTTTATTTAATTAAACCTGAAAAATCTGAAAATATAGTAAGAAGAGACATTTTCTAAACTACTACTATTAATACATTCAGAGATGTATTATTTACTACACAATAAAAAAAAAACTGGAATGACTTCAAGGCAAAGGTAGTAAGTATCGATTACCTATTGGGCAGTTGAAAGTAACCATATTTTACAACTCTGCTAATTAGTATCAATATAATTTTAAGTGATTAATTAAAGCAGGACTTTTCTACAGTCATCACATTTTTCATCAAGACTTTTAAACTAAATTACAAGTAAGCTTAGTTTTTTTGGACAAACCTTAATGAATTTTAAAAAACATTAAGTTTTTATTAATATTTATTTTATAAATTTTTTTTCTACTCAAAAGCAACTAGCTTTTGTTTTGTCCTCCTCTCTTCATTATATCATTTCTTATTTTTATATGTTTTTCATTATATATCGTTATACATATGTATGTATATTAAAAATTATTTTAAACAAAATACGAAATTTGTTTTAAATTCAATTATTACTTTTATCTGATACAATATGAATTATTGTTTGTTAGTGTGGTTTTTATCTGATTTAGTGACAAACGCAATTATTTTAATATTAATAAAAATGTTATTTATTTTTATTTGTATTTCAATAAGTACTGTAATAACAGTTAATTGATATTAACCCATAGCAGAACAAGCAAGGTACAATTATTAGAAAGTACGTTCTCAATTATACATTCCCTATAACGTCAAACAAAAGAAAATTAAAAAAAAACAAAACGAAATGTCTAAGACAAAAAAAAAATAATAAACAAATTTTTGTGTATTTACTTTTTTTCCTAAAATATTCAATTCAAATTAAATTTTTTCCAAATAAATATGTGTTAGTTTTAATATAACGTGCAAAACATTGAGAAAACAAAATAAAAAGTGATTAGAGTAAATGCGTTATTTGACGTTGTAGGGGTAAATATTGAAAACTCTCCCTAATAATTGTACCTGGTTGGTTCTACCATGATATTAACCCATATTTGACTAATGTTTCAATTGTTGGCTTTTTGAATATCAATCCAATCATATCCATTCTCAAAATATGTTTGGTTATTTGCAAATCTGTAGCTTATTTGAGCTGAAGGGTCTTTGAAAACCGGAATTAGCGAAATTTTGCGAAAACTTTTTCAGTGTTGATTTTCATTGAATGTCAATTTATTATTTTTCAAAAGTTACATTTTATTCTGTTTAATACATACGACTCAAATAAAATTCAAAATATTAAGTCAAAAACATCAGCTTATGACATAATTTTAAAATAGCATATTCGTAAAAAGTTTTAAATTTGTTTAAGTAAATTCTAAATTTCCATTAATTATAGAGAATACGCAATAATTACTTTGAAATAATTTCTGTCTTAAAATCTAGACACGAAGATGCGCCTTCACATTTTAATTAGTTTGACAAAATATGAATAGCAATTAAACTGAATTGGCAATTCATAATTAGGAAATAATTAATGCTTTAAATTTTTGGGAATTTTGAATTATTATATTTTTGGTGCAAATTATTAAGTGTGTATTTTTTTTAGAAAATTAAGTCACATTACTTAGATTTGTGACAACAAAATAATTATCGCTATTCACCTCATGTTCATAAAACATGATGATCACTTAATATTGATTTCATCATTTTCAAATCCATTGCTGGAAAATTAAAATTTAAAATTATTTTAATCAAGAAAAATTTTGTAATTCTTCAAATAAGTCTCTACAAAAATCTTTAAGTATTGTAAAGACCATGTATTAGTAATTTTTTGGAGATCTATAAAATTTAAAATAAAAAAGTCCATTTAATTTTGACATCTGGAAATACGTAGTAGTTCTAGAAACTATCATAACTGCGATGCGATGAAATTTTTTCCTTATTTACATATCGATGGCTTAATATAAAAAAGGCGTAACTCGATTTTTTTGTTACTTTACAGGAGAAGGAAAAAACTTAACAAAATCCATACAATTTTAGATACAAAAAAAGTTTTAATGCAATTTTTAATAAGAAGAAACATCACATTTTATTTCTCATTTAAAATAAGTTTTTTTTTATTTTAATGAAGTTATTTATATAACCCTTTTTTCAATGAAATTTTTGAAAAAAAAAAAATTAGTTACGCCTTTTTTATATTAAGCATCGATATGTATATCGCATTAATCACGGAACTGATTCAATTATGTAACAAACGTGCAACATTTTACCAAAATCTGGTGAGTCTGCAGGCAAATCAATAAGTTCAATGTTTCTTTCTTTCATTTATTTCATTGAAATTTCGAATGATGGTTGCTTAAAAATCACATATCATAAAGGTTATGGTGGAATTAGTAAAAGCGTTTAAAATTGTTTACATTACGAATATACATACAGCTTTTAAGAGCTGCCAGACAACGGTTAAAAAGTAATCATTCAAATCTGTTAATAAAAGAACGAGTTATAAGCCAAAACCGGCATTTAAAAAATTTGACCCCTTTAGACTTTTCCTTGTGGGGCTTTCTTAAGCCGCAGGTCTGTGTGAATAAGCCACAAACTATAGCAGCCCTCAAAGCAAACATAAATTATGCTATCGGCAAAATTCTGCTTCATTTATTCGTCAGAATCATGGAAAATCGAACATTTCGGATGTTCGCCACCTAAAAATAGGATGCGGTTAATGGAAGAGCCTTTATAACAAAATAGTGAATGTGAGAAATCATTTACGTTTCTTGTTAAATTGCCCCTAAAGTAATGAGGCAATCAGGCCTCTCAAACGTGGCGTTTATTGGTTGAAAATAAACTCGAAAAAAAATTAAATTAACTGATAACTGTTCAAATGATCGATTATTACAAATGATTAGCTTTGTTCATTTCAAAAATAAGAAGACTCTAATGTAACTGAGTGGCTAATTTTTCCTCTACTCAAAAACTAAACCGTTTCCAATATTTGAAATATAATTAGTAATGTCTAATTATATTTCAGAATTTTTCATCTATATTTCAGAATTTTTAAATTGTATTTTAGAAATTTCCATTTGCATTTCAGAAACTACTAATAGAAATAGAATTGGAAATACGATTTAAAAATTATAAATTACAATTATGAAATATTTACAATTGGAAAAAGTGTTGTGATTAAAATTCGTTTTAGATGTACATAAATATTTTACTGTAAAAGTGGGACAAAATATAAAATATTATGATTAATATGACTCTCTCAGGATAAACATAAAACAAATTCTCAATAAGAATCTTCAACAAAGTAAATCGATTGGAAAATAATACAACTACAAGTACATATTTTGAGGTTTGAAATTAAGATTCTAGCATATAAAGTGTAATAATTAAAACTTTAATTATTAGTTTTTTTTTTATTCCAAAAATTTAACTTTAATTTTGATTACAAAAATAGTACACCCGCAAAATATTCTTTCGTGACCAAAAACTAAAAAAACCATATCTTGTCAAATCATCATGAATATTAAATGTTTGTATTTGCATGTTCTAGAAATTATAACTACAACATTTTAATGAACAATAAATAAAAGACAGACAGACAGACGGTTAGTGTGAGTATTCCATGCTCATACTCCCAATAATAAATGAAATCGTATAGTGAGATAAAAAAAACCATTAGATTTGTATAACAAAAAGCAACTTAAATAGTCCAAAAACTATTCGCAGCAAAACAGTCGTATTTTAGTTCTCAAATAGTGCACAACTAAAATCATAAGGTAAATTAAATTCAGACAACAAGATAAAGTGACATCATAGCAAAATTATTTAATTTTAGAAGAAAAAAAAAATTAGAAAAAAGAGAATAATTAAGACAAAGAAAAAAATTCAAATATTTAAAGAGTATGTTAAGTTAACTTGAAGAGTAATATAAAAATCTCTTAAAAATTAAAGAAATTTTCAATAAAAAAAGTAATTCAAATTAAGAAATGTGTCAATAATTATAAATGTTATATCAAAGTTAATAAGACATTGCTACATAGTTTGAAAGCTACAAATTATTGTAATATCATAGTTTTTATATAATTTCATTATAATTGGCATAATTTAAACATTTTGGCCAGATGCTTTATATCAAGATAATTTTCCGGTCATTAATTTATGATTTATATTATATACAACTAGTAATTATATTTAATTGCCCTAATAATAATCTCATATATTAATTGTGTGTGTGCTATTATCTAATTTTAGTTACCATGGATTTCTATTATTTACCCCTTTCTGCACCCTGCCGCTCTGTCTTAATGACTGCCAAGGCCCTTGGCATTGAGCTGAATAAGAAATATTTGGACTTAATGGCCGGTGAACATTTGAAACCAGAATTCGTGAAAATTAATCCTCAACACACCATTCCCACATTGGTTGATGGTGATTTTTCCATTTGGGAATCTCGTGCCATTATGGCCTATTTGGTGGAGAAATATGGCAAGGATGACTCTTTGTATCCCAAGTGTCCCCAGAAAAAGGCTGTGGTCAATCAACGTTTATACTTTGACATGGGCACTATGTACATGTCCTTCGCCAACTATTACTATCCTCAGATCATGAAAAAATTGCCAGCCGATCCTGAAATGTTTGCCAAAATTGAGGTGGCTTTTGATTTCTTGAATACATTCTTGGAGGGCAATACCTATGCTGCCGGTGATTCTTTGACTATTGCTGATTTTGCTTTGTTGGCCACTGTTAGTACCTTCGATGTGGCTGAATTTGATTTCAGCAAATATGCCAATGTCAAGAGATGGTATGAACATTGCAAGACCACTGCTCCCGGTTTCGAGGAAAACTGGGAAGGTTGCAAGGATGTGAAGAAATGGATGAATAAGGAATAATTTGTTATTAGTTTGTAAATCATATACTCAGTATTTATTAAATAAAATTAGATGCACCATATTAATGTTGTAAATATATGTGATGTATTGTTTTTGTTTTAAAGTTAAGAATGCCAAATGGGTGGAACTGGGACAATAACAATTGACAAAAAGTATTAGAAATTCAAAATTTTTCTTTATAAGGAACTAAACTGTGAATTTGGTTTCCAATATCCAATATTTATCATTTAAGATTATTTTTAAAAGATCTTAAAAGAAACAAATATTTATGTTTTAGTTTTCAATTTTATAAACTTCATACTTCAACTTATATTCAACAATAGCCATCTTCAGTAGAAATGAAACTGCAGATAGACTATTTTTGAATATTGAAATTCAGCAAAATCGGTAATGGCAGAGTTATGATAAAAAAAATTGCACTAAAAACTTTAAAAATTTCAAGGGCAGTTCAGATTTGTGAGTCTCCTAAAGGGTAGATATAAGCACTGGGTACATGTATTTGGTATTATTGAAAATCTTAGGACTAGAGGAATAATATTTTAAAGAAAAAATGTATCCTATTAACTTTTAAATAATATTTAAATATGTCAGACAGAATTGAGTTCCATTTTCCAAAATATAATGGCCTGATTTTGCTAAATTGCAATTAGAGTTTTTATCCCTGGAATTCCCGGTACAAATTTCCCGGGAATTTTGCTAATTTTTCACTACCCGATTCCCGGGATTTTTAGTCGGGAATCCCTGGAATTAAAAACTGATGAAACTACAAAGAAAACAAGTTACAAAGCTATGATACAATAATTTAAAAAGACAAACGGACATCGCTTTCTTCGCTAAGACGTCAGAGTATATACATATTTATATTCTTTATGGGGTCGCAAAATTGTGGAAGTACACTTAACGGTCATGATATAACAAAGGATTAATTATTAATTGCATTTTCGAGATCAAAATAAGTTTTGTCTCTTAACGATTGAGTTAAATGTATTGAATTATAGAATTAATTTCATTATAAATTTCTTCAAATCCATAACAAAATGAATTGAATGATTAAATTTTTCTTCAATTCAAATCGATTTCAAAAAGGCTTAAGACAATTTTTTTCAATTCATTTGTAAATGATTAAAAGCAAAACAAACTTGAATGAATAAAAAATGTAAACTCAATTTGAAGTACGTAGATTTGAATTAACAAAAATTTAATCATTCAAAGTTTGAATAAATTCTGTTATTCAAAATTCTGATGTTCAAAATTAATTCAATTTAAACAAAAACTTTTGAATGAAGCAAAATAATTAGATGTTGGGAATGGACTTATGGAATGAAAGGCTGACATTATTTAATTACGTATTAAGATTTTTGTGAATTAAGCTCAAATTGAATTAATTACTACGAAGTTCTATATATAATGATTATAAATAACACTATGTTTTTATATGAAATTTGGGTATATTATTCCTAATTTACAGTATCATTATATATTTCGGGAATAGCCGGGTACGAGGGAATGTAAAAAAAAAATTTACCGATTCCCGCGAATCAAAAAAGGTCGGAAAATTAAAAACACTAACTTTGCAATACCAAATTCTAATGACTGTGGACAGACGGACATCATGAAATCGATTCGATTTCCATAAACATCCTGAATACAGTTTATTGGGTTGGGAATGAATAAAAAAATAAATACAAACGGAATGAATACAATTATTCACTTTTTTGCAAAATAGTCAGAATGAAAAAAGTAAAGTAATAAGAATTAACAAAAATATTTTCATTTTACTGATTACATTCTTGTATTGCTCTTTCTAAGAGCAAACTATTAAAAAAACTATTCTCAAGTAAACAATCATACTGAATTGAACAATGAGCTTTTTAAGAGAAAACTATTCAAGAAAATATAATGAATAACTCTCTCACAAACAAACATCAGTGATGATAAATAAGCTACAAATGTACTTTAGCATATATGATTTTGAAAGCTTATGGATTTGAAAGCTCAAATTTAATAATTTCTATAATTTTTTATTTCATAATTTTTCTTTGTTTAACAACTAATAGTTTAATAAATTACAAATGATTTAATTAATCATGTATATATTACAAATTAAGCATCTTGTCTCTATGTAACAGGTACTTTACTCTAACTATAATTACAAAAATTCTTAATACATAAACTAGTTTAACTAAAAAAAAAAATATTACACAACTAAATTTACATTAATTTATTGAACTAATTTTAGACTAAATTTTAAAACTTTAAGGAATTATTCAAATTATTATTATTATTTTTACTACTACTGCTACCATAATCTGTGGGTCTCTTAAATGACTGTTCTAAATTGTGCAGACGTTCTTCTAAATCATTCATAGAATTGCGTAAAATATGGCCACGGGATCTCAATGATATTCGTGGTGAGCTCTGCATCAAATCATCTTTGACACCCGAAAATGAGTGGCGTACACAGGACTTTTTCTCAAATTGTGAATTTTGATAAAGTTCTTGATGGCGCTGGTGCTGCTGCTGCAAATGATGATCGCACAGAGAGCGGCAATTGGTGACCACTAAAGCATCATCATTTTGTAAAGAATCTTCATAGTTATCACTTAAAATAGAAATTGAAAAAAAAGTAAGTTAAAGTAAGTTTTCAACAAGGACAAGTTTAAAAATACATACTTACCTAGAATCTGTATTATTAATATCCATTTTACTGGTTGCTGTTAATAAATTCGATTTACTATGTTTCAGAGTTAAATGCTCTTTGGCATGACGCGGACACAGAGAGCCCTTGCGTGCTTGAGAATCAAATGAATCTGGTGAAGTTTCATACAGTTCACGACTGCTAAGAAAATCTACACCGGAATCTTGTCCATTGGAGTGTAAGGAAAACATGGAGGTTTCAAAGGAATGTGGAGAGCTTCAGAAAAATGTTGTTGTGTCATAATTAATTTAATATGTCTGCATGAAATTTTAAATACTCACAGATTATTTACGGGTTGACAGGCATTGTATTTCAATACAAATGGTGAGGTGTTACTGCCCTCATCTTCCAAGGAGTTGCTGGCATTTCTTAAAGCTGCTGATTTCACTACAGACTTGGGTAAAGGAACATCAATGTATTCACGTTGTCTTTGGCTATAACACACACAGATTTGTTTATTTCATTTGTTCTTAGTTTATTAGAATTTTTTCACCAAACACCAAAAAGAATTTAAAATTAAGGAAATTTTTTCTCATATTTACATAACTTCCAAAACCATATAATAGCACCAAAAATATTGTATTAAAAGGATTTAAAGCAAGATTGACTACAGTTATCCCTAAAATATAATTTCAGATCAATTACAGTTACCGCTGAAATACCTTTACCGATACAATCGCAAATGCCGTTACCTCCAAAATAATTTGAAGTTATAAAAATTTTTTATTTCAATGATTGAGTTGAATGAAATCTACTAGATGAAAAATACCACCTTTATAGACTTATTTTGAATTTTAGTAGATTTTAATATTTAAAATCAGGATGAAATTACAGTTATCATTAAAATACCGTTACTGCTATGCTACCGTTACCGAAATAATCCAAATTAACGTTAGCGTTAACTTTTAAACGCTATGAATAGTTAGTAAAATTTGATTTAAAGCAACAAATTAAAAGTGTTTTTTACATATCAACCTGAACGTTTTTAATCTAAAATTCGATGAATCGTCATTAAACGTTCTTTGGCTATATAATTGGACTTGATCCAAAGTTGTGCATAGTAATAAGGCAGTGTTTTATTCCTGCAAATTCAACATAGAACTTTCGAAATGGAATTCAGTTATATCGTTATATTTTGGAATATATGAAATTAAAATAAACAAGTAAGAGTGGTATATTCGGCTGTGCCGAATCTTATATACCCTTCACCAAGTTATACTTCAAAATTTTAAATATTTTTAGGTAAACAAAATTAAATTTTTTTCCATTGTTTTTTTCATTTTTTTTTAAAAAACTTTTTTCGGTTGCTATTTAAATTTTTTTTTTTTTAAGTTTTAATTTTTTTTTTTGTTTTTTAAATTTTTTTTGTGAAAAAAAAAATTAGGGTTAACATTTTTTTTCCCGATTTTGACCCATTGTAGGTCCAACTTACTATGGTCTTATATACGTCGTTGCAAATGACTTTGAAATATCTATCATTAGATATCCATATTGTCTATATTAATGTCTTAGTAATCCAGATATAGGTCATAAATAGGTCAAAAATCGAGGTTGTCTTGGTTTTTTCCTCATATCTCAGCCATTTGTGGACCGATTTTGCTGATTTTAAATAGTAAAATTCTCGAAAGCATGTCTGACAGAATTATTGGAGATTTGGATCCCGAAGATATCTGGGGTCTTCAGAAAATTGATTTCAACAGACAGACGGACAGACAGACAGACGGACATGGCTTAATCGACTCCGCTATCTATAAGGATCCAGAATATATATACTTTATAGGGTCGGAAATGAAAAATGTAGAAATTACAAACGGAATGACAAACTTATATGTACCCTTCTCACGAAGGTGAAGGGTATAAAAACATCTTTCTTTAAAATTATACATTAAAATTCTGGAAACAATTTTGGAATTTGAAACAGTCTTAAAAGAAACATTTGACCTTTTAAGGCAGTGTATATAAATATTAAACAACTTGTCCGATATGTACAAAATATAATTGCGATATGAATGATTGAATGTACATTAGAATGTTTTGTAAATGACCTCCCAAAATCGAATAAAGTTATAATGAAGTGCTTAGAAATATCCTCCGAAATTTATTTGTATATAAACGACATTATTGACTTCCAGTTCAAAGATTTATTGTTGCTGACACCTGAGAAAATGTTGAAGAAAAAAGTTAAGATTCGATCAGAAAATAAGAAATTCTCAAAAAGTTTCTGGTATGGCAAGCAATATAGCTGCAGGAATTGAAGCTAGTTAATCAAGAAATTTTGACTAAAGAGTGCTTGCAAAGGAGGTCTTTACATTTCATACGTCAACATACGTACTTTAAATCTGATTTGAAATCTTGTTACTGTAGTAAGAAAACCGATTTGTTGTGATCACTAAAATTGTTGTTGTGGCAATTGAAAAAAAACTAAAAATTGTCGGCCACAACAGAAAAATTCGATTATTAAGAAACTGGATTTTTACAATTACAACTTCTAAAGAATCCATATTTAGAGAAAATAATAACAAGTTCAAGTTGGATAATTTTAATTTGGAAACGAATTACGTACTAATTTTAGGAAGATTTTATAAAACAACACTTTATTTATTGTTGTTCGATTAACGGTCAAATACAACTTATCTATATATGTATATAAAAATGAAATGGTCCATGTATGTAATGACATCACGTGAGAACGGCTGGAGCGATCTGGCTGATTTTTTTTTTATTTGATTCGAAATTTTCAGGAGATGGTTTGTAAAGAAAAAAAAATTCAAAAATTCGGGGAAAAACACGGATTTTTTTTTTCAGTCCAGTCAACTGTAATAAAAAAAGCTCCCTAAAGTATGTAGTACAAATTTATATATTTTATTTGCAAATAAATAAGAACAGGCAGGTGTATTTGGGTTGGAGAAACTTGAGGAATTTACATTAGTAAATGCCACCGGGCGAAGCCGGGGCGGTCAACTAGTTTATAATAAAAGACTAGCGTGTGCTAAATAATACACATTTTTTTATTTGGTGAAAAAAGGAAATTTTATTTTATTATTTCGAAAGGCGAAGGTACAGTACAGTAAACGTCTTTAATTTAACCTGAAATTTTTTCGGGAAAATTTAACTATCGGCTGGGAAATTCAGATTTTTTACAGAAAAACGAATAATGTCACATTCGTGAGCAAAATATCATGAAGAATTCAGCTACTTTTTAGCAATCAGCAATCATGGGTGCAATTTGAAATGTTTTACCTGTACCTGCAGAAAAAAAACCTTCCTACATGTAAAATCGCGTATTGATATTGATTTTTTTAATTAAAAAAACAATTAAACACTCTCATTTTTTACTTTTTGAATCCGAAAACTGAAATTTCGAATTCGAAAGTTTCAAAAAATCCATTTTCGAATTAGCAAGGAAAATTTTTTAAGGAACCATTATATTTCAAAAAGTACCGCACTATCAGTAGTTTACCCGTTTTGGTACATTTTTATCCCTCTGTACAAAAACTTTTTTTTTCATTAAAAATATTTTTGTAAAAAAGTACAACTAAAATGAGGGATGATCAATTGGACCGTTCAAATTTCAAAAAAGTGCCAAAATACATTTGACATTTTTTTAGAAGGACAACAATAACATTTTAATTTCTTTAATTTTTGTATCCCATATCAAAAAGTACCAAAACTGGGTTTTCGCTCGTTTTATTTGTTGCATAAATTCAAATTAAATTGGATTTTTGGTGCTATCTTTATTAGTTCCGGAGGTGTTGAAATACTGATTTCACCCGTTTTTACCTATTTCCCTCCTCCCTTATAAAATTAGAATTTCTTAATGGATCGACACAAAGGGAGAGGTTCCTATATACAAAATTTCAAGACGTACAAATTTTCAAAAGTTCAAAATTGGTAAAAATATTTGGAAAAAGTCCGGAACATTAGGAATCTTAGTAACAAGACAGGGAAAGATATTGGGACATTGTTAAAAGAGAACAAGTAAGAGAGCTATATTCGGCTGTGTCGAAGTATACTTTAAAATAAAGATTTGCAAATATTTTTTTGGAGAAAATTTTTTTTTATGTAAAAAAATTTGATTTACGAAAAAAAAAAATGTTATGGCTAATTTGTTGTTGGAAAAAAACACGTGTTAACAAATGTTTTCCCCAATTTGGTGATATGCAAAAGTTAACACTAGCAGGCTTTCGCATTTATTTGCTCAAATTTCAACAGGTTAATAATTAACCTTAGTTTACAGATTCCAAACGAAAAATTCATTTAGAAATTTGAGTATTTTTCACAAACAATTATTAAAGATTTTTCCGGTTGTAATAAACAGATCCTTACCCCCTGTCTATACTTGACAAATATTTATCATAACAATGATTGACGTTTATTGTCAAGACAAAGTTGTCTGTGCAAAAGCAATAACAATTTTGTCATAACGAAGTAATAATACTAATAAATGGGAACTATACCTGATAATTTTTTATCTTGACAACCATTTTGACGTTTATCATGATAAAAATTTATCGAGTATAGACAGGGGGTTATATAAATATCGTTATTTGTTTAGTAATATTGAAAAGAATTTAATTTAAAATTATCTTTTAATTACAACCTTAAAATATCAATGGATTAAAATATATGTATAAAGGTACACGCTCACATTTGACGAAAAAAGCTTAGATTTATTTCAATCTTTAGTTTCAAGTTTATTTGACCTTACCTATGATCAATGATCAAGCGTACCTTAAGAGATTTAAATAAAATTATATATATTATAAACATCGTGCCATAGATTACCCATTGAAATTCATAAAAGTTCACCATGTTAATGTAAAAGAAATTGTGCCATTTTATAACCAATCCATAAATTAAATTAAAAAAAAAAATAGATAAAAATCTGTGCAACTCACTCATTATTTAAATGCTGATGATGATGTTGATGCTGATGTTGTATTTGAGGCACATATTGATGCTGAGTGTTTTGCTGTTGAGATTGTGGATTATTATTGTGACTATGATGATGATGGGCATGAGGATGATGATAGTGAGACGAAGAATGTTGTTTCGATAGTGTAGAATGTGTCTGACTGAGAGGTTGTGTTGTTTGATGATGCGGTGTTTGCAACTTGGCTGCAGTCCAGTCTTGAGATAGTTTTTGTGTTGCCACCGCTGTCGATTGTGTCTTGCCAGAAGAACACAAAGATTCTAAAGAAATAAGGAAAAAAACAAGTAATTATAGAGTTAAAGGAAAAACTTTTCAAATTCCATAAAAAAAGAAAGAAAGAACAAACGATTAAGAATAAGTTGGCATATTTACGTTGACTTTGTCTTTGTAGTTGTTGATGATGTGGATCTGGAGTTACTGTTTGTGCTTGATGATGGCGTCTGCGGCATGAATCTAGACCAGCACGTGCTATGGTATATGTTAAACCCGTTTCGGATGATGGAAATTCTTGTTGTGACCAGAGACCACTATTTGAAAGAGTTAAAAAGAAATATTGAATTTAGTGCGTGTGATGATGGTGTTGCAAACAGAGCAACATCTACAAGCAACATGTTCGCTGCTAAATACATTCATATATACAATAGGAAAATTGTTAGAATTATTGGCATATTTTTATTGTTTAACAGGAGAAGCTTGGAATTGTTTCTTGTTGTTTGTAGAACAATGCCTGTATTATTATTTCTTCATTTTGGAAATGAGGTTAAATTGTTACTAATATAGAAAGTACCGTTATTTTTTACTGATTACTGCAATTGTTTTTACCAATAACCACTTTTTAATGAAACAACTAATTAAAACAACTATTCCAAGATTCTCTTTTTTTATTAATGAACAGTTTTTATTCTGAGTTGTATTATTTTCATTTAACTTAAAATGTAAGTTGTTTGACTATTTACTAATAAAAAAATGCTTATGTTTAATTAAATGCTCTCAGTTTTAGCAATAAGTGGGAAATTGTAAAATCATCAGTCTGTTTTAATATAAAATTAAAATGTTGCTCTTAAAAACTAGAAATTATTGCAAAATAGTTAAATTTGTTAAAATTTTACCGTTTTTGTCGCATACACATGAAGCACAATGCTGTGAGGGCTGCTCCAATGCCACAAAACGCCACCAAAACAATGGCTACAATCTCCAAACTGCTCCAGAACGTTGCACTATGTGTGGACTTACGAGGCATTTGACCAAATTCAGCCAATTCTATAATGCGTGGCATTGCCTTACTGGAATCCCAGGGTCCATCGGGATTATTTTGCAGAAGCTGCTGTTGTTGATGATGTTGCAGGGTGTCTAGTTGTATGGCAGCCAGTGATCTGTAAAATTGGATAATAATAGATGATTTTTATATGGGGGTATGAGTTTGAAAAGCAAACTTACTCTTGTAGCTGTTCCATTTCAACTACAGAATTTGAGCGATAATCGACGGCATAGATGTAAGCATCAGTACTGCAAAAATAAAATTAATGTAAGAAACAAAACAAATTCTATTTTAAAATACAACATATTTGTAAACTTAAAAACTTACGCCGGTTCCAATCCGCCAATGTGAGGCTCCAGCAAACGCACCCTAACTTCCATGCCAATTGCCTCACTTAGACCCTGCATTAAAGCATCGATTTTCTTTTCCACCTCAACCGGTTTGCCAGCCACCACAATACGCACTTGTTTCTTTTCATCGATTATGTAGACGAAAACATTCACAATACTACTGCGACCATCATCAGCCCCTGCACGGTCGGTGGCCTTGACATCAAAACCATAAACACGATCATTCGAAGGCTCTATATTCGCAATTAAACGTATTTTGCCCGATGACTCATCGATACCAAATAGCCGTGAATGTTCGTTAAGCAAACGATAACGTATTTCAGAATTTAAGCCCATATCAGGATCAATGGCCTCTACACGGGTAATGGGATAGCCAAAAGTGGCTGAACGTGGCACTACAGCTATAATGGGCTGTCCGCTTTGTTTAAATTTGGGAGCATTATCATTTTCATCTAAAATCTTCAACACCAAACGGCATTCGGTGTTTTCCAAGCCCTCCAAACGTTCATCGTTGACTGGATAAGATAAATGAGCATAAGTTCTGGCCTCTCGATTTGGTTTTTCACCTTTAAGGCGCAGCTGATAATGATCGTTTTGCTCACGATCGAATGATTTTAGGGCATAAAGTATTGAAGTCTTGGGCTCAAATTCAAATGACACCTGACCCTCTTCTAGGGCATCTAAACCCTCCTCCACCCACAAAGACCAGCGCAAAGATTCTGGATTAAATTCCTTAGTAAAATTGATTTTTAAAAGTTCGGTAGGTGCTTCATTATTTTCCAACAATTGTATTTCATAGTATTGATGTTGAAAGAGTGTAACATTTTGAAAGTTAATAACTTCCTCTGGCTTAGGTGTGGTGGTCTCTATTATAGCCTGTCCTTGCAGGTTTACCAACACTATGGCTGTGGAGCTTAAGGAGGGACTACCCAAGTCTGCTGCTATGACAGTAACATTTAAATGTTCATAATCATTGTAGCCCTTAAAGTTGCTAATGGTGGTTATGGAACCTTCTCTGGAATCTATATGAAAAACGGGCACACCATGGCTTTCCTGATGCAGCAAAGAATACAATACCAAACCATTGCCATTTCCTATGTAATCCTTGTCTAGGGCGTTAATCTGTTTAACAAACATACCCGGTTTGGTATTACGATCCAAATAGGCCTTGTATAAAGGCACCTTCATAGTTCTATCCGCTACATCGGGTATATAAAGCTCGGCTTTGGTAACATCATCGTAACCAATAAACTCAGGTCTATTGTCATTTAAATCTAAAACATTTACTTCCACCTCAACGGAGGAAGAGAGTCGGTATAAGGGCTCTGCATTGTCTGAGGCTATGACCTGGAAGGTATATTTGTCTTTGATTTCTCGATCCAAAGAAGCTATAATCTTAATAACACCCGATACGGGTTTAATTCTAAATGGCAAATCTGTTTCACTGAGCGAATACGAAACATTCGAGTTTTCACCAAAATCCAAATCTACCGCCACCACTTGACCTAGTACCGAATCTTTATAATCTCCCTCCTGGGTATCAAAACTGTACCAAGATTTTTTAAAAACAGGAGCATGATTATTCACATCTATTACCACAAATCTTAAGCAGGTGGAATCTTGCAAATTATCAATATCTGAAGCAGTGATATTCAGCATTACTTCAATGTTGGCTATTAAAGGGTAGTTAATCATAACCTCTCCCGTTAATTTGTCTATGGCAAAATACTTAATATTATGATGTTTATTAGTCAATTGAACACCCATCAAACGATCCACATGCTCAGTAGCCAACTCATAATGAATTTGGGCATTGCGTCCAAAATCTTCATCTGTGGCAGTAACTTGCAGAATCTTGGTTAAAACTGGGGTATCCTCGTAGACCGCAAACAAAGGACATTTATGTAGAGGCAACATCGCCCTAGTTATCCTAGATCTGGCACGCATTCTTGATCTAGAGCGTGGTCTGGGTGCTTGAGAATTATTGAAACTACCTTCTCCTGTATGCAGTCTGGGAGATCCGGGTAAGAAATATGGAGGTATTACTATATTCGAAGACAAAGAGGCCATGGTAGGCATTAGATTGGTAGATGATTCCACAAAATATATCTCCATGTCGGTGGTATATTCTCGAATTTCCACTTTCGAGTCTTTAAATACTGAAATCCTTTCAAACATGGGCGCATTGTCATTAACATCTGCTATTAGAATATTCAAATTGGCATAAGAAGTCAAACCTCCTGTATCAACAGCCAGAATTTTCAAAGAATAAATTTGCTCTTTTTCACGATCTAAAGGCTTAAAGCCGGAATAGGAAATTTTGAAAAATGGTTGATTGTTCATTTTCAAGTTGATGGGTTTCAAATCGGTTTGCATTTCCAGATATTTAAAATCCTCTGTCCACTGTTCGGTCAAATTGTAGACATCAAAGATTTGCGGAGTATTTAAGACGGTGGCATTATCATATTGCACTAGTTCCACCTTGAACATATCACTATAATCACCCTGCAGCATGACTTTAAATTCAGCATTTTTACCCAAATCCTTATCGGAAATGAGAACAGGTTTATTTAAGGCCACCTCTATACCCTTTACACTGTTCTCTTTAATCAGACCCATATAATTGAGATCACCAAATTCGGGTGGATTATCATTGACATCATCTACTTTAATTTCCACTTGGTAAATACCAGCTCCACTAACCAAACCAGTTGTGTATTCCACTATAACCGTTAAGTCGTATTTATCTTTCACCTCACGGTCCAAGCCCGTCAAGGTAAGTAATGTGCCATCTTCGGTGATTGTAATTTTATTGATAACTTCCTGCTGATTGGCTATAATGTAGCGCAGTTTTATATTATTATCTTGTACCAAACGTCTGGGCAAACGTTTTCTAATCTGTTGTCTTTGATTTCGACTGCGAAACCGGGAGTTAAGAGTAACATTGGTTTCAGCCGGTAGACTTCTATAGGATTCCAAATCATTGTTGACAATATTTATGCCATTTTTATACAACAATTGGCCAACTATGCCGCCCACAATATTTTCTTCTATGTGAAATTTAATAATGTTCATGTTGATTTCCCTACAAAGAAATTTATTTATTAAAGGGATTTTATTTTTCAAAGATAAGTTAGTAAAACTTACTCTATGACCGGTCTCAAGGGAACTCTAGCTTCGGGTTTTGTTACCACATGTATGGTAACATTTGTTATTAATACACCTTCATCAGTTAAATCGGGAGCAGGTACTGTAGTCAATGGTTGGGAACTACGCGACATAATCAAGGGTTGTGTGGAGTTGGCAAATAGCTAAAAGTGTGAAGGATTTTAAAATTATATATTAAAATATGAGAATGACTTAGTATAACTCACATAATTAGCCACGGCCTCAAAATAATAGATTTTACGACTGAATTCCGATAATTCTCTTATTACAGTTATAATACCCGATCTTTCTTCTATGGCAAAGGGTACTCCTTCTGAATAGGTATGCAATAGATCATACATAATTTCATCTTCTCCATCGTAAATGAGTGTGGTACGAACTTGACCCACTGAGGTGCCCAAAGGAGCATTAGCTCCCACCCAAAATTCATAAGGTGCTCCTATGAAATCAATAGCCTGATCGTCAATGGTGGCATACACTTCAATGGTAATAACGGCCAAGGAGAAACGCCGTTCGGAAGGATTTAGAGGCTGGAAAATAAAAAAACGATGTTGAAGGATAAATTAAAATTATAAAACCAACTCCAAATTCTACTGACCTGATCACTGGCTTCCACAAACACTGCAATTCTCCCCCTCCTCAATGGTCCAGCCACATAGATGGTGCCATTCTTGTTATCCAAACGAAATGGTATGTAACCACTTTTCTTTGGTCTCTGCAAGTCATACAACAGCATACCATTGGGTCCTTCATCTGGATCCAAGGCCACCACCTGTCCGATCACATAACCCACTGAGGCCGTTATGGGTACTTTAAATTCATACAAGTTTCCATGTTCAAATTTGGGTGTATTATCATTTTGATCGAGCAGCGTTATCTCCACTTTAACCATACTTGGTCCGGGTCTCTTGAGATTTATATCTTCCATGTAGGAGGGTGTTCTCTCCAAAGCCTCTACTTCTAAGTGAACGGCTTTACGTTGTTCCCGATCTAGCAAACGATCATCGCGTACGGTAATCCAACCAGATCTGGAGTCTATGCGAAAAGCCCCATTTGCCTCTGGTTCCTCTTTGAGATTATAGAGAAATTCGGCATTTTCTCCTTGATCACGATCGATAGCATTCACCTGTAGGACACTGAAGCCGGTGGGTAAATTTTCCACAATGGAAATATTGTAAAAGTCAGCTTCAAATTCCGGAACATTGTCGTTTAGATCAAGGATTTCCACTTCGATTCTAAAAGATAACAATATGAAAGTATTATTGATGCACACGTATAGCCAAATTTACATTAACTCACCTTGCCAAAGCCTTCTTCAAAGGATTATCTTTTTGCCTAGCTTCTATCTGCAAAACAAACGTATTCCCCGGCAAACTTTCCTCTTCCAAATCGATTTCCTTTTGCAAATACATGACGCCATTATGAGGATTTACACGAAATAATTTCCGTTCATTGCCCGATATAATGTCATAGATTAAAGTGGCATTTAAAGAATCCTGATCGAAAGCCATTATGGGTGGATCAAAATACAAAGGTATTCTAATAGGCATGCCCTAGAAAATTATAATCATAAGCTTTTGACAAAAATTATCCAATTAACAAAACTCACCGTCATGGGATAAAATTCATTAATCTTGGTACGATACACCCCCTCGGTAAATTTGGGCGGCAAATCATCTACATCTTTAATATTTATAGTGATGGTAGTATTGACCTGATTTGCTGGGGTACCACGATCCCAGGCAAACAGCGGCAAACTAAATAAACGTATGCCATTATCAAAATCTAATTCCTTTTTCAAAATCAGCAAGGGTCTATGAGGACTCTTCAAGGCAAAATATGGACTGCCGTCGGCTGACAATTGTTCTGGCACTGTAGACATACTGAAGTGTACCTCAGAATTGGGTGTATTGGGTTTATCACGATCAAATGCCTGTATACCCTCAAACACTATAGTGCCGGGTGGGGTATTCTCTTCGATATCCACTATATAGGGTGTATTAAGAAACTCCGGTTTATTGTCATTAACATCTTCTATATACACTGTCACCGACAGATAACTTCCTTCCTCCAGTTTCTCATTTTTTGCTGCACATACTATGCGAAATTTTAATAGATTTTTTGGCACATCTCTGTCCACAAGATCTTCCAGAGATCTTGTCAGCGTTACTACCACTGAGGTAGTATTTACTTCACGTATGGCAAAATATTTGTGATCTCCCGAATTATCGGCAGTTTGTAGAGCGATTTTTGAACGTGGATAAGCTTTAAGTGTGAGAATTTCTTTACCGGTTTCGGCATCTTCACGCAGTCGAATGAAACGTACTCCTTCACTTTCTGCTGAAACGCCGTCGTGAAATGCACAACCGGGATGACCTGAAATAGGAGGACAGATTGGTTAAAATTTATTTGGTTTTGTAAATATATCCTAAAAGGAACGTTCAATTTAAAGTTGGCTACCATCGTTAATATAACATAGAATGCATTAGGAAATCTCTCTGAAGTTTTAATAATCTTATTCGAAATATAATTTTGGGTTAAATTTAGCCTTTTTCAATCCTGCTTAGCCAGAAAAAATGGATAAATGAATGGTTCCGTATCAGTTTCCTTAACCCAACATTTACTTAACAAATAAATTTATTTTTGAATAATTCCCGAAATATTAAAAATTGTTTATTATTTTGAGCAAAACTGAAAAGGAAACCCTTTATTTTTTATAGCTTACATTTAAACAACATCTTTCACATTGAAAACTACTAATTATTTTGTTAAATTTTTCGCAAAATTTCTCTTGTAACAAATACAAGCAAAAGTTTCACCTACTTTATCAAAATTTATCATGGCTTTTTCAGAAATTTCTTTGAAAATTATTAAGAAAATAAAAACAAATCTTATAATCAAGGAAAGCACATCCACCACAATAATCTGACAGATATTCGTACAATAGCATACAAATAATCTCATAAAATATGCAACCATGAAGGAAAATGACACAAAAAAATAAAAAATAAAATAAAGTCGTTGGTACTGCAAATTTCTAAATACTAGTGTTACAATAACAAAAAAAATCTTGAGAGTATTACTAATGGGAAAATTACACATCTCAGCTCATTTTTAAACAAAAAAAATTACAAAAAAAAACAGAAATAAAAACAAATAGACGCTGAACAAATGATAGAAAAATAATCGTCGTGGTAATCTGTCAAATTTAAAACTATTCTTGGCAATAGTACTGAGAAAAATTTACTAATTATATCGCACTTCATAAAGTAAAGTACCTAATATCAGAAAAGAGAATGCTTACATGCATATACTTATGTATATTAGGGTGGCACACATTTGTGGCTAGCGAAAATAAAGGCATTTTCTAAGCATCCATATGATACTGCTTAGTGTGCAAACATGCTAAGTACCTTTTCACAAATTTTACAGGAGACAGAAAATCATAGGTTTTAAAATTTTTTGTAATCTGTCAATGCAGTTTATTACTAATTTGGTGTGATTTAAAATGATAAATAATCACAGTTTACAAGCGACTTATAAGTGCTTTTTTAGTGGACTTATCACATTTTCTTATAACATATTTCAATTATTTTTATCGTTTTAACTCTCTTATTTGATTTAAAGTTGCAGTTAAAACGCAATGGAGTTACGTTTTTGATATCAGTAGTTGAAATGATAATACATTTCAAAATTATCAAATATTTCCTTAAACAATTTATGATTTACGTTTTTTGTTAGAAGTTTAAAACCAAAAATAATGAAACCAATTGTATTTCAGAATTTTCTAACTGTATTTCAGAAATTTCCAATTATATTTCAGAATTTTCTAATTGAATTTTAGAATATTCGAATTATATTTCAGAAATTTCCATTTATATTTCAGAATTTTCCAATTGTAATTCAGAATTTTTAATTTATACTTAAAAAGTATCTAATTGTATTATAGAATTTTCCAATTGCTTTTCAGAAATTTCCAATGGTTTTGCTAATAGAATTTTCTGAAAAACAAATGGAAATTTCTGAAATACAATTACAAACTTTTTAAGTATAAATAAAAAACTCTGAAATACAAGTCGAAATTTCTGCAATACAATTAGAAATGTCTGAAATATAAATGGAAAATTCTGAAATATATGTAATTGGAATATTCTGAAATTCAATTAGAAAATTCTGAAATATAATTGGAAAATTCTGAAATTCAATTGGAATTTTCTGAAATTCAATTGGAATTTTCTGAAATATAATTAGAAATACCTGAAATACAATTAGAAATTTCTGAAATACAATTGGAAATGAAATTTTGTTGGATTGAAGCAAAAACTATCTGTGATAAATATACAATCAATATATTGGCAGTTTAAAAATTATAAAGTCACTGTAAAAACTCATAATTTGGAATGCCTCGTAAAACTACTTAAAGCTGGAGGTCCATACTACGCGTCTTCGCGTCAAAGCATTGCGTGTTTATCATACCTACTTCGCATTCTACGCTTCAATTTACATGCGATGCTTTTGAAGCAACTTTTATTTATTTTTTCACCATTAAACTTGTTTCAATTTATTAAAATTGAAAAATACGCATTAAAAAAAGAATATAAATTGTCAAAATCAGCTGACATGTTCGTGCGCCGCTTGTGACGCTTATAAAAGTAGAAAGTAGATTTACTTTAAGCATTCTACGCGTCATGGCATTCTACGCTTTTGTACTTGTAACTTGCAGCGTACAAATACATTGATTTAACTTTTTTGACAGCCGCGTAGAATGCGAGAAAGCGTAAAACGCGTGATGTGGACCTCCAGTATTTGATAGCAAGAGATTGAGAGAGAGATCAATAATCTAAAATTGAAAATTAATTCTCGAACTGTTAGCCGCAGGCCAAATGAGACTGGTCTTGGTTGCTATCGCACCGCGAAAATCTCTTACTTATAGAAAAATTAATCCAAATACAATTTAAGAGACCGAGATGGAAGAACTTTTGTAAGACGACTGAGTGGAAATAGACTGGAGCCCAAGTACTTAAATAAGTCAAGTTTAGCAGTGGCAATATGGTGCGGTGCTGTTTTTCAGGGCGGGATATGTGCCCAATTCATACCATAAAAGATATACATACTTTGTTTTCTATTTTCAGAATTTTATAACAAATTTTTAAATATTTGTATACCCTTCAGGTCCCTTTATAATACCGTTTTATTCCAATTTCTTCTAATCCGACTGGGTAACGTTGCTTTCAAGCCATTTCGTTGCATTAATAAAGGCGTGGATATTGCTCAAATTGCAGTTAAATAGACAAATAGTTTCCATAAGTGTTCGCTGACCAAACTCGTTTAATCCTAGATCATCAAAAGCAGGACAATGGTAGACACAGAAAAAACTATTTCTTAAACCGTTTCAATTCAAATATTTGTCACACATTAAACTGGTTCCAATTATTTCATAATTAAATCAAGTATTCATTTGCTCAAAAACTAAATTTCTTGATATTTTCTACTGAATTTTGAGTTTTGAATTTGATTATTTTGACAATTGAATATACAATTTTCGTTATTGGTTGAATTTCAAATACAAAAATTATTGAATAGATAATTTTCGTAATTGAAACACAAAAAATAACAAAAATGTGTTTTCAATCACGAAAATTATCTATTCAATAATTTTTGTATTTGAAATTCAACCAATAACGAAAATTGTATATTCAATTGTCAAAATAATCAAATTCAAAACTCAAAATTCAATAGAAAATATCAAGGAATTTTGTTTTTGAGCAAATGAATACTTGATTTAATTATGAAATAATTGAAACCAGTTCAATATGGGAAAAATGTTTGAATTGAAATATAATTTTTTCTGTGGAGAAGATGTTCTGTCGTTTCCTATTCTTCTTCATCATAACAGCTTCTACAAAAATCGTTGTAGGAAAGTCTTAACCTTCTAACATGTTTGCCAACCGGCCAATGACCGATTATGAGGTTTCTAAGATGTAGTCTAGTTAGGCTTAACGCAAAACGTTTCCTTTTCATGTCCAAATCTAATCGGATTCAGAGCAGTAGGGTCGAATTTTCAATCTTTTCAAATTTTAGAATAGTCGACTTTTCGACCATTGCTACCGAAAAGTCAACTTTTCATCCTATTCTGAGAATGAGAATGATGGGAAAAATTCAATTTTAAAAACTTTTTAAACATATTGCGAGTATGACTTATGGATTAACAATAGATGGCGTATCTTTTGAAAGCGGTTTTTGTTTTTAATAACTTATAGTATGTCATATTGAAGGGTATATATGTATATGTCATTTATTCTCACTTAATATTTGAGCACTAAACAACGAAGTTTTTTTGCAAAAATGTCGAATTTTGTATCAGCGAATCGGAAAGTTTTGCATTACTCCTTTAATTAGAAAAAAGTGCCGCTGAAACACACCGATTGTTCACCAAAGCTTAGGCAGAATGTGTTCCATCGGTTTCAACGTGCGAGAGATGGTTCAGAAGTGCTAATTTTGACACGTAAGACAAATATCGCCCAGGCTAGCCAAAAAAGTTTGAATTGGAGGCATTACTCCATGAAGAATATTGTATAACTCAATAAGAGTTTGTAAAATCATTGGGGGCTACTCAAGTGGCAATTTCAGGATTCATCCACGAAGCGTAAGAGATCATATGACAAGCCCGGTCAACCAGCCGAATCGACACCAAAGCCAAATATCTGTATTTGCTGGAAGCAAAAGAGTCCTATCTATTATGAGCTGCTGAAATTTAGCCAGACCATCACATGGAACCTGTACCGAACGTAACTTATTCCTTTGAAGCGAGCATTTGACGAATATGTGGCCAGACATGAAACCGCCATATTATGCAATACCTGTTAAAAGCTATTTAGAATTAAGGTTTTGGGAAGTTTTGCTTCTCCCACTTTATAGTTCAGACCTGGCCCCATCCGATTACTTTTTGTTTAGATGGATACAAAAAGCTCTCTCTGCGATACGCTTCACCTTAGAACAGAGTATTCGAAATTGGCTTGATTCGTTCTTGGCCTCAAATGATGAGCAGTTCTTTTGGCTCGCAATTCATATGTTGCCAAAAAGATGGGAAAGGTTAAAATTTTCGGGATAACGTAATCGATGGTTCTACTTTTATTCGACCAAAAAGTAAATTTCGGCTTTTTTCAGAACCCTAATTTATAATTAATATCTCAGCACACCCTACTATTTTTACATACATACACATAAATATTTATACATTTTGTTAACATTTTTATTGTATTTATAATTTTTCTTAAAACTACATAAAAATTTGCAATTGGAAGCAATTCAATACATATTTACAAACGGATGCAACTTCTTTAAACAAAAAAAAAAACACATATAAAAACAGACTTTTAAATTAATTATGTCATGAGGGTGGGAAAATTTGTTTAACATACTACAACAATAAACATTCAACAACGAATACAAATAAAGACACATGAATATTTTTATATTTCACAAAACTGCCAGCAGTTTGAAGAAGACATGAAAATGTTGCCATCCAAAAAAAATGTAAAAAAAAACAAAACAAATAAAAACAATGTCTGCATTTAAAATGCAGATGCACTCACTGTTGGTTGCATTGTTTTAAACAAGTGTTGCAATCCTCGTAATACAAATGTGCATCAAGTTTAATGAAGAAGCTGCTTTATAATATTAATAAAAGTGCCATGCGGGTGTGATTAGTAGCAACAAAAAAATATCTTCATTATCTGCAGTGGGTGGTAGAAAGTTTTTTGTATAGCAAAAAATTTTCTTTTTAGTCTTTTTCCCTAATGCAAAACATCTTTATTTTTTCAATGTTTTTTCTTATTTCAGGCAAGGAAAAAGTTAAAATATTTGCAATAAAAAATTCATTTTTTTATTTGTTTAAATTGTGCGACGAATGCAATGTTTTTTTTTTGCCAGATATTCGCACGATCTTAGAGATTTGCTGTTAAAAATTACATTGTTTTCACTTCATTTCAATTGTGTACAATCAAAACAATCCGTCTGAGTTGTGAAACTCTTTCGCTTTTTAAGCGAAATTAATACTTAAAAACCCAATGAAATCATAATAAAACGCATTTTCTCAATTGCATGATAGGAAGACATACATCCATAATAATGTTATTATTTAAATTATTAACATTTATACAGGTTGTTCTTTTGTTCAAAATGCGGAAAAACTGCTAGCATTATGTTTAAAAGTAAAATTTAAATGTATAGAGCACGAAATAATGTAAGCATACAACATAAAAATTAACACAAAACTAAAATATTTATTATGTTTGAATGTAATAATTGTAACAAAAGGGTTTAATGTAATAAACCGGAAATTGTTATCCTTAAATGGGATTAAATTTTGATGAATTCAAATGCTTAGCACTAGAAAACCTAAGCGTACAAATAATATTAATCAAAATAAAAATTATGCCTAAGGGCTAGGACACATTCCGGTTGTAATAGTTTGCATACATTTTAGTGTTATTGAATCTCTTCCCCATTAACGTTTTTTCCTTTCAGAGGCTTAGAGAAAAGGTTTCCATGGATGTCATAGAATCGGTGCTAGAAACACTAGATCCTAATACTACTATTGAAATAAACGACAAATAAGAGTTGATGGATTAGTGATTTAACTCAATTAAGGTTGCAGCCATAACGGATGAGGAATACGCGTCACTGGATTGCTCTTGGATATTCTTCGATGAATCATTACCTGTGAATATAACGTATGCGGAATGAAATTGCAACAAATTACACTGGCCAAATGAAAAAGAATATGAGCTATTAGTGTTTATTTTGAAGACTTATTTTGAATTACGTTATGTTTAAAACCCCATTTGAAAATCTGGCTTTTAGTTATCTCAAAATGTCAACAAAAAAAGAACTACCTTGAAAAAACATTTGTAATTTTTTCCATATTTTATCAATTATCATCGGGAACAATTTGTTATATTTTACATCAAGTGGCAGAGAAAGGCAGAGAAGTGGACTTTTTTTAAAGTAAATCGATGGCTTAATATAAAAAAGGCGTAACTAATTTTTTTTAAAAATGTCGTTTTTTGTTTATTCCGGTAACGATTTCAAAAAAAGCCCTATGTCAAGTCAAAGAATTTTTGAAAGAAAAAGCCTTAACTCATGTTTTTTTGTTTTGTTTGATTGGTTATCATTTTTGTAGAGTAGAAAATAATCTACTCTACAAAAGTAGAACAAAGTAGAACATAATCTTTTTTCTAAAAAAATATATCAATCAGATGTAAGTTAGAAGTTTTGACTTTTTTGGAATTTGATTTTACCATCAATTCTAATTAATTATGAAGTGTGTACACAAAATTAATCATTTCATAAAAAGAAACATCAGAGATTATTTTTTTAAAAAGAAAGTTCTTCTTAACTGTTAAATCATCCAACTGTCACGCCCAGATGATTATGGTGTTTCCAACACCCTTGAAATTCCAGACTTTCTAAAGTGAAAAAATTTCCATATTTTTTTAAATTAAAAATAATTTGAGATTTTTGGACCTTTTTAAATAGAAGAATTTTTGTAGATTATTTAAAAAAAATCGAGAAAAACAAGACTATGAAACTCAAATAGGAACTGTAAAAAGTGCAAACATCGGTATTTTCAACACCTGTATATAAATTTCTTCTTAACTGCCACAAAAGTACATGAATATAATACATTATAAAGGTTTTATAAATTATTTGTTTTAACTTTGGAAACAAATATGTATAGCGTTTTCTGTTTTGTTGCAATTTCATTCCGCAACGTTAGCTCCACCTTCTTCATGGTTATCTTTGATGAACAACATAAATGGTATCTTTGCCGAAAGGAAGTTTAAAGTGGTCTTCATATCAAAGGTCGGTGACAGTGGCTTATATTGAAACCAATCTATAACCAATTCGACAGTTACATTAGGTAGATCTATCTATCGAGAAAATGCTGGCATCCAAAAATTGTCCTATGTAGAATATCGAGTAACCAGAGGTGCTCCCCAAGTTTGACGTATTATCGCCTTTACAGTGAATCTTGGAAAAACTTAATGACTTAGGTTTTCGTACATATGGTTACGCCGATGATCTAATTATACCTGAGGTATAGGGATGTAACGATATTATAAAGGATGCAGCAGGCTCTTAATATAATCTTCAAATGGTGCGAGTAGAACGAACGAAAACCAATAATCAACCCACCAAGACAATCCTTGTGTCATTTACAAGACTCAAATCTCTGATCATTAAGTTCTCTTAAGTGTTTAAATGCATTGGGATTATTCTTGACAAGATCTACAACTGGACTCGTCGTTTTATATCTGCCAACGGCATAAATGCCTATAATGATCCACTACAATTAATATTATGGTTACGATAATTTGACCTACACTTGTGATCGACTCCAATTTCACATTTCACCTTTACACATCCATTTCACAGTCAGATCTAAACAGGCAAATGGCGAAACTGGGACGGGTATTTGGGATTCAAATTTTCAAAGGTCAATTTCCATTGAGCAATATAACTCAATCTTTGAAACTATCACTTAAGCCATCTTCAGCAGCACTAGAGAATGCTTGAGGAAAAGGTTAAGAGAAAAAATATAATTGGGCATGGTTACTGTAACCATTTAAATAGTGTTACAAGATTTTTAACAATAGTAGTCACAGTAACTATTTCCATGATTGTGGCAACCATAATATGGTTAATTTATGATTCACATGATTATATCAACCATATATATGGTTACAGTAAACAAATATATGTTTGTGGCAACCATATTTATGATGAATAATTTTATCATAATATGTTGTTCTCAGATTATGATAAGCCTTAAGTTGAGAGCAACATAATATGATAAGTCCTTCATCATATGAATGGTTGTCACAAACATATATTTGTTTACTGTAACCATATATATGGTTGATACAATCATGTGATTCGTAAATTAACCATATTATGGTTACCACAATCATGTAAATTGTTACTGTGACTATAATATAGTTAAAAAACTTGTAACAATATTGAAATGGTTACAATAACCATGCCCAACTATATTTTTTCTCTGCGTGTAGGTTGTATTCCATATATGAACTTAAAATAAATTGACGAACGGGCCGATTTGGGAGCTCGATGTATCTTTGTGGTATCAGAATCCTTTTTTGCATATTTTATGGCTAAGCTAGGGAAAAATCTGGTTCCTGAGTTTGGACGCTCTGGTTTATTCTGCGACGAGACTGTATAGATTCTGTGAATTGCAGAATGAAACCTCGGAGATTTTCCCGCCGTCCTATACCGGCAATAGCTTTCCAGAAGTATATTACCGTTGAATTGCGGTTTTTGTTTTTAATAACTTATATGTCAGTTTGAAGGGTACATATCAGTGATTTATTCTCACTTAGTTATTGAACGTTATAGTGTATAAACAAGAAAGTTTTTTCTTGCTTCGAAAATGTCGAATTTTGTACCAACGAATCGTCATATTCGGGAAGTTTTGCTTTACTTCTTTAATTTGAAAAAAACCACCAGCTGAAGCACACCGATTGCTCACTAAAGCTTATGGTGAATGTGTTCCACCGGTTTCAACGTGCTAGAGATGGTTTGTTGGGTTCAGAAGTGCTGATTTTGACACGAAAGACAAAAAGATCGCCCAGACCAGTCCAAAAAAATTGAAGGCCAATAATTCGAGGAATTACTCCATGCAGTTTGTTGTATAACTCAACAAGAGCTTGCAAAACCATTGGGAGCTACTCAATCAGCAATTTCAAAAAGTTAGCAAGCAGTAGGATTCATTAAACATCAGGGCAATTGAAGCTGAGATACCTTGAAAGACGATTTTGAAATTTGAAATGCTCCTTGCATGTTATAAACGAACATAATCTTTTGCACCAAATAATTATTACGATAACCCGAAGCGTAAGATATCGTATGAATCAACACCAAATATCCATGGTGCTAAGGTAATGCTCTGTATTTTGTGGGACCAAAAGAGTGCTATCTATTATGAGGTGCTGAAATCTGGCCTGACCATCACATGAAACCTGTAACGAACTCAACTGATTCGTTTGAAGTGAGCATTTGCCGAATAACATCCAGAATAAGCGACAAGACATGAAACTGTAATATTCCATCTTGACAATGCTTGGCTACATATTGCAATATATTTTAAAAACTATTTAGAAATAAGTGGTTGCGATGTTGTGCTTCACCAGCCTTATAGTCTAGACCTTGTCCCGTCCGACTACTATTTGTTTTTGATCGATGCAGAACGCTCTCTCAGGGACACGCTTCATTTTGGAAGAGATTATCCGATATTAGCTTGACTCGTTCTTGGCCTAAAAAGATGAGCTCGGAATGCATATGTTGCCAGAATATGTTTGAAAAAAGCGACATTTTAACACATTAATTGTAATGAAAGTTTTTGCTGAGTAATTTATATTTCTGCAAAATAACACAAGAATTCCATTGCATTAATACAATTTTGATAATACTTATTCATGCTCACTATTTTGTTTAACAACAAGTGTAATAATAATAAATTTAGTACATAACGTAAATCGTAAATGATTTTAAAATTTATGGAACATTTTTAGTATTTGCATGCCATCTTCAGCCTATTATTCCAGTAACCTTTTTCTTTTCACTCTACTAACATTGATCGAATGAATCGTTTATTGAAAACTAGTGCACAGCAATATTTTATTTATTTTTAAACAACAATCAAGTTTACTGCTACATCTTTCAAAACGTTACAATATAAAATAATCAATTTATTAATAATCTAAATTTCAAAGTGAACACAAAACAAAAACTAAAATAAAACCAAACCAGCCACATAACAACTCCAATTGAGGACAACATTAGAAGCCTAACAGGAATATTAACTAATAAAGATGCTCTAAATTGAGGTCTATACATCAATAACTGTCACTGAGATTTTATAAGGAAAATGTTCTAAATAAAATCTTCTAATAAAGTCTTTACACATTTCGATATACATAAGTCTTAAAATTCCTTCTTTTTTTTTTTAAAAAAAAACTTGTTCCTTTACCAAACTAACAGATAATAATCAGCTCACATGTTTTGAATGAAGTAACAGTATTTCTGTTGACTTAATGTCTGTATTTACTGGCATATTGTTGCAAAATTTCAGGAAGGATTTCTGTAACAGAAATTCCAACTTAAGGCGTTAATTACTCAAAAATTATATACATTTTATAATAAACCACCAAATTATCCATCAGAGACAAGTAAAAGGCCCCAAACATGTTCATTGATTGCTCTGTTCATGTGGAGTGTATGATTTGCAACAAGTTTTGATCGTTCAGTCGACAGACACCAAAAAAAAAGCTATTATTTCAAACATTTATAATTGTATTTTTCTATGATTTAATACATACTAGAAAAACCAGAAGCGGGACATGACAACAATCGCAACATCATCATCTCCATCAGCATCCATCCCAATTTAATATCATGGATTTAAAAGCTTGTAAATACAAAAAGAAAAATAATGATTGAAAAGCACTTTACTTATAGCGCATTTACGAACAGTGGTATGAAGAAAAGAAAATAATGGCAATTAAGTTTTACAAAACAAATATTATGTTAAGAAATATAAATATTCACCATTATTTGAATCACGTTTATTTTATTATTGTATCTTAAATAACATTTTTGGAAGTTAGTCTAATTATATTTTTACAGTTTTTAAATAGTCATTTCGTTATTTTTGTTTAATTGAGAAAAGTGTGTTAACAGAACTCCGACGACAAATTATGCAATATTGTCAAATCAACAAAATTTAGCTGTAAAAATCTGGAATAACTAAATGATTAATTAATAGATTTGAAACCACTATTCAAAATAAACAACACAAAATATCTTAAGGGCATTATTTTTATTTTTAAGTTAATTAGTATATCATTTGTCTTATTTTATTTATAAATACTAATCTTTAAAATTAATGATAATAGTAAATTTCAGAAACAAGTATCGGACAGTGTAACTTAGTGTAAATTCTTAACAAAATTTATATAATTCATATCACTGGGTGTAGCGTAATTACAAAGAAGTATTAAATATTAATATTAGACTATTATTTAAGTGAAAGTGATTCTCACTTGCCGGAAAGTGCTCAACCACTGCCCACACTCGAAAGTCTCCTGGGCCAGATGACATACCAGCCTTGAAGCAGTGATCTTCGACGTTAGCTCGTCCATTAGCTAACCTTTTCAGCACTTCATACCCTGTCGGCGTATTTCCTGTATTTTGGATGTCACGACAATTGATAAAAAGGAATAGGCTAACAACGTTAAAAAGTACCAATTAGGGTTCCTACGCGGGAAAAATGTCCCGGTAATATTTTTTTTGTTAATTTTCGGGAAATAGTTGTCGGGAATTTTCGGAAATTACTTCATAAGTTTTCTTCTAAAACTTACAATTTTCAGGTTCGTTTCGATGGCCAAATTTGTTGCTAATTGAATCATGAGATGTGCAGATTCGATAAATTAATAAGCGTTATAAAAAAAAATTTAATCATTCTATTATATCCATAGATTTTTTCGATTCTAGCAACAGATAGTCAGTTGGCAAAGAAGTATTACGGTTGAAGTAAACGATTTTTTTTCACTCAACTCAAGCCACAGCAGAAAATTCTGTTATTAAGAATGAATCTAATTTAAAGTTTATGCTCTTAAAAAATATTAAGATGCCTAACATTACAACATTTAGGGATATCAATGAATATTATTCATATTTAGAGAAAATAATAACAATAATAGTTGTTAAAATTTGTTTATCTACAATCTAATATGAAAAATGTCTCTAACTACGCATGTTTTATAGATTTAACAAAGAATTTATTGATTTTATACTGATTAAAACTACGACTGTGACAATACCGATAATCCTGCAAAAGTAAAGTGATGGCAATAGATAGATAATTTCGAAATAACGGTCAAAAGTCTTTTTCTTTTGGCGCCAATTTTTAGTTTTAAAAACTCATATTAAACTCAACCAACACCTGAGAACCTCAGAAGCCAAAAATTCAGGACTCTATGTAAACATTTTCCCTATAAACAGGGAGATTCAATATCTCTCTCCTTTATTTACATACCCAATTCGTTTTGTGCTTTTTTGCTCTTTTTGAGCTAGATACATTTTTCTGACTCAAGTCTGGTGTTTATACTCTACACCACCTTAAATGTTGTATAGTATAAATGCATTTTTGTAAACAAAATACAGTTCGCAATTTTGAAGATATTTCGATAAAATTTGGTACATAAAATTTTTTCGGCCCAAGGACAAAGCATATTAAATGTCCTCCCGAAATTTAACTTTATACTTCATAAATATTTAATTAATATAGGTATCTGCACAAAATTTCTTTCACAAGGATCGGTCCACAATTAGTTATAGCTCCTATAAAAGGCCCGCTTCCGAAAATGATGCACAAAATTCAACACAAATAACTTCAATATAGGCATAAATCAGATGACCTAATTTCATGGCCCCCTTAAGAAAATCATTCACGAAAATAAATTATTGAAATTTTAAAGAAAAATGATTTTGCTCATTTTCTTAGTGTAGGGTATTATATGGTCGGGCTTGAGCCATGATAAGACTATTTACTATCTGGCTAATAATTGTTAAGAAAATAACTATCAATCATAACTACATTCCGTCACAAATTAATGTACCAAAATAAGGGTAAAAAAGTCAATTATCAAACAAAACAAAAAAACAGCATTAAAAAATTCCGCCTGTGTCAAAAGTTAGAAACTTTTGGCCGCTATTTTCCATGTCTCTTCATCTGTATTTGTAGGTGGTGAAAATATTGTGGAATCAGACGCACTTGATGTTCTAAAAAATTTCGTCTAAACACATTTTTCAAGATCTGCTCACTATTTGCAAAACCTATATCCGACTGAAAATGGAATACAACTCCCATGTATGGACCGGTGCTTCAAAGTCTATTTTGGAGCTTCACGACAGCATACAGGATAGTTCGAAGGTGACTATTGGTGAATGTAGGGTATACAATTCAATTTATTTGCTGGAGCACCGTAGCAATGTAGGCTGTGTTTCACTTTTCTATCGATACTACAATGGAATGTGTTCTGATGCAATTAAGGAAATTGTTCCTTATACCCACAGATTTTTCCGTAATACACGTTTTTTATTCAAAACACATCTCTTAGTGGTCGATTGGCCAGTGGATCGCACATCACACCATAGCGAAAATTCGTTCTTAGCCGTACTGTACGTATGTGGAACAAACTTCCCGCTGAAGTGTTTCCTGTCATTTTCAATGTAGGAAAGTTCAAATCGAATCTCCACAAACACTATTCTCTCTTTCCACCATCCAATAACTTACTTTCCTAGTTCCAATACAATGCTTTGCATGAGTAGGGGTCATCCACTGAGTGCTGGTCCAAGAAGAAAAAAATAATAATTGAGTTTTGGAAAGTGCTATACCAATATAGCCACAAATATAATACTACCACCGATTTTTGAGCATTTTGTGTAAAAATATTTTTCTAGTTTATCCGAATTGTTTATTTTAATATTTTCTATTACTGGTAAATATCAGTGGTAAATTTCCCTGTACTCTGTTCTGAACTAAAGCGTATCCAAGAGAGAGTGTTCTGCATCCATCGAAACAAATATTAGTCCTTTCACCAAATTTCCTTCCACAATCTATCCCCTTTCCGAAGAAAGTAACACAACTAATATATAGGCATATTAGTTGCCTGAGTGTTATTTGTCATTTTTTTAAAAAAAAAAATATTAGTCGGATCTGGGATATAAGGCAGGTGACGCAAAACTTCCCAACCACTTCTTTCTAAATATATTTTAATAGGTATTGCAACATGTGACCTAGCGTTATCATGATGGTATATTACGGCTTCATGTCTAGGCGTTTTTCGGCCTATGCTCGTTCTCTCAGATTTCAGCAGCTCATAAGAGAGCACTACCTTAGCGCCATGGATAATTGGCTTTGGTGTCGATTCAGCTGGATTGCCGGGCTTCAAATGCGATATCTTACGCTTCGAGTTATTGTAATGTATCCATTGACCATCGCAAATAATGATTCAGTGCAAAAATTATTTTCTTTTATAGCATTCAAGCATAATTTCGGACATGTAAAATCGTATTTCAAGGTCTCTAGGCTTCAATTCGTATGCTACTCCTGCTACTCACAAAATTTTTGAAATTGCTGCTTGTGTAGCTTCCAATGATGTAGCAAGATCTCGTTGAGTTTGACATCAATCTTCATGGAATAATTCCTGCAATTCTGGGTTTGCAAACTTTTTAGGCCTGTGCGGACTTTTCCTTCAGTATCAAAATCACCACTTCTGAACCGCAAAACCATCTCTCGCACGTTGAAACCGGGGGAACACATTCACCATAAGCTTTGGTGAGCAATCGGTGTGCTTCAGCGGCACTTTTTTTTCAAATTAAAGAAGTAAAGCAAAACTTCCGCATATGCGATTCGTTGGTACAAAATTCGACATTTTCGAAGCAATAAAAAAACTTTGTTGTTTACAATGTTCAATGCTTTTAATAACTTATGTGTCCTTCAAAAAGACATATAAGTTATTAAAAACAAAATCCGCGTCAAAAGATGCTCCATCTATTGTAAATCCTGTATTTATAAGTCATACATCAAGTAGTTTAAAAGCGAATTTAGTATTGACACAAGAATTCATCAAATGTAATTAGATGGCATTATTATTAGTTTTAGAAATAAATGGAGATTACAGCATTTGCATCTATGTCTCTCATTTGTAACTATAATACATAGAACATTTTATTCATTTAACAAATCTCTATAATAACAGAAAATGTGTCTATTTATGTGAGATGATCGAACATTTTATTTAAAAATTTGGGCTTTAGAACACAAAGAAAATATATTTTTTCCGTTTTACAAAAAAAGTTTTGTAAAATCAAATTCTCCAGACCCCACTGTGAAACAAGTAGAAACACATGTACGTTTATAAATCGAAAAACGAGGTTACTTAACGGATCATTTTGAACAAACATTCACACACTATACAAAAACAAAAGACTGGAGCGACAAACATGTTTGCAATAAAACAAACAAAAATAATGGATTAAAATCAGTGACACACACACGCACACAAAACAGGCAACCAACCCAGGCCAACCATTCAGCCAGCCAGTCTGGATGGATGGACGGATGGAGTACGGGTCTAAATGGTTTTTGGTGTTGTTAGTTATCGTAATGTAAATGTAACTCATCATAGATTTCGTGGAACTAAACTAACAAATGCGGCTTGAACATGAACAAGTCCAGTTTGGTCAATAAAACATTTACGTGGAATTGAATGATATGTACGAATGAATGCCACGGATGAGGCAATAGAGAAAAACGGGCATAATATGAACTTTTCAAAACATTTCTTTTTTTAAATTATGACGGCACTCAAGTAATAAACTTGCAGCATTGAAGTGACTACAAGTAAAACATTAAGAAAAATGAAGTAATTGAACTTGCCTTTTACAATGTTTGGCATTAACAGCCAAATCAATAGACAGCCAAAAAAGCCCAAACATTTTTGCGACTTTAAATCCACAAGCAGGAGATGCAAAAACATTTTTTTTTAAATTAAATTTTGCGGCTTAAGTTGCAGATGAAATGTAACGTTGCGTTGCAAATGTAAATGCAACCATTTGGCAAACCACCACAAGTTTATGGTTTTAAGGTCGTTGTGCTGCTGTTGTTGTAGTTGTTTTTGTAGACACAGCGCCAGCAGCAGTTGTAAATCCTTTAAAAGGTAAAGTGGGTTAATAAACTTGACCCACACACTTTAAACAAGAAACAACATTTTGTTACTTGTTATTTCTTTTTTTTATTTTATTTGTTTGTTTTCTAGGCACTTCAATGACACTTCTTTTTCTATTGATTGAATATTTTGTTAATTTCAATATTTATTTTTTTTTTGCTTAGATAATATTTTCTTTTTAAACTTTTCCAAATTAACACTGGTTTTTATATTTAAAATACGAGTATTTTTTCTTATATCTTTTGTAATATTTTGTTTTAAATTTGCTTTGTTTTTTTTCCTATTATTTTAACCGCTTAAGACTTGCAACACGAACCGCATTCAAACATCTACTGGCGTCTTGTTTTAGTTGCAAAGATGTTTCAAGCGCTACTTTTAGTTTTTCCTCCAAACAACAAACCAGAGAACTTGTTAAGACCATAAAAACTTACACACCTAGTGTAAGAAATATATAAACTAACAGGTCTATAAAATTAGATACCCAATGGGAAATAGTATCTACTGAATGAGTTTATGAACTGAAAATTGTTTAAAAATAATTTAAAATTATTACATTATAGAAGTGATTTTTGTACTTGGAATAAATCACAATTTTATTAATGCATTTTTTAGAAACAGTATCATCATTAAAAGCATTTTTGATATTTACACACAGAGAAAACAGTTTCGTTATAGCAACCGAATTTGTTGCCAATCGAATGATTCTACCTTAAGCTACGTTTCCGCATACACCGTAATCGGCACTGAAAACGAAATTCCATACATTTGCACCGAAAAAATGTTCTGAAACGATCTTTTTTTCGGTGCAAATGTATGGAATTTCGTTTTCGGTGCCGATTACGGTGTATGCGGAAATGTAGCTTTAGTGACCGAATTTTACAGTTGTGGGTACAAAATTTTAAAATGGATAACAAAAGTTTGGTTGCTTTAACCGAAATTCTTCTTTGTCAACTGACTGTCTGTTGATAAAACCGAATTCGATTCTCTGTGCACTCTTAAGATATACGAGGGCGATTAAATAAGGCCCTGACTTTTTGAATAAAATACAGGTTTTTGGATAAAAACAATCCTTTGAGTTCTATACATTTTTCTCTCATGCTTCTATCATTTTTTTTATCCCTTTCAAAAACTAAGATTTGCCGAGGCCATCAAAATAGTTATTTGTTTGTGAGATGATTTCTTCGTTGGAGTCAAATCTCTTTCCGGTGAGACATTTCTTTAGGTTTGGAAACAAGAAATAGTCCGGAGAATAGAGGGGGTGAGGGATCAATTCGTAGCTTAATTCATTAATTTTTGTAATTTTTTTCAAATCCTCATTAAATCGACTTTATAAGTTGGCATTGATTGTTTAACTCTTTTAAAGGTAGTCGACGTGGATTTACTGTATGCATCCTAAAAAACGGTTGTCATTACTTTATTGTTTGCCATTCTTTAGCTCCGATTTACCTCGAGAAACCCACTGTTTTCACTGCTGTCTGGTCTCTGGTGTGTTGTGGTTGATGCATGTTTCGTCCTCGATTATGAAACAGTGTAAAAACTCGTCCATATTGTAGCTGAACAATGCCAACTTCGAAGATGTCAAACGATTGCGTTTGTGGTCGATTGCAAGCAAACGCGAAAAGCTTTCTCATACCCAAGAGATCATTCAAAATTGAAACCACTGAGCCCTCTGAGATGCCTATGTCTTCCATAATCTATCGCAATTTCAATCTCTGATCGACCAACATCATATCTTGAAGTTTTTCAATTGTTTTGAGTATCGAGACCTCAGATAGGTTCCGTGCTTGTACGACCACAGCGAAATTCAGTAAACCACTTTGGAGTTCCCATAGATTTTATCAAGCTTAGCCTTGGTTTGAGTGATGGTTTTTCTCTGCAAAAAATAATGCTTAATGAGCAGATGAAATTCACTTTTTTCCAATTTCTCCTCACAAACTAAATGACGCTGCTTGTTGAGGAATCAACTGGCAGATACTTGTTGTTGGCATTCTGGATGACCAATTTTATAAGATATAATGTCCAATGATGCCATCAGCGTGAAAACCACACCAAACACTCCATTTTTCTGGATGTAATGGATTTGTGGTTTGGTCTCACTAAATATGGGGCAATTTGGTTTATTCGCTGAAAACAATTTTGCGATAAAATAGTCGCCTATAAGCTGTGATGTTTCGATGACGGCTTTTCAACGTAAATTTGGATAAGTCTATTCATTATGATTTCCCAAAGTAAACTGATCATAAATTTTAAAAAGTGAGCGCAGCATGATACTTCGTTTGACAGTTAACCCTTTCGCAGATTCTATTGGGCTTAAAAACACCCCTTTATAATTTCTTAAAGTTTATTCCCTACGGTTTAATTTCTCTATACATTATTTTTCAATCGAAGCAATATGTCCCACCAATCAAACGCAATGTCAAGCGTTTGAAAGCGTTCACTAGATCAGAATCAAATTAAAATAACTATTTTGAATAATGACTGAATTGGATCGAAGACAAATTATTTAGCGTGAAAACAAATAAGGAAGTTTTAGAACATGGTAGCTAAAATATCTATTTATTACGAACCGATCAGTTGATAGTAAAATTATGAGATCAAAAAATACAATTGCGTTGTCATGGATGATGATAAAGTTAAACAAAACTTAAACCGTTTAATATAAAAATTCTCACATTAAAATATTGGCATATTACTCGGTATTTATAAATTCATTCACTTTTTCCGGAAATCCTCCTAATAAAGATTTACCTTTTCGGATGATGTGGTCCATTTACGCTTAAAATCACACATTTCCTGGCATACCATTCCTGTTGTCTTTATTTTTTTTTTTACAAGAGCCCCAATACCTTTTCACAGGCCGAAATTCTGTACAGTTGAGTGGATTTGCCTCCTGTGGCACAAAATTGACATTATTGTTTGAATACCACTCAAGGGCCTTTTTTCCAAAGTGGCATGATGCCAAATCGGGTCAGAAATATGAAGGCACTCTGAGCTGTTTTACGAAAGGTAAAAGCCATTTTTGTAGCCACTCCTTAACATATATTTCTGCTTTTATCGTGCCTGATGCCACAAATGATTGGCTTATTTTGCCACAATTGCAAATAGCTTACCACACAAGAAACTTCTTGGGGAATTTTGTTTGTTATTTTTTCCGGTAATATTCTTGAACATTACCTCGTCCATTAAAATACTTGACTGGTGAAAAGTCTATAAGTTTCATCATGTATTTTTTTTTAAATTGACCTAAATTTTTCCGCTTGTTCTATTTCTTCTAAGTTCTTTAACGCATTACAATCTGGAACTTTCTGAACTTCAACCCAGCATTAGCTTGCCTCTGCGCACAAAACAATCAAAGCATTTAACTTTACGAGCTGCTTTTATGATAGAAGTGTTCGTTCGGTGCTCTGCGAAAGAGTTGTTCGACTTGTTTTGCCTTTTGTTTTTCCTGATCCAGGTTTCCTGTCAATGTTCAAGTCTTCCTTATACTGTTTAATGGCTTTGGAAACAGTGTGACGATGAACATTCAGATCTTTTGTTATTTTTTGAAAGTCCATTTTGGATTTTTTTGAAAAGTTTTAAGTATTTTTTACACGTACTTTTTTCGCAGTCCATTTTGACCGAAATAACAGTTGAAAAATAATGACTTAGAAAAGTAAATGTCAGACTTTCGAGTCATAATGAAGATATCGACATCGAATTTAGAACATTAAATTTAAGAAAACCTAAATACATATAATGTAATATGACAAATTGGTGTAAATATAATACACATTTTTTGCTTTCCAAACGGATGTAGTGGCACCCGTACTTCTAAAAATTTCTTATAAACATTTTGACCCCAAACTCTCTGTCTTTCCCACTGGGTCCATTAAAAACCTTACCGATTGTTTCCAACACTCAACATTTAAAACACCATTGAGCGATTGTGTAGAAATATTGTCTAAGAAGACTTGTTTTCTTTTCATTAAAATTATTAAAACAATTTCTAAGACTTTGTGCAGAAATTGCATTAATTTTTTTTTTTATTTCTTAAAAAAAAAATTCTGTTGTTCAAATAGAAAAATAAACACACATTGTTATTAATAAAAAGTAAACATGTCTCATGTCATACATTGGTAGACCAACCAAACAAAAAAGTATTTACCACATGAATGATGCTAGTAACAATGTTGGGAGTATTAGTTTTTCTTTCTTGAGATAACAAAGTTTTTTTTTAGAAATTTGCATGATCTCAAGCAGTTGGTTGCTACAGCAGCTAGCTGTCAGACTTGATGGGTGACAAGTGAAAATTCAATAGAAAAATTTTGTAAATAAAATATTGTTAATTTAAAGTTAAACGAAATGGTGGACTGTTGGATTATAGAAGAAAAGTAAGAGAAGAGTTTCCATATTTAGATATTTTTAAAAGTTAAGTTCAAATTTTCGAATATTCTTTAAAATATTTCAAAAACGCATATTTGCTTCTTTGAATTTATTTTTTTAGAATTTTGTAATGTAAAATGTTCTTAATGCTTTTTTTAACCAATTTCGAAAATTCGAAATTAAGTTCGAATTTTCGTACATTCTTAAAAACAGCTAAAAATTTACTCTATACTAAAAATATAAGTATTAAACTATAATAATTCGAAAATTATCCATTTAAAACAAGCGCATGTCATATTTTCTGACAGTTACAACGGATATTGAAGTTTGATACGATTTTGAGTAATTTTAAAGCTAGATAAAAAGCAAAAATAAATTAATTTAAAACAAATGTTTAACTTTTGATTTTTAAAACTGTTAAAACATTGCGCAATCAGTTCTAAGAGACTCAAAACAAATTGCGTGATATCCATATGAAGTAATATACTTTAATGTTAATCTCTCTCTAAACAAAAAAATGTTTGACTTTTTATTTAATTTCAATTTTATTTTAAAATTTTTTAGAACTTTCTCTTCCAAAAAAATTAGTTAATTTTTTATTAAACAGTTAAGTCTTCTATAGCATGTGTGAAAAAGTCATTTTGTTTAATTTTATTTTCACTTTAATGCACAACAATGTTTCAAATATCAATTTTATATTCCTGGGCTATAAAAAAATAAATCAAATGCTAAAAAAAATAAAAATATTTTTATTTTATACAAGATAACTGAAAAAAAAAACACATTTAAGTTAAACGCACTGAACTCAACATACAATTTCGTCAGTTTTATACACACGCAATGAGTTTCAATTTCGAAGTTACAAGTGCGTGTAAAAGCATTGAGCGAGTGAGTAGTTAGTTACTTCTTGTTAAGGCGATAATTAAAAACTATTAAACTTAAATGTAAGACGTACTACATACATACATATGTTTATGTTTTGTTTTTCGTAATTTATGAAAGAGTAATAAAAGAAGTAAACTAAATTAATATTAAAACAATAACAATAATAAAGAATGTGTTTAGTTTTTTCTCCAATAGTATTTAAAACGAATTTCGAATACCTTTCTTTATCGTTTCCAAAGAAAGCAAATTTACTGCTCACTTGTAATCGGAAGTGTTAAACAGATTTGTGTTCGTTAAGCTAATTTCGAAAATTCTGTTATCAAAAGTATTTTGTTTAATTTTTCACATTTTGTTACGTAATAAGTCCATAAATCCTTACACTCACAATTTCGAAACTTAAAAGACAGTTTGAAATTAACAAACATGCTAAAATATTTCAAATTCTTTAAGTTCTTTGAAATTTTAAATGCTCAAAAAGTTGTGACGTAAAATCTTCGTAAATTAATTTCAGATCAATTTTGGAAATTCTAAGCTAATATTAAATTTTCGAATATTTTAACCCTCCGACGGTTGAGTCATCCGTTGCCCTTATACGAAGTACAAGGTCCACCTTTAGGGAATTTTATATGAAAACGCATTTTCTAAGCATTTTTGTTTGTTTTGATTTATTATTTACTAATTATACATGTATATTGAATGTTAGAAAAAAATGTTCTTTTATATATAACATTATTAATTTTTTATGAGTTTTATATGAAAAAAGCCTAAAAAACTGTTGTTGAAATTTCAGTACAGCGGACCTTTTCACACGTTCCCGTACACATTAAAATCTCAATAGAAACTAAACTATTGGTCGGATCGCTATGATTTTTTTTAAACGATTCTAGATAAAATTTCCTTGGAATACATGTAAGGGGCGCGTATACTTCCCATGGACTATCAAGGAGTAATTTCAATTTAAAAATGAGAAAGGTCCCCAGGGACCTTAATTTAAATTAATTTAATATCAAAACATAGAAATTAAGTTTGAATTTTCAAAAATTCTGTAAAAACCTATTTAAATTTTTTAAAAATTCAAACTTGTAGTTCTTTAAAAAAATATAATTTTGTAATGTAAAATTTTGTATACTTTTACCCAGATTATATTTTAGCTATTTTTGAATCAATTTCGATAATTCGAAATTAAGTTCGAACTTTCAAACATTCTTAAAAACATCTAAAAATTTAATATACACTAAAAATATAACAACAAAACTATAATATTTTGAAAATTATCCATTTAAAACAAGTTCAAAATTTAGAAATATAATAAAATATTAACAAATTGGGCGTACATTGGGAATATTGTGATATAAAATGTCCATAATATAATTTTAGACCAGTTTCGAAAATTCGAAATTAAGTTCGAATTTTCGAAACTTATCAAAAAGAGCTGAAAATATAATCTGTGTAAAAGTATAATATTTTCAAAATTATCTATCTAAAATAAGTTCGTAACTCAGAAATATGTTATTGTAAAATATTAAAAAGTTGGGAATATTTTGAATATTCTGAAAAATAGTTGAAAATTTAAACGGGTGTGGTATATTGTTTTTGTCATTCCGTTTGTAACACAACAAATTATTTGTCCGTTGAAAACGCCGCAAATGCTCTTTGTTCCTTGACTAGAACATTCATAATTGTCTTATAATAATTAATATAGTGATGAAATTGGACATACAAAAGTTTTATATGAACCTAAATTTTTCTACCAACTTTTGTGAGCATCGGTCCATATAACCTCTATATCAGAAAAATATGTATTTATACCCACATATTGATGGTGGTTATACAAGAGTCGGCACAGCCAAATAAAGAATGTGTCGAAATAACTTATATATACTTGTATTAAGATAAATAAAACATAAATCTTTCATATGTGATGCTCAGGACATATTCACGAATGATGTATTTGTTCATAAAATTTTACCTACATTTTTCGCTCGTTCTTTTGCTTCTAAGTTCTTTACCGCATTGCGATCTGTAACTTTCTGAACTTTATACGAATTCAACCCAGCATTATATTTGGCTCTGTGCACAAAATAATAAGATCATTTAGCTTTATGAGCTGCTTTTCTGATAGAAGTGTTCGGTGCTCTTCGAAATATGTTTTGACCTTTTTTTCTTTTTGATCCAGGTTTTCTTTCAATGTTCAAGTCTTCCTTATACTGTTTAATGGCTTTTGAAACGGTGTGATGATGAACATTCAGATTGTTTGGTATTTTTTTGAAAGTCCATATTGGATTTTTTTTTGAAAAGTTTTAATTATTTTTTGTACTTTTTTACGCTGACCATTTTGACCGAAATAACAGTTGTAAATAAATAATTCAAATGACATATTTTTAGAACTAACGTGATTAAAGTAATAATAATTTGTTGGACCAAAGATAAGTTTTGGCTGGAATAGTATGTATAAGTTTTTTTTAACTCACTCTTTAGCTATAGCTAATGTATTTTGTATAAAAAATCTTGCGTTTAGGAGTACTTGATAAAGAAAATCTTTAGTATAACAGTATTTTTTATAGAAAATCTTTAGAATAACTGTATTTTCTATAGACATTTTTAGTATAATACTATTTTATATAGAAAATCTTCAATATAATAGCATTTTCCATAGAACATCTTGTTTATAATAGCAGTTTCTATAGAAAATCTTCAGAATTACAATATGTTCTATAGAAATTATCAGTATAAGAATATTTTTTTGTAGAAAATCTTCATTTAATTGAATTTTCCGTACAAAAAAAACGTTTGTATAACAGTATTTTCTATAGATAATCTTTAGTATAACATTATTTGGTATAAAGATTTTCAGAATAACTCTGTTTCCTTTAGTTTAACAGTATTTTCTATAGCAAATCTTCAGAATAACAGTATTTTATGTAGACATTTTCAATATAACACTATTTTCTATTACAGTATTGCAGTGGAACGGTATTTAACCAATTATTCTGTGAATTTCGCATTTTCATATTAATATTTTGCTACCTTTTAACAAATTTTAGTGAAAAATAAAAAGGAGATTCTAAAAATATTTGAATTTTTTTGTCACACAATATAAATGAAGAATTCTATTAGGAAAAGTAGACGTATTATTTTACAAAATTTAGCGGTTTAAGTTTGTGAGGTAATATATATTTCTTAGAAATCCAAACAGCCTAACCACAAAAGCCTTAAAGTCGATTTTAAACACATAAAGTTCACTATTATTTTAAATTTCGTAGCATAAAACAAATTTCAAATATAATTTAAAATTATGTTTTATTATTTTAAAATAAGCTTTTGGTTTTGAACTTTTATGTACATTTTTAGCCTAACTATAAAAGAAATTTTAAAGTTAATTTTAAAAAAATTGAAATTTCTGTTTTTATTTGCATTGAACAATATTTTATTTATTGTTATGGTACGAAAAAACAAAAGTTCTATTATAAAATAAAGTTGACTTTAACAAAAATTTCTTTTATGGTTAGTGTGTACATTTTAGAAGCAAATTTTATTTATTTTTTTTGGTCATAGTGGTGTTAAATTAAACTATTAAAACAAAAGCAAGAAATGGCAAAAAATACATGGGATAAACAAGTTCTTACATCCACATCTAAAGAATTTTGTAGGTATCAGGAGAGACTCAAAATTTTTTTTAGGAATTAGAAATTATTTAATTAATTTTCGAAATTAACTACGAAATTTAGAACTTTATTTAAAACACATTAAACGGAAATATAAACTTAAAAAAAATGTAAAAAATAAAAATTTTAACAGCTATAATTTGACACTTTTGAAGTTCCACCATTAGTTGGTTACAAAATTCATTTGTGAACTAAGTTTTCCCCCTCTTTATGAATTTATAGACAGACATCTCTGGCAAACTTTACTTCCCATTTTTACTCAGCTACATATCAATGTACATTTATGTAATTGGAAAAAACCTTAGAACATGGATAGTATTTATTTAAAATTAAATTATCTGCCATAGCTTCTGTAATTCTCTGTAATTTCACTTCTACATGATAATTTTCCTAACTAAACAACAACAAACAGGTGTTAATAATTTCCTTAACTACCGTCAACGTCATGTGTAAAACTCTTTTACTTTTGCCTCATTTATTAGCATTTTCTATTCTTTTGTTGTTGGCCATAATACATTCACATTTTCATTCTTTCCGATTAACGGTGAACCATACTTTGGATTGTTACAAAATAATGCAGTTTTCTGCTTAAAAAACAGAAACAGAAATACTAACACTATTGAATTAATTTTATATACAAAAAAAAATAAATTAAAATATGTATGTATAAAAGAAAAGAAACCATCACACCTTGAGCAATGAAATTGATCTTCATTGAAATCGACAGCCAGCCAAGAATAATGACTAGATGATATTCAGACCCCTGCAGCAGGTTGTGGTTTCTTTTTTTTTGTTTATCTTTCGAAATGTCTTGCACCGAACAATAGCAAAACAAATTTATCATCGAACAATAAAAATCAAAACAAAATGTAAAAAAAACATAACAACAAATTCAAAATAGAAAAGTGCTGTTAAAATGAAAGAAAAAAATTAAATAATACAAGTATTAAATAAATATAAAAACACAAACTAAAAACATACATAACAATGCATTTTTTTGTATCAATAAGTTTTATGTTAAAAAAACAGCGAGAGAGAGAGCGATCGCGAGTGAGACACCAAAGACGCTGCTTATGCGTACAAAAATATTGGAATGGACGCAATATTACGGTTACAAGCCGGGTTTATCGTTAAAAGATACTCTATGGTTAAATGGGCATAAAACATGCAACAACAACAGCAGCAATAAAAACAAACATACTCATTCATTCATTAATTCACTCATCAAATTGTATTGAAATCGTTGAGATACAGATGTTTAATTATTATGACTGTATGCAGCACAGTGGTCAAGAGTTTAAATGCTAGTTAAACAATTGCACGGTCATTAAGACAAATGCAGTAGGCGAAGGGCGTTAAAATAGCCATAAAATTAAGGCATAAATAGGATCTTGATTAAGATTTATTGTGTTCACTCAACTTAGGAAATTAACAAGTGAAAATTAAACAATCGAATTAAAATCTTGGTTTTATTGTTACGAATAGAATATTTTGTAGCAAATGGTTTTTCCAAAAGAATTTCAAAAGATATTTTTAAAAAATTTTAAGTTGCCATGTTTTTTATAGAATTCTAAAGAACTTCTTACTAATAGGTCTTAAAAATAAACATATGGTCACTTCACAAGATCTCTTATCAGTCATATTATCATAATGTCCGATTGCTCACTGAAGATTATGGTGCCTGTGTTTCATCGGTTTCAACCTGAAAGAGATTGTTTGTGCGGTTCAGAAGTGGTGATTTTGAGACGGAAGACAATTATCGCCGAGGCCAGCAAAAAAAGTTTAAAGACCAAGAATTGGATACATTATGAATTTTTGTGAGGATCGGTCCAAAATTGAAGCCAAGAGCCCTTGGCCTCAATGATGATGCTTGACGCTACAATTGACCAGACAATCACAGGTAAAAACAAATTTGGTGAACAAATTTTTTTGGTACAAAAAAATTGGATGAAAAATGTTGTTGAGAAACTCGTGAAACAACTTAGAGTGTTAAATTCAGCTGTGCCGAATCATCTATCAATATGTGACAATAAAACATATTTCTGATTTATGGGTTATATGGGGGGTTGGGTCAATTATGGACCGATCCTCACAAAAATTGGTAGACAAATTTAGGTCGATAATTAATTATGAATGGGACTATGGACAAATTTTGGCCGATTTTCGCCATACTTTACAGTAAATTACAAAGTACATAAAACTAATTTCTGCAAAATTTGATCACGATTTAACAGTATACCGGGAGGACATGAACCCATTTCCAATACCAAACAAATCTTATCAACAGATGTTATTAGTGGAATTGTGGAAATTTCAGTCACCTAGCACCTTTTGACGGGATAACTGATAGTAAGTTGTTTTTATTGCATTCGAAATTTTATCGAAAATGTAGGTGATATTTAAAAAAAAAAATTGAACCTCTGTAGGCCCAACAAATCTAAAAAAACTAAAAATCAGGGACCGTAGATAACGGTTATCCAGAAAATCAAAAAATCTCTATGTCAGAGCCAACGGAGACCTTTTTTGATATCACTTATAACCGTTACGGTCCCTGCTAAAAATAGAATGAGCAAGATTTAAAAAAACAAGTAAGAGTGCTATATTCGGCTGTGCCGAATCTTATATACCCTTCACCAAGTTATACTTCAAAATTTTAAATATTTTTAGGTAAACAAAATTTAATTTTTTTTCCAGTTGTTTTTAATTTTTTGTAAAAAAATTTTTTTTCGATTGTTATTTAAAATTTTAAATTTTTTTTTTGTTTTTTAAATTTTTTTTTGTAAAAAAAAAATTCGGGTTAAAATTTTTTTTGCGATTTTGACCCATTGTAGGTCCAACTTACTATGGTCTTATATACGTCGTTGCAAATGTTGTCTTGGTTTTTTCCTCATATCTCAGCCATTTGTGGACCGATTTTGCTGATTTTAAATAGCAAAATTCTCGAAAGCATGTCTGACAGAATTATTGAAGATTTGGATCCCGAAGATATCTGGGGTCTTCAGAAAATTGATTTCAACAGACAGACGGACAGACAGACAGACGGACATGGCTTAATCGACACCGCTATCTATAAGGATCCAGAACATATACTTTATAGGGTCGGAAATGAAAAATGTAGAAATTACAAACGGAATGACAAACTTATATATACCCTTCTCACGAAGGTGAAGGGTATAATAAATAAACCTAAATAACTCTTGACCTAAAAGAGATAACCTACACATATGTAGATCTTCTCAAGGACTATTTATGTTTTTAATTTCCGCTCGTTAAAATCCAAGTATGGTCCAACACTTGGATTTTTAACGATTTTTTGGTGTGTAATTTTTCTAAGCGTTAAGTTTGGTGACCCCCACTGAAATTTTCCGACAAAAATTTTCGCAGAATATTTTAATCTTTAAATGTCCTTTTTGAAAGAACTTTTTTGTTCTGAACTTAAAGAGTGGAAATTGAGAGTTAAGATCTTCCACAAAAATGATCACCATAAAATTCCACAATATAACTCTGAAAATAAGAATTCTCTCAGACATTAACTTACAACATTTTTTCGATTAAAAAATAAAAGCTTTGACCCACTGTAAACAAAAAATTCAGACCAGCTGGACTATAAGTTTATTCTACAAAAATGATCTACTCAACATGCCCTTTCAGAATTATAGGGTCGCTATTCTGTTCCAATCAAAAAGTCTCAATTTGTTGGACAATGTAATTAGTAAACTGTTTAACAAAGGAACATTATTAGAAAATTCCAAAAAATAAAATAGTTTCGAATTTTCGAAAATCTAAAATATTAATATCTGTTTAGATAATTTAAGTTCGAACTTAAAGAACAATTAAACTTTCGAATTATCAATCACTTAAATTTTCAATTAGTTACATAAGTATGTATGTCGTAAACTGTTAGTAGACATTTATTCAATTTTTGAAAATTTAAAATCAAATTCAAAACTATTTTCAGAAATTCGAATTTAATTTATTTTTTTATTTTCGAAGTATAATTTTTACAAATTCATGCATTTTTCCAATAATTCAAATATATTCCATATATTTAAGCATTTTTTTAGCTATTTTTAAAAATTTAAAAATAAGTTCGAATATTCGAACTTATCGAAATTTTGAATAAATCAGCTTTTTAAATTTCCTATTTTGCGTCATAAACTATTTTAAAGACATTTTTAATGAATGTCGAACTTTTGAACATCTATATTCTATTTACATATGTATGTGTCGTCAACAGTTTGAACAATTTTTAAAAAATCGTAATTAAGTTCCAATTTTCTAAATCATTCCATCATATTCATATTATGTACATCTCGTTGATAAGCAGATTTGGGTAAAAGTTCTAATATTACAACACTGAATGTTTCAATAGAATGCTTTTTAAAAACTGTTTAAAGAAAATTTTGTAAGAATTTCGACTATTCTAATATTGGAACATTTTAATTTTCAAAACTTCTTGCTCTTATATCCAATATTACTTGTTGTAAATTATTAAACATTTTGGGAAATTTAAATAAATCAGCCAATTCTTCAACTTAAAAATAAGAAAGCATCATATTAATTCAATAATTTTCATTACAATAGATAATATAAAAACTATATTGAAATACGATAAATTAATAACACGGTGCTACGATGGAAAAAAACTTGGAAAACGACCTAGCGTAGGTTATAGGGCTTGCTGAGTACATTAGAAATTGTGTCAAAAAATTTCCAAAACACCCTCAAATTCAGAAGTTATTCTCAAAAAACCGTTTTCAGTTATGTCCGTGAACTTATCGATCTGTAACTCAGTCAGTTTCTGTCCGACTTTAAATTTTAACGGGGTTAAAAAGAAACCTGATCACGCTTTAAAATGACGTGCATTTTTTGATACATTTGTTAGTTATAAGTATTGTTTTTGTTAAGAATTTAGATATTCTTAACAAAAACAATACTTACAAAAACAATACTTAGAAAAACAAAATTTATCAACTTTTTTGATTTTAATCGCTTTTGCTTATTTTGATATGAAAGCTTATACAAATTTATACCAACGTATTAAGGAAATTTAGTTCTTAACAAACAATCGTTTTATTTATTCAAATCGGATGTAAATTGTAAAAGTTATTCAACTTTTTATTTACACCTTTTTTAGTATTTTTGAAAAAAAAAACAAAAAACTATAAAAAAATGTTTTTTCTACAATTTTTAATTTACTAGGTAAATTTTGTGGAACTTTTTTCGAAAATGTTTAATAACTTTTGCAAGTATAAACCGATTTTAACAACTAATATCTCGTTTTTTGTCTACATAAAATTGTCTATAAATTACTGTGCAAAAAAATAGGGTTTCATAGACAAAAATTAAAATAACTATTGTTGAATTTGAAAAATTAGGAAAAAAAATAAAAAAGAAAGCCAAACTATTTATAAAAACTTAAACAATTTCTAGTAATATAGATCTTATACATACATTTTATGAAAGCTTAATTCTTTATCTAACTATAATTGTTTAAAATTTTGAAATCGGTCTAAAAATGTGTGAGTTAGAGGTACTAAAGTACTACGACCTACCCTAAAACAGTTTTTTCAAAATAACTAAAAATTTTGAGGCTGTTTCAAAATCTTTGAAAACGGTTTTAGTATGTCCTCACCTAGGCCTACAATCTCCACACGCAGAGAAAAAATATAATTGTGAATGTGACTATAATATAGTTAAAAAACTTGTAACAATATTGAAATGGTTACAGTAACCATGCCCAACTATAATTTTTCTCAAGTTCTGACAAAAAGTGTCATTTTGTAGCAGAGTGTAATTTGCAACATTAAATTAATATTGTATAAAAAATTTCAACATTACTAGACTTTAATGTTTCTTCTTGATTCAATATGGTTTTCATTAATTTTAAGTAGCTTTTTCTCTGTATGTATCGTAAATTGTAGTACAACACTTTTGGACAATTTTTGTCAATTCGAAATTAAGTTATAATATTGGAACATTAAATTTTTTATAAATCGGACTCCTAAATTATAAACTAAACTGTTCGAATAACTTTTAGAAACAATTTAAAGAAATTCCTCATTTTTTGAAAATTCTGCTTCTGAAGATTTTTAGACATTTTGCGAAATTTAATTTAAATTTTCAAAAAATCAAATTTTAAATTCTCAATATCTAATGTATCGTAATCTGTAGTAAAACAGACAAAATTTAATAGTAAGTTGATTAATTCGATACAAAACAAATTAGAAAGTGTTTGGTTTTGGAACGAGTTACTAACTAACGTACCCGATTTTCTATATTCGTAATGGAAACAAAATTCGAATATTTCAAATACATACACACAGCTTGAAAAGTGAGTACACACCAGTGAATTATATGATTTTGTTTTTAAATTGTAATAAAAAAATTTTTTTCAGAACCGAACTAAATATTCAGCCTAATCTGCATCAAATCGAAACTAAACGATTGACAGATGTTCATTATCTTAAAATATCAAATAATTCACTGGTGTGTACTCACTTTTGAGGCTGTGTGTATTTGTTTGAAATATGTTCGCAGAATGTATTTTTTTGGTATTAGACTTGGAAAATATTTTGCCCCATTTTTTTATTTAACATACATACATTGCCTTTACAATCTTTATTTCAATTGCATTAGTTTTAAAAATTTCTTGCACAATTTTAATTTCACTTCATCCACTGTCCTTCGGAATTTCCCGTATGGTTTTTATGAGTAATTATTTGGAAAAATTACTTTGAAAGTAAATGATTTTAATTAAAAAATTAAATAATAAACATGTTTTAAGTATCAGCGACGTAATCGCAAAAATACAAGCAATTTTTATGTTTAGTTACAAACAACAAATTAAAAAAATAATTGTATTAAATAAAATATGTAATGTGTGTGATGTATGCGAGTAGTAAATCAAATTATGATCATTTTTGCATACTTGGCTGTCTGTTGCTGTTACTCATGGGTGACACCACCGAAAAGGAAACGTTAAATATAATAGAGTTTTTTTGCAAGTGAATAAATGTAACGTGGGAACAGGTTTTAGGTATAAAATATCCCTCTATAGAAACGAACTGACTCTATTAGAAGATGTTGAAGTTCTTAGCCTAAAGGAGTCTTAGGTTTTCAAATCTGTTAGTAAAAAGGAAGCTTTAGATCAGTGGTCTGCACACACAGACCACATACAACAACACGAATGAGAGCGAAAATCGTTAAAATTATCAAAAGGAAACCAAATTGGAGATTTTTAATGCACAATCAGAAAATTCGTTTTATGCCACATTACAATACATTTACTAATTTGTGCTTTGTTTGAGCCGATCAATGCTTTAGATGTAGAAAAATTAGATTTTTGGAAATTTTGCTATGATGAAAACTTAACTTTAGAGAACGATTTTAAAGAATTTCTTTCGATAAACCTTTTGCAATTTGAGAAGTTTTATATTCCAAATTTTTCAGAAATTTGTAGCATAAAATGATCTAGCCAACTTCTGTTGCAACCACAAAAACTTAGACACATAACTTAGCTGCTTTAGTTCCAGTTTATCGTCGCTAAAACCGCTTTTAACATTTAAAGATTAAACTTAATTTTGTAAACATGAAATTATATTTTGAATGTAACATTAAAATGCTGCTACATTTAACCAAAGTCCGTATTAGCGAATTTAATTTCAATTTAAAAATTTCCACAATTTCAAGTTCAAGTATGTTTTTGCGGTTTGTAAATTCATTCATTCCTGCAGTAAGTAGGTATATGTGTGCGTTTAAAATTTACAACATTTTATTTAAACTGTCAACAGTTGCTGGCTGCATTTTGCCTTGCAATGCCAATGCCAACCCATGTTTTTATATCTCTACAAATGCATGAAATTATTTATTTAAAATGCAACACAGCAACAACAGCAATTATTAAATGTTGCTGCTAATGCAGATGTTGAATTACCACAAACAATTCAAATGACTGAATGATACATACTAACTAATAAGAAGAGTTCATCTTAAAAACTTTCGTTTAAGAAAAAGTTTCACCCAAAATAAAATTGAAATTAATTGTGCTCGTACGTAAGTAAGTACGATGACTTAAAACGGTTTTAAATTTGTTTTGTTTTTTCATTTAACAAAATTTAGGTTTTAGTTTTATTTTTCCTTCAAGTTATAAACATAGTTGCCGTTGAACTCTGTTTCAATGACCCATATTTTATGTACTAAGACATACAATTTATATAAGTTGACCATTCTTACTTGGTTAAGAAATTTCGTATGAGTTTTTTTTTGTTTTCTTTAAACATTTAAGCCATGTTTTTATTTCTTTAATTTATGGCAAGTCTGTTTATTTTCCTTCCACAAACATGTGAAATTTTTAATTATTCTTGTTTAGGTTACAAAATACATAAACATTCATCAGTCTTAAAACGAAATGACTGATGATGACACAAAATGGGCCAACACGAAGTTAAATTTTGGTAATTTTGATAGCACTTGTTTTCTACAGCGACCTCAAGGTGCTTTAAGCAGCATGTGTATTAGGAAATATTGATATTTTCGTGGAAATTGATTTATGTACTAAATGTTTGTGTTAGAGGAATGAAAGTTTTTAATGATTTAATAACAAAAGAACATTTTCTTTATATTAATATTCATTTGTTTTAAATAAGAATTTAATAAATAGATTTAAAATCAATGTGAGTTTCCCATCATGTTTAACTGAAGGTATTTGTGAGAAATTATTAGAAAAATTCATTAGAAACAAATAAAACATAATAAACTTCAACTTTATTCAAACCTAGTTACAAGACTACTTAGTTACACATACTAAATCTAGAACAATACAGAAACACGGAGCATTGGATATCAAATTGAGAATGATTTGAAATTAAACTCCTCAATTTATTATAAATTTGAGAAGTTTCTTTATTCCAGTTACCGTTACCCCTAAAATACCTTTTTTTTTTTTTTTTTTTTTTATTATTATTTATTTTCAACAACTTTTCAGCCAATCCCGACCATATAATACCCTACACTGAGTAAATAAGCAGAAAAATTGTTCTTTTAAAATTTCAATAATTTATTTTCGTGAATGATTTTTGGAAGTTGGCCTTATATGGGATCTATGACTAATAATGTACCGATCATTATAAAATTTCCTGACATGACTTCGGATATCTATATAAATTAAAGAGTTATGACCGATAAAGTCCAATTTCGGGAGGACATTTGTATGGGGGCTAGGTGAAATAATGGACCGATTTCAGGTAGTTCCAATAGGCTTAGTCCTTGGGCAGAAACAAATGTATGTACCAAATACATACACTATAGTGGTGTAGTGTATAAAAAATTGTTCCAGGAGTGGTGATTTTGACATAAAAGACAAAGATCGCCCAGGCCATCAAAAAAAGTTTGGAGAACAACAAGTAAGAGAGCTATATTCGGCTGTGCCGAATCTTATATACCCTTCAACAAATTATACTTCAAAATAAAAATTTTAAATATTTTTAGGTAAACAAAATTTATTTTGTTTTCCAAAGTTGTTTTTTTCATTCTTTGGAAAAACAATTTTTTCAATTTTTTTTAAAAAACTTTTTTTTTGTTTTTTCATTTCTAAAAAAACTTTTGGTTAAAAAATAATTCGGGTAAAAAATATAAAATGAAATATCTATCATTAGATATCGATATTGTCTATATTAATGATTTAGTAATCCAGATATAGGTAAAAAATCATGGTTGTCCTGGTTTTTTCCTTATATCTCAGCCATTTGTGCACCGATTTTCTCGATTTTAAGTGTATGTAATTTATTTGGGGACAGACAGACATGGCTTAACCCTCCGTTAGTCGCAATCATTTTCAATCGAGACTAGTGGCAATGTATTAAATTGATATCAATAAAAGAAAGGCGCCTTTGAAAATAATCTCTTCACTTTTTATTTCAAAAACATAAAAACAATATTAAATTTAAAGTATTGTTACGAAATTGTACTTGAATTCAAATATAACGATTTTAAGGGCTGATTTAAAAGTAGCATAATGCTTTCAAATGACAGTGCTGTAATAGCAAACTGTAACATATCTGTGGGCATTATTAAATAAAAGCTTTCAGTTGATTTGATCGTAAGTTGGCAACGCTGTATTCGAATTCGAATATTCAGTTAAAGAACATTGTAGAAATAGAGCTTTCTAGATGGTAATGCAGTGTTATAAATAGTGGCAGAGATTGCAGTAGTGAGTTTATTTATCAGAGACGCTTTTCGAATAAACATCAACTGAGTGCCTTAAAGTGTGTTGTGTTTTTCAAGTAAATTCATGTACATTATAAAGTGTGTCTTTATTTCTGCGAATTTATAAATGTGCATAAAAAAAACACTGAGTGACTATTTAATTCTGTTGTTGTACATTTTAAATAAATAAAGAGTTGTTACAATTTTCAAACTACTAAACGGCTTTTATTTGCAATCAAAAGTATCCGGTTTATTTAAAGGAAATAAACCAAACGTTTTGAAAAGGTTAAAACGTAACAATTGGTGTCAGAAGTGGGATTGCAAATTAATAAGCATGAAGTTTGAAGAACTAAAAGTTGAACAACTCAAGAAAGAATTGAGTAAGTTGGAGCTACAAACAGCAGGTAACAAGGCTTTGCAGAAGAGGCTGATAGACGAATTCAAGAGACGTGATATTGACATCGGTGCTTACAAATTCGAGTATAAGGAAGAAATAGAAGTTTCTACACGTTCAACAACAAGCAGCATTGATTTAAGCACAATGTTCGCGGCTATGATGAAAAAAATGGAAACAGCCCACGAGACATTTCTATCTAAATTTTTAAAGTAAACAACGAGAAGCTGTTGGCTGAAGTTAAAGAAACTAACAACGAAAAACTTCTACCAAAACTTCAAGAATCTTCTAGAGCCACAGATAAGAAAATTCAGAAAATCCGGTTTATTTAAAGGAAATAAACCAAACGTTTTGAAAAGGTTAAAACGTAACAGTATTTAAAAGAATAATAAAATTAAAATTGCAGTATAAATATATTTTTATCAAAAAATAGCTTAAAACATGTGTTTAAAAAAATTTACAATCAAAATAATTTTGCATGTATCAACTAGATCAGCTGCGAGTAACGGAGGGTTAATCGACTCCGCTATCTATAAGGATCCAGAATATATATACTTTATAGGGTCGGAAAATTATATTGTAGAAATTTTGTTACCCTTCTCACAAAGGTGAAGGGTATAAAAATGTAATTATTAAAAACAACACAAAATCGTCAATACTCAAACTTAACTCTAGTACTTCTACTGTTACAACTACATCAAAGTAAACCATAATGTTAAGTACATACTGCTGTTAAGGGATAAGCATAATATGATGTTATTAAGTTATTATGTTACTAGCACCTTAAGCACTGCTGTAAAATGTATCGTTAACATTTTATACAGAGAATATTGCTACCAGACACTAGATGTCGCCTCTAATATATCTAAAGGTTTGTGTACTAACTAAGACGTGTAGCCAATCACAATTGAGTAAAGGTTTTGTGCATCGCTTAATTTTATTTTCTATATTTATTATCGTATTTATTAATACGAGGGTCAGCTGAAATATTTAGTAAGCCTTTAAATAAATTTATAAAATTTTTCATAAGGGCTGAAATTAAAAAAGAAAATTATTAATGACAAAGAAGTTGTTTAGTGGATGATTTCGGTGAATCATGATGATTTTAAAATAAATGTATCATAGCAGATCTGGAAGAAACCGTAAGTTATTTTGGCTTAAATGAGGTACAGAATTGTTGACCTGAGTTTTGCGGCCAAAGCTGAGTGGTTTAGAAACTTTTCTTCTTTTTATAATTCGGTATCTCGGGAGCTATTGGAGATATCCTAACGAAATTTCACAAGGCTGGAGCTGAGGTGTTTTAGAATTTATTTAAAGTTGTTCAGTATCGTAGCCGAAATGGTGACCAGGGTTTTGGTAAAAAAAATGCAAACATTTCATTAATGATCCGAATGAGTGACATTTAAAATATTAATAGACCTTGAGAAGATCTACATAAAATACGCTTAAATATTTGGGTTTATTAATATTAAAATACGCTTTAAATTCAAGATATATTTGGGTTTATTTATTTTTTTCTTTAAATTTTGCTCGATCTTATTTTTTCTCGTTTTTTAGCTATGGAGGACCTACGGAGTCATCGATTTTTTTCAAATATCAGCTATATTTATAAAAGTTAGAATTATCTAAATTTTAAACATGTAAAAAGATCCATATCTTTGAAGTTCTTTCCCAAAATAGTTCCTATATTTTTTCTTTTATAGAGAAACATTTTCTGCGGGACTATATATAAATTATATACAGGTAGGCCTCCATTTACGCGGTTTGTTGGGCCCAAAAAAGTAGCGTGTAAATCAAATTCGCGTAAAACGAGGTTCTAATTTAGAACGAAATGCTTTTGTGGGACCAGTAATTTTTTATTTCGCGTAAAACAATACATCAGTCACATAACAAAAAAGAAATTGGGACCTAAAAATCGCGTTAAATAGAAAACACATATGTACATACATATCGTACATAGTTCACTCGGCCAATGGCTGTCAACTCAGCAAACACTGCTGCTACAACAACAACAACACAAAAATTCAAAATCGAGTTTTTGATTGATTGAACAATTGCCAAGAATAGAGTATTATTATTGATTTTATAACGTATCCTGCAAAAACAATAAAAATGTAGTTAAAAAAAATATTTCTTATCGAAAATTAAAGAAAAAATGTCAATTAAAAAAACAAAATATTTCGTTTCTTGTTGTTTGTTGCCGCGTTATATAAAAATCGCGTAAAAAAAGTCGCGTATTTGAAAAAATGGTTGCTAATTTGAGTTCGCGTAATATCGAATTCGCGTAAATAAAGTACCGCGTAAATGGAGGCTTACCTGTATGATACGGAAAGAGAACTTCATGCATAAGCGTGTAAAGTAAAATCTGACTCATTTAGACGGACATAGGCCCCCTTAGGTCCTATCCAAACTTGGATATTTTTTTTTTAAATTGTAGGTTTGAGTAAAAAATTTTAAAAACATAAAGCACCGATCCTCGAAAAAACTCTATATTTGTAGAGTTGTATGTGTTATTTAAACATTCACACTCACTTTTTGGAACACATTTTCCCCATTTTAGGAATTTTATGAATTCAGACATATACTGACTGCAAGTATATGTTTGAGTTCATAAATTTTTAGAAAAACCGAAATGTGAAGATTTAAACTTAAATATCTTTCAAACTATAACCAGCTGCTTTCTTAAAAAATGTCATTCGTTTAAATCAGTCCATATTAGCACAAGTTACAAGCTGAACAAAGTTTAACTAACCCTAGGTGGTCAACTTTGACAACTTGTATCACACCTTGTATTCTAACAGGGTGGTCACAAATTAAATTTTCTTTAAGCCTATGTCCTCCTCTACAAGTTAACTTCATTCAGCATTGTATTGAAGTTTGGCTTAACTCACTACAAACGCAATGACAATTCAATATATGAAATTAAATAATTGCCAAACTTATTTTCGTCATTAGTTTTAATTTGGAAAAACTCCTTTGCTGAACTTATTTATTTCCGTTAAACCAACTCCTTTCAATACGAAAACAAAATCGCCTTAAAACATGATTTATAAACTTTAAAATTCTGTAGACACTTATAATCCCAAATAACACAAGGATCAGCACGAGCTTTCCTCTTTGCCAAATACATACTAAACCATTTTGCACGATTGACAAATATTTCAACACAACAACAGCAACAGAAAACAACTAAAACAAAAAATGGGGGGAAATAAAAAAACTAAATACTCTCGTGCTGACAAAAAAAAAGGAACAAAGAAATTAAAGACAACTCCACTTTGGTACGTGAACACGACAAAAACAGGAATCAGAAAAAGTATTTTCACATTTCCAAATAGAAAAATATTTAGTATATGAACAAAAATAAAAACCAAACTAAACAAAAAAAAAAAAACAGCACCGGAGTTCAATTTGCTTGAAATGACAACTTGTAGCAACATGTTTTATGTGAGAACTAGAACAACAGCAACAGCAACAACAACTACAACCAATAAAACATAACCAACAAATAGCTTTAAAAAAGTGGATACTAATCCTTTTTTTATAATACAATTGCAGACGCGACATGTATTTCAGTGGCAAATAAAACGTGAAATAAACTTAAAAAACTGCATACAAATTAAATATAACAATAACAACAACAAAAAATATGTCTGCCACATTTAAGTGCACACAAACAACCAGGATAAAGCAAAAAGTTGTAAAAAATTCACATAAAAATGGAAAACAACATTGACAACAACAAATAGTAAAATTACTCCCAAAGCTCATAAATAATGACTCAATATGAAGCAAGTGTCCATTTAAATACTTTCAATTATTAATCACACATAAAACACAACTCGCAAATTCAGCCACCATACAACATACAACAACTAGTGTTGCAAATACAATTCAACCAACAACTACAACCGAAAGGACTAGAGCGGCAAAGTCGAAGTAATAATAAAAACAACTATAAGTAACCAAAGTGTGAGTGGCAGGATATAAAACGGACATACATAAACATTGCCTGTCTCTCTCTTTGCTTGTGTTCGTACATGTATATGGCGGAACACTAAACCAGATATCCGTTTATAATAAAAAAGATGAAAAAATAACTAAAACAACACCAACAATTGGAATGACAATATTAAAACCGAGAAGTACTAAAAGACGCATTCAAACAACAGCAACAACCATAAAAAGCCAAAAAACTACAACACGCGATTAAAAAATAAAATAGACAACAACAAAAAGAAGACAGGAATACACAAAGTTGTGACAAATCTTTGGGAAAATCCTTGGGTAAATAGAGTTTAAAAGATTTTATTCATTTTTAAAGGAAATTGCTAAGAAAAGTTTCAAGTGACATTTGTAGAATATATCAAAGTTGACCATCAAACAGAAGTACAGTGAGACCTCAAAATTCTGTGTTTGTGATTTTGATTTACTCGACTATATAATGATCTCAACATAAATAAGTATATTGAATCAGATGAAATACCAGCACTGGTCTTAAGGAAGGGCTGTTCGATGTCATTAGCTAAACTTTTTAACCGGCTAATTTTCTCCATGTTTGAAGGTTGCCAAGGGAACAAGAATTTCTAACAATGAATAGCATTTTGTTCGCCTCTTTCTAAAGCTGTAGAAATTATGAAAATTTGGAGTCCAACAATTTACTTAGCGAGAGCCAGTATAGCTCTGAATAGGCTCTGTCGTTCCATTTAACATTTTGCAGAATGATAGCTGTACACAATTACAAGGGCTTCGAAAGAATGTGTCATGGTACACTTTAATCACAACTAATTGCTTTTGATTTCTCTACTAACTTCTCTCGATTTATATCGAGCTTTATTAAACATCGCACTATAAGTCATTTCTGTTATGGTTACTTTTGGTTGATAAGGATTCCGTCTAGCTCGTCTAATTTCCAAGGAGGTTCACTTATCAATAGCGTAACTTAACAAGAAAACAAAATCGAAGGAACACAAAAAAAAACACACACAACAGTTCTCAGAGACAGGTTTTAGTCCCTCTTCTCGCTCTCCCATCCTAGTCGTGATTCTCGCCCCAGCGTTTCCCAGCGACCCAAACTCCTTTTCCACTTACCTAACCAGAATAACAGAGTAAGTCTGGAGACTTCAAACTAAGGTTCCAAATTTCCCGGACTTTTTCTCTTCCCGGGATAAAAATCGTTTCATTCCCATGTAACGAAAAACCAGTAAATTGGTTTCGAATAAATAATGAGTGAGTCAAAAAAAACTTATACACACTATTTCAAAACTTATTCTATTTATGTTTATTTATTTTTTTTTAAATTTGTTCCATCTTTTTTTAGTTTTTTAGATAGAGAGTTAAGATCTTCCACAAAAATGATCCCCATAAAATTCCATAATATAACTCTGACCATAAGAATTCTCTCAGATATTAACTTACAACATTTTTTTCAGTTAGTATACTGCTCCCTTCGATCACAAAATTAAAACTTTGACCCACTGTAAAAAAAAAATCCGGCCAGGTGGACTATAAGTTTATTCTACAAAAATGCTCTACTCAACATGCCCTTTCAGAATTATAGGGTCGCTAATCTGTTCCAAAAATGCTGTTGGACAGTGTTATTAGTTCGGGACAGTCTCCTAGAACTGCTGCGTATTTTATCATATTTCTTTATATGACAAAAGGATACATTAAATAGGCCTTATCAATTTTACACGGCGCGCCGCGGTTTGTCATTGAGAGCAAAGGCCTTGCTTACTTGCTTCTGTTGGAGCGCTGCTGAATCGAGGCTTTAAAGAGGGTTATTATTGAAAATATTATTAATGAATTCCGCATAAAAGTTAACGAGTAGTTTTGTACATAAAAACTACAAAGTGAAGACCTAGCATTTTTGTGTTAACTATGTTTAATAAAATGTGGCACCGATCTGCTTTATTGAAAACTAGCATTTGAATGAGAATTTTGTTGATATAGTAAATAGTCGAAGTTGTTCGGCCCCTGAGGGCTATAGCCTCTTACCAATGATATAAAATCTAAGTTAAGTTTGCCACTGATATTTTCTAATAACAGAAAATATAAAATTATCCAAACCAAATGTTTTTATAAAAAATTCACAAATATCGGTAACCGTATTATATTGGTGATGGGTATATAAGAATATAATAGTCTTACTTCATTTTTATATTATCGATTTCTGTCATTGTGCAGTTAAACTCACATTTGCCTACACTAAACACTGATATTTCCATGTCGTTTTTCCCAACAGATGTATGTCTTTTATATATTTTTAGAGAACTATAAATTACTATTTAGTTTTAACAAAATAATTATGAAATGATTTCAAACATCAGAACGGATTTAAGAACGGTTTAATATTGTTACGTTTTTACCTTTTAAAAACCGTGATTTATTATTTTATATAAACCGGAATCTTCTAATTGCAAATAAAAGCGATCAGTAGTTTAAAAATTGTAACAACTCTTTATTTATTTAAATTTACTCTACAATTTAAATAGTCACTTTCTTTTAATTAGAGATGCTAAACGAGGAATCCCGTTCCCGAAATTCCCGGGGTTTTTTAATTTGAAATCCCGGGGTTTTCGGGATTTTCCAAATCCCGTTTTTCATAAATAAATAGGGGAAATTGTAATTTTCATTCTACATCTAACAAAACTCAATTTAAATCCTCTTCAAATGAAATTGATTTTATCTCAGATGAGGAGCTCGAACAAAATGAAAATATTTCGATTGCTAAAAGGCTAAAAGATATTATTAATAAATGTAAAAACCCCAAATAACAATAACGAAACCAAATTATAATGTAGATTTTCAACTTGCAAAAGAAATAGATCATTTTATTTCTGAAGGAACAAGAGAAAAATACTTGCAGATTTGTTATAAGTATTTGCAAACGGGTTTGCCAATGTGAAAGATGGAATGTGAAAGATGTTTTTCGGAAGCAGCATATGTCGAAAACAAAATTTGTTCCAGAATGGCAGATGAAATCATAGATGCAATAGTATTCTTAAGAAGCTATTTAAAATAAACACTTTTTTATACTAAAGTACGGTTTTTCTCCAGTATGTCGATTTTTTTCACGAAAAATCGTATAGCAGAAACGCATTCTACGGAAAATTCTAAGAAGAAACCATAGGTCTAAAATCAAATCCTATCGAATTTCGTCTTTTATCCAATGATATTGCAGTATATATATATTTTTTTTAATAGTATTATTTTTTTATTGGATAAAAGACGAAATGCGCAAGATAGGATTTGATTTTAGACCTATGGTTTCTTGGGGATAATTTCTTAGAATTTTGCGTAGATTGCGTTTCTGCTATACGATTTTTTACGTTTTGATCGTCCATACAAATCGACCCGGCCTAATGTACATTTTTTATTGTTATTTCTTCTTATATAATGTACTCATGCAAGTATTTTATGCTTTTTAGTGTCTAATAAAAATTAATTGCTAAATAAAAAATTTAATTTCAATTGTAAAGACATAATTATGTACGTTTCTTTCTTATAATTTTCGGGATTTTAGATTTCCCGAGATTTCGGGATTCTTTACCAAATCCCGAACCCCGGGATTTTTAAAAATCAGTCCCGATTAGCATCTCTACTTTTAATACACACACACTTTAAAAATACACCGGTAATACAGTTGAAGTTAACTCTAACAGTGTCTACTATATGCTAATTCACTTACAACACGCTGTTACTATTTATATACATAGCGTCATCTTCTACACGCAGGGAAAAAATATAGTTGGGCATGGTTACTGTAACCATTTCAATATTGTTACAAGTTTTTTAACTATATTATAGTCACAGTAACCATTTACATGATTGTGGTAACCATAATATGGTTAACTTACGATTTACATGATTGTCTCAACCATATATATGGTTACAGTAAACATATATATGTTTGTGACAACCATTTATATGATGAAGGACTTATCATATTATGGTGCTCTCGGCTTAAGGCTTATCATAATCTGAGAACAACATATTATGATAAAATAATTCATCATAAATATGGTTGCCACAAACATATATATGTTTACTGTAACCATATATATGGTTGAGACAATCATGTGAATAATAAATTAACCATATTATGGTTACCACAATCATGTAAATGGTTACTGTGACTATAATATAGTTAAAAAATTTGTAACACTATATAAATGGTTACAGTAACCATGCCCAATTATATTTTTTCTCTGCGTGTAGAAGTCTCATGAATAATAAAAAGGGCAACACTGGTATGTTATATTTCCACAATGATCAATTACTCATGGTAATATTTATATACATGATGAATGTTGCAAGCAGCCGCTACAGACCATTAAAGTCAAATGGATAATGCAATTTTGTAACAATATTGTTCAATTTGAGCAACATAATCTTTAGCAAATATGTATAGCAAAAAAATTAGTTTCCTGCTGTATAGTCAGGTTTTAATTACTTAATTAATTAAATTTGTACTACTTGCATAACCTGTCAGTCGTATTTGTATGCTAATTCCATCCATAAATAAAAAAAACCCAAAATTTCAATACCTGCTGAATTGTTTTCTCTAATAACAAAAAATACGAGAAAAAAAAACCCAAACAATATTAGTATAAATCCTTTGAAATCTATGTTTTTGACACATGCTACACTTGTGTTTATTTTCACTCTTTTTATTCAATTTTTTTTCAGAAAAAATAACTAAAACAACAGCAGCTACTAAACACTAATAGTATTAAGGACAATACAACACAATATATATAAACGAACGTACTTTACCACATACTAACTCAAACCAACAACTATTGCTCATCGCAGTCATATCATCAACAACAGCATGTCTAGAAGTTTATGTAACTGTCACTGGTCACGTCATGTGTCAAATATGCGTCATTGTTGGAATAAAATATTTTTTGTGATCATACGTGTAATGGTGGTTATAAATCAAACCATTATAATGGCACCATTTATATACTTTAAAAGCTCTAAGAAGACCAACATCACTACAACCACACCGAAAAATGATTATCCTGCAACTGTAAAAGTAACTTGGAAATTTCGCACTCATCGTTTGGTCACTGTTATGGCCATATTTCTTTGGATTTTCTATATAGCGGTCTCACCATTCATGGTTAAAATTGCTTCGGATTTATATTCAAATACTCGCCGGCATCAGGATAATTTCTTCATCATTGTAGCCAAATTTACCATGGCCAATGATGTACTCTGCTCCCTGATCATAATGGCCAGCCACATTTGGCAACGTGAGAAGATTGTACAAATTTTAAACTTATTCAATGAAATTTTGATGAGAATTGAACAATTGGAGAGCAATTTTGTGGGTTTTAAAATAACGATGGCCTTAATTTTTAAATTCGGCTTAACTATATATGAAATGTTATTGAGTTTACCATTTCTAGTAGCGGCCTCATCCAGATTATCCACCCAAAGCATAGTGGCTTTTTTGTTTACCCTCTATCTGCAAGAACTGAGTTATATTTTTGCCCTAAACATCTTTACATTTATACTGCTTGTGCTCAGCTGTTCACTGCAATTGGAAAAGGAATTGGAATGCAGCCTTAACATAGGCAATGATTTTAAAATGTCGCAGTTAATACGCTTGCAGGATTCTTTGCAAAAGCTGATTGGCCTGTTTCTCAGCACTTTTCAATTTGGCATCTTTTTAATCATCTTATTGTATTTCGTTACGATTTTAAGCAACATTTACGCCATGTTGGATTATTATGTGACCAATCATCAACTATTTCGCACCTTTATCACTTATATCTTTAGTGTGGCCGTGGAATTGTATTGTCTGATCTTTGTTTCCTATTTATGTGAACGTAGTCAGCGCAAGGTCAAGGATTTATTTTTGCAACGTGAAGAATTGTATTTCTTGAAGGTATATCATATTTGAAATGTTAGTTTTATTTTGAGTTTGTCGAAATGGAAGTTGTTTTCTTATATTATGTTTTTTATTTGTTCTTTTCCAGCTTTCAGAAGAGTCATTGTCAATAGTGGAAACGGACCTGTTGTGGCCTCATTTGCATGAATTCCAGTTACTAGGATTATATAAATTGAATAATGAATTTGGTTTGTTTCTCTTGGCTTATTCTATAAATTTTATTATGATTATTTTGGAATTTGAAGTCAATAAAGCAGCACTTAAATGAAAATCAAGAAATTAAAAGAAATTTTAATAAGAGTTTCCAACATATTTTAGATCTATTTAAAATCGTGTACACAATAACTCCATTCAATCTCGGAATGTGAGAGCTGCGCCAATCAAATTTCACGGCGGCTGACAGTAAATTATCAAAAATAAACAACTTAATAAAGGAACTTATTTCAAAACGGCAGCCGATTTATATTGAAAAAAATTATGCGATGGCGAATTTTAAAATTTAGCTTACTGTCGTTTGCCGGGGCTCTCACGACAACAGAAATCATGGTGAAGATTCTTAGTTTCAGTCAAGATAATGTTTATAAAAATAATTTGTTTGCTACAAAATGTAAATGGTAAAGAAAGAAATTTTATACTCGTAATACGAAATATTATTTTATACTTGTAATAGAAATATGAAAATATTCGTTCGAAAGTTCAATACATGGCAATAATATTTAAAAATGATGTAGAGATGACAAACGGGGAATCCCGTTCCCGAAAATCCCGGGGTTTTCGGGATTTCTTAAACCCCGAAGCCCGGGATTTTTAAATTTTAAATCCCGGGATTTTCCAAATCCCGTTTTTCATAAATAAATAGGGGTAATTGTAATTTTTGTGTGCCTTTTTTATGCATTTTGACATTCTACATGCCCGAATATCGCAAAGTGATGTTCAGCAAAGTTGTTAAGCTCAACTCCTGCTACAAGATAAATAAAAAAGGAAAGCGGTATTTTTGGTTTTCCTTGAGTGGGGCTCTGGAAAATCAATTCTTCACATTTTCACATTATAAGTTATCTAACAAAACTCAATTTAAATCCTCTTCAAACGAAATTGATTTTATCTCAGATGAGGAGCTCGAACAAAATGAAAATATTTCGATTACACAAATGCTAAAAGATATTATTAGTAAAAGTAAAAAACTCCAATAAGAATAACGAAACCAAGTTATAATGTAGATTTGCAACTTGCAAAAGAAATAGATCACTTTATTTCTGAAGGAACAAGAGGAAAATACTTGAAGATTTGTTATAAGTATTTGCAAACAGTTTTGCCAATACGAATCGGCAGCAGCATATGTCGGAAACAAAATTCGTTCCAGAATGGCAGACGAAACCATAGATGCAATAGTATGATTTTTAGTGTCTAATAAAAATTAATTGCTAAATAAAAAATTTACTTTCAATTGTAAAGACATAATTATGTACGTTTCTTTCTTATAATTTTCGGGATTTTAGATTTCCCGAAAATCCCGAAACCCCGGGTCGGGATTTCGGGATTCTTTACCAAATCCCGATCGCCGGGATTTTCAAAAATCAGTCCCGATTAGCATCTCTAGCCGTGTGTCACGAATAACACGGACAATGTTGGATTTCACGTGAACCCACATGAAATAATCGCGCGGCCTTGGAGGCCAATTGACAGGACAGGTCGAAATCTGGTTAAAAAAGTAATAATTCATGGCGCGGTAACGATCTCCATTAACCGAAACGCGAGCGCCGGTCTCACACAACTGCATCGTTGAATATAATTTTGCGATAAAACATTCGTATATAAGTTGCGTGAATCAATGACGGATTTTGAAAATAAATTTGGATAATTTGGTAGCGTTGTTCAAGTGTCAATCTATTCATGATGAATTGGCAGAGTAAACTGATCATAAATGTCAAAAAGTGAGAGCAGTATGACAGATCGTTTGACAGTTAACCATTTCGTAAGTTCTATCGGGTATAAAAATACTTATTTATTAATTTTATAAACACGTCTGAAGAAAACCATGGTAGAAATCCTTAGAATTCATCGTGGAATCTTCTCCTACGATTTTTTGTGAAAAAATCTAATTTTTCGGCTATAAAAATATTGCCGGGAAATTAAGAACTTCACCCAGAGAAAAAAATATGGTTGTACATTTTAACCATATTATAGTCACATTATTTATACCCTACACCACCATAGTGGGGAGGATATATTGGGTTAGTGCTGATGTTTATAACGTGCAAAAATATTGTCCCAACACCCACCTTAAAGTATAACAATCTGCTCTGGATCACCTTCTGAGTCGATTAAGCGATGTCCGTCCTCCGTCTGGCCGTCTGTCCGTCCATGTAAACCTTGTAATAGCTACAGGTCGCAATTTCAAAGATAATTCGACAAAATTTCTTCTATTATCCCAATGAAGAAGCCTATTGAATTTGGTTAGAATCAGTCCATTATTTCTCCTAACCCCCATACGATTGCCCTATCTGAAAATAGTTAAGCTCTCATAAATACCTTAGTTATATAGATATCCAAACCAATTTCAGCAAAAATAAGTTTTATATAAACCGATCTTTTTATATACCTATATATACAAAAATCATGTCACAAAATTTGTAAGGATCGGTCCATAATTAGTCATAGCTCCCATGTAATGCCCACTTCCGAAAATCATTTTAAAGAGTATAGCTATTTTAAAAATGTTGTTATTCAAATAAAATTCATCATAAAATTAGGTTTCATATATACAGAAGTCATGCCACCTAATTTTATGACGATTGGTTCATAATTATTTTGCTGTAGGGTATCGTATGGTCAGGCTTGACCGACTATACTTTCTTACTTGTTATTTATATGATTGTGGTAATCATAATATGGCTTACTTACGATTCACATGATTGTGTCAATCATATATGTACATGGTTGCAGTAAACAAGTATGTTTATGACAACCATATTAAATGGATGGAATATTACGGTTTCATGTCTGGCCGCATATTCTGGGTAACTTTCGGCCAATGCACGCTTCAACAGAATCAGTTTCGTTCGGTACAGGTTCCCTGTAATGGTCTGGTCAGATTTTAGCTGCTCTTAATAGATAGGATCCTTTTGGTCCTACCAAACACAGAGGGCGCTGCGAATTATGGCCCCAGGAAATATTGCTCCAATGTGGAAAATGAAAAATGACCCCAAAAAATAACACAGGGCACAACAACACGAAAGTTTGGGGACTTTTTATATTTGTTCTTTGGGTAGATTTTACGTTTAATCAGACATGAAAAAATGCCCCAGAATAAGGAAATGCAAAAAGGCCCCAATAATTATTTTAATTTTACTTTAGGGCTATTTTTCATTTCTTAAAAAAACAATATTTTTTAATCATTTATTTACAAGAAAGGCATTATTTAGCGAAGCCGCCTGCCGCGTTCTATGGAGGAGAAAGCGCCTAAGAGCTGGCGCAGGCCGTCAAGCTGAAAAACTCAAAACTATTTTTGGGGTGAAATTTCATTTATATATTTGGGCCAATTTTTCATAAAGAAGAATTATCCCAGAATTTGGGGTCATCTTACATTTCAGCATTGGGGTAATTCTTCATAATTTTGGGATGATATTTCATTAAAAAATTTGGGTGATATTTCCTAATGAATAATGGCCCCGAAATTGGGGTAATTTTTCGTTTTCAACTTTGGGGCCATATTTCCTGGGGCCATAATTCGCAGTGCCACACAGACCATTACCTTAGCGGAATTGACTTTGGTGTCGATTCGGCTGGTTGGCCGGGCTTCACATACGATCTCTTACTCTTTGGGTTATTGTAATGGATCCATTTTTCATCGCAAATAATGATTCGGTGCAAAAATGATTTTCTTTTATAGCATTGAAGCTTTATTTCTGACATGCAAAATCGTATTTCAAGGTCCCTCGTATCTCACCCAATTTCCCTGCCTTTGGATAAATCCTGCTGCTCGCAAACATTTTGAAATTGCTGAAATTGAGTAGCTCCCAATGATTTTGCAAGCTCTTGTAGAATTTTACAACAATTTTCTTGGAGTAATGCCTCCAATGCTTGATCTTCAAACTATTTGGCTGTTTGTTTTCAGTGTCAAAATCACCACTTCTGCACCGCACAAACCATCTCTCGCACGTTGAAATAGATGGAACACATTCGCCATAAGCTTTGGTGAGCAATCTGTGTGCTTCAGCTGCACTTTTTGTCAACTTAAGAAGTAAAGCAAAACTTCCCGCATATAACGATTCGTTGCTGCAAAATTCAACATTTTTAAAGCAAAAAAAAACTGTTTAAAAACTTTTAAAACATTATTTTATAAAGAACACAGAAAATTTTGGACTCCAGCATTAATTCTTAGATTCTATTTAACTATTCTGCATAAAGTCTAAAGCACTTCCTTAAAATAACTAAAGAAAATCAAAATTCCCTTACATAAATTACTAAACATTCACTATTTAAAGGAAAAAAATTCCCCTAAATGTAAATAGGAAAAATAAACAAACTTGAACTCTCATGCCAAATCTTTACATACATTAAAAAAAACAACCAAAATACATTTTGAAAATTAACGATTAACAAGGAAATGACAAATGATGTTGTTATTTTCATTTTCTACTTATTTTGTCGATTTTGTTTTTAAGCATCAACTACCCCACAAGGCAAAAGATACAGCAACAAAGTAGCTGTCTCTCATGCAGCAAAAACATGCTGATTAGCTGGCTTAAAGGAAGTTAAAATGATTGATAGAAATCTGATTTGATTTAAACAACACAACACAGACATTCAAACAAATCAAAAGTAAAGGTAAAATCGTTTTACATGCACTTATTTTTAGCAAATAAATTGCCAATGTAGAAAAAACATGCCAAGGAACGCCTTCTTTAGATGGCAGACAGATTTCAATACAAGTAGCTCATTTAGCACACAAAAAAACGGGGGAAAGTTTCAAAGAAAGGCCAAATCAGTTTTGAATTCAACAAACGAAATGATGTCATTCCGTTTGTATATATTTGAATTAAAACGCAATTTTATGAATAATTGCGATTTAACCCATGAGTAAATAAAATCTATAAAGTTTTCTTTTGTATGTCTATTTCTATATTTTTATTTTTGTCAAATATGAATTATAATCAACATCCTTTGAGCGTTTTCTAAATGTTTTTGTAGACTAAAGTTGTGTAGCAAAATAAGCGGAAACCGGAAATGGGAACGGATGCTTTTTACAAACATATCAGAGCGCAAAAATCAAATTGGTTGCCATTTAAAAATTACTCTTATGAGTTCACAATAACAAACGACTTAAAATTACATGCAAACCTAAACAGAGATGTGGCAAATCCATACATACATTTAACATGTGAATGAATATGTTAAAGGCAAATGTATGTATGTTTGGTAACAGAATCTGTAGAAAGAAAAACGAAAACAAAAACATTTATGTATGAAGAAACTCAAGAAGCCAATTATTGTGGTAACAGTTTATCTAGTGTTTCGCTTTCTGGCCAAGTTAAAGCAACAATTGTAATGGGAACAGTGTTAACAGCAGCAATAAGAAATACATGGGAATGTGACAACAGAACAAGAGAGAGAGTAATTGATTTAAAGAGAGCAAAAGTGTGTGAGAGTATTAAAGAAACGAATGATAAAACTCGTTGCAGTTATTTTTGTCAATTGAATAGGAAAATAAATAGTGCTGCTATTTTGGTGATTTTTTCTGTAATATATTAAATTTTATTTCACATTTTTAATTTTCTTTCTTTTCATATATGGACACTTTTCGGTTTTTCTCCAGCTTTAATATCCTTGAACCTCTCCTATAACTTGTTCTACATTTTAAAGACATTATAATGGTGTACTAGATTCCTTAATTTCGTTCTTAGTTTTTATAAAACTTAAAAAAAATCGCTCAATAAATAAATTAATACATTTTTTTCTCTAAATAATTAAAAACTGTTATTTGCACTAAACTAACAATACAGCTAAAAATATGTAATTTTGTGTAAAACTCCGCATGGGCATTACTTACATATGGGCAATTCCATATCATCGTACGTGACATTTGTACGCCTATAGGGTGGAATAGATTTTGGAAAAATAAGAGTATCTGAAAAATAATATGGTCTTTATGTTCCATTCAATAATTAAAAAAAAAAAAAGTTCTTTCGAAATATTGTTGTCAAAAATATTGAGCGAAATAAAGGTATATCGTACGTGACATAAAACGGAAGTCATTTTGAGGTACATGTAGAAATATGCGAAAATTTTCGAATCGTAAAAGGCGTTATGTTTTCTTTTAATTTCTTACACTAAACGAAATATTTTTCCTTTACAATCTGTCATATTTAAATGAAAACAATCTTTGGATGATTTTGTAATAAATAAATATTAATATCGTACGTGACATACCGTACGTGACATAGTTTTCTCTTATAATAAAACAATATATATTCTGTAAATATATGTATACAAAAACTAAAAAAATTAATAGAAAATGTACATTCGGTTTCAATAAACAATTTGACAACAGCAAAAAAACAATCAGAGTCAAATTAATTTCATACCACAAGTTAGTTTTCGCCGCAGTTTTAGCCTAAAACATACCTAAAACATTAAAAAATTAAATATAATCAGTTTAAACTATTATTTTTGTCTTTAAAATGTAATATGATCTAAATACTTTCACATAGTAACATTTTATTATTTTCTTCTATTCAAATCATCTTGAAAAAAAGTTTCAAGGGTTTTTGTGTTTTCAGTCGTGGTAGCGATTCTCGTGGAATTGCCCATAAGCATTTTTAAAACAAATGGAATGGAAATTTTCCAGGATATTTTCTATAGAGATTTCAAGATAATTCTCTTCCATTTGACATCCATATAATCATACTAGGTCAGTGTAAATTAAAACAAGTAAGAAAACTCTGCCGAATCTTATATACCCTTCACCAAATTATACTTTAAAATAAAATTTTTAAATATTTTTAGGTAAACAAAATTTAAAAAAAAATTCAAAATTGTTTATTTAATTAAAAAATTCACAATTTTTTTTTAATTTAAAAAAAAATTAAATTTTTTTTTTAATTTAAAATAAAATTAAAAAATTTAAATTTTTTTTTTAATTTTTTAGTGAAACTTTTTTTATTACAAAAAAAAATTTTTCTGAAAAAAAAGTTCGGGTTGAAAAATATTTTTCCCGATTTTGATTTGTAGGTCCATGGCCTTATAAATTTCATTACAATGGACTTTGAAATATCTATCATTAGATATCCATATTGTCTATATTAATGACTTAGTAATCCAGATTTAATTCTAAAATAAGGCCAAAAATCGAGGTAGTCCTGGTTATTTCCTTTTTTGTGGGCCGCTTTTCTCGATTTTAAATAGCAATCGAAAATGGTCTATAGCGGATATATTGATGTATGAATCATGTATGTAAGTTATTTGGGGGCAACAGAAAGTTGATTTCAACATTCAGACGGACATGGCTATATATAACGATCCAGAATCTACATTGTATGTACATACTTATATATAGGTATACCTTTGCCACTCATGGTGAAGGGTATAAAAAGAAGAATTTCAAATTTGACTTCCTTTGAAAATTTGAAGTCCTTCAAAGCGAAAAAAGATCACAAGATGAAAAACTGAAAATGTATTTTTACTATTTGAAAGGTGTAATTTAAAATGGACTTTATCATGTGTTAAAAATATTTTCGACTTTTGTTTTTGAATTTCCCTGCTCTCCCGGGAAAAAATTTAACAAGCTGAATCATTAAGTTTGTGTTTGCCAGTCATTGATAGCAGACTACCTCGAGACTTAAGGAGAAATTGGTAAAAATTGAATTTCGTCTGCTCATTAGGCATTGTTTTTTGCGAAAAAAACCATCACTCAAATAAATTCTAAGCTTAATAAATACCATGGGAACTATGCCTCATTAATTTCAGTGGTCAAAAAGTGGTTTACTAAATTATGTTGTGGTTGTACAAACAATGAAGATGCAACCCAGTTGAAGTCTCTACAACAGGATGTGGTGTTGGCCGATGGGCCTTATTCTCCGGATTTAGCACTGAGTAACTATTTTTTGTTACCAAACCTGAAGAAATGGCTCGGCGGAAAGAAATTTGACTACAACGATAAAATCATCTCACAAACAAATACCTATTTGGATGACATCGACATCTTTTGAGGCCAAGAACAAATTAAGCCAATATCGGATTCTCTGTTTCAAAGTGAAGCGTATCCCAGAGCGAGCGTTCTGCATCGATCAAGAAAAATGGTAGTCGGAAGGGCCACTTCATTCTAAATACCTTTTAATAGGTATCGCAACATGTGGCATATTACGGTTGCATGACTGGCCGCATATTCTGCGCTCGCTTCAGTTCTGAATCAGTTGCGTTGGGTACAGTTTCCCAGAGAACTATCTTAGCGCCTTGGATCCATTTTTCATCGCAAGTAATGTTTCCGTGCAAAAATTATTTTCTTTTATAGCGTTCATATCCTTTCGGACATGCAAAATCATCTTTCAATGTATCACGGCTTTAATTCGTAATTAGTACTCGATTTCCCTGCTTTTGGAGGAATCCTGCTGATCGCAAACGTTTTGAAATTGCTGCTTGAGTAGCACCTAATAATTTTGCAAACTCTTGTTGACTTTTACAATAATCTTCATGGAGTAATCCCTGCATTTCTTGGTCTTCAAACTTGGCTGGCCTAGGCCATGTCTTCCATGTAAAAAATTCCACATCTGAACCGCACAAAACATCTCTTGCACGTTGAAACCGATGGAACACGTTCACCATAAACTTTGGTAAGCAATCGGTGTGTTTCAGCGGAACCTTTTAAAATTAAAGAAGTAAAGCAAAACTTCCCGCATATTACGATTCGTTGGCACAAAATTCGACATTTTCGAAGCAAAACAAACTGTTCAATAACTAAGTGAAAATAAATGACAGATATGTACCCTTCAAAATGACATATAAGGTTATAAAAACAATGGAATCGCAAATGAAAAATGTAAAACTACCACTCATGGTGAAGGGTATAAAAAGCGCTAAATTAGCAACACCCAAAAAAAAACTGGCTGGAAAAACTCAACACTCTTCTTGTCTTTCCCAAAACAAATACAAAATATTTTAGTCTTTACGCGTACGTTGAAGGCATATAACGTGTTTATTTTACGCATCGTAACGTTTACGTTTTTCTTCGACAAAAAATACACACAATCAGTAGAGAGGTGGTGAATTATTTAAATCTAAAAAAAACACACCACAGAAAACAAGTGAGAGCAATTCAATGCGACTCAGTCATACAAAACAAATCGGAAATAAAGCATCACACTCAACAAACAACTAGTAGTTGTTGTTGAAAATACATGTAGAATGTGATGATGTTGTACGTAGCACGGGTTCTAAATTCAGTTGCACGGTGACTTGCAGTAAAAGCGGGTCTTATTGTTTTAACGCATTCTGGAAAATCGTGTGTACGCGCTACGAAAATCAACGACGGTCGTTATAAAGTTGAATATAAAAAAAAAATTATATAGAAAATTTTATTTTGTTTATGCCACAACAAATAAAAGCGCGTGTGAGTGTTGTGACAAAATAAAAAATATATAACAACAAAAAAGGAAGCAATAAATTAAGAAATTTTAAAACAACAAAATTTAAAGGAAATATTGAAAATTTAAAAAAGCTTAACAAAGAAAATTTAAAACAATTTGGATAAAAAATAAAAAAAAAATTATTGAATAAAGGTAAATTGAAATTAAATCTATAAATAATAATAATAATAAAAGAAAGAAAAGAGCCCAATTTAAGTTGAAAGTTGTTTTGATTTTGCAATGAAATAGAAGGAATTGTGATGAATTTATTGTTGTGTAATGAATGAAACAAGGAAGCAAGAATGAAAACAAAAACTAAAAAAAAATCCTTGTATTTTGGCACAAACCAAACAGGGTGGATTACAATATAACATACAATAAGAATGGTGGTATATAAATAAAACGAGTAAAAAAGCATAATAAAATAAAAACACAAAAAACAGACACCAGGAAGTTTATTACAATATTTATTTACGTTACTACTACTTACTATAAAACAAATAAAATCCCTTCCTTGCAGACAAGCTGATATGGAAGGAAGCTTTCAAAGAAAACAGCTGATTTTGAGGGGAATTGAATTATATTCAATACCAATATATTTAAAAAATCTTTAAAAATTTCATTGATTTAAAAAAGAAATGTCTTAAATTTTATTTCAAAATACTCACATGCATACTTGAAACTCTTATTTTTTTGAATTTAAGTTGGAATCATATTTTTTTTAACATCTTAAACAGTCCTGCCGTCAGTCAGTCATTGAGGCAACATCAGCAGCCACTTCAGCACTTGCAACATCAACAGCATTTTTTTATATTTCATCTTCAATATTTTTTTTATTTATTATTATTTTTGCAAGCATCATAGCACAGTTGCCCAAGTGGCTGACAATGGGTTTTTTGTATGCTGTTTATTTTTTTTTGCTGCTGCTCCATTCCCACTCAATGAATTCTGTTTCTTGTTGGCTGCTCTTGCTGCACATGGTTTTAGCGGGTGTTATTGAGGCTCAGTTTAGTTGAGATTTTCTATATATATTTTTCAATATTTCGTAATTTTGGAGCGGATGGTGTGGGCGCCATATGTACTTCTACTAAACACATACAATTTTGACTGTATTGAAAATTTGTGTGTTAAAAAGTTTGGGTTCTTTTCGTATTATTATTTCGCTTATATTTTTTTCCTTTCATTATTATGATTACAAGTGTTAAAGCCACTTGATTTTGAAGTAAAAAAAAACAAAAAAAACTTTTTGCAAAAAATTCTACAAAATTGTAAGTAGTAATATGGTATGTGTGAATAAGTGGTTATTAAAATGTAGGATAAGAGCCAACAAAAAAAGAAAATAAATTTATATATTAAAAACAAAAATTCAAGGGGGGTGGGGGTTTTGAATTGTAAAAGTTGGCAGGAGATTGTATATGTGAGTGATGATTGAGTGTTGAATGTGGCACAATTGATATGAAAAATAAGTCTATTCATAAAAATGTTTTATGAAAAATGCGTATTATATGTTTATATGTATTTGCAACAAGTATCACTATATTGAGTTGGGTTTTCATATTGACAGACAGCATTCAGTCGACCTCAATTTCAAGTGGTTTGTGGAAAATTGTATGTCTTAAGTGTTTCTTTGATTATGAAATAAAGCGGATTTTGTTGAAAATTAAAGATTTCAAAGTTAAAATTTATTAAAAATGTCCTTGTTTTAATTTAATTAAACAAATATTACAGCTTAGAAAATAAAAACATTTATTAAAAGTCAAATCGCTTGTCTGGGAACTTTTGGGTCTTGAGAATAACTATGAAATTCTAGATTGCTTTTAAGATGTACATTGTACATTTTGCAATTTTTAAATTTTCAATATTGCCAAGGTCTAAAATTTTTCTGCGGCATCCTTAAATTAAATTCTGAAAATTTAAGCATATTTGCATATTTTATTTCGAATTTTGGGCAATATTTCCCAATAAATTTTAAAAATAAATGTTGAAAAAAATTCAAATTAAAAACAGATTTTTTTATTTCATTTACCCATAGATGTTTAAATATAAAAATTTACTGACATCAATAGCCCATTATAACTTGACACCAAAAAATTCTAAAGCTCCATGTCTATCTCAAATTTTACATTTTCAAAATATTTTTTAAACGAAATTTTCAAAATTTCTTTCGATTCTAATAAACACTAAATGAGGCCTATTTTATAATATTTAATTCATTGTTTCAATGATTGACTAAATTACGATTATGTAATTTTAAATTTCTAGGATTTGAAAATTAAATTCTCTGCGAGTTGTTAAGTTTTTCCTAATTAATTTGCCAATTAAAAAACATAAGGTAGACATATTATATGTCAACGGATAGGGAATTTTGTCTACTTTTCAAAGATATATATAACTTTTTACAACTAAAAAAATCATGGAATACTTTTTTGAAAAATATGACAAAAAATAATTTTTTTTAAGTTTGAGAATTTTTGCACTAAAATTGAATTTTACATAAAAAATAGGCGTTCTTTGAATGGACCTGGTCCCCTCGGTATTAAAAATTCTTTATACATCCTTTTAGACATTTTTTAGATAACTTAAAAAGAATAAGTACTTTTTTCCCAAAAAAATAGCTAAAAATCGCCTTTTTAAAATTTTTAAAATTCAAATGCATGTATCTTTGGACTCAGTCATGATTTTTAAACAATTCTTTCTATATTTCATACATAAATTTATTGTTAGTCCAACAAAAGAAAAATGGAGAAAATCGGGAAATATTTGGATCCGCTGTTATCAAAAAGTAGGGTGGGTAAAAATGATGAAAATTTAATTTTCAAATGCGAATATCTCCTAAGTTATAAGAGATAATTGATAACTACGACAAGGTAGTGCTCGACGAGGAGATTCTATATATGTGATCGTTTTGAAATCGGAATACAGCCGAAGAAATAGGATCGTTTTAAAAATTGAACATACCCGAGGTGTCCTACTTTGGGGAACCCTGGTCGCACCCCCGGTGGGCCTGTGCGGTCAAAATTCAAAACTTAAACTCGACAACACTTCGTCTGTGCGCATTGCAAATTTCATTCAAATCGGACTAAGGGTTTAGAAATTACAGATTTATTTCCATCTTTTTTTTTCTCATACCACTGTGCACCGTTTAAATCAGTTAAGCAAATTATGGTTCGGATTTGGTATGTCATTCGAATACTAATTATTCGAATAATTGAAGAAAAATATATTTTTTATTCGAATGAATAACATTTTTCTATTTAGAATAAAACATAATTTGATTTGATAATTGTCGATTACTCGTATAAACTTATTTTCACGTAACCATAAGCTTCGCACTTTTTTCAAATTAAAGAAATAATGCAAAATTTCCCTTTGTTAGAACAAAATTCAAAATTTTCTATCGATATGTACCCAACTAAGTAATGCAGATGCTAAGAAGCAGTCATTGAAAATAAAGTTTTTCAATAACGATTTCCAAAATTTCCCGTTTCTCGGGAATCAAAAAATTTCGGGAAATTGGAAACCCTAAGAAGAAATAACCAAAATCGAGACACTTTATGAAATTATAAATAATCAAAGTTGTTATTAAAATGATTATTTTAGTTAAATCTGTCTAAAGTTATTATAAATATTATTCCGAGTTCCTTTATATTCCATACATCGAACTCGTTCCATCAAAGTCATCCTTGTATTGCTGTATTATTGATAAACTCCTTTAAGAATTAAATTAAATGTATCTAACACTCAGTTTTCTGAAAGATGTGAAAGGACTATACTTTCAAGGGACATTGTTTATAATCTTTTTTCATAACTACACAGAGAAAACCGTTTTGATTGTGACAACCGAATCATTCAGTCATAATGTCCGAATCATTCAGTCATGATGATCGAATATTTTCAAAAAATCTGTGAATATTATCGAATCATTCGATTGGCTACCAATATTTGCTCAGAAGAAATCTAAATTAAGTTTAATTGTGATATGGTGCACACAAACGGTTTAAGCGGGTCCGTTTTTAATATTTCTCTATAGATTAATAACAGACTCTATTTCTTCCTCTTATTAGCTTAAAATTCATCTACATAAAACATAAACATATAATTTTAAATAACAATATTTCACGATGTAATTGGCTGCACTTATGATAATATTTTCCAGATGACCTTACGTGACAAACTTGAAAATTTTAATAAAAATTAAATCTGCATTATATCCCAGTTTCTTTTAAATTACATTTATCACATAAAACTTGATTTAAATTAAAAAATTTAAAAATTTGCCTCCAGAAACGGAGAAGTAAGAGAATAAAAGACGCTTTGACATCACGAACGTGACATTAGAATATCAATGAATATTCTAATGTCACGTTATTGATAATTGTTGTAGCAAATATTTTGTAATAAGAGTGCACCTCCATCATAGCCCTTATGGAAGCAAATATTAAGCCGAAAATGTTATTAAAAATTAAAAAAAAACATGACTAAAATATGATTGCAACTTTGCAGAATGTTTGTTCATCATGGGAACAAATTAATTTAATAAAATTTTTATTTATTTTCGGAAGAACATTTTTGGCAGCTTATAATTTTAATATTTGAATATTTAAAAATTGGCCTCGTTAATGGATCTGACATCAAGAATAAGTATCTTTAAAAATAAAGATATTTAATTGCGAGATTTTGAAATATGGACCTTTTTATAAAAACAATTCATTAGCCTTTCTAATTCACTCTAAAATTTGTCATTATTTTAAAAATGTAATAAACAATAAGAGTCTTATAAATGCCTAAAAGATAATTAACAGAAACTAGACCTAATTTCACAAACACTATTATTGTCTATACAAGTCTATAAGTTTCAAATTTCCAGTAAGCACCTAACTAAGTAAGTAAACATTTTCTAACACAATTTCATATCTTAATGAACCAACCATCCATCCTTCTTGACTACCGTCAGGTTTTTCTTTTTAACATTTATTAGACAAAGTCTTTCATTTGCAAATTTAATTTCTCAAATTACAATCGTTTTCATTTACATTATAATTCTTTAACATAAAATTGTCCTCTCTTTATTTCTGGTATTGTTTTTGTAGTTGTTCTTAATGTTTTTTTTTTTATTCTATCAAACACATTTAAATTATTCTCATTTAATTTTGTGTCTGAAATTGTTGTAAGTACGAGTAACAACTCGTACCGGTGGTACTTGCTTGTACTTACACAACAATCTTAAATATTTTGCACAGATATTCTCACACACACACACAATCTCACTCAGGCAGACAGACAGACATTTATAAATAAAATCCAGCTGTGATTTAATTGTCCTCCATAGAAAAATATTAAAAAAAAGAAACCTTCACTTGTTTTAATAACACTTGACAAAAAATTATTTTAAATAATTGTCTTATTGTTTTACATTTTCTTCAATGTTCGTTCAGTGTACCAGATTCATACGTTCATCGTTCTTATAATATTCCCTACAATTTTATGGCACAACCACCTCTGAAATTCATTTCTCAAACCCTGCCTGCCATGAATTGCAAAAGCCAGCCAAGCCAACCCAGGCTACACCAACGACAATGTAAATGATGATGAAGATGATGATGCAGCGTTGTGGATGCTGCTACTTTGTTTTTTTCTTTCTGTATTTTACCTAAAATACTTGTGTAAAATTGTATGTGTAGAGTAGAATATTCATTCTACTTTGGGAAAAATTGTGCTGCTTTAAAAATATCGTGCAAAAATACAAGCAACAAAACATTTTACAAAGTAGTAGTAGTATGACACAGAGAGTGAGAGAGGAAAACACAGATTTTTTTGACACAGATTGTTGTCTGTCATTTATTACATTCATGTCATGCCATTAAATGTTGGAATAACAACAACAACAAAAAAACTCTATAAAAAAGTAAGGCAGAAATTAAACCAACAAACAAAAAATTCACTTTTCCTTTTTATAATACTTTAGCACACATACAACTCGTACACTCATTCACTCTGTTTAATCGATTCGAATCTACAAGTAAAATTTGTAATCAGGTGGGCGTGTGAGAAGTACATAATTAAAATTTCCATTTAAGAGATTATTTTCTATTGAAGGCATTTGTAATTTCAGAGATTCTATAGAGTTTTTAAGGAGCTAGTTCCTGGATTGTAGACTAGCTCTATAGATCTTGTATTGGTTCCCAATAAACTTCTTGAACTAGTTCTAAGATAATTAGTTCCAAAACGAGTATAAGTAATTAGCACCGCTTCTGTTAGTTTTGCTTTTTTAGGAACCAGTTATTTGACACTATCGTCTATGAACTGTTTCTCGAACTAGTTGCAATGAAAAATCAGTTCTAGAAAAGTTCCTTAGAAGGTGGGTTTGCCCAGTAAATCTTCTTTAGTGCTAGTTCAGATGGTGACAATTTCAAGCAAAAACTATTGATTAAGGAACTAGTTCCAGAACCGTTTTAAATAACGTGTGCTAGCTACGGAAAGCTTTTTTAGAACAAGTTCTGCAGGTTACAGTTTTATGAGAAATAATAAAAAAAATCCAGTTATAAACGCTTTGAACATTAAGATAGAAAAGGTATATGCTCCTCAAAAGATTTCTTTCGAAATCTTAGTTTCTCAAAGAGTTCAAATTTAAGATAAAAATTTTATGGTTTAAGAATTTAAGGTGTTTTTAAGGTTTTTTCGTACTTCAATCGATGGTAATTTGTCCAATTTAAGCATCAATCGTAGGTATTTTAGTACTACAATTCAAACATCAATTGTAGGACTTTTTGAGGTCTTATTTAAGATTCAATCGTAGGTATTTTACAATAGTACTCCAGTTTTAGCTTCCATCGTTAGTCTTTTGACACTATAATTTCAGCCTCAAAAGTTGGTAGTGGCTATATCTTACTCTAATTTAAACTTTAATCGTAGATCTTTTAGTACCACAAATGAAGCATCAATCATAGGACTTTTAATAATAGAATTTAAGCTTCAATAGTAGATGGTACAAAATCTTAAACTCCAATTTAATCTTCAATTGTAGGTCTTCTAGTACAATTGTAGGTGTTGTTGAACTCTAATTTAAACTTCAGTTGTACAGTACACTAATCTAATATTCAATCTTAGGTCTTCTGAAACTCCAATTTATGCTTCAATTGTAGATCGTTTAGTAATCCAATCTATCTTCAGTCGTAGGTATTCTCCAATTAAAGCTTCAATTGCAGGTCTTCTTAAACTCAAATTTAAGCTTCAGTTGTTGATATTTTAGCACCCCAATCTAATCATCAATCGTAGGTCTTCTTAAACTAATATTTATGCTTCAATTGTAAGTAATTTTTAAGTTTAAAATTGTAGGTCTTATTGAACTCAAATTTAAGCTTCAACTGTTGGTATTTTAGTACCGCAATCTAATCTTCAATCGTAGGTCTGCTTAAACTCCAATTTAAACTTCAATTGTAGGTCATTTTGAACTCCAATTTAAGATTCAGTTGTAGGTCTTCTTGAACTCCAATTTAAGCTTCAGTTGTAGGTATTTTAGTACCCCAATTTAATCTTCAATCGTAGGTCTTCTTGAACCCCAATTTAAGCTCCAATTGTAGGTCTTCTTGAACTCCAATTTAATCTTCAATTGTAGATCCAACCTAATGTGCAAGCGTAGGTTTTCTTGAACTCCAATTGAAGGTCTTCTTCAATTGAAGGTCTTTTATCATTGGTTTTCTTGAACTACAATTTGTTGGACTTCTTACTTAAACTAAAATTTAAACTTCAATAAATATATCCTATTTAGTAACCTAATTTAAGATTCAATCGTATATTTTTAGTACTCCAATTTAAGCATTAAGTATTATTAATCAATGACTATGAACCTCTTGAAACGGAATTAATTTATCTAAGCCCACTTTTGTTATAACACAGCGATAATGGACATTCTCTGAATGAATAATATTTCAGAGAATTAAGTTTTTACATTTAAAGCTCGTTGGTCTTCTATTAAGCACTATTCTTGAGTTTTAAAGCGATTAAAGGATGACAATATTTCAAGAAAACATTACAAATTTGTTTGCAAAGAAAATTAGTTCAGTTGGTAAAATCGAATTACTCGATGGATGGCATCAATGGGGTGCCCCGATAGATCAGTCGATAGTGTGCTGGATTATTAATCTGAGGGTTGCGGGTTCGATTCCCGTCAGAGACTCTGGGTGTACCTGCAGACAGGCAAATCGCTTCGCAGTTTGTGTTTGTTTTTAAAAAAAAAAAAAAAATAAAAAAAAAAATTGATATGTATTTTCGGTGTCAGCAACAAAAATGTAGTTAAATAAGTCGAGATATGATTAAAGTAAGCAAATATTTTGTATCTAGAATCATACAATTTGGTTGCTGTAACTGAATCGTTCACATGAAATTAAAAACGAAATGAGTTTCTCTCTGTGACAGATACATGATTATGTGTACCAATTACATGAATTTTTGATTCGAGCAGCAGAAAGTTAGTAGAACTGAAAATTTCAACCACAAAAACGTTCCATGCTATGTTAGGCAACAACAGCAATACTCAATAAATTAATTGGACTTAAACTTACTATACAACCTCCGTTTTAATCTCCGTGCCCACGTTTGTTTATCTAGAAATTTAGAATTTTCCAAAAAAAAAAAAAACTTTACATTGCCATTCACTTTTATGAAACACAATTTTCACCAAAAAGGAAATTGAAAGAAAATTTTGCTGATGTTGTTTTGTTTCTTGTAATTTTGAAGTGATTTTTATTGCTGTTGTTGTTTTAGCAGAAAATGTTATTCCAAAAAAGCAGGAAAAACAATAAAATGTTTAATGATTTGCACAGATACACAGAAATACATATCATGAAGATATATTGCAAGATTTTCAAACAGGAATTAACTGAAAAATTCTGAGAATCTGAAAAATTGTTTTATTTTTCATACAATAAAACGCCATAGAAAGAAGCAACAGTATTTGGCAAAACAACAATAAACACACAACAATAGCAAATAATAATAATGATTTAAATCAATGATAATTGTTGTTGCTGTTGCTTTTGATGAACTTAAATGGATGAATGATGCTGTTTGTATAAAAGGAGATATTGTTGATATAAAAAACATGATGATGATGATGATTTCAATAAAGTCGACGCTAGCATGATGGTGTTGAAAATCATTACACACAGTTAATTAATGTTTATGAAAATGAAAATACAAATAATAAGTGTTAAAATTTTATTTCAAATTGTTTTCATAATATTGTAATTTTTAATTCCTTTTTTTTCTGCGCTGTTGCTTTCTGCTTGTGTTTATTTTGTTTTTTTTTTTTGGAAATCTCAAAACAAAAATAAACTTTTTACTTAAATATCTTTAGGGAAATTAAAAACAATTTATCTGTAGGGAATTTTGCAAATTAGTTGCAAATAAGTGGGAGTATTTTGTGTAAATGTTGAAGAAACTAAGACAGATTTTGATGGTGTAAGGAATATAAAATAATGATGAGTTATGCTTTATAGAAGTTTATATAGATAGATAAGGATATAAGAAATTATGTCTATAGACTTAGTTTTAATGATATAAATCTTAGAAAGTTTAGCTATAAGGCGTCAAACAATGAAATAAAAATTAATTTTATGCAAAATCTTAATTAGACACAATTTTGCTTATGGACCTAATAGATGCATCAATATATGAGGAGCCGCAGAACAAAAGGAACTCTTTTGAAAATTTAAAAATTTTGGGAAATTGATTTTTTCTAAAAGATTTCATACCAACTATTATAAAAATACCAAAAAATCAATTTGTAAAAAAAAAATCGAAAAAGTACCTTTTTCATCATATTAGAAATATTTATATATTTTCGAAAATTTTGATAGTGAAAATCATCAAAATCGAGTCACAAATTCGTAGATTTTTATAATAAACTCAGGGGGGTTACTCCCTAATTCGATTCGAAAGAAAATCTTTTCGAATTACAATGCATTTAGCACACATTTTCGAACATTTTCGTATTCGGATTGAGTTACGCAGTAACTCCCCAGCTCATTTTTTACAAATATAAATATTGGGAAAATTTTTACTTCAAAAACTTTTTAAAGCTTTTTCATATATTTTTTTTAAAGTTATCCTTAAAAAGCTTTATCGTAAAAAAATGTAAAGCTTTCTAATAAAATTTATTTTTAACAATAAGTATGTATAGCTTAAAAAGCTTTTTTTGTAAGAAAATGTTTATAATTATTTCTTTTATCAAAATGTTTCTAAAAAAATAAAGATTTAAAACTTTTTGTACAAATATATTTCACATAAAGCTTTTTTGTAAAAAAGTTTTCAAAAAAGTTTAATAATAAGATTCTTACAAACATCTTTTTGGTGCCAAGGTATGAATGTAATTCATAAAAATATTTTTTGTACAAAAGAGTTTCACAAATAAGCCATATTATAAACTTCCTATAAAAAGCTTTTATATAAAACAAGTTTAATTAAAAAGCTTATATTAAATTTAAAAGTTTTTTTATAAATAACATTTTAAAACGAGATTTTTTATGAAAAAGATTCTTTAAACATAAAAAGATTAAAAGCGTAAATAGTTTATGTTGAAAAAGAGATGTGGTAGAAGAGCTTTTTGTCATAAACAGCTTAAAAATATTTATTTTTATTTTATAAAGAATTCCTAATCATATTTGTTACCTATGTATGTTTTTTGCTCTCCTTGCTAAGACATTATCATTTTCCTAGACAAATTCGGAATCATGGAATTTCGGAAAGGCATGGAAAACAAACAAAAATATAAATTTATTATCAGCTCGACTACTAATATCAAAAGCGTTGTTCCACTGCCTTTTGAGAACAACTTTAGTGACAATAGTGACTTTAAGTCAATTATCTATGTTAAAGCCTCTAAAAAAACAATTGAATAACACAAAATGTGCTGTGATTATTATTTATCATTGTAACAAATAAATAAAAAAACTGCATTGATTTATTTCAAAAATATTTAAAAAACAAGAATTTCAGAACGTTCTTTTGTGACTCCTGTAAAATTTGTGAAAACGGACTTAGCAGGTTTACACACTAAGCTAACGTCTGTATAACTAATCATTATGAAAAACAAGTAAGAACTTATAGTCGACCAAGCTTGACCATATGATACGTTACACTGAGTAAATCAGCAAACATTTTTTTATCTTAAAATTTCAATAATTTATTTTCGTTATATGGGACCTATGACCAACTATGGACTAATCGTGATCAAATAAGGTCGTGTTATGTATTTCTATCAGTCCTGTCACAGAATTCCATTCCGATCGAAAGTTCCGCATTTTGCTTCTTCAGAAAAAGTAAAACGAAAATTTCTTTCGTAATGAAACCACGTTCAGTTTACAAAGTGAATTTATTTGTTTTTCTAAAAATTTTAATCAATTTCTGTACCAAAAACTTCACTTTTGGTACACGGAATCTGCAGAACCTAAAAGGAAATCGAACGGAATAAAAACTACGGAATTGAAACCATTCCGAACAAAATGTGTGACAGGCCTGAAAAAAAAAGAAAATTCTTTCTGTTAAATTTTATTTGTGTTGAATTTAGTGTGGATGTCGAAATTTTTAAGAGTTTTAGGCGCGTTAAAGTAGTTTTCGGAAGTGGGCTTTACATGGGAGCTATGGTCAATTATAAATCTATCCACTCAAAATTTTCAGGTGTACTTTATTTGTGTACAAATGTGTTTGGATCCAGCATTTATGACCGATAAAGTCCTATTTCGGGAAAACGTTTAGGGATTATGTGAAATAATGAACCGATTTTTACCAGTGCCAAACTTTATCGAAATATCTTCGAAATTCCGACATGTACATTGCGCACAAATTTACATGGACAGACGGACGGACATCGTAAAATCAACTCAGAAAGTGGTTCTGAGTTTTTATATGAATTTTTGGACGTTACAAACATCTCCACAAACGCATAATACTAGGGTGATGTAAGGTTTAATAACTAAAATCATCTTTGATACATAACAATCTTTACTTATACGGTCCCTGATTCTCTAAAGTAGCACTTGAAAACTAGCTACTTAAAATGGTAGTTAATTTCAAGTCTTATTTAAATGATTATTGATTTGAAATGTAAATTTCATTATAAATTTGTTTGTTTTAGTTTTAGTTTCTTTGCTCTTGTCAATAAACTCCAACCAACAACAGCATAGCACAGCACAGCACAGTACAAGAAATTAAAATTCATATAAAATTTTAAGCAAAAGTATGAATGAAAGTCATAAATAGAAGAAAACACTTAAAGTATCAAGATTTATAATGCTTAACCTCCCCTTAAAAACTAAAAATTCTGTTACTCTATGGATGTTTGGATACTTCAGTGCTACTGCTACGTTATGCTCTCTATACATTTGTTTGTTTGAAGAACCATTAAAAGACCTTAATGAAGTACTTGAGTACATTTTAGATTTTTTTTTGTATTTTCTGCTTCATAATTTATATTATGTGGATGTATGGATGTGTGTTTTTTATGGGTCTGTGTGGGTAGTACAGTAGCTAGCAACGAGCAACGTCTTGCAGGAGCATTCATTACCTTGGGGTCCTCTTATAATGTTTTATTCTTATTATTTTTTTGTTTTTTTTTATATTATTTTCTTTGCCAGGGCTCTTTAGAAGTTATCATTACAGTGACTTAATTTCAAAAGTCAATTACGAGATGTAAATTTTCTATACTTAATAAAAATTTTTGTTGTTGCTGCTTCTCCTGTACACAACATCATAATTTTACGTTTTTCATTCATGCAACAGTAGCAGCAGCAGCAGTATTTACTATTTCTTAAAGAAAAACGAAGGAAAGAAAATAACTTTTTATTTCAATTTCTGTTTTTGTGATCTTTTTTTTGTAAGAAAATTAAAAGATGATGTTTGATAAGCAGTGTACAAAAAACAAAGACTTTGTGTACTCTAAGTATATGACTGTGACTATAAATGATTTAAGTAGATAAATATTTAAAGAAAGCTGAAAGAAAAAAAAAATCACAAACAAAATTGTGCACTTGTTGTTTGATGTTTTGCCTCAATGGCGCTGGGGGTTTTTCTACCTCATCGACTTCATGTCTTTAAAGACTGCTGCTGCTGCACAACAAGATGTGGAGCAGAGCGGCGCAGCACAGTTTTAAATGATTTCATTTGAAGATTTAAGTTTTTTCTTTTTAAATGTTTCATCATTTGTTTAAGTTGTTGTATCATCATCAACAAGCCTTATAAATACATTTAATAGCTAAGATAAGAAATGTCTATAGATATTTCTGTCTTTTGTATAATTATTTACGTTTGTATGTTAAAAGTATCTGCTGAATAAATAGCTAAATTAATCCCAATTTCAATATTTATTCATTTAGTTTCTTAGCTTGTGCTGTTTGCTGTTAAGTAAATTGTTTTCGAAAATAATTTCTTAACCTTTAAGTCAATCAAGAGAAATGGTTAAATAAATAATTACAAGGCTAGAAGAAAAGTTTTCTTTGAAAGACTGGCTGTCAGTCAGTAGAGTAAAGAAGAGAAAAAAATAGATCATTTTGTAAATGAAAGCAACAATTAGATAATTATGGTCTTTTGATTACAATTAAAATGAAGAAACATGTTGCCACAAAAAAACAATCATTCTAAGATAGCGTTTCTTAAAATGTTTGTTTTGGATTCAGTATTTAGCTTTTGATTTGTTATAAAGGTCTTTATCCCTTCCAAAAAGTAAGATTTGTTGAGGTCATCAAAATAGTTACTTTTTGGGAGATGATTTCATCTTTCCGACGTGACATTTCTTCAGGTTTGGATACAAGAAATCCGGCGAATATGGCGGAAGAGGGAGCATTTCCTAGCCTAATTCATGGTAAATGGACATGTGTGTAACCCGTTTACGAGCAATCGCGGCAGCTTTCTCATACCCAAGGGATCATTCAAAATTGAAACCACTGAGCCATGTGAGATGCCTAAGGCTTCCAAAATCTCTCGCACTTTTAATCGCCGATCGGCCAACACCATATCGTGATTTTTTCAATTGTTTCAGGTGTCGAGACATCAACTTAGCATCAAGAACATCCGAGCGTGTATGACCCCAATGAAAATCAGTAAACCAATTTTTTACCATTGAAATTGATGGTGCAGAGTTCCCGTAAGCTTGATAAATAGCTTAGCCTTTATTTGAGTGATGGTTTGATTCCACAAAAAATAATCCTTAATGAGCAGAAGAAATTCTATTTTTTCCAATTGTTTATCAAGTCACAATCTAAATGATACAGCTTGTTCAAATTTATACAGGAGTTAACTGACAGATGCCTGTTGACAGGAAAAGTGTTGACCTTTCACTTAAGAGCCTAGAAATTGAAAAAGCCGTGGACTTATTGACACAACTTTGTATTATTTTTGCGTGAAATGTTACAAGTATTTTAGTTAAACTAAAATATTTGTTTTATAATCCAACCAAATTAATTGAGAATTTCCCCTCGAAAAATTCTAATAAAATTTGTATTAGATTGAATTTCGAAAAATAGAAAGAAATAAATTTATTCGAATAAAAACTATTTTTTTCCTCGATTAATCGAAAAAATTTTATTCCTCGATTAATCGAATAATTTTTATTCGAATGATAACTCATGTAGCCACTAGAATTGACACCGAATGAACTAATTTAAAGCATGAATGTGGTTAGTCTTTTCGAATAAAAAAAAAAATTTTCCACGATTAATTGAATAATTTGTATTCGATAATTTAGTACCTACATTATTGACATTGAATTAACAAATTTTAATCATTAATGTGGTTAGTTTTCCTTGTGCATAAATTTATTTGAATATTCGATTATTCGCCAATTATTAATCGAATAATTTTTTATTCCAAATTGAAAATTTTAATCATTCGAATAAAAACAATTTTTTCATTGATTAATTTTTTAATCCAAATTGAAAATTTTAATCATTCGAATAAAAACTTTTTTCCCTTGATTAATCGAATAATTTTTATTCGAATGATAACTCTAGTTCCTAAATTATTGACACAGAATGAACTAATTTAAATCATTAATGTGGTGAGTTTTCCCTGTGCATAAATTTATTTGAATATTCGATTATTCGCCAATTATTAATCGAATAATTTTTTATTCCAAATTGAAAATTTTAATCATTCGAATAAAACCACATTTTTTCCACTTTACTAATCGAATAATTTTTATTGGAATAATAACTCTAGTACCTACAGTATTGATGTGCTTAGTTTTTCCCTGTTTTTAGTTTATTAAATTCATACGAATGTTTATTAAATTCAATTTCCCATCTTTCAAACTGTAACAAACAGATTTTGTATAAAAGTGTTTATATAAATCTCAACAATTCACTGGAATGTTAAGCTGATAAAAGGCAAACATTTATGTATGTTTACCGTTAAAGAGATTATATCTTAAAAATTTCAATGCATACAAAAATTTCTAAAATTATAACAAAATTCTGGCTAACAAATAATGTTACAGCTTCCAACAAACCAAAAAATGGAACACAACACTACACAAATTTAAAAAAAAAAACTAGAACAATCACAACCTAATTATGAATTATACAAGCAATCAAATTTTTCAAATATGAAAAGAGGAATAGAATTCCAAACGATACGATCTACATAAATTTGATGGCCTCTTATTACCTAAAATTCAACAAAACAATACTAATGTAATCTTCACGTTATTTTAATTTTCAACCTTAAATGGAAAATAGACAAAAAAACAATTTACATTTTGTAAATTTTCAAAAAAAAAAAAGTTAATTTTCCATTTAATGCATTAAATGAAAAACCAGAAATAAAAATCTCACATTACTCTGTCTCTCACATACACACAGCCGCAGACAAGCAGGCCTACAACAGCAACAACATCAATATGAGTGAATACTAGATATAATAAAACAACAACATTAGGAAAATGTACGAAATAGGGGTGGTACAGCAACCAACATTCTTCAAACCCTCAACTGAAAAATTCTCATACAACAACAACAATAAGTAACTTTTATTTTTTTTTTAAACAGATGAGATTGTTTTTTATTCGGTTTTTGTGAAAAATGTTGAATTTTGAAAATGAAAATAAAACTTAACATAGAATAATACCACAACAATAGCAACAAAGACAAGCAACTTTGGCAGCAATAGCAACAAAATTTAACATCAATAGGAAATAATTGCGTAGAGCAACGCGTTGAGGCGTGTTGAACGAAATGAAAAATAAAATGCTTCTTCTTTTGGTGATACTCTCCACAAAATAACAACAAACTCAAACAAACAAACATACACACTCAACAATTGACACAATAGACTTAAACCAGACCGAGGGGAAAATACTGAATGCATGACAGAATGAATGAATGAATAAATGAATACAGTTGGACTGGCATGTAAATAACTGTAATGAATAATGAATGGAAGGAAATAGCAGCAGCAACAACAACAATAACAACATCAAAACAACAGCATAGAACATTAAACAATTTAAGCTAATATGATTAAAGGTTTAACAACAAAAAATAAACAAATTTTTATAAAAAGAGAATTAAAACCAGAAACACAAAAACAAAATAGAAACAGACATATGTGTAAAAACAAATTCTGAAAACTCCTTTAATAGGATTCCGAAATTTTATTAAAAAAAATCAAGGAATATTCCCAAATAAAATTTAAATACTTATCTGTGGGCTTTTGGCAAAACAACTTAAGTGGAATTTTTAGATTTTTCGGGAGAGCATAAGAACTGTTGAATTGATCAATAATTATTTTATTATTTGTCCTTAAAGAATTTCAAAAGCTTTGTATAATTCTTTTAGACAAATAATAAAGTTCTTCAAGAACAAATAATAAAATAATTATCGATCAATTCAACAAACAGTTTTAACGCTCTCCCGAAAAATTTTAAAATTCCACTTCAAAAGATCAAAAGTCCACAGATATGTTTATGGGTGTGAGGATTTTTATACCCTACACCACCATAGTGGGGAGGGTATTATGCGTTTGTGCAGATGTTTGTAACGCCCAAAAATATTGGTCTAACTCCCACCTTAAAGTATACCGATCGACTTAGAATCACTTTCTGAGTCGATTAAGCGATGTCCGTCCGTCCGTCCGTCTGGTCGGCTGGCTGGCTGTCCATGTAAACCTTGTGCGCAGAGTACAGGTCGCAATTTTGAAGATATTTCGATCAAATTTGGTACATATTATTTTTTCGGCTCAAGGAGCAAGCCTATTGAAACTGACTGAAATCGGTACACTATTTCATCTAGCCCCCATACAAATGTCCTCCCGAAATTGGACTTTATCGGTCATAAATGTTTAATTTATATATGTATCTCCACAAATTCCGCTCCAAATAAGTTTTATATACACAAAATTCATGTCACCAAATTTTGTTACGATCGGTCCATAATTAGTCATAGCTCCCATATAGACCCGCTTCCGAAAATCACTTTAACGTGCATAAATCGCTTAAAAATGTTGGTAAACACACAAAATTCAACATAGTTAACTTTAATATAGACATAAATCACACGACCTAATTTCATGGTGATCGGTCCATAATTGGTCATAGCCCACTTCCGAAAATCACTCAAAAATATAAATTATTGAAATTTTAAAAGAAAAATTTTTTTTGCTCTTTTACTTAGTGTAGGGTATTATATGGTCGGGCTTGACGGACCATACTTTCTTACTTGTTTTTAAATGAGTTAGAAATATTCATAAATTTTATACAATTACAGAAACTAATTTGAAAATATTTGCAGATAATATTTGAACTTAGATACACTCATATATTTTTAACAAAAATATAACAAATCTTTAAGAGAATTCAATCAGAAAAGTAAGTTTTCTGACTTAGCCACATTTTCTCAATCTCTGGTTATTTTTCATGATAATGAAATGTGACTTAGAAAAGTGGATTTAACTGCATATTAATCTCATTCTATTGTAATATCGTAAAACAAAAAAATTTCGCTTCGATATCTTCAGTAACCTGCCTCAGTGTCTTCATTGCTGGCTGTTTTCCTAAAATTATTCCACTAGCATGATTGAAAATTAAGAGAGCAACATAAATTAGCTTAATACCAGGCCCAAATATTATGATGAATAATCGAAAAAATTTTCGAAAAATAATTTTGCAAAATCGGCACAAAAAAAAACAAGAATGCAAAATACTAAGAAATATACCTATAAATTCTAAATTGATAAGATTTTTCATGTTCTTTACAATAAAAAATCGATTTTCAAGGATTCCCAATAAGCATTTTTACTGGAATTCAAGTTGAAAGCAAGTGTAATTCAAGCCTTGAATTATAGTCAAGCAATTGCATTACAGTTGTATTACACTTTATTTCAATAGCATTCTCTAGTAAAAAGGAAACACAAATTCAAGCCATAAGGTTTTTGTTTGAAAAATAAATAAATTTTCAAATATTTTTCATGTTTAAAGTATATTACATTTGCATTCAAGTCAAATTCCAACAAAATGTTCAAGTGCTTGAATTTTTGGGGCTTTTGTGCTTACTGGGTTAATGTCACTAAAATGTTTTCTAAATTTGTAAAAGAATGTGGGAGAGGGGCAATTTAGTTCCCCAAATTTATTTGATACTTATTAGAGTCCGACCGAAACCGATTTTTTCAAGCCGATACCTAACCTTATAAATATACCAAAACTTTTCAAATTTCTAGTCTTCAGTGAAGCTATTTAATTAATCAGTGCCCTTTTAACTCTTTCCGGTTTGGTGGTCACTTTGCTAACCACCTTTTTGGCATTTTGCTAAACAATTAAATATTTTTAAGTCATAGTTTAAGTTTTTTGGCAACATTTTGCCGTCAGGTTGATCTGGTAAGATTAATATATTAATTTGAAAATATTGTAAACCGCAGTTTTTCTAAGGGGTTTTCCCGCATTCAATAAAAAAGGTCAGAGTGAGTATTATTCATCAAATTCAGTGTTACTTTGTTATTTAGTATTTGTTTGGTTGGCTTGTGCTAACAAAGTAATATTTTATACTATACTCTTTGATAAATGACGTAAGTAATAGAGTCGTTAGGTTACTAACCACTGTAACGGAAATAGATTTCATATACTGAGTTTCTCCACATAATATTATGTTTTGTGCACTCAATGAACGTTACATTGAAGAAATGTTGTTCGAGGGTATACATACCTTGTCTTCAACCCGTATACCTAGTCATGAACCCGACGAAGAAGAGAATTATTAGGAGCAAGTCGATCTGATGATGGTGCTCGGTGACATACCTTCGGGGCTATAGGAAAAATATGATCGAAATTTTGATTCGGATGATGACATACCTCTATAAAATTTGGCTAATACTTCTGTTAGTGGCTTATCTACCCAAACTGTTGTGGTGGAACCAAAATGGTGAAAAATTGTTGATTGGAAGAGACCATTGATTACACGAATTATATAAAAGAATTGGAGAATGTCTCACCTACACAGTTATTTAAAATTTCAGAAACTAAACTCAAAAATATATTTGAGTTTTTTTATTGATTTTTTCAATTATTTTGGAATTGTAATTTACTAGGAAATAGGACATGTGATGTCTAATATTTAATGCAGTGTGTATGTGAATTAAAACACTCCTTTAATTCACTGTCTACACTGAAATCAGAAACATCACTAAACATCTAAACACTTGGTGACAACTGGTAATCATTATAATTCCTTTGAATTAAAACACTCCTTTAATCAACTGTCTTCATCTTCATCATCAACATTAAATTTATGCTGTTATTATTTGTTATTGCTGCATTCAAAGCCAAAAGGGGTTAATTTCGAAATGTATGAACGTATACGTTTGTGTGTGCGACTATGTATTATTTAAAGTGATGCCTGATACTTAGAAATAACCCACCTGACCAGGGCATCCCAGAATTTCATGACCATTGAACTTTATGCGAACATATCTGGCAAACATTTCGATTCGAAAAATATTCAACTGTTGCTCAGTTCGAAGGTTCGAGAACGATATCATTAACGAATTAGTAGCAATATCGATCGACATATTCGACATTTTAAACATTCTCCAGAATTTTTCGAATTTAGTTTTCGAAAAATAATCGAGAATTATTCGGTATTAACAAACATTTATAGTTTTAAAAAATTCAAGATAATTTTAGAAATATTTTTGTTGAAAAACTATTGATTCAGCGAATAAATTGTTGATTGTTTGGTTGGTTGGGTAATGTTGACTCCCTGAAATGCCTTCTTTGTACAGCTAGAGTGCCAAAAATATGCTGAACTAACTCTTTATTAGGAGGAAAAACTCTAGTAGTGGCAATTGTATGAATGTATAGCTGATATTTCTTACAAATATAGTAGTCGTATGCAAATATGTGTATGTATATTTCATTATAAGCTTGGTTTTTTCGATTTTTTTTTGCCTTAGTACTTGTGCCTTATTAAACGAGTACTATTCGATTCTATTCATTCCTTTATTGCGATATCAAAAGCTGGAAGGCATTAAAGCATTAAATATAAAAAAACACGCCCGCTTTTGCACAACATTAAACAATGAGATGACGACGATGATGATGATGATGTTGGCTGTAGTGGCAGTAGGACTCCTCTTCCTATGTAGATAGATAGATAGATATGTGAGTGGCAATTGCAAAATTTATATTCATAAATATGGTTGAACGAACAAACGTTACGTTTGAATGACCGAATCTTCTACTGTCCGTTATTGTGGCTGGCTGAAAATTTTAAGAAATCTACACAAATAATCAACAACTAGCTATAGCAGCCATCAGCAACAGCATCACCATCGACATTATCAAACTTTAGTATTATGATTATTATGATTATTGTTATTATTATGCGAAATCATAAACATAATAATAATAATAATACAGCAATAATAACAACGAGTATTCGGTACATTTAAATGCCAAACCGACCAAATAATACACAATGAATGTCAGCACTAACAGCAACAAAAGGCGAATGAATAGAAACGATTTAAGTTACGTAGTTTAAGCCACCAAAGGCTATCAGGATGCCAGTTATTGTTAGAATAGAGGCAAGCTAACAATTGTACCAACACATTGTCAGTTAAATGCCAAAAATACAGGAAGAAAACAATCTGTGTTAGAATGCCGTATTGTTTGTGCAGACGAAATAATTATGTATTAATATGATGGGTTTACACTGGCAGTGAAATTTAGAAAGGAATTGGAATGTTCTCGAGGATTTTAAAGAAATAAAAAACTCTTATACATCACCCTTTTAAAAAGCCATTCATTTCTATGTAAGAAAACGGCAGACAGAAGTTTGGTACTTTTTTAAAATTCGAAAAAGCTTAATAACTGGTACTTTTGGAACAACAAAACAAAAAAACACTCACATAGAAATCAACAGACAGAAGTTTGGTACTTTATTCGAAAATGGTTAATAACTGGTACTTATTGTACTTTTGTTGTCAATCTTTATACTTTTTAAACCAATAAATAGAGAAATCAATTTTAATAATATTTTTCACTTATTAAAAATTATGTATTTGGTACTTTTTGGGAATTCGGTTCATTAAGAAGTAAGATTTATATCCATTGTTGGTACATTTTTCATAGAATATAATATAATATTCTATACAATGACATATGAATATTTTATTTAGAGCTCCCTCCACGATACTGAAATGTATTGAAATTAGATTGTTAATACATCAAAAAAGTACCAAAAATGGAAAATAATATTCAAAATAATTAAGCCAATGTTAATAAACATTTAAGCAACAGTCATGCATTAACTAATTAAACATGGTTTTATTTGGAACTTCAGTACAAAGGTGGAGGTTTGGGTAAATTGCTTGGTACTTTTTCAAAACATGTTTAATATCGTTTAAGTTATATGTGTGTCACGTAATCTTTCGCCTCTTTAGTGTTTCGAATATATAAGATTGACGGGTGTCCCGTGCTTTTTCTTCATAGAGCTCTTTTTTAAAATTTTAAATTAAATACCTTACAATTTAGCAAAACTATAAAAATATAGCTTCGGAGTGAAGTAAGAATCAAGCTGGTGGCTTAATTTTTCAATCTAATGATACCAAAATAGGGAAATTCTGTTGGTACTTTTTTAGTTCTTTTTAATGGTACTTTTTAAATTTGCTGTTCTAAAACATTTGAACATCAATGAATTTAAATCCATAAATGTGGTACCCAGCATTATCAAATTAAACACCTATAAGTTAGAATTAATAATCGTATGGTATTTTTTATTTTTATCCTGGACCTAAAATCATGAAATTCATGAGTTAATGAGAATCCCCAAAGAGTAATTTTATGGTACTTTTCTTTCATATAAAAAATGAAAACATGAAATTATGAATGTATCATATTCAAAATCGAATGAACAGAAATCCTCTAATGGGGACTTAATGGTAAATTTTTTTCTCCTAATTATTATAATGTACCAAGTAAAAAGAAATTAACCCTATACAGTTCTGAGTAAATGAGAATCCACAAAGGTGATTTTTATGGTACTTTTCTAATACAAATCAAAAAGTACTAGACTTTATGTATAATGCACCTGGATACATAAAATTAAACTCACTGGATCCATAATGAAGTAAAAATGCACGGAAAGTTGACTTAATGATACTTTTTCTTCCTTTTCTATAATAATGGACAAAGAAACATGAAATTAATCATATATGGTCCTGAATGAATTGACAGATGATCAGATTATATTAGTAAATAAAGTGGGAGATCATATTACGGGGCAAGGTGAGGCAAAACTTCCCAACCACTTTATTCTAAATAGTTTTTAAAAGACATTGCATAATGTGTCTGAGAGTTTTTCAGCAACTGCCAGCTTCGAACTAATTAGTTGCATTCTGTACAGGTTCCATGTGATGGTCTGGCCAGATTTCAGCAGCTCATAATAAATATAAACCGTTTGGTGTCGATTCGGCTGGTTGGCCCAGTTTTACTTAAACTTCGGGTTGTCATAATGAATCCATTTTTCGTCGCAAGTAATGATTCGGTGCAAAATAGGTTTTCTTTTTTTACCGTTCAAACATGATTTCGGACATGCAAAATTGTGCTTCAATGTCTCTCGATTTCCAATTTCTCCGCTTTAGGATGAATCTTGCTGCTCGAAAACATTTTGAAATTGCAGCATGAGTAGCTCCTAATGATTTTGCAAGCTCTTGTTGAGTTTGACAACAATCTTCATGGAATAATGACCCCAATTCTCGGTCTTCAAACTTTTTTGGCTGGCCTGGGCGATCTTTGTTTTCCGTTTCAAAATCACCACTTCCTAACCAAATAAACTATGTCTCCCACGTTGGAACACATTCATCATAAGCTTTGGTGAGCAATCGGTGTGCTTCAGCGGCACTTTTTTCAAATTAAAGAAGTAAAGCAAAGCTTCCCGTACAAAATTCTACATTTTCGATGCAAAACAACTTTGTTGTTTACATTATAATATTCAATAACTAAGTGAGAATGAATGATAGATTTGTATCCTTCAAAATGATATGTAAGTTATTAAAAATAAAATAAAAAAAAACATTCAAAGCAGCTATTGTAAATCCCGAATATAATAAAATGTTTGTTTTCATTTCTAAATTTTGAATGTTTCTACTGGAAATATTGTAGTTCAAAATGAAAAAAAGAACTGAAGAATAACTTTCAATTTTAGCCCTTGAAAACATGCGGTTTCGGTTTCAGTTTGGGTTAAAATGCGTACCTCTAAAGTGAAGTTAATAAAGTTTATTCAAAATCACTAGAAAAACTAACTAAATTATTTTAAAAAGTTGAAGTCGAATTCAAAATAAATCCTCTATTAATTAAATCACGGCTCGAAGGACCATATAAACAATATTTTATAATTAGGATTGCACTTATTCCAAGAACCTTAAGAAAAACTTTCAAAACTATTGATTATTTATTTTGATCTGTTGACATTTGGACAAAGTTATATGAAAAAGTAATGCTAAGGAGAAATTTCCAACTGGGCTATTTATGACAATCAAAGTTTACACAGAAATTATAAGCTTGCTATAAATGAAAAATTACTGCCATTTTATATAACAGACAGAGTGAACATGTTTTCCAAATAATTATTCTCTGTTAAGTATCCACTCGCAGCCATAATCATACTCATAATAATCGTCATCCATCGAATCTATACGATATAACACACTCTATAATCATAATAAAAGTCATCGCATCACAAGCACTATATAATCGTCAGAATCATCCGAATCATCATCAGCAAAACACAGCAATTTAGTACCAGCAACATACGAAACATAATCATAGTAAAATCACAAATACGGAAATAATTTTCGGGAACAAGAGGGTACAGCAAACTATACTACATATATTAATTCAAAAGTTTGACGATGAGTATGTTATAATGGTTCTATTGCATGGCAGTTTGATGTAGAAATGCTGTTACTAAAGAAACGAGTTACTAAAAGTTTAGATACACTTACAAAATAACCATAAAGTATTGTATTATTACAGTTGGCCTTCCCTATTTTTTTTTTGTTTACCACTAAAACCCTTTTGCAATTCAATTTTCTTTTGTAATTTGCTACAAAATGTTTTAATGCTGCCTGGCTGGTCTGGCCTGTTGACTGCCATAAACGAAAAATATCCAGACTCTATTAAACTTCAACTAAACAGTTTTTATGACCATCATCAGAATCGTCATCATCATCATTGTAAGCAGCAGCCAGCCAAGCCATCAAAATAAAAACAAAAATGTAGGAAAAAGAAAACAATATAAAATTATTAAATCGTTTTTTTTTATTCTTTAACTCATAATACAGTGGAGGGGTGTCGCTAAATGTGCGAAATATTCATTGAGGCTTGAAAAAAAATAATAACAAGTAAGAGAGCTATATTCAACAGTGTCGAATCTTATATACCCTTCACCAATATATACTTTAAGATAAAGATTGAAAATTTTTGGTGGAAAAAAATTTTATTAGTGAAAAAAAAATTTAGTTGAAAAAAACTTGGGTAAATAATATTTGTCCCTAGTTTGGCCAATGTAGGTCCAAATTACTATGGCGTTATATACGTCGTTTGAAAGGTCTTTGAAATATCTATCATTAGATATCAATATGTTCTATATCAATGACTTAGTAATCAAGATAAAGTAAAAACAAGTAAGAGATCTATATTCGGCTGTGCCGAATCTTATATACCCTTCACCAAATTATACTTTAAAATAAAAATTTTAAATATTTTTAGGTAAACAAAATTTAATTTTTTTTCCAGTTGTTTTTTCGAAATTGTTTTTTTAAATTATTTTTTTAAAATTTTTTAAATTTTTTTTTTAATTTAAAAAAAAATTTTTTTTTAGTTTTTAATTTTTTTTAATATTTAGTGAAAAAAAATTTTGGTGAAAAAAAAATTCGGGTTAAAACATATTTTTTCCGATTTTGACCCATAGTAGGTCCAACTTACTATGGTCTTATATACGTCGTTGCAAAGGTTTTTTCCTTATATCTCGGCCATTTGTGGACCGATTTTCTCGATTTTAAATAGCAACCGAGCCGGAAGAATTTCGGAGATATTGATGTATAATTCGTGTATGTAAGTTATTTGGGGGCTTCAGAAAGTTGATTTCAACACACAGACGGACAGACGGACATGGCTATATCAACTCCGCTATATATAACGATTCAGAATATATATACTTTGTGGGGTCGCAAATGAAAAATGTAGAAATTACAAACGGAATGACAAACTTATATATACCCTTGCCACTCATGGTGAAGGGTATAAAAACGGTCAAAAAATGTAGTCGTGGTTTTTTGCTTATATCTCAGTCATTTATGGACCGATTTCTCGATTTTAAATAGCAACTGAACCGGGTCTATAGCGCATATATTGATGTATGAATCATGTATGTAAGTTATTTAGATGATGCAGAAAGTTGATTTCAACATGAAAAATGTTGAAATTACAAACGGAATGACAAACCTATATATCAAGGGTATTCACTCATGGTGAAGGGTACATGAAAATAAAATCATGAAATAATAAATGTTTGAATCACAGGCATTAAGTCGGAATCATATAAATGTCATATTATTATTTCCGCGGCTAAATTATGAATGAATGACTGAACAAACCAGCAAACAAACGATTTTTATGGTGTTGTACAGTAGAATTTTTTTGTTTTCAATATTTTTTATATTGAAAGTCGTGTCGGCAAATGCTGTATTTATTGTATGTACGTAGTATGGAATAAATGTACTTAAAACGTATAATTTTGTTTGATGCCTGTTAATTTCTGTTAAAATGTGGGGTATCATTCATTCATTCTACAATATGCCATGGCATACGATACCATTGGCCGGCGTTTTATGCCTGTAGCGGAAGGTGAAAATTAAGAAATTATACTCGTATTTCATCTGCACAAAACAAAAAAAGCTCTTTAGAAAGTTTCATAATCTGCAGCTTTATGGTTTAAATTATAGTGTTAAATTTAAAATATAATTTTTAAATTGACATTGAGTGTACAATTTTAACAACGTAAATGGAGGGGGAGACATTAAATAAAGACTTTAGTTTTAAAACTGTATACTATTACAGGGGAGAGCAGTTGAGGCCCGTTATATGTATATTTTGACAAGGCACGTTTGAGAATAAAATATTAAAAACAAAATACATTTTTCTTTGCTTGAAGGTTTTCAATTAAAAACTTCTAAACTATTTTTTAACAAACGGTTTTCTGATAATAAATGTTTATTTTAAATCGATTTGTAATGACAAATAGTTTTCGATGAAAAACGTTTTATTTAATTGAAAAACGGTTTATTGATAAAATCAAGGTTGTTTACCGTTGCCGCTAATATCCGATATTAACGTTTCAGTTCGATTACCATTACCAAAATAGTTGCAAATACCGTTACCAAATAATCGTATATGCGAAATATTCTATAAATTGTTTGTGATGATGAAACGTTTTTTATGACAACATTGTTTAGATAAAAATCGTGTTTTGGTGAAAAACAGTCTAAATGCAGGACAGTTTTTTGATAGAAAAATTATATTTTTTCTGATAACATTTTTTTCGGGATTTTTTGTCAAAAAAGTTCTTGGGTAAAAAAAAGTTTTAATGATAAATTATTTTTTTTAACTTTTACAGAAAAGCAGTGTTTCGATGAAGATTTTATTTCTAAAAAAATTATCTGTTTTTGAAATAACAATTTTTTTTATACATTCAAAGTAAATGTTTTTAATAGTTTTCTTTGAAAAATTATTTGTTTTTAATAAAAAAAACTATTTGGAATATGACTAAAAAATTATGGATTTTTTAAAATTTTTAGCTTTTATTTTAAAACATTTGTACACAAAATTTATTCAAAGTATTCAAAGCTATGACCATTTCTCATCTTTCTGAAATATTTGGATTCCGATCCAAAAGAAGTGCTCATCTATTGAGAGAACAAATCAAGTCAATATCCGATACTCTGTTCCGAAAAGTATGCCAGAAAGAGCGTTCTGCTAGAACAAGTAGTCGGACGTGGCAAGGTCGGGACTATAAAGCGGGTGAGGCAAAGCTTCCCAACCACTGTTTTCTAAATACTTTTTAACATGTATCGCAACACGTGGCCGACTGTTGTCATGACTGAATTTTACGGTTTCATTCTGAGTGTTTTTCCGCAATTGCTCGCTTCAAACGAATCAGTTGCTATCGGTATAGGTCTGGCCAGATTTCAGCAGCAGACAGAACCCTTGTGGTCCCACCAAATACCATGGATATTTGGCTTTGATGTCGATTAGGCAGGTTGGCCGATCTTCACATACGATCTCTTACGCTTCGGGTTATTGAAATGGATCCTTTTTTTACTTTTATAGCGTTCAAGCATCATTTTGGATATGAAAAATTGTTTTTCAAGGTCTCTCGGATTCTATTCGTTTGGAGCCCAATTTCTCTGCTTTTGAATGAATGATGCAGCTTGAAAATATTTTGAAATTGCTGCTTCAGTATCTCTCAATGATTTTGCAAGCTATTGCAGAGTTTTACAACAATCTTCATGGTCTAATGCCTCCAATTCTTGGTTTTCAAACTTTTTTGGTTGGCCTGGGCCTTCTAAACCGAACAAACCATTTCTAGCACGTTGAAACCGATGGAACACATTCATCATAAGCTTAGGTGAGCAATCGGTGTGCTTCAACGGAACTATTTTTCATAATAAATAAGTAACGCAAAACTTCCAGCATATGACGCCTTGTTGGTACAAAATTTTACATTTTCGAAGCAAAACAAAGCTTTGTTGTTTACACTATAATGTTCAATAACTAAGTGAGAATAAAAGACACATATGTACTCTTCAAAATGACATAGAAGTTATTAAAAATAAAAACTGCCTTGAAAGGATACGTCATATATTGTATATCCCGCAATTTTAAGTAATACAGCCAATGAAAAAATATTTTTTTTGGATAAAACTTGTTTTTTCTAATGACAAAAAGGTTTAAGGATGAAAAACAATTTTTTTTATGGTTTTTGGATTAAAAAATAATATTTGATAAAAACGACTTTCGATATCGATGGTTTTTAATGGTTTTTAAAGCAAAATTTTTACTTAAATTATGTTTAAAAAAATGTGAATATTAGAAAACTGAACATACGAAAAACTCTAAACCTAACTCTAATATTCTTGGCTCTGAAACGATAAAAAATAAAAGTTTCAAATTATGAATCTCCTTCATCTAATAAATTTTAAAATAATGCAAAAAAAAAAACACAAATTAAGCCAAAATTATGTTAAAAACTTTTACAACATGCACCCAAATATCTACATTTGTCATACTACTGACACTATTTAAATGTGGAAGACTTTTCCTAGTTTTATAAATTAATATCACCCAGAGTAGATAGATGCAATAATAAAAATTAAACTTTCTACAACTTAGTTGCAAATAAAATTAAAAAAAAACTTCCACAAATTTTCAAATAAATTAAATGGCTTTCGGAATTTCTTTTATCACTTGTATTTGTTTGGCATACAAATAACCTTGAAAAGTCAACAACCTGCCAACAAATACATAAATAGCGTATCAATGGCGTATAAACAGACAACTGGACCGAATCATTTAAATTGCAGCAACAAAATTGTTTGGTCATTTCACTTGATTGCTGTTCAAGCTATTTTGTGCTTTATTTTGCATTACAAAAAATATATCTTGGAGAAACAGAAAGGATTTCATTTAAATTAATTTGAACAAAAAAAAAACAAGAACGAAATAAAATAAAACGAATTTCACACACACAATTCAATTCAATTGGGACAAATGAAGCCAATAATCAAGGAAAATGAGAAGAAAAAAAAAAAAAAAACAGCAAAAACACTAAAAATACTTTGGAAAAGCTAAAGAGCAGCAGCAGCAGATATAACAACAATTGCTGCTATAACAAAAAGAGCGACTAACAATGCAAATAATATAGTGCACAACGACAACAACAGAAAAAATATCAAATTGAACTTTTGCACTTGAAACTCCTTAATAAAACTAATTGAAAATTGTGAATACACAATTGTCAACTAAAGCATTCATTCGTTGACGTTTTTCCATTCTATACCTGTTCATTTCATTTTTTTTTAGTAAATAGTTTAAGCATTCTGCCCCTGTTTCCCTGAGAACCACCACCACTTTACTTTTAGAATTTTAATGGAAGTCATTTTTTTGTAAATTACACAAAAAGCTTTTTTTTCTTTCTTTACATTTACATTTACCAATATATATAAAGTCATCAAGGGTCTTTTGTAAATGTGGGGTGGCGGTGGACTTGCAAGCAACTTGCAAGTTTTGGTTAGAGAGTTCGATTTTGGGTGGTTGCACTAAAGCACACTGTGTAATTGCAATAAAACAATTGAAGCGCCACATTTAATATAGAGAGAGAGACAAGCAGTCATTCATACATTCATTCATATTATATACAAACATTTTATAGCAACAATAATATTATTGAGTACATTTTTAATTTAGTCAATGCATATGAGTACAGGGAGAGAAATAAGTGGCAACCAGAGTTCTCTCTATAGATATAATTAAATGCTCTTGTTTGAACTATTCAAATGTGCTTGTTCGAAGGACCATCACTAGAGCAAATGATTTTCTGTAAATTGGTTTTAAATAATTTATTTTTTTTTTATAAATAATACGGTTTCCTTTATTATAATGATAATATATTTAATCTTCATTATTTATACATTGACACAGAAAACAGATTTGTAATAGCAACCGAATTTGTTGCCAATCGAATGATTCGGTTGCACGCATAGAATTTTTCGGTTCCATCAACAGAAAGTCAGTTGATAAAGAAGAATTCCGGTTGAAGCAACCAAACTTTTGTTAACTCTTCTAAAGTTTTGTAATCACAATTGTAAAATCACTAAGATGGAATCATTGGATTAACAACAACTTCGATTGCTATCACGAATATGTTTTCTCTGTGTTGGCATTTTAACTCATTATTTTAACACGAAGATGTCATTGGAAGCAAGTACTTGTCACGTTCGCTTACGAATAGCGACCTTAATAAGTCATTATCACTTTCGCTTATATATAGGGGCTTAAATAAGTAATCTATTACAAGTTGTCTTTAAAAAAGGATTGCATACTGTTAAATGTCTACTACATGTCGTATGCATTAATTCAGGTGCGGATCTAGGGGTGGAGATGGAAATTCCCCCCACAAAAGTTTTAATATAAAAAGAAGAATGGAAAATACACTTTATTTACATATTAAAGTCATTACTTGTAACTAGTTCTGGTACCATTAATAAGAGTTTGTTTGTTAGTACTTTAATCCAATGTTAAAATAATAAGTTATGCTATTGCGGAATTATTGAAGTGTCAGAATATTGTCATTACATGGTAATGAACACAGCGCCATCTTCTAGACGACTCATGAATAATCTAACGAAAAACTATATTGTTCTATTTTCACATTAATCATCTAGAGCTGCTTCTCACTTAATGTTGTCATACTTATTAACAATTTTAATAACAGCAGATGGAAATGTTTATAAGCTTGATTAATTAATATTGCAATTTTGTAACAACTATAAATTTCACAGAAGATTCTCCAACTTTTATAATATTAGATGTATACAAGGCAACAAACCGTATATCAAAAGATTTAGGTTCGAAGGACCATGTTATTTTATCTTCAGATAAGAGCGAATTCGATAAATTAATTCTGTTTAAATACATTAATATCAAAATAATGCAGATATTGAAGTTAAAACTGTAACAAGAAGTTGATGTTAAAAAATATTTTGGTTCGAAGGACCATGTTATCTCAATTTAATGTACGTCTGCATGAAATAATTATTTATTTCCAGAATAAGAAGATTCTTAGATGTTAAAATAAGCCACATTTATTATTTTTCATTATATAACTTAAGTATATGCAAAATATGGCAGTTTTTGGAATTCGTCCCATCAATATTGTTTTCATCCAACTTTTTGGCTTCCAAAATGCATTTATTCCTAAACTCTTTTATACTTGGGTTGGCCATTCATGTCTTCTGTAAAGTTCCTTGTCTTATTGACCAATTCTCTTGTACTGGTCGATATTCTGAACAATAACTGGATTGTATGACTCAACTTTCGATAACCATTTTCCATAAATGTGTCTGAATTTCGTTGATGGCTGAATTTTCTCCATCAATTAACAGAAGTTTGGTATAGACTTTTGCCTTCAAATAAATGCCCAATTCTGATCACCGAAAGGAGATGGCGTTTGACAACGTCTTGTTGAAATCACATGTCGTCCACATCAATGACATTTAATTCCGACCCCAAATGTGACAATTTTGATAATTAAGAAGCCATGAAGTGTTTGCACAAGACTTTCATCCACAAATTCCAATTAAAGAGTAAATCAACATTGTATCAAGTAAATATTCATTAACAGATTTGGACTTATATGAATGAAATTAATTCAATTTCAGATTTGTTTCAGAGAGCAAGTTAGAGAGTGGATAAATGTATACGGTTCGAAGGATCATATTATTTTAATATAAAGAAACTTTGAATTAAATATTTATTAACAGATTTTGATACTTATAAAGATTATTATTGAAAGTTCATTTTAATTTCTTGCAGTGCAGACCACCATGGCATGAAAAAGTCCCGCCTGCATGCAATGTTTCTGAAACTTCAATCATATAACATGACAGTTTCTTGTAGCAATATTTCAAAAACAAATTCCTTTTTAAATTAACCAAACAAATTTATTGATTAACTTAAATTACTGGTATTGTCATGTTGTGTTTAAAGAGTTCAAAAATTTTCGAAAATCAATTGATTTTCAATTAAATAAATGACAGTACAGTTATTTGTTGTATGAAATCCGCATATAAAATTCATATGTATTCATATCATAGACACTTGCATTAAACAAAAAAAGAAACACAATTATTTAACATTGTTAATATTATAACATAATGAAACGAAATTTACCATGAGTAGAGTATACATTCGCTATAAACTTCAACAATTCAATTCATGCAAGAGTATCGTATAAATGTTGGCCAAGTATTGGAAGATGTGGTGGCACATTACAATTGGATAATACCGCACATCCCAACTGACTTGTGTGGCAAAAGCGAATGACGCTGCTAAGAGCGAGTATAATTTTATGTTGTGTTTGGGGTAGAGCAGTATATTGCGATTGATGATTGATTGATTAAATTATAGTATTTCAAACTCTGCTGAATGAAGTACTTATGTACAAATGTATGTACATTCCACTCGATATTTATGTACAATTTGTACATAAACATAAATTGTATGTTGTATTTATGGCAAAGTACTTGAAATGTATGTTAAAAGTCAGTTAAAGGTTAAATGTTAAATTTTGTAGCCGAAAAAACAAATTGAAAATAAAATATTTTCTACAATTGAATATGTACCTACTAAAAACAAATATTTATTTAAGGTTGTTTATGGCTAAGTTTAAACGATTGCTAAATAATAGTGTCTGTAAATTTTTATTAGAGAATAAACTAGTATGGCGCCCAAAAAATTTTGTTGATATTTTGCAGCTGAAATTAACATTTAGTTTATTTTTAAAAAAAATGTTTGTTCTAGTATTACATCGTATACATTAACATTGTTGAAAAAGTTAATGAAATAAACGTAACCACTATTTTTTGAAAAATTTTACTTGATATTACATGACTTTTGTAAGAGCAACTAATTTCAGACAATATAATAATGACACTCTACTGCGATCCTTTCAAAATTAAATAAATATATTGGCAAAGAAAAGTGAAGTAACCGGTTCTCTAGCGAATCAATAGAGTTGGGTACCCTACTGTCACAAATAATCACATTCGCCCTCTCCTGTACGCGGACGAGAAGCTTCAAAATAGACTTTGATGTCTATACCGGCCCATACATGGGAGTTGTATTCCATTCCATATCCAGGTAAATACACAGAAAAAATTATATTTCAATTCAAACATTTATCCCATATTGAACTGGTTTCAATTATTTCATAATTAAATCAAGTATTCATGAATATAACAAAATGAAAATACGAAAATTATCTATTCAATAATTTTTGTATTTGAAATTCAACCAATAACGAAAATTGTATATTCAATTGTCAAAATAATCAAAATACGATAGAAAATATCAAGAAATTTTGTTTTTGAGCAAATAAATACTTAATTTAATTATGAAATAATTGAAACCAGTTCAATATGTGACAAATATTTGAATTGAAACGGTTTAAGAAATAGTTTTTTCTGTGTAGTGAGGAGATCAGATGGAGTGAAGTAATTCCTACACCGTTTCAGAAAACCGTGAGACACTTGAATGCTTCTTTTGCTACTTGAACAATCTGTTTAAGCCAGCGGACTTCACATTGTATTCTCATAACCAAGACCCCATTCAGAGATTGTCCCGAATAAGGGAATCAAGCTTGGCCTATAGCTGAATGAATATGAATGACAAATATTGGTGTCATCTGCAAAAGAATAGATAAGAATGGAAGTTTGAACGGAGAAAGAAATGAGCCTCTATAACAACTCGTATAGTGCGATCTCTGAGAAAGCTCGTTATAAATCGAGAGAAGTTATTACCGACACAAAAAGTAATAAGTATTGATAAATAAGCACTCTATCGAACGTCTTGGAAATTCTTATATTCATCACTTTACTTTCGCCAAAACGGTGAATGGAACGACCCCATTTTTTTTCATAGAAACGCTGGCAAGTCTCTCGTAGAAAGTTTTCTACGAAAGCCGGTCGTTAAGTAAATTTTTAGACTCCAAATATTTAACCAGATGGTAGTTTACCATACTCTCCATAACTTTGGAAACTGCAGAACAGATTGCTATTGAATGGTAATTTTCAGGGTTATTAGCCTCTCCCTTTTTAGGAATTGGCGTTACATTTGCAACCTTCCAACATACAAGAAATACGACGACATGGTATGAAGTGATGAAAAGGTTAGCTAATGGACAAGCTAGCGTCGAAGAGCACTACTTCAAGACCAGCGCTGGTATGTCATCTGGCCAACTCACGAAAATAAATTATGGAAATTTTAAAAGAAACATGTTGTTACTCATTTACTGAATGTAGGGTATCATATAGGCGGGCTTGTTTTTATTTTTCTCATATTTGTACCAAAGGGTCTTATTATAGTTTGATATCATAATTATAATCTTCCATCCTTTTCTGTATACCTTTCCACATGATTATCTAAATGTGTGTCATTTAAATTTATATTGCTAATTTTGTTAAAAATCCTCAAAAATTAATATTTTTATTCATTGTCGTTTTGCAGGGCCATTTAAAGTTTAATAAAATTTTCATTATAGGAATAATACATACACCGAAGTACATACATAGGTACTTACTTGGCATAATAATAAAAGTAGTTGAATTAGTTTTGTGGGGTAGTAAAAGTAACTATACTGTGCAGTTATTAACACAATAAATAACTTAATATATATGGTACTATATACATATAGCTACATATGGGCAATTCCATGTCATCGTACGTGACATTTCTACGCCTATAGAGTGGAATAGATTTTGCAAAAATTTGAGTATCTGAAAAATAATTTGGACTTTATGTTCCATTCAGAGAGTACTATATTTTTTAAAAATAATAAGTACTTATCAAACATTGTTGTCCAGAAAACAGAGCGAAGTAATGGTATTTCGTACGTAACATAAAACGGAAGTAATTTGGAGGTACATATATATAACAAGTAAGAGTGCTATATTCGGCTGTGCCGAATCTTATATACCCTTCACCAAATTATACTTCAAAATTTTAAATATTTTTAGGTAAACAAAATTTAATTTTTTTTCCAGTTGTTTTTTGAATTTTTTGAAAAAAAAAATTTTTCGATTGTTATTTTAAATTTAATTATTTTTTTTTTTAAATTTAAAATTTTTTTTTTTAAATTTTAAAAAATATTTTTTTTTTTAAATTTAAAAAATTTTTTTTTTTTAAATTAAAAAATTTTTTTTTTTGTTTTTTCAATTTTTTTTTTTTTAAAAAAAAATTCGGGTTCAAAATTTTTTTCCCGATTTTGACCCATTGTAGGTCCAGCTTACTATGGTCTTATATACGTCGTTGCAAATGTCTTTGAAATATCTATCATTAGATATCCATATTGTCTATATTAATGTCTTAGTAATCCAGATATAGGTAAAAAATAGGTCAAAAATAGAGGTTGTCTTGGTTTTTTCCTCATATCTCAGCCATTTGTGGACCGATTTTGCTGATTTTAAATAGCAAAATTCTCGAAAGCATGTCTGACCGAATTATTGAAGATTTGGATCCCGAAGATATCTGGGGTCTTCAGAAAACTGATTTCAACAGACAGACAGACAGACAGACAGACAGACAGACGGACAGACAGACAGACAGACAGACAGACAGACAGACAGACAGACAGACAGACAGACAGACAGACAGACAGACAGACAGACAGACAGACAGACAGACAGACAGACAGACAGACAGACAGACAGACAGACAGACAGACAGACAGACAGACAGACAGACAGACAGACAGACAGACAGACAGACAGACAGACAGACAGACAGACAGACAGACAGACAGACAGACAGACAGACAGACAGACAGACAGACAGACAGACAGACAGACGGACATGGCTTAATCGACTCCGCTATCTATAAGGATCCAGAATATATATACTTTATAGGGTCGGAAATGAAAAATGTAGAAATTACAAACGGAATGACAAACTTATATATACCCTTCTCACGAAGCTGAAGGGTATAAAAATATGCGAAAATTTGCTAGTCGCGAGAGGCGTTATTTTTTTTCTTTTAATTTTTTATCAATGGATAAATAATAAATAAAATTTAATATCGTACGCGACATACCGTTCGCGACATATATTTCAAGGGTTTTTGTTATTTCAGTCGTGGTTGTCATTCTCGTGGAATAGCTCATATGTAAGTAGTTTCTATGTACTTACTTTCAAATGTATATGTATGTATATTAACCATGTAATATAATATTTAATATATATATGTATGTATGTGTTTACTAATGTAGTAAAAACAAAACTACAAAAAAAACAAGCATGTCACAAATAGTTTAATTTGTTTGCTAATATGGAAAACAATGTGTGCTAATACTAACACAAATTCAACAAACTCATACACAAACACAATGACAATGACGACCTACACAGACACATATGGCAGCAACTTTACAAAGGAAATGGGGGGAAATAGAAACAATTAAGGTGGCCATGTTCAGCTTGAATATATCTTAAGTGAAAGAGAAAATTGATATGAGAAATATGTATATAAAAGAGAAATTACTTTTCTTACAGCCCGTGACACTAGTTAAAAATTTACGATTACGTTTGCCACTAAAGCCAACGCTATTTACATCAAATATATCAATGATCGCGAACGATCCGACTCTCACTCGACCTTTGTACGAGTATATAACTTTTGAACAGCTTAACGTAATTTTAAAATATATTAAAGACTTTTGTAAAAATCATTTTCTTTTCAACACAGGATGAACCTTTGTTCAAGGACGATTTTCTAGGTTATACCCTGTTTTAATGAGAAACAGATTTCCAAGAAAAACTTCAAAATATACGATTCAAGCTTTAATATGAGATCAAAAATTATCAAATCTGACTAAAAATTCTAAAGTTGTTAGGAGTTTTACTTTAGGTTTCATCGTATGAATCTATGGAGAACTTTAAATTTTGTATGGCCATGTAAAATGTGTTTACCAATTACTATCGAATTCAGAAGATACACATTTTTCATTTCGTCTCAATTGACAGCTTATGCATAATACCAATAACTGGTTAAACTATCGTTTTTGAAATTCTACGAAATTATTTATTGAGCGTGTGTGCCTTCAAATTCAAAAAATGCAGTACGAAGGACCATATTTTTCAAACTTTGACACATCATTTTATTCCAAAAGCCACTTTAAGTTAAATAAAAATTACTAATTCCAAGTCAAAAAACTTGTAGGAATTGAAATAAAAATATTTAAAGTAGTTAAGATTAAAAATAATAAAATAAGTTCGAAGGACCATATTATTTTCACTTAAAGTATGAAGCAACTTTGAATGTAAATTTATAAAGAATCTTTATCAAGAAAGCTAAAATTTGGAAATTTGATTTTAAAAAACGAACAATGTTAAATCTATAAAAGGTTATTCGGGAATACAAAATTAGTATTTTAGTAAAATTGTTTTATGCTAAATTCCCAATTTTTAATTTGATAAATTCACTGAAATTTATTGTTGGGGGATAAGCTAGTTGCTATGCGCATTTCACTGGTTGTTTAGGCCAGATCATCAGGAAACTTTTTCCCAAAAGGCTTTAGAAAAACTAAAGATATTATACAAATAAAACTATAGAGTGTTTGAGAATTACAGACACTCAAGCTTTATTTGTAAAAATATCAAAGCTTAAACAAGCTTTGAAGCATTTAGAATCGCTAATAAATCGGAATGAAAAACTTAAAAATATCCAATATGTATAATTATTTAGTTTCACTTAGATGGAATCTTTGGATGCTTTGAGGTCACAGTTATTGCAGAAAAGTAAATGATAATGGAACTTTTTGTAAGCTGGTTTTTATTTGAATTGAAAAGAATTTGGCCACCTTAGCTAGATACTTGTATGTAGGTAAATATATATCTTTTTAATATTATGTTAGTTTTTCCTGAATGAAATTATTTTTTTTTCTTTCCTATAAATTAAGCAGAAGACAAAAAATGTTGCAACAGCAACAACAAACCAAAAAATACAATATATTATAATGGTTTCTCAACAACAGCAACAAAAAGCTGCCAACAAAAAAAAAACATGTTATTAACTTTAATGCAAAAAAAAGGTAGAAAAAAACCAAGTTAAAAGGCCAAGGCATAGTTGTTTGTACTTTTCTGTTACTGCCTTCTTTATAATATTCAACTAAAACAAGACACAGGGCCAGGCCAACAGACAAAAACAGGCCAAACTGCTGCCACAACACTCTAAGACCTGATACCAGACACATTTGAATGGCCACTGAAATATATGTAAATAAAAAAAAAATGTTTACATTGTTGGTTCATACGACATAACAGGGCTTAAAGGAAGCTTAAGTTAAAAGGGACATTATGCTGGAAAAAAACAGTGTGTGTGTGAGAATGAATGAATGAATGAATATATGCTGGTTTTTAGACAAAAAAAAACCAAACATGTAACAGAATTAAATAGGTGGCATTAAATGCTTGAATTAAAGAGAACACAGTACAACTAAAAGATGTTGTTGTTATTATTTTCTGGTATAACAAAAAGAAATTTAAATAATGCTCTACACTTAAAATGTAAATTATGTTAAATACTTGGAAAAATATGTACTTAAATTAGCTGAAAACAATTTGTGTTACTATTGAAGATTCTTGGAAACAATCGAACTTGGTGGTCAAATCAATATTTTTGGTTGTTTATTAAAAATTATATACATTTTGGGGTAGAAGCTTTTCTTCATGAAAGTAAGCTTTTTGGTAAATATCAGTTTGTTTTTTGAAAAATAGCATTATTTTGGTATTTTTTTGTAAATCAGCTTTTTCCCCATGTGCAAAAGTATCTTTAAATTTGTTTTTCATGGGATATACATAGTTTCTTTTTGTAAAAAATTTGCTATTTTATGACAGAAATGAGGAGCCGCAGAACAAAAGGTACTTTTCCCCAATTTTCCCAAAATTTTTAAATTTTCAAAAAAGTACCTTTTGTTCTGCGGCTCCTCAAATATTACTCTCCAGTGAAGAAAATTGTTTGGTGAAAAATCTTATTTTGTTACTTTATATCTGTAACGTTCAGCTCAAATGCACAATTGCGGTTTATTTTGCAAACAAACAACGATCATTATTATAGCTTTCAAAGCTGTTTAAGACAAATTCAAATTTATTGAAAAAGGTTAACAATTTAGTGAAGCACGTTTGTGTGTCAAAAATCTTCTTTAGTGAAAAATGTTTTTTAGGATAAGAGCTTTTTTCCCAAAAAATATTTTTTTAAGTGAAGGACATTTTTTGTCGTTTTTTTTTTGAAACAGAGCTTTTTTATATTTTATATTTTAGATAACTAATTCTGCAAATGAGGCTTTTAAATGACACAGTTTTTTAAAACAAATTTCTAAATGACAGAGCTTTTAAAAAAGCTTTAAATTAAATGTTTTCCTTTTTGTATCGTTAAAATATTTTTTGTAAAATAGCTGGTTTTTAAAGCTTTTTGTATAAAGCCTGCTTTTGTATTTTTGGAAAAATATTTTTTGTGGAAAGTTCTATTTGTGAAAATAATTTTTTTTAAATAAAGTTTTTTAGTATCAATATTTTTTTGTGAAAAGATTTTCTTTAAAGGAAATAATTTATTGTATATAAATATGAAATGAACATTTTTTTAGAGAAGTTTGAAATACTTTTTTATAAATTACATATTGGTTTTAAATTAAGCTTTTTAGAGAAATTTTTTTTTTTTGGAAAAAAGAATTTTTTTAAAAAATAGCTTTTGAAATTTTTTGAGAAAAGCTTTAAAAAAAAGCTTTTTCGAGTTTCTTTGTAAATATTTAGATCAAAGTTTTTGGGAAATAATGTTTTTAAAAAAGTCTGTTACAAAAACCATTTTAATTTTTGAGAAAAAGTTTTATTGTATGAAAAACTCATAGGTTTTATCAAAGTTTAAACGAAAAAAAAATTTTGTTTTAGAACTTTTTAAGAAAAAGTTTTTATTTTTTGAAGAAAAACTGTTTATTTTTTTTTTAACTTTTTAGAGAAAAAGTTATATTTTGTAAATTTGAGCTTTTAAAAGAATTTCTTTGCGATAAAAGGTTTTTAAAAGAAGCTTTGTGAAAATTATTGGGAAAGCAATATTTTTTAAATGTCTGGTACGAAAAGCTTTTGAGAGCAAAATAAAAAAAAAATATTTGTAGAGAAAAAGTAGCTTTTCAGTAAATAACGTATTAGAGCAAAGTTTTAAAGAAAAAAAGTTTTTGCTTTAGAAATTTTTAGAAAAAGGTCTTAATTTTTTAATAAAGCTTTAAAAGTTTTTTTTTTGTTTTAAAATTTTTTAATGAAAGATTTATTTTATGAACAAGGCTTTTAAAAAATGATTTTTTAAAAGGAAAAAGCTTAGCTTCTTTAGATAAAAATGTTCGTAAAAAATAAATATAGATTTTTTGTGAAAAAGCTTTTTCGAGAAAATTTTTGTTATAACTGATTTCTAATAGTTACAATTAATAGAGTGTTTTTTTTAGAAATCTGTGCCACATTCCATAAATTAATTACCTGGTTCCAAAAGTTGATTATTATAAAGAAATTTTCATGACGACTTTGGAGACTTTAAATACCAACATTTTATGAACAAGTTAAAATTGAATTCTTTCTCCCTCTTTCCAAATTTCGGCGTTTCCGCATTTGTTTTTCTAAGTGTAAAACGTGTGTGTGACTGACATAAAGATTAAGGACTCTATGTGTACATGTGTAGAAGCAGAAAGGTGAGTTGGTGGTAGGAAGTTTTGGCTAAATTAAAACAGACATAAACAAATATAAACACACGCAGTGGGATGTCAAGTTTAACAACAAAAACGAGCAAAACAAAAAAAAAAAACAATAACAAAAAGGACTATGTTTAGAATATTAACAGACAACAGCAACGAAAATAAAAGAAATAAAGACATAAAAAAAGACCCAAAGACCAGAGGGCAACTGAGAGTTTAACACAAGGTTGTTCGGTTGGGTTTCTGAGTTAATTTTCGTTGAGTGTAGGCAGCCGTGATAGTCAGTCATGATGATGTTGTTGCTTATTGTTCTTGCTGTTGTTCTTGTTTAAGCATTTAAGTAATTTGCTCATTTGTCGCTTAGTGTTTTGTTTTTATAATTCTGGTAGTTATAGCGAGTTGCTGTGGCTGTGTGTCTTTTGATCCTGTTGCACCATCATTTACATGCAACCAACCATCATACTACCATAACAACAGCAACATAAGTTTACTTTTTATACATTTTGTATTTTATTTGTTGCCATTTTTTTATAACTTTACCTTTTCCTCTTTTTGTTGTTGTTGTGGTTGTTGCAAGAAAGACCTATTTAAGCTGTTCGTTGTTGTTCAGCTTTATGTTTGTCTTTTGTTAACTTTAACTTAATAGCAATGTGTGTAAGTCAGTACCCATGTTAATGTAGCTATGTGTGGCTTTTTCGAAAAAAAAATAATAGAATATTGTAAACTTTTACCACATTTAGTACCCGAATGAGTACAAGTACTTGGTTGAGTTGAGTATTTTTTTTCAGTTTTTTTCTCCTTTTTTATTTACCCGGTATGTAAAGCTTGTTTGTATTCCAGTAATTGCTTTGTGGTTATGTTGAATTTTTATGTTCCTGTGCTGCTTCTTGTCTTACTTCCTTTTTTGCATACGAATTTAAACACATACATATGTAGATACAACAGTTTTACTACTCTTATTGCACTCTTTAGTAACTTTTGTTTCCCTATTTTTTTTTGTAGTAGTAGTTTCAGTGTTATAGTATGTGACAGTATAACAGGCGACACTAATACCTGACAAAATGCCATTTGTATGTAGAGTAAGTGAATAAAACGCCATAGTCTCATGTAAAGTCAAAAGCTTGTAATACTGGCAGCCATGGCAAGTAAACCAGGCAGCCATTCCTTCATTTACCCAACCAGCCAGCCATTGGAACAACCGAAGGCAGACAATTTTAAATCTTAGAGCAGTTGATTTTTTTTCTTTTTCTAATATGCGTCTTTAATATGTACTGCTAATACAACTACTGCGTCGTTGGCTGTAAAATACAGGAAGAGAAAAATTTAATGATTTCAGGGACTTATTACAGGATAGAATTTGTTTCTTTATGGAAGCTATTTAATATTTTGAAAATCAATAAACATGGTCTTAAATTATCTTAAATCTTGATTGCATTTTTTAATTCAAAATTTTCGGCCAGATATCAGTAATCTTTATAGTATATGCTTTATGAAAATAGGATGGGTTAAATTGAAACCAAATAGTTGAGTTATAATATTTACAGAACAACAAAAATTCTCTTTTACAAATAAAAACTGTTCTTTTCCAAAAATAAATCATTTCATAAAAACCAAACACAGATTCTACAAAAATTATTTCAATAAAAGAAGCTTTCATATTAAAAGCTTTTCTTACACAGAAAAAACTATATTTCAATTCAAACATTTATCACATATTGAATTGGTTTCAATTACTTCATAATTGAATCAAGTATTCATGTGCTCAAAAACTAAATTTTCTGATATTTTCTATTGAATTTTGAGTTTTGAATTTGATAATTTTGATATTTGAATATACAATTTTCGTTATTGGTTGAATTTCAAATACAAAAATTATTGAATAGATAATTTTCGTAATTGAAACACAAAAAATAACAAAAATGCGTTTTCCATTACGAAAATTATCTATTCAATAATTTTTGTATTTAAAATTCAACCAATAACGAAAATTGCATATTCAATTGTCAAAATTATCAAATTCAAAACTCAAAATTCAATAGAAAATATCCGAAAATTTAGTTTTTGATCACATGAATACTTGATTCAATTATGAAATAATTGAAATCAGTTCAATATGTGACAAATATTTGAATTGAAACGTTTTAAGAAATAGTTTTTTCTGTGTATATGTATATGAGTATTTGTTTCTATTTAAAGCTTTCAAATAATCAAGCTTTTTCACAAAAGTGCTTTATTATATCAAATAGCTTTTTTCATAGTAAGAGTATTTTCTACTAAATTTTTCACATACTATTTGTTTTGTATAAAATGCTTTCTTATGCAAACAAGCTTTTTTTTATATAAAAAGTTTTTAATCAAATAGGATTTTTTTACATAAATTTTTTTTGTTCAAAGATGATATTTTCACATCAAATGTTTTTACAAAAATGGTTTTTATCCAAAAAAAACTTTTTAACATAAAGTTCGTAATTTTTTAGAAAATTTCATTAAAGAAAAAAACTTTTATCACAAAAAAGATCTTCCACATAAAATGCTTTTCATACGAAACAGCCTTTCCACATAAAATTCTTCTTTGCAGAAAAAACTTTTATCACAAAGCTTTTCTTAAAAAAATATTGTATTCTTTTATAATAAAAGCTTTTCTCACTACCTTTTTTACAAAAATGTGTTTTTCACATAAATTTTTTTTCAAAAAGCCAAATAGCTTTTTCAACAAAAGCTTTTCCCACTAAAAAGATTTTTTCACATAAAAAATCTTTGTTACAAACAACATATTTTCTCACATACAACTTTTCAGAAAGCCAAAAAGCTTTTTTCTTTTAAAGCTGTTTTCACGTAAATTTTTGTATGCAATGAAATCTTTTTCACTAAAATGCTGCTTTTTTTTGCATAATTTATTTTATGAAAATAAGATTTTGCACATAAAATGATTTTTTACATTTTATCCAAAAAGCTTTTTTAATATTCAAAAATTTTTTTTTAATTTTTTCCAGAATTTGTTAAAGTAAAAAGCTTTAATCACAAAAAAAATCTTTCACATAAAAAGCTTTTCAAACGAAGCTGCCTCTTTTCAGTAAAAACTTTTATCACACAGTTTTTTTCTTAAAATTTTTTTACATAACAAGCTTCTCACATAAAAAGCCTTTTGCAGAACAAAATAAATTTACATAAGTGTTTTCAACAAAAATGTTTTTTGCACATAAAAAATTTTTTTTTAAAATATAAAAAGCTTTTCTTCCAAAAAATAATTTTTCACATAAAAACTTCTTCTTAAAAAAGCATTTTAAATATAAAAATCTTTTCTACAAAAAAAAACTTTTTCAAATATGTACATGATTTGAATAGGAATAAGAGATATTTTACAAAAAAAAAGAATTCATTTCGAGAGCTTCTTCCATAATTTTTGTCCAGTAACAAAAAGCCCTTAAAATTTGTCAACCCTCTAATGCTTAAGCATGCCTCAAGGCACTTATCGCAAGATGCCAATAAATGCAAATCTAAAACTGATAATTCATTTTAAAAACTTTGAAAGCTTTTTAAATTAATTTAAGTGCGTTTTTTAGCAACTGTTAAATGATTTTTTAAAATGTAAAATCAGTTATATTTGCATTTTTTGACATTTTTGCATTGAATGCTTTGGGTATGCTTGGGCATTAGAGGGTTAAATATAATATGAAATTTTATTGAGTAAAGCTTTAAAGAATATTTTACTTAATGAATATTTCTTGCAGTGTATTTGATTTTTTTTCCACCATTTTATGAGTCACTTAAGTCATTTGTATATCTACGTGTTTTACCTTGTCTCGTATGTCTTTCAAGAAAAAATCCCTCAGTTTAAGTCTTGTTTTTTTTTTTGTCTGATGTCGCATGATTTGTGGTAACGCGCGCATTATAAGGATTTTTTTTCTACTTCCACTACTTGGCTTCATTTAGTTTCAACTGTCGTTTGTGCAATTTTCTAACACAAAAAAAAAAGAAAATAAACCAAAATAAAACTACAATTCTGCATTTCTTGTTAATTTCTTTGCTTTTTTTTCTTGTTCCTTTCTACGCTTTTGTGCAAAAGCAATTAATTTTTAACTGCAATCTTTTATTTTAAAGGTTGTACCACACAACTCATACACATTAAACTCATTTCAAATGACGCCATAGATTAACATTTATATAACAAACATACAGTCAGCCAGGCAGGCAGGCAGTCAGGCAGTCAGGCTGGCAAGTCAAGGAAACCAAAATACGTTTAGAGGAACAGAAACAGTATTTGCACTATAAATTCTAAAAACACGTACAGAGAAACACAGATACTCACACACACACACATACTCATGCATTGGCCTTACTGACTCAGCAGCAATCACAATTACGCGCAGCGTTTTCATTATTAAAACATTAACATTCGGGTGTGTGCAAGTGTATCTATGTATGTGGATTTATAAAAGTGTTGCTACAATGGAGTTTAGTGAGTTTTAGTGGTGGCTGGTGATTCAGTCTAAGGCGACAACCTCAATTGTGTGTGTATGTTTTTTTGGTGTGAGTTGCACTTGGCCGGGGCCAAAGTAATTAAGTTAAGGTGTTAAACCTTTAGGATTTAGTGATTTTTTTATGAGTTTAATTTTCAGTCATCTACTCACTCGCTGTTAAACTAAACAGCTGCTGTTGTTTATAAGTTAGATTTTGTACATTTTCTTTCAAATATAAGATTTAATATTTAAATGTTGTGTCGTTAAACTATTGTTTCTGAGAAGTAAGAAGGCTACTTAATTCATATACAGTGGTTAACAAAACAATAAAACTTTTCCATCGGGGTGCCCCGATAAACCAGTCGATAGTGTGCCGTACTATTAATCTGAGGGTTGCGGGTTCGATTCCCGTCAGAGACTCTGGTTGTATCTCCAGACAAGCAAAACGCTTCGCAGGTTGTGTTTGTTTACAAAAAAAAAATCAATAATAGGCAAAAACCGCCAAAAAATTCTTAGGAAATTTCTATTTTTTTAGTATTTCATCAGCAAAAACAACATAATCAGTTATATTCTGAAAATATGTAGAAAATAAATTAAAAAGTGTTCGGGACGAAACGAAAATGTTTGAAATTTTTCATAGTCTCAATTGCAGCTTTCACAGCTCCATGTTCAGTTCAGATCCTTGTCTTGCAAGTACTTCTGCGACCTCATATTCCTGTACGAGTCAGTACCCAGTACTTACAGTGAGCCTCAAAAGTGAGTATACACCAAAAAATATTTTATTTTTTTTAAGATAATGAAAATCCTAAAATTTATTCATCGATTAAAATTTTAAAGTTTCGGTTTGTTGGAGATTGAGTTGAATAATAGATTCGGTTGTGAAAATAAAAGATTTAAGTCCGACAATAATGATTTTCATGATCCTAAAAAAATCAAAAAATTCGCGGGTGTTTACTCACTTTTGAGGCTGTGTGTATGTTCTTACATTGAGAAAACTAATTAGACTTCATAGAGTTCTTAGACTATCTTGGAGTTTATCACCCAGAGACACCATCTGTGAATACTGCACAAACCTCAAACAGTCTGTGGAAGCAGAGCCCGTCGTCACTACTGGGGGGTAAACATCTGAAATCGAGTACCGATATCCTTTTGTCAGGGACTCCCGGACTGAAAAAAGTCATTCCAAGGACAGCCGATATCGTACAAAAACTTCGACATTTATGCCGGATTTTTTTTTTAAAATTTTTAGGTTTTATTTTGAAACATTTGTACAATATAAAGTTAGTAAAAGCATTGGCCGATGTTAGCTATGACATATTTCCATGTTTCTGGCTACATATGGATTCCGATCCAAAAGAACTGCTCATCTTTTGAGGCCAAGAACGAATGAAGCCAATATCGGATACTCTGTTCCAAAGTGAAGCGTATTCCTGAGAGAGCGTTCTGAATCGATTGAAACAAATAGTAGTTGCACGGGGAGGTCTGGACTTTAAAGCGGGAGAGGCAAAACTTCCCAACCATTTCATTCTAGATACTTTTAAACAGTTATTCCAACATGTGGCCGAGCGTTGTCATGATGAAATATCACGGTATCATGGCCAATGCTAGCTGCAAACGAATCAGTTGCATTCGGTAGAGGTTCCCTGTGATGGTCTGGTCAGATTTTAGCAGCTTATAATAGATAGGACCAAACCAAATACAGAGCATTACCTTAGCGCCATGGATATTTGGCTTTTGTGTCGATTCGGCTGGTTGTCCGCTTCACATACGATCTGTTACGCTTCGAGTTATCGTAACGGATCCATTTTTCATCTCATTTAATGATTCGGTGCAAAAATGATTTTTTTATAGCTTTCAAACATCATTTCGCACATGCAAAGTCTCTCAGCTTCAATTCGTATGGTACCAAATTTCCTCGCTTTTTGAATCCTGCTGCTTGCAAACGTTTTGAAATTGCTGATTGAGTAGCTCCCAATGATTTAGCAAGCTCTTGCTGAGTTTTACAACAATGGGAGGGCGATGAACCGAACAAATCTTCTCTCGCGTTGAACCCGTTGGAACATATTCAACATAAGCTTTGGTAAACTTCCCGAATATGACGCTTTGGTGGTGCAAAATTGGACATTTTCGAAGCAAAAAAACGTTGTTGTTTCCACTATAATGTTTAATAACTAAGTGAGAATAAATCACAGATATGTACCCTTCAAAATGACATAAGGAGTGAGATCGAAAAATTCTTAACATACATATATGTTTATAAAAAAGAAACCACTAAACTTACAGCTTTAATTTTTTTTTTATTTGATTGAAATTATTATTACAATTTACAAAAAAAATTATTTTTATAGTTTTAATCACTAGTGATGAAATTTTGAACCTTTTTCGGAAACCCTTCCATTAACGTTTTTATAGTGCTTTCTGTCACTTTGCTCGAACATGTAGTCCATCTCCGTTTAAAATCTACCACACTTTTGGACACCTTTTTTGTACTCTTCAATTCTCTTTTAACAAGAGCCCAATATCTCTCCACTGGCCTTAGCTCCGGGCAGTTTGGAGGATTTGCCTCTCTTGGTACAAATACCACATTATTGTTCTTGTACCACTCAAGGGCTTGTTTGCCATAGTGACAGGATGCCAAGTCAGGCCAAAAATAAGTGGACACATTATGAAGTCTTATGAATGGAAGCAGCCTTTTTTGTAAACATTCCTTGATGTAAATTTCGGTATTTATAGAGCCCGTTGTAACAAATGAGTGGCTTCTTTTGCCGCAACTGCATATTGCTTGCCATACCAAGAACTTTCTGGGAAATTTTGTCTGCTTTTGGGTCCTAAACTTTTCTTCAACATTCCCTCGAGCATCAGCAACATAAAATGTTTGACCTGGAAGTTGCGAAAAATCTGCCAGAACATACGTTTCGTCATCCATTATGCAGCAAGAATATTTTTTTATAAAACTTGACTTCAATTTCCGTGCTCTGTTTTTGGCCTCTAAATTTTTAGTAGCGTTCCTGTCAGGAACTTTTTGAGCCTTGTATGTTTTTAAACCTGCATTAGCTTTAACTTTTCGTACCAAATAGTCCGAGCACTGAGCTAACCGGGCTGCTTTCCTACCGGATGTGTTGGGAGCTCTTTTGAAAATGCGTTCTATTTTTTTGGCTTTAGAAACATCATGTGGACCATTCCTTCTACCTGAACCAGGTTTTCTATCAACTGACAAGTTCTCCCGGTACTGTTTAATAACATTGGAAACAGTTTGACGGCAGACCTTTGTATGCTTGGCCAACTTTTTGTAAGACCAAGTTGGGTTTTGTTGAAAATATTTAATAATTTCAGTACGCACTTTTTTCTGGTCACTCATTTTAATCAGATTAACAAAAAAATTAATATAATTGACATTACACATAATAACTGACATGTTTTTCAAAGGTAACTTGATCAAAAAAAAATTCAAATAATACTTGGGTTAAAAAATGTAATGAAAAACGTGTGTTAAGAATTTTTCGATCTCACTCCTTACAAGTTACTACAAACAAAAACTGCGTTCAAAAGATACGCCATCTATGGAAATCCCGCATTTTTAAGTTATACACCCAATAGAAAACTTGAAATTAACGAATATAGTTTTCAAAAATCTTTCTTGCATTTTTGTTACAGGAATATTTTCATGCTCCACTAGGTCTTTTTGTTTAAATTTAATTGTAGAATATAATATAAATAATGCCACATACCTACTTAGCCAGACAATCTTAAAAAAAAAACAATCACAATATTTACTTAAGTAATTATGGAAATGCCCATAGTTAGAAAAGGCGCTATGGCAGGCAGACTGTCAGACACACAACCAAACACTTAGGCAGTTATTGGTGAGCCAGCCACACACGGATATTCAACATGCCATAATTGAAAGGCAACATTAGAAATTCCATTAACAAAGTAGTTAAATGTGTGTCAAAAGGATTGTTGCACTTACTAAGTGTTTCAAGGGAATGAATGGCATGTTTACTTACAAAAAAACCTAAAACAGGACCTGATTTCAATAAAATTTAATAGGAATTTAAACTAAATTTAAAAGTAACTAAATTTAAGCATATTTACATAAATGTCTGTAATGTATTTGACATTATTACTTACTGCTTGTCTGCTGGCGATTTTATTTTATTGTGTTTTATTGGAAATTTGTTGAATGAAATATTGCTGCCAAAATATTTTGAATTATTACTGACAAACGGTGAAATAAGGAACGACAATCAATAGTCACTCAGACACAACAACAGTGAATGGGTTTTTTTTCCAACATTCTCTTTTACACAAGAACTCGTATGCATTATGAAAAAACTTTAACTTCTTCCATGCAGATATACAGATTTTGGCAATAAGTCAATCTAATCATTATTATCTACTGCACATAGTCTTTAATCTTTTTTCTTATTTCTTTTGATTCTTGGTGTTGTTGTTATTGTTGCGAACGTATAAAGTTCGAAGGACCAATTGACAATATCAGACAAACTGCAGCACCATTACCAACCAGCTCTCCCTATCAGTGGTAGATAAAGAAAGCACAAACCAACCAGCAAAAGCAGTCATTGTCATGATTATCTGCATGTTACTTTCAACATGTATTTTACGTTTTTGTTTTGTCTTTATGTTGTTAGTCGGGGTTTACGTTTATGTTTAAGTAAAATGCAAATCAATTTGACTTATTGTATGAATGTACGAGCATGTATGAATGAATGATTGTTGTTGGCTGTTATCCCATGTTTGTACTTATATGTTGTTGTTGTTGGCTCCTTTGCGAGTCGGTCGGGTCCATATGTGTGTTTTAGTTAAAAAGTTTTAAGGTCTTTGTGGCTTTAAAATTCTTTTCAAAGAGTATTTAAACAGTTGAGGGTAATGGTAGAGCGGTTCTTAGTTCAGTGATTTTCTTTTTTGAGAAACACTTTTTATTATTGGGTGTATGACTTAAAAATGAGGGATTTACAATAGATGGAGTATCTTTTGAACCCGCTCTTTATTCTTAATAACTTCTATGTCATTTTGAAGGATATATATCTGTCATTTATTCTCATTTAGTTATTGAAAATTATTGTGCAAACAACAAAGTTTTTTTTTTGCTTTGAAAATGTCGAATATTGTGCCAACAATGACTCATATGCGGGAAGTTTTGCTTTACTTCTTTAATATGCAAAAAAAAAGTGCCGCTGAAGCACGCTTATTGGTGAATGTGATTCACTGGTTTCAACTTGCGAGAGGTGATTTGTGCGGTTCAGATGTAGTGATTTTGACACGGAAGACAAAGATGGCCCTGGCCAGCCAACAAAACAGTTTGAAGACCAAGAAGATTATTGTAAAATTCAACAAGATCTTGCTAAATTACTGGGAGCTACTCAAACAGCAATTTCAAAACGTATGTGAGCAGCTGGATTTATCCAAAAGCTGGGGAAATGGGTACCATACGAATTGAAGCTGAGAGGCCTTGAAAAACGATTTTGCATTTCCGAAATAATGCTTGAAATAGAAAAAAATGTGTACCGAATCATGACTATGGTGAATGTGTTTCATTGGTTTTAACGTCAGAAGTGGTGATTTTAATACGGAAGACTAAGATCACCAAGTTTGAAGTCCAATAATTTGAGGCATCACTCCATGAATATTGTTGGAAAACTCATCAAGAGCTTGAAAAATCATTGAGAGCTACTCAAGCAGTAATTTCTAAATGTTTTTCATACAAAAGCAGGGAAATTGGCTTATATAGGAACTGAGAACTGAGCCGAGAGATCTTGAAAGACGATGTTGCATGTACGAAATGATGCTTTAACGCTATAAAACAAAACCATTTTTGCACCGAATCAGTACGGCCAACCAGCCGAATCCATGGCGCTAAGATAATTCTCTGTATTTCGTGGGAGCAAAAGGGTCATAACTATAGTGAGATTCTGAAATCTAGCCAGACCATTACAGGGAACCTAAACCGAACGAAACTGTTTCGTTTGAAGCTAGCATTGGCCGAGAAACATCCAGAATATGCGGCCAAACATGAAGTCTTAATATTCCATCATGACAACTCTCGGCCACATGTTACAATACCGATTAAAAAGTACTTAGAATGAAGTGGTTGGGAAGTTTTGCTTCACGCGCTTTATAGTCCAGACGATGACCAGTCCGACAACTATTTGTTTCGATCCAAGCAGAACGCTCTCTCTGGGATTTGATTCATCTTAGAAAAGAGGATCTCAAATTGATATGATTAGTTCTTGGCCTCAAAATATGAGCAGTTCTTTTGGCTCGAAATCCATATCTTGCCAGAAATATGGGAAAATGTCAAAGTTAACAATGGCCAATGCTTTATATTATACGAATGCTTCAAAATAAAAGCTAAAAATTTTGAATTTTTAATTTTCAAATGCGAATATCTCGCAAACTAGAAGAGAGATAATATATAGCTAAAATGGTGTCTTTTGTATATATCTTCTGGTACATTCCATATATAGAACAAAAAGTTTGCATAATTAGGGGCCTTGAGGCTTCGCCATCATGGTGTTTAAAGTTCAAATGTAAAACTACACCTCCTCTATAGCCATGGTAAATTTTATTAAAATCGGACTATCTGTTTAGAAGTTACAGATTTATTTCTACCTTTTTATGTTTCCCCACTGTGTGCAAACGAGAGTTAGGTTTTTCAGGCCGAATCCTTTCGGATTATCTGAAAGTTTTTAATTTCTACTAAATTTCCCAAACTTTAGGTGATAATTAAGAAAATTTATCAAACGCACAGCAGCAAACTATTGTTCAATTACAAGTGGCATCGAAACCAAATCTAATATAAAATTGTTCAATTCAAAAGGTCATATTGTCATAATGTTCTTATATTTCACGAATCGGCGGCTCGGCTTAACCGACTCTTAGGTCTTCGGCGCAGGTCTCTGCTGGTTGGTTACGATAACACAATAAACATAGCATACGGAGTAGTATTGTTATAGGAAATATTTGCTTGAAAGGCAAGAACAACATTTTTAAACAATTGTGAAATATTACAACATTATGACAATATGACATGATAGGAGAGGTATTTTAAAAGTCTTTATATTAAAAATTCGACTTAAATTTTATTATTTCCATTTTTTGCTATATTTTCTACCCTCACTGTCTATTAAATTGGGAATATCAGTGTCTGGTTTCAGTATTTGCGGTAAAAAGTATGATGAACAGGGAATGAATGGCTGGCTGGCTGACTGGTTGGTTGGAAAGCAGGCAGGCTGGCTGGCTGTACCAGGCGGTATTCTTCATCTTAGGGGCGTTATCAATGTGTGGTCGTCATCGTTTCAATTTCATTGTTGTAGTTTTTGTTGCTGATAATGTTGTTGGTGTTGGTCGGGTTAAACTTTGAATCGTTTGACTGTGTTGTTATTTGCAAAACAATAAATGAATAAAAGATTGAATGAATGAATGACTGAATTGTACACACTTACACATCAATGTTGTTTGCATGTAGGTAGATACAGATACATATATCTACATATAAATATAATGGATATGGATAGATTTAAATAAAGAGGATATCAAATAACACAACAACAATGTTAAGTTAAAAAATACAGCAATAACAACAAGAGATAAAAAATACACTAACACTCTCAAACATATTCCTACACTTGTCGTATTAAAAAACAAACGTTAGGGAAAAAATCAAAAGATAAAGAAGGTGGTGGATAACTTTTGTTATATAGTGTTTATATACATATAAAAGAAAAAATAAGAAATCAAGCTTCTTATTATTGTAGAGAAAAGAAAGTGTGTGTCATGCTAGAATGTGTGTTTTATATGAAAATAGAATATTGTAAATATATTGAAAAGGATTATTGGTAGTTATTTATTTGCTAAATTTATTCTTTCCACACAACTGCACTAAATTGCCAACCTCAAACAAAACTCACACATACAACAGTTTGATATACAAACATACGTACATACCTAATAGTTGTAAGTATTTATGTGTAGCTGTGATAACTACAACATTGTATTTTAGTTTAGTTTTCGTTTCCTTTGTTTTTCTTATAGAAAAACAATTTTCATAAGACTCCTTCCTCCCTTCCATTCACCATATTGTATACGATTTACGTTATTGCCACAACGAGTAGTTTTTCCAAAATAAAGAAAACACTTTTCACAAATAACTTTAGTTGTATATTTTTATAACATATATGAAATGGTTTTGGATAGTGTTTTATTCAGCTTGAGACATTGTTTGTTATTAAGAAATAACACTGAAAATGTCTTTTGATTTTTGTACTTCAAGTACTATGTAGACAACATGTTGTTTTCAGATTGTTTTTCTTTCTTGTTTTCCCAAAGTTTTTTTTCTTGGTTCGTTTTTTATTATTTGTTTTTTAGGCATGTGTTAACAACAACATCTTATTGTAGTTGATAGGGCAAAACTTTTTCAAACTGGGGTGCCCGATTAAAGGAAGTTTTGATGCTAGGATTTAAAATAAAGGTATTGGGGTATGAAAATGAGGCGTCCAATTAATTGCACAAGGTCATTATTATTATTCAAAATTAACATTTTACAGTCAATCACTGAATGTAGGTAGTAAAATAAAATAATTATAAACTACGGATGTTGTATTTCCTAAATATTCTTAAAAGTTGTACCAAAACCATACATCATTTTAGAATAGTTATTGTAATTGATTTATTTTAAAACAACTACTTTTTATAGTGAAATAACTTATTTGATGGGAAAGTTTTTACTGTGAAAATATTTTTTTTTGCCAAAAAATTTAATTGTAAATAATTCTAATTTCAAACCAATCTTGTAGTAAAAGTAAACAAAGCCTATGCAAAATTCGCTTTGTTTAAAAAAAGCTTTTATTTTAAAATAATACTTTTTTGCAAAAAAAAAAAACTATTAAAATCCTATTTTTATTAAAAAAAGTTTTTTCTGTGAAACAATTTTTTGCCAACAAACTTTAACTGTTCAAAAAAGCTTTTATAGTAAAATAATACATTTTATAAAAAAAGCCTGTGAATACTCTTTTCTAAATAAAGCTTTTATAGTAAAATAATACTTTTTTGCAAAAAAACTTGATAGTGAAAATTTATTAAAGAAAAACTTTTGCTGTGAAAAACTTCAATTCTCTATAAAAATTATTTATTTACAATAAAAGCTTTTTTTCAATCTAGAATCTGCTTTTTTTTATTAGTAAAGTTTTTTTCAAACTATTTTTTAAACAAAAAACTTTTTCGCTTTAAAAGCTGTTTCCAAATAAGTTTTATATACATAAAGTAGAATTTTTTACTATAAAAGCTTTTTTTGAAATACTACTTTTTATTGTAAAATCATATTTTTTTTCAAAAATAAACTTTTATGGTGAAAAATTAAATTTTATATAAAATAAGCTTTTATTGCGAAACACTTATTTTGAAACAGCTCTTAAAGCGAAACAGTTTTGTGTGGAAAGGTTTTTTGTTTAAAAATTATTTTGAAAAAAGCTTTAATAATAAAAAAAGTACATTCTATATTGAAAAAAAGCTTTTATTATGAAGAATATAATTTTCATAAAGAAGTTTATCCAGTTTTATTATTTCAAAAAAAGCTTTTATAGGCATAATTAACTTTTTTGATAGGAAAAGCTTTTGTTGTGAAAAATATACTTTTAAAAAAAGCTTTTTTTAATTTATTGTGAGCAAAAAATTTGTTGGTTTTACGTTTTTTTTTAACTTGTTTAATTAATAACTGAAAGTTGATTTCTGAGTACAAATTTTAGTTGAAAACAAGTAAGAAAGTATGGTCGGTCAAGCCGGACCATATAATACCCTACACTAAGTAAAAGAGTAAAAACATTTTTCTTTTAAAATTTCAATAATTTGTATTTTTGAGTGATTTTCGGAAGTGGGCCTTATATGGGGGCTATGACCAATTATGGACCGATCACCATGAAATTAGGTCATGTGATTTGTGTCTATATGAAAGTTTGCTATGTTGAATTTTGTGAGTATACCAACATTTTTAAGCGATTTATTCACGTTAAAGTGATTTTCGGAAGCGGGTCTATATGGGAGCTATGACTAATTATGGACCGATCGTAACAAAATTTGGTGACATGAATTTTGTATATATAAAACTTATTTGGAGCGCAATTTGTGGAGATACATTTATAAATTAAACATTTATGACCGATAAAGTCCAATTTCGTAAGGACATTTGTATGGGGGCTAGGTGAAATAATGGACCGATTTCAGCCAGTTTCAATAGGCTTGGTCCTTGTTCCAAAGAAATAACATGTACCAAATTTTATCGAAATATCTTCAAAATTGCGACCTGTACTCTGCGCACAAGGTGTACATGGACAGCCAGCCAGACGGACGGACCGACATCGTTTAATCGACTCAGAAAGTGATTATAAGTCGATCGGTATACTTTAAGGTAGGTGTTAGACCAACATTTTTACAAACATCTGCACAAACGCATTATACCCTCCCCACTATGGTGGTGTAGGGTATAATTAATCCGATTTATGTATTAATTTTGCTGCTATTCAAATGAAGCAAATATAGAGTTTCAAAGCCATAAGGCATGGTATCACTCTGTTTAAACCTAAAGAACTTCTGGATAATCATCTCTTTAAAATTTGTTAAAATATCTCACAGGTGATTTATGCGGCTACTGCTGCATTTAAGTCTATACAATTTTAAAACTAAAACAGTTAACTGATGTAAAACTTCCTTGTCTGGAAATAAGACAATAGTCTACAAAACTTGGTGATAGCCTGAAAGACATTATCATACGTTAAGGGAATCCCAACAAAAATATTTTCGAATAAGTATTTGCTCGCATACGAAGACGAGATTCTTGATCGATAATAACTAGAGTCTTAACCAAACTGTTTCTTTTCAGATTTGAAACCTAATATATTAGGTTCAGTCTTAAAAGCATAACTGACCAATACAACTTATGTTTAAATTTCTCTCCAATTTTGTGCAGTAGATCTTGACTTATTTCGTTTAGTCTTAAGAAATCAGTTTGGTACGATTTGCCATTACATTCTTCAGAATTTTAATACAAACACTGAAAAAAGTTTATATTTGTAAAAGGAAATTGAAAATTTTCAAAACTTAATTACTTAAACCAATATAATACTTAAAAATCAATTGATATTGCTATCCTAACTCCCCCCCCAAACAACTAAATTAACACCATCAATCAAATTTATACTCCCTACAACTTTAGCTCTTTACAGACATTTCATGCCACACACAAGTTCGTTTGCAACTTCTTCAGTAACGCCTGATTGAATTCACAAGTTCTGCTAATACGTAAATTTTAAACATGCACCGGATAATTTATATGCTAAAGTGATGGCACACTGGAAAAAAAAACCAACTAATATTCTTAATTCATTGCACAAATTAAGTAAAACTTAAATTTTTAGTTAAACCAATTTGTAAATTAAGAAAAACTTCTTCTACTTGCCAAACTAAATAAAAAAAGACAGACTTCTAAAAAAAGTAGCTAAAAAAAAGAATCCCTGAACTAAAACAATGTAATAACCCGAGAGTACACACCAAAAACAAAAAAAAAAAACCATCAACAACTAAGAAAAAATTTACGAAATTCATTTAATCAAAATCATGCTTTACACTAGAGAAATCCTTTTTTTTTCCTCGTTCTGCTTAATGCTGTTGTTGTCGTTGTCTTGAGTCTTCTGCATGGTAAAAAATAAAATCTTGCACTAAGTTGTAAATCATACAGACACTCTGCTACGAACAGACCATAGTACTTTTGCTACTAACTATTGTACTATGTAGTACTAAATAAGAATATAACACCGATGTGATACTACATACATAGCTAAACTAAACACATTCTACTTACTATATATTTACTATGTATTGCAACTAATAATATGGAATAGTAGCTCATTTTCATGAATATCATCTTGTCTAGTCAAGTCTCGTAAAGTTTACAAGTCTCGACGTCTAGCAGCAGCACATAAAGAGATACAAAAAAAAATTTACGAATACATAGCAGAGATGGAAATATGTTTAGCAAAGTATGTACTTTTTTTGGGTACAATTAAAATTTGAGAAGACCTGATTTTGTAATATTTAAAATTATAAGACTAGTTTAGTAGTGGATGTAAACGCATTAAAATCCCAATATACCTATATAATTCATAATACCTACAACATTCACAAAATTTTAAAGAAGATTTTAGTACTTGCCATTATTCCGTTTTATACTTTCGCACTGAATAATGACAAATTATAAAAGGACTCCCCAGTAGTTATAGGGGACTATCCCGAACTAGTGAGTTTACCTCATTTAGCGTGACAACTTGTTACATAACTTGCTACGTGACTAGTTATAACTTGCTACGTGACTAGTTATTTTAACACTTGCATGTCCCAAGCAGTAGGGTTCTGTAGCTGAAACAAAAAGTCGACTTTTCGACTTTTCGACCTTTCGACTTTTTCCATTTTTTAAAAAGTCGACTTTTCGAACTTTCGACTTGTTCGAACAATCGACATATAGAACCCTACTAAGCAGGGGCTCAATTGACCATTTTTGATTACAATGAGACCGTCGGATAGCGGGTCCAAACTAGTCAATGCATAGGATTCACATACTGGTTACATAGCGCCAGTTACCTTACTAGCTACCTAACTGGTTACGTGATCAGCTACTTAACTACTTATTTAACAAGTACGGGTGCTAATTGACTTCAAATAGTCAGTTAAAAAGACATATGATAAACAGTCCAATAAACGATTGCTTGTAAACACACCTACCTCCGGGAACTCTCCAATAGATTACTTCTGGTGGGTAAAAAAACTTCTTTCTAAAGTGCAATACAAAATAAATGTTTAAACTCTAGGTTACTAAAGTGACTATTGACATGGGATAGTAGCAGTATAGATAGCAGTATACTTAAGCAAAAATAAAATAAACCATATGAGAATTATATCAACACAATTTGTATAAAACGTATTTGTACGAATTACTCACAAAAAAGAGCAATTGAAAACAAACGTTTAAAGTGACTAGTTACATTATTAAAGGTAGGGTCACACATGGCAAATATTTGCTCGAAAAAGCGTAACCACTTTTCTAGCACAAATTTGTTTGACGTGTTTACTCTTGCAGTGTTTTGTAAGATTAAACAGCATCATAAAATAAGTTTTTGAAATAAATAAAAGAATTCAAATGTATTTTATTTAGTGGTTACGTCTTTTTCGTCAAATATTTGTGACCCTACCTTTAGAGACTGTTAAGTCAAAACTGACTTCGTTAGATTACACGGGATGTCAAATGAGCCAAAATATATCAATTGGAGTTAGTCAAGCGCTCAGACATTAGTGTCAATTACAATATACAACTATAACAATTACTGTCTATAAGATCCTTTCCCGGATGTCCAAATGTCTCAGAATCTTGATTATTCTGTAAAAAGCCTAATAAGTCAGCTACGAAAATAACATATTTTTCTCTATAAATTGACGTCGCGATTTCTAATACAATACTCTAGATCAGGTTTGTTAATATCAGCTCTAAGGGAAATATTTTAAAAACTCATACAAAAATTAACATTAACAATTCAAAGAATGTTTAATAAGAAGACAATGGTGTCAGTGTTCCAGCTTTGACAATTTTCTCATAACTCTGTTAGAAAACTAATAAATGAAGTCTACAACAGATGACGTTTTCTCCGGATCATGACAAAAATTTATCACTTTTAGCAAATAATTGTTTCTTCTAGTCTAGTTTCTTCTAATCTTTTCATTACCATTATTCGAAATTATCCCTTTGTATATTCAGTAAGGAACTCAGCTAGTTAGTCTTCTGGAAGTTGACTGCTTTCTCTTCGTGTCTTCTAAAAAGACTTCAAACGTGAAGTATTTTAGACTTCATGTTTGAAAATATTTGTTCATAAAATATAAAATCTTTGATTCTCCTCCTCGCATGCCTTAAAATACACGGTATCAAAAGCAGCATCTACTTTTTTTGGCATCTAATCTTTTTTCATTTGGGTTATCCCAGTGACTTCTAAATATGTTTACTATGTTCATCAAATTGTTATTCTTTGAAATATTCTTTAAACTCCAAACATTTTTTAAAGATATTTGAACTAAAGCTGTCAGAGGAGGAACCCATCCAGCATAATTCCTTCGCTTTTTCCTTTCCTATGATACCAAATTGGCATCAGATTGAAATATTCTCCAAATTATGAAAAAAATTTATCTGATCCTTACACCTTTAGGGATATTCCGAGAATTAACGATGTCGTTTCCTAGTATTTTGACAGCACTTTTAGTGTTTGTGAAAATATATTCAATTTTTTTAAGTTGCGTTGTCAGTTTCCAAAATGGTATTAAAGATGGCAACTGGCAACTATCATTTTCTGTTGCTAAATTGTCAACCAGAAATTTGTGGTTGCCCACTAGGAACGCAACTTAAGTTCGGTGGCCGTCCATAATCGACTCATTACTCTGTATGTTTAACTACGTGAAACTGTATTGAGATGACAAGTATTTGCCAGTATCATTTCATACATCATATAAACCTTGCCTAGCCCTGTCGCATAATTTTGAGCTGTTAGTATATAGATCGGTAGCTGGATTACTCAATATCTCCGTTACTCAAGTTTAATTCAGAAATTCTATCGATACAGTCTCTATTCATGTAATTTCTGTACGGAAATCATATCACATCTCTTCGTTGTGATAACGTTGCCTCTTGGTAAAATATTATATATACATGAGCGAATACTTATTCCAACGAGCAAGTTCTATTATGTATCGGATCGCTTTTTTGGTCTCGTTACCCTTTTATTTTTTCCAATACCCTTTTTTAAAAAAGGGTATTTTTTGACGCTTTTTACATATTTTGTGGCGCTTTTTGTTAAAACCATGCGGGCGAATTTCAGCAGTCGAACACGATCGGATACTTATTCAAACATGCGTTTTTTTAATTTTTGGCATTCTCTTATTTGAGTATTTCATTAAAATCGTTTTGTGGCCCGGTGATGATGATGATTATTGAAAAGATGTATTTGAAATGTATTATTTCGTTTTTTATTGAATTGTTATTTTATTTTAAGGTTTTGTTTACTCTTAAGTAAAATAAATAATTTAATTAAAAATTTAAACCTTAAAAATTTATATTACCCAATAAGCATTTTTACTGGAATTCAAGTTGAAATCAAGTGTATTTCAAGCCTTGAATTATAGTCAAGCAATTGAATTACAGTTGTATTACACTTTATTTCAATAGCATTCTCCAGTAAAAATGAAACATAAATTCAAGCCATATGTTTTTTGTTTGAAAAATATTTAAATTTTCAAATATTTTTCCAGTTTAAAACATAATTACATTTGCATTCAGGTTAAATTCCAATAAAATCTTCAAGTGCTTGATTTTTTGGGGCTTTTGTGGTTATTGGGTACCCATTTGGAATGTGTTATTTGCAAGTGAAAAAATAAATTTTCAAATTTTTTTGTTAAACTTTTACTTTTTTCTCTTGGCGCTTTTTACTCTTTTTTTCGTAATTTTTTTACCCTTTTTACCCGTTTTTACTATACACTTGACGCTTTTCTTAATTTCTAAAATTTCAACACTGGTTAGAATAAAGCTAAACTGTAAATTTTATTATTGTCTGCTAAACTACATTTAAATTGATATATTAATTTCTTCATGCAGTTGAATTAATTTTGAAATAACTTTAAACTTGATCATTTCCATTTTATATTTTTTTTAAAATGTTCTTAGTTCGGGGAATTTTTATGGTAGCTTAAACTATATTATTCCTTTTCTTCTATTCTATTTTGATCATACTTTCATACGAACAATATTTATTAACTGCTACATTCTTAAAACTTTGTAAGTTATTTCAAATTCGTCTTCAGCATATCGGTATTGTAGTAAATAGTAACAGTATAAATGAAAATACTCTACTCAGTTGTAGTTTATTCCTTTTTATAAAAATATCTCTAAAAAAAACCCATCTCCATTGATAAAAAAAAATCTTAGCAAGAAAATTGCATAGAATTTTATTTATTTAACACAAGCAGAAAAATTAAAAAAAAAAAAATTAAATATGTAGTTTTTTATTTTATCCAACAACAACCCAACAGGACTACACTTAAGAATGTCTAGAATAGGTGAGTGTGTGTATAAATACCAACACATTCTCAGACATAAACACACACTTTTGCAGCAGACTCTCTCTAACCAATACTTCTACACAATCCATATGTACGTATGTACGTCTGTTTATAAAAAGTTAAGAAAAGTATTTGTTGTAAGCATTGTCAGGATATTTTTAAAGAGAGTTAAGCAGGAATCTTATAAGAAATGAAATTAAAGGGGGACTTGAGTATTATAAACGACTAAGGCTAATTTTATAAATTATTTTTAAGATAAATAGTTGGAAAATTATTTGAAATTTGTGAAATATGTTTTTAAAGGAATTTTAAATGTTATAAAAACTACGTTAATTAGTAAGTGAATAACGAAATATTAGATTTATAGTAGAAACATTGTTGGTTTCTTATTTATTAAATGTACAACTCGATAAAAGAGGAGTTAGATTGCCAAGAATTGCATTTTTATTTAACTGGGAAATGATTTATATAGAGTTTTTGTGGTTTGTTTTTGAAAATAATATATTTTTGAAAATTGCACGTTGTTAACTTAAGTTATTTATTATTATAATTCTAACCCAATAAGTACCAAGGCCCCAAAAATTCAAGCACTTGAACATTTTGTTGGAATTTAACTTGAATGCAAATGTAATTCTGTTTTAAACTTGAAAAATATTTGAAAAAATTAAATATTTTTCCTTTTAACTGGAGAATGCTATTGATACAACTATAATTCAACTGTTTGACTATAATTCAAGGCTTGAATTACACTTGATTTCAACTTGAATTCCAGTAAAAATTATTGTTGGGAATTTATTCTAACATTCAAGTCACATTTCAACAAAATATTCAAGTGCTTGAATTTTTGGGGCTTTGGTGCTTATTAGATTGAGTCAGTAGAGTGCTCCAAGATTGTATGGACGAAAAAAACTTTCTAGGTACAGGCCGTCCCCCCCTCTAGAATTGTTCTATGTATTGTAGAAACACGTTGTGTAAAATATTAGGATGATAGGATAACGTTAACTGGTGGCGCAACGACGCTGAAGTTTTGAGGTGCATTTACAAGGGGTAAATATGCAATTTTTTCAGTTTTTGTAAAAATTTTGCCATTAAATAATGACTTTTACAATTTAATTTAAAAGAATCGAAATGTGTACGTAATTGTCGTTATAATAAGATATAAAAGACAAAAATTGGTGAAAAAATGTTAAAGTTATTAAAAAATCGCCAGGCCATTAACGTGTCTCAGGCCACTAGAACAAGAAATTTATGAACAAAATTAACATATTTTGAGAAATATTAAAATAAAAGCTTATTTTTACTTAAAATATATCCATATTTACTTGTATATGAGTTTTTGTCCTCGTAGGATACCGTTAACCTATTCGCAGGTATGACCAAAAAAATTAAATTTTTTTAACGGCAGTTTCAAAACTCCAATTTCAAATTTTTAAAAATTTTGTTCAACAAATTTCAGAATTTTTTGATCATCACATGGGGATTTGTTGACAATATAATAGGGAATAAAAATGTGAAAAAAGTATGTCAATACCTCCTATAGTTTTTCCGCACCTGCGAAATACATTTTGCGATTTTCGAGAAAAACTAATTTTTTGGCCATATTTTGGGGAATGACCAGAATTTCCTTACTGTAATGATTTTTAAGTAAAAGCTATTCAGAATAATATAGTCCAGGTAATTTTAAATATAGTCTGAAAGTTTTACTAAAATCGGAAAACATTAACCCTTAAATCGTGAAGGTCAAAGGTCAATTTTTTCAATATTTGGAATTTCTCATGGAAAGATAGCGAAATATTATATATTTTTGGGCCGATTTTGATGAAACTTAAGAAAAATATAAAATGAAGTCTAGTATTCACAAATAACAGTACAAAAATGGAAATTAACCCTTAATAGCACTTGGGGTCCAAATGACCCTCAACTTTTAAAATCACGAAAAACACATTCATTTTGACCCCAAGTACTCTTAAGGGTTAATTTCCATTTTTGTACTGTTATTTGTGAATACTAGACTTCATTTTATATTTTTCTTAAGTTTCATCAAAATCGGCCCAAAAATATATAATATTTCGCTATCTTTCCATGAGAAATTCCAAATATCTCCTTTTGGCTGGCCTGGACTATCTTTGTCTTCCGTGGCAAAATCACAAAATCACTTTTGAACCACACAAACCATATCTCGCATGTTGAAACCGATGAAACATATTCACCGTAAGCCTCATTGAGCAATCGGTGTGCTTCAGCGGCACTTGTTTTTTTTCAAATTAAAGAAGTAAAGCAAAACTTCCCGTATATGACGATTTGATGGAACAAAATTCTACATTCTCGAAGCAAGTAAAAACTTTGTTGTTTACACTGTAATATTCAATAACTAAGTGATAATAAATGACAGATATGTACCCTCAAAGTGACATATAAGTTATTAAAAACAAAATTGATGGCGTATATTGCAAATCCCACATTATTAAGTCATTCACCCAATATTATATCCTAAACAAAGTGCTTAAAAGTTTTTAATTTACTCTCTCTTAGGACATCATTGTCATGTTAAAGTTACAGGTGCCTTTCATCTAAACAGTCGATTGCTTACACTTTAGAACTAGTAACATGTGTTAGTTAGCTTCCCTCTAGGGAATTTACTGCTTTTGAATTTTTGTTATTAAGATAACTCTTAATAAACAACATATAATATTTTGAGGAAATTTAGTTTTAAATTAAATGAGATTTCGAAATAACGTGTTTAAAATATCTATCAATTCCCCCAGCTCATTATTCATATTTGAGATCAAACATTTCGTATATGCCTCAAAGACATTTATCCTTTTTCATAAAACACACACACAAAACATCTGCACCTACAGAATCCTCACTACAAATACTCTTCCTCTATATGGATAAATGCCAACACCATTAAAAACTAATTATTACCTTAGGGATACCTTCCTTCAAAGTATTTTTCTAACATCTCTCACATGAACTCGTATGTGAGTGAGAGCATGAATATGAAAATGAGCTGACTTTAGGGGAACTTCAATGTCTGCCAGAGGAAAGTGTGGGTGTAAAATGTTAGTTAATTGTAATTCCTACTACTTTTTTTTTTGCAGAATTTTCCTCTTAAAGTTTATTAAACAACTACCTCTACCTCAGATAGTATTTATATATGGAAGTAGTTATGTGCAATAGTATGTGGAAGTGAGTGAAGTTTTTTTTTTAGTTTTACATGTGGCTTTTTTTCAAGTTTCCATACACTTTCATTTGTTTTTTGTTGCTACTGCAAACAATTTGTTAGTTTTGTAAATTTAAGGAAATGAACAAAAAAAAAAAAAAGAAAAACTAACCATAGTGCGTGCTAAAATTCCGGAAATTGCCAAGTATAAATACAAAGAACCGAGCAAATAAAAAGGCATAAAAATGAAAATAAAATACTACAAGAAAAGGTTATTTATTGCTTTTGGCATATAACAAATGCAAGGGTTGTCTAGAATTAGAACTTTAGATGTTTGCTAGATAGATGTAGTTACTATGTGTGGAAGTTTGCTTGTAGTTTTTTTTTCATCGCTTTTGGTGAAATTGAAATTCTTACCAAGAACATAAAAAATAATATTAAGTAATTTTCCCTAGATATATGTAGGTTCACACAGAGTTACACATACATATTACACATGTACTCAGTTGTTAGAGAGCAAGTAAGTACATTAGGTTGGCCTTGTTTGCATGGATATCGTTGTTGTTACCATTTCCCAAAATTTGTTTTCTGGAGTCAGTAAATACTGACTAGATATGAACAAAAATCATAAAAACCTTAAAAAATTTAATTTTTTATCCTCTGATCCAGAACAACAATTTTGAGAAACGATATCAAAGAATGATTTAAACATTTATTTTAGTTGGAGCCATCCTAATATACATTCTTACATAGCAATCATGTTGTAGTGTAGAGAGCAAAAAAATAAAAGAAATATTGTTATCTATGGGGAATAATCAAAGCAGGAATTGATAAAGAAATGGAGCGAAAATATTTTATTTGTCTTACAGAGCCGTACAAGACAAGGAGCTTAGTAAATATTTTAAGCTTTTAACAGTTATTATAACAGAAGTTTACTTTAAAGCAGTGGTCGGCACACATAACCACCAGGGGCATAACATGATTTACATATAAACAACTCAAATACATATCAATAAATATTTTAACAAGTAAGAGAGCTATATTCGGCTTTGCCGAATCTTATATAATCTTCACCAAATTATTCTTCAAAATAAAAATTTTAAATATTTTTAGGTAAACAAAATAAAATTTTTTTTCCAAAGTTGCTTTTTAATTTTTTGGAAAATTTTTTTTTCGAATTGTTTTTTTAATTTTTTAAATTTAAAAAAAAAATTAAAATTTAAAATTTTTTTTTTGGTTTTTTTAATTTTTTTTAATATTTAGGAAAAAAAAATCGGGTTAAAAAATATTTTTTCCGATTTTGTAGGTCCAACTTACAATGGTCTTATATACGTCATTGGACTTTGAAATATTTATCATTAGATATCCATATTGTCTATATTAATGACTTAGTAATCCAGATATAGGTCAAAAATCGAGGTTGTCGTGGTTTTTTCCCATTTTCTCGATATTGATGTATGAATCGTGTATGTAAGTCATTTGGGGGCTTCGGAAAATTGATTTCAACAGACCGACAGAAGGACATGGCTTAATCGACTCCGCTATCTTTAAGGATCCAGAATATATATTCTTATATATAAAAAGAAGTGTACATTTTGATGTCACCACTAACTGCGAAAACGGGTCAACCGATTTCAACCAAAATTTCAGGGTACGTTGGTCTGTAGATGGTTGGTAGTTTTCACGAAATCGGCATAGTGGTTCCGGAGATATGACATTAGGCAAAAGTTTTGCAGCAAGCCGCAATTTTTCTAACACACCTCCTTAACGGCTGGGCCGATTTCGATGAAATTAGTTGTGTGTGTTTGAGTGGGTCCCTGGATGGTTTAGATTCACAATTGACCAATATAGGAACAATGGGCATGGCACCTCCCATACAAAGTAAAAATTTATTATTGCATATGTGGAGTACTATTATACTGGGAGTCTTTAAACTTTGTGTGAGCTATGGCAGAACAACGTTTGCCGGGACAGCTAGTACCTTATAGAAATTACAAACGGAATGACAAACTTATATATACCCTTCTCACGAAGGTGAACGGTATATTATTGTAAACAAATGAACAGATCTTGTATTTTCATAACTTAAATACTCCAGCAAGATACAGTTTTTATACCCTTCAGTGGCAAGGGTATATATAAGTTTGTCATTCCGTTTGTAATTTCTACATTTTTCATTTGCGACCCCACAAAGTATATATATTCTGAATCGTTATAGATAGCAGATATAGCCATGTCCGTCTGTGTGTTGAAATCAACTTTCTGAAGCCCCCAAATAACTTACATACACGAATGATACATCAATATCTCCGAAATTCTTCCGGCTCAGTTGCTATTTAAAATCGAGAAAATCGGTCCACAAATGGCTGAGATATAAGGAAAAAACCAGGACGACCTCGATTTTTGACCTATTTTTGACCCATATCTGGATTACTAAGTCATCAATATAGACAATATGGATATCTAATGATAGATATTTCAAAGACCTGTGCAACGACGTATATAAGACCATAGTAAGTTGGACCTACAATGGGAAAACACCGGAAAAAATATTTTTTAACACGAATTTTTTTTTTCACCAAAATTTTTTTTCACTAAATATTAAAAAAAAAATTTTTAAAATTAAAAAAAAAATTATTAAATTTAAAAAAAAAAAAATTAAAATTTAAAAAAAAATTAAAAAAAAAATTTAAAAACAACTGGAAAAAAAATAAATTTTGTTTACCTAAAAATATTTAAAATTTTTATTTTAAAGTATATTTTGGTGAAGGGTATATAAAATTCGGCACAGCCGAATATAGCTCTCTTACTTGTTGTTTTGGAAATTCTCAAATGTTAATCTTCCTGCCTATGTGTAATTTTTAGAAACATTTATTTGAGTGCATTATATATCACATATTTGAAGTGATCACCAATGATCATAAGCTATGGCTTTTATATACGTTGAATAATTGAAGAAGGCATGAAGGAAGAAAACTAATTACAAGTCGATATATAATTGCACGAATTACAAAAGATTGTTATCGAACATTTTGTCGTGTTAGGAACTTATTGCCAGTTTGTTTGTTAATGAAGTTCTTTGGAGAGGAAACAGCCTTCTAAATTATAGATACTTAATTAAGGTTTAGATTCTATTGGATTGAGCTTAACTGCACTGTAGTGATCCACGAACGTTACTATAGGACTCCGTCAATACTTGTCGAAATTATATTACTAGTAGAAGGAGAGATGTTAACTTTTACACAGATATATTCTTCATGTATAACGTATTAAAAAGTCCCCTGAATCCATGTAGGTACAGATTCTAGAAATTAACCTTGTTATGTACGTGACTGACTGGGTTCTAATGTTGGCTTCTCAACTGCTTAATCGCTTTCGGTACAATGAGTTATCAGCCCTTCCTTTGGGGAGACAAATTATTCCTTAAACAAAAATTACGAATCATTCACCCCTATCGCGAATCAATATTTCACATGAAATATTTTCCCTTTTTCGTTCATCAACTTTGTTCAAGTGAAAAAATTCCCCTTGTTGTGAAATTTTTAGATGGAATTTTGTAAACAATAAACAGCTGTTACGAACAAAATCAACTATTGTGAATGTAAAGTTCATCTTGATATTCCTGATTGCAATTTTCCCTTCGAGGGAAATGGATATTTCATTATATTTCATGGGAACAAAATTTCACATGTTATTGCCGATAGGGGTGATTATTGTGTCCCTGGAATTCTCAATTATGAGGATGATTAGTTATTTTAAATGTTCAAAGATCACTTGGATCGCTAGGGACATAGCTCGAATGGGCTTGCTGTACTACTTTTCAAGTGTCTCCTAATTTTGAATACATTGCTAACTTAAACTTTGAAGTAGGATTGAAGACTTTGCAAATGTGAGGACTGGTTGACCACAACTATAGCCATATCTGAATACTTCGATGAGGAGAAGGCATCTCTATTTTGTTGTCAGTAATACTTTATATTGCCTCATTGGGTGACTTGCTCATTATTTGGATGTTAAATATAATCAGAATAATGAGAAGAACATTAAACAATTCGTGTGTCCCTATTTCGATTTGGCAAGGAAACGAATGACCAGTACTTCCTTGGATCTACATTGCAGATTCTGATAGAGCGGTAGACGATGGTATCACAAGGCATCAATAGGTCTAAGTTGGATTGGTTTTAACTCTGACAACCGCAACTCTCATTACCCCTCTTGGGAGTTATGGCTCCCACAAAACATACGCATCTTACACGATTTATTGCAGTTGTTTTCGCGACTTCCCATATAAGATTGCATTGACCTAGTTCTTGGAGTATCGTATGATCCAGTCTATTATTATTTTGCCATGTATCAGTTTCCTTAATCGTTTGTTTTTCCACAAAGTGGATGATTGGTCCTAAGATAATGGGGCTGCCATTAAGACTAGGAACAACGCCCTCTGTCTATTTGGTGTAGTGATCATGTCTTTAACATCGTGATGCTCTTGGAGGCAAGTACTTTCCATTACCACTAAAATCATGATGTTACGATTTCCATAACTCATTGATCGTAACAACTCACAGAAGCCATTATCAGTTTATGCTCATGCAAATGACTGGTAAGAAGCAGTTTTATATCAAATTCTAAATAAGTCATTATTTCACCTTTTCTATGTAATGCAGGTGGTATATAGTTCTCATTGCAAAGAATATAATTTTTAGTCATAACCAAGTTTTTGCATGCTTGGTATTGAGCAAAATCATAAAGCTATGTTTGTTTGTACATTTTATCAAATTAACTGGTTTTGTTTGCAAAAACTGCTAAGAAATTTTTAATGATTTTTAACTCCAGCTTAATTAAAATTTTAGTATCTCATATTTAAAACAAATTCTGTCATGTGATTGACATCTTAACAAAATAAAGTCTAGACTTAATCATGTTTCAATATATTATACTAAGAATTATATCACTTAAAACATAAGTTAAAAATCACTTCAACCTTAAGAATTTTGTCATTTGCTGTGTATCAACTTAAAGATTGATGGGAATTTGTTAAATTTTAACAAACATTTTTTATTTATCTTCTTTGAAATTCTAAACTTTCATTGGCAACAACTTGAAACCTTAAAAGCGGCTCATATCTAAAAGTGTAATCAAGCAAAAGAAAAGCTACAGACTTTTGCTGGTAATATTTTTAAAGAATTTTTGTATTTTTTATTTCACTAACAATATTTTTCTCTTTCTCTTTTTCTTTATTCCTGCAGATTAAATTCGTTTCTTGGTAACCAGTATAAAAAGTAAAGAAAAAAAATATTTAAAAATACAAAAGGATGACACTTGAACAGGTCTTAAATTAAACAGAAACAAAAGGCAACAGGAAGGAGAAAAAAATAAAAATAAAAAAGAAAACATGTATCTAAAAAAAGTTAAATAAATACCAACAAGATGACAACAATTGTAATAAAAAAGTAACAAGAGTAAAAAAACAACGAATAGAAAAAGAAATACATGGTGACAAATAAAACATACATGGTGTTACTACAAAAAAACCAGTGAGATTAAAGTGTAAAAAAGAAATATTTAAAATAAGTAAAAATACATATAAAAATCCCACAGTTAAGTTTAACAAGGACATTGCGTAAGAAGAAGGACACATTTTGTAAAACATTTATGCCATTCCTTCAGTGTTTGTTTAATATTTCCTGTCTTATTTATTTAAGAAATTGTGCTGAAACAAAAAATAACATGATCAAATGTTTTTGTTAAATATATAAGAAAATATTTGTTAGACATTATTTTATTTTTTCGAAAAAAAAGAACAGAAAAAGGAATTTCCTGTCAACTCCATTACCAAAATAGTAATTCTCTCTACTGCTGCAACCATTTCCATTTATACTCTATTAGTTTTTTTCTGGGTTTTGTTTATTTTCTTAGTATTCTTTGTGTGTTTCTATTCATCTTTATGTGATGCCCTTAAGGAGTCTGGAGTTAGAGATAGTTTACATTTAGTTCACTTTTACATGATTTGACAACAAAAAGGACATCATATTGTCACAACAGGATAAAAAACAATTACCTCATAACAGCAGCAGCTTAAACACACAAAAACTACAACTCAAAACCATTGAAAAAAGAAAAAATTGTAATAAAAACGACAAAAGAGAGAATAATAGTTTCAGTTAGACAGTTGCAAAGAGAGGGACTGGACTGGCTGTAACCATCTTTGGTGATTTTGAGACAAGTGACAACAAAGAGTAATGAGAAGAATAGACAAGGGTGCTGGTGAGACACCCTCAACCACAAGGACTTTAGCAAACAATATGCTGGCACAGGATCCAGCTCTCCCACCAGCAAAAGCACAACAGCAGTATCAGCAACAGCAGCAACAACAGTATCTTAGTAGTAGTTGTAGCAATAGTAACAAATTACAAACATATCAAGAAAATGTTAACAATGAAATGTCCTTGAAAGATTCCACAAAAATGTTGACAACGACAACACCAACACAATTTGCCACAACGAACAACAATAAGCAGCAACAACAACTACAAATGTCAACTGCACAACATACAACAAAAGCTGGAGCAGCAGCACCTGCTGCTGCAGTAGCTACAACACAACAAACTAGTCGCCTTGAAGGACTTAATCATACAAATAAAAGTCCCTCAAACAAAAACACAAAAAACCTTCAACAGCATCATCAACATCAGCAGCAGCAGCAACAGCTCAACACTGAAGTGTATAAAAAATGTCCTGTAGTAATAAACAGCAAATCTTCCTCAACAATAGCATCGGCAGTCACAACAAAACAACCTCCTTCATTCCATATAAAATCTTTAACCAGCTCTTCATTCTTTACATCAGCAACATGCCCCTCTTCCTCCTCATCCAGCAATACAACATCATCCTCCACAACAGGAACCACAAAAACATCAATATCATTATTAAATTTATTTTTTTACATCATGTGCGTCACATCGTTGGGCTTCTCCTTGTACTGCAGCGTACGACAAACGCATACGGAGCGTACATTACGACATTTAAGGGAATTCGATGAACGTCTAATGGATCTGGAGATGCAATTACAAATGCAACAGCAGCAATTGCACCATGTTAGCCATACACTGACACAAACTCAACAGCAACTACAACAGGCAACATACAACAGCAATAACAGCAACAACAACAACCACAATGACGAAGAGGACGATGATGTTGTTGAGAATGATGGTGATGATGATGATGAAATGGATACCACGGATATGGATTATACCTCTCGAGCCCTGGCTGCCGGAGGTAATTTGAATATTTTACATTTGAAAGATGCCAAAGATGTTACACAAGCTGTTCGTTTATTAACACGGCAAGTGGGTGAATTACATCGTCTTAGACGTGATGTTTCCCAACTACAATTGAGTCGTCGCCAACAGCATCGTCGTCAGACGGGTTTGGGTGGCGGCAATGGTTCCAGTTCTCACGAACGTTTAGGCAATGCAGCTGGTTTGGGTGGTGCCGGTAATTTCCAAGAGTGCGGTTGTCAACCAGGTGAGTTTCAAAATAGTTTATTTAGAATTTTTTCTTCATTTTTGTTTTCTACTTTGTTTATGCAAATTACTTTTAATAATTGCTGCCGTATTTTATTTCATTAAATGTTTTGCAGTTAAGTGGTTTTATGCTCAAGACCTTTAAGGGTTGTTGGGCCGTTGTGTTGTTACCGTTGGTTATTGGCCAAAAACACCAAAACGAGCAACATAATTGCCAAGACTGTTATTTGAATTAGTTGGTTAAAGCACAGCTTGATTGTTGGGTTTTTGGTTTTACTAAAATTTGTAAAAATAAAATGATATTTTATGGGGTTTTTATGGCAGGTGGAGAATTTGTGGGTGAAAGGTGGTTTTAAATTGCCAAACATTTTGCTGAGTATATTTTGGTGGTTAGAAATTTGTATAAACAACAAATAAAATATAAACATTAAGGTTTTTGGTATTCAACTACTGTTTAGGACAATTTGATAGTTAGAAAAGATTGTGGAAATGTTTATAAAAAATACAATTTGTTAATTAAGATTTCGGGTATGCGATACACGGCGACATGTAAATGTTTTCAATTTTCATTTAAAATAGTTTTATTTTTAGTTTTATGGTTTATAATCAAAATCTTGTCACTATGATTTCAATTTATCAAATTTCATTCACAATTATACTGAAATGTCATTTGTGTTTAACATGATTTCCATATTACTTTTACGATCTGAATCAGCTTGTTATACCAGAAGAGAATGTACCAGCTTACAGAACTATGTCTGCTGATACTACGAAATATAAAAAAGGAATAATTACATTAATTCCTACAAAATTTATTCATTTTTATCGTACTTATAACTAAATTACTATACTGCTTATACATGAAGATAATAGACATGGTGTAGATATGGTTGTAACAATCATACTATGTTCTGTGTAATTATAAATGTTTGTCACAAACATACATACACAATCCTAAATAACTGCTCATCTTTTGAGGCCAAAAACGAATCAAACCAATTTCGTATACTCTGTTCCGAAGTGAAGCGTATCCCAGTTCTGCATTGATCGAAACAAATAGTAGTCGGACGGTAAAGCAAGTTTGGTTTGGACTATAAAGCAAGTGAAAACTTCCCAACCATACTTTTTAACAGGTATTGCAACATGTGGCCGAACGTCATGATGGAATATTATGGTTTCATGTCTGGCCCCATATTCTGGGCGAATCAGTTGTGTTCGGTGCTCGTTACCTTCTGAAATCTGTTCTGGTCAGATTGATCAGCGCATAATAGATAGGACCCGTTTCCTCCCACCAATTAAAGAGCATTACCTTGGCACCATGAATATTTAGCTTTTATATCGATTCGACTGGTTGGCCGGGCTTCACATACGATCTCTCACGCTTCGGATTATGATCATGGATCCATTTTTCATCGCTAGACTGATTTTCTTCTATAGAGTTCGGACATGCAAAATCGTCTTTCAAGGTCTCTTGGCTTAAATTTGTACGGTAACCAATTTCACTGCTCTTGAACGAATCTTTCTGCTTGCAAACATTTTGAAATTGCTGATTGAGTAGCTGGCAATGAAATTGCAAGCTATGGTTGAGTTTGACAACAATCTTCATGGAGTAATGCCTCTTGGATTGCAAACTGAACAGCACAAACGATCTCTCGCACATTGAAATCGATTAAATATATTCACCATAAGCTTTGATGAGATCGGTGTGCTGCAGTGGCTTTTTTCAAATTAAAGAAGTAAATCACACTAAACTACTTTTAGTCTCATCAAGAAAGCTTCAAACAATAGAAAATACATCCAGTACGGTGAGTTCGATCCAAACATATTGCAACATTTTTAACGAACTTCACATTCATACTGGCGATATACAAGATGTTTGCTTTTCTCACTATTAAATTCTTAGAGTTAGTTTTTTTTTAGAGATGAGAGTTAGGTTTCTAATGGTTACAATGAAACGACTAAAAAAAAATTTTTATAGCGAACATAATGCAACGTTTTGAAGGAACTGGTGGTAGAGGTATTGTAAAATATATCTACCTTACAGTTAGGTTTTCTTTGACAGTTGACTCAATTTTTCAATTCAAATGTACCTGTCATGTCACTGTCCATCATGATGCTGTCACTTTCAATCGTTAGATTGCAATTTCATTTAATTCATATTATGAAACAGTCTCTCCAAGATTTTGCATTTTCAATTCAATCTATCATTGAGATAAATAACACTTCTCATATTTTCTATCTAATTGCCTTGGTTTGATGCAAGACTTACTTCAATATTAAGCAAAAAATTTGACTCATCATTCATTTAATATTAATTCAACATCATTTATCCTTAAAAACCAAACAATTATCTTTCATAGCCTTTAAACTATTTCTTTATATTGTAACTTTTTTGATTGCTCCACAAACTTTTAAAACTAAAATCCTTTCTTTGCATTTGAAACCCTTTGCTCCCAACATAAATGTTGAAAGATTAATATCAAGATTAGAAATATAAATTCATTTAAGTGATAATATGGCCATTTTACAAAAATCTCTCAAAATGCAAACATTTCAAATAGTAAAGAAAGGAAATACCACAAAAACCATATACTAAGAGTTAGGCACGTAACCGGAGGGAGAAGAACTGACTACGGGGATTGATAAGATGTGGGGGCGGGCAACAGAGAGGAAATGAGAAATACAAATAACAATTTAACCAACAAATGATGCTAATACATGAACACAGTTAAAATGAACAGTTTTGCAACATGAATATTCTTACAAACTAACAGACATACTCGCACACTGGGTTGTAAAAACCAAGAATGAACACAGATGTTCAGAATAATATTTCAGCTATATTACTTAGAAATATATAGTAGATATACATATCTATACATGTTTATATGTAAGTAGTCATATGGTTGAGAGCGTGTTTATATGTATTTTAAGCAAATGTCCTTTGTAAAGGAATAATGATTACTTATCCCTCCACATACACACACTTCCAAATGTAAGAAATCTGTTTTTATAGAGTATAAAGTATCTTCTAAATGTTGAAAGTTTTTTGTTTTATGTGTTTAATTTTCAGCAAGTATTTCTTTCATTCATTTATATAATCCGCCTAGATTATATTATGAGTCCTTTTTTTTATTTCTTTCATTCTTTGTTTGCTTTCAAGTATAATTGTTGTTGTTTGTGTTACTTTCAATTCATTACATTTGTGTTCATGTTGTTAATTGTTGGCAAATGTCAACACCATTTGCTAACCGCCCACCCCTACTCCACTACACACTTAACAATTTTTGTAAGTGGCAAGTAACAGCAGCAGCAGCAGCAAAAATTGTGTTAATATTCTAATACTTAAAGAGAAAAGTTGTTCATTTTCCCTACTTTTACTTTTTTTATTTTTGGTGTAAATGTGAACATGTTAAGTATTGTTATTATTACTTCTTATATTTATGCATATTTTTCACGCAACATGTTGCTAACAATCCTCGTTTAAAAGAGAGAAGGTTGACCAAGTTGTGGGGCTTGAATGAAATCATTGATTTTATAATATATAATAACAAAATATGAGCTTTTCACACCAACACATTCTTAATTTTGACAGCTGAGTTAGGTTTCCAGCTCGAACCTTTCTTACTAGTTATATACTATTTAAATGTAAAACAAGATAATGAAAGGTTATGATTATAATAAAAAAATTTATGATTTTCTCACTAACATACATACTTTAAGAGTTAGGTTTATTTTGACAGCTGAGTTTCATTTTCAATACGGTTTTTTGACAGCAGAGTTAGGTTTCCAACTCGAACCTTTCTCATTTGTTATATACTATGTAAATTTAAAACATGATAAATAAATAGAACGTTTGTGATTAGTATAACAGCATTTATCTCACTATCCTATTTAAAGAGTTAGGTTTATTTTGAGTTTCATTAAAAATTCGAACATAGCTGCAATATACGAATATATAGCTGAAATTTTTGCTTCGAAAATGTCGAATTTTGTGCCAACAAAGCTTATGCGGGACGTTTTGCTTTAGCTCTTTAAATCAGTTTCAATGTGAGAGAGACACGAAAGACAAAGATCACCCAGGCCAGCCAAAAAAGTTTGAAGATCAGGAATTGGAGACATTACTCCATGAAGATTGTTGTCAAGCTCAAAAAGAGGTTGGAAAATCATTGGGATTTACTCTAGCAACAATTTCTAAATGTTTGCGAGAAGCAGGATTCATCTAAAGGAAGGGATATTGGGTACCATACAAATTGATGCCTTTGAGATCTTAAAAGTTGATTTTGCGTGTCCGAAAGAATGCTTCAACACTATAAAAGAATATAATTTTTGCAACGAATCATTACTTGCGATGAAAAATGGATGCATTACGATAACCCGAAGCGTAAGAGATCGTATATGAAGCCCGGCCAGCCAGCCGAATCGACAACAAAGTCAAATGTCCTTGGCGGTAAGGTAATGCTCTGTATTTGGTGGGACCTTTGAATGTTATCGAGTGTACAAAATTGTTAGACCCTTTTTGTCGCCGAAAATATATTATTTCTAACAAGGAGTTTGGAGTACTTTTTGATCACGTTTGCTGATAATAGTATCCTGAAACATTCCCACAAGGATCTAATTTTCACCATTTAATATACAACATTGAAATTTCAAAGAAATACTAACTTTTTAAAGAGCTTTCTCCTAGCATTGTCCTTTTGATTTACCTGCTATAGCTTTCCTCTCAATCATTAGGTTCACATTCAGTCCAATAATGAATAAAAAATCCACATAATTTTTTTCCCATTTCCCATTTTTATACCCTACACCACCATAGTGGGGAGGGTATAATGCGTTTGTGCAGATGTTTGTAACGCCAAAAAATATTGGTGTAACATCCACCTTAAAGTATACCGATCGACTTAGAATCACTTTCTGAGTCGATTAAATGATGTCCGTCCGTCTGGCTGGTTGGCTGGCTGTCCATGTAAACCTTGTGCGAAGAGTACAGGACGCAATTTTGAAGATATTAGGATAAAATTTGGTACATATAATTTTTTCGGCCCAAGGACGAAGCCTATTGAAACAGGCTGAAATTGGTCCATTATTTCACCTGGCCCCCATACAAATGTCCTCTCGAAATTGGACTTTATCGGTCATAAATGTTTAATTTATATATGTATCTACACAAGTTTCGCTCCAAATAAGTTTTATATATACAAAATTCATGTCACCAAATTTTGTTACGATCTGTCCATAATTAATCATAGCTCCCATATAGACTCGCTTCCGAAAATCACTTGAATGTGCATAAATCTCTTAAAAATGTTGGTATACACACAAAATTCAACATAGTAAACTTTCATATAGACATAAATCACACGACCTAATTTCATGGTGATCGGTCCATAATTGGTCCCATATAATTTCCACTTCCGAAAATCACTCACGAATATAAATTATTGATATTTTAACTAAAAATTTTTAAAAATTCACTTTTTGCAAGAAATCAATTAACAATATCGATATCTATCTACTGTAAAAATTTCAATGTATTCCGATTTCTCTTTCATTTTTCACATTTGAGACCATTTTCGTGATAATTAGTGACTACCTTGTATCAACATAAATGTATTATTTCGAGTTAATACAAAAATTTAAATAGATATACATCGTATATTTTCATAAAAAAATGTATTATTTTGAATTGAGCTTTTATTCAAGTTAAAAATAATCAAATTGTTTTATTTAAATTTGGTTGTATTTTGAGTTGATACTGTTTTTTTGATAAAATAATACAAAAAAAAATATCGAGAAGTTCCAGAAAAATGGTAGTAACTCAAAAAATAGATTTATTTTGCAATAATTGCAAAAATTTTAAAGAAAAACAATGTAAATATATTTTCAAATGGAATTTGCTTACTGATGTATTCGGATTTTCAAATTCTCTTAAAATGTAATCACAAACAGTTTTTGCCCTCTACTGAAAATTTTGAAATTTTGAGTTAATACAGTATTGTTGAACGAGTGCGATATTTAGTTTAAAATTATTTAATATCTAAACATAAGTTAACCTTCCCTAATATGTTAGCAATAAAATTGTTAACATAAGAGCATAAATTTGCTCTCAAACCCAGTAGCAGCAACTAACTGTGTAGTAGCAGCAGTATGTTGAAAGTCCTAATCTAAAAAGTAATCAAAGTTTTGTGGTTCCGGCACAACAAAGAAAGAAACAAACACCCCAAAAAAAAAAAAGAAAAACGACAACAAAATTCAAATAATATACAAATAAATATACATATTCATACACATTTAGAAGTAAGTATAATATCACGTCTTACAACTAAAACAAACATTAGCAAATACTTAGAGCAACAAACTTTTTGTGTTCTACCAACAATTTTTGTTTGTCTGAGTTATTTTTGGTTCTTTGTTTTTTCTTTCTGTCTCATTACTTTAGTGGTCATTTTCATTATGTTCTTGTTGGGGGTTTCCCTCTCCCCTAAATCTTCTAATTTCTAAGCATATTAATAAAAATCTGTAACAGTTTTTCCAATTAATAAAATCTCTAAACAACTATAAATTATTTTCGAACTCAGCCAGTAAAACCGAATGTTTTCTATACATATTTCACAATGTTTTGTGTGGAAAAGGGAGATATTCATTTTGGGTTCAATTTACCCTTAAAACAATTAGTTAAAGACTTAAGGTTTTATATAAATATAGATTAAATTTAAGGGTAGAAATTGTGTGTTTTTGTATGATTTTTTGGTGTTTTTTTATTGTCTCTGGGGACCAGCGACACTTGTCGTGTGGTTATTTACCACTAGATATGAGACATAATGTATCTTTATAAAATAATTTAATACACTTCGTTTTAAATGCACTCACTCATTTGTACATACATACGTTTGGGATAAATTATTTTTTTATTGATTTAACACAAACTTGTTCACAAATAGACAGAAATTTTGTGGTTTGGAAATAATTTAGTAAATTTTCTTTTCCTGCCAAAAGCAGATGAAACAAAAAATTTAAATTTTTGTTGAGGATTTTATATCAAGTTATTTAGGTTAATTAGTTAATTACTTAAAACTATTATCGTCTTTAAATTAAAATTGTAATTGCTGGCATATGTTTTAGACGACTACTAAGGGATGTAGCTAGAAGTGGTAACTATAGATCAATCTATCTCGAATATGTCTGAAGTTGGGTTGATACAACTTCAAAGTAGTTTTATCATTCGTAGCGAACATAATAAGTATACAACAATTAAGGTTCGAGTTGTTAACCTAACTCCACTATCAGAAAAACCTAACTCTAGAATGCCTGACTCATTCATTCACTCACTGACTCATCAGTCATGAGTGAGTGAATAAGTCAGGCCTTCTATTTTTAAATATCTATATTTTTAAAAAAAGTCACAAAAAGTAAATCGTACGTATAATTTAGTAACTGTGTGTATATAGGTTAAATTCGTTCAATATGTTCAATCTGTTTGGTTTTAATCATCCGTTCCATGGTTTTTTGTTGTGGAGAAAGATTTTCACCTCAAAACATTTGATGTTTTGGCCATGAAAATGATGAGTCCAGTTTGAGATGCCTTCAAGCCTCGGTTTCTTGAAAGTGTTTAGCAAATACTTAACTCCGTCTGAACTTTGTTTATATACACCACCTATGTTTATCTCTTGTATGGTCTGAGTACGGTCAAAGCTATTTGAAGAGCTTGCTAAAAACTATGTACTCTTTGCTCCCACAAATCATATATTTTTTTTCCAGTTCCAACATTCCTATTTGATGCAACACAATTTAGTATGATCGAACAAATATAATTTCAAATATAAGATTTATTTGTTTTTAAAAAGTGGATCATAAAACTAACGACTAGAAATAGGGGTTTGAAGCTAAGATGTAGCAACATTTTGAACGAATATTTATGGATGCTTAATAACACAATACATATAAAATTCTCCGACGAATACAAAATTGTTTTTCTAAATGTTAGGCTCAGTATTTTAGGTTAATTATACCCTACACCACCATAGTGGGGAGGGTATAATGCGTTTGTGCAGATATTTGTAACGCCCAAAAATATTAGTCTAACACCCACCTTAAAGTATACCGATCAACTTAGAAACTTAGAATCGATTAAACGATGTCCGTCCGTCCGTCTGGCTGGCTGGTTGTCTGTCCATGTAAACCTTGTGCGCAAAGTACAGGTCTCAATTTTGAAGATATTTCGATAAAATTTGGTACATATAGTTTTTTCAGCACAAGGACCAAGCCTATTGAAACCGGCTGAAATCGGTCCATTATTTCACCTAGCCCCCGAAATTGAACATTATCAGTCATAAATGTTTAATTTATATATGTATATCCACAAATTTTGCTCAAAATATGTTTTATATATACAAAATTGTGTTATGATCGGTCCATAATTAGTCATAGCTCCCATATAGACCCGTTTCAGAAAATCACTATAACGTGCACAAATCTCTTAAAAATGTTGGTATACACACAAAATTCAACATAAATAACTTCCATATAGACATAAATCACACGACCTAATTTCATTTTGATCAGTCATGAATATAAATTATTGATATTTTAAAAGAAAAATGTTTTTGCACATTTACTTAGTGTAGGGTATTATATGGTCGGGCTTGACCGGCCATACTTTCTTACTTATTTTACAATGAGTTAGGCCTTCAACTCGAATCTTTCGATCTAGTTATCTATCTGGATATATAGTTCAGAGTAGTCCACCTCCAACACTCTAACTCTGATTTGATTGTTTGAAGCCTGTTTGATACAATTTCAATGTTGTTTGATGAAGTATTTCATTAGCTTTGTTTTCTGATTTGAATGTTTGAAGCCTGCTGTTTGATGGAACATTGTATTGTCTATTAAATGTTGTTTGATTTGATTGAAATAATTCTAAGTGAAGCATCGTTATTTTAGAATTTAATAACAATATTTATAGTTAATTATGGATCGAACAAATTAAATAAAATGTGGTCTAACCAAAATAATTTGAATTATAAAATGTATTGGTTTTGGAAACACCTAGATTCTAATTTAAATGTTTGAAGCTTGTTTGATATAATTTCAATGTTGCTATATGGATTATAATGGAAATATTGCATTAGCTTTGTTTTCAAATTTGAATGTTTGAAGCCTGTTTGATACAATTTCAATATTGTTTGATGGAACATTGCATTGACTACTAAATGTAGTTTGATTTGATTGCAATAATTCCAATAATGGTTAGAACTAATTAAACAAAATGTGATCTAACCAAAATAGTTTGAATTGTAAAATGTATTGGTTTTGTAAACAATTTGATTGTGATTTAAATGTTTGATGCTTGTTTGATACAATTTCAATGTTGTTTGATGGAATATATTGGAAATATAGCATTAGCTTTGTTTTCTGATTTGAATGTTGGAAGCATGTTTGATACAATTTCACTGTTTTTTGATGGAACATGCATTGTTTGATTTTATCGAAATAATACTAATTGCAACATCCAATATTTAGCATGAAATACGTACCAACATATGTAGTTTGATCTAACCAAATTGGTTTGAAATAGAAAATATATTTATTTTTGAAAGAAATATATTGCGATTTAAATGTTTGAAGTTTGTTTGATATAATTTCAATGGGAATATTGCATTAGCTTTAAAGATTTTTAAATGGGACTGAAAGTAGTTTGATATGATCTGCTTAAATTTAAGAGAAACAACGATTTGTCTACATTAATTTAAAATATATACAGTTTAAATTAGTATGTTTTGGAAATGTGGATAAAAATAGGGAATATGTTAACAGCTGCATAAAAGATTTTTGGTGTATGTCTGATTATTTAAAGTAGAAACAGTTATTGTAAATGTATATAATGCATTATTAAGCAATTTTGCAAATTTTTCAGAGACTTTTTTATTTAAATGTTTGGCCCTACCCAGCAAGAACTGCTTATGTCTATTAAATAATATCTATAAACTGTTCTTAATTCTGGGAGTTTTGCCTTATTAGTAAAATTTTTTAGTAAGAGTGAAATTTGATTAAAATTTTGCATTCCTATAAGCTTCAATATTTTCTCTCAATGAAACTTTCCCATATTTAATCCAATTTAACCAGATTTTTATGAAATTTGTCCTTAAATTATTATAGTTTTGCTGACTGTTGTCAGCTACTGCTGCCGAAAGCAATAAAACATTTTCGAAATTATTTTACAAACAAACCAAGCAAACACACTTCTATTTTTTCTGTTCATGCTCCTTCATCCAATATAAATTATTTGCCAAAAACGAAAAAACCCAGGAAAAACTGAAAATATTTTGTTGGTATTGTTTATGAATTGTTGTGCAGTATCATATCAAATGTAAACGTACCATAATAAATTTATGTTTGTTTATAAAGGAGAGCAGGACACCAAGAGCAGGCAAGGAGAGTGTCACAAATGAAGGTGACAAGCCACAATGGTGTGTTACCCAAAACACAAATAATACTGCAACTGGGAGAGAACATACATCTGGTATGAAATATAAATGAAATAAAGGAACAACAAATTTATAACACAATATTTTATAGGGTACAAAAAAAAACACAAAAATAGCAAACCAACCAACCAAGCCAAGTCACACGAGCCAGCCAGCCAGCCAGCCAGCCAACACAATTAAGCCACTCCGGCTGTTGTGGAGCAATAAAACCCAACTAATATAAAGGCAGTGTTAGGTATAAGGAAAGGACTTTTAATGAAATATCAAAGTTCAACTAGAAATGGTTCTCTTATGTGTCCTTTATTGGGGCATTTTACTGTTTAGAGATTTTGTTTATGTATTTCTACAGTTATCCAGTTGCAAGTTTCACGTGTGTGTGAACAAATATATGGAAAACATAACGGGAAACAATAAATGACACTTTTAACACTTAAAGTTAGACACAACAAACACAATTGTAAGGATACACACAAACATATATCAGATGTATAAAGTAACAATATTCAGAGAAAACATTGGTTGAATATTTTACAATTAATAATACTTTCCCATGATCGTTTTATGGGCTATTACCTTAATGCATTACTTAGTAAGAAGTGGTCATTACAAATCAAAAATCCAAGAGAAGCCAAGTCACACGAGCCAGCCAGCACAATTAAGTCATTCTAGCTTGAATCTCAGTAAAACCCAGACTCAGTTAGAAAGAAAGGATTTTAAATGAAATATCTTATTTTTGTCATAGAAGCAAATATTTTAATTCTAATTCAAAATCTTTAAATATTTTCTTTAAGTGTACTTATTTGCTTTATTGCAATATGCTACCGAAATTGTATTTGTGCCAAAAAATTATTCGAAACTATGTTTTCTCTGTTAGTTTTGGTTTAGCTCCTAAAACTAATTTCGGAATTCTTTCACCAAATTGTTGATATTTTTTTCTATTTTTAAATTGTGTGTCCTTTGTACTGAGATTCAAATAAAAATAATCCTGGTTGGTGTCACAAACAACACACACATTTTATTATTATTTTTTTTTATAGAAAAGATTTATGGGATTTCAAAGTGGTGTCAAGAGAAGGGCTCTCAGACTTAAATGCATTTTATTTTACAGGTTTTAAAAATGAAAATTACTTACCGCTTATTACAAGGATAATTTTAAATCTGAAAATGAGGGAAAAAATGTTTGTTTACTAAAATGTGAGCAATAGATTTTTTAAAGATAATTATTGTTACATTAAAAAGTTAAATAATCGCAAAGTGAACTAGAAATGTTTGCTCTAATTGAAAATTTTATTCTTAATGAAAACTAAATGAATTTTCTATAGAAAGTGTTGCTCTCATTGAAAATCACTCTAATTTTCTATAGAAATTTTTCTCTATAAGAGAAAAAATTTGTGGAATTTCGATAGGTTGAATTTATTATAGAAAATTTAGCTTTCATTACAAATCAGTATGTGCTGATTCACACACGCCAAGTTTACTTGAGCAAGTCTTGAGTTTAGAGTAGAGAGGGGAAGAAAAATAGGAAAATCTTTCCAATTTCCTCTCCTTCCTTCTCCAAACTTAAGACTTGCTCAAATAAAGTAGATGTGTGTGAACCAGCACTAAAATGTCATGCCCTCATTTAAAATGAGTTGAATTTTCTATTTGCTTTCATTCAAAATCTATTGAATTTTTTTATTGACAATTTTGCTCTAACTGAAAATATGTCCAATTATCAATATATAATTTTATTGTCATTGAATATGTATCGAATTTTCTATAGAAAATTAAGTTTATATTGAAAATGGGTTGAATTTTCTAAAGAAAATTTTCTCTCATTGAATTTTTTTTAAATTTTGCTCATTTCATTTACAGTGGCATTTTATGTAGAATTTTTTTAAAATATTTTCAATATTCTATAACAAATTTAGCTTTTCTATAGAAAATGTTGATCTCATCTATAGAAAATTTTAATCTTATTGAAAATTTATGAAATTTTCTAATGAAAATTAAGCACTTATTGGTAATGAGTTGATTTGTTCAATTTTCTATAGAGAATTTTCAAAATGAGTGGAATTTTTATGGAAAATGTTGCTCTCATTGAAAACCAGAAGATTTTCTTATAGAAATTTTGATCTCCTGGAAAATTTGTTGAAATTTCTCTAGAAAAATTTTCTCTCTTTCAAAATCAAATGAATTTTTTATAGAATTTTTTTATTGAAAATTTAGCTCTCATTGAAAATCAGTAGATTTTCTTATAGAAATTTTGCTCTCAACCAAAATTCGTGGAATATTATAAAAAAAAAATTTTACTCTCCTGGAAAATGTGTAGAAATTTCTATAAAAAATTTTGCTCTCATTTAAAATCAGTTGAAATTTTTTATAGAGAATTTAGCTGTCATTGAAAATATGTCCAATTTTCTACTGATTTTCAATGAGAACAAGATTTTCATTGGAAATCAGCTCAGTTATCAAAAAAATCTTGTACTCTCATTGCAAATTAGTTGAATTTTCTGTAGAAATTTTTGTTCTCCCGGAAATTGACTTGAATTATCTGTAAACAATTTTGCTGTCATTCAAAATCTGTTGAATTTTCTAGAGAAAATTTTGCTCTCATTGAAAATATTTTTTTTTTTTTTTTGCTACAGAAAATTTTATTCTCATTAAAAATTAGTTGAATTGTTGTACGAATTCCTTAAAAATGTGTTGAAATTTCTATAGAAACTCTTGCTCTTTTTCAAAATCAGTTGAATTTTTTATAGACAATTTTGCTGTCGTTGAAAATGTGCTCAATTTTTTACTGAAAATGAAGATACTTGCGCTCTCATTGGAAATACATAAATTGAATTTTCTATAGCAAATTTTGTGCTCCTAAAAAATTGGATGAATTTTCTGTAGAAAATTTAGCTCTCATTCAAAATTATATTTTTTGCTACAGGAAATTTTATTGTCACACAAAATGTGTGGAATTGTTATACGAATTCCTCAAAACTTTTTCCAAACAAAAAACTAAAATAAATTTTAATTTTTATAGCTTTTTTTGGTAATAAATTCTCATTATTTGAGGTATTTATTGTGAAACTTCTAAATTCTTTTTTTATATTCAAATTTAATTAGACATCTGCACAATTCAAGTTTATATTTAGAATCGGATATACAGTTATATGTAGTATGTGTTTTTGTCCACCGATAAGATATAATTATAAATGACATATTTACGCGTTTGCACACATTTTATAGATTTTTCTTAGTTTTTTCATTAAATTGTCTTAATAAAATCACACAATCAAACAATTGAAATGCCATCAGTGAAGCTTTAACATGCAACTTCTGCCTGGTGCAAGTAAATTGTCTTCGAGAGCAAAGTTTTTTTTTTTATAATTTTTTCGGGGAAATATGTGACAGTAAGAATGTTGCACTCCCAGCTTAATGTCTTAACATACCGCACTACAAGAAAAATTTCCCAATATACAATACAATACACTTCATTTGTTGGATGTGCAAGGCAACCACCACCATTCAGAACATTCAGTCCGCCAGCCAGACATACAGTCACTCATACTCATTCTCAGAATTTGTAAATCTGCTTGTAAAAATCACTACACAGTTGTGCGTGGAACTATAAATAAATTTCGATACAAACTCACATGCTACCATACATATATTTTTATTGTCATTTTTTCGGTTTCGCTTGAGCCAAAAATAAAAACAAAAAAATATAATAATCGGAAAGAAAGGAAAATAAATTTGTCATCTACAGGGAGTGGGAGTTAAAGGGGTTGTGATTCCAAGTTAAGGTAATCGTGTGAGTGCGCGTGTGGTGGGCCAGCTGTGTTTGTATTTGTTTATTTTATTAAAAGTTGTTAAAGGCTGAATGAATGGCCTGAAATATTGTTGGTTGGCCATGTACAAATTGAATTATGTTTTGTTGTTTAAAAAACCGGGTCAGACGTGGAAGTACGTTTAGTGCAAAGAAGAAAAACATATAAAATACCGATTCTTATATACCCTTCACCAATTATATTTTAAAACTAAAATTTTTACGTAAACAAAATTTGAAAAAAAAAATTTAAAAATTTTTGTTTAAATTTTTTTTATTGCTTAATAGTGTTAGTGAAAAAAATGTTATGCAAAAAACTAAATTTTCTTGAAAAAACTCAGGTTAAACCAGTAAGAGAGCTATATTCGGCTGTGCCGAATCTTATATACCCTTCAACAAATTATACTTTAAAATAATTTTTTTAAATATTTTATATTAAACAAAATATATATTTTTTTTTAATTTTCAAAAAAAAAAAAATTATAAAAATAACTTATGACAGACAAATTATTTTTGTTCAGGTTAAACCAGTAAGAGAGATTTATTTGGATGTGCCGAATCTTATATACGCTTCAACAAATTATACTTTAAAATAAGTTTTTTAAATATCTTAAGGTAACCAAAATATATTTTTTTTTTTCAAAATTGTTTTTATTAAAATTTTTTTTAATTCTTACAAAAATTTTTTTTTTTATAAAAATAATTTATGAAAAGCAAAATTTGTATGAAAAAAAATTGGTTAAAAAATATTTTTCCCGATTTTGACCCATAAATTGGGTCCAACTTACTATAGTCTTATATACATCGTTGCAAAGGACTTTGAAATATATACCATTAGATATCCATATTGTCTATAATAATAACTTGGTAATCCAGAGATAGATCAAAAATAGGCCATTAGTGAGGCGATTTTGTCGATTTTAAATAGCAAACGACCCGAAGAATTCCGGAGATATTAATATATGAATCATGTATGTGGGTAATTTGGGGGGTACGGAAAGTTGTTTTCAACATACAGACGGACAGACAGACGGACATGGCTATATCGACTTCGTTATCTATAACGAACCAGAATATATATATTCTTTGTTGGGTCGCAAATGAAAAATGTAGAAATTTCAAACGGAATGACAAACGTATATATATCCTTGCCACTCATGGTGAAGGGTATAAAAATATATTTCCCGATTTTGACCCATCGTAGGTCCAAATTATTGTGGCGTTATATACGACGTTGGACAGGTCTTTGAAATAACTATCGTCGGATATCCATATTGTCTATACAAGGTGGCGCAAAAGCAAACTTCCGATGTTTTTTGGCTGTAATTAAAAAAAAAAATGAAAAACTTTGATTCTTCTTGTGGATTATTTTTATTTGGTCGAGAATATTATGTCATGTAAATGGCTGCCGCCACAGTTGATTGTCATTTGAGCCCTTTTTATGGCATTTTCCATCACTTTGGCCAAAATTTCCGGCGATAGGTCCTCACATTCTTGACGGATATTGTCTTTAAGAGCTGCAAGAGTCTGAGGCTTGTTGACATAAACCCGCGACTTCAAAAAGCCCCACAAAAAGAAGTCTGGAGCGGTCAAAACAGGCGATCTTGCTGGCGAGTGCAAATCGCCAAAACGGGAGATTAGGCGCCCGGGAAATGCATCCTTCAGCATATCGGTTGTGGCACGTGCAGTGTGCACCGTCCTGTTGGAACCACATGTTTTCCAATCCCAATTCATCAAGTTGCGGCAAAAAGAACTCGTTGATCATTGCTCTGTAGCGCTCACCATTCACAGTAACCGTTTGACTCCTCCAGCGAAAACAGCACACCATACAGTGACTTTGAGCGGGTGTAATGGATCTTACGTATGCATTGGACGGCCAGGAAATCTGCGACGAAATTCACGTTGTGCCAAAGTCACCGACTGATTATTGTTCAAATAAATAGTCAGCAATATTCCGCGTTCTGGAGCAGTGTAGCGTAACATTGTTTATTAACGTGTATTTCGCATGTGTTTACTACACAAATATCAAAACAGAACTGACATTAGGGACCAATCGCAAAATTTATAGCATTTTCTGATAGGAGGATTACTTTTGCGCCACCTTGTATTAATGGCTTAGCAATCCAGATAATGATAAAAAGGTAAAACATCGAGATAGTCCGATTTTTTTGCTTATATCTCAGTCTCCTCAGTGGGCCGGTTTTCTCGATATTAAATAGCAACCGAACCGGGACTATAGCGGATATATTGATGTATAAATCTTTGTGTTTAAGTTAATTGGAAGTACATTGCTATATCGAATCCGCTATCTATAACGATCCAGAATATATATACTTTGTGGGGTCGAAAATGTAGAAATTACAAACGGAATGACACTCATGGTGAAGTGTATAAAAACTGTCAAACAAATTGAAATGGTAATGAAAATTTAACTCATTTATTCTAGAAATTGTCAACATTATCTATAGAAAACGGAATTTATAGAGGATTTTAGAATCTTCTACAAATTACGATTGTGCTGGCGTCTGCCTATATTTTCCTCAAAACGTTTTCTCTATTATTAACACTTAAATTTTACAACAAAACTTAAAATAAATTTAAAATAGATATTAAACAAATGTATGTATTTAAAACGAAATCACAATAAATCAATTCAGAGATAAAAATTTAATTAAATGCAAATTCATTTGCATGATTTTCAAATAAAATACAAGACAACTCAATAATATTAAAGAGACAAAAGAACAAAAACTACATAAAGAAATAATAAATTATTATATAAATGAATATATACAAACAACAACAATAAGAATCTCAAATCACTTTATGGTATATTTGACTCTCTGTGTGAAATCTTGAATGCCTGCAGTTTTTGACTTCAATTTTAATTTGTTAAGTCTTCAAAAGCCAAAACGATAATGATTTTGAATATATAACCATATAACTAAATGATATAAAGACAAATAATGATATTAAATTTATATTCATTTCATAATAATGTAATTTTCAAATGCATGAATTATAAACTAATGAGACAATCAAATTTAAATATCATATTGCTACAGTAGTATTTGTAAAATAGCACAGTTTGACAATTGTATTAAAAAAAAAAAACTGTTTAAATATTCTACAAAAGTAGAGCAATTGTAATAATAAATTTAATGTCTTATAACATGTTTAGCTCACTGCTAGTTTTGTTTGCACAACTGCAAGGTGATTGCTCTTAAAATCTAGAATTTAATATTGTATTTTGGAAATTTTATCAACATAAATAGAGCATGTAGTAAAATGACTCAGTAGGAAATTTAAAAATTTGTTGGTTAAAAAAAATTCGGGTTAAAATTTTTTTCCGATTTTTAATCATTGCAGGTCAGACTTACTATGGCGTTGTATACGTCGTTGCAAAGATCTTTGAAATATCTATCATTATATATCCATAGTGTCTATATTAATGACTGAGTAATTCATATATAGATCAAAAATAGGTCAAAAATCGAGGTAATCCTGGTCTGATATCTCAGCCATTTGTTGGTCGATTTTCTCAATAGCGGATATATTGATGAATGAATTATGTATGTAAGTTATTTGCGGGCTACGGAAAGTTGATTTCAGCATACAGCTGGAGATAGGAGAAAATTTTGGAATTTTTTAATATGTTCTTGGGGGAAACATATTGGATTCTCGTAATATTTTTATTTTTAAAATAATAAAATTGGAATTTTAAGTTTTACTTGTTTCTTTACAATTTCATTAAGTTCACAAATTATTTTGCAGAGAAAAAATTATATTTCAATTCAAACATTTATCACATATTGAACTGGTTTCAATTATTTCATAATTAAATCAAGTATTCATTTGCTCAAAAACTAAATTTCTTGATATTTTCTATTGAATTTTGAGTTTTGAATTTGATTATTTTGACAATTGAATATACAATTTTCGTTATTGGTTGAATTTCAAATACAAAAATTATTGAATAGATAATTTTCGTAATTGAAACACAAAAAATAACAAAAATATGTTTTCAATTACGAAAATTATCTATTCAATAATTTTTGTATTTGAAATTCAACCAATAACAAAAATTGAATATTCAATTGTCAAAATAATCAAATTCAAAACTCGAAATTCAATAGAAAATATCAAGAAATTTTGTTTTTGAGCAAATGAATACTTGATTTAATTATGAAATAATTGAAACCAGTTCAATATAAGACAAATATTTGAATTGAAACGGTTTAAGAAATAGTTTTTTCTGTGTGTCAAAATTTCAAACAGTATTTTGAACAAGTTAACATTTTTTACTGGAGTATAGAGTGGAGTAACTCAGCCATTGTGAACGTAGCTTCTCTTTCTATAGGAAATAATGCTCCCATTCGAAATGGGCCCCATTTTCTATTGGAAATGTGGCTCTAATTCGGAGTTCTCTTTAAAGATAAGTTTTTACGTTCGTTTATAATAAATTTGTTATTAATGTCCTTAAGTACTTTAATTTTTATCTCTTCGCTTGAAATTTCCTAGTGCCGTTTTGAGTAAAGGCCCAAAACATGTTTAAATAAATCAAATCAAATTTTCTTCGAAACACAAGTTTTGCCCAACTGCCAAACTGAAGATAAATTAAGGACAGGACACCATAATAAATGTGGTTTATAATAAATCTGAGGGTGTACTAGATTTTGTCTATGTCAGTATATTTTCTAAGCCACACACACAGCCACACTCATATACATACATATAGAGAAGAGATGTGTGCGGTTGCTAAAAATATGTATGAGTGTGTATTTTGTTAAATCTTAAAATTGTGTGGCTCTATACCATATACTTTAAAATATTATTATTATTATCATTATTATTATTTTTAGTTTTTTGTTATAAAATATTAAATTTCTATCCAAAACACTAAGTGCCTATAGAAAAATTCCAAATAAAATCAAATTTCTGAATTGATAAACGATAATGAAGAAAAAGCAAAAAAAAAAAAAAACAGAGAAATAGAAATCATGCAGAAATTTCCAACATCCATTACTGCAATACTGGAAAACAATCATAATACAATCAGGAACAAACACATGCACAACACACTCGCTCACAGATATATGCAAATGATATCTATGAATATATGAGTGAGAGCAATATGTACCCAGCAGTTAAGCAAGTTGTCAATGTATCCCTTACAGACAGTAATTGTCACAAATTGTCTTATCTCTTGGCTAACTCCAATTTATATATTTTGGTCATTTATGCATCCCAAGTAATCTAGCGTGAAGACGATTGTCGCTTAAGTGTCTCTAAGTAATCTAGAATGTAGTCACTTTAAACGTTTTGTGAGTAATTCGTACAAACTGGATTTTTACAAATTGTGTTAATATAATTCTCATACAGTTTATTTTTATTTATGTGTAAGTATACTGATATCCCATGTAACATAGCATGGAGTCAGTAGTCACATTAGTGTCTCTTTGTAAACTATGGTGAAGTCACTTCAAACTTTTTTTTGTAATGCACTTTATTTTACCCACCAGAAGCATTGACTACTTTCGATCAGCTATCCGATAGTCACATAGTAATCAAAAGGGTCAATTGACCCCCTGCTTAGGACATGCACGTATTAAAATAACTAGTCAAGTAGCTGATCAAGTAACCAGTTACAACGCTTGCAAGGTAACTGACGCTATGTAACCAGTATGTTAATCCAATGCGTTGCCTACTTTGTACCAGCTATTAGACAGTCCCATTGTAATCAAAAATAGACAATTGAACCCCTGCCCGTGTTAAAATGACTAGTCACGTTGTTATTGAATTAACTAGCTCCCACCCTAAATGATGGGTAAAATCACTAGTTCGGTACTGTCTCCTAGAATTGCTGGGATGTACCCAGTTTTATACAAAATGTTTTGATATAATTTTCATATAGTTTGTTTTTATATTTGCTTAAGTATACTGATATTCCATTGGAGAATTGTCGGAGAGGGGTATGTTTTAGAGTGATCGATTCTTCGACATTTGTTAGCAACCAATTCAATATAAACCGGTTTCGGTTTTTTAATAATAACCGGTTTTTTGGTAAAATATTAAAACGCCTAGATATAAGGAAACCAGTTCTATTTATTAAGATAATAGTGATTAAAACAATTTCGATTGCTTCTTTTAACCTTCACAAGGTATTCGGTTCAAATTTGCTGCATTTTGAAATCAAAATTAAATTTTTTCTAATAGTAATTGGTTGATATTTTATGAATTTTATTTAATTTCAAATGTCAACAACTATGTTAGGTTTTTATAAAAACAAATTGGCAAAAAAATATCTATAAACTTGTTTGGACTTAAAGCCTTTGTGTCATATTTGACCTGGAGCTAAAATCTTGAATTTTGTTACGCACAATCAAGTTAAATATTTTCAGAGCTTTGTAGCTCTAATATATATCTGTCTCTTTTCATCATAATTGCTGTACATTATACTCGATTCCAATGGTAAATACCAAAGCTATGTTTTTCTTATCCTTCATAAGATCTTCCCAATTTTACCCATTTTGAATTTAAAATTAAATTTTTTCTAAAAATTTAATTTATTTAATTTCAAATGTCAACAACTTCGTTAGGTTTTTTTTTTTTTTTAATTCGACAAAAAAACTATTTTCTATCTGGGTAAAATTTGACCCGAAGATCGTTAACGTCAGTAAATTTGAAGAACTTATGAAGGTTAAAATAATCTCTTAGGAATTAAACACAGTTTAAATTCTTTGGAGTATATCGATATTTTCTTTTGTTTTTATAAAACTAGACATTGAAAATGATCTTTCACTCAGTGTACTTGTAGGACATATAGATGACAATGCATTGAGTAAGTTTTCAGGCCTTCCAGATCACTTGTCATATTTTCTAAATATAAAATGTTTTCTAAAATAGTTAGAGTATTTCTTTTAAAAAAATTATTTGATTTTTGAATGTTTTTTTTAAGTTTTTAATACACTAACCCCCATTTTCTCAATATCTGGTTATCGTTTTTCGTAACGATAAACCTTCAATTAACATTTTTTTGTATGAGAACTGTCAATTTATCGTCACGATAAAAAATAACCGGAGATTGAGAAAATGGAGGTAAAACTCATGAAAACACACTCGAGGAGAAACCGGGTTCTTCGATATCCGAAATGTGAGCTTTTCAAAAAAACCGAAACAGACCTTACCAAAAAACCAGTTATAACCGGTTGTTAAAAACCGAGCCGATCACCCTAGTATGTTTACAAGCAATCCTTTATTATACTGTCTATGATATGTCTTTTTAGCTGACTATTTGAGGTCAATTAGCACCCGTACAAGTTAAAATAACTAGTTATGTAGCTGATCAAGTAAAAAGGTTGGTAGCTAATAAGGTAACTGACGCTATTTAACCAGTATATGAATCGAATGTGTTGACTACTTTGGGTTAGCTATTAGACAGTCTTCTTGTAATCCAAAAAAGGTCAATTGACCTCCTGCTTAGGAAATACACGTGTTAAAACAACTACACGCAGAGAAAAAATATAGTTGTCCATGGTTACTGTAAGCATTTAAATAATGTTACAAGTTTTTTAACAATATTATAGTCACAGTAACTATTAACATGGTTGTGGTAACCATAATATGGTTAATTTGCAATTCAGGTGATTGTATCAACCATATATATGGTTACAGTAAACAAGTATATGTTTGTGACAACCATTCATATGATGAAGGACTTACCATATTATGTTGCGCTCATACAAAATATTACGATAAAATTATTCATCATATAAATGGTTGTCACAAACATATATTTGTTTACTGTAACCATATATATGGTTGATACAATCATGTGAATCGTAAATTAACCATATATATGGTTACCACAATCATGTAAATAGTTACTGTGCTCTAATATTGTTTAAAAAAACTTGTAACAGTATTTAAATGGTTACAGTAACCATGGACAACTATATTTTTTCTCTGTGTGTAGGCACATAGCTATTGAAGTAACTGGTTCCCTCTCTAAATGATGTGTTAAATCACTAGTTCGGGACTGTCTCCCGGAACAGCTGGGTAAGGATATGCATATGTATGGATATTAGAGTTAGTTGGTATTGGTTTCTGGTAAATGACGTTGACTATTTGTAATGTCATGGGTGGTTGAAATTATCCGACATGCATAAATACATTTATGATACAAAATCATGCACACTCATACAATTGTAAAAAAAATAGAAGTTCTCTGTATATTTAGCCATATGTGTTTGAATAGGTTTATCCTGTGTGTCCTGTCTGACTGTAGGACCTTCTGTATGTGTTTAGTGTGTTTTTGTCTATTGATGATATGTTTGGTCATTGATTCTCTATATGAGTTTGATTAAGAGTTTTAGCTTGTAAATGACATTTTTCATTTTTATATATGCTCTTGCTGCCATCATTACAAATCCATGAGTATGAGGAATTTAGTAGTTATACATATGTGCCCATGAGAGATTTCAATTCTATTCGTATAAATAAGTGGTTGGTGGCAATTGCATTGTACTGTACATCATACTCCTGTAGTACTCCCATATATGATCTCCTGTATTGGTGTTTAGGACATTTATACAAGACTGAGTTTAGTTAAACTGTGGAGTTTATAATTATTACTTGGATTCTATACTGTCAACCATTTGCTAAAGAATTATACATATTTCTCATCTGGTAAATTATTATATTGACTCTTGTATAACTACGATCCGTCCTTATTTCCTTCCTTTAGTTTGTATGGACATTTGGAATGGATATAACTAACAACAACAAATTAAATTATGATAAAAACTGGATATTGAAGATTTCCCTTCATTTATCATACTTGATTCTACATATATGCATAACTGTAGTTAGAGTATAAAGCAGGCAAATGTAAATGTTTGAAAAAACCATGCAAAATCAATTTAGTTGAATTTAAATTCAAATTATAGGAAATTCCATTAAAATTTGATGTTTTTATTTTTAAAACAAATAAATGATGATGGACAACAAACAATCAGTGATAAAATTTCGTTTGTTTCTTAATTAAAATCATTTGAGCGAAAATGTCACTAACAGATCTAAAAATGATTTGGATTGTATTCAAAAATAAATGGCAAAGATATTGAATGTTAAGGTGGAAAACTTTAGGAGGTTTATTTTAAATATTTTAATCAATAATAAAAAACAAACCTGAGCATAGAAAATAAAAATACTTATACCATCTGCAAGTCCATACATAGTTAGGGTATCTTAAGGTTTAAAGTAAAAAAACTGGAAATTGTTGTCCATATATAGGAACAAAAATCCATTAAATCATAAGTATGGAATGAAAAAATCATAGCATACAAATTATCGGGTGTATGATTTAACCGCGTATCATTTGAACGTGGTTTTTATTTATAATAACTTATATGTCATTTTGAAGGGTACATATCTTTCAATTATTCTCACTATTAAACATTAAAGTGTAAAAAACAAAGTTTTTTATTGCTTCAAAAATGTCGAATTTTGTGCCAACAAAGCGCCATATGCGAGAAGTTCTGCTTTATATCTTTAATATGAAAAAAAAGTGCCGCTGCAGCACACAGATTGCTTACCAAAGCTTATGGTGAATGCATTCGATTGGTTTCAACGTGCGAGAGAAACTTTGAAGACCATGAATTAGAGGCACTACACCATGAAAATTGTTGTCAAACTCAACAAGAACTTGCAAAATCATTGGGAGCTACTCATGGACTCATCCAAAAGCTGACAAATTGGATACCATACGAATTGAAGCCGAGAGATCTTGAAATACTATTTTGCATGTCAGAAATTATGCTTGAAAAATGGATCTATTACGATAACCCGAAGCGTAAGAAATCCTATGTGAAGCCCGGGAAACCAGACAAATCGACACCAAAGCCAAATATTCAGTGGCTCAAAAGTAATTTTCTGTATTTGGTGGGAGCAAAATTATGAGCTACTGAAATCTGGCCATACCATCACAAGAAACCTATACCGAACGCAACTGATTCGTTTGAAGCGTGCATTTGTCGAAAAATTCCCAGAATATGCGGCCAGATATAAACCGTAATATTCCATCATGACAATGCTCGGACACATTATACAATACCTCTTAAAAAGTATTTAGAATGAAGTAGTTGGGATGTTTTGCCTCTCCCGATTTATAGTCTAGACCATGCTCCGTCCGACTACTATTTGTTTCGATCGATTTAGAACGCTCTATCTGGGATACGCTTCACTTTGGAACAGAGCATTCGATATTGGCTTGATTCGTTATTGATCTCAAAAGATGGGCACTTATTTTGGCCAGAAAGATGGGAAAAGGTCATTGCTAACAATTGCCAATACTTTGAATGTTTCAAAATAAGAGCTAAAAATTTGAAAAAAAAAACAAGTAAGTCGGTCAAGCCCGACCATACTAAGTAAAAGAGCAAAATCATTTTTCTTTTAAAATTTCAATAATTTATATTTTTGAGTGATTTTCGGAAGTGGGCCTTATATGGGGGCATTGACCAATTATGGACCGATCACCATGAAATTAGGTCGTGTGATTTATGTCTATATGAAAGTTTACTATGTTGAATTTTTTGCGTATACCAACATTTTTAAGCGATTTATGCACGTTAAAGTGATTTTCGGCAGCGGGTCTATATGGGAGCTATGGCTAATTATGGACCGATCGTAACAAAATTTGGTGACATGGATTTTGAATATATAAAACTTATTTGGAGCGCAATTTGTGGAGATAAATTTATAAATTAAACATTTATGACAACCAGACGGACTGACGGACATCGTTTAATCGACTCAGAAAGTGATTCTAAGTCGATCGGTGAACTTTATGGTGGGTGTGAGACTAATATTTTTGGGCGTTATAAACATCTGCACAAACGTATAATACCCTCCCCACTACGGTGGTGTAGGGTATAAAAATCCAGAATTTTTAAGTTGTAGACCCAATATAATTCGTTATAATAATATATGTCAGCCCGTGAATGGTTTGACATATGTTTTCCGAAGACTGCAGATTTTTTTGCAGAGCTAAAGACTCAGTATTGATTATTTTTTTAAAGCTGTTTCTCCAAACTTAGTAAAACGTTTTTCATTGGTTGCCCGATAGACTAGATGATAGTGTAGTGGACAATCAATCCAAGGGTTGTGGGTTCGATTCCTGCCAGAGACTGCATATTTCTACAGACAAGCAAAACTCATCGCAGTTTGTGTTTGTTTTTTTAAAAAAAAATTAGAATGGAATAATTTTTTGAATCAAAAAACTTTTTTTTTTTAGTTTTTGGCACAAAAATTTATTCTTCGTTTAAAAATCGGCTTTTGGCAAAAACATTTTGGGGGAAGAAAAAAATGGAATTTCCCGATTACTCACCTTCACAGGAACAGTTTATTGTTCTATTTATTCAAAACTCTTTTAAAAACTATTTCAAAACACTAAATTTAAAACATTTTAATTTTTACAAATGCTTAAAGTCTTCTAATAGTTAACGGCTGATTACATTTTGTATGCTTTGATTATTTCCTAGGGTTTTTATACCCTACACCACCATAGTGGGGAGGGTATTATGCGTTTGTGCAGATGTTTGTAACGCCCAAAAATATTAGTCTAACACCCACCTTAAAGTATACCGATGGACTTAGAATCACTTTCTGAGTCGATTAAGCGATGTCCGTCCGTCCGTCTGGTCGGCCGGCTGGCTGGCTGTCCATGTAAACCTTGTGCGCAGAGTACAGATCGCAATTTTGAAGATATTTCGATCAAATTTGGTACATGTTATTTTTTCGGCTCAAGGACCAAGCCTATTGAAACTGGCTGAAATCGGTTCATTATTTCACCTAGCTCCCATACAAATGTCCTCCCGAAATTGGACTTTATCGGTCATAAATGTTTAATTTATATATGTATCTCCACAAATTCCGCTCCAAATAAGTTTTATATACACAAAATTCATGTCACCAAATTTTGTTACGATCGGTCCATACTTAGTCATAGCTCCCATATAAACCCCCTTCCGAAAATCACTTTAACGTGCATAAATCGCTTAAAAATGTTGGTAAACACACAAAATTCAACATAGTTAACTTTAATATAGACATAAATCACACGACCTAATTTCATGGTGATCGGTCCATAATTGGTCATAGCCCCCATATAAGGCCCACTTCCGAAAATCACTCAAAAATATAAATTATTGAAATTTTAAAAGAATAATTTTTTTTGCTCTTTTACTTAGTGTAGGGTATTATATGATCGGACTTGACCGTTGGTCAAAGGGCCAGTTGGTTGTTTCAGATTTGTAAAATATGAGTTATGTTTATAAATATGTGACGATTTTTATCTGTTGTTGATTTTTACAAAGAATATGACATTAGAAAGATTTTCAATGAAAGTTGTTAACAATTTTGGGGATCTAAAAGGAATGAAATCAAATAATAAACGTTTTTGGTGTATATTTTTCAATATTGGTTGATTTATCATTTCTTTAAATTTATTTTAAAGCATTTTTCCAATATTAGTTCACTTGTTTTACATTTTGAAGCAATAACATTTTTTCCAAAAATTACTTTCCTTAATGGAAACACCCACATTGTATTGACACATTAGTAGTCCATATACATTGTCTTGTAATTTAAACAAAAAAGAGGAAAAAGTTCGTTACATAAGCGTAAAACAGATGAGAGGGTGTTTATAATCCATACACATTTACATAAAATGACTCTAAATGTAAGTACACAAACATACAGACACTTTAAACACACTAATATACAATTTTCAAATCACTAACATTCGTAGGACAGCACAGCAATACATACATATTCATATGTATATGAAGAATGGATGGAATATATCCTTTTTTAGAAACTGTGTGAAATTGTCATGTAAAATACTAAACAAACTTTTAACTTTTACATGGAAGTTGGTATGTACGAGTATAAATGTATTGAAGAGTAAAAATATGTCATATTCATGCAACACTAGCACTCATATTTGTTTTGTTGCAAGCTTCACTTTACAACAATGTTTCCTGAACACATACACACACACATTTATGATCCTGTTGATGATGACACAAACATAAACACACACAGAGAGTCCTTCCCTACAAGTATAAATATGGTAAAAGTGATTATTGAGAGTACAAGGCATCAATTATCTACAACTTGTCAGAGTTGTGTGTACATACATATACCTTCTCTTATGTAAAGTCACCTATAATAAGGATAACAAAAAGAACCTGACGTTACGGCTATTTGACTTGTGTAAATGAAACCATGGAAATTTTCAATTATGGTTAAATGTTCAATATTTTAGGGAAACTCATATTGCATTTACAAATAACTAAAACCTCCCCCACAAAACCTTAAAACAAAAAAAACAATGACTGAATATAGTACACAATAATATGGAAATTAGTAAATTTCTATTTGAAATTAATTTATGAAATATTTATCGTTGGGTTTTGTTTTTAGGTATTTTAGTATATTTAGGAAATTTTGTGTGTGTGTGATTTCTAAAATCAAATTAAGTTCATGTTAATATTATACAACAATTAGGATTTTGTTGTTATTGTTGGCTGTAATGTCCATTGTTTAATTAATTTTGGGTTTATTGAGGTATGCTGAAGGGGTTTTATAATTTTAGATGGTTATTAGTATGTAGATAGAGAAGACTGACATTTGTGAGACATTATTGGAGAGCTTCATTAGTAGGTGGTTAAATACTTGGATAATTAAATCAAGTAAAAAAGTATAGTAGGTCAAGCTCAACTCTATTAATCCCTATGTTTATTTTAAATGAGACCAAGATTTCCAAGAAAATGCTGAACAACTTGCACAAGATTTTCTACACCAAATCGTTAACAATTAGCACAAGATTTTATATAGAAAATCCTGAACAATTTGCACAAGAGATTCTTTAGAAAATCCTAAACAACTTGCACAAGATTTTTTATAGAAAATCCTGAACAACTTTCTCAAGATTTTCTATAGAAAGTCCTGAACAACTTCCTCAAGATTTTCTATAGAAAATCCAGAACAACTTCCTCAAGATTTTCTATAGAAAATCCTAAACTTGCACAGGATTTTCTATAGAAAATCCTAAAAAAGTTCAACAAGATTTTCTATGGAAAATCCTAAACAACTTGCAAACGAGTTTCTATAGAAAATGCTGAACAACTTGCACAAGATTTTATATAGAAAATCCTGAACATCTTCCACAAGATTTTCTATAGAAAATCCTGAACAGCTTTCACAAGATTTTATATAGAAAATTCTGAACAACTTGCTCGAATTTTTCTATACAAAATTCTGAACAACTTGCACAAGATTTTCTATTAAAAATTCTGAACAACTTGCACAAGAACATCTTCCACAAGATTTTCTATAGAAAATCCTGAACAGCTTTCACAAGATTTTATATAGAAAATTCTGAACAACTTGCTCGAATTTTTCTATACAAAATCCTGAACAACTTGCACAAGATTTTCTATTAAAAATTCTGAACAACTTGCACAAGATGTTTTATGGAAAATCCTAAACAACTTCCACAAGATTTTCTATAGAAAATCCTGAACAGCTTTCACAAGATTTTCGATAGAAAATTCTGAACAACTTGCTCGAGTTTTTCTGTACAAAATCCTGAACAACTTGCACAAGATTTTCTATTAAAAATTCTAAACATCTTCCACAAGATTTTCTATGGAAAATCCTGAACAACTTCCACAAGATTTTCTATAGAAAATAATGAACAACGAGCACAAGATTTTTTGTAGAAAATCCTGAACAACTTGCACAAGATGTTTTTATAGAAAATCCTGAAAAACATTCGCAAGATTTGCTATAGAAAATACTGAACAACTTGCACAAGATTTGCTATAGAAAATCCTGAACAACTTGCACAAGATTTTATATAGAAAATTCTGAACAACTTGCTCGAATTTTTCTATACAAAATCCTGAACAACTTGCACAAGATTTTCTAATAAAAATTCTAAACATCTTCCACAAGATTTTCTATGGAAAATCCTGAACAACTTCCACAAGATTTTCTATAGAAAATAATGAACAACGAGCACAAGATTTTTTGTAGAAAATCCTGAACAACTTGCACAAGATTTTCTTTAGAAAATCCTAAACAATTTGTATTAATAATGAACAACGAGCACATGATTTTTTGTAGAAAATCCTGAGCAACTTGCACAAGATTTTATATAGAAAATCCTGAACAGCTTTCACAAGATTTTCTATAGAAAATTCTGAACAACTTGCTCGAGTTTTTCTGTACAAAATCCTGAACAACTTGCACAAGATTTTCTATTAAAAATTCTGAACAACTTGCACAAGATTTTCTATGGAAAATCCTGAACAACTTCCACAAGATTTTCTATAGAAAATAATGAACAACGAGCACAAGATTTTTTGTAGAAAATCCTGAACAACTTGCACAAGATGTTTTTATAGAAAATCCTGAAAAACATTCGCAAGATTTGCTATAGAAAATACTGAACAACTTGCACAAGATTTGCTATAGAAAATCCTGAACAACTTGCACAAGATTTTCTTTAGAAAATCCTAAACAATTTGTATTGAAAATCATGCAAGTCCTATTGTTTATATCCCTAAACCAGTTTATTTTCTTTCCACTTTTAATGTTTGTATGCTTAGATTATTTCGAGCACTACATTAAATATATTCAATAGTGCAAAGTTCAAAGAACGGTAGAATTTGTGTCTTTAATGTGGTTGTATTATTTTTATTTTCTTCCCTCTTTTCAACACATCAAACTGTCATTTATTGGCCTCCATCAACATGTTTGTAATCACATGTTGTGGAAAAAAAATGCAAAAAGTTACAAAAAGAGAATGAAAATAAAAAAAAACATTGAAAATGTGCAACGAATTGCAATATTCTTTAACAAAACAACAGACCAATAGACAGACTGGCTGTCTATATGACTTTTGGTCTGTCTGTCTGTTTTTGTTTTGGTATGTGTTCGACTACATGTTGGACATGATGTGGTAACGTTGTATAAATGTTGTACTTGTAGTTGTTACCAATTTAAATGTAAGACAACCGAAAAAAACAATATATAAACACACAATACCATTTACATCAGGAATGCATGCAACACCCAGCAGTTAAGAAAGTAGTCAATGAATCGCTTGTAGACAGTAATGTCCTATCACTTGTTTGACTACAATTTATATATTTTGGGTCATTGAGACGTATTTGCTCTTTGTAGCAGAAAGAAGACAATTGGTTAATTTGTACATCCCAGGTAATCTAGTGTGAAGACAATTGTCACTTTTGTGTCTCTAAGTAATCTAGAGTGTAGTCACTTTAAACGTTGTCGGACGAAGGTATGTTTACAACCAAATTTATTTTTGGGCTGTCTGAGATATGTCTTTTTAGCTGACTATTTAAGGTCAATTTGTACCTGTATATGTCAAAATAACTAGTTATATAGCTGAACAAGTAACCAGTTAGGTAGCTAGTAGGATAACTGACGTTATGTAGCCAGTATGTGAATCCAATGCATTGACTAATTTGGAGCAGCTATCAGACAGTTTCATCAAAAATGGTAATTTGATCGCCTGCTTAGGACATGCCCTTTTTAAAACAACCCTAAATGCTGGGTAAAATCACTAGTTCGGGACTGTCTCCTAGAACTGCTGGGCACTCACTAACACACACAGGGACAGAGTGGAATATAGTAGAAAGCACGTTTAAGGCTTGTTCCATACAAATCCGTACTGCATGTATGAGATTTTGTTTTAAAACTGCATTTTGTTAAGGCAGCAGAAAAAGAGAAACAAATATTGTTAACTTTAATACTAATGAAAAGTATGGGTAATTTAAAAAGAAAAAAACTTATTGTCAAGCTTTGAGGAGTGGTAGGCATGAAATTGAAAAGGAAAAACCATAACAAAAGAGACCCAATTATTGGTAACTAACTACCAAACAAGAATGTGTGTACTAGGTACCTACTCTGGGCCATGACTGACTGACTAACTGACAATACATACGGAAAAAAAAACAACAGAGACAATTGTAGACAATCAGTTATAAAAGTCAAGTCAGTTAGTCAGTCACTCATATGAACATCGTAATATGCAGTCAGGCTAATACAAAATGTATGACTCTTTAAATGTACGAGTAGTCGTAACATGTGTAGTTCAACACATAACTAGACAACTATTTTTTTTTATTCCTAAATCACGTCTGCTGGTTAGTTTTCAGAGAGACGACACATAACAAAAAATAGTAGTAAAAGAAATGCTGGTCATATTTTGTAGTCATTTCTGTTGCCAGGTTGTAAACATGTTTATACATGTCCAATATTTTTTTTTATTCCCAACTAACTGATAATACTAGACAAAATATTACTACTACTGCCTTTACTCTATCATTGTCATTGTCAAATTGTGGGCTTGGTTTATTTAACCCTTTGTTGTTTGTCACCACAAACAAAAAATAGTAATAGAATGTAATTATAGTCACTGATTTGTTATAGAGTTGATTGGAAAGAAATATATGGCTTAGATTTAGTTAATTTATGTTGCAGTTATTCAATTTGCTATGCGCTAAAATGTAAAAATATAGACTTGTGCAAAACGAAGTAAACTAAGCATACAAAATTTAATTAAGCCTTCATGGTCAAAAGCAAATATGCATGTAAAATGTTAAAGAAATTTCAAATGGGCTCCTAAAACCAAACTTTCATCTCGCCAAATAAATACACATGCAGTGGCAAGATAAGCGTGAGGGTTTATCATGTTTTTTATGAAAAATCCCAAAAAATTCAATAATTTTACTTTGGTTTTTTGCAACGAAGGTTTTAGTAAAACTGGTGTAGTTTTTTTTTCTATGGATTGATTTAAGATATTCTCAATTTGATTTATTAAAACTAGACAACAGTATAAAATACTGAAATTTAATTAAATTATTTTAAAGCATTACGTTTATTCCAAATCCATCTCCATTTCCGTTCATGTTATCACCATGGACGCAAATGATAAAATTGTTTAATCTGTTCGGGCAACTTGGCCAATTTTACGGTGAGGCCCATTTCTGGATGAATGGGTATGTCAACAAACCAAATTGTCGAATTTGGGAAGATACCAATCTATACGAGATCCAAGAGCGGCCAATGCAGCCCGAAAAAGTCACTGTATGGTGTGGATTTTATGGTGGAGGCGTCATCGGTCAATATCTCTTTTAGAAGGACGTTGGCCAGGCCATCACTGTCAATTTCGAGCGCTATAGGTCCATGATTACCAACTTCTATTGGCCTGAATTGAATGATATGGACACCAACGATATGTGGTTTCAACAGGACAGCACAGATCACGCCAAATTGGACATTGTGCACGAGCGATTTGATGAGAACTGGCCACCATGATCGTGTAATTTAACCTCCTAGACTTCTTTTTTGTTTGGCTTTCTTAAGTCGCAGGTCTATGCGAATAAGCCACAAACCACAGCGGCCCTCAAAGTCAACATAACACATGGTATCGATCAAATTCAGCCTTATTTATGCGACAGAGTCATGGAAATTTGCTGAATTTCCATATCCAGGCAAGCCGCGGGGGATATTTGTACAATGAATATTTCATACATAATGATTTCTATAGGACTTTCAAAAGAATACAAAATGTCGATGATATCTCACATACACTTTCTTTTATTTAAATTTAAAGCTAGGAAGCGTTCAATGAAATCCGCTTTAGATATTGGAAATTTCACTTATGTTGTTAACAATTTTTTATACAAAATCTTATGCAAGTTAATTAAATTTTCTATAGAAAATCTTTTGCCAATTCCTAAACTTTTTCTATATAAAATCTTGCATAAATTGTTAGAAATTGTCTAAAGAAAATCTTTGGCAAGTTGTTAAAGATTTTCTACAGTAAAACTTTCGAAAATTTTTAACTATTTGCTATAGAGTCTTTGGAAAGTTGTTGACGATTTTCAATAGAAAATCTTACCCCTATTGTTAAGAATTTTCTATAGAAAATATGTGTCAAGTTTCTAACAATTTTATTAATCAAGTTATTAACGATTTTCTTTAGAAAAATCATGAGCAAGTTATTCAGTATTTTCTGTAGAAGATCTTGTGCAAGTTGCTCAGCTTTTTCTATAGAAAATCTTGTGCAAGTTGTTCAGCATTTTCTATAGAAAATCTTGTGCAAGTTGTTCAGCATTTTCTATAGAAAATCTTGTGCAAGTTGTTCAGCATTTTCTATAGAAAATCTTGTGCAAGTTGTTCAGCATTTTCTATAGAAAATCTTGTGCAAGTTGTTCAGCATTTTCTATAGAAAATCTTGTGCAAGTTGTTCAGCATTTTCTATAGAAAATCTTGTGCAAGTTGTTCAGCATTTTCTATAGAAAATCTTGTGCAAGTTGTTCAGCATTTTCTATAGAAAATCTTGTGCAAGTTGTTCAGCATTTTCTATAGAAAATCTTGTGCAAGTTGTTCAGCATTTTCTATAGAAAATCTTGTGCAAGTTGTTCAGCATTTTCCATAGAAAGTCTTGTGCAAGTTGTTCAGCATTTTCTATAGAAAATCTTGTGCAAGTTGTTCAGCATTTTCTATAGAAAATCTTGTTCAAATTGTTCAGCATTTTCTATAGAAAATCTTGTTCAAATTGTTCAGCATTTTCTATAGAAAATCTTGTTCAAATTGTTCAGCATTTTCTATAGAATACCTTGTGCAAGTTTTTTTTTATTATTTTCTATAGAAAATCTTGTGAAAATTGTTCAGCATTTTCTATAGAAAATCTTGTGCAAGTTGCTTAGGATTTTCTATAGAAAATATTAAGCAAGTTGTTCCGGAATTTCTAAAGAAACTCTTTTGCAAGTTGTTGAGGATTTTCTTTAGAAAATGATGTTTCTAAAGAAAATCTTTGGAAAATTTTTAAGGATTTTCTATAGAAAATTCTTGGCAAACATTCTGGCACCTGTTAAGATTTCCTATAGAAAACTTGGCTGCTATTAAGGATTTTTTTCAATAAAAAATCGGCCAAATATTAAATATTGGTTTTCTATAGAATATCAAGCAGATGTACTTCAAAATATTATGATTTTTACTATTAATGTTAAAATAAAAAGTGTATGCTTAGTTTATTTCGTTCTGAATATATTTATAAACCACAATGTTATGTTTTCTAGTTTCGAGTAGTATAAAAAAATTTGTTGTATAGCTAAACAACTTTATTTGTTTATACTTTTCACTTTGTGTGCTTAGATTATTTCGCTGAAATATTGAAGATTTTTAAAGTATTTTATGTATAATATAAACATCAATAATTAATAGTTCTTTTACTAAATTTAATTGATTATTATTTGTCTGTTTATCTTTGAACCACTCCATAAAAATTCCAAATTTTTTGTATACCATTCATTTATAAATTAATCTACTATTAAGAATTATGTATTAAAAGCAAATATGTTCATTCATTTTCCCAGCCATTCATTCGTTATACAGGAATAAAACCCATTTTATTTTTGCTGTCTTTCTTAATCATTTAATTATTGATTCTTAAGCTCCCCTCGCCAATACGATAATTTCTGTCAGTTTTCCTTTCAATGCTTGCCAAAGAACAAAAGCTGCCATGTATAAATAAAAGAAAATGTAAAGATGTAAAAAATAAATAATGATGACAGTTTTCATTATTAATTTCATCACTAATTAATGATAATTTGTTTTCGTGTTTTAACCACAACACAACAAATCTGCTTGCTGCCTCTTACTTACATATTTACTACTGCTACGACAACTTGCCACAACTACTGATGACTCGGCTTCTGCTGAGGTTGCTGCGGCTATTGATAGTGATGATGACGATGATGTTGTTTTTGGTGATAACGAGTGTATGAGTTTGAGTGGGGGTAAAAGTAAATGATGAATTGTGTTTATTGGCCAGCTATTAGGAAACATTTAAGACTTAACAGGGCGTAACCCCAGAAAAATAATAAAAAAAAGAATAGTTGAAATAACACACACTAAAAGGCGACAAATCGTATTACGGCACGCGATACATTTCTCCTTCATTTTGTACAAGAATTTATTTTTTTTTAGTTTTGCTCCCCATAAGATAAACAACATGCAACTCAAATATATTGTATATAAAAATATTTATGAACAAAACAAAAATTCTTAAAATAACAAAAAAAAAAAAAATTAACACGTGCCTTTAATAATTTTCATATAAATTTATTAGTTACATAAATATTTATAAAAGAATTTGTATTCCTAAGGGAATGTTGGAACAACAATTATAAAATTTCTTTGAAATTTTTATTAAATGAAAGGAGCATTTTGTTGAGAAAAACAACATCAAATGAACAATTAAAAACAAACAAAAATCAATTGATTGTAAAAAAATATCAATATAAAGGGAAAACTATAAACATAAAATATCCATATTACTATCATACTTAGATAAACAGACAGATACCTACTGATGTGTTAAAATAAAAATCTGTATGTATAGAAACTTAAATGGGCGCAACGAAAGATCTTGTGCAAGTTGTTCAGAATTTTCTATAGAAAATCTTGTTCAAGTTGTTCGGGATTTCGTATAGAAAATCTTGAGCAAGTTGTTCAGGATTTCATATAGAAAATTTTGTGCAAGTTGTTCAGGATTTCGTATAGAAAATCTTGTGCAAGTTGTTCAGGATTTTCAATAGAAAAATCTTGTGCAAGTTGTTCAAGATTTCGTGTAAAAACCGCGGCGCAAATTGTTCAGGATTTTCAATAGAAAATCTTGTGAAAGTTGTTCAGTATTTTCTATAGAAAATCTTGTGAAAATTATTCAGAATTTTCTATAGAAAATCTTGAGCAAGTTTTTTAGGATTTTCTTTGGAAAATCTTGTGCAAGTTGTTCAGAATTTTCTATGGAAAATCTTGTGCAAGTTGTTCAGAATTTTCTATGGAAAACCGTGTGCAAGTTGTTCAGAATTTTCTATAGAAAATCTTGTGCAAGTTGTTCGGGATTTTCTATAGAAATTCGCTCGCAAGTTATTTAGGATTTTCTGTATAAAATCTTGTGGAAGTTGTTCGGAATTTTCTATAGAAAATCTTGCGCAAGTTATTTAGTATTTTCTATAAATTTGTCTATAGAAAATCATGTGCAAGTTGTTCTTGATCAACTTTCGTACGTTCTTGTGCAAGTTGATACAAACTCTCTGTAGACAATCCTGCGCAAGTTTTCAACGATTCTAAATAGAAAAACTGGCGCTATATAAAAATATATTGGTTCGACTACTTTTCTGCTTCCTTGTAAGTCTATTTTTTTTTTAGCATTTTGATGCTATAAATTTACTCATCATAAATTTTACATAAATTTAGAAATATAAAAACCAACATAATTTATGGATGAGTGCAAATCTCTTCGAAAACATATATGAATGTGTTCGATTAATGTTGAGTGTACACATGCCAGATATTTTATAAAAGCTTGTATTACTGTTTTCCATCTAAATAAACATAAAATTGTAGATTTTCAAAAACACACACACATGGAAAAAGGTTTTATTGTTTATTATTTTTAAACTTTGAAAAGAAGAGAGAAACAAAATAGGGAAACGGAAACTGCTAATTCACACATATATATGTATATATATGTATATGTTGAAATTAAATACCTGATAAGGGAAATATGTACATGATAATGATAATAATAGTATAATGTTAGTTGTAGCTACAAACTAATAATAATGATGATTATTATGATGATGCTGCTGCTGATTATTATGACATTGTGTGGTTTTGCTTGCTTGTTACACAATTTTACATAAATGTTTTTGGTGCTGGCTGGTTCAAGATTCAAGTGCGGTTGTTTTATTTAAATTTTGAGTTTTCTTTATTTTTCTTTTGTGTATTTGTGTAAGGAAATAGCAGGAAATTACATTCTTCCTTAACGAAAAAAACGTTTTATTTTTCTTTTAGTTTTTTTCGGCATTTGAAAAATAAACATTTCAAAAATAACAAATAAAATAAATAATAAATGGTTTAGCTATGTTATGTTAAATTTATTTGCTATTGAAAGATAATTGCAAGAAATTTCTTTAAAGATTTTATTTTTTTTTGGTTTAAGAATTGAACTAAAAGAATCTCTAATTAAATATTGTTTGATGTAACATGTAAAATCTTTTGATTTGAACTAGACAAACAGGAAATGTATGTATTTTTCTCATATATAGCGAAATTTCCTGTTATGTTTTCAACCTGCAGCACTTGCAACTAGGTTTGCACTTAGCATGAGTAAACCCATCATTGCTTATTGTGGACATTATTAACATAGCAGCGGAACATAAAACATTGAGTAAAAACTTTGAGTTGTTCATTGTGTAAGTAGAACTTTCATGAAGCTACTGGAAGGAAGATGGCTTTATGTATAAATATTGACAGATATTGCAGTTGGATGTTAGTTCATCATAGGCGCTGTTAGAATTAACATCAACTGTATTCTAGTGCATTATAAAATGTGTGAATTATAAACGTGTATTTATGTATATAAAAAGAATTAGAACTATTGTTGTGTAAATTTGTATAAATAAAGAGTTGTTACGAATTTTAAACTACTAAACTGCTTTTATTTGCAATCAAAAGTATCCAATTTATTTAAAGGAAATAAACCACCATTTTTAAAGGTATACATTTTTAACTTTTAAAAATGGTATATCTATGCTATAACATTTGAGTACTACTGACAATCCACCGATTTTTTCCTGTCGAAATTCGGTCTAAAGTATGTGAAATCTGTGCCAATTTAAAGTTTTTATATGGACACAAGTGTAAATTATGAAAATGCGATTGGATCAATTGATCAGTTGATCTTGTTCCGTTTGTAACACATCTAAATATTCATCGCAGACACACAAAAGTCATTATGAAATTCTAAGACGATGTAGCTATATCCGTCCGTCTAAATACCGATAGGACAAGGTTTGTTTCGTATTGAAAATAGTCGATATCGGACAATGATTTCATCTAGCCCCCATACAAATGACCCCCGGAATACTGTTTGAGCTGTCATAAATATGTTGATTATGAGGCAATTCTGATAAAGTGTTTTTAAACACTTTGACTCTAGCTGACACTAGTACTTTGATGAACTACTTACTTTGATGACAAAAGAAATAAAGAACTTTGTTTGAAGAAATATCATGAGAACTTGAAGAAATATCACGAGTTTGTTCTACCAACATCAAAAGTGTACGAGTTCCCTTATTTCTAGAACATTCTTCCAACAGGTAAGAGCAGAAGTAAATATAAAAATTGAAAAGTAAAACAAAATCCTTATGCTTCGTATCGTAAACTGCAAGCATAAATAATTGCTGTTAAGATTTAAAGAACACACAGGCAGGCGGTAAGACAGGCTGGCATATCTATACTCAAGTTATGGTAGCAGGAAGTATGAAAACAAAAGTAATCCTTGTAAAAATAAATTAACATAAATTTTCGTTTAAGATGTTGTTTAAAGATTATAAAATGTTTACAAACATACAACAACAGCAGCAACAATATGATGAAGTAAATCTTGTTTTTGATATTTGCAAGTGACTTGGAGGGTGGCACATGTTGGGGGTTCGAAATAAATTAATATTAATACAAGATTTAACAGATTTTAATAAACAAGAAGCTTTTGCAAATGAAAATAAAAAACTATAGGGGGTGAGCTATGCTGCAGTTTATTTTATTTAAAATAAATACTTTATTTTTTGCAAACATTTTTATTAAAATTGAAAATTGAATTTAAAATAGAATAATAAATTTGAGTATTTATATAAGGGTGGGTCTATAAGTCTGTGATCTTAATTATGGGAACTCTGCACCATCAATTTCAATGGTGAAAAGGTGGTTTACTGAGTTTCGTTGTGGCTGTACAAGCACGGAAGATGCCGAACGTTCTAGACGCCCAATTGAGGTCTCTACACCTGAAACAATTGAAAAAAAATCACGATATGGTGTTGGGCGATCGGAGATTGAAGTTTGCGAGAGATTGCTGAAGCCATAGGCATCGCATATGGCTAAGTGCCGCGTTTGCTCAAAATCGGGTGCACAATGTGCAGTTTCCATGGTAAAAATCCATGAATTATGCTCTCATTTTCGCCCTATTCCCCGGATTTAGCCCCGAATATATCTTGTTTCCAAACTTGAAGAATTGTCTCGGCGGAAAGAGATTTTACTACAACGATGAAATCATCTCACAAAAACTAACTATTTTGATGACCTCGACAAATCTAATTTTTTGGAAGGGATAAACAAATTGGAGAAACCTTGGACAAGGAGCATAGAGCTCAAAGGAGACTATGTTCAGAAATAAAATTAAATTTTTCATTCATATATGTAAATGTCAAGTTTGCATAACTCAAGTTTTGAATAACTCTTTGCGGTATAACATCGACATTCTTCTTTTTTTTAAATTGCTGCTAAAATTAACACACAATTAAAGTCTCTACAAAAAAAGGTTAATTTCCATGACAGTTGTCTTGTTTTAATTTTTTTTCCATTTGTTTCCACAAAAACTGTCATTTCTCCAGTTAATAAACATGTCCATTTCTTTGATATATGTGTTTGTGTGTAGGCGCATAGACTGACATGCAAACACTTGTCATAGACGAATATTTTATTTGCAACAAAGCTTCAGTTCAGATATTTTTTTATTTCTGCTCACATCTCCTGGAAAATATTTTTTTTCTTTATTTTGATCACAAACCAGTTGTCACTTAAATATAATGCACTTTGCTGTCATCCCAAAACATATGAGTGCAATTACACTCATCAGTATGTAAGAGAGAACGAGGAACAAAGTACTGAATGAAGAACAGCGAGTGGAGCTGCAAAACTGGACAGTAGTTTTTCCTTATTTTTTTTGTATTTTAGTTGTAATACTTGTCCATATAAACCAGACTATTACATGGATTTTCCGACGTCACTATAGGTCGCATGCATTGTATGTAGTTGTGTTCCTCATATGGAAAGAAGATTATGTAGAGTCCATATACAAGAAGTTCATGTATAGACGGGGAATGTGTAACTAGTTGGTAGTTGAGACAGAGCAGGAAAAGAATGGTAAACATTTTGTAACTAACACTTACAATGCAATATAGTCAACTAACACCTTCTGCATTACCCTTCACTAGTGAAATCAATAGTGAATTTGTTTTACTTCAAGAAAATATCTAATCAGTCTAAATATTTTGGATTACAGAAGTAACTAGTTTAATATTCACTACATTGCAAGCTACCAATAGATCACGCACATTACGAACAAGGTTCCCAAACGCTAGCAGGCAGCAGCTGGGATGTGAATAAAAAAATTTTGAAGGCCAACTAAAAAACTATTTTTGCGGTTAGTGTGGCCAACTTCGTTGTGTGATAAACAGTAGAGATATATTCAGAGTGTCAAAAGGAAGCACTAAGAAGAAATAAGATCACCTGCTTTCAAGTAATACCTTCTTTAGGATGATACAAATGATACATCTGTCAATGAACACAATATTATATTGATGCCACATTTCCAATTGGGAAATCATCGTATTCGCCATTGAATATTCGACATCATATAGTTGAAGGATCCCCCGAGGCATGCCAGATAGGATTTACGTATATAGTAACGAGGAGAGCATACAGAGATATGTTCAATATCCTCTTGATCGCAATTCACACATGCCAGCTTTGAATTACATTAATAGACTCCTGGACTCTTTTTACTACTAACACCAAGTTCTCGCAAGACAATTCGTAGAAGAAGACTGTTAACTTTTAACTTTGGAGGAGATATGTCAGATGGGACCCACGTATATACGATGAGATCATACAGATTTATGAGCAGGATAATTTTGATGACACCTCGTATGTGATAGCTTTGAATGACATTAATTCATTCATCATGATGACGCAAAGATCCTTCTGAGAAGAAGACATACATATGTTTGGGATTCATTTAATAACAGTTCATACTTCATTAATAACATTCATGGACACTCCATGTTTAGAGGGAAACAAAGCTTCTAGCGGTCGGGAAACAAAACATATTGTAGACGCAGAACAATTCATGGAAAAAGCCTTCTAAACTTCAAGTTCACACATATTTAACTCGTATTTGACAACTTCGAACGACATTCGTATTCATCAATTCTGCAATCGCATGAATTCTCTATAAATGTTGTAATTGTAGTCCACATTTATAAGATTTAAAGAAGATTCTAAGAGGAAAAAAGAACGTTCTTGAACAACAAGTTTATATCCTTCAAAGCCCCTCGCTCCAATCAAACCTGATTATTTTCGAGCAATGGATTAATGGACTTATCTAGTTAACGTTGCACAATGCCTTGGATTTTAACCAAAAACAAAATCGAGAGATTACATTGCGTCTCGCTGGTTTCAAAGTTCAAGGTGGCCTTTCGCTCAAGAACTAATTTCATAAAGATAGTCCAAAACCGATTGTTGTACGATTTTGCCTGAGCAAATAGAGACATGATTGGGTATTAGTTAAATGTTTTGGCAAATGGAAAAATATGTCATAATTTGCCAATAAGTCCGTTACAAAAGAGCAGTCAACGTTATTGTTCTCTAAGGATCCCAATCCAATAAATATTTCAAGTGCAAGAAATCCTGCAAAGCAACTGGAATCCTGTTTTAATTGAAACCTAGGACAAGTCGCTACTGTGCATTATAACAACATTAAAGTGACAATGGTATTTGTTAAGGTGATGTTTATGGATAGGGATCACTAAAAACTTCTTTCTTCACAGTAATTGAATAAATTCAACAGTCCGTTCACAAATGTGCCATATTCTCCCGGGCAATGCAATAAATCCATTTAAATTCCTTGTAGTTTTGTTTCATTCATTCATTTAGTTTTTTTTTTTAATTTTAAATATTGTAAATCACAATTTATAATTTGATGTCTGATTGATTATGACCCGAAAAACAATCTCTGACTTTTACTTTTTAAAGTTAATTTCATTCAAATGTTGGCCGCAACCACGCTGTAGGTGGTCCATTCGGAAGTTCCAATTGTTTATCACTCTTTCCAGCATTGCTACCGGTATCTCACGAATTACGTTTTTGACTTCAAATAACCCCTAAGAAGATAACCCAGAAGTGTGATATCACATGATCTGGGTAGCCAATTGATAGGTCCGAAACCTGAAATCAACTCCTCACCAATATTATTTGTCAATTGTTGCTCGAAGCTCACGAAAAGCATTTCTCAAAGAACGCTGAATAAATTGAAGATGTGGTTGAGGCATTATTCTTTCCATGATGAATTTTCAAATAATTTATATAAAAATGAAATGGTCCATGTATGTAATGGCATCACTTGAGAACGGCTGGAGCGATTTGGCTGATTTTTTTTTATTCGATTCGAAATATTCAGGAAAGAAAAATAATTAAAAAATTCCGGGTAAAACTCGGAATTTTTTTGTTTTTTTGAGTCCAGTCAACTTTAATAAAAAAAGCTCCCTAAAGTATGCAGTACAAATTTAGATATTTTATTTGCAAAAAATAATTACAGGTAGGTGTATGTGGGTTGGAGAAACTTGAAGAACTAACATTAGTAAATGTTACCGGGCGAAGCCGGGCGGGTCAACTAGTCCGGAATAAAAAAAAGTAAGAGAGCTATATTCGGCTGTTCCGAATCTTATATAACTTTTTCCAGTTTTTTTTTTTCGAAATTGTTTTTTAATTTTTTTTTTAAATTTTTAAAAATTATTTTTTTTTAATTTTTTAAAAAAATTTAAATTTAAAAATTTTTTTTTATGGATTTTTTATTTTTTTTTTTTTTGTTATGGATTTTTAATTCCCGGGATTCCCGACTAAAAATGCCGGGAATCGGGTAGTGAAAAATTGGCAAAATTCCCGGGAAATTTGTACCGGGAATTCCGGGGATAAAAACCCTACTCATGGTGAAGGTTATAATAAGATGTGACAGTGATATGTGAAGAAAAATCTCTAAATAAATCATCATATATTAAAAATTCTAGTAATTTGGGAAAGCATTGAAACTTCAGTTGATCTGAATGAATTTTATACTTTTAACAGAAGTCCATAAAGTCTGAAATAGCACTTGTACCCGAGTCGAGCTTCTAAGTTGAAGGCTAAGCAGAACGGAAAATACTAGGCCAAGCAACGTTAATTCAAGAAAAATCTGCCAGACAAAGAAAGATAGAATTCTATGATTTGTATTGTAGTGTAATACGTTGTTTCAGTCGACCAATATATTATTATACAAAGCTGGTCCTTTAAACATTTTATACAAATCCTTAATTATATATGATAGACCGCCTATCAATATATCTGAATGGTAAGATTTTTAGTGGTAACTTATACCCGAAATTCTCGAAGAGAGAAAAACGATACTGACTTTAATGACCAAGGTTGGCTGCCGATTCGAAACGGTAACTCTAATTTGGATTATTTCGGTAACATTAAATGTAATTGCTGATATTTCGGTAACGGTCTGCTATTTTTTTGTCTAAATCCTTCATTCTTTTAAAAGTCTGTGTGAGAACAGGCAAGTATTTGTGTGTGTATAAAGTAAGTGTTAAGGCCGGCAGATAGTTTTACATGTTGCTATAGATGAGTATGAATATGTATGTAATTCGTGATGTGTTTTTTTATAAATATTCTTTGGTCAGTCACGTTGCACCACAATGTTCTTTAACACTATTTTACGGTTTTAACAAGTCAACTGCTAAATTAAAAGCCGTATAAGCAGTTGCTTGTTATGATGGCATTTGTATGTGTTTATATGTAAATGGAAAGGACAGACAGACAGACAGGCCGACCGAACAGACACATAAATAGACAAATAGTACCATATTAAAGTTAAAAGACTTGTATGGGTCGTCGTATGTGATCCTACAAGAAACAGGAGATGCACAGAAATAAACTCGGAATCAAAAAGAATGAAGAATACAATGTTTTCCATACTAGTTGTGTGGCATGAATGGATAAGAGTAGAGAGTGGTAGAGTAGTAGAAGTGTATAAAAGTGTTTGCTTATCAAACATGTAGGTGAAATAAAAGGTGTTCTATTTTATTTTTACCATAGTGTTGTGTGTTATATTTACTAGTTGCTGGTTAGTATTTATGAGTGCATGCATAAATATGTTGTTAATGAGCTCTGATAATATTGCTATACACAATACAACAGACAGACCTTTTTTTCTTTTAACAAAATAAAAGGTGTAAAAAGTTGTTCTTTATATTTTTTTGATGTTGTTCTTGTATAATCAAGTGACCAAAACCAAATCACTTTATGGAACAGAAAAACGTTTTAACCATAACTAAGACTATAGGGTAACATAACTTTCCTTTAGTCTTTTGTGGTTTAAAGATGCATTTAGACCTCAATCGTTTATGTTTTTTTTTCATTCCCACTATTTTGTTGTCTTTCATTACACCTTAAAGAGGCTTTTTACACTTTCATTGATGCGTATTACAACGCACGTTTATTTAACAGCAATAAATGCATCATTGTTCAAAGAAGAAAATAAATTTTACTTAGAATTCATTTATAATGAATTTGGAGTACGAGTATTTTTTTTTTGGGTTGGGAAAGAAAGACAACATGTTTGTGGGTGTGAAATATTCTTATTTATTTATTATAAATCTATTTGTTTATAGAAATATTTTAACACGTTTTGTTTGTTGTGTGCATTAAATATAAAGCGTTAAATATTTTTTGTTTGTTAACAAACAGTTTATGATTTAAATCTGATTAATACTTGTGACCCGAATTAAAACAAGCTAAACTTAAGTAGTAACATATTTGGCTGTGCCGAATCTTGTATACCCTTCACCTTAGAGAAATATTTTTTTGTTTTGGTTAAAAAGGATGTATTAAAATAAATTTTTGTTAAAACAAAATCTGATATACATATTGTTACGAAATTGTATTTGATTTCAAATATAACGATTTTAACGGCTGGTTTAAAGTTGCATTATGTTTCTTAACCTTTCTATTATTTTTGGAGGCTTCTAATTGTGGACAATGTTATATTATTATGACATTATTATGGATATTATTAACATAGCGGTGGAACATACAACATTCAGTAAAAGCTTTGAGTAGAAGTAGAACTATCAAGAAGCTACTAGAAGGAAGATGGCGCTATGTATAAATATTGGCGGTTGTTGCATTCGTTTTAGTTTATCATATACGCTGTTAGAGGTTACATCAATTGTAGTATCAGTGTTTAATTGTACATTATAAAGTGTGTAATATAAATTCGAATAAATAAAGAGTTTTTACAATTTTTAAACAACTAAAGCTTTTATTGGCAATCAAAAGTATCCGGTTTATTTAAAGGAAATAAACCACCATTTTTAAAAGGTATATACAATATTTAGGTCAGTTAGATAACTGGCGAATTTGGTAATTTGATTTCAAGTAATGTACGGTCAAATTGAAATCACAATATAAAACGCAAGGCCGCGTATACTGTACCGCTATGAAATTTGACGACATGAAATTTTATGATCATTTAATTTCAGCAGAAAAGACCACATCACAGCGAAAGACCGAATATAAGGGATATACTTAGAATTAAACATAATTTTATAACAATTATTTAACTGAACATAATTGATAATTTCTAACATCCACCTCAGAGGATCGAACGGTAATTTGAGTCTACTTAATAATGAGCAAAAGCAAGCGCTACAGAGTCATGATTTTGTTACAATTTTTTGCTTTTATTTTAAAATGTTTGTACAAAATAAGTTTATTCAAAGTATTGGTCATTGTAAGCTATGACCTTTTCTCATCATTCTGGCAACGTATGGATTCTAAGCCAAAAGAACTGTTCATCTTTTGATGTCAAGAACGAATGAAGCCAATTTCAGATGCTCTGTTCCAAAGTGAAGCGTTTCGTTTGGTACAGGTTCCCTGTGATGATCCGGTCAGATTTCAGCAGCTTTTGGTAGTAGATGACCCTTTTGCTCCCACCAAAAACAGAGCATTATCTTAGGGCCATGGATATTTGGATTCGGTATCTATTCGGCTGGGTGCACGGTCTTCACATACGATCTCTTACGCTTCGGTTTATAATAATGGATTAATTTTTCATCACAAGTAATGATTCGGTGCAGAAATGATTTTCTTTTATACCGTTCAAGCATCATTTCGGTCATGCAAAATTGTCTTTCATGATGTCTCAGCTTCAATTCGAATGGTACCTGTTGAGCTGAAAAGCCGGGTGAAGGGGGAAGAGGCTTGATAATTGGAAACTCCCAAACTCTCTGAGCCGAAACAAAATCGTTTTAATTTTGTTACTCAGAACAATTGGACAACTAAATACGAAAAAAGAAAAGAAAGAAATAAAACAAAATAATTATGATTTTTACTAATTATTTATTCAATTGCTTGAAGGATGGATTCTTACCAAGTAAAAAGAAGTAGGAGTAGCGAAGTGAACAGTTCAAAGTTTGATTTCTCCGGCTCAAGGACCAAATGTTAAGTTGAAACGATGGGTGAAGGGGGAAAAGGCTGGATAATTGAAAGAGATGTTCAAACTCTCTGAGCCGAAACAAAATTGTTTAGATTTTGTTACTCAGAACAATTGCACAAATAAATATGGAAAAAAGGAATGAAATAAAACAAAATAATTAGGATATTTTCGAATTATTTGTTCAATTGCTTGAAGGTTGGATTCTTACCAATAAGGAACAATAGGGTTATTACAGCGATGTGAACAGCTTAGGGTTAGATTTGTATCTCTCTCAAAAAGAAGTAATTATTACTATTTATTATTGATTTAGAACTAAATGACAATTGGAAGTATACTGCAACACATATCATTCTGCATTAATATATATTATGGAAAAATATGAATTGCAGGGAAATGAGGAAAATCGCTAAGTGTTGTTTTGGCGTAAACAATACCCAATTTCTCAGCTTTGGATGAAACCTGCTGCTTGAAAACAATTTTACATTGCTGCTTGAGTAGCTCCCAATGATTTTGCAAGCTCTTGTTGAGCTTGGCCTTAAAACGTGTTTTTGCCTAGACGATCTTTGTCTTCCATGTCAAAATAAATGACAGATTGTAGCCTTTAAATTTACATATAGTTATTAAAAACAAAAACCGCGTTCAAGAGAAACACCATCTGTTGTAAATCCCGCATTTCTAATATTTCAAATGAACCTGAATCTTAATTAAAATAAACCTCATTTTGGGTTAGAGAAACCATTGGGAATTATGTTTGATATCAAGTGAAAATAACATAACTTCTTAAACCTTTGATTTTGTTTTTTTTTGTGAACATATTAAAATCGAGCGCTTATATTCAATAAGGGTTATCTGCAGTACGGATAGACCTGCAGTTAGAACATTTTGCATCTAAGCCCTTGATATTCAAAACTAAGTAGGTCTTATAATTATGTAAATTTTAATCAAAATAGTATACTATGCATTCAAATTAAAATATCAATTAAAAATTATTCTTTTTTTCTCTTTCCAGGTATGTTTGTCAAAACTAAAACTATGTTTATAAACAGAAATATTTTGTAAGTACCAAATTTGTTTTAAATTTTTAGTTAAATATTTTGTTATTTACTCAAACATTGTGACCATTATTAATGATACTTGTCATTCAATTACAATTTCAAAACTCAAATGAATCAATCTAAAACAAACAAAAGTCCTCAACAAAAAAATTACCAATTAATGAAGCTTGTCCCCAACATAAAAGTAAATAAAAAAAAATACTACAAGAATTTCAAAAACTAAGACCACAAAACCACTATAAACAATCAAATAAATTTTGCAGTCATTGTGTTTTCCATAAAATCTTGTTTTATAACATTTTTTTAAAAAAAAAGGAAAAATATGTAGCAAACCGACTACTGGTCATACAAATAATAATAATAAAAATTCATAGACCAAATACAATACAGATGTCATGTTTAAATAAAATTAATAGTTTTGTAGTCAGTCCTGCTACATGTGCAACAATAAAACACAAGAAAAAAAAATATTAAAATTGAAATAATAAAAACAATAAAACAACAAAATAAAACTACACTTCAATACATCATTTACATTGAATAACAACTTAATTTTATAAAAGAATTATATCACAACAAAACAGAACAAGACATTTTTATTTTTATTATTATTGTGCTAAAGATAAATTTCTAAAATAAAAAAATAAAAATATTTTTTTTTATTTTATAAAACTTCATCATACAAAATGATGGAGTGCCAGGAATACAAATAGTACGAGTTTAAACATATAAACACAAAACAAAACAAAAAAAATATACTTTAAGACTAGCAGGGACTCAGACATGCCGACGGACACTTGACAATGATCGATGATTGTCTTGGAAATTTGAAGTACGAGTGTTCAAGTAAGGAAAAACAAATACTAACAAGAGACACTCACAGAGATTGTTCCAAGATTTCAGGCAATTAATATGGAACACAAGGTTTTACAAGCACAAAAAATATTTACTACTGCAAGCAAGATTTAAAGTATAAAAAGAAATAAGTTAAAACAATTTTATTAAAAATTGTAATATTTTTTTTATTTTTTATTATGAAAACCCAATAAGAGCCTGACTAACAGAAAATAACTTCATTTAAAATGTAAAATTGTTAAAAAAATAAGTAGGAAAAGAAATAAAACAAGTAATACCACGAAATTGATAACATCATCTTGGTAGTTTTTTCCAGCATTACGCTTCAACAGAATGCAAACTATGTGAACAGAAAAAAAATAAGAAATATTCAAATAAAAAGACTGGTTAAAGAAGAAAATTTCACAGGAACAAGCTGTAAAGAATATAATAATTGGCATGGTAATGCACTCTACTGTATGAATACGAGGGCTACTGCTAATTATGCTGTAGATATAAGCATTTTATCTATGTATACAACTTTTTTCGCAGACCATATATTTCTAATCTTAGGAGTGTTAAACAAAAGATACGGCAAAGGTATATCATCATATATCCACTAGTCTCCAAATTTAGGGATGTTGTGTTTTTTCGTTTTTCTTGCAGATATTTTAAAATTTTGGCAATTTTATGGGTCTAAAATATTCAGAATAACGTTGTTAATCATATCCTTACACGACTGAGATAATCTGGTGCTTTCAATTTAATAGCGATCACCGATCTCTCATTTTCCATAAAATTCGTTTAATACCCAATACAGTTGTGGTTTAGAATTTCGAACTAGTGATTTTACCTATTTGTATTACTTATATACTTATACATTAGGGTCACAACTGGCTACAGAGTACGTTTTTAAGTATTTTAGGCGGAAGTCAATTGACCCTAAATGAATTATAACGACTAAACTACGTATCAAGTGATCCAAAAATATTGTATATAAAAACAAGTAAGAAAGTATAGTCGGTCAAACCAAACCATATGATACCTTACACCGAGTATATGATTTTAAAACAAGTAAGAGAGCTATATTCGGCTGTGCCGAATTTTATATACCCTTCACCAAAATATACTTTAAAATAAAAATTTTAAATATTTTTAGGTAAACAAAATTTAATTTTTTTTCCAGTTGTTTTTTCGAAATTGTTTTTTTTTAAATTTAAAATTTTTTTTTTAAATTTAATAATTTTTTTTTAAATTCAATAATTTTTTTTTTAATTTAAAAAATTTTTTTTTTTTTAGTTTTAATTTTTTTTTTAATATTTAGTGAAAAAAAATTTTGTTGAAAAAAAATTCGGGTTAAAAAATTATTTTTCCGATTTTGACACATTGTAGGTCCAACTTACTATGGTCTTATATACGTCGTTGCACAGGTCTTTGAAATATCTATCATTAGATATCCATATTGTCTATATTAATGATTTAGTAATCCAGATATGGGTCAAAAATAGGTCAAAAATCGAGGTTGTCCTGGTTTTTTCCTTATAACTCAGCCATTTTTCCTTATAACTCAATTCTTCCGGCTCGCAACCGAGCCGGAAGAATTTCGGAGATATTGATGTATCATTCCTGTATGTAAGTTATTTGGGGGCTTCAGAAAGTTGATTTCAACACACAGACGGACAGACGACATGGCTATATCGACTCCGCTATCTATAACGATTCAGAATATATATACTTTGTGGGGTCGCAAATGAAAAATGTAGAAATTACAAACGGAATGACAAACTTATATATACCCTTGCCACTCATGGTGAAGGGTATAATTATATGAGACCAATTTATATGACTAATTATGGAATGATCGTCACAAAATTTGGTAGGTCGATTTGTGTATATATATGAAACATATTTGTGTGGAATATCATTTAGATACCATAACATTTCACAGATTTATGGAATAGGGTTTGGATATGTATATCATTAAGATATTCGATTAGAAGATTTACGTGGACTGACGGAACTATATCGCTTAATCGACACATAAAGTGATCCTGACGTATTATTTTTTCAAATTTTAATAAACATGGGAACAGATTTTGTAACAAAAAATACATTAACAGTTTTTATATTTTTCAAATAAATTTCACGTTCCTCCGATAAAACTGTTAAAAAAACACGATTTTTGAGATAACCTGAAAAGGGAATTATGTCGTAAATTAGCCGTAGGATTTTGAAATTGTTGCCATATTTGTGTTCGGCGTAGTAAATTTCTGTGAAATTCCTGAAGTATTTATTTGAGATGTTGAATGATCTGGCACCAGACTATGTGATCTTGGCAGATACCTGAATACTAGATCATTAGATTTTGAGTCGTTTAAGTGATGTACATCTGATTGCAATAGGTTTCTCGATAACCGAAGAACCAACTTGTGATATTAAAACAAAGACTAAACAGTTTGACAGGCGACAAAGAGACATCATTGTTGGAAAATATTTCAAAAATAATGACGCTCACATTCCGAAATTTTCGTGTCTAGTTCAAATACTGATTTAAGGGTAAATAATGTATAATAATGCTATACACACTAGTTGTCCAAAAACAAGACGTTCAAATGTCTATATAGAAACACTGAGTGAAAGGGTGGGTGAAATTCCAGGAACAACAATTCGGCATCGTGAAATTGCAAATTTCAAGAAGCTTTCAACAGCATATAATCACTGAAGATCTGCGTCTCCAAGCCACAGTGAAGAAAGTTCGTTAAATAGATTATTGAACTTCAACAAGAGGCTGGTGATTTGTCTAGCAAAAACATTCTAAGTGATGAAGCAAATTGAATGTTTTCTTAATCTCAAATTGCCCAATTTGAGATTAAGAAAACCCACACGTAATTGTTGAAGAACGAAAATGCATCCGTAACCTGTCTTTGGTTGGTTGCGGAGGCATCATTGAGCTACACTTCTGTGAAAATTAGGCTGGTCAATGACAGTATAACAGAGTTCTTTCGGCATAAATTGGATGTGGAAACTTTGAAACAGTTCAATTACAGCTAGAGTTTTTATCCCGGGAATTCCTGGTACAAATTTCCCGGGAATTTTGCTAATTTTTCACTAACCGATTTCCGGGATTTTTAGTCGGGATTCCCGGGAATTAAAAATTGACGAAACTGCAAAGATAACAAGATAGAACTCTATTTTTTTTTTTTCAAAAAAAGGGAAAAGTTTTTTTTTACAGTTTGTCGTTTATATCTCGGCAATAATGGACCGCTTATTATTATTATTATTTATTTGGGGTTTTTCGAAGTTACATTTAAAAAAGCATATGGAAAACTGCACGATCTAGAAATAAAGGTGAGTAATCTTCAATGACAAGATGGACCAGTGCGAATTATTCTAGCAAACACTAGTAGAACAAAGGCCCCCACTTTGAATCCAATAATTTGTAAATTTTCTTTATCAACATAAATTTTATCTCTTAACTATTCTGTTAAATGTATTGAATTTCTTAAGAAATTTTTTTCAATTCATTTTGAAAATGATTAAAAGCTAAATAAAACTGAATGAATAAAAAACATTTAACTCAATTTGTAGTAGATTTGAATTCAAAATTAATTCAATTTAAATGAAGCTTTTGAAGGAAGCTTAAGAATTAGATATTGGGAATGAATTTATGAAATGAAAGGCTGACATTTTTTAATTACGGTTTAAGATTTTAATGAATTAAGCGCAAATTGAATTAATTAATACGAAGCTCTATATATAATGATTATAACACTAAGTTTTTATATGAAATTTTCTTATAATATTCATAGTTTAAAGTATTATTTATATATTTCGGGAATAGCCGGGTACCCGGGAATGTAGAGAAAAATTTTACCGATTACCGGGAATCAAAAGAGGTCGGGAAATTAAAAACCCTAATTACAGCATGAAACACTTCATTTACAGCCATCCGTGCATTAAATTTGATTTGGGAATTGACTAATTTTTTGGAAATTCTATATTAATCTGACTTTTTGAAGAAAATCTCAAACTTGAAATAAATTTCATCATAACTTACTTTCGATATCTGAAAAACAGTTCTTGAAAGTTGGTGTAAAAACAGGAATTTTAAAAATGTTTACACACTAGTGATCGTCTTCTTTGACACACTATAGATTAACGAGTATTACAACAGTGACATTACACATGCAGAAAAATAAATAACTTCCACATTTTGTAAAGGGTTTTTTTAACAATATTATGATTGTTAATATCTTAAAGTTATTATTCACATGATTGTATCAATCATATATATGATTGTAGAAAATAAGTGTATGTTTGTGACAAACATTTTTATGATGAAGGTTTTACCATACTATGTAGTTCTCTGGTTATCATAATCTGAGATAACATAATGATTCCATCATGAACATTTATTTATTAACTACAACCAGATTGCGATAGCCATGAGGATGTTAACTTTGCCCTATTATGGCTATTGCAATCATATACATAATATTGTTTAAAAAAACGTGTAAGTATAGGTTCTCCTCTATAAATCGCATCAAAAGTTTAGAAAATTTTAACTTATTAAAATTGTTGCATTTTACAAGATATTTTCGAAAAAGAGGACAGACAAATTCACAAATTTCTACCCAGAAAAGAAGTCGGCATTAGTATTTTTAGCAAATATTTCTCATTTTTAAACGTTTCCTAGATTTATTTTTGTAGTAGTGATAAACAACTTATACCTTCTCTTACCCTAAAAGACAAAGAGCAAAATCCCATAAAAAAATAGTCACAAGATTGATTTTAGTTTGTAACAGACTGTGTGTAAGTTGTAATACTTTGTTATTGCTGACAACAAAACCCAAAAAGTGAAAAAATAAGAAAACCCAGAGAAAGAGAAAAAAAATATTAATATTTTTTTTATAAGAATCCTGGTATATAAAAAATGCCATTGAATGTATAGTGAAGATGATGATGATAATGTTGGCCAATGAAGATGAAAAAAAAACCAGAAACTAGTGGTGATGAGTTAAGGAGACAAGTTAAATAAAAGACTTATCAAGAGTTTTACACAAAAATAAAATAAAAAAAAGAGAATCAAAAGAAATTGGTAAAAGAAAATTAAGATAAAAGACTGTGGAGTGTTATGTGTGGTTTGGGAGTGATAATGCTCTGAACTGAGCAGAGAAGTGTCCCAGAGAGGGGAGAATAAAAGAAAGAAAAAAACAATTTATATTATTTGTTGGACATTGGCTTATTACATGCAGATTATGTTACCAAATTGTAATGCATTCAATTTAATACCACATCAGACCAGACCAGACCGTCTGAGACTTAACACCATGCAAACACAAATATGGAAAGCGTTTCAATCTTCTTTTTAATGCAAAAGCGAAGATGTAGACTTGCTGGACAATGAGGCCAACACCGTGATGTAGTTGGAAGTAAAAAAGCCATAAGATTTTTATTTCAATTTTTCTTTTTTTGTTGTTGGTGAGTGAATTGGTAATGGCTGTGTCAATTCAATTCATTTCATTTTTTTATTAAAACTTTTTTTTATACCAAATTATTTCAATTTTTGTCCTTCTTCTGTTTGCAGAGCGAGTGCGTGTGTATGAATGATTTTTATTTAATGTTTAAACATGATGTTGAAAAAAACTGTAGGGGGAAACAGACGAAATTTATCAAGTGATAAATTTTCATTTAAATATTTTTACACTGGTTTAATTTGCTCTGGCTCTAGCGCGCGGCCTGTGTCATTAATTAATTGGGCTTTAAATCATTTAATTTAATAATGAGTGAAGTAAAAAAAGAAAACAAAAAACAAACAGTAAAAAATCATGTTTTATATCACTTTGGTTTGATGTTTGTTTTTTTTTTTTTAATTAATTCTTATTTGAACGTCTGCTTGTTGAATTAGGTATTAAATTTATGATCGTAAATTATTGTATTAAAGATTATTGATATTGGATATTTTAGTTTTTTATTAACAAAATCGTATTATTATGATTTATGTTCATTAAATTTTAGTTTTTTTTTTTTAGTATTAATATTAAATTCATAAATTGCGTAACTTTAAAGGTCTCTCAAATAAGGGCTTAAGTTTAAACAACTAAAGTTTTGAACAAGCCAGAGCGCTATATTCGGTTATGCGGAATCTTATATACCCTTCACATTTTTTTATACACAGAATTTTCTATTGAAAAAACTACTATATACAAAATGTTCCTATACAAAATAAAGATTTTCTATTCAAAAAAAATTTCATACATAAACATTTTCTTTGGAAAATTGTTATACAGAAAAGTTTCCATAAAAAACTGTTATATAGAAAAAGCTCTTATACACAAACTTTTCTATAGAAAAAACTGTTATACACCAAATTTTCTATACAAAAAAGTGTTATACACAAACTTGTCCATAGAAAAAACTGTTATACACAAAATTTTCTATTAAAAAAGCTGTTATACACACAATTTTTCTAGAAAAAAAACTGTTATGCACACAATTGTCTATAGAAAAAACCGTTATACACAAAATAATCTATACGAAAACCTGTAATATCCAAATTTGTTTATACAAAAAACTGTTAAACAGATAAGTTTCCATAAAAAACTGTTATAGAAAAGTTTCTATAGACAAAAAACTGTTATACAGAACATTTTCTATAGAAAACTGTTATACACACAATTTTTCTAGAGAACACAAAATTGTCTATAGAAAAAACTGTTATACAGAAAATTGTTTATAGAAAAAACTGTTATACAGAAAATTGTCTATAGAAAAAACTGTTATACACAAACTTGTCTATAGAAAAAACTGTTATATACCAAATTTTCTATAAAAAAAACTGTTATACACAATCTTGTCAACTGGTATACATACAATTTTTTATTGAAAAATATGTTACTCACAATTTTCCTAGAAAAATACCTGTTATACACAAAGTTGTCTTTAGAAAAAAACAGAAAAGTTTCCATAAAAAACTGTTATACAGACTATTTCTATAGAAAATAGCTGTTACACAGAACATTTTCTATAGAAAAACCTATTATACACATAATTTTCCTAGAGAATAACCGTAAAACACAATATTTTCTATACAAAAAACTGTTATACAAAAAATTTTCTATAGAAAAAACTATTCTACACAAAATTTTCTATATAAAAAACTATTAAACAGAAAAGTTTCTACAGAAAAAATTGTTCTATATACAATTTTTTATAAAAAACAACAATTTTCATGGAGAAAAACTTGTGTATAACAGTTTTTCTCTAGAAAAATTGTGTGTATAACAGTTTTTCTATAGAAAAATTGTGTGTATAACAGTTTTTCTATAGAAAAATTGTGTGTATAACAGTTTTTCTATAGAAAAATTGTGTGTATAACAGTTTTTCTATAGAAAAATTGTGTATATAACAGTTTTTCTATAGAAAAATTGTGTGTATAACAGTTTTTCTATAGAAAAATTGTGTGTATAACAGTTTTTCTATAGAAAAATTGTGTGTATAACAGTTTTTCTATAGAAAAATTGTGTGTATAACAGTTTTTCTATAGAAAAATTGTGTGTATAACAGTTTTCTATAGAAAAAACTATATTTTCAATATTTCAATATTTTCCATCAGCAGATGCAGTTTTTTTTTTTGGAAATTGGAACATTGTTGATTTTTTTTTTATAATTTTATTTTATTCATTGGAAAGGCCTTTGAAATACCTTTAATTTGAATGTATTGTACGTGCTGTCTATTATGTACAGAAGTTAGTATCCGAGATATAGGCAAACATATTTGCATATTTAAAGCCATGCGGAAGAATGCTACCAATTTTCGGATATTTCTTTCTACACAGAAAATTTACAATTATTTTCTAAAAAATTTGAGTGTTTAGAGTCCTCTCGTTATGTGGGAGCTTCCAAAAATTAATATTTGGGTATACGATTTTGGTAAAACTCAAGATAGTTGTGGGTTTTTGTTGATTTTCAGTGTAAAAACTACATATAATACATATATTGAAAGCACATGCCCATAGTTTATTTAGCGGACTGAACTGGCTATAAGGATCCAGAATATTATGTACTTTTTAAGGTCACAGTTGCTGTCATTTTGGCAGATTCTTTTCAACTCCTAAGCAACAAAAGAATGTACAAAATTTATTCCTATCACTATCCAGTTTGCAATTTATTAGCACCTTCTTGCCATGATCTCTTCGTAAAGTGTCAAAATTTACAAATTATGGCTGCTTCTCTCAAGCCCACTTGTTGTAACAGACAGCTCTTCCATTTAGCTTCCCATAGATCACTTCCAGTCTACAAAGGCGTTACTTACTCTCCTCCTTTTGTGTCAAAAAACACAAAACCCTCTCACACCATAAACAAAATAACAAATCTTAATCATTCGCCTAGAATTATTTAAAACTAAAAATAAATAAATGGCAGACAAGAAAGTTGACAGAAAATGCAGAAAAAAAAACAACAAAATAAATAAAAATATTTTTTGCAAAATCAACAGCAACACATAAAACAATAACAAACCGGACTATTTGTCACCCAAGAATGAAGCCATTTATTATTATACATCATCATCCTCCTCGTCAGCATCATACAGCACACAGCAGCATCCTCATAAAACGTGTATTTATCTATAAAATGTGAGGCAAAAAATCTGCAGATTCTGGTATAAATTCAACAACAGAACAACAACAACCATATAAAATATTTATATTTTTTTTATTTTTATTAAACAAAACAAAAAATTAAAAACAGTTGAAGGTTGCCAGAACCGGTGTAATAATAAAAAATTATGTATAAATATGAAATTGAAATATGCCAGGCTATACATTTATTTATTTGTTAAAAGAAGGGTAAAGAAAAAAGTATTTTCTTTTAAATTTGTCCAAAATTATTTGTAGGAATGCAAAATTATTGAACTTAGGTAATAGGAAAATGAAACCAATAGTTAAATCTTTCAATTTTTTAATCTCAAAACCAAATTTTGAAAATGTCAATTCTCGTTATTCACAATATTTATACCCGAAAAATGAGCGGTAACTCCATTTCAAAAAGTGACACTACTTTAGACTTGACTAATAATAATATTGGTGTAATATCCGATACATTAGCAATTATAGACCGTGAATGAAATCCTCTCCACAAACACCACCAATTCTCATCCTCTATTTGACACAACAGTAATGATATAGGAAGACTTTGAAAAGAAGATACCGAATTAGTAATCTAAACGCAGCCTCTCTATAGATATGAGTTCCAGTACCTAAGCTAGATTACCATTAATAGTCAAACCAATTCAATATTGGTTTAATGACCGATACATCGGTCATTGGCGATCATGAAGGAAATTCTCACTACAAACTCCTCAATGTAGAGAACACCAACAATTCTCAACTCCTCTTTAGAGAAGATTTCCTCAAGTGTTGTGAAGATAAAGAATCCAACGTTCCTTGAATCCAATAATCAATATTCTCCGAGAAGACTGACCAAATCTTTAGAAATTTAGCATGACCTTCTCTTCGTTGGTTTCAATCATCTATTGGGTTTATGACTTAAAAATACGTGATTTACAACAGATGGCGTGTCTTTTGAATGAGGTTTTTATTTTTAATGTCGAATTTTTGCGGGAATATTTGCTTTACTTCATTATTTTGAAAAAAGTACGTTGTTCCATTGGTTTCAACGTACGAGAGATGGTTTGTGCGGTTCAGAAGTGGTGATTTTGATACGGAAGACAAAGAGAAGAATGAGAGATCGCCCAGATCAGCCAAAAAAAGTTTGAAGGCGAAGAATTAGAGGCATTACTCCATGAAGAATGTGGTTTAGAAACTTTTTTTTGGAAATAATTCGGTATCTTGGGAACTATTGGAGATATTGTTACGAAATTTCACATGGTTTGAGCTGAGGTGTTTTCGAGTTCATTTACGTTTGTTCAGCTTCCTAGGTAATTGGGACCAGTACGTAGCCCCTCAAAGTTGGACACCTCGGGTCTCAAATTTTTTAAAAAAATCTCCAAAAATCCATTTATCCGAATAAGCTGAAATTTTGAATATACAGTGACGGACATTACAATAGAATCACTACCAATATTTCATTTAAAACCAGGAGCAATCATAAGGATTGGTTTGGGCCAGAAAATATAAAAAAGTGGCAAAATGTTTAGTGGACGGATGAAACGACCATTAATTTAATTGGTAGTGATGATAAGACATGGGTTAGACGTCCAAAAAATGGCAAAAACCATAAACGTTTAAACATGGTTGGGGAAATATTATTATATGGGGATGCTTTTCTTGGTATTGCGTTGGTCCAATTTATTGTATTAAAGAAAATATGGATAAGCACTTGTATGTAAATATTTTGGATAATGTTATAAAGCCACATGCCCTTAAAATGGCTCTTCCAGCAAGATAATGACCCAAAGCACACGTCAGGTCTTGCCAAAGAATGGTTTTTATATAACAAAATTCATGTTATGGAATGACCGTCTCAATAACCAGACTTAAATCCTATGGCAAATAGTAAAAGACAAACTCGGACCTGAAAAATTGAAAAACAAGGAAGAACTTTGGAAGAAAATTCAGGAAATATGGTATGCAATTTCCTGATCTACATGCGAAAGTTTGTTAAATTCAATCCCCAAAAGATTTGATGCTGTTATTAGAAATAATTGATATGCAACAAAATATTAGGAAAACAACGAATTCTTATGATGATTTTTTATTTTTAATCATTTTAAGACTGATTGATTCTATTTGAATGTCGCATATTTTATTTAGTCTTTTAGATTTGACATCGTTTTTAACATAAGAATGTGTTATTTTTTTATTTTATTTTTTTCTATTTATTGTTTACGTTATGAGCATTAATATATAATGAACAAATTTTAAATTTTGAAATCAAATTTTGTAGTTTTACCGCTTTAATCGAATTCATATGTAGTGATTCTATTGTATTGTCCGTCACTGTAATAGTCCTTGAGATCTACAAAAAAATACGCTTATCTCTATCAGTTGAAGAGATATTGAGGTTTATTGATTTTTTTTTTTAATTTTGCTCGATTTTTTTTTGTTTTTTTTTAGACATGGCGGGCCTACGGAGGGTCGAAATTTATTTTTAAAATATCAGCTATATTGGCGATAAAATTATAAAATAAAAAATACTCGTTAACAGTTATCTCGTCCCTATAAAAAGTTATACGCATCCAAAGTTGGAACTTGTAAAAAGGGACGTATGTTTTAAGTTTTTTTCCCAAAAAAGCCCATATATTTTTTATTTTGTAGAAAAAAAAATTTCTTCGGGACTATAAGAATTTTTATATGATCCGGTAGGATAACTTAATGCAAAAGCGTGTAAAGAAAAATTTGCCTCACTTAAACAGACATGTCAGTCCCCAGTCCTATCCAAACTTGGCTATTTTAAAAAAAAATTTCGGTTTGAGTAAAAAATCCTAAAAAGGCAAATCACCGATCCACGAAAAAGCTCCATATTTGTATAACCCCATATGTTTCTTAAATACCTACTAAGTATTTTTACTATAACACTGTAAATAACGTCACAGTATACACTTTTCTAAAAAAACTCAGTTTTTGGAAAACATTTTCCCCGTTTTAGGAATTTCGGTATTTGAAAATAAAAAATTTCAAAAATTCTAATGCCATTAATTTAAGGACATTTGAGTCTGTATTGGTTCCAAATTTTGTTATGATATCTTTAATTGTTAAAATTTTACATTAATTCAAATTTTATATTTATATGAATTTTTTTTTAGTTTTTAATCTAAATGAAGTCCCAAAATTTTATAAAATTATTTAATTTTACTAAAATATCAATCTAAAGATCCTAAGGTTTTCAACAATATCAAATACTTATATAAAAATACTTTATTTACTCCTCAGAAGTAACACAAACCTTGCCCCCTTTGAAAAATTTAGGGAAATCTAGGCTCTATGCGAAATATTCTATGGAATATATCGTTTTTTTTATATTTTTTTTTTGTATAAATAACCTAATTTCATCCTGGGAAATTTTAAAAACAAAGTCTGTTTGTTTAATGGATTTCTATAAATTGTTGTTGTTGTTGTCTTTAGGTCTGCCGTCAAAAATTCTTCCCTGGGAAAAAAACTTCGGTTAATACAGTAGTCGCTGAGTTAATAATATTTAATTGTCGTAGGAACGATCAAAACTTATTCTATCATAGTTATGAGCTGGGAAAACAATTTTTCAAACCTGAACAATCCATAATGAGCCCTGAAGGAGGATACTATGAAGAAGAAAATAATTTTTCCCATAGATTTTCCAGCAATATTAAACAGACAACAAGTCATTTATATATGATGGATAAGAGTAAATAGGAGTATAAGTTAAGGTCTGCAAAGGCTTTAGAGCTGTGTAAATATAAAAAAAAGATTTCAAAAAACAAAAAAAAAATATGATAAATCCTGCAGAAAACATCATTTAATTCATATTTATTCCTTAAAAATAGCACACAAATAATAAAAAATATGGTAGAAAATAAAAAAGGGAGGAGTATTAATAAATCTATGCTCGTATGAGTGAGATGCAGTGGTTTGTATATGGACTGGTAATGTATGATGCTGATGATGAATTTTGTTGATTGTTTTTATAACTGAATGAAAAATTGTACAATTTTTTATATCTTTGTGTAGATCTGCTCCTGGTTGTTAATAATTCTATTCTATTGTTGTTGGGCTTTTACCACCTCGGTTATGTTTGTTTTTGTTCATTTCTCAGGAGGCGAAAACTGCGTTACTTGTTTGTAAGGCAAAATATAACAACAAAAAAAAACAAGGTACAAAGTCTATAGCATCATAAAATAAAAGCATTGTTATAGCAATAAATCATCATCTTTCACACAGATACCAAATCCATATAGACAAACTGATTCATACAATACACATATGAAGACACACACATACAGCCTTATAGAAAGCCAAAAGTGAAAGAAAAAGAGAATTGTTTGTAAAAGATTGGTAGATTTGGTGTTAACATGTTCTATACATTCAAACTTTGGAGCACAACATACTATAAGCCTCTTGACGACAGTCTGGTGTTGGTTTTGTTCATATCTTTTGCTGTTTGTTGGCGTGTTTCCCTCGTTTGTTTTCTTCAAACTTTTGCAAATGACATTACGATGATAATCAAACTGAAAATGACATAAAATGGCAAATACTTTTTCATACAAAGCAGCAAAAAAAAAAAAAGACATCTAAATCTTAAGGACTTTTTTTATATGATTTGATGATGATTAGAGGCAAAACAAACATGTTAAAAGAACTCTAGAACTCAGACAAGATTAGAAATGAGAGATTGACTTTAGCCAAACAAAGCTGATTTTAATAAAAATTAAGTTTTAAAACAAACTTACGAGTATTAAAGAATTTTATTTGATTCTAAGAAATCGAAACAAAATCAAAATCAAAATTTTAATTTATCATTATTTGGCTGCCTAACTCCTCTTAGTATTAAACCTAAAACTGGCTGCCATTCCAGTTTTATGTAAAGTTAATTTTATAATTGGCCAATATTCGTCTCCTCTTAGTTTCAAACTTTTATATTGATCCTGACTGCCATTCCTGTCTTATGTAAAATTAATTTTATAATTGGCCAATACTCGTCTATTGGTTGCAATTCCGGACATTTTTGCTACAAAATCGATTTCTTTGTTTCTATGCCGTTCATAACGAGAACTGACTAGGTCAGTTCAAAACGATTTTGTGGTGTGAGATCTTAGAAATTTCACCATTTATTGTAGCTGTTTTAAATAAAGATTTTGATTTTCTCCTACAAGAACGAATTACTTATCAAACGAGATAGTTTTTGCTATATTTAAACCTATTTCTTAATTATGAATGACCTGGAGCTGAGTCCTTCATAAAGAGAAATGCTATAAATGAGAATGTGTTGTACTCATTTTACAAAAAGCGAAAACTAGCGTGCTTTAAAATCTAAATCAATGGTGCCCATTTCATAGTGCTTTCGCGCTGACTAATAGCACACATTCCTATTCCCTTTTGTATAGTCGTCATTGAGCCAGCGACGAATGTACATTCTAATCGGGTTTATTGCTACTGAATAACACTATTTTCAAATTTGATATTAATTTAATCAGAACAGCGTAATAAAATAAGCAAACAAAATATTCTATTAATACAAATTTGCAAGAAAATTATGGATATAGAACTCTCTATGATAATATGTCGCTGACAATTTGATTACGATTGTTGTTAACAAATAAATCCTGATAAATACTGTCATCTTTTTTTAGTTCACTAAACTTTTGGTTCAGTGGAGTCCTCTCCACCACTTTCATACTCTCATTCGATGCACAAAAGATCATTAAAGTTATTTACTGTGGTATCATTAGGTGTTTTGAAAAATTTTGGGTTCCCAGAAGATTCAGGTAGAGTAATTTATGGTTTTAAGCCAATATCGGACACTCTGTTCCAATGTGAAGCGTATCTCAGAGAGAGCGTTCTGCATCGATCAAAACAAATAGTGTTCGGAAGGTTCAAGGTGTGGACTAAAATACGGGTGAGTGAAAACTTTCCAACCACTTCAATATAAATAGTTTTCAACAGGTATTGCATAATGTGGCCGACCGTTGTCATGATGAAATATTACGGTTTCATATCTGGCTGCATATTCTGGGCCTTTTTCGGTCAATGCTCGCATCAAACGAGTCAGTTGTGTTTGATATAGGTTCCATATGATGGTCGGGCCTGATTTCAGCAGCTCTTAATAAATAGGATGCTTTGGGTTCCACCAAATATAGAGCACTCCCATAGCGCCATGGATATTTGGCTTTGGTGTCGATTCAGCTGGTTGATCGGGCTTCATATACGATCTCTTAGGCTTTGCCTTATCGTAATGGGTCCATTTTTCATCGCAATTAATAATGCGGTACAAAGATTTTCTTTTGTAGCTTTCAAACATCATTTCGGACATATTTGAATGGGATATCAAGGTATCTCGGCTTCAATTCGTATGGTACCCACTATACCTGCTTTTGGATAAATTCATTTTGAAATTTCTGATTGAGTAGCTCCTAATGATTTACAAGGTCTTGTTGAGTTTGACAATAATCTTCAAGGAGTAATGTCTCATATTCTAGTCTTCCGTGTAAAAAACAAACCATATTCGTGAACCGAACAACCATATCGAGCACGTTGGAACACATTTACCATAAGCTTGGGTGATTTGCATTAAAAAACGAATATATATATTGTTGCTTAAGATATTTTCGCAGAAAAGGGTCGATATTCAAGAGCGTTCAGGTGCAATTTCGGAAGATTTGTACGGGAGTTAGCTTAAATCATAGACCAGCTTTTTAACAATTCTCATAAAAATTTGGAGCTGTAGTTTGCTTACAAGGCGAGACTGAAGAATGGACATCTTTATATCGTTTTGGAATTATTTTACGGTATACTTGAAGATGGAGATTGCACAAACGCTATATAATCTAAACACTAGCATGGTGTAGGGAATAATTACAAAATGTAATATTCTGAATGCTAATGAATTAGAAGCTATTATTATATAATATTTTTTTTGGAATGTATCCCACAGTGCTGCATATTTCTATTCCTCATTTCCAAATTAAGTTATTAAAATCACTTCTTCCAAACTATCAATAACTAAACACGAAAAAATAGATTTCATTCCGTAGCAAAAATATGTTTAGAACAAACAAATCCCTTTCAAAGCGCTTTACAGGTAATACCTGCTGATTTTTGTTTCAATGATAATAAATTAAAAGACCTTTAAAGTACTTTATTGTGTCAATATTGAACAGTTTTTAGAAATCATAGACAACAATCCAAAAAAACCCTCTTTCACACTCTTCCAGTTATTTGCTGCAACACATACACATACAAACACTTAAATTTCACTGTAGGTATCTGTGTCTGTGCAACAATGTGCAACCAAAACAAGGTATAGAGAGACTAGACTAGCAGCATTTGGGGGGAATATTGAAACGCAGTGTCAATTAACTGATCACAGCGCGTAAAAACGTTTATAAAAAATAAAAGCGAACAACTACAAAAAGACAACAACAACTATCAATACAATGGGAACTAAAAATCTCTAGAGTGTTAAAGTGTCAATGCAGTTAAAATAAAAACAAAAACTGCTGCAACAACACCAACAACAACATGGAACCGTGTTAACTAAACTGAACTAAACATTTACATGAGGCTTTGTCTGTGTCCGTCTGTCCTAGCGTCGTCTGCTGCTTAAACAACAACGACAACACTATAGAATTTCATGATACGGTTTTAGTTTTTAAAAAATGCTATGGAAACTAGTTGGTTGAATGTATGGTTGGTTGGCTGACTGGCTGGTTGCTGGTTAGTTGGATGGTTGATATGCATATTAACACTAAATTATAACACACTCATCTATAGGTATAGATAGATAAGGTTACAAAATGACATATTTTTCTAAACACTTGGAAAAAAAAATTACAATTAAAATGTCTAAAAATTAATTGAAATGTTTTTGAGTTCAAATATCTAAATATCACTGCTTTTTCAAAGAAACTCATCCTTATTGATGTAGCTCATTTCAACCTTGATGACTTTGTAACTCATCAAAATTGCTGCAGTTGGGGTTCAGATAACCCTGGAAGCATCATACTTCATCGAAAATAAGGCTGGCCATGAAGTGACTGTTACTGCTGCTCGATATCATGAAATGCTAACAGAGATCGATTTGGTATGCACGAAGCCGATGTCAGATGCCAAACAGCTCGTAAAACAATTCAATAACTGCATGAGACATTGGTCCCGTATCGTGGGATTTAACACCATTGGATTTCTTATTATGGGGTTATATGAAGTCATAGGTATATGGAAACATCACAAAAATTCAACCACATTTATGCGAAATGATTATGGAAAATTTTCGAAAATAGGACGAGGAGATCATTTGGCCTTTCTACTTGATGTGTCAGTTCAAAATTTTAATCAATCTTTTAATATCATTTCAAATGCTTACATTTGAGAAAGGCTTTATTTTAACTCAAAACAAACGTTTCGCCATACTTTACTGTATAATTTCAGAGTACTTGTCCAAAATTTGATCAGGATTTTATAGCTGTTCAAACACTTATCCGGGGACATTTGTGTGGGGGCTAGGTGAAATCTTGGAAATACACCTTATCAAGAGTACTTGTGAAAAATTTGGGCTATGTCTATCGACAGACAGACGGACGGACATAGCTACACGCAGAGAAAAAATATAGTCACAGTAACCATTTACATGGTTGTGGTAACCATAATATGGTTAATTTACGATTCACATGATTGTATCAACCATATATATGGTTACAGTAAACAAATATATGTTTGTGACAACCATTTATATGTTGAAGGACTTATCATATTATGGTGGTCTCGGCTTAAGGCTTATCATAATCTGAGAACAACATATTATGATAAAATTATTCATCATAAATATGGTTGCCACAAACATATATTTGTTTGCTGTAACCATATATATGGTTGATACAATCATGTGAATCGTAAATTAACCATATTATGGTTACCACAACCATGTAAATGGTTACTGTGACTATAATATTGTTAAAAATCTTGTAACACTATTTAAATGGTTACAGTAACCATGCCCAATTATATTTTTTCTCTGCGTTTAGATCGAGGAGCCAGATTAGATATACTTATTGGTAGTATGACCAATATTTCGATATGTTACAAACGCAATGAAATCAATATACGCTGGGTATACAAATGACTAATTGACTCATGTCTTTTTATTTCAATATGGAATAAAAAGTCGAATTTCGATTTTTAAAAAAATCGAAGAAAATAAACTTTTTGTTTCCATAGAAGCCTACTCTAAACGTTTAACATTTAAGAATATTTATACCCTTTACCATGAGTGACAAGGTTATATACATACATTGGTGGCCAGCTATTTAAGACAAATATTTGAATTTTTTTCATCAACTGAATTTTAAGTGCGATAGATAAATTTCAAACAAAGGGTATGAAATTTATTACGAATATTTTTTATTTCTCAAAAATGTTTGGAAAAATCAGTACAACAAATATGAACAAAGATATGTGGAAATACGTTGACTCACCTCAGCGAACATCCGCTGTTAATAACATGATATGGCCGAAACAAATGGAACTAAAAATACAAAATTTGGTCAGAATATTTTATAATAATAAAAATATAATGATATAAATGTTAGAAAATATGTTTATTTAAACAAATTTTTTTTTGATCAAGTTATAGAAAATTCTTATGTGTTCGTGGTGAATATGTATGAATTGAAACAGTTGAATAAAAAACACTTTTGTGTTAAAACAGTCCTCGTGCATACATATTTGTGGAAATATTTGAAAAAATAATTGAGAATCACATGGAATTTAGCAAACAATTTTTGTCTTAATTACCTGGCCACCACTGTATAAGTTTGACATTCTGTTTGTAATTTCTACATTTTTCATTTTCGACCCCACAAAATATATATACTCTGGATCGTTATAGATAGCGAAGTTGATATAGTCATGTCCGTCTGTATGTTGAAATCAACTTTCCGTAGCTCACAAATAACTTACAAACATGATTGATACATCAATATATCGGGAATTCTCCCTGCTCGGTTGCTACTTAAAATCTAGAAAATTGGCCCACAAATGGCTAAGATATTTTTTATCTATATCTAAATTACTAAGTCATTAATATAGACAATATGGGTATCTAATTAAATTCCATTGCAACGATGTATGGGTCAAAATCGGGAAAAATATTTTTAAACCGAATTTTTTTTTTATCATAATTTTTTTCACTAATAAATTTAAAAAATAAATTAAAATAGAAGCCATTAAGCACATTGGTGAATTCCAAACTCAATTGTGTCGAAACTGTTGTTCATTAAAACGGCAGAATCTTCATGAAGTTTGAAACAGAGGGTGAACATTATTATGTAGAAGGCTCCAAAAAGAAATATCTTCGAATTTATTTCTTATTTTCTTGCAGTGTAACTCTTATACCTAAAGCCCTTATTGTTTAGTTTGTGGTCATTAAAAATAGTAAACACATGTAAATCGCCGTCATACAACGTCATACATAACGTCACAACTACAACAAAAAGGTACAGGGAAAATAATAACTTTTTTTTATAAAAAAAAAAATAATAAAACAACCAAAACAACAGTAAATAAAATAAATAACAAATAGCGCGATATTAGCATCATTGTAGAGCAGAATAGAGTAAAAAATATAGAATAGATGGGATACCAGATAAACTAAAGTGGACGAATGAATGAATGAATGAGTGAATGGCTGGTCACAGCAGTTACAATTTAAGTTAAAATCTGAAAAATAACAATAATAACAAAATACTCATAATACCCATTGAAAATGTTGGTGTTGTTGTTATTTTGTATGACTAAATGTTCTATTGTTGCTGACACCTATTTAATTTTGATAGAGACAGTGTTGGAATTTAGATACACATCTATGTTTGAATATGTTGTATAGAAGTTTTATTGAAGTTGTATTTGTGGTTAGTTTTACATATCTATTAGTGTGGCTCTTATTTAACACGTTTTTATATTCTCCAAAACTCAAATTAAATGTTGAACAAAAAATGCAATTTAAAATAGTTTTTGTTTTCAATTTACCAATAGATGCTTAAATATAAAATAATATGTATAATTTGATATCAAAAAAAAAAAAACTAAATTTCATCCATATCTCAAAATTTAAAATTTTCGAAATCCTTTCTAACGAAATTTCAAAAAAATTAAAAAAAAAATTTCAATTCCAATAAACGTAAAATGAATACTAAAATTACAAATTGAGCTTTTGTACCAATTATAGGTTAACGGATTGGCGAAGTTCAAGAAAATGTAATGAGAAATTTTTTTAAATTTTTAGCTTTATTTAGAAATATTTGTTCAGAATAAATTTTTTTCAAAGTATTGACCATTGTTAGCTATGACCTTTTTCCATTTTTCTGGCAACATATGGATTCTGAGCCAAAAGAACTGAGACCAATAACGAATTAAGCCAAAGTCGGATACTCTGTTCTGAAGTGGAGTGTATCCCAGAGAGAGCGTTCTGCATCGATCGAAACAAATAGTAGTTGGATGGGACAAGGTCTGCACTATAAGACGGGTGTGTCAAAACTGCACAACCTTCTCCTTCTAAATAGTTTTTAACATGTATTGAAATATGTGTCCGAGCTCTGTGATGATGGAATATTACGGTTTCATGTCTAGCCGCATATACAGAGCGTTTTTCGGACAAATTCGGTACAGGTTTCCTATGATGGTCTGGTGAGATTTCAGCTGCAGGTGTATATTCGGCTGTTTGGCCGGGCTTCACAAACGATTTCTTACGCTTCCGGTTATTGTTTTTCATCGCAAGTAATGATTCGGTGCAAAAATGATTTTCATTTATGGCGTTCAAGCAGCATTTCAGACAAAATCGGCTTTAATTTATATGGTACCTTTCCTTCCTTTTGAGTTGCTGCTTGATTAGTTTTTTTTTCTTCTTGGACCTTTTTTTTTTCTTGAACCAGCACTCGGGAGATGACCCCTACTCATGCACATCTTTGTGTTGGAACTAGGAAAATAGGTTATGGGAGGGAGGAAAGAGGGAGTAGTGTTTGTTGACATTCGATTTGAAGTTTGTTCCACATATGGACAGTACGGCTAAAGAAGGAATTTTCCATGTAATGTGTTGTGCGATCCACTGTCCAATCGACCACAAAGGGATGTGTTCTTAATGAAAAACGTGTATTACGTACAAATCTGCGGATATCAGGAACAAGTTCCCTAATTTCATCAGAACACATTCCATTGTAGTAACGATAGAACAGTGAAACACAGCTGTAGTAGTGTGTTGGCCGGTCCACTGGCCAATTGATCACAAAGGGATGTGTTTTTGACGAAAAACGTCCACATTGTGCTCCAGCAAATCAATACAGTTGGATACCCTACCGTCACCAATAAACAAATTCACCCTTTCCTGTACGCGGTCGAGATGCTCCAAAATATACTTTTAAGCACCGGTCCATACATGGGAGTTGTACCTTTTTCGGTAGCTCCATATGATTTTCCAAGCTCTTGTTGAGTTTGAAAGCAATCTTCATGGAATAATGCCTCCAATCCATGGTCTTCAAATTTGTGAGCTGGCCTGGGCGATCTATGTCTTCCGTGTCAAAATTACCGTTTCTGAACCGAACAAACCATCACTCGCACGTTGAAACCGATGGAACACATTACCCATAGCTTTGGTGAGCAATCGGTGTGCTTTAGCGGTACTTTTTTTTCAAATTAAAAAAGTAAAGCAAAACTTCTAGCATAAAATTCGACATTCGACATAGCTGAATCGATATAACCACTTTCGTCTGTCCATATCTATGTTAAAATCAACTTTCCGCTGCCCCCAAATAACTTAAGATAGGGTCACACATGGCAAATATTTGCTCAAAAAAACGTAACCACTTTTTTAAACTCAAATTAGATTCACGTGTTTACACTTACAAGTGTTTTGTAAGATCAAACAGCATCAAATAAAATAAAACTTAATTTTTTGTTTTAAATCAACCTAAGTGAAATAAGTTTTTGAAATAAATAACAGAATTCAAATGTATTTTATGTAGTGGTTACGTCTTTTTAGTCAAATATTTGTAATGTGTGACCCTACCTTTACATACATCAATATATACGCAATAGTCCCGCTTAGGTTGCTATTTAATTTCGGGAACATTGGCCAACAAGTGGCGGAGATATAAGCAAAAAACCACGAATTTTGATTTATTACCTACTTTTTATATATATCCGGATTACTATAAAAAATTAATGGATTAATTGAAATGGATTGATATAAAAAAATTAATATCTAATGATAGATATTTCCAAAAACGTATTTTTTTTACCAAAACATCTGTTTTCAAAACATCTGTTTTATCTCACGAAAAAAAATATTTTCAATATTTTTATCTTGAGAATACTTTAATGAAGGATATAAGAATTCGTTACAGCCGAATATAGCTCTCTTTACTTGTTTTCTTTAAATATTGCTACTTTGAAACTGAACGTTTCAGCATTTGCTTTTTAGATGACGGCGAACAAAAAACATTGGAATCTTGGGAGCATCGAAAATCCAAAAACTGCTAAATAAGTGTCATCCTAATAAAACATAAATGTATGTTATTTTTCTGTAGCCATTGCAGTTCCACCATATTGTTGTATGTTGATTTGATCTGTGGTCATTTCTGTTGTTTTTGTTGCTGTTAAGGGAAATCCACTTAATTCTCATGAGTTTTTAGGTTTTAAAAAAGGAAATAATATTTGATTATGGTAAACATTAATACAAATAAAAAAAGAAAAACTAGAAAAAAAACTAAATGTTACACTGTATATTCCACAATTCGGGATCCAGTCGACTGTGGTGACAGTGATTATGATAAGTCTCATCATGCCGATGCTGGCTGACTGGCTGGCTGGCTGGCAGGCAATATCAAATTTAGTATTAATAACATTTCCGTGTATAATATAGTAGAGATACTAGCATACATACATATTTTGTAAAGTCGTGTACGTTTTACGTTCTGGGGCATTTTAGTATGTCTTTTGTATTGTATTGGTTTATGTACTGGCAACAAATAATGTAGAGAGTCTAGGGCCACCATTAACGATAATGAAATAATGACCATTTCACACCATTTACCGAAGGAGGACGAGGAACTTATTTACACAGACACATAAACAGACTTGCAACACTGGCATTTTCACATCACACAAACACACAACACACACAGAATACGACACAGACACATGACACAAAATAAATGAAAATAAAACGAAACTGACATAAATGATACAATTTTAGTATCAACAACTAAATTAATGTTATTTGTTGTTGTTAAACATGATATTTGTTAAGGGAGTTGATTTTGTTGTTGCTTCTTCTGCTGTGGATGAATTGCTGCATGTATGTTTGTAAAATGTATCTGTAGTTTAACAAGAATATTAAGTAAATGACTGCCACAATGTTTCTTCTCATGGACATTCAAGTTGACATTGATTAAAACAAGTTGATGGACGAAGAGATTTTGCAAAAACCAGGGAATGACATGGGGGATTGGAATGTTTTTGTGTATATGTATGTATGTATAAATATCTATGGAGAAGTTGAATTTTGTAATGCCCTGTGGCTACTATGGGGATTTCAAATGTGGTAACTATGTGTACATGGAAAATCTTTTTCAACTGCCCATTTGGAAATATGTACAGGAAATATTGCAAGTGATTTTTGTAAGCTATAAGTCATCAGGTCCTATATACATATATATTATATTTATTCCCGTCGTTCCCAGTTGGAGCATAGGGCCAATACAAATGTATTCCATTGTGATCTGTTACAAGAAATTAGTTTGAGTTCATTCCAGAACTTTCTTGTGATTGCTACTTCAGAATTCAACACGTGTGGGCGGGTCTTCCTCTTCTTATGTTACCGTGTGTGATCCACTCAATGGCTGCCCGTGTTAGGTCCTATCCAATTCCACATACGTTCAATATTTCGATACGCAGTGGGACATGATTTGTGGTTGTTCACAGGTCGCAGATGGATATAACATTTGGCCAAACATATTTTTAAAATTCTCCTTAGGCATCTATTAGCATATACTTGGAGTGCTTTTATGTTGCGTCTCCAAGTCTTGCATCCATACAATAAAGTCGACTTCACGTTGGAGTTGAATATGCTGACTTTCGTTTTTCTGGAGAGCTTGTCAAATGCTTTCTTAAAGTCTATAAATACGAGACATAAGTGAGATCTCCACTCCACATACTGTTCAACGCTTACCCTTAGGGTGTTTACTTGATCCACACAGGATTTTCGTGGTCGAAAGCCAGCGTTCACCGGCCGGAGTTCTGGTTCCAAGGCGGATATAAGTCGGCTTACGATTATATGCGCTACGACATTGTTCATCACTCCAACAAATTTCCCTTTTAGCTCATCGTGAAGGCACTCCGTTCCCAAAAATTCTTCGATTATCGGGAAGATTAATCGCGCACTGAAGTAGGGATCAGCTTTTAGCAATTCTGGCGAGTTGTTGGCAGTTCCTGTTGCTTTTTTGATTTTTAAGTCCTTGATAGCGTTGGTGACATCGTTACCGGACAGTTGCATAGATTTGCATTGGGCTGTCTTGATGTTTCAATCAGTTCCGTGTAGTGGTTTGTCCATATCTACAGCGGTCCAGTTTTTGAGGTTGTGAGTTCACCAGCACTGTTCTTTAGTGGAAAAATTTTGTTTTAAGTTTTTTCGTTATACGGTACAGATCTCTGATGCGGTATGTAGCAGCTGCATCTTGAGCTTCATCTGTGTACGATCTTTTGTTTCGGCGTGCATTTCGTTTGACTTGATTGTCAATGTCACTTTGTGCTCTTGCAAACTCACATTTCTGACCACGAGTTCTTCACTATTTAGTAATCCTTAGCTGACTTTCAGTCACCAATCAGCTGACACGTTAGTTCGCACATCCAGGTTTCTCTTTTATGCTGTCTGTGTATCAAAAGTTTGTCAGCAGCGTCCAGGAAAGTTATTCCAGTCGTTCATAATTTCTGCTTTAGTATTTTCGAGGGCAGCTTTAAGAGTGGCGACAATGGTAGGCACTTATTTTGCCCATATTACATAGTTTAAATATACCTGGTTTAAATGTGCACAACATTAATCTTTAGTACAGATGATAGTGAAAAATCCACACCAAAATTGCGGATGCATTTTCGCTTTTCGACAATCACATGTGGGTTCTGTGAACCTCAAATGCGTTGTTTCTACGATTAACAAAGCCATCAAGGTAAAAATAAAAAAATTCGACTTTCTTTTATATGAAATAATTGAACTGTGGTCGCCAAACTTTCATAAGTTTTGAAATATTGTTCAACAATGAAACGCATTATTCCTTTGTCAGTGGTCAATCCGTTTTTTGTTTTGCAACACTTTACTCATTAACGAAGTACAAACTTTTAAACAATTGGTCACCTCAAACTTGAATATGATAAAAAGTTCTGCATACTCGAAATTTGAAATTTTTAGGAGTTATAAACAATGCTTGGCGAAGGACTATTTTGTTTTGTAGGACCAATTATAACACTTTATAAAGAATTTTTGAAGTAATACAAATACAACTTGACTCAATTAAGAGACTTTTTGGAAAAAAAATGCAGCGAAGATAGATTCAAATGCTAAAACTCATGTAATCACCCTGATTAGATTATTTGGCAAATCAATAAATATATTCACAATAAGGAATACATATTTGTCTTTTATGTCTTTGTCATATCTATATCAAATTCATACCTTTTATTTTTCTTAGTGTAATTTAAACACATTTTCTCTATTCAATATTTGCAAACATTTAGGAGCCCCTTATTTTTTCTCTACTTTCAAGTCATTGTATTACAATGAAATTGTTTCTTAGAATTGCTTAAAAAAGAAAATTCAATACAATAACATTTTTTCCAAACTAAATTCATATATTCCTAAAAACAATTTCAACTGTGTGTGAGCAGGTTTTCTAAGACTCAAATACAACAAGGTGGGTTATTTGTTTAAAAAAACCTAAACAGAGACGACACCTGAGGCTGTGTTTTGTTATTTCTAAATTTTTGTTTTAGAAAAATACACAAACACACACATTTCTTTGCTCATTCATACTCATTGAACCAGATAGACAGATAAATAAATATATGGACTATATTTACTTTAAATCACAGACAGTCTTACATTTTAGTTACAGACTTCTTGGAAAATTTTCACAAGCCCAAGAAAACCTACACGAGTTGTAGTATACAGTTTTTTTTGTAAGAAAATATAAACAGTTAAATTGTATTTGTGTTACCATTTTCTTATAATATTCTCTGTAGGCGATAGTTAGAGGATGCTATTTTTTACCTTTTAGAAGGAAATTGTATTTGAAATTTAATGGCATATTATATGTATCAAAGCAATTTTTTTAGGGGAAATAATAATGTAACATATGATGTGAAAATTAAATGAAAGCATGCCCGGGGCTCAGAGTACACTGGAAGGAAGTTTAAAAATAGCTGTAAATTTACACAGTTAGAAAAAGTTACCTAGTCTTGAAATTTAAAACTTTTTAGAAATAGGCTAAGAGAAGGACCATTTAGTTTCGTAGGACCATTAATAAATTGTTATAATTCGCAACATTTGTAAAGTAATAAAAATAGAAACTGACAAATAACTCATAATGATTGACAATTATTTCGAAATATTTAAATAATTTAGACAGCTATTTATTAATAACATTTTTAAGTTAGGTTCTTCGAACCTGAGCCATTTAATGTGTTGCCATAATTCTAAATATATAACTCTTATGTTGTTTTAATTAAAACAAATGACAATAATTTTAAAATGATTAACTTAATAAAGAGTACTTTTACTTATTGCTAATTAGTAAAATAACATGGTCCTTCGGTCCCTAAAACCAAATACAGCTGTATACAGACTTTTGCACTCCTTTTTCTCCCTTATTTTTAACACAAAATTCAATCACAACTTAAACTTTTGCTGCACACAAATTTTTGCCCGCTTTACCAGATCTTTATCTGCAATAAGTTTTTGTAATTATCATAAAGTTAAAACAAAAAATTTCCATTGAAATGTTAAAGTGTTAAAATTATTTTAATGGCAACAAATAAAATGCTAAACACTGACATAAAGAGCAAAAAAGATATCAAATTACAAACAAGTAATTTGCGTAAAATTAAAAAAACATTTTTATTATTATATTTTTTTGTTGTTGCTGTTAAGTTGCAAGTTACAAACAGACCACACCAATCCACCCATAAACATTTGAACTTTATTTAAAGTTAAGCAAGCAACACCTCGACAAACAAGAAACTGGGCAAAGAAACTGCATGAATCAAGTCACAGCTGAGGAGGCATAATCTTATGGGATAAAGATCTGAAATAACAAATAAAGAAAAAAGTACACTTCAAGGCTTAGGCAAAAGGAATTTTTAAGGTAGACAAAGACACAAAAGAAACAAATATTTGAATGACAACGAAAAATTGCCTTATAGGAATTTTTGTTAAGGAATAATAAGCAGGGGTAATCACAGGCTTAAGTAAAAACAACTAAAACTATTAAAATAGTAAATAAAAACAAGTAAGAGAGCTATATTCGGCTGTGCCGAATCTTATATACCCTTCACCAAATTATACTTTAAATATTTTTAGGTAAACAAAATTTAATTTTTTTTTAAATTTTTTTTTTTTAATTTTTTTTAAAAAAAGTTTTTTCAAAATTTTTTAAAAAATTTTAAAAATTTTTTTCTTTAATTTTTTTTTTTTTGAAAAAAAAATGTATGACAAAAAACATTTTTTGATGAAAAAAAAATTCGGGTTAAAAAATATTTTTCCCGATTTTGACCCATTGTAGGTACAACTTACTATAGCCTTATCTACATCGTTGCAATGGACTTTGAAATATCTATCATTAGATATCCATATTGTCTATATTAATGACTTAGTAATCTAGATATTGATCAAAAATAAGTCAAAAATCTAGGTTGTCCCGGTTTTTTGGTCATATCTCCGTTATTTATGGACCGATTTCGCTGATTTTAAATAGCAAACTTATTGAAGATTTGGATCCCGAAGATATCTGGGGTCTTCAGAAAATTGATTTCAACAGACAGACAGACGGCCATGGCTTAATCGACTACGCTATCTAAAAGGATCCAGAATATATATACTTTATAGGGTCGGAAATGAAAAATGTAGAAATTGCAAACGGAATGACAAACTTATATATACCCTTCTCACGAAGATGAAGGGTCTAAAAATATTTTTTCACAAGAAATTAAACATTTTTTACCAAAAAAAAATTGGTATTCTGCAAGAAATTTAGTATTCAGCATTTTTAGTCAAAAATATAAAAATAATGAAATGGTATTTTTTGTAGTTTAAAAATTCTGCACCAATACAGTATTATTCTTTAAATAAATATCTAAGAGAAAAATGAACTTAAAAACATGTTTATAGAGGCTTTAAAAAATAGTAGTAGAAAAAGTAGTTTAAAAATAGTACTCCTTCTTAAAAATAATAATGTTTCTAAGTTAAAATTATGAAATAAACAATTTTTAGACATTTTAAAAATAGTAGTAGAAAAGTACTATTTTGAGTAGTATAATAAAACTGTACTACAACCCTACTTTTATATAAAAACAAACTATTCATAAGAAAAAATGTATATAAAAAATTATTTTAAAAACTTTAAAAAAGTATCAATAGCCCAAAACTAGTTTTTAAAATGTAGATATTTAAAACTTTTATTGAAAAAAAAGATGCTACACAATGATGTAGGGAAATATTGAAATAAAAAATATAATAAAATGTATATAAATGTATATAAAAACATGATTTTAGACGCTTTAGAAAATAGTAGTAGAAAAAGTAGGTTTGAAGTCATCATAAAAATAGAACTTTTTCTTAAAAATTATAATTTTCAAAGTAAAAATTATGAAATAAGCTAGTTTTAGACATTTTAAAAATAGTAGTAGAAAAGTACTATTTTGAGTAGCATAATAAAACTGTACAAAAATACTACTTTTACTTAAAAAAAAAGTATTCGAAAGAAAAAAATTTATATAAAAAAATATAATTATAAGAAAATTTAAAAAAGTAGTAGAAAATTAGTATTTGTATTAGTAAATAATAGTAGTTAGTAAATAATACTACCCAAAACTAGTTATTAAAATTTTGATATTTAAAAGTTTTATTGAACAAATTTCCTTAGCTGAACAATTTACATAAAATAACGATTTTAGAGAACTAAAAATCGTTCAGTACATTTTTAATAGTAAATAATACTGCTTCAAAATACTAATTTTGTATACCAAAATTATTCTAAATAAGAAATTTAGCTAAAAAACAAAAATTTTTTAGACTTAAGTAAAAACTGTAAAACACATACATATTTTATAAATAGTAGTAGAAAAGTAATATTTTGGGTAGTACATTAAATCAGTAAAAAACAATAGTAGTATTATTTAAAAAACTTTCAGAACATAAAGAAATAGTAGTATTAAAATTTAAAGTAGTAATTCAATATAGAAATAAAAGTGTACAAAAATAGTACTCCTTTTAAAAAATGTTGTATAAACAAAAAATTCATTTTATAAGAAGGTAAGGTAGTTGTAAATACGTAAAAATAGTTTTTTCAGAAAATAGTAGTAGAAAAGTAGTATTTTAGGTACTGTAATCATATTGTATAAAAATATGTTTGTTATGAATAAATATTTTTATAACCAATAAATGCATTTATTAAGACTTTTAAAGATAGTATTAAAAAATTACTTTTTATACTACTATTTATCAAAAAATGCCAAAAACAATTTATAAAAACATTATTTTTAAAACAATTTTAATTTTAAATTAACAAAAAAAAAATACTACTTTTCTATTACTAATTTTAATGTCTCTTTAATTTATTAGTATTATTAGAAATTTCTTGCTGAATCTACTTTTATCAAGAAAAATATAGTTTTTATTTCTTACTACCATTTTACACAAAATACTACTTTTTTACTAAAATTTTTTGGTGTTTTAAAAAATTATTTTTATTGCTATTTTATGTTTAAATTAATTTTAAGAGAAAACCATTTTAATATTTGCTTAAATTAACATATTACTAAAAATACTAATTTTCTACTACTATTTTAAATTCATATTTTTTTACGTAATTTCTTCTTTAAAATGTTTTTATGAATATTTTTTAAGAATTCAAAGAATCTCTTAAGAATTTTAGCATTGCAAACTTCTTTTACTTCATTATAAACAACCATTTTTTGTTCAAGTGCAATACCCCCTGCGTTAGTATTATTTAAATGAGATTTCATTTATTTATTTTTTTGTGTGTGTTTAGTTTTGCAAACAATTTTGCCAGCAAAAAGTTCGTTTGTTTGTTGCATAAATGTTACATTTACAGCACGTTAAACTGACATTTTCTTGATCTTTGCTGCTGAGAATTTCAGTTGCAATATGTTTAAGATTTTATTGGCATTTTTTCTACTTATCCGCCTCCTTCTATTTCTGCTGTTTTTTTTTTTTTGTTATTTTCTGGTTTCATTAAACCATTGTAATGCTGATTATAGTTTCCACTTTTTATACCCTACACCACCATAGTGGGGAGGGTATTATGCGTTTGTGCAGATGTTTGTAACGTCCAAAAATATTAGTCTAGCACCCACCTTAAAGTATACCGATCGACTTAGAATCACTTTCTGAGTCGATTAAACGATGTCCGTCCGTCCGTCCGTCCGTCCGTCCGTCTGGTTGGCTGGCTGGCTGTCCATGTAAACCTTGTGCGCAAAGTACAGGTCGCAATTTTGAATATATTTCGATAAAATTTGGTACATATAATTTTTTCGGCCCAAGGACGAACCCTATTGAAACTGGCTGAAATCGGTCCATTATTTCATATAGCCCCCATACAAATGTCCTCCCGAAATTGGACTTTATCGGTCATAAATGTTTATTTATATATGTATCTACACAAATTTCGCTCCAAATAACTTTTATACATACGAAATTCATGTCACCAAATTTTATTACGATCGGTGCATAATTAGTCATAGCTCCCATATAAGACCCGCTTCCGAAAATCACTTTTAAAAATGTTGGTATACACACAAAATTCAACATAGTTAACTTTAATATAGACATAAATCACACCTAATTTTATGGTGATCGGTCCATAATTGGTCATAGCTCCCATATAAGGCCCACTTCCAAAAATCACTCAAAAATATAAATTATTGATATTTTAAAAGAAAAATATTTTTACTCATTTACTTGGTGTAGGGTATTATATGGTCGGGCTTGACCGACCATACTTTCTTACTTGTTTATGTTATTATGTTGCAGTTTTTTGTTTTCAGTTTTATTTTGCATAAATGTTTAGTATTTGCTTAAATAGGAAAAACATTTAGTGGGGAAGTAAACCTTATTTAAGGGAAAAGGAATTTCGCTTTGTTATTCGAAATGTAAAACCTGCTTCGTTTACAATCGAAGGACCATTTAGTTTCGCAGGACCATTAAAAAATAGTGGTATATTAAGAACATTTTGTGAAGTAATTAAAGTGTGACTACAACAAACAGATGTTATAAATATTTGTGGTTAGAATTTTTTTTTTGATTCTAAAAAAGGTTCTTAGAATTTGTTAAAAATATTATTAATTTATTTAATATTATGTGTAAATATATTATAAATAAATGCATTTTTTGAACAAATATCTGATTTAATAATTTATTTTTCTTTTCTTGCAGGTATGTTTACTTCAAACAAAATTCAAAAATATTAATCAATAAGTAGTAAGTAATTTAACATGAAAATTAGTAATTTATTATGACCTATAATTTAAGTTAAATTAATGAAAATATTCATTGTCTGATGTTAATTTATGCAAGACTTCAATACAGGCTTCATCAGAAATATTCTGTTGTCAAAAATCTCTTGTAAACATCATCCATTTACAACTTGGTCAATAGAAATAAGAAGTAATTTAGAAAATCAGAAATTTTTTGATTAAGTATAGCAATATTTATTATCTTTTTAACAAACTCCTTTAATTGGACTCTGAAATTGGTTTATGGTCCTTCGATCCAATTGTTTCAACAATAAATTCTAGAAAGAGTGAAATATTATTTTAACATTTGATACGCTTTTTCATAGATTATACACTCCATATTCCGTGGCACTTACACTCTCCCTTGCAGAAGACATTTGGATGGTCAATTTTCATTTAGAAGCAGGTTTGTGTATGTTTTTGTAAATCATTGCCATTACATAACTGCTTATAGGAAGCGCTATTTTCTAATTGCACAAAAAAATGCTAAAAGTCCCTGAAAAATTGTTTACTGGATTTCAATTATATTTATATTTAAGCATGGCATTCATTCCTAATCTGTTTTGTAAATCATTTCCATTACACAACTGCTTCTGAGAAGCGCTTTTTTCTACATTAAAATGCTTATAGTCCTTCTGAAATTGTTTACTGGATTTCAATTAAAGATTTAAACTGCCTCCTTCTATATTTAAGCATGGCATTCGTTCCAAATTTGCCTAAAGTTTATTCGCTTGTTATGTGTATTACTGACATATGGTCCTTCGAACCAGCTGTGTTAAACATTAGGATTCTAATGAAAAATTACATGCATGATTTTTACATTGGAGTCTTATTAAAGTACATAATATATTGTTACGAAATTGTACTTGAATTCAAATATAACGATTTTAACGGCTGATTTAAAGTTGCATAATGCTTTCAAATAGCAGTGCCCAAATGTGGGCATTATTAACATTGAATAAAAGCTTTCAGTTGACCATTGATCGTAAGTTGGCAACGCTGTTTGCTGCGACCGTATATTCGAATTCGAATATTCAGTTAAAGAACATTGTAGAAAATACACCACAGATGGCGTATGTATTAGTAAGATCTAGAATATTCGAGCAATCTAGAGTGCAGATGGCAGTGTTATAAATAGTGGCAGAGGTTGCAGTCGTTAGTGAGTTTATCAGAGACGCTTTTCGAACATTATAAAGTGTGCCTGTATTTCTGGGAATTTATAAACGTGTATAAAAAAAAACATTGAGTGACTATTTAATTCTGTAGTTCTTGTACATTTTAAATAAATAAAGAGTTGTTACAATTTTTAAACTACTAAACGGCTTTTATTTGCAATCAAAAGTATCCGGTTTATTTAAAGGAAATAAACAAACGTTTTGAAAAGGTTAAAACGTAACAATATAATGAATTCTGATGAATTCGATGAATCAACATCAGTTTTGATTTCGATTCATCGGAATTTAAGTTTGCTGATATTTCAAATGTTTTTTTTAGTAATTTTAGGAAACAATAAAAACAGCTTTCTTTGGCTATAAATAATCACCCCTATCGCGAATCAATATTTCACATAAAATATGTTCCCTTTTCCCATTTTTCGTTCAATAACTTTGTTCACGTGAAAAAATGTCCCATGCTGTTACCAACAAAGTCAAATATTGTGAATGAAAAGTTCTTGAATATGTATTTCCTTAAATTATTTAAAAATATTTGGATTCGAGTTTTTCAATTAAATTTTTTTCATAGGAAAATTGTTTATTTTTAAAAAGCAAATATCATTCTACTTTAATTTGTTTTTAAATATTCAGGCCAGTTCCTATGAAAAATGTGATAAAATAAAAATTCCTCGAATTGCAAATTTTCTCAGAGGCTTTTAAAATTATTATTGTTAATTTAGCAGACAATGTAAATATGCATTAAAAGCAACAGTTCAAGGCTTTACCACAATAATAATACTTATGTATATTTAAAATATGTATTTATATTTTTTTATTTGAAAGTCCTTTCAAAAGTTGAAATAAGTCAATAGAGTTTTATTTTTACATTAAAATATAATAGTGACAATAACAAAATTCATTTTTTTTTTGTTTTTAGAATGAGAAGATGTTTTAATTTTTCTGGCTTTAAATAAATTATTTTATTTTGTTTTTTTTATTTAACAATTTTGTTATATTATTTAAGGTTTTTTGGCCTTATTTTTATTGGCTTTAAGTGGGCGAGAGTGTCTGCTTTTAGTTAATATCTTGCTAACCACACTAGGTCCAAAAACATTTAACCACATTGACACAATAGAAAATTCGTTTATATCATTCATCTTAAGTCTTGTTTAAGTGTTTCAATCATAAAATGAAACAACCAACAAATTTATTTTTATTTTTTTATGTATTTCATTTCATTTTTATCACTTTTTTTTGTTTGTTCTACTTATGAAAGAGGTTTTGTGGTTTTGTGGTGGGAGGAGTTGTTTTGTATATTGCAGCAGTAAGTAGTCCTTGTAATTATTTTGCTGTTTTATATTTAAGAGGATTTTTATATATTTCTTTAACACTCACACTGGCTCACTTTTTTGTCTGCTTAACTCATCATACACTTAAACAATTAAAGTTTATTGCCTGTGGTTGCTGTTTTGTTGCTAGAACACTTGAAAAAAAAATAATTAAATATAAAAGTTGTTTCTTATAAAAAGCAAGAATCATATTCTTGAAATTAATGAGAAGGTGTTAGTGTAAATCTTTCTCACATGCAAAATCCGTAACCAAAATTATTGAAATTCACCTATAATGTTTATTATTTTCATGGGCAATTTGTTATTAAAAATCAGCAAAATCGTTTTCATAGAACAAATGTTATAAACCAAAATGTGACATGACATCAGTTTGATGTTTTCAATGAAAATAATCTAATTTAATATTACTACATAGCTCTGTTTAATGTTTATAAGCATTAAAAAACAAAAATTTAGAAATTTTGCTAAAAAATATTTTTTTATTTTTGCCAAAAAAAAATATATTTTTAAAACGACTGAAGTTTAACAAAAATTTCAATCCTACTTAAAGGTAATTTTATTGAGGAATTTCGTTTTTTTATTTTATTCAATAAGCTAAACCGTTTTTGAGTGACGCGAATATATGTTGTGCAACCTCCTCCATTTTGGAAATAACGGTATATCTCGAAAACAAGAGCTAACCTAAAAAAACGGCTAGCACCACTAGATTCAGAGTACTCGAATTAGGTTAACAGTAGGGTATTCATTCGACTAATGATCGTTCGATTAATCGAATAATTTCTTACGAATAATTATTCGAACAATTTTAAAATGGCCATTTTAGAATAACGAATAATTCGAATAATCGAATAAAACGAATAAATGTTCATATATATTTAAATTTATTAAATTGTTAAATTTGAAATTAAATAATTTCAAATTTAAATAAGTAAAAATGATTCACAAAACTTGCATTGTTTCTGAAATTCGACAAATAACTAAAGACAAAAGGGACTTTCGATCACTGTAGATGAGTGTTCCGATAGCTCCTTCTATAAATATAACAGCAAGAAGTTACAAATTTAAAACCAAATCTTTCAAAATTTTTAACTTAGGACTTGAACCAATGAAAATAAAAGGTACGGAATAAAATATTTGTTATTACATGTATTACGTCTTATACATGATTTTGAACAACGTTGAAGATCTTTGTCTAACATGGTAATAAACTTTTTGCGTATTTGTAAATGCGTCAATTCACTGACATTGATATCAAACTTTGGACAGATTCCCTTTGTGTAATTCCCCAAGACCACTTTATTAAGCAAAGATTCGCAAACGTTGACAGAGCTTGATGTATAATACAATTTGTTCTACATAATTTAGAAATTGTGAATAATACGTTTATATTGTATTTGAATTCAGGATCATGTCCAACTAACTCAAATTTATTAAAGCATAGCTCCAAAACGGAAACTAAAGGGTTTGCTAGTCAATTGTTTTGTAGATTGTTCGGGAGTTAAACTGATTAGAATATTTCTGTTGCTAATTTAATGATGGACCTTGTTTTCGAATGTTTTTTAATACTTGAATTGTTAACATTAATGTTATTTTTTGTTTTTCTTTAACAATAAAATATTACCGACATCAAAACTTCATTCTTTATATTTTTTAAAAAAATTAAATTATTAGAATAATTCGACTAATTTTAAACGTGTGATCGAATTATTCGAACAAGTTAAAATCTCTTATTCGAATTATTCGTTTTATTCGAATACCCTAGTTAACACTCTATAGAGTGGAATAGATTTTGCAAAAATAAGAGTATCTGAAAAATAATTTGGTCTTTATGTTCCATTCAGAGGGTACTATATTTTATTGTATTGTTATCCAAAATATTGAGCGAAATAAGAGTATATCGTACGTGACATAAAACAGAACTCATTTCGAGGTACATGTGAAATATGCGAAAATATTCTAATCGTGAGAGACGTTATGTTTTCTTTTAATTTCTTACACTAAACGAAATATTTTTAATTTATAATTCATCATATTTAAATAAAAACAATCTTTGAATGATTTTATAATAAATAAAATTTAATGTCGTACGTGACATACCGTACGTGACAGATATTTCTCTTATAATAAAACAATTTATATTCTGTAAATATATGTATACAAAAACTAAAAAAATGAATGAAAAATATACATTCGGTTTCAATAAACCATTTGACAATAGCAAAAAAACAATTAGAGTCAAATTCATTTCATACTACAAGCTAATTGGGAGCTTAGTTTTCGTCGCAATTTTATTCTAAAACATACCTAAAACATTAAAAAATAAAATATAGTCAGTTTAAACTATTATTTTTGCCCTTAAAATGTTGTAATAAGCTCTAAATACTTTCACATAGTACCATTTTATTATTTTCTTCTATTCAAACCATCTTGAAAAAAGGATCAAGGGTTTTTGTGTTTTCAGTCGTGGTAGCGATTCTCGTGGAATTGCCCATATGCAAAAGCAAATCTTTGAGTGTATAAATGAATAACATACAAATAAATCCTTATACTTTATTACACATACAAGTACTTGTTCTTTTCAAGTCATTAAAAAAGGAACTGAATTTTCCTGTATTAATTATGAGGAAAAACTGGCTTTTGTTACAAAAAAAAAACATTTCAACTCAATTTCCAGCACATGAAAATGAAATGAAATTTCTCAGTAAATTAACGAATTTTATTTAAAGAATGAACTCATACCAATGACTCAAATATTTGTACTCAAATAAAAACATAATAAAAAAAAACACATGACACCAATTTAATGGTTATAAGAGGATTTTCCAAAAGTATTTAATAAAAAAAACCTTTGTACATTAAGTTTCATCATAAAAGAATTTTCTTCAATAAAACAAGGTTTCAAACAATTGTCCGTTAAAAGTTTTTTTTTTATTGTAAAGTCTCAGTGTTGTAATAATTACTTTCAAGTTGTCTTCATAAAATACCCCAAGAAGTTGTGAAATACTACACAAAACCTTTTTTGTTTGTTGGAATACCAGAGACAAAAACTACTATAGATTTTGTTCTTTATATTCAAACAACAATAAGAAATCAATTTTATTGACCTATAAATCTATTAGCAAACGTATAACAATAGTGTTGTTACTCTCAGTAAAGGCCTATAAAAGTAATAAATTATGTCTGTTGAACAAGAACAAAACAAACATACAAAATGTATAAAATTGCCAGCATTATACTACCGGCTCTTTTAAAGAACTAAAAAGCAACCAAATAAAATTCGATATAACAAGACAATCTATACGTATATATTGTTAAATAAACTATATAAATCATATAATAAACTTATGACACATTAGTTCAAAATGTTCTCTAATAAAGAAAGAATTAATATTAATAATGACTGTTTGTTTTTTTATTGAATTTTGTTATATTTTTTTTGAAAATTATTGATCTGTTAATAACATCACAACCAATTCAAGTATGTACTCAGACATTAAGTTCAATAAACATCATATCATTCATGTCTCTTTAGAATTCTAAAGAAAATAATTGAAACTTCTTGATTGATAATTAATTTTCATTATTTTTGTATAAAATTTATAAAAAAAACCCAAAGTAAAATGAAAAGAATTAAATATTCTTGACAGCAACACGACTAAAGCAGTGGTTGGCTTTCATAGCAACCAGGTCTGGGAAAACTCATGAATATTCCCAGCAGTTAAGCAAATAGTCATTTGATACATATGTGCTCTTTGTAGTGTCAATTGTTACTTTATACATCCCATATATTCAGGTGTGAAGACAATTGTCACTTAAGTGTCTCTAATTAATCTAGAGCATAGTCACTTTTTTGTGATTATTCGTACAAACTTGTTTTATACAAATTGTGTTGACATAATTCTCACAGTTTATTACACTCCAATAGATTACTTATAGTGGGTAAAATAACTACTTTCTAAAGTGCAGTACAAAATAAACGTTTAAAGCGACTACATCCTAGGATACTTAGAGATACTAATGTGGCAATAGGCTTCACGCTATGTTACATGGGATGTCAGAATTAGGGTTTTTAATTTCCCGACCTTTTTTGATTCCCGGGAATGGGGAAATGTTTTTCTACATTCCCGGGTACCCGGCTATTCCCGAAATATTAATGATACTGTAAATTAGGAATATTATAGCCAAATTTAAAATAAAAACTTGGTTTTAATTTTAAATATCAGAGCTTCCAATTAATTAATAAAATTTCAGTTTAATTCACTAAAATCTTAATCCGTAATTAAAAAATTTCGGCCTCTCATTCCATAAATCCTTTCCCAATATTTAATTTTTTAGATTGATTCCAAAGCCTGAATTAATTTTAAAGTTAATTAATGACAGAATTTATTCAAATTTTGAATAATTTTTGCTAAATCAAATCATTTACAAAATTAATTGAAAAAATTGTCTTAAACCTTTTTGTACTAGATTTTAATTGAAGAAAAATTTAATCATTTAATAAATTTGTTAAGCTATTTTGTTATGGATTTGAGGAAGAAATAAATTTTATAAATAATGAATTCTCTTTTTAAATTTTCATACGAAAAACCCCAAATAAATAGTAATAATAAGCGGTCTATTATTGACAAGATATAAGCAAAAAACTTTTCACTGTTTTTAGGTGAAAAATATAGTTTCTATGTATTTTCGTCAGCTTTTAATTACCGGGATTCCCGACTAAAAATCCCGGGAATCGGGTAGTGAAAAATTGGCAAAATTCCCGGGAAATTTGTACCGGGAATTCCCGGGATAAAACCCATAGTCAGAATACTTAAGCAAAAATAAACTGTCTGAGAATTATATCAACACAATTTGTATAAAACCAGTTTGCCCGAATTAAAGTTTACTTTAGATTCCTTAAAGACATAAAAGTGATAAACTATCACCTGCGAAAGATAGTTTGTGCAATTCAGAAGAAGTGATTTTGACACAGAAGACAAAGATCGCCCAGGTCAACCAAAAAAGTTTGAAGACCAAGAATTGGAGGCATGACTCCAATAAAAGATTTTTGTCAAACCCAAGGGCATGCAAAATCATTGGGGCTAATGAAGATGCAATTTCAAAACATTTGTGAGCAACAGGGACCTTGATAGGCGATTCTGTATGTCAGAAATGCTGCTTGAAAACTATAAAAGAAAATTAATTTTGTTCCGCATAATTACTTGAGATGAAAAATGGATCCATTAGGATAACCCGAAGCCTAAGATATCGTATTTGCCCAGCGAATCGACAACAAAGCCAAATATACATGGCGCTAAGGTAATGGTCTGTATTTGGTGGGAGCAAAATGGTCCTATCTAGTATGAGCTGCTGATATCTGGCCAGACCATCACAGGGAACTTGCACCGAACACAACTAAATCGTTAGAAGCGAGCATTTGCCGAAAACTGCCCAGAATAAGGGGCCAGACATGAATCCGTAATATTCCATCACTACAACGGTCAGCCACATTATGGAATACCTGTTAAAAAGAATTTAGAAAGAAGTGTTTGGGAAGTTCAGACCTTGTACAGTCCGACTACTACTTGTTTCGATCGATGCAGAAAGCTCTCTGTGGGATACGCTTCACTACAGAAGAGAGTATCCGAAGTTGGCATGATTCGTTCTTGTCCTAAAAAGATGAGCAGTTCTTTTGGCGCGGATTCCATATGTTGCCAGTTCAGAACTAACAATGGCCAACACTTTGAAAAAATTTATATTGTACAAATGTTTCAAAGTAAAAGCTAACAATTTGAAAAAATCTCACATTTTTAAGTCAGACACGCAATAAAAATGATTAATTTTTCTGATTTTAGAAACTCCAAAAGTTGTCTGTCTTTCCTTCGTAACCTGCGCCTAAAATCGTCTCAATATGCGAGCATATCCATTGGATTCAGTTTATATCAGTCGCGAATCCAGATCAACCATTTGGGGGAGGAAAAAAATCAAAATTTGTTCTACATTTTCCATCTTTTTTATATTAAAACTTTTCGGTTTGGATCTGCGCCTGGTTTATATGCATATTGTTCTGTACAATATGAGAAATACAACAATTATTTTTTACAACAGCATGTTGGCTCATATCAAACAGACTATTTCATAAGCAAAATGTAACTAAATTGCAAATGTAATAAGCTTATCATAAGAGAAAAAGTTAACAATTTAACAAATATGATTGCAAATGGCTTATGTACGCAATAGTTTTGTAAGTGTTGTTGAGAATGATGTCCCGTTATATAAAAACAAGTACAAATATTATTTGGTTATATCCCAAGCTTACAAAAATATTACGAATGTAAGCTTATTATATACTACAGACAAGTAATATTATCGGAAGGGTTCAGTTTTCATTATTAAATAATTTTTAATAACACTTTTACAATAGTAATCACAAAACTTTTCTAAGCTTAAAACATTAAAATTGAGGTTGTCTCGCATTTAGGTTTATAACTTTTTTGCTATTTAACCGATTTTACTGATTTTCCATAGCAAACTGCATAGGCCAATAATAAACATTCTAGATAGATTTTATAAATTTCGGTTTTATATTGTTACGTTTTAACCTTTTCAAAACGTTTGGTTTATTTCCTTTAAATAAACCGGATACTTTTGATTGCAAATTAAAGCCGTTTAGTAGTTTGAAAATTGTAACAACTCTTTATTTATTTAAAATGTACAACAACAGAATTAAATAGTCACTCAGTGTTTTTTATACACGTTTATAAATTCGCAGAAATAAAGACACACTTTATAATGTACACGAATTTACTTGAAAAACACAACACACTTTAAGGCACTCAGTTGATGTTTATTCGAAAAGCGTCTCTGATAAACTCACTCACGACTGCAAACTCTGCCACTATTTATAACACTGCCATCTGCACTCTAGATTGCTCTTTAACTGTCAAAGTTCGAATATTCTAGATCTTACTAATACATACGCCATCTGTGGTGTACTTTCTACAATGTTTTTTAACTGAATATTCGAATTCGAATACCGCGTTGCCAACTTACTATCAAATCAACTGAAAGCTTTTATTTAATAATGCCCACAGATATGTTACAGTTTGCTATTACAGCACTGTTATTTGAAAGCATTATGCTACTTTTAAATCAGCCCTTAAAATCGTTATATTTGAATTCAAGTACAATTTCGTAACAATATTTTGGACGTGAGTATGATTTACACAAACAGACGGAAACTTTTTTTTCTGTGTGTGTTCTTTAAATTTATCCGTTTTAGACAAATCTTATCTATGGATTAGTTATTGCCTGCTATAATTTTTAGAGTTGAAGTCACTTTAAAGTCGGACATATGTAATCGTTTTAAATGTGGTTATACTACTCCATAAACGGGCTGAAGTTTCATGCAATTTTAAAAAGTCTATTAAGGGATTTTAATGTGTTTTCTTAATTTTTTTCGATCATACAGTTTTCTATTGTTTTAGACATTTATATACATATTTCCTCCTAAACCTATAATTATCTTCAATACTGTTGTATTACAAAACCCTTAAACCGTAAGCAATATAGTATTGCGTTGAGTTTTTTTTCTGTTGATTTTAAATCCTGGTATTACAATTTGTTTTTATCCGAATAATAATAATTTTTGTATGTATAAACATAATAATTTGAAAAGGGTACAAAATGTTTTTGGTTTTTTTTATTTTTAATTCCTTAACTGCAACAGAAGAAGGTCAAATACATAAAAATACACTAAATAAACCCAAAAAAAAAAAAATAAAGTACCAAAAAATCAAATAACATCACGACAACATAATCGGATCAACTTTAAATGTGACTGACACACCTTTTCGAAAAAAAAAATTAAAATTTTGAAAAAAAGAACCCGACACAACAACAACAAATATCGTCTGTTAAACATTTGTTAATGTTAAATTATTGCCGGTGGATGTGGATGGATGGCTGGGTGGATGGATAGATGTGGGGAAGCGTAAGAATGAATGAATGGATGGTTGAGGTTAAAGAGGACCCTAGAGATTAAAAAAAAAACATACACACAAAATAAACGACAATAACAGCAACAACAACAATAATAATATAAAATAATAATGTTTTACAAATAAATAAATAAAGTGTAGTGAAGTGAAGTGATGTCGAAATAAGACCTTTCAGAATACAAAACAAATAATTTTGACCCTAAAAGGTTAAAAATATTTGTTTAAGATTTTTTTTTATCAAAATTTGGGTGTTTTCGTATTGTTGTATAGTGTTAATTACAAATTTATTAAGTTGAAATTCATTGAGTTTTTTTTGAGGCAACCACAAACAAGTGAAACAAAAATAATGTTTTTTAAAATAATAAAATTAAATGATGTTGAAGAAAAATGATGATGATGGTGATGATGTTTGTTTTGTTTTTAGATTTAAATTAAAGAAAAATCTATACGTGTTTTGTGCAATAAAAACCTCCATCCAAATCTTTATACTTTTAATTTACTTTACAAAAAAAAAGTGAAAAAAAAATTCAATTAAATGTAAAACCAAACGGAACTAACCAAATAATCGTCTCTGGATAAAATCCAGCAAACTAGTCAAGCATACAGATGGCCAGCTAATTGATTTTTAAGGTGTCAGCCAATGAGAATTTCTAAGCTGCTGCTTTTTTTCTTAGTTTTTAAACTAAAAATGTACATAAAAAAATCCCAAAGAAATAATCACTTTAATGAAAAAAAAACTGAGAAAGAAAAAACGAATACCACATTGAGGGACAAGTACAAAGTAGTGGCTTACAAGTACAAAGTATATTTAATGAGTATCAGGTATTTAGAATTTGTAATGTAAATGTATTCAAAAGAGAAAACAAACTTTATAAAATTTTATTATTTTTTTATCCTGCAGGGCAAACTGTGTTCTGTGAGGGAATCCTTGAAGTATCTGTGTATTTTAAAAAAACCCTTAATTAACCTTCATCAATCATTGTGATAAAACGCATATACACACAGTGTTTTTTTCATTTAAATGTCAGTATCAGTCATTGATTACTAAAATAATATAAAGGAAAAAATGTTGAATAATGTTTATTTATTATTTTTAAATTAATGAACAGTGTGTCAGGGACTTAAAAAAACTAATGATATCAAGATTTTGTGTAAAACAAATATTTAGTTTAAAATGAAACAGCATTTTTAAATATGCCCTAATTAAATGTTTTACACATTTCGAAACAGAAGAGCTATAATTTCCACAAACGTCTAATTCGTTGGTTGTCTGAAATTTATATTTTTTTTGCCAGATATCTCATATATCAGCTCTTTACTTTATACATCCCAGGTAATCAAGATTGAATTTCATTGTCACTTTAGTGTCTCTAAGTAATCTAAGGTGTAGTTACTTTAAACCTCTTTAATACCCACGAAATATTCGTCGCAAATTCGCCTCAAAATTGTATATTCTGGGGCCTTATGAAATTCTAAGACGATCTAGATAAGTATGTCCGTCCGTTCGTCTGTCTGTTGAAAACACGATAGGACCCAAACGAAAGGAGCTAGCAGGCTGAACAAATACTCTATTTTCATAAGGTTTATTTGGTATTGAAAATGGGCAATATCAGTCCATGATTCCACCTAGCTCCCATACAAATGTTCCCCCGGAATACTGTTTGAGCACTCATAAATATTGTTACGAAATTGTACTTGAATTTAAATATAACGATTTTAACGGCAGATTTAAAAGTAGTAACTGTAACATATCTTTTGCATTATTAACATTGAATAAAAAGCATTCAGTTGACCATTGATCGTAAGTATGGCAAAGCTGTTTGCTGCGACCGTATATTCGAATTCGAATATTCAGTTAAAGAACATTGTAGAAAGTACACCACAGATGGCGTATGTGTTAGAAAGCTCTAGACAGTTAAAGAGCAATCTAGAGTGCAGATGGCAGTGTTAAAAGTCCCCATCCATACTGTGCAACATATGCTGCAAAACATTTGAGTTTGTTGATGAAAGGGGAAAGAGGAATGGAAGAGGGTACTCTGTTTCATGTACATGAAGTTTTTGTTGAGTTCTGTACAGAAATGTCAAAACCTGAAAAGCAAAAACTTCACTGTGTGGACACGAATGCAGTTTCAAAGGAGAATTTAAAAATGTTTTGCAGCAAAATGCAGTCGTTAAAGAGTTTATCAGAGACGCTTTTCGAATAAACATCAACTGAGTGCCTTAAAGTGTGCTGTATTTTTCAAGTGAATTCGTGTACATTATAAAGTGTGTCTTTATTTCTGCAAATTTATAAACGTGTATAAAAAATCCATTGAGTGACTATTTAATTCTGTTGTTGTACATTTAAATAAATAAAGAGTTGTTACAATTTTCAAAACAACTAAACGGCTTTTATTTGCAATCAAAAGTATCCGGTTTATTTAAAGGAAATAAACCAACGTTTTGAAAAGGTTGAAACGTAACAATATGTTCATTATACGGCAATCCTGATAAAATTTTGCACAAATTCTTTCTGAAGTACTCTAAAAGTATGGCGAAATTTGTCGCTATCCCCCTTTTTTGGCCCCCCCTCAGAAAATGACTTGAACATTCGAATTGTCTTATAATAATTAATATCGCGATGAAATTGGACATAACATGTTTTATATGACCCCACAATAAATCTTTCTATCAACTTTTGTGAGGATCGGTCCATAAATGACCCTACACTCCATATAATACCTATATTATACTGCACTTTAGAAAGTATGTAGTTCGTTTACCCTCCAGAAATAATGTATTGGAGAGTCAATTGCCTACAGTTGTCATTTTGTAATCCAGAGTTTAGTCTTTTTAATCTATGTAGGATCATTTGAATTCTTCAGAATATTACGAAGTTGTCTTATATTTTGGTTTACAACTACTTTTATACTTAACCAATTTTGTTGATTTTCAATACCAAACAGCTTAAGACGATGATGAACATTATTGGTTAATTTCATGGATTTTGGGTTCGTGAATGTGATTTACACAAACAGACGGACGGACATAAAATGTTTTTTTTTTAATCAGACAAATGTTAACGATATATTTGTCATTATTTTAGTGGAGGAATTCACACAAGAATTGGCTTTAAATTTTGTAATACCCAAAGTTTTAGAGTAAAATATACAACAAAAATTTAAATTACAACAATCAAGCCTACAACAACATGATTGTTTATACACATTACATCAACAAGCTAAGCAGCAACATCAATATTGATTGCTTTCGTTACAATTTAAAAACAACAATTTTGTTCGAAGTTGTCTTACATTTTCTTTTATAACTTCTGTTTTGCTAAACCAATTTGGCTGATTTTCAATACCAAACCACTTAGGACAATGGTAAACATTCTTGTCGAATTTCAATAACTTCGGTGGTGTATTGTTGTTGTGCGCGTGATTTACACAGACATATTCACAGCATTTCATTATAACCAAGAATATTTATATTTTTAAGGGTATCAAATGAGTATTTCTAAGTATTATACATGGAACGATTAAATTTACCAAATTCACCACAAGCGGTGGTAGATATAAAAAGAAAAGTTTTGTGGAACTAATTGAAGAAAATTTAAGTTGGGCTATATAAATTCGAATTATTAATCGTAATCCTTCCTTCTCAGTCGACTTCCTTTTGCTAGAACCGAAAAAATCTTGTCATTTTTATATAATAATCTAAAAATTATGTCAGACAGATATTTTTTACATTCAGAGAACCTCAAAAGTGATTAAACACCACAAATTATTTGATTTTTTTCAGATAATGAAAAAACTAACCATCTAACCATCGATTACAATTTAACAGTTTCGGTTTGTTGGAGAATGGGCTGAATAATAGATTCGGCTCGGAAAAACAAGATTTAAGTCGGACTATAATGATTATCATGATCATGATAAAAAATTAAAATATTCACTGGTATCAGACAAAGAGAATATCGTGCCATTTCTAGCTCATAAGTCAGCAATTTATTAAACGATTTTGTTGATATTTAATAGTAAAACTCTTGAAAGTATTGTGATATATTGAGGCTGGAAATAGATGGCTAGGTTATTTAAAAGATTTGGATATGCGATTTCCATTAACATACAAAACATAAACAAATAAAAGAAACTTATAGTTTAATACAATTTACAGAAATACACACAGCCTCAAAAGTGAGTAAACACCCGCTATTTTTTTAATTTTGTTAGGATCATAAAAATCATTATATCCGATTTACATCTTTTTTTCACAACCGAATCTATTATTCAACTCAATCTCCAACAAATCGAAACATTAAAATTTTAATCGATGAATAAATTTTAAGATTTTCATAATCTTAAAAAAAATCAAATATTTTTGGTGTTTACTCACTTTTGAGGCTCACTGTATTTATTTATTAAATGCAATAAAGAAACATTTTTTTTATACCCTTCAGCTTCGTGAGAAGGGTATATATAAGTTTGTCATTCCGTTTGTAATTTCTACATTTTTCATTTCCGACCCTATAAAGTATATATATTCTGGATCCTTATAGATAGCGGAGTCGATTAAGCCATGTCCGTCTGTCTGTCTGTCTGTCTGTCTGTCTGTCTGTCTGTCTGTCTGTCTGTCTGTCTGTCTGTCTGTCTGTCTGTCTGTCCGTCTGTCTGTCTGTCTGTCTGTTGAAATCAATTTTCTGAAGGCCCCAGATATCTCCGGGATCCAAATCTTCAACAATTCTGTCAGACATACTTTCGAGAATTTTGCTATTTAAAATCAGCAAAATCCGTCCATAAATAACGGAGATATGAGCAAAAATCCGAGACAACCTCTGAAAATTTCATCAAAAAACACAATGTATTGCATGCTTTGACAAAAAAACAACAAAACGTATGTTTGGATGTGCAAGTTTTGTGTATTTTGTTTTTTTTTGTGTTTTGTTTCTTTTGGCATTGTTGTTGTTTTTTATACAACTAAACGTTTGTTTGGTTGTGTGTTGGTTTTTTTGACAAAAAAGCAACAAATCGTATGTTTGGACAAAAAAGCAACAAATCGTATGTGTGTTTTGTTTCTTTTGGCGTTGTTGTTTTTTATACAATTAAACGTATGTTTGGACGTGTGTTGGTTTCATTGGCTTGCGTATTTTGTTTTTTCTTTTGGTGTTTTGTTTCGTTTGGCGTTGTTGTTGTTTTTTGTGTTCTTGATAAATTTAGGATGCTGTACGCTGAAAGTGGGCAATGTACATACATATGTATATACTAATTATAAAAAATAATAATGCATCCACAACAAAGGTGAAGGGTATATAAGATTCGGCATAGCCGAATATAGCACTCTTACTTGTTCTTATTAAGATCACTTACTGTTCTACATATCTAGAATTTAATAGTTTCTTTTTGAACATGTTTAAATTAATGAAAACCTTTTATTTTTATTTTTTTTGTAAATTTTTTGTTGACCCTTAAACACAACTCTTTTAACACAATGTCAACTATTTCGACAATTTGCAAAGATAGTACTATACTATACCCTGTAAAATGGGGAAAAAACACAAAGACCAAAAAAAAAAAATTAACAACAAATATTGGAGAATAAAACGAAACAAAAAAATAAAAAATAACACTACAAACCAAACATGATGTTAAAATTTATATTTTTTTCTTGTATTTTTTATGGCTGCTGCTGCATCATGCTATGGTTTGGGAAAAACAGCTCCTCAACTCAAAAGTAAAATACAATATATGTAAAAAAAAAATTGGTTATTTCAACCAAACGAGCGTAAATTGTTAAAAAACACTAACACTACTACTGGTCTTGAAAACACTTCAAGATGCAGCAGCAGCAACCAAAACAGCCAAAAACCAACCAACCAATATTGTAGACAATATTCATACAACACCATAACAGTACTATACAAGTACTCGCAGCACTCGTTCCTACTCGTTTTCAGTCATTCAGAATAGTCAGTCATGAGTTGCTTGTATAGTATGTACTTGTTTGCTGCTGATGTTGGATGACTTTTACAACATTTTGGCAATTAATTAAAAAAAGTGTTACTTTGTAAAATTCATACAATTTGTTGTAAAATATTGCTACCGAAAAAAAGAAGACTAGAAGCAAAAAAAATTGTTGCAGATCTTTTGAAATAAAAAAAAACGTAAAAAAGCAGCACAGTTTTTAAACATGGCAGACAGCAACTGCAAAATAACTATGTAAACTTTATTTACCATACTGCTAAATAAAGTAGGTCTGGTGATTTATGGTTTTAGGAAGGCCTTATTTAAGTTAAATTCAATAGTAACACAGCAATAAAAATTGCAAGCAATAAAAGTTGCTTAAGTTTAGGAATAGTTATTTCACAGAAAAATAATAGCAACACATATTGCTGAGTTTTATTAATATTTTCAGGATTCAATAAAATCATAGCAACAAGAATTTGAAAGTTGCTGGAGTTTTATTAATATTTTAACTATTTTGGTAAGCAATAAAAGTTGCTCAATTGTTATTTAATAAGAAAGTAATAGCAACTTGTGTTGCTAGAGTTTTATTATTTAGAAAGTTTAAAGCTTTTTTGTAGACAATATAAGTTTGTGTTTGAGAAAATATGTAAAAAAATGAAAACATTATTAAATGGAAAAATCACAGCAATAAAAGTTGATGCAGTTTTGTAAGCATTTCCACGTAGTTTGATCATCAAACCTACAACAACATGATTGTTTATACACATTAACCAGACACATTATACCAACAAGCTAAGCAGCAACATCAATATTGATTGCTTTCGTTTCAACAACAAATTTTTTTCAAGGTTGTCTTACATTTTGTTTTATAACTTCAATTTTACTAAATTGATTTGGCTGATTTTCAATATCAAACAATTTAAGACAATAGTAAATATTCTCGTCTAATTTCAATAACTTTGCTTTTGTATTTTTGTTGAGAGCTTGATTTACACACACAGAATGTCATTAGGACCAAGAATATTTATATTTCGAAGGGTCTAAAGTGAGTACTGCTAAGTGCTGGAACGATGAAATTTACCACATTCACAATAAGTGTAGGCAATATAAATTGCTGTTTGAGAAGATATACAACAAATTAAAACATTATTAAATGGAAAATTTACAGCAACAAATGTTGCTATTAGTAAAAATATTGGTATTTTTTTTAGCAACAAATGTGGCTTTTGGGTTAAAACAATTCTTACTTAAAAAGGATTATTGTCATAGTAGCAACAAATGTTGCTGTTATTGGAATATTTCCATTAATCTCAAGGCAATTGTGGCAAGCAATATATGTTGCTACTTGAACATATTAACATAACATTAAGGATTAAAGTTGAGTGAAAGCAAAAAAAAGTTGCTGATATTGTTATCGACTTTATTTGACTTTAAATAGCTCCGGAATTTCAATTAAAATAAAGACTTTTAAGCATTTATGCTACTGAAAATAATATTAAACCTTAAAAATAAAGATTCAAACTGTTTCAATGCATCTTTAAAAGGTCTTGTTTTTGAGTGAAAGCAACAAAAGTTGCTGGTGTCGTCTATAAGCATTTTATTCACTTTTAAATAAGTCTAGTGTATCTTACAATAAATGTTTAAGCATTTCTGGCACCAATAAAGACTAAAACTGTAACAAAAGAAATAAAGTTGCCAGCAACTCTGGACCCAGCTTAAAATTAAGACCTAAAGCAACAAAAACTTTAAAAGTTGTAGGCAGCTTTTGATTAATTTTGTCAATTTGTTAGGATTTCATTCAATAAAAGTTGCCAGCAACTCTAGTTATATAATAAAATAGGATCCTACCTTTACAGCAGCTTTAGATTATTTCATTTGATTTAAACTATTTTTAAGATTTCTAATTCTGAAAATAATATAAAGTTTAAAAACCATTATATTACTTAAGACGAAAAAAGCAATAAATGTTAACAGCAACTCTGGACTCTCATTCTTAAAATTTAACTAATAATCATATTAAACTTTAATACTTAAGATTCAAAACATAAAAAAAATATTCAAAAGTTCTTGAGCGAAAGCAACAAAAGTTGCTGGTATCGTCTTTAACTACAATCATTTAATTTGCTTTCAAATAGCTGTACTACATCTTACAACGAATGTTTAAGCATTTGTGGCACTAAAAAGTCTATGAAAAATAAAAATTTAGATCAATACTATAACAAAATTGCCAGCAACTCCGGGTCTAAGTATAACAGCTTAAAATTAAGAACTAAATCAACAAAAACTTTAAAAGTTGTAGGCAACTTTTGATTAAGCATTAGAACCACTTTAGAGTTTTTATTTGCCTTGCATGATATTTAAGATTTCATTCAATAAAAGTTGCCAGCAACTCTGCTTATATAAGAAAATAGGATCCTAGCTTTAGAGGAGCTTTAGGTTATTTTGATTTAAATTTGAGTTAAACTATTTTTAAGATTTCGAATTCTGAACGAAAGCAATAAATGTTGCCAGCAACTCAGGACTCTCATTCTTAAAAAATGTAAATAAAAAGTTGCTGGCAAGTATTTGCATTGCTTATCAAACAAGTTGCTAGCTTTAGGTGAGGTTTTTAGGCGGTTTTTTTAAGCTTAAAAAGTTGCTGGCAAGCTGACAAGTTGCCCGCTTTACAACAACTTTGCCATAACTATCGAGCTGGCAGCTCTTTTTATCCTCATTTAATCGTATTTTATAGTTGTTTTCTTTATCCCTAAAAGGAATTGCCTGCAACTTGTATTTATTTTTTTTTTATTTGATGTCCTCTTTAAAGTTTTGCTATGTAGTTGTTTATCACATTTACAACTTTTTTTTTATACAAAAATCAATACTTTGTATTGTTTGTAATGTAACACAGAAAATGTGTGTGTATATTTTAAAACAAATTTTATTTAAGGGTCTCCAATGTAGAGTGTGTGAACTTTTCATTTGTCTCTTTACATTTCAGTTGTTTAGTACAAATTTTCAAGCAGAATTTCCGTTTTGTGTAACATTTGTTATCGTTTTGTTTCGTTTTAACTTAATTTTAACAATTTTCTTTTAAACAATTTTCGTTTGAAAATTGCTATCGCGTTTTACTTCCGTTTTGGCAACAAATTTCTTTTTTTCACTTTTATTATATTAAACATGTAGAAAGAAACACAGTCCGTATTGTTTTGTAAGCCGGTTACACTTAGTTTAATATTTGTTTTAGTTATTAGTTTTGGCAAAATGTCTTTAAATGGTTGTTAAATTTGTCTCTAATGCTTCAGTGTTTTCGGGGTTTTGGTTTGGGGGCGTCAGAGAGAGAGAGAGAAAACACACATTTTGTTTTAGTGACGTGGCCGTATTGTCTTGGTAGCGAAAAGTTTTCTTGTTTGAAAACTAAAGTTAAATATTTGTAAAAGTATTAGGTAAATTCTATATAAAATGTTTTAGTATAATACTTTTTCTTTTGCCATGGATTTCTTTCTGTTAAATTGACATTAAATATTTAGGTCCAATATGTTTAGAAAATAAAAGAACAGAGTAAAAATAAAAAAAAAACAGAAATGTGTTAGTAATTCATTAAGGTCATTGGAATCATTGTAACTGACATTTTCTACTAGCTACAGGATGGTCCTTCGAAGCACTTTTATTGCAGTTGCCAAGAAAAATAATTATGTTGTATTTAATTTGATGGCATTTGCTTAATGATATTTGTTTTGTTAGGTTGTTAAAGTTAATTTTTTTTATACGATTTTAAAGTCATTTAATCTTAATGAACTGTAAATAGTTTTATGTGTTTTCGCTTGACGTTTAGTATCATTTTAATTTAATTAAATTTTTTTTATACTAATACTTTTTTAACAAAACTTTGTTATATGAAAATGGTCCTTCGAACTAAATCAATAATTTTTATAAATTCTCGTACTATAAGTAAAACAGATATATTACTGAATCTTCAATCCTAAATTTCCATTGACGTTATGGAACTTTTAACTTTATAAAATTTTGGTCACACTAAAGAGGATTTGGATTTAAATTGGATTCTTCGGATACACTCAGTGGATTTAAATTGAAGTGAATTTCGAATTCAGACTTTACTATATTAAGTTAAGTTTTCTATGAAGTAGTTTGCTCTTGGACATAATGTCACTGGTTGATATCTGTAAAAATTATGGATTTTATTTTGTTGTATCATAAAGCCTCTTTATATTTAAACTAAATGATTTTTCTCAAACATAAATTTAAATTATTATTTTTCAAATAGGGGTAAATTCAAACTATTCTTTTATATTAGAGAAAATGTTTGAAACCTTTGAAAGTACAAATGGTCCTTTGAACTAAAATTTGGTCAGATTAGGCCCTTAGCGCCATGGATATTTGGCTTAGCTGTCGATTCGGCTGGTTGCCCGGGCTTTATATACGATCCTAATTGATCCATTTTTCATCCTATTTCAAAGAATTTTATATTTTTGGAAAGAGCTCGGCAATCGTGTGGTATTTATCTCCTATAATTTCAAAATTGAAATTTTAAAATTTTGCCATTCTTGGTTCTTTTTTTAAAAATATAGTACTTTTGGACCGAATGGACTCGATTTTTTTTTGTTAATTGGACAACTAAGTTAATAATAATATACAAAAGATTTCAGAGCAATAGCAATTACGGGTCCAATAAACGATTTTCAATTTAAAAATTCAAAAAATATTATATTTTTGCTGTTTTTTTGGTTGACAAGATGACTCTTTTTTATTAAATAAAAAATTTCTTTAAGAACATATAACAATTTTATATTTTTCTGTAAGGTATCTTCACGGAGAAGATTTTGATATAAAAAACATGCCCTATTTTTCGAAAATGTCGCCTCTACACCCTTCAGAATTTAACCTATTTTTTTTTTATCAAAATTTCAACTTCGGGGCATATGTTATAAAATCCCACTGTTGCACTGTGGTTCCAAATCAAAATCTAGGTGGACAAAATTATTTGGCGGTCTTTTTATATAGAATTGGTGTCTCCGATTCCAAAAAAAATGTTTAAAAGATCAATATAAACTTTTTTTCAAGTTACAGTAGGGTCTAGATATACATACATATAAAAATCATTAATAAAAAATTTAAAAAAATACGTTTTCATGTGTTTCTGAAACTAAATTTTTAAAAAGATCTGTATTTACTATATTTCAAGTTACAGTAGGGTCTACATATATAAAAATCAATAATAAATAAAGAAATATTTCTAAAAATTCCATTCCGTAAAAATTAAAAAAAAAGTACTTCGGTGCTGGCGGCTGCAATTTTTTTACAAAGACATTCCCCAGAAGTTTCTTTAAATGATGTCTATAGTCATTGGACGGTCTTCGACGGTCTTTTTTTTTGGCAAGCTATATAATATTCTTAGAAAAAAAAAATATTAGTATATTTGACCCAAGTTGAAAGGCCCATAGATATAAGATATACACCTAATAAAAGCCTATAGTAATGTTTATCTATGTTTTGAAGTATGAATTTCTATATGGTAAAACAATTAAGATATATCTAATTTAGTAAAGCAGTAAAATATTAAAAAAAAAAATAACGAAAATATGATTCAAAATTTGTTGAACTTCTGGCGCTTCTGTCGAGAAAACGAAATGTCCAATTGAAAAACCCATTTGTATTGGAGGAGAGCAGATTTTCAGCTTCAGAAAAAACTTAGTTTTTCCAAATTCTGAAGATATCGATTTTCATAGTTTTGTCCACCTAGATTTTGATTTGGAACCACAGTGTGTTGGGATGATAAAACGGAAAACATGTTTGGAGACCTTGATGTGCTCCCTATTTATCCCCAAAGTATTTTTGCAGCCCCGAAAGAAATGTGGACCCTATGGGCAAAATTTTAAAAAAATACCATTTTTGGGATATTCACTCCAATTTTTAGGAATTGCGTTATTCCCTTTGACCTTTTGACAAGTTTTTTAAACTTTGTTATTTAGAAACGTTAAAAATTTCATTGCGTTTTATTAATAAATAAAGATTTTATTACATACTAGCTGTCCCGGCAAACGTTGTTCTGCCACACAAAGTATGACGACCCCCACAATAATAGTAATCCAGATATACAATAATAAATTTTTACTTTGTATGGGAGGTGCCATGCCGATTGCTCCTATATAGGTCAATTGTGAATCTAAACCATCCACTCAAACACAAATTTCATCGAAATCGGCCCAGCCGTTAAGGAGGAGTTCAGTTACTAACACACGTACAGAAGAATTATATATATAAAGATTACACATCTATTGAGTTTCTAAAACTAATAGGATTGCATATACTAAGACAAATTTTAACCACATTTATTCCGAACTATATTTTTTTATTTTTTTTTAGATAAGTTAATTTTTGGTCTTACAAAAATAATATCAAGACAATATCTCAATTAGAAATATGCCACTTTTTCATACTAAACAATTTGTATAAATTTCTTAATATTTTATTCAACAACAATGGTTCTGACTTCACATTAAAATATGAAAAAGTGCAATATTTTTGAAGCATTTGCTTAAAAGTTTTATTTCGAATATGGTCCTTCGAATGTTCAATATCATTGATTTAAAAAGAACGTACGATATTTTGAATACATTTCTCTTGCTAAAATTATGACTAGCAATTAATATGGTCCTTCAATACCATTTACCTTGAATTTAATTATTCTTGTTTTTATGGTCCTTCGAAACAATTTATAAATTTCATTACAATTAAGGTTTTTGTTGTTACACCAAACATTTAAAAAAATTCAATAATTTTGTTGTCAACACAAAGATTTTTAAATATTATGAAATGTCTTTCATATTAAATTTCGCCTTTAATATTATGGCAAATAATAATTTTGGGGGAAAAAAATTCAAAAAATTCTTTTGTTATATTTTTATGAAACTATACGTATTTATGCATATATATATGAAAATAATAATAAAAAAGAAATGAACAATTGTTAAACACAACAATTGTTGATTTTCATATGTTGCATATGCAACATACTATGAGCATAATATCCTACTACACATACCCAAACATACATATATATTTAATATTATATTGAGCTGAAATATTATGGTAGAATGCAAATATTCATAGAATCATTCATGGCTGGTAAGGTGGCTGTAGCAGCAATATCACAGCAACAAAACGAACCTTAAAGTCAGACATCATTGTAAAAAAAATAGGGAGAAAAAAATATTATAAAAACTCCCAGTCAAATGCAGTAAAATGATCAGAAATATATAAAAAATGTATATAAATAAAATGTGTGTATATAAAAAAAATAGTGATTAAACTGTATATTTTTGCATATAGTAAATGTAACTAGTACAGAGTATACTACAATAAATGTATTAAAAAAAATATATATATAAATACAAATATTAAATAAAACTCTAAAAAGATTTATACTTTTATATGGATATGTATATGAGGGAGAGAGTATTTTGTATATATATTTTTTTTAAATAAAACATGTATATATCACTTGTCCAATGTTAATAATTGTATGCACCCCAGCAAAAAAAATGTTGCTGACAGGGAATCAGTTACAACTGAATTTAATGATAACTTAAGAACTTCTTTAGATTTATAAGCTTTTATAAAAACTTTATGAAAGTAAGAAGAACAAAATTATTAAATATTAGCAGAAAAGAGAAAACTCGAAATTGCTAGCATTTATTTCTTCATTTATACAAATATTTTATCAAAAAATGTTGCTGACTTATAAGCAGTTATAGCCTATTTTACTAATTCTTAAGAAATAAAGCTTCCTCAAAAGCTTAAAAGAAAAGGTATCATAAAATAAGTTTTTCGATCTAAATAGAAAAACTTTAAAGCTTTCTAGTTTCCATGCTATATTCTCTCTAATCTCATTTATTTGTTAAAACTTTTGTAGAAATTCTCCTAAAGTTTTAATGGAATTAATATAGTAAGCACATACTGCTTACAAATCCTTCCTATTTCATGTTGCTGGGTAAAAACTGCTGACTATAGTTAATATCTGTATGTGTATTTATCATGTAGTGTAATATAAAATACCAAAAGTTATGAATATTTTATTTGCTTAATATGAACGCAATAATAAAAAAAAAACTGTAGTAATTTAAAATATATGAGAGAATAAAAATATCTGTATGGAAGGGAAAAAATCAAACAAATATTGAACATACAATTTAATGATGAAATGTGATATTTGCCACAACATTACACTGCTTGAATATATTTATATGAGTGAGCGGCAATAAAATATTGCCCCATGGGGAATTGAAATTGATAGTGTATTTGGTATTGGAGCCTCAACAAAACAATGGCTTACTACAAACAAATAGGGTTAAATTGAAGTAAAATTTGTGTTATATTGTATTCAAACAAATTTAAGAAATAAACAGAGATTTTGCAAGGTATTAAGCTGGAAAATCTTTTATTTTAGTCAGTAGTTTTTTGAAGAAAACAACTATTTAACTATAATTAGCAGAACTGAAGGATAAATATTGCATTTTTATTAATATACATTTGTTTTACTTGCTAAAATTATAAAGATCAATCGAAAGCTTTTCGTTGATTTTCAAATTAATGTACATATCGTCACCTAAAATGCAAAACAACGTATCATCAAAAAATTAGAAATTGATTTTATTATTGATTACGATTCAATACATCATATTGCATATGTTTATATTGATGATACGTTTTTTTGTTTCAGAAAATAACAATTCAAAAAAACGTAAGCCACATATCATAAAATGTGCTTTGAAAAAATTAGTTTTTTTTTCATAAAATATATTTCTAGAGTCATTGTAATTCAGATTTGAAAATTTTGTTTCAATATCTCAAGTAGTTTTCATTTTATATCGTTTTTTGCTTCTCCTATAAACTTATGAAAAGTGATGTTACGTTATTTTGCATTTTAGGTGACGATATATTGAAATTTATCTTGATTCTTCTTGTTACAACGGGCTGCTAGCTCCTACCTCGCAGTCTTAGCTATCTGCAATATAAGCAATCAATAATGGGCCTTCGAACCATATTTAATTGGTTTTCAAAACAATACATTTTGAATGAATCAAAATAGTCTTAAGAAAGCCAAATAACGTTGTTCCCTGAATGTTATTCGTTAGTTTGGCACAGGGTTCATATACATTGACCCTAAACGCTTTATATGACTAAAAATGTACAACTGAATCGGTTCGAAGGACCATTTTTAAAATCATTTTTAAAACTAAAAATTGCTTTTCGGCTGTAGTAAATAACAGCTAATTGAAAACACAAGGCATGTAATGTGATGTAATGTGGGTTCCAGTAGTACAAATATGGTCCAAACTTAAAATTCTATGGAGAGGTAAATATTTTAAAAATTTCTAAGTAAAATTATACATTTTTTAGACGTTTCTCATATCAAACAAAAAACTTAAATTTTGTGAAAATGAGCGGATTCACTTAAATGACAATAAATTCGAAATGAATCAATTGATATCTATGATCGTTATCTCATTTTGTTCCTATTACATGTGGCTTTGCGATAAAGCAATAAACCTGAACAATTTCTGCCGTTTTCGATTTTTCATGATTTTTTTAAAACAAAAAAAAATTGTTATTTTCAAGTAATGGTTGAATTTATTATTACAGTAAACTTCTGAGCCAATCAAAATGCAATGAATGTGAATGTGAAAATTTGTACACAGCATGGGGAAAATGTTTTAAAAATTCAATCAATCTAAAGAAGAACATTACTACTCAATTTTATGTACATCAAACAAAAAACTTAAATTTGGGAAAATGAGCGAATTAACTTAATTTTTAATAAATTCGAAAAGAGTCAATCGATTGGTTTTTATCGATATTTCATTTTATTCCTATGACATGTGGCTTTGTGATAAAGCAATAAACCTGAACAATTTCTGCCGTTTTCGATTTTTCATGATTTTTTTAAAACAAAAAAATTTGATATTTTCACGTTAAAAATATATTTTTTGCTTGAAGTTGTTATTATAACTCCGAAACTACTGAGCCGATTAAAACGCATGTATATGTGAAAATTTGTAAATAGCATGGGGAAAATGTTTTCGAAATTCAATCAATCGAAATAAGAACGTTAACTACTCAATTTTATGTATATCAAACAAAAATTTAAAATTTTGTGAAAATGAGCGAATTCACTTAATTGTGAATAAATTCGTAGAGAGTCAATCGATTTTTTAATAGATATTTTATTTTGTTGCTATTATATGTGGCTTTGCGATAAAGCAATAAACCTGAACAATTTCTGCCGTTTTCGATTTTTCATGATTTTTTTAAAACAAAAAAATAGATATTTTCACGTAAAAAATATATGCTTCAATTTGTTATCATAACTCCGAAACTAGTAAGTCGATTAAAACGCAATATATAAATGAATTAAAGGTTATGTGAATTTAATAATATCAACTAACCTCTTTTGAGTTATCATTAATTATGTAGAAAATACACCTAACAAAATTTAAAACTTTACTTAAAAATTTAAAAAAATCTCTCCATAGAATTGAAAAATTTTACCATTTTTATACTTAGGTGCATCAATTCTATATAATGGTAATTCAAATATAAATCTAAATATTTAGCTTCTCATTAACAATTCAACAGAAATTTCCTTTTGGGGTACTTTTCAATTTATTTTTAAACATTATTTTTTATTTAAATTCTACCATCATTTAACACAAAAAACTGAAAATATAAAAAAATACTGCGGTTTGGCCAAAGAAAAATACAATAAAAATTTGCAGCAACAGCGACATCAACAGCGAAACAAAAAAAAAAGAAATAACAAACCTCATTTGCTGACTTTAAAAATACATTCATTCTTTTTTATTTTTTTTTGTTAATTGCATGGCTCTTGAAAATAAATTACTGTAATCAATTGAACTCTGGTAATGTAAAAATCAATAAAAATGCCATTTTTATCCAGCGACAAAATCAATTAAAAACTTTAAACGGAATGCAAAGTAATTACAATATGTGGGTGTATAAGCAGTCAGAGAGTGAGTGAGTGAGAGTAAAGCAGCTTGTTGCAGCACACATAAAACATAATCAGTTGCAACAAAAACAAAACAAACAAACAAACTGGTAGACGGACGCTGTTGCAAAACTACTACAATACAATTATAAAAACCTACTTAAAATGCATGTATGCAATGCAATTCATCTCCGAAACAATTTGTCCATAATTGCACGCACGTATTGAGCTTCTTCAACCATTTACTTAAGAGTGCACACACGCACATTTATATTTGTAATTATACATACACTTCCATTTGTATCTGTGTGTGTGTGTTCATTTGTGTAGAGGAATACGTGTGCTTATGGTCAGGAAGAGTTGTAAAGCTAAATACTTCAAAGGCATATCGAACATCAGGCAAAACAAAAAAAAAATGGGAAAAAATCATTAATGCCATACCACAGTTGGGAAAAAAATCAATCCTCATTGCAGTTAAGATGAAGAATGATGATCAATATCACAAAAAACTTGCACTGAGAGAAACAAATGTAAATTGAGTTCGAAAATAAATTTGAAGGTTCGAAGGACCATTTCAGATAGATTTTTTTTTTGGTGGATGGCAAAGATATTTTAAATGTTTTTGATTCTCATAAGTGCTCAATTGACTTTGACATCTGCGCCCCTATTAAAACCTGCATGCGGAATTCCTCAAGCAATTTGTTAGCTGTCAGTAGGATGAAGAAATATTTTTTAGACAGAAACGTAGTAACGTAGTTTTACGAAGAATCGTAATATTTACTCTGAAACGTAGTTTTTATAGAAACGTAGTTTCACAAAAACTTAGTTTTTATACAAAAACTTAGTTTTGACATTAAAATTTAGTTTTTACAAAGAAACGTAGTATTTACTTTGAAACGTAGTGTTTACTCACAATCGTAGTTTTTATACAAAAAACGTAGTTTTACCACAAAAACGTGGTTTTTACACAAAAACGTGGTTTTTACACAAAAACGTGGTTTTTACACAAAAACGTGGTTTTTACACAAAAACGTGGTTTTTACACAAAAACGTGGTTTTTACACAAAAACGTGGTTTTTACACAAAAACGTGGTTTTTACCCAAAAACGTGGTTTTTACACAAAAACGTGGTTTTTACACAAAAAAGTAGATTTTACACAAAAACGTGGTTTTTACACAAAAAAGTCGATTTTACACAAAAACGTGGTTTTTACACAAAAACGTGGTTTTTACACAAAAACGTGGTTTTTACACAAAAAAGTAGATTTTACACAAAAACGTGGTTTTTACACAAAAAAGTCGATTTTACACAAAAACGTGGTTTTTACACAAAAACGTGGTTTTTACACAAAAACGTGGTTTTTACACAAAAAAGTAGATTTTACACAAAAACGTGGTTTTTACACAAAAAAGTCGATTTTACACAAAAACGTGGTTTTTACACAAAAAAGTAGATTTTACAAAAAAACGTGGTTTTTACACAAAAAAGTAGATTTTACAAAAAAACGTGGTTTCTTAAAAAAAACTTAGTTTTAAAAAGTAATTTTTACACAAACACTTAGTTGTACACAGGAGAAAACAATTGTTTTTTTAGTACTATTGACGATTACATTCTTCGAAGGTTCGAAGGACCAATTCTAAGAGAATTTTCTATGAATAGCGACGATATTTGATATTGCTGATTCTCATATGATCTCAGTTGACTTTTACACCAGGTTCATTCCCTGTAGTCAGCCTAGAACCATATTCCAACACTCCTCCGGTATCGACAATTGCACTAGGAATAGAATAGGAATAGAAAATAACTACCTAGTCAGTAGTGCAACAGTCATGCATTTCATCAGCAGTCTTTACCCCCTGTCTATACTTCACAAATATTTATCATAACAATTAATGACGTTTGTTGTCAAGACATAGTTGTCTGAGCAAAAGCACTAACAATTTTGTCATAACGAAGCAATAATACTAATAAATGGAGACTCTACCTGATAATTTTTTATCTTGACAACGATTTTGACGTTAGTCATGATAAAAATTTATCAGGTATAGACAGGGGGTTACAACAAAATCCATAGTTTGTCTATAATACTGAAATATTATAGTACGGAAATGTAACATTTTTTCAGCACTACTAAAAATATGCTGAAATGCAGTTGGAAAAAAATTAATATTCGTTGCAGTTAAGAGAAAAAAATTTCATTAAGAAAAATAAATGAAATGAGTTAGAAAATAAATTTGTGGGATTCCAAGGTTCGAAGGACCAATTCAGACGGAAATGATTGTGAATAGCAACGTAGTTTGAAAGGTTGTTGATTACAGCAAGGTCTCTGATTATTTTACAAGAGTCCTTAGTAAACAATGATGATACCCGCCAGCATCCAGCTGGATAGAATCCTCAATGAATTTGACAATATAGATTTTTCATGGTTCGAAGGACCATTTTCAAATTACAAAGATTTCTGTTATTTGAATTGAGCATTTATATGTCTCTGAGTTTCCATTTTATGGAAAAAAAAACCATTTGCATGGTTCGAGGGACCATTTTAAAATTATAGGAAAATAATATTTTTTTAAATAACAAAATTTCTCAAACAAATTTGTTGAAAAGTTTTCCCACACTTTCAGGAATTCAGTATGTAAAACATTCAACAATATGCTTATTAAGATCCTCTAAAATTTATAATTACAAAGATTGATTGAGAATTACAAAGATGAATTCAGCTATGTTTCCATTTTGTGGTAAAACCATTTTCATGGTTCGAAGGACCATTGAATATTGAAAATTATATTTTTTTAACGTTGGCTATTCGAAAAAAAATCCTCAAAATTTCTCTCAATGTAGGTCTACAGTGTATTTCTCCCCCACTTCACAATATTTAAGTGCCACGAAGTGTATCACATAAAAACAACAATGAAACGTAACATAAACATCATCAGTAAAGCAGCAACAGCAAAAAACAAAATATAAATAAATAAATAAAAAAAACTTCAACATTGAAAAGCAAGAAAAACAAATAAATGCCTTCAAATAAATACCAAAACAAAAAAACGGAATTTTAAAACCCCAAAACCAGGGAAGCCAATGTAAATAGTAGCGCAGTAATTCATCAAATACTGCCACTGTTTTTTTCTACATTTTATTGAACATCATCAACATCCAACCATTCAAACATACATACGTCCTTCGGTATTACCGTACGTACGTCCGTCTGTCCGTCCCTACAACCATTCGTCAATCCATCGATAAGCGGGTGTATATTTTGTTTCAGCATACGCAGCACAGCATAGGATGTCGAAAGTTTGAGTAGAAAAAGTGTTGAATGAGAAGCTTGTTTTTTCTGTCAGTTTTTTTTCTGGATTTTTTTTTTAGAAAGAGAGCAGACATTAAAATAAACAAACATTACACCGACACTGTGTATACACACGATAATTGCGGCTCATTGGATACAAAAAAAGGCAAAAATAAAAAAAGATATGTTGGCTTGTTTTTTTCGGTTAAAATTTAGCAAAAAGCCATGAAACGCACATACGATTTCGAATAAAAATAAAAATTTAAACGAATTGAAAAATTTGCTGTGTTACGCGTGTTCAATTGATTGGAAATGTAGAACAATAAATGTAATGAAATAAAAACGCACATACTTAATACAAGTACTGTTTCAATAAAAACAATAAAAAAAAGTTTTTTTTTTTTGGCCATTTTAGTTAAATTTTTTGTTATCGAGAATCATGTACATAAATGTTATATTTATTGATGGTAGAAATAAAAAAGAAAATTTTAAAACATTTCCGATTTGTAACATTTGACTAATTTAGCAAACCCAGTGGGAAATTTCAGGGCCGTATTGACTTTACACATGAGCTCATACAAAAATCTGCTACAATTTTTCAAACCTTTTTGTCATTCACCAGGACAAAATCAGTAGTTCGTCATTAGTACAGAAAAATCTATTTACATTTCTTTCTGCAACATTTCAGTATTACTGACAACCACAAAAACTTAGGTATTTACACTAAAATTCATGTTTATACACAAAAACGAAGATTTTTACACAAATTCGCGTTTTTTCCAAAAAGCGTAGTTTCTACCAAGAAGAAACTAATTTTACACAAACACTTAGTTTTTACTCATAAACGTAGTTTTTACTCATATACGTAGTTTTTACTCAAAAATGTAGTTTTTACAATAAAAAATTAAGTTTGCACTCAAAAACGAAGTTTTTACACAAAAACGTTGTTTTTACCCTAAATCTAAGTTTTACACAAAATGTAATTTTTACACAAAATGTAATTTTTACACAAAATGTAATTTTTACACAAAATGTAATTTTTACACAAAATGTAATTTTTACACAAAATGTAATTTTTACACAAAATGTAATTTTTACACAAAATGTAATATTTACACAAAAACTATGTTTTGAACAAAATCGTAGTTTTTACACAAAAACTTATTTTTTACATAAAAACGTTGGTTTTATACAAAAATGTAGGTTTTACACAAAAACGTAGATGTTACACAAAAACGTAGTTTTTACACAAAAACGTAGTTTTTACACAAAAACGTAGTTTTTACACAAAAACGTAGTTTTTACTTAGTTTTTATACAAAAACTTAGTTTTTACACAAAAACGTAGTTTTTACAGAAAACTTTGTGTTTTCAGATAAAAGCTGGTTTTACAGAAAAACGTTCATTTAACAAAAAAAACTTTGTTTTATACAAAAACCTAGTTTTTACACTAAAAAAAAAGTTTTTATACAAAAACCTAGTTTTACACAAGAACTTAGCTTTTACACAAAGAAGTAGTCTTTACACAAAAACGTTGTTTTTACACAAAAACGTTGTTTTTACACAAAAACATAGTTTTTACACAGAAACTTAGTTTTTACACAGAAACTTAGTTTTTACACAAAAACGTTGTTTTTACACAAAAATCTTGTTTTTATACATTAAATGTTTTCGACGCTTCTTAGAATCGAGTTTAAATTTCGATCCCACCGTTGCTCATCCGTTGAGCAACATACGATGCTTAACTAAAATATAACCACATATGGATGTTAATAAAGAAATAACTAAAATTATTTTAAAAATTAAAAGAATTTAAAAAGTTAGAACAATAATTTTCTTAAATCTAATTAACTGTCTAAATATTTTCAATTCAATTTCGTGCTATTACTCACACATTTAGCACTAAATACATATTCATTGTCATACTACAATATTATCATGAAAATGATTTTGTAATTTCATTAAATTATTATTTATATTTATTTCGTGTTCTCTCAATTGACTTAGTAAATTATGACCAAATTTAATTATCACCCCTCACCTGCTCGCTATTATCTCAACAACATTTCATTGCAGGCATAATATTTTAAATAACTTGAATCTATAAAACTTTATTATTTAATAAAATTCAAAAGTGTTTTTCTCTGTTTTGTTTGTTGCTCTAAAAGTATTTTATTCCTTTGTCTAACACTTAATTTCCCCTCCCCCTACCACCATCATTTTCTTCATTTCATTCCTGCTCATTATCAAACTATTGTTGGTGGAATGGACAAAAAACTAAATGAATGAATGAGACTGAGGAAAAAAGTTCAAAAGTTTAATTACCATTTTCAGCAAAGGAATTTCATTTCAAAATCTATTGCCATCATCATTAACATCGTCAGCATCAGAAGCAGCAGCCAGCAACTTCATCAACATGTTGGTGTTGTTGTTTTTGCGAGTGATTTGTATAAGACTCTTTTCATTTCATAAAAATAATATTAAATAACGAATGAATAATGTAGCCGTGTATGATTATGATGCCATTTATAAAGAAAACTGTCTAAAGCAGAGCTGGGTTCGATATTTAAGTATAAGGGCCAAATGCTCACAATTAAAACTAAAATCTATTTACATATTAAACATTTTTAAATATTTACAGTTTATTCTCTATTCATAGCTGTCTCTTTACGCCCCTTTTAAGACTTTCAATCAGAAAGATGATGATTAGTTTCTCCAATAACAACATGTTCTTTATGTATCAAGAAAACTAAAACTATTTTAGATATTTTATAGTTTTTGTTGTAAAGAAAAATTGTTGTACACAAGAAAAAGGATACTTTTCCAAATTGTTATTCACTTAAACAAATTGATTAGAAAGAGTTGTAAAATTTCTTAATTTCAGCCAAATAAAAATTTATAGTCCTTTTTTGGTATTAAAAAAGAAAACAATAAAAATAAACAACAAGAATATCTACAGTTACCGAAACTTTTTGTTCTATACTTTTTAACTTAAAGAACAAAACATTTACTGATTAAGGTCAATTTGAAACACTTTATGGACACAAAGTCATTTTAAACATTGTTGTATGCTTTGATTTTTTTTACAAGTTTGCAGCAACTTGCCGTAAAAAGTTTTTGTCTTCATTCTTTCCACAAATTTGCCGCAGTGTAATAATGCAATACATCTTTTGAGGCAGAAAGCTTTTATTGCATGGGTGGCAAAGGCAGTAGAGAGAATGGGTTATAAAAACCCAAAAAAGGCGCAAAACAACAAAAGGGTCGCCGTCATGTTTCAAGAGCTAAACAATGAAATAAATTGAATTTATTTAATGTTGTTTGTTGGACTAGTAGTCATTGAAAAGGGTTTAGTGATACGTTTTTAACACAAAAACTTTAAATAAACAACGGCAGCTAGCACGAACCAACAATTGTAAAATTCAAATCACAAGAATTTTTAGCAGAAGATGGCCTGAACGGTCGGCCAAGTTGACTGAAATAAATGTTTGCACAAAATGTGGAGGCGTTAGAAAGAGTTTTATTTTTACGATGCTACTAAAAGCAACAATGAAGTGAATTGAATTAGAACAAATAAGGGGCGCCCATATTCGGCAGTGTCGAACCTGAGGACCACTTCGTATCAAATAAATGTTTAATGAGTAAATGTAAAACACAGACTTAGTGAACAAATTGTGAAAAAATCGAGTTTATGCGAAACATTTTTGATTTGGTAAAAATAGCGTTTTTGATTAAATATCGATTTGATTAAATTCTGTATGAAAAATACGTTTTTGAGTAAAAACTAAGTTTTTGTGTAAAAACTAAGTTTTTGTGTAAAAACTAAGTTTTTGTGTAAAAACTAAGTTTTTGTGTAAGAACTAGGTTTTTGTGTAAAAGATACGTTTTTGTGCAAAATCTATGTTCTTGCGTTAAACCTACGTTTTTGTGTAAAACCAACGTTTTTGTGTAAAACCAACGTTTTTGTATAAAACAAGGTTTCTGTGTAAATACTACGTTTGTGTGTAAAAGCAACGTTTTTGAGTAAAAACTTCGTTTCTGCGTAAAAACAAGATTTTTGTGTAAAACAATGTTTTTGTGTAAAAACAATGTTTTTGTGTCAAAACAATGTTTTTGTGTAAAAACAATGTTTTTGTGTAAAAATAATGTTTTTGTGTAAAAATTATGTTTTTGTAATTATTGTGTAAAAACTGCGTTTTAACTACGTTTTTGTGTAAAAATGCACTTTTTTGTGTAAAAACAAAGTTTTTGTGTAAAAACTACGTTTCTGTATGAAAAATACGTTTTTGAGTAAAAAAAATGCACTTTTGTGTAAAAAAAAATTTATGTAAAGACAAAGTTTTTTGTAAAAACTACGTCTCTCTTTTTGTTTAAAAACTACGTTTTCGTGTAATAATTAAGTTATTGTGTAAAAACTACGTTTCTGTGTAAAAACTAGGTTTTTATGTTTTGTTAAAACTCTAAATATTCTACGAAAATTACGAATTTAAGTAAAAAATCCCACAGGAAGCACATATTATGCCAATTTACTGAAACTATAACACTCCTATTGCAAAAAATAATAGAAATTTAAAAGTATTTATTTACTCTTTAGCCAGTTTTTTAAGCTAAGCAAACACATAGACTCCAAAAGAACTTTAGCAAATTAGTAAGAAGAGAAAAAAAACCCAGACACAAAGACACAATAGTGGGCGTGTACCGGCTTTTTTTTCCAAATCACCCCAGTTTGAAATTAATTCTATGCTCAATTTAGATTTTTTTGTTGTTGGTACAATTTTCTGTGGCGTTTTTGTCTAGTGATTGTTGTTGTTGTTGTTAATCTACGCTAGTTGAAAACATACTCTTGAATTAAATTGAATTGATTAATGGATGCAAATGATTGAAAACCAAAAAACCATTGCGTCGTCAAAAGCTTTCAGCAGCATCATCAGGCTTTTAACAATCAGCAATAGCATCATCATCGTCTCCACATACATGATGAGTTGTATCATCACCACCGCCATCACCATCATAGACGTCGCCATGCATATTCAGAGTTCTTTTTTTTTGCTGGTATTTTTGGTTCTTTGGATTTATTTACAATATTGTATGGAAATTGTTTTCCTGTTCACAGTTTTGTTATTTGTAGCAATTCATACCCCCAAATAAGAAACAAGTATCGGACTGAATGACCGTTCCTCCCTCCATTCTTGTGTTCATTTGCTTTTGCGTTTTGTTTGTTCTCTATTCCATTCATCAACTTTTTACACGTGATGAGTGAGGTCTATTCACGAACTTACTTTCAAAAATTGTAAGTGTAGGGATGCAGCTGAAAATATCAAGTTATTTCTAGTGTTTTTCTTTTATTTTTTTATGTTGGTATTAATTCTTTGTGCTTTATGGTTAATCAAAAGAGGATTAATGAAGCTGAAGATCAAACTGGCTTTGAAATGAAATATAATGTAGTAAAGCTTCAATAAATAAATTATAAAGCCAGCAAACAAATTTTACATAATATTTTATTTCGAAGGAATAATTTCATTGATGAGTACACAGAAAAAATTATATTTCGATTCAAACATTTATCCCATATTGAACTGGTTTCAATTATTTCATAATTAAATCAAGTATTCATTTGCTCAAAAACAAAATTTCTTGATATTTTCTATTGAATTTTGAGTTTTGAATTTGATTATTTTGACAATTGAATATACAATTTTCGTTATTGGTTGAATTTCAAATACAAAAATTATTGAATAGATAATTTTCGTAATTGAAACACAAAAAATAACAAAAATGTGTTTTCAATTACGAAAATTTTCTATTCAATAATTTTTGTATTTGAAATTCAACCAATAACGAAAATTGTATATTCAATTGTCAAAATAATCAAATTCAAATGGCATATTTCGTCGTATGGCTTACGGAGAGTGTGGCCTAGCCAGTTGTATTTTCTTCTTCTGATTTGCGTATTGATGTCATCCTGCTCAGAGATTTGTAGTAGTTGTTCATTTGATATTGTTCTTGGCCACCATATTTTTAAGATATTGCGCAGACATCTATTCGTGAAACTTTGTAGTTTACGTTTAATGGTTTGGTTTACCAACCATGTTTCGGAGCCATAAAGAAGTATCGATTTTATACAAGCGTTGTATATGTGTATCTTCGTTTTTGGTGAAAGGGCGTTAGATGTCCAGACGTTTCTCAGATTGTAAAACGCTGCCCTTGCCTTATGTATTCGCATATCTACGTCGTCAATTGCGCCGCCGTCGGGTGTGATGTTGCTTCCAAGATAGCAGAAATTATTAACATGTTGAATTGGGTTGTTGTTTAGAGTAAATGTTGTCGGTTGATTACTTTTTACTGCGATGCACTTAGTTTTTGCTGCGTTTATACGTAAACTAAATTGTTCTGCTCTTAGGGATAGGTCATCAATCTTCCTCTGCATGTTGTCCTTCGTCGTGGCAAATAGGATAATATCGTCGGCGTATTCTAGGTCTTCCAGTTGCTGGTTTATTCTCCATTGGATACCCATGTTTTGATGATCTAATATATATCTAATAGTTTTACAAATAATTACATTATTATTAAGCTGGAATCATAATATGTTTGGGCTCAACCATAAGATGTAATTTTAATAAGATTCTTTTATTCTAATTTAGAAGTAATGAGCACGTGATTCGCTTGAATTTATTACATATTCATGGAATTTTATTGCATTTCTTAATACGTTTCTAAATCCCACTTTATATCCTTTTAAAAAATACTTTTGCCTGCTTTAAAACTTTATACATTTAAGTGTAAATTTCTGTTTAGGTTTTATGAATGTATATTAGGATGACCCCGTTTGTATGGAGGAAAAATAAGGTGTCGATGTTCCCAAATCAAATGAAAATTTAGTTTGTTTGAGGGGATCATTTCTTTAAATATTTGTCCTGAAGTCAGTATTTGATGGACTGGATCGAAGTATAAAAACCTTATCTTTTAAGGTTTTTATGTTTTTCTTCCTACTTTTTGAAAAAAAAACCTTTGAAATATTAGTATCATGCGAAAGGCCTTTCAATAACGTAGCAGAATTTTTCTGCAAAGCGTAAAAGGGGGAAGTTTTGCTTTAATCCTTTAATATGAAAAAATGGGCCGGCTCAGCACACCGATTGCTCATCAAAGGTTTCAACTTGCGAGAGATGGTTTGTGCGGTTCAGAAGTGGTGATTTTGACACGGAAGACAAAGGTGTCCAAGGCCAGCTAAAATAGTTTGAATATCAGAAATTGGAGGCATTACTCCATGAAAAACTCAACAACATCTTGCAAAATCATTGGGAGCTACTCAAGCAGCAATTTCAAAAGTTTTCGGGCAGCAGAATTCAACAAAAGCACAGAACTTGGTTGCCATACGAATTGAAGACGAGAGACTTGGAAATTCGATTTTGTATGTCCGAAATGATGTTTGAATGCTATAAAGGAAAATCATTTTTGCACCGAGTCATTACTTGCGTTGAAAAATGGATCAATTACGATAACCCGAAGCGTAAGAGATCGTATGTGAAGCCCGTCCAATCAGAGCCAAATATCCAATGGTCTATGTTTGGTGGGAGCAAAAGGATCCTATCTATTATGAGCTGCTAAAATCTGGCCAGGCCATCACAGGGAACCTATACCATACACAACTGATTCGTTTGAAGCGATCCCATAATATGCGGCCAGACATGAAAGGGTAATATTCCATCACGTCAACGCTCGGTCACATGTTGCAATACCTGTTAAAAAGTATTTAGAATAGTAGTCGGACTAAAAGACTAACGTTACTGACTGATTCATCATCGCACAGCCCAAACGACTGAAGCTAGAAGCATGAAATTTTAACGGTGGGTTCCTCCGAATGTTTAGGGGATAAAAAAGTGTAAAAACGGGTACCTTATATCTTCAAAACTAATAAAGATACAAAAAAAACTTAAAATTGCATGTTACTCCATTTAAAAAATAAGCTGACAGGTGTTTCGTAGTTTTTCGAAATTCGAACCTTTTAGGGGAGAAAGCGGGTAAAAACTATATTTTGGTACTTTTTTGCCACCCTATGTATCTTTTAAACCAATAAACATAGAAACAAAATTTAAATCGTATTCTTTACTTATTAAAAAATAAAAAAACATAAGTTTGGTACTTTTTGAAAATTCGAACCCTTAAGGGATAAAAATTGTGTTTATTTTTGTACTTTTTCATAAAATATGTTTTTCTATAATGACCTCACACCACGATACAGAAATTTATTTGAATACAATTTTAACACCGCAATGGGGATAAAAAAGGTACCAAAAAGGGGATAAAATCGGGAAAATACATTGTATTGCAAATTATTAAGACAATTTTGATAATTTTTGTAACATTGGTTCCTGGATTCCTAGAAAAATTAACTAACAGGTTGTTAATTGGAACTCGAGTGCCGAGGTGTATATTGGGCCAAATCCGGGTAAATAGTTTGGTACTTTTTTAAAAACATATTCACCCTTATAGTGGTTGGCGTAAACGTCTTACGCCTACGACTGTTTCGTACTAGATTAAAGATAAAATGCAAACTGTTTCTTTAATGTAGTACGAAACTGTCGCAACATGTCGTAGGCGTATGACGTTTACGCCAACCACGATAAGGATGATTTATTCTTGGGCACATTAACACAGATTTTAATTGTTTGAGAAATGTCTGTAGCATAAACAATTTTTGCGAAATGGAATATTTTTAAATTTCAAACTTGAGGGGTGTTCAAGGAAGAAAAGGGAAATTGGTACTTTTCTCCTAATGGTACTTTTTTAATATTTTAAATTATTTCACTTATCGACATTATAGTTAGCTGACATGTATTTGAGTGAAGTTTGTGTTAGAAATAGGGGATTATATTTAGGTAGCCAAATGTGAGAACTGAACTATAGGTACTTTTTTATTCTTCTAATGGTACTTTTTGAATTTTCTATGGCAATGAACTAAGAAACATGAAATTAAGCATATATGGTCCTAAGTGAGTGAGAATTGTAGTATCTCATATATTTCATGTGAGAGAAAAATTAAAAAAATTCTAAAAAACCAAAAAAAGTACCTTTTTATAATTGATCTAGCTCACCAAATACTAAACGCAGCTTAAAAATGTTGGCGAACATCCCTAATTTTTTTTTTTTGGGGCCACTCTAATGTATGTATATTTTGCTTTTATTCACATTTCATTTCTTTTTTAATTTCATTTTATTGTAAATTTTTTGCTGCTGTAGCTGTTGTATGTAATTTTGGTTTTATTGTTGATTTTATCAGGTTTTTGTTTTGATTTTATTTTTAACAAATTTGTTTCCATTTTTGCCCCCTTTTTTTTGGTGTTCGCAAATGTTTTTTTTTGTAATATTTCAATGATTTTTTGATGTGGTTTTTGTGGTGATTTTTAACATGTGTGTGCAATTTTGTTTAAACATTGAATGAACACAAAAATGTATATAAAAAAAAAATTGAGAGAAAAAAAGATTTAAACTAAAATTTGTTTGGTCAAGTATTTGACTTTTTTAGAACAGGTTAACATTGTTGATTGATTGTATTAATTTCTTGTGTACACAGGAATTAAGTATAACAAATAACAAAGATCAAAATGTTTGTTTAGTTTTTATTTTAATGTTCAAAGAATTTGTTTAACAAGCACAAGTAATTTGTTGGAGACCGACCGAAATGGAATTTTTAAGGCAGAAACAAACCTAATATTCGGTCTAATACAAATAAATATTCTTAATATGAAAAACTGTAATTTAAAAAACGTAGCAAAATGTCGTCCATTGGCATTGCCGTTGACACTTCTGCGAAGTTGTCACACGATTGCACAATCTTTCTCATAGCCAAGTTATCATTCAAAATTGAATCACTGAGCTTCCAAAATCTCTCGCACTTTCACTATCTGATCGGCCAACACCATATCGTGATTTTTTTTCAATTGTTTCGGGTGTAGAGACTTCGATTGGGCGTCCAGAACTTTCGGCATCTGCTTGTACGGCCACAACGAAATTCATTAAACCACTTTTTTACCATTGAAATTGATGGTGCCGAGTTCCCATAGTATTTATCAAGCTTGAGTTGTTTGAGTGATGGTTTTTTTCCGCAAATAATAATAATAATAATGAGCAGACGAAATTCTATTTTTTCAAGTCAGGAGGTAGCCTGCTATCAATGGCTGTCAAACACAAACTAAATGACGCAGCTTGTTCAAATTTTGACAGTAGTAAACTGAGAGATGCCTGTTGACAGGAGCAAACACAAACTAAATGACGCAGCTTGTTCAAATAGTCAACGGAGAAATGCCTGTTGACAGGAGCAGTGTTGGCCTTTCAGTTAAGTATATATGAAAAATAATTCTAGCTCCCTTCTTTCTATTAGAAACTTTTAAAAATCTTTCCAGATTAAAGATTTCTTTTAACAAATAAAAACAAACTTTAGCTATACATAAATATCTGTCTCGTCATTTTCAACAAAACACACTCTTGACTTTGAAATAATATTTTCTTATTTCTTATGTTGTCATTGACTCTTCATTACTGTTTTCCAATATTTATTATCAATTCCATTACATTTTTTTCTGTTGTATAAAAATTAATAAAAAAAATAAAATCACAGTCTGCTTAGCATTAAATCTTGTCTGATCATCTGATTCAAACACAAATTAAATGGAAAAAAAAGCAAATGACAAATGTAAAATTTCACTTTTCCTACACAAAATGTGAAATAATTAAAGAAATAAAAAAATAAACAAATTTACTGGAAAAAAAAGAACTCTTGACTTTACTTAAGAAACTAAGCACTCAAGAGACAAAAAAAAACGAAAAAGACTTAATTCCTTTAGGAATACAAAAAAAAAAATAGAAATTTAAGACAACATTCAACAGATTTATTAAACCCACACAAACAGTTATAGCTCTCATAAGCTCTTACCCAGCAGTGTATGTACCCATTTCAGCATGGACGAAAGAGTTTGCCTATAAGAATCATTATACAGAGAAAACAGATTCGTGATGGCAACCGAATCTGTTGCCAGTGGAATGATTCTACCTTAGTGACCAAATTTTAGAAGGGTTAACAAAAGTTTGGTTGTTTCAAATTCTTCTTTGTCAACTGACTTTCTGTTGATAGAACCGAAAAATTCTATGTGTGCAACCGAATCATTCGATTAGCAACAAATTCGGTTGCTACTACGAATCTTTTTTCTCTGTGTAGTCACAAGGTTTTCATTAGAACTACTGATCTTTGTATTTTGCAATCATATGAGCCAAACTCTAAGCTAAATTTTTGTTAAGTCTATTTATTAGCTTTTTTGTTTATCATTTTCATCATTTTCATCATTTTAATATTATATTACTAGCGATTTCGTCGGCGAAATGTAATCTATTGAGTATCAACTTTATTGTCTTGTGTTAGAAACGTGACTAATGGAAAATAGAGGCTCTGCAATCGTCATTCGACGGATTCAGGGCCACTCTGTGGAACGATTCGCATATCCGGCCTTAATAGCTATCTGTTCTTCTTAATGTAGGCATCTATGTATCCCAATTCCTTGTGCGGTAATTCAGAGAGGCTTCTAAAGGAGAGTTTCCCTAAGAATCTTCTAGTGACGGACAATTATAATAAAAAGTGAAAAATTGTCTCTTCCTCTTCTTTTTTGGACAACTCCGTCAGAAGTTGTAATGAGGCAGCAAAGTCTTCCAGTTGGTAAGTTGTAGACGTTGCATTCCAAGTAGATTCAGCTGACGTTGTTTACTGGTAAACAACCAATTATGATCGGCCCCTGGTGTCAATAAGTACCGACCACTGTCCTAAACTGTCAGCTGTCAAACTCTCTTTCCTTAGGTTAGGCAAACACTTTGCTGCACACTCACGGAGGCAAATACTAATCTTGCATGAATCTTTAGTCTGTGGAAAGTTGTTATTCTTTAAAACTACCAGGTCCAAGCAGCAGACACCCATTTACATGTTCTATTTACTCTAAATATGTGGTGGCAATTATATCAATTACTTTGAAAGATAAACATTTTTGTTAAGATTTAATTTTATTTGTTTAACAAAAGCTATATCTAGTAACTTTTCTTGTAAATAAGTAAATGAGATCATAAGTAAAGTGGTGGATGTCGTCGACTAATTGTTTGTAATTTGAAAGACTGCAGACAGAAAGATTATAAACTGCCCGTTAAACAGTTGTTAGGGAGATAATAGAATTACATAAAATTGAATAATTACAAGAATTCCTCAGATGTCTTGGAATTTAACGTAAATTGATAGTAAAGAAATTATATAATTTGTAAGAATGTTTCGAAAAGCCAGAGCTTGAAATTGGTTAATTCACCAAAATCTTAGTTTGGAATTAAAACATACCAACCAACCATTACATAAATCCATTCACAAAATGAATTTATTCAAAGGCTTTTTTTTATAAATTCATAACCAAATTAGTTCATAAAAGGGGTCATTGAGTAATTCGATTCGAAAGAAATTATTTTCGAATTTTTGTGTATAAAGCATACAAATTCGAATGAGTTTAATAAAATAAATGATACAAGTTTCGTTTTAAGTCAAATCTAATACAAATTGAATTCAAATATTTTTTCTTTTCATTTACAATTTAATGAATTTAAGAAAATTGACTAAAGCCTTTTTGTAATAGATTTGAATTGAAGAAAATTTTAATTATTCAATATATTTTTTAAATGAATTTCAATTAAAGAAAACTTCAATTATTCAACAAGGAATTAATTCTATAAAGATTGAATTCTTAAAGGAGTAAAGTCAATATGTTTGAAGTACTAAAGAATTAAGCCTATGAATTAATTAAATGTGAATACTTTAATGGAATTGTTAAGAGGATATGTTTAATTTGATTTTAGAAATTGAATTAGAATTGAATTCTATCGAAACTTTGCTAGAAGTATATATATTACGAGGTTGGGTCAATAATTCCGCGACTTGTTATATTTCCCGGCTCTTAACTGAATGGACAACACTGCTCCTGTCAACAGCAACTGTCAGTTGACTGCTGTTAAAATTTGAACAAGCTGCATTATTTAGCTTCTTGTTGACAGCCATTAAGGTAGGATCACACGATTGCCGCAATGCACCAATTATTGGTCTATTTTATACGTCAATCGTGTGATTTCACAACTTATTGGCTCATATGTCAAACCACAACAATATTGTGCTTATTTGGCCCAATCAAATGCAACCCTGGTACGGCAATCATGTGAATGCTTGATAGGCAACATGCACCAATAAAAAAGTTAAAAATACACCAATATTTATTGTGTTCTAGTGCGGCAATCAAAGAAGACAATTAGCGCCAATATTAATTTTTGTAAATGAAATATTGTTTTTGTGAGCCACATACATCTTTTAACATTTCTTTATTAATTTTTTTATATGATAATTAAGGCCGACGCAATTTTCTTTTTTTATTTAACAAATATTTTTTTCAAAAACAGATTGGTTTTACATTTATGTAAACAAAACAAAATTTAACATCTAGCACAACAGCTGTTTCTCTGAGTTGCCGTAAACTAGAACAATCGTGTGACTGAAATGCGACAATTATTGCCACTAAATCGCTTTGCGCCAATTTACGACAATCAAATTTATATAAAATGAAGCAATCATGTGACTGCAGAGAATTTGATTGGGACAATTTCTTTATTGGGCCCCAATTCAGCACAATAAAATTTGTATTAAATTGGTTCATTGCGGCAATCGTGTGATCCTACCTTTAGCAGACTATCTTGTGACTTGAGGAGAAATTAGAAAAAAGTGAATTTCTGCTGCTCATTAACACATTGACTGCCACGTCGGACACATATGTCCGACACGACTTTTATTCTCTCTAGCCATGTTAAACAATAGTGCTGGATTTTAAGAATTTTTTCGATGTTGTCTAGAAGTTCCTCATCAAAACTGTAATCTTCACATTCTTCCTCACTTTCTGAACTTATACTGAGTATTTTCTCTAACTCAGTATCCAACAAAAAATTCTTTTTTGACGCAGCTTTTTTTGAAAAAGCTGCGTCATTAAGTTTGAGGTTGACAGACATTGATAGCAGACTACCTCTTGGCTTGAGGAGCAATTGGAAAAAGGTGAATTTCTTCTGCTCATGTTAAATACTATGGGAACTCTGCACCATCAATTTCAATGGTAAAAAAGTGGTTTTCTGAATTGAGTTGGTACAAGCACGGACGTTGACGAACGTTCATCTGCACCATTAATTTCAATGGTATAAAGTGGATTACTGAATTTAGTTGTGGCCGTACAAGCACGGAAGATGCCCAACATTCTGGATGCCCAGTTGAGGGCTCTACACCCGAAACAATTGATAAAATTGCACGTAATGGTGTTGACCGATCGGGGATTGAAAGTGCTAGAGATTGTGGAAGCCATAGGCATCTCCCATTGCTGAGTGGTTTCAATATTGAATGATCATTTGGTTATGAGAAAGCTTTCAGCATGATGGTTGCCGTGGTTGCTCACAAAAGCGTACACATCAGCAGTTTCAATTGTAAAAATCCATGTATTAGGTTATGAAATGCTCACTCTTCCACCCTATTCACCGGATTTACCACCGAGTATCTATTTCTTGTTTCCAAACCTAAAGGAATGTCTCGGCTGAAGGCGATTTGAGTCCAACGATGAAATAATTTCAAAAAACAACATGTTTTCATGACCTCGATAAATCTTATTTTTTGGAAGGGATAAACATACTTTTTTTTATCCAAAAGCCTGTGTTTCATTCAAATCTCAAACTATTTGACCCACCCTCGTAGTTGAAACGTATCAGGAGGGGGATCAAAAGCCGCTGGGACATATGTCTCACTTCTGTTTTCTAACACAAAGAAAGCTATTAAATTGCAACAATCATTGACAAGAGCATTATTTAAAGTAGTAATGAGTCTAAAAAAAGTCTAGTTCTTTTTGAATGATTGCATATGAGGCACATTCGCCATACTAAGTATTTAGGTTGTAATAAGTGAATTATTTAAATATTTTATAGGATTATCTTCCATAACTCCTCACCCGTTTAACCCGCACAATCAGAACTTACAACCCTTAAATAATTTTTATTAAAAGAAAACCCAAAAATTCCCTTTTCAAAATCCTTGTGCCAAAACAAAAAATCCAATCAATTTAAAAGCTTTTCAACTTTTCGCACAAATCAAACTTTTTTCCGAAGAAAAAAACAACGCAGAGAAATGAAAATATACTTAAATAATAAAATGAAATGTAATAAAGGCAACGAAAAAGGGCAGCCAGCGAGCAGGCAACTTGCAATCAAATGAAAAGAAGCGAAACAACAGCCAAATAAATTTGAAAATAGTAAACTACACTTTACAATAAAAACGAACAACATAGCAAATATAAACTTAAATAAAGTAACTAAAGTAAACGTATTATAACAACAAAAAAACCCAGAAGCGAAATAATAAAAATAAAAATAAATAACATAATGTTAACTATAATGAAATTGTAACTAGATACAATTGTAGCAGTAGTTATGATATCAAAATTAAAAAAATAAAAAAATGAAAAGCTAAAATGAATAAAAAGAAAACAACACCAGCGAGAAGAGCATTAATAAGAAATTCGAAAAAAAAAATATAGAAAATAAAGCGAAAAACATAATTTTCAATTACATCAACACAACTTAAAAAGCAGCGAAAAAAAAAATAACAAAAAAGCAGCATCTCAACTGCAAGGAAAAAGTTTCCACAAAATAATGCAACACGTTGCTTCGTGCAACACCACCACCAACATACTAATACAAGTAATATAAAGTATCAAGTATTTCTTTTTTTTGATTCTTTATTTTATTTTGAGTACAACAAGGCGGAAATTGTAGCTGTTAGAGGAGAAAAAACTAGTGAATTATATACATATTTACGCCTTTAAGTCGTAATAATAATAAAATATAGAAAAATTTACACTAGACATCAAATTCATTCTACCACTACTTGGGGCACGTATAATGAATTATAAAATTCCACTAGAGTTTCTTTATTTATTTTTTTTTGTATTTTCTTGCTGCACATTTGTAGGTGTAAATGTTGTTGGGTGTATTTGACTAAGTGTTTGTTAAAGTTTATTTAAGTATCCAACAGCAGCAGCCTCTTGTAGCCATGACTATTGCAAGCGCCACCGTCTCCTCTTCTTGGAGAAAAATTAAAAAAATAAATATATAAATAAATAACAACAATGTTAAATAAATTGAAAATAAAACCTACTAGCCCTACACTGAGTATGATCAAATCATTATTCTATTAAAATTTCAATAATTTTTTTCGTGAGTTATTTTCGGAAGTGGGAGCTCAATTATAGATCGAAAAGTTGTTAAGTAGCAAAAAATAGGTAAATTAAAAAACATAAGCTAGACATTAGAGTGTCCATTAGAATTAAATTTTTTGAAATGTTGACTCGGTTCCCGCTGAAAACTTTCGTAATGACCTAAAATATCACCAACAATTTTTTAGCTTGTTCTAAGAAGGGCAACCCGTGCCGAATTTCGATTTAGTTTTGAGGTGCATTTAAAGGGGAAAAAAGTATTTTTTTTTCAGTTTTTTTTTTAAATTTTTAAATAACTACTTTTGCAATTTAATTTAAAAGAATCGAAATGTGTACGTAATTGTCGTTCTAATAAGATATAAAAGACAAAAATTGGTTAAAAAATGTTAAAGTTATTAAAAAATTCCCAGGCCATTAACGTATCTCAGGCCACTAGAACAAGAAATGTAGGAACAAAATTAACATATTTTGAGAAATATTAAAATAAAAGCTTATTTTTACTTAAAATATATCCATATTTACTTGTATATGAGTTGTTGTCTTCTTAGGATACCGTTAACCTATTCGCAGGTATGACCAAACAAAATATTTTTTTTAACGGCAGTTTCAAAACTCCTATTTGAAATTTTTAAAAATTTTGTTAAACAAATTTCAAAATTTTTTGATCATCACTTGGAGATTTATTGACAACATAATAGGGAATAAAAATGTGCAAAAAGTATGTCAATACCTCATATAGTTTTTCCGTACCTGCGATATAAATTTTGCGATTTTCGAGAAAAACTAATTTTTTGGCCATATTTTGAATGAATGAGCACAATTTCCTTACTGTTATTTTAAGTAAAATCTGTTCAGAATATTATAGTCCAGGTAATTTTAAATTTAGTCTGAATATTCTACTAAAATCGGAAAACGTCCAATAAATGAAAAATTAAAAAACTGGAGTAAATATGATGAAAATTTAATTTTCAAATGCGAATATCTCCTAAGGTGTAAGAGATAATTAATAGCTACGACAAGGTTTTCTGTAGTGCTCGGCAAGGGAATTCTACTTATATATAATCGTTTTAAATATGAGTCTTAATTTCTGCGCCCCTCCAAATTCAAAACATAAACTAGACAACACTTCCTCTTTGCGTATGTCAAATTTCATTTAACTCGGAGTTACAAATTTATTTCCCTCTTTTTTCTCTATTGTTTATCAGAAAGTGATTCGGAGTCGACTTTAAGGTGGGTGTTTACAAACAGTAGCACAAACGCATAACGCCCTCCCCAGTATGATGGTGTAGGGTATACAAATTGCTGCTTACATACACTAGCCTACATAGTTTTGTAATAACTGGGAGGGAAATAAGAGTCAGGAAATTATGGAAAGGAAAATATACGAGGGTATGTAAATAAGTCAACAGTGAAAGGACAGCACTGCTCCTGCCAACAAGCTTCTGTCAGTTGACTCCTGTCAAAATTTTAAAAGCTTCTGTTTGACAGCCATTGATAGCTGGCTTCCTCGTGAATTGAGCAGATATTGGAAAAAAGTGACTGCTCATCAAGCATTATTTGTTGCGAAAAAAAAACATCTCTCAAATAAAGTCTTAAGCTTGATAAATACTATGGGAACTCTGCACCATCAATTTCAATGGTAAAAACTGGTTTACTGAATTTGATTGTGGCCATACAAGCACAGAATATGCCGAAAGTTCTGAACGCCCAGTTGAGATCTCAACAACCGAAACAATTGAAACAAATCACGATATTATGTTGGCCGATCGGAAATTGAAAGTGCTAGAGATTGTGCTTAAATAAACAATACTTTTTCATCTTTAAATACGAATCAATATTATTTAATTTATTATATAATTATTATGGCAACTCGCCTCAATAATGTTGTTAATAAATTAATAAAACCTTTTTGAAAAAAAAACATCTGACATGGCTCAGTGATTTCAATTTTGAATGATAACTTGGGTATGAGAAAGCTTTCCGCAAGATGGTGCAGTTTCCATGGCAAAAATCCATTAATTAGTATAAGAAATGCTCCATCTTCCAAAATATTTTGATGACCTCGACAAATCTTATTTTTTGGGAGGGATAAAACAAATTAGAGAAACATTAGACAAAGTGCATAGAGCTCAAAAGAAAGCTCTATAAATAATAATAAAATAAAATAGTTTTTTATAAAAAAACCTGTATTGTATTCAAAAAGGCATTGACTTTTTGCTTCACACTCGTACCCCACTCTTAACCCTCCGTTAGTAGCAATCATTTTCAATCGAGACTAGTCGCAATGTATCAAATTGCTATCTATAAAAAAAGGCGTGTTAGAAAATAATCTCTTCACTTTTTATTTCGAAAACAAAAAAACAATATTAAATGCAGTAAAATATTATTTTATCAAAAAATAGCTTACAATTTAGGGTGTTTAAAAAAATTTACAATAAAAAAATGTTTGCCTTTATCAACCAGATCAGTTGCGAGTAACGGAGGGTTAAATATATAAATTTTAGCCTGAAAGTAAATTTATTCAAGTATTCGACAATAACTGATGAAATAATTTTTTATTCTAAACTAAAATATTTTATTCATTCGAATAAAAGACATTTTTTTCTTCGATTATTCGAATAATTTGTATCCCATAGCACTTACATGAACAAACAAGCATTTCCAGTAAATATCTGTTAGCTAGTGTAGAATTTTTCTAAATTAAATTTTGTCTATAAAATACTTTTCATTATTTTATATTTCTTGTGTTAGAAAGTACCTTAAATAAACAATTTTGTAAATTAACACGCCTAACACAGAATATGGCGCTTAGATGTCTTTCAACACACTTGAACAATTTTGTACTGGCTGAACTGTAAATTGTAGCCTCTTGGAAAGCAAAAAAAAAATAAAAAAATACTAAAACATGGGTGGCTGATTATTCTAGAGATTGTTGCTACTTTGTATTTTTTTTTTTTTAAAAAATATAATTGTTTATTATACGTGTTGTGATTATATTTGTATAAAATTTCATTTAGTTTTTTCTAACACTTCATCTATGGCCACAATTCCAGCACGAAACTAAATCCTGGGGTTGTTAATAACAGTGAAATACAAACCACAAGTATATAAATAAACAGTTTTTACAATTTTTCATTTGATAAACACTTCTTGAACTCTTGCTGTGAGCTGTTCTGATGAGTTTGTAAACTTATTTCATAGTTAAAAAGGCAAACAAAAATAATCCTCATCTCGTGGAAATTCAGCTACAAGTGCAGCTTATTAAAGAGATTTTATTATAATTATTTGCAGATAATTATGAAATAAAAATATAAAGATTTTGTTGATTAAAAAGCTGGATTATAAAAAATAACTGATCCTACTTTACGCCTAGTGTAAAGACTGGAGTGAATGCTCATGCAAAAACTTTTAACTATCAAATTTACGCCAAATGTTACATAAAGAAATGATATAAATTTTTAAAATTTTAATTAAACTATCAATTTTCATAAATCGTCTTAAAAAAAACTTTAAAATAAACTGGTTTATATTTATTAAAATCTTTAAATTCTAATTTAAAATATTTTTTTTTTCATTGCAGGTATGTTCATTTCTCATATAATATAAAAATCTGGAATTAATTCGTGAGTATTTAGTAACTAATTTAAACAAGTTTTTGCATTAACTATAATTTCGGTTGTAAAACCATACTTTAACCAAAACATTTCCATGGAAATACATTGCATTTCGTAAATCCTTATGTTATTCCTACTGCCAGAAAATTTGTCAAAATCTAAATAAGTTTTATAGCCTTAGGAAATAATAAATTATGCAAAATTCTATAAATGAATTTTATTATTTCAGGACGTTTAAAGCGCATTTCTTTATTTATTTATTTATTTTATTGTAATTTAGTTTATGTTTTTCTATTTAGCTTTTTTACTGCCTTATTTTCGTTGAAATTAAGCCACGGGTAATATTTTTATTTATCATTTTCTTTTTTTTTAACTTTAAATGAAAAAGTTTAAAACAAAGCAGACAGACATTCCCAGATGTTATGGTACTTTTCATGACTATGTATGCAACACAATAGAAGCGGCGAACCACAACGAAACTTACAAATAAATGTTGTTATTAGGATAATGTTATCTTAACTATGAATTTTATTTTGACTATGACTTTAACTATGACCTTGACTATGACTTTAACTATGACCTTGACTATGACTTTGACTTTAACTATGACATTGACAATGACTTTAACTATGACTCTGACTTGACTATGACTTTATGACATGACATTGTTTATGCCTGTGACTATATTTATGACTATGACTTCCCGTAAGACTGTGACTATGAATTTGATCATGACTATATTTATGACCATGACTTCTACATTGACTATGACTTGACTATGACTTGACTATGACTTGACTATGACTTGACTATGACTTGACTATGACTTGACTATGACTTGACTATGACTTGACTATGACTTGACTATGACTTGACTATGACTTGACTATGACTTGACTATGACTTGACTATGACTTGACTATGACTTGACTATGACTTGACTATGACTTGACTATGACTTGACTATGACTTGACTATGACTTGACTATGACTTGACTATGACTTGACTATGACTTGACTATGACTTGACTATGACTTGACTATGACTTGACTATGACTTTGACTATGACTTTGACTATGACTTTGACTTGACTTGACTATGACTTGACTATGACTTGACTATGACTTGACTATGACTTGACTATGACTTGACTATGACTTGACTATGACTTGACTATGACTTGACTATGACTTGACTATGACTTGACTATGACTTGACTATGACTTGACTATGACTTGACTATGACTTGACTATGACTTGACTATGACTTGACTATGACTTGACTATGACTTGACTATGACTTGACTATGACTTGACTATGACTTGACTATGACTTGACTATGACTTGACTATGACTTGACTATGACTTGACTATGACTTGACTATGACTTGACTATGACTTGACTATGACTTGACTATGACTTGACTATGACTTGACTATGACTTGACTATGACTTGACTATGACTTGACTATGACTTGACTATGACTTGACTATGACTTGACTATGACTTGACTATGACTTGACTATGACTTGACTATGACTTGACTATGACTTGACTATGACTTGACTATGACTTGACTATGACTTGACTATGACTTGACTATGACTTGACTATGACTTGACTATGACTTGACTATGACTTGACTATGACTTGACTATGACTTGACTATGACTTGACTATGACTTGACTATGACTTGACTATGACTTGACTATGACTTGACTATGACTTGACTATGACTTGACTATGACTTGACTATGACTTGACTATGACTTGACTATGACTTGACTATGACTTGACTATGACTTGACTATGACTTGACTATGACTTGACTATGACTTGACTATGACTTGACTATGACTTGACTATGACTTGACTATGACTTGACTATGACTTGACTATGACTTGACTATGACTTGACTATGACTTGACTATGACTTGACTATGACTTGACTATGACTTGACTATGACTTGACTATGACTTGACTATGACTTGACTATGACTTGACTATGACTTGACTATGACTTGACTATGACTTGACTATGACTTTGACTATAATAATGACTATGACTTTCAGTAAGACTATGACTATGATTTTGACCATAACTTTGATCATGACCATGACTTTGATCTTGACTATGACTTTGTCCATGACTACGACTTTGATTTTGACTTTGATTATAACAATGTTTATGACGACTATGAATTTGACTATATTTATGATCCTGATTATGACTTATAGTTGTAGTTGCACTCAGTTTCTTAATTTAAAAATCTACTCATGTTAGTATTGTTTAAGTAATAAACAAATTCTCATATAGAAAACTCATAAAATAAAAACAAACAACCATCTTGGACAGACATCCAAACCGAATGTAACAATAGACCCCATCATAATTTACACCCCACGTAGATGCAAAACTGTCTAAATGTACTCTTGCAATAAACTCCTGGTGTTAGGCAACAAGCAACAAGGAATAAAGAAATATTTATACAGTTCAAACATTAGACAGAGTCATAACAAACACCACAGCAGCCTAGAAATAATGAAAATAAGCACACACTAAATCCATACATGGGGAGCAAAATGTAACGAAGAAAAATTGGACAAAAGGCAAAAACAGAATCATAAACCATAAAATACATCCATACTTTTTTAATACTCAACAATTAAAATAACAAATGTATCTGCACCAAATGCATCATCGTCGTCATCATCATCTAGATTGCATAAAAGGGCTTTTTCCATATTCATGCCACAACTGGTGGTGCTATTGCCAAAGCTCGGATGCTTGTTGCAGCATCTAGAACAACATTAGCAACTTGAATATATAAAAGGCGCAAATTATTACTGCAACTGTTTGCATTTTGCAGTTGTGTTTATGTGGCACAAGAAAAAACAACAAAAGAAAAAGATTTATTATTTATTATGACACATGGTATATTTTGTAAATGTCTGTCCAGTTGTCCTTTCATGCCCCAAGTTGCTTAGATGGTTCGTTGGTTGGTCACTTTTTTTATGTATTATTTATTATTACAGCGCTACATGTTGCAAACTGAATGCTTAGAAATTTAAACACACCCTTGCATACAGCTACTCAGGGTTAGATACACATATAGCTGTGAGAAGAGCAGTGTGTCAGCAGGCAATAGGAATATTGCAACATTTTTATAAGCCCTCTTATAAAGTTAAGTGGCTGTTACTCAAAAGTAATTTAGCTGAAGTGGCAATTCATTAATTATACACGACTATGAAGAGTGTTTGTTACACAACTGCAACAACACAGCAACATGTGTAACTAGAACAAGCACTAGCAGCAACAGCACTCATCATGCAACAACAGCATTAACAAGCATTTGTAGCAATAGTAACTGCAATAGCATCATTATCAAATAACTACTTTCAAGTACTGTAGCACAGGAAGGCAGACAGCCAACAGACCAACATGACATTCGACATACTGTGGTCAGAGTTCATATGATTATTAAGTAAGTAGCACGTTGAAAGTGCCACATAAAAAAAAAGTGAATGAATGAAACGCCAAAAACGGAAACGAGCAAAAAACAAGAATTTTTGCAAATTGTGCATCCTTCGAGGATAATGGTCAATTATATTTATTTTTCTGTTTCGTTTCTGTTTTTTTTATTGTGCACTTTATAACAGCAACATTTGTTTGAATAAGTTGACATTAAAGAAGAAATGAGAAAAAATCTGCATAATTGCCACAAAAAATGTACTTAATTATGGGAAATGTATCAAGTTGGTTAAAGAAATAATGGAAGTAAAATGCCATAACAAAGGCTAAGTATTCTTAAAACTGCAGCATATACTATAACTTTTGCTACAAATCTATGACTTTCCTTATGGATTTGTGTTTGACTTTACCATGGCAATAAAGGTCAATGAGTTTGTTTATGACTTGTCTATGCCTCTCGCTAGGACCTTGTCTATGAGATTTTGTCTCTGGCTTTAAATATGATTTTGCCTGCGCCTTTGTATATCTCCATGTATATGACTTTCTTTATCACATTGTCTAGGACTTTATCCATGACTTTGGCTTTATATATGACTCCTTTTATGTCTATGACATTGAGGGTGTCTCTCTCTCCCCTTTTACACTAGCTTGCTATATGTCCTAGCTTTTCTTTGTACACTACACATCACCCATCCTACTTGGATTTTCCTGTTCTGAAGAAGTTGGGTGACAACATGTTCAGGGACTTGCATTAACGCCTATTTTGTCTTGGCACACCCTTCTCTAATATTGAGTACTCTAAACACTGTGGGTTCTATGTTTGCCGCAGTTGAAAGAGCATTTATGACATAAGCTTCCTCCGTTGTTTCATCCATGTCTCTAATATCAATTATGATGTTTCTAGTAACAGCTTTAATTGTCACGTTTTTTCAAGTGCGACTCCAATCGCACCGCTCAGTTTTTCTGCCTGGCCCAGTTTTTTTTCTTCCCATTGCCTTTATCTCAATCCCGATTTTTGAGGGACCGATTTTTTTCTTCATTTCATCTTAATGACATCGGAATATGTCGCATCTGTGTTCGATTCAATCTTTCTTTGGCTTGTTGTTTCTTCGTTTTCTTTTTGCGATTTGTTCAGTTCTGACGGTCTCTGTAGGAGATTTCGATCCAGATCTTCAACTTCTCTACCCTTCTTGGTATCTTACCCTTCAATGTATATGTCTATGAGTAAATCTATGACTATGTCTCTGACTATGTCTATGATTACACCGTACGACACTCAATATTAGACATGAACCGGATGATATACGTCTGAAACAATAAATTAAATGGAGAAAAACTTCGTTTTCAGTTTTTCATTTCGTGAAGGACTTAAAATTTTCAGAGGAGTACATTTAAAAAAAAAAAAATGTTTTAAAATACTTCTAATCATCCTACTATGTGAAATTTGCTGTTAAATGATCAAGAAGAGTTGTAAAATATTTCGTATTATTTTTATTTTATCCTGTAAGGATCAAAAGATGTCAAAAATGTCCTTTAAATTTTTTATCCTTGAATATCCTTTTAGATTTCCAATAATTTTTTTTTTTAAAAATAGTGAGTTAAAGATCCAAATATTGAATACCACATGCCAAAATTTCATCCTTCTATCTTAACTACTTAAGTGTTAAAAAAATATTTTAATTATTTTATTTTTTATATTTTATTTTAATATTTCATTCGAAAAAAATATAACAAAATCCGTTGTGAAAAGCAACGAAGAAGACTTTTTAATAAACAAGTAAAATGGTATAGTCGGGCAAGACCGACCTTATGATACCATACACTGGGTATATCATTATAAAGTGTTTTCTTTTGATATGAAACTTATTTGTGTTGAATCTTATTTGAATACACACATTTTTGGTAGTGGGCCTTATATGGAAGCTATGACTAATTACACTATGCAACAAATGAAGAGTTTTGGAAAAACACAAGATCATGACAGTATAGGTTCGACTTTACTACCAAAGGGTAGTAAAACCCTATACTTAGTTTGTCCATTTTGGTGACCGATTTTTTTTTATGGACCCCCAAAGTTTCTGAAAATCAGTGGGGTCTCTAAAAAAGGTGTCATCAGTTTTTGGTTAACAGCTAATTCAGACTTGGTGATACCGCTTAACTTTATATTACAATAATATAGCTAAGAGTCCGCCAAATAAATTTTGTTAAAATTTGTTTCCAAAAAATAGCTTTTTCGTGCACTTTTGTTGAAAAAATATAGGAAGAAAAATTTTTTTTTTTACTTTTTTTAGAATAATTTCCAGGGACTCCTAATTTTTCAATAACAATATTTAGCAAAGTTGTAGCTACGGTAAATCTGAATAACTCTTGTTAACATATTAATGCAATCCGAACATATCTAGGTATTCTAAATAGCTGTCAAAAATCACTTTGTAGCTTAAAAATTTTAGTTTTTTTTTTACTATTTTTTGACTCTAAAACAAAAATTTTTTGTTAAAAATGTATGTTCGAGTGTATACTTCTCTATTGTGCTGGAATAACGAAGAATGGGCAAATCATTATCGGTATGATCCGGGCGCATCACTTTATCCAATCTTGATCACGCAAGACCGGCTTGATGCAAGATATGAAAAAACATCAAAATTTTTGAAAGTGGGCAAGGTTTGTGGAGCTTCTGATGAGTAAATATAAGCTTTTTATATAAGTTTTTGATATCGGTGGAAACCTTATGACTTGGAGATTGACATTTTAGTGAAATGAAATTTTGTGTTTTTTCGGACGTATTTTACCTTAAAAACTAACTATATTATAAAATGGTGATTTTCCATCAAGAAAAATAAAAACTTTGAATTAATGTAAAATTTGAACAGTTACAGATATCACAATAAAATTTGGAAGTAACATCGATCTAAATGTTCTTAAGTCAATGGCATCACTAATGTTGCCATTCTTTGTTTTCAAACATCGAAATTCCTAAAACGGGAAAAATGTGTTCCAAAAACTGAGTTTTTTTTTGAAAATAGCCCACTTTGACGTTATTTACAGTATGATAGTAAAAACGTTTTGCATATATATAAACCATATATAGGGCTATACAAATTTGACGAGCTTTTGAGGATCGGTAATTTGCGTTTTTAGAATTTTTTACTCAAACCTAAAATTTTGTTTCAAAATTGGCCAAGTTTGGATAGGGCTGGGGGGTACAATGTCCGCTTAAGTTAGTCAAATTTTACTTGATACATTTTTGCATTACGTTCCCTTTCCAGATCAGAAAAAAATGTATATAGCCACGAAGAAAATTAGTTTTTTATAAAAGAAAAAATATGGGGACTTTTTTGGGAAAAAACTTAAAAAACACACGCATACAAAGTTGAAATATATAAAAAGATGCTTCAACTTTGGATGCGTGTAACTTTTTATAGGGACGAAATAATATCAGGTTTATTTTAATTTCTTTAGAATTTTATCGCAAATATACGTCGTATATAAAAAACAAATTTTGACCTTTCGTAGGCCCATCATATATAAAATACAAAAAAAAGATCGAGCCAAATTAAAAAAAAAATTAAACTTAAATATCTCTTGAACTAAAAGAGATACCTACAGATAAAAGCATATTTTTGTAGACCTTCTCAACGACTAACTACATTTTAAATTTCAGCTCATTCGGATCATAAATGGCATTTTGGCGATTTTTTTTAAATGTGTGACATTGAGGGTCCACTCACTGATCCCCATTCCGAACACCTCAGCCGAGTAAATAATACAGCACAACATAGAAGTGTGGACTTGATCATACCATTTTAACAAAAAATCTTTGTTTTAGCGTAAAAAAATAGTAAAAACGAAAATTGTTAAGGTACAAAGTGATCTTTATGTGCTATTTAGAGTGACTAGACACTTTCAGAATGCATTGATATGTTCTCAAGACTTGTTCAACTTTACCGTAGCTACAACTTTGCTAAATATTGTTAGTGAAAAATTAGGAGGCCCTGGAAGTTAATAGAAAAAAAGTAAAAAAAAAAATTGTCGTCCTATATTTTTTCAACAAAAGTACACGAAAAAGCTATTTTTTGGAAAAAAAATTGTAACAAAATTTATTTGGCGGAATCTTAGCTATATTATTGCCATATAAATTTAAGCCGTATCACAAAGTCTGAATTAGCTATTAACCAAAAACTGATGACACCTTTTTTAGAGGCCCAACTGATTTTCAGAAACTTTGGGGGCCCATAAAAAAAAATCGGTCACCAAAATGGACAAACTGAGTATAGGGTTTTACTACCCTTTGGTAGTAGAATCGAACCTATATAGTCGTGATCGTGTGTTTTTTTCACTGTTGCACTGTGTTATGGACCAATGTCGAAAAAATTGGTGGGATGAATTGCGAATATATGAAACATATTTGTGTTGAATTTTGTTTGGATACTGACATATTTCAGAGACTTATGTATATTAATGACATTTTCGAGAATGTTGCTTATATGGGAGCTATGGAATATTGTTGACCGATCGTCACGAAATTTGGTCGTGAAAGTTCGGCTTACATAAAACTTAATTGTGCTGAATTTGGTTTGAATATGTTTATAATTATGATATTTATGAGAGCTTAACTATTTTCAAATAGGCCAATTGTATGGGGGCTAGGATAAATAATGGGCTGATTCTAACCAAATCAATAGCCTTTGTCCTTGGGGCAATATAAAGGTTTGTGCCAAATTTTGTCGAAGTATCTTTAAACCTGTGACCTGTAGTTTGATTACAAGGTTTACATGGATGGACGGACAGACGGACATTAGTCGACTCAGAAAGTGATCCTGAGCAGATTGGTATACTTTAAGGTGGGTGTTGGGACAATATTTTTGTATGTTGCAAACAACAGCCCTAACCCATTATACCTCCCCCACTATGGTGGTGAGGTTTATAAACATGCACTTTTCTTAATAAAACTTTTTTGTATACTAATAATTTTTTTTTATATTTAAAATTGACCTTTATATATATAAAGGATGAAATTTTGACATTTAGTATAGAATATTTTTTTAAAGGAATTTATTGGCAATCTTAAAGGATAAACATTTTAAAGGACATTTTTGACATCTTTTGATCCTTACAGGATAAAATAAAGATAATACAAAATATTCTACAACTCTTCTTGTTCTTTTGACATACAATTTGTCATTGTTGGAATAGCTGGAGTATTTTTAAATATTTTTTGAAAAATGTACTTCTTTGAAACTTTGAAGTCCTTAAAAAAGGACACAGGATCACGAAATGAAAAACTGAAAACACAGTCTTTCTCCATTATATTTATAGTTTCAGACGTATATCATCCGGCTCGTGTCTAACGAATTTTTTCTCTATTTGTCGGACGGTGTTATATCTGTGACTATGTCTATGACTATGTCAATGATTATGTATATGACTATGTATATGACATTGTATCTGACTATGACGTTGTCTCTGACATTGTCTTTGACTCTGTCTAGGACTTCGTATATGAGATTCTGTCTCTGATTTTATATATTACTTTATCTATCTCTCTGTTTAGGACTATGACTCTGTTTATGATTTTCTCACTGCCTTTGTCTGTGACTATGACTTTTTCTATGACATTATCTATGTGTTTGTCAATGACTTGTTGTCTTTGCCTATACTTTGTGTACGACTTCGTCTACAACTGTGTCTGTGCCTTGTCTATGACTTTATCTATGAATTTGCCTATGACTTTTATATACCGTTGTCTCTGACTTTGCCTGCGTTATTCTCTTGTCTTCGTCTCTGACTTTGTCTCTGACTTTACTACAACTTTGTCCATGACATTTTTTTGATTTCTAAGAATTTCACCTTCATTTAAAGTATCAGCAATTGAAAGTACCTTACTTTCTTTGATACATCTAAATTTCTTACGCTTTTTAATCAAATGCAATCGAATTACGTTTCGTTTTATTCTCAAACAATTTGCAGTGGAAAAAAAGGCAAACACAAAACTTAATTTAAATTGTGCGTAGCTTTAATCCCACCAACTTAGCACACGTTTTCCTTATTCATTTTTGTGAGTGTGCTTTTGTTATTGGATTTTTATTTTCATTCATTTTACTCGACAACTTCCACAATTTAGTTGTCTCTAAACACATTTGGCTTAGTTTCCATTTAGAAGAGCTTATCATTAAGTTTTCCGGTTTGGTTTGGTTGGGTTTTTTTGTTGTTCCTTTTTCACTTTTATTCATTGTATATTGCTTGGTTTTTGTATTAAACTCTTACCTCACCAGAGACTCATCAGCTTTTCATGTTTGCTGTTTGTTTCTTTGTATTTCGTTGGGATCTGTAAAGCGCACACAAATCATGTTTAAATGTTTGTAACCAAGTCTGGAGGAAAAGCTATAGCATTGGCAGTGGAGGTGGAGGTGGAGAAAAGCATGACTTGGCTTTTTATGTTTGTACAAAAAGCCCCTCTTAAAGATTCTTTTCTGAGAGTAATTTCCTTATACTTCCTGTTGTCTTCTTTAAGTATTTGATGAACCCCATCTCAGCTATTGCCTTTGGGCACACATTATTTATAACTATTGTTTTTACTTTATCTGCTTTGGAGTATGATGGCCATGTTGGTGATGTGGGTTTGCTCATTCTTTATTTTCAATATTTGTTCTAAGAATTTCTCCAAGTGTAGGACAATTTGCATATATTAATGTATTTGTTAGATTAGTTTCTTTATTATATATTAAGTTAAGTTTTTAGTTTCATTTTAATATCATCGGTGTCTAGAGTATTTGTTTGTTAGTTTGTTTGTTTGTTTCAATCTCTATAGATTTTTATAGTTTTTCCACTTCAACTCTTCCCTCTCCTCCTCCATAGAAAGCAACAATTTCTATCCATAAATTTTCAAGTTTCTTTCAAGTTTTTTTTCCTTTTGTTCTGTTTGTAGTTTGTTCTGTTGCAATTTCATCTTTATGTTTAGCTTTGCTCGTTTAATGCATCCTCTTGGTATAATTAAGTTCTTAAGCAGGAACGCACAAGAACACACAAGACTCAGCAGAACAAGGAAAATGCCAGGAAAACACAGTAGCTACAAGAACTACAAGCAAGAAGTTTTCAATATTGGATTTTTTTATAAGCAATTTATATTTAGTGCCAAAGTAATCCAGCAAACATTGGGAATGTTTTTTGAATAATACAGATTTGTATTTGTTTAGATTGATAACAGTAAAAAAACTACTTCCAAAGAAGCGAAAAGGAAGCTGAAACAATGAAATATAGCATTAAATTAAATAATATGCACTAAATCGGAACTCTTAATATAAAAATAATATTGATTTCATTGATGTGTTTGCCATTGAAGTGATGAAAATTTGTTTGCTGATTTAATATGTTTACTGGGATTTATTTTATTGTTTTTACACAAACTAATAACGCAATATAGAAAAATATTTATTCAAATGTCTGTCTGTTCCAGGCATGGAAAGGTTGTTTAGAACACAATTTTGTGTTATTTTCTATACAGAAAATTCTCTGTGGAAAACACAATTTTTCTCTATAGAAAATTTTGTGTGGAAAACACAATTTTCTCTATAGAAAATTTTGTGTAGAAACACAATTTTCTCTATAGAAAATTTTGTGTAGAAAACACAATTTTCTCTATAGAAAATTTTGTGTAGAAAACACAATTTTCTCTATAGAAAATTTTGTGTGGAAAACACACTTTTCCCTATAGAAAATTTTGTGTGGAAAACACAATTTTCTCTATAGAAAATTTTGTGTGGAAAACACAATTTTCTCTATAGAAAATTTTGTGTGGAAAACACAATTTTCTCTAAAGAAAATTTTGTGTAGAAAACACAATTTTCTCTAAAGAAAATTTTGTGTGGAAAACACAATTTTCTCTATAGAAAATTTTGTGTAGAAAACACAATTTTCTCTATAGAAAATTTTGTGTAGAAAACACAATTTTCTCTATAGAAAATTTTGAGTAGAAAACACAATTTTCTCTATAGAAAATTTTTAGTAGAAACCACTATTTTCTATATAGAAAATTTTGTGTAAAAACCACTATTTTCTATATAGAAAAATTTGGGTGGAAAACAAAACACAATTTTCTACATAGAAAATTTTGTGTAAAACATAATTTTTTTTAATAAAAATAGTTTTTATCCCTGGCCTGCACTTTCCTTTAAAGTTTCATCTCCAAAAAAAAACTCTTACTCACATCTTTTGAACTACAACTATAAAAATGTATGGTTTAATTTTGGCTCTTGCTCTATTCAACGCTACTTTGCTCCTTCTTGTCAGTGTTATTTGTGAAGTTTTTGTTGCTGCTCTTAAGATAATGAACTTCAATTGGTTTTTTATTCTCCATCTAACATGTACGAGTAGGTACGTAAAATAATGATGATTATTTCTTTTATTGTTAAGTTTTGGTTTTATTTAAAAAGGTAAGTAACCATGATTTTTATCTTTATGTGTGTGGCAAGGTTTACGTCTACACCAACATATTTACAACACATATGTATGGAGAAACATAAAAGTTATTTCGTAAAATTGTTATAAAAAAAATTCAATTATTACAAATCAGATTGGAAACTTGGGAGAAATTACGGTTTTATATTAATTGAAATTGCAACACAGAGATAAGACAGCAATAGCTAAATTGATTTTTCCTAGAATATAAAACTAGACAATAAGGAGGAAATTACTATTACCGCATAAATATTAAGTAGCTAAAGCCATAAATATGTGAGGAAAAGACAGGTTATATAACATCAAGGTTGTTGATGTAACTGAAGTAGTTGAAATTTTAGTTATGTAAAGCCAAGTATGTTTGTTTAGAATTGTTTAAAATTTTAACTTTATTTGAGGTAGTTTAAAACAATATTCATAAAATATCTATAAATATTGTACAAAACTTTGTTTCGTGTTTACCTTTTAAAAACGGTGGTTTATTTACTTTAAATAAACCGTATTACTTTAATTGCAAATAAAAGCGACCAGCAGTTTAAAAATTGTAACAACCTTTATTTATTATAATTAACATAGCAATTTAAATAGTTAAGCTCTTTTAATACACACTCTTATATTACACACTTTAAAAACACACGGGTAATACAGTTGATGTTAAGTCTAACAGCGTCTACCATATACTGACTCACTCACAACTCGCTGTTACTATTTATATACACAGCGCTATCTTCTAGAAGTTTCATGAATCATCTAGAGGACAAATCTAGAATGTTCTATTTCCAGAGGTTTCATCAAACCTTTACGTTGAAAGCTTTTAACGTAATTCAGATACTTTTATGAAAAATGGTCATTTGCCTGACGTGATATGCCATTGATAACTCTATCCTGTATTCTTGATGATTCAATAAAATAATAAAATAAAACTATGTTTTCTAAACTTCAAAAATTGATTTCTGGCTGCCAAATTCTTTGAAAATCTGAACAAAATTATTGGATTTCTTAATTTTATTCGCGAATCGATCGAATATCCTTAGTAAAAGCGTTAATTACATTTTGTGCCGCTTTTAGGTGTATTTGATTATGCTCATTATCAGGTCCATGCTTTGCTTCATTTAGCTAATGTTCATTGAGTAATTTAACCCTGTTTTATTATTAAATATATAGAAACCACAAACTTTTACAAAATACATTTTCTGGGTTCAAACTCTGAAGCAGTGGTTGCCACTTATAGCCATCAGGGGCTGAACACGATCGGAATGTCAAGGAAGTTCATAAATTTGATAAAAAAGAATCCAAAATCACAATAAATAGCTGATCAGATAGCAACAAACAAAGTTCGTAACATGTTGTTATAATCCACGTTTCACGTTCTTTATAAGCCGATCACTGATCTGAATCTATGTCTTTCTGTGTCTATCAACACGAATTAGATCAGTGGTCGGCATAAAGAGAACAAGACATATTGATCACGTTTCTTTAGACAGGGTACACAAAACATTATGGAATGTTGTGTGTTTGATTTGTTTCGCATTTGAATTTTTCGGCCCCTAGAACTATAGGTGTCCACCTTTAGAGCTGGAAAATTTTAAAAATTATACTTTACATACTCCTAAAATCGAATGTCCTAAACTTCTATACCTCAAATAACAAAACTGTATTTATCTTAACAAATTTATGGAGAATCCTATTTCCCCAAAAATAATGTTTTTAGGCCAAACAAATGCATTAATAACTTATGATCAAAAACAACAAAACTCTCTCAATCGATTTTCAATTTCGTAAACCATTTAACGTTCACAAAACTCAAACACACAACATACACCCTGGGATAAACTTTCTGCAAAATTGACAAAAACATCGATAAAACATGCTGTGTCTATAAAATTCTGCAAGAAATCTTTAACAAAATCCTATTGTTAGTTCATTTAACCTACAAATGCCAAGCCAAAGTCTTAGAAATGTTTATCCTTAAGCTAATATCGTATATTACAAAGAGGTGACAGCATATTTAACTTTGAAAATAACCAAAGAAACAGATAGATAGATATTCAGATAGATAGAAAGACACAGGCAACATGCATAACATGTTAGAGAAGAAGTCAAAATTGGTAAATGTTGCCACAACGTTGTAAACGACTTAAGTAGGACAGACAAATTTCAAACTAGAGACAATAGCAGTTTGAAATCATGATAAAGGGATAAAGGACTTAAAAGAAAATATTTTTTTAAATATATTTGAAATTTGTAAACAAATTTAGAGCAACAAACATATATAATAAAACTTCACTTTATGCTCCTTTTTCACTTGATCTAACCTGCCTGCAACTCCAACATTTCTTGAACTGAGCACTTTCCGTTAAAAGTTTTACAAGCTGATTGTCTATGTATGTATAGAGAAGTTTAACAAAAAAAATATCGTTTGTGCATTTGGATATTTTGTGGCCATCAACGAGACAGCCAGGCAAGGCAAAGTTACACAAATATAAACTTCAAAACCACTAAGAAAACAACATCCACAAGAACAACAATAATCAGAAAATCTGAAAAAAGCTGGCAAAAACTGAAAAGACCACCTTAAATGAAAATTGCACGAAATGAAAGAAAAATCAAAACTAAACGAACAACAAAAAAAAACCTTTAACAACTTTACACTTCGATTAGGATTATTGGATGAAGGCGAAGAATTAGAACATAAAATGGAAGACGAATTTCAAAGGAGAGCAGCAATCGGTTAAAACGATCGTTGAGTATCCTGCACTAAATACATTTTAATAACAATTTCAAACCATCAATAAAACATTAGCATTGAAATGTTGTTGCATGTCTACAATATGTAATGTATATTTTTCCAATTACAATTTCCTGTAATTACTATTACAATTACTTTTAATTGAAGTAATGGTAGCTGCAAAAAATCAATTACATGTTAATGGTAATTGTACCTGTAATAAATAACTCCATGTAATCATTACATTGAGGCACACGCCTACCATTGAAGATATTTGGCAAAAAGTATAAGAAAATTCTGGGGACGTAAAGAGGTTCTTTTACAGGCGATATTTCCATCATTAAATAAGTAGCAAATCATTAAATATTCCTGAGCATTTCTAAATGTTACCAAAGACATGACAATCCTCAATTCTCTCTTGACTTTTGTAGTGAACATTATAAAACACACTGAAAGAATTGGCAATCAGTTTTTGAAAAAAAAAAAAACTTTTTTATTTTCCATAGTTTGAGTTTGTTTGTTGGTGTGCTTTTCGAAAATCATCATCACATTTGGCCATAAATTCTAAGCTGTGGTGATGCACAGTGTATATATTGTGCACTTTCCAATGAAGCATTTTTCTAAGAAAGAAAAATGCGCTTGATTTTCTACACAAACAACCATGGTGTGCCTCTGTACACGGTGGGACAATCTGAAATCAATGTTGTACTATGTGGGTGCTAAACAAGTGTGTTATGTGTTCCTTCCTAGCTATTCACACAACAACAAAACACAACCATGACCAAACAACCAACCAACCGTTTGTTGGCATCCATTTATAGATATTTACAGATTTCTGCACATTGTGGCTTCGCATGCCAAAAATGGGAGCTTAACGCTTTATTATGGTAACAAGAGTAGAGCTGGTTTTTTTTTATTGGTTTTTTTTCGTTTGTTTTCTAGTTAGAGACCTGACAAGAGAAAGCAAATCTTTAGGGGGTTAAAGAAATAATGAAACATGACAGAGTATTTGTTCTATGATTTCAAAATGATGAGGTAACACATTTATATTTTTTCGTTTTGTTAGCAAAAGTTTTAGCGAATTATTTGTTCAAAATAAAACTTGAATAGGTTTGACAAGTACTTTTTATAGGGTTATATTGAAAAGGTATTTTTATTTATAAACAAGTAGGAGAGATATATTCGGCTGTGGCGAATCTTATATACCCTTTACCAAATTATAGGTAAACAAAATTTATTTTTTTTAAAAAGTTTTTTTAATTTTTCGAAAACAAAAATTTATCGAATTGTAATTTTAAATTTTTTTTTAAAATTTAAAAAAAATTTTTAGTTTTTTAAATTTTTTTTTGTTGAAAAAAATTCGATTTAAAAGATTTTGACCCATTTTAGGTCCAACTTACTATGGTCTTATATACACCGTAGCAATGGACTTTGAAATATCTATCATTAGATATCCATATTGTCTATATTAATGACTTAGTAATCCAGATATAGGTCCAAAATCTAAGTTGTCCTGGTTTTTTCCTCATATCTCAGCCATTTGTGGACCCATTTTGCTGATTTTAAATAGGAAACTTCTCGAAAGCAAATCTGACAGAATTAATGAAGATTTGGATCCCGAATATATCTGGGGTCTTCATAAAATTGATTTCAACAGACAGACAGACAGACATGCCTTAATCGACTCCGCTATCTATAAGGATCCAGAATATATATACTTTATAGGGTCGGAAATGAAAAATGTAGAAATTACACACGTAATGACAAACTTATATATACCCTGTCAAGAAGGAGAAGGGTATAATTACTTAGATTACTTGCCAACATGGACCAAAAAAAAATACATACAGAGAGACTCAAAAGTGAAAAAACCAGTGATTTTTTTTAAGATCATTATCTTTTTTTCAGACCCAAATCTATTATTTAACCCAATCTCCAACAAACCGAGACTTTAAAATTTTAATCGATGTATAGATTTTAAGATTTTCATTATCTTAAACAAAATCAAATAATTTGTGGTGTTTACTTTTGATGCAGAAAATAGATGTATGTATCAACTCTATAACGATCCAGAATATATACTTTATGGGGTCGCAAATGACAAATGTATACATTACAAACGGAATGACTAACTTATGTATACTTATATATGAAGGGTATAAGAAGTAAGATTGCAGCCATTTTTAAAAACATCGTACTTGGGCCGAAAAACATACATGTGCCAAATTTGATCGAAATATATTGCAACCTGGGGGGTTACTCCCTAATTCGATTCGAAAGAAAATCTTTTCGAATTACAATGCATTTAGCAGACATTTTCGTATTCGGATTGAGTTACGCAGTAACCCCCCTGTACTTTGCGTACAAGGTTTACATGAACAGCCAGCCAGACGAAGAGATGGACGGACATCATTTAACCAACTCTGAGTCCATCGCGGTGTAAGGTATAAACATTTGTTTTCAATAACTAACTTTTTCAAAAACCGATTTTTTATTGGGTTTATGACTTCAAAATGCGGAATTTTTTAAAATTTTTAGCTTTTATTTTGAAACATCAGTACAATATAAAATGTGTTTTATATTTCTGGCAACATATGAATTCCGAGCCAAAAAGAACTTCTCATCTTTTGAGGCCAAGAACGAATCAAGCCAATTTCGTATATTTTGTTCTAAGGTGATGCATCGATCGAAAAAAATAGTTTTTGGACGGGACAAGGGCTGTACTGCAAGGCGGGTGAGGTAAAACTTCCCAGCCACTTCTTTCTAAATAGTTTTTAATACGTATTGCATTATTTGGCCGAGCGTTGTAATGGTGAAATACTTTTATGTCTGGCCGCATATTTTTGGAGTATTCGGCAAATATTCACTTCAAACGAATCAGTTGATTTTTGGAAAGGTTCCATGTGATGGTCTGGCCAGATTTCATCAGCTCATAATAGATAGGAGCCTTTTGCTCCCACCAAAACATTTTGGCTTTGGAGACGATTCGGCTGGTTGGCCGGGCTTCCCGTACGATCTCTTACGCTTCAAGTTATCGTAATGCATCCATTTTTCATCGAAAGTAATGTTTTGGTGCAATAATGACATTCTTTCATATCGTTCAAACATTCTTTTTGTACATGCAAAATCATCTTTCAAGGTATCTCAACTTCACTTCTTCACTTGAATCCTGCTGCTCGCAAACGTCTTGAAATTGATGCTTGAATAGCTCCCAATGATTCCCAATCTTCATGGAGTAATGTCTCCAATTCTAGGTTTTCAAACTTTTTTGGCTGGCTTGGGCGAACTTTGTTTTCCGAGTCAAAATCAGCACTTCAGAACCGCATAAACCATCTCTCGAACGTTGAAACCTATGGAACACATTCACCACATCTTTGGTGATCATCGGTCTGCTTCAGCGGCATTTTTTTTAACTTTAAAGCAAAACTTCCCGCATATGACGCTTTGTAGGTACAAAATTCGACATTTTCGAAGCAAATAAATCTGTTGTTGTTTATACTGTACTGTTCAATAACTAAGTGAGAATAAATGATAGATATGTCATTTATTAAATCCCCATTTTTAAGTCATACACCCAACATTAAAAATTTATTTCCCCAAAAAATATGCGAAATAATTGGCTTCAACATTTTCAATGACAAATTGTTTATCTGGATCAAAAACAGTTATATTACAGATCCCCACATGTCTTTAGTAAGATTTTGTTTTGGAAAAATATTGTTTGTCTTCGGACTTCAGTTATGAATGCTTAAATATCCCAACCTCGTCCCAATATTTACACCTAAATGATTTAGACTTAGAAGTTGCTTTCATTTCATCTAGAAGACGATAACGATCAAGTGGGTGCCTCCATTGTTGATCACCATTTGGGCTCTTTTTATCATATTTACAATCGTTCTGGCAAGGGCTTCATAAGGTCGCTGTATTCATAAGTCAAAATTAGGATATATAAATAGCCCTCAAATTTTATATCGCTAAATATCCAATCATATGATTTGAATTGTTTTTTCACTTCTAGAATTTTAGCTTCTGTTTCAATTACAAAATATTTATTAGTTTAGTTAATCAAATATTAAAGTTCAATTCCTTGATAATATTAGTATGGGAGTTAAGATAAATCATCGATCAAATCTAAAGAATTCAATTTGATTTTCACCTTGTTTTAAGTTAAAGAATTCTATTAATAGAGCTTTAATTGCATTTATGAATATTTTAATTCCATTTACGTAACTTTTAATTACATTAATGTAAACAGTTTAATGAAACAGTTTCATTGCAGCTATTTATTGTATTTTAGTGAACTTGTTTAAATATCTTATGAATTTATATTCGAATTTAATCAAGATTATTAATTATTTCTCTTACTTTTTCTTTGCAGGTATGTAAACAAAAATATTAATCATTTGCTTTATTCAAATAAAAAACAATGGGTGAGTATCTGTGCAGCAGCTGATTCAGAAATACTTTTCACATATAAATCTAATAATTCACAAGGTTTTGGGAAATTCACTTAATTTTAAGCCGATATTTCAGCACTTAAATTAGATGAGCAGGAAATCAAAAAAAAATATTCAAAGCAATATCATATTTTATTGGTTTTAGTTTAACACAAGTTAGCACTGCTTAAATTTCTTACTGAATCCATAAGTTTTGCTCATTTTATGTGTAAACATTTATTATTGAAAAATAAATGACATTGCCAGTTCTGCTTTACTAATAACAGTTTCCTGGTGCCAAAAACCTGCTTTCAATCTAAATTAGCTAATCTCAATTTGCAAAAATTTTTACAAATCTCTAAACTTTGAGTGTAAAAGCATTTTGCTACTCATTCCCCCATTAAATTTGAAAAGATACTTCTACACAGGCAAACACAAGAACAACAGCAACAACAACAATATTAACAATATCAACTGCAAATAGTTGTTGATGCTGCTGCTGACAATGATGCACAAGATGTTGTTCATCATGACGAGGACAACGAACAGTGAACGATATGAATGAACTAAATCCATTTTGCTGTTTAGTAGCACAAACATTATTAAAAGTTGAAAATCTGAGTGACATTCTTCTTACTGCTGCTTGCTCATGTTGTTGCTCCAACAGTTATCGCAATCATCATCAGCATCATCGTCATCGTCAGCAACTGAGACATCATTGTCAGCATTATGTTAAACTGCAGGTTGTCGTTTATTTATTTATGTTTTTCTAGTTTTTCTATTCTATTCTATCTTTTTTTTTTGTTGTTGCTAAGAAAATAATAAATAGATGCTAGCTGCCGTTTGAAATGAAAACATTCAAATAAGAATTTAGTTGTTCTATTGTTAAAGGTGTAGTGGCAGAAAGATACATTTGCAGATACAACTTTAGATAAAATTTAAGTGCAGCTACTAACTTTACTATGAAAAACAGAGGGCGGATATAGAGAAGAATTGTTAGAAAGGAAATGAAATTTTCTACAGTCATTCTGCAGTCATACAGATAAACTGCAAACTAAATTAAAATAAAATAAATGAATCAGTTCGTTAGAATTGATGGTGATTTATTGAATTATGCAAAAATGAGGAAGGTAAGAATATGTAGTGTAAGAAAAATCTTAAGAAGGAAATATGTTGAGGTCATATTTTAGCTTTGAGCAGATAAAATATGAGAAATAGATTATTTATAACTACAGATATGAATGGAAATTTGATTGTATATGATCTAAATAAGGTAATTGGATTGGTCATTCTAAACGCATCCCGGACTTTTTATACACTTTACGAAAAAATCTAAGCATACAAACAAATTTAAAGAAAAACCTGGTAAAAAATCATTTTGTTTTTCAACATAGTCTCCTTTGAGCTCCAAAGTTCCTCCAATTTTTGTATCCCTTTCCAAATATAAGATTTGACGAGTTCATAGAAATAGGCATTTGATAACACCGTCCAAAAAAAATTATTGGAAATCTAAAAGGATATTCAAGGATAAAAATTTGAAAAGACATTTTTGACATCTTTTGATCCTTACAGGATAAAATAAAAATAATATGAAATATTTTACAACTCTTCTTGATCATTTGACATAATAGGATGATCCGAACTATTTTAACACATTTTTTTAAAAATGTACTCCTCTGAAAATTTGAAACAGTATCACGAAATGAAAAACTGAAAACGCAGTTTTTCCCCATTTAATTTATTGTCTAATATTGAGTGTCGTACGGTGTAACCGATTCGCCCCGAGAAACCCTCTGTTGTGATCGATCGGTCAACAGCATATCGTGATTTTTTTCAATTAACCTGAAATGGGCGTCCAAAACATTCGGCGAGTTCCCAGGGTAGTTTCTATGAGAGTCTTTTCCCGCAAAAAATAATGTTTAATCTGCTTATTAAACGTAATTAATTTTTCTTCAATTTCTCCTCAAGTCACGAGGTAGTCTGCTATTAATGGTTGTCAAACACAAACCAAATGATGACAGTAGTGCCCTTTTAATTAAGAGGCGGGAAAGTCACCCGCCCGCGTAGATTTGAAAGATATAGATTTGGCTCGGACCAATATTATAGTAACCAATGTAATAAAAGATCTATAGAGATCTAAAGAGTAGCTTAATAATAGCAAATGATCTTGCTCAATGACAATACCATGTTAAGGAGTTAGAACAAGAACCGGTTCCTATCTGAAATGAAAAATTCACGAGAATAAGCTAAGTTTGCTTTTACACAGGCCAAGTTTCCTTGTCGCAAGTCTGAGTTTATAGGAGAGGGAGGAAAGAAGAAAGAAAAGGGGTACACACTTGCTTTTACTGGCAAGTCTGTTCAATTCTCTTTTATTTTCTCATTATACCCTACACCACCATAGTGGGGAGGGTATTCTGCGTTTGTGCAGATGTTTGTAACGCCCAAAAATATTAGTCTAACACCCACTTTAAAGTATACCGAACGACTTAGAATCACTTTCTGAGTCGATTAAATGATGTCCGTCCGTCTGGTTGGCTGGCTGTCCATGTAAACCTTGTGCGCAGAGTACAGGTCGCAATTTTTAAGATATGTCGATAAAATTTGGTACATATAATTTTTTCGGCCCAAGGACGAAGCCTATTGAAACTGGCTGAAATCGGTCCATTATTACACCTAGCCCCCATACAAATGTCCTTCCGAAATTGGACTTTATCGGTCATAAATGTTTAATTTATAAATATATCTCCACAAATTGCGCTCCAAATAAGTTTTATATACACAAAATTCATGTCACCAAATTTTGTTACGATCGGTCCATAATTAGTCATAGCTCCCATATAGACCCGCTTCCGAAAATCACTTTAACGTGCATAAATCGCTTGAAAATGTTGGTATACTCACAAAATCTCACAACATAGTAAACTTTCATATAGACATAAATCACAAGACTTAATTTCATAGTGATCGGTTCACAATTGGTCATAGCCCCCATATAAGGCCCACTTCCGAAAATCACTCAAAAATATAAATTATTGAAATTTTAAAAGAAAAATGTTTTTGCTCTTTTACTCTTTGAATATATTAGCAGGGCTATGTTGCCAATCACATACTTGAAAATTTTTTAATGTTATGACATGATCTGATATTAGACAAGACTTGAAAACATTAAGGATATGTGCGGTAAGATAAAATCTCAAACATCATTTGGTCTAGGTAAAGAATATCAAAGAATATCAATAATCTGTACTATCAATACGAATTCTATTATGATTTTGAAGCTAAATTCATCCCATATTCCCAGTAAAAAAATTTAGTTGTGTATGTTTACTGTAACATACATACATTTCAAAATTTGTTCAAATTTTTTAACAATATTATAGTCACTGTAACTATGTATATGATTGTGGTAACCATAATATGGTTTATTTAAGATTCACATGATGGTATCAACAATATATGTATATGATTACAGTAAATAAGTATATGTTTGTGACAACTATTTTTATGATAAAGAACTTATCATATTATGTTGCTCTCGGCTTATGAATATCATAATCTGAGAACAACATATTTTGATAGATGTTTAAATGGTTACAGTAAACATGCACAACTATATTTTTTCTCTGGGTGTACCAAACAAAAACTAATTTTGCCTACTAATTTCCAAAAATGTTTAAACACAAATATGCTTTAAACCTCCCCAGGCCAGAAAACAACAAACTCCATATATAATTTAATACCCCACATATGCTCTACATTTCAGCACAAATCGAATGTTATACAAAAAGAGCATACTACGACTATAATATATATAATACCTAGATGTCTGTGTCTATCCACATAGATTTGTTGCCATTATCCGGCTACAAAATGCGCGTGGTACCTCCATACTATACATGCAATTTATTGTTTGTTGAACAAAGCCAACGGCTAAAACATGTTAAACTTTTTTGTGAACACAGGAAAATAAACTTACAAATACAGACACTCATACTGCCATACACAAACATACATTTAAGAGCGTAAAATATGGAGTGAAAAAAGGAAACACTCTAAAATTCAATTTTGTTTTATTTGAATTGAAATTGAAAATGTACGAAGGATGAAAGGCAAGAAAAAGAACCCAAAAATATTTCGCCAATTTGGAGCATCTATTTTTTTTCTCTCTCTCTTAGAGGTGTTGGTTTTTTGCTTTAGAAGAATGTTTTGTTGTAAATGTGATGCGACAGAGTGTTTTGTGAAGAGGGACTTTGAAAATTATTTTAATTTGTATGGAAAAACTCTTGGAACATTTGCCTTCTATTACCCATAAAAAAATCCATATAATAATAAAAGTTTTGTGACAGAAAGGGGAGTAACAAGTTCAGAATGAAATAATCTAAGTATACAAATAATTGGAACTTATAAAATTCATTAATCTAGCAAGAGTATATTTAGCACTGAACCAAATCGGATGAAACATGTAAATGTTTTTATACAAAATTAACAAAATCGTCGCAAGTATTTCATTAGTGGTGGGTATATAAAATGCGGCTCCATTACATGTTATCTATGTACATGACTTTTCGATCTAAACACCATATTGGTAGTCTATGACATTTGACCAGTAATATAATATCCAAAACAAAATAAATTTATTTGGGTTAGTTCCGTGACCAGTCACAGAGTGTCTAAAATGTGTCAAGGTTCTATCTTTTGTTAGAACTAGGATCCAATGACGGGACCTTTTCTGTGTCACTTCCCTTATCTGCTATTCATTTTGTATGTTTAGGTTTTTTCATGTTCTTTCCGAAATTAACTCTTTTTTTCTACACTCTTTAAAATAATATGATTTACATGATTAGTAATAGTTCATTAAAATGAACATTAGAGCTGCATGTTGCAATAAATGAGAACATGAAAGAAACCAAACGAAATAAAAAGGACAGTGGTTTAATAGTAGAAAAATATACGAATTATAATAAAATTTCGTATACATTTTCAAAATTTAGTTCTAGAACTAACAGAACTACTTCAGAGTTCTTAATGACAGCCTTGGAATTGTGTCGCAGTTACTTCTGGAACCAATTCTGTGGAACTCTATTGTGCTTCTGAAGCAACGTTTTTTTTTAGCGTTTTTCGGTCAATGCTCGAATCAGTTGCGTTCGCTACCGGTTCTCTGTGATTAGAGTTTTTCTTTTGTCGCACTTTTTCATTTCTCGGGAAATCAGGAGTAATTTTGAAATATCCCGGGATCCCGGGAATTCCCGCTTAGAACAAATTATTAAATTTTAGTTATATAGACTTCGTTAGAAAATCTTATATACCTTCCTTAGATTTCAATTAATTCAGTTCATTCGCAAAAATATTTTTTTTGTTTAATTTTTGCTTATTAAATCAAAAATTAAGTAAAGATATTAATTAAAACTTGTAGAAAACTCAATAATATTAAACAAAATTCACTTCCACTTAAGGTGTTTTTTTTCCCAAAATTTTTCTTTTTAATGTTTGTGAAAAAGCAAAATACTATAATAATTCCACTTTCGATTGGAATAGAATTCTGTGACAGCCCGGAATATTCACGAGTTTTTCGAATAATTTAAATAATGAACTTGTTATTGGTCTATTAATGTTAAATCGTTTTTGTTGTATGAATCTCCTGCATATGTTTTGAAGCTTTAAGTATCTTTTAGAGAAAGTCAAGTTCAAAAAACATCACATAAAACTAAGGAAAATAATTCCCGGGTATTCTCGTACAATTTCCCGGGATTTCGGGAGTGAAAAACTCTATCTATGATGGTATGGTCTGATTTCAGCAGCTCATAATACAGAGTATTACCACCAAATACAGAGTATTACCTTAACGTCATGGATATTTAGCTTTGTTGACGATTCGGCTGATTGGCCGAGCTATTGTAATGGATTAATTTTTTATCGCAAGTAATGATTCGGTGCAAAACTGATTATCTTTTATAGCGTTCAAGCATTATTTCGGACATGCACAATCGTCTTTCTAGGTCGTTCAGCTTCAATTCGTATGTTCCCCTGCTTTTGGATGGCTCCTGCTGCTCGCAAAAGTTTTGAAATAGCTGCTTGAGTTACACCCAATGATTTTGCTAGCTCTTGTTGGCTTTGACAACAATCTTCATGGAGTAATGGCTCAAATTCCTGCTCTTCAAACCTTTTTTGCTGGCCTGAGCGATCTTTGTCTTCCGTGTCAAAACCAGTGTTTAAAAAGCTACGATAACTAACAAATTTTTAACTGTTGCTACAACTACTGCTTCAAAAAAGTGTATGTAGCGGTAGCAGTAGCATTTGTCTTTTTTCGTTTTCTTGTTTTTTTAAAACTACTGCTACCTTCAAAATATAAAACTCTTAACAGAGCAGTAGTAATAAAACATGAATTGTAAATGGAGTAGTAGCATAAAAATACAAATCATTGCTACTGCTCTATATCGAGTTTTAATTTTTAAGGTAGCAGTAAAGTAGCAGTTGAATCAGCAGTTAAGGTAGCAATAAAAGTAGTCAAAAAAGAAAATCTTCAGTCATAACACCAAAATTTACAGAATTAAACACTGTGTGTTGTTTTTGTTTTGAGAGAGTTTGAAAGAATTATTCGTTTTTATTCGTCTCAGATGTTCGTGTTGCTAACAGAAAGATCGTGTTTTCTGTGTGTATAACAAAAAAGCCGAACTTTTGTTTACAACACGACCAACTTACACAAATATACATTCACAACAACAACACATAATATACTTTTTTGGCTGAAGATTTTTATTTTTGACTTATTTTATTGCTACCTCAACTGCTACTTAGCTGCTACTTCAACTGCTACTTAACTGCTACTTCTTCTACTACCTCAACTGCTACTTCTATTACTACTAAATTTTAAAAATAGCAGAATTAATAAAAAACTAATAACTGGTACATCAAAACTTTTTCTTTTTTAAGGTAGCAATAGAAAATAAAATTCTCTGCTACTTTTAAATTTTTCTTTTGTTAGTACTACTACAACTACTGCTACCAAAATGTGAAGGTAGCAGTAGTAGTAGTAATTATTGACTCCGAGTTTTTATTAATTTTTTAACTAGACTACTTGGGTTTTTTCGTTGCTACTGCTACTTGTAGTCTAGTTTTTTAAACACTGGTCAAAACCACTACTACTGAACCGCACAAACCATCTTTCGCACGTTGAAACCGCTGAAGCACATTCACCGTAAGCTTTGGAGAGCAATATGCGTGCTTCAGCGGCACTTTTCGTCAAATTAAAGAAGTAAAGCAAAACTTGCCGCATATGAAGCTTTGTTGACAGTTTTGAATTTTCATTATACACTAATACCCCGTTTAGCGTCACTAATTGGGCCAGATCGAAGCACAATTTTTCATACATTTGTATTGATTTTCATTTAATTGGTTCCGAGATTTATAATTTTAGCTGAAAAAATTGAGTTTTCGATACAAACATTTTCATATTAACGACGCAAATTGAAGTACAAACGACGCAACTTCGAAGACATGCGGCGCAAACTGAAACAAAAACGACCTAAATCGAAGGACTAACGATGCAACTTCGAAGCCATGTGACAGAAGCTGAGACAAAATCGACGCAATTTCGAAATCACATAAATTTTAAAAAGACGCAACTTCGAAACGACGCAGAGCGAAGGGTATGTAATGTTCAATAACTAAGTGAGAATAAATGACAGATATGTACCCGTCAAAATGAAATATAAGTTATTTCATCACCCATAACTTCTAAAAGGTCTCTATGGAATGACATAAACATTGGAGGAAGATCTGCAGTAATGCTAGACTATAAAACAAAAATCCTTGATTAAATACGAAAATAATGCAATAAATTTCAATTTGTATACCTAAAACCTTCAATCTAAGCCTTTTGAAACATATTTAAAAATCTTTATTTTATAACCTTTAATCTTGCACAAACATTAAATTCTTTATTTAACCTTCGCTTTACCAAAGGTTTTTTATGTTCATGGTTTACCAATACCCACCCGGGTGACACTACTCTTCTCTAAATATATGCGACGAACGAAATTTTAAAAAATTTAAAAAACCTTATAAAAAGTTTAAAATGTTTCTATTAAATTCTATAGAACTCTAAAATTTGTTCAGTAAGTACAAATTTCATTTAAATCGAAACAAAATTAAAAAAAATATTAATCCAATAAAAACGATGTGGTCACCCGGGTGGGTATTGGTACAGCGAAGGTTAAATATGTATTTTCTAAACTACAGTTCTTATTATTAATATTTTTTTACTAAAATCCAACTACTAACAGTCATTCACATGCACTGTAAGTCTGTCCTCCCTGTCTGTCCGACAGCATGTACAACAAATAACGAGTACATGTAAAAAGAGTGTAAGTACAACATGAATAAATGACATGAGGCAGCAGCCAAAGATGTGGATGAAAAATGTGAGCAAGAAAAAAAATAAATGTTACAAAAAAATTAAAAAAAAAAACTGTGAAAAAAAGGAAAACAAACAGCCTAAAGCATTTTGATTCATGAGATGTATTTTGTTGTTGCTCTTTTATTTTGCTTTTTTGTTATTGCAGCATGCACTTGCTCATGGTTGGACAGATGTCGCAGACATACTGCAAGCGATATAGTGTTGCAAGCAACACAAACAGAAAGCAGACAGGAAAAAAAAACATATAAAAATTATAGTAAAATAGAGAATAATGTAAAATTACATTTACGCATACAGACAGAGTGAAAACATACCTTCATAAAAAAAAACAATTTTTGCATACGAATGGAAAAGTGCAAACCGTATAATGCCACCAATAGTTAAACAGGAATAAGTACAACAGCAAAAACAACATAATAATAATGGTAACACAACAACAACAATTGCAACAACATTAGCAACAACTTATCACACAAGTATGTGTGATACGAGTATCAGAGAGTGTATAATGTTGTTCAACAACAAATTGAAGCAACAACAAAAGCATTTACAGCTGCTGATGCTGCTTGCTGCTGCCACAGACTCGACAGCAAATAAGCTTAAGGGCATTAAAAGGAGACATACAACAAATTTGTTTGTTGAATTCAACGACAACAGAAAGTAAAAAAAAACACACACAACACAACCAAATAAATAATGTATCTGAGTTAAAACATATTTTAAATGCCTTCAATCTGTCTGTGTATAAAATACACAGCTCAAGGAAAATCTATATAAAAATTTTGTCATCATATTGTTCAGTTGCACAGAACACATGCTCTTCTCCCATTATGAAAATATTTTTGTTGTGGAAAACTTTCAATTATTTAAATTAAAACGTAAATTGTAACAGTGTGGTTGCTATCAGTGGTATACATATGAGTTTACTCAAGTAAAATTATTAGGGGCGACTACTTTAACTGAATACTGTCTGCATTACCAAGCAACAATGAAGTAACGGCCCCTCTATAGATAACTTAAGTAACCATTCATGCGAATTAACAACCAACCCTGCCTGTTCTTATTTATTTGCAAATAAAATATCTAAATTTGTACTGCATACTTTAGGGGCTTTTTTAATACAGTTGGCTGGACTTACAAACCATCTCCTGAAAATGTCGAATCGAATAAAAAAAAATCAGCCAAATCGCTCCAGCCGTTCTCACGTGATGACATTACATACATGGACCATTTAATTTTTATATATATAGATGATCTCAAAATGGAAAAATCGAGATGGATAAACTTTTTTTGGAAATAATTCGGTATCTTGGGAACTATTGGAGATATTGTTACGAAATTTCACATGGTATGAGCTGAGGTGTTTTCGAGTTGATTTACGTTTGTTCAGCTTCCAATGGGATCCAGTGCGTAGCCCCTCAAAGTTGGTCACCTCGGGTCTCAAATTTATTAAAAAAATCACCAAAAATCCATTTATGACCCGAATGAGCTGAAATTTTTAATGTAAATGGTCCTTGAGAAGATCTATAAAAACTACGCTTACAAGTTTAGGTTATTTCTATTAGTTCAGGTTTATTGATTTATTTTTTTTAATTTTGCTCGATCTTTTTATGGTTTTTTAGATATGGCGGGCCTACGAAGGGTCGAAATTTATTTTTAAAATATCATCTATATTAAATAAAATAAAAACAACTTGCTGACAGTGATCTCTTCCCTATTAAAAGTTATACGCATCCAAAGTTGGAACTTGTAAAAAGGGCCGTATTTTTTACGTTTTTTCCCAAAAAGCCCATATATTTTTTCTCTTGTAGAAAAAAAATTTCTTCGGGACTATATACAATGTTGATATTATCCGGAAAGATAACTTAATGTAAAAGCGTGTAAAGAAAAATTTGGCTCACTTAAACGGACATATACAAACTTGGCCAATTTTAAAAGAAAAATTTCGGTTTCAGTAAAAAAGTCTAAAAAGGCAAAGCATCGATCCACGAAAAAGCTTCATATTTGTATAACCCCATATGTTTCTTAAATACCTACTAAGTATTTTTACTATCATACAGTAAATAACTTCACAGTAGGCACTTTTCTAAAAACACACAGTTTTTGGAACACATTTTCCCAGTTTTAGGAATTTCAGTATTTGAAAATAAAAAATTTCAAAAATACTAATGCCATTGATTTAAGGACAGTTTAGTCTATATTGGTTCAAAATTTTATTATGTTATCTTTAATTGTTAAAATTTTACATTAATTCAAATATTATATTTTTATTCTTGGAAAATCACCATATGAATTTTTTTTAGTTTTTAAGGTAAATAAAGTCCCAAAATTTTATAAAATTATTTAATTTTACTAAAATATCAATCCACAAGTCATAATGTTTTCAACAATATCAAATACGTTTCTCATATACGTTTTTTCATATATTTCATGCAAAATGTTATTAACATATCAAATGTAAATTTTGAATTCTAACACATACTGACATAACAAAAATTTTTGCGTAACAGATTTTGCACTCATTATATGAAAAAACGTACAAATTTGTCAAAGCGGGCAAGGTTTGTGGAACTTTTGAGGCGTAAATAAAGGCTTTTTATATAAGTATTTGATATTGTAAAATTTTAATATCAAATATTACCACAATAGATAACTATGGGCCAAGTAGTTAGTAGTACAAACTATTAACTATGTATCTACTATATAAAGAGATACACGACTAATAACTCCAGACTGTAAAATTGGTGACCGTCACCATTTGCACTACCAAGGGACAGTAAAGTGACAATTGGTAACAAAATAATTTTTCCTTATTTTCATGATTTCCTTTTTACTCAAGCCTCTTGAAAGAAATGCGTATAATCCTTTTTATGCCTTCAAAATTCCAATTAACCCAATATGAAATAAAACCTGAAATACTGAATATAAAATTTCGAAAAATATGCTCCCTTCTATTAATTACACACACATAAAAGGGTAATTAAAGCAAATATTATTATTTTTTTCAAACTTAATTTTATACATTTAATTACATTTCCACCTCGTTTGTTTATTATTATCATTAATTTGAATATTTAAAGCGAAAAAAAGAAATCACCAAAATATATAAAAACAAAAACACTTTTTTAATTGTGATGAGTGGAAGAAGAAAAAAAAATATGTTGACACACGAACACCTTGTCATGACAAATTGCCATTATTTATATATTCGTTAAGGAATTTTCTTAAAATAATAATAAAAATATAAAAAAGAAACACAGAAAAAACAAATGAGCGGTTTCATTTATGGTTAAAATATATATTTTTCTCTTTTGCAAAAAGCAGCAAAGTTTTTCTTTTATATTTATTTTTTGGTGAACACATGTCACTCATTCTTCATACATACATATGTATACTATAGTCTGAACAGAGTATATATATATCTGTGTGAGCGAATGTTTTATTAAACATTATAATTCATTTATTTTAACCCCATTGGAGAAATAAAGTCATCATTTAAAAAAAAAAATGGAAAAAATCTTTATATTTTTTCACTTTTTGCTTTCTTTTTTGCCTCACTACTCTAGACGAGCGAAAATAGTGAGAGACTGAATGAATGAGTGATGATGTGACAAGCGAAAAATGACAGTACCGCAACTCATTTTGTCATAATATTAATGTCATTTCCTACAACTATGGCTGGATACGAGGTGTGTATGTAGCTTTATAGGGGAAGCATGACAAAAAAAGTGAAATATTTAAGATATTTTTGTGTAAACTAAATTTAAGGGGTTATAAAAATAGATTTTTAAATTAAATTTTTGCTGTGCTAATAAAAACTTGTCAACGATGTATTTACTATTAGGAAATTATTACAAACACATGTGTCATAAAATTAGAATATATTATATGTGAGAAAATAATTTGAGTATATACAAAAAACTTACCTGGGGTGTTTGTATTAAATAATAGATTTCATAGGTCAACTGTAAATAGAAGAAACAGAATAAAGAAATTAATAAAACAAATAATCAACAACAAAATTTTCTATAGAAAATTGTACTCTTTGCAACTGAAATTTTCTATAGAAAATTGTACTCTTTGCAAGAGAAATTTTCTATGGAAAATTGTACTCTTTGCAAGAGAAATTTTCTATGGAAAATTGTACTCTTTGCAAGAGAAATTTTCTATGGAAAATTGTACTCTTTGCAAGAGAAATTTTCTATGGAAAATTGTACTCTTTGCAAGAGAAATTTTCTATGGAAAATTGTACTCTTTGCAAGAGAAATTTTCTATAGAAAATTGTTCTCTTTACAAGAGAAATTTTCTATAGAAAATTGTTCTCTTTACAAGAGAAATTTTCTATAGAAAATTGTTCTCTTTACAAGAGAAATTTTCTATAGAAAATTGTTCTCTTTACAAGAGAAATTTTTTATAGAAAATTGTTCTCTTTACTAGAGAAATTTTCTATAGAAAATTGTTCTCTTTACAAGAGAAATTTTCTATAGAAAATTGTTCTCTTTACAAGAGAAATTTTCTATAGAAAATTGTTCTCTTTACAAGAGAAATTTTCTATAGAAAATTGTTCTCTTTACAAGAGAAATTTTCTATAGAAAATTGTTCTCTTTACAAGAGAAATTTTCTATAGAAAATTGTACTCTTTACAAGAGAAATTTTCTATAGAAAATTGTACTCTTTACAAGAGAAATTTTCTATAGAAAATTGTACTCTTTACAAGAGAAATTTTCTATAGAAAATTGTACTCTTTACAAGAGAAATTTTCTATAGAAAATTGTACTCTTTACAAGAGAAATTTTCTATAGAAAATTGTACTCTTTACAAGAGAAATTTTCTATAGAAAATTGTACTCTTTACAAGAGAAATTTTCTATAGAAAATTGTACTCTTTACAAGAGAAATTTTCTATAGAAAATTGTACTCTTTACAAGAGAAATTTTCTATAGAAAATTGTACTCTTTGCAAGAGAAATTTTCTATAGAAAATTGTACTCTTTGCAAGAGAAATTTTCTATAGAAAATTGTACTCTTTGCAAGAGAAATTTTCTATAGAAAATTGTACTCTTTGCAAGAGAAATTTTCTATAGAAAATTGTACTCTTTGCAAGAGAAATTTTCTATAGAAAATTGTACTCTTTGCAAGAGAAATTTTCTATAGAAAATTGTACTCTTTGCAAGAGAAATTTTCTATAGAAAATTGTACTCTTTGCAAGAGAAATTTTCTATAGAAAATTGTACTCTTTGCAAGAGAAATTTTCTATAGAAAATTGTACTCTTTGCAAGAGAAATTTTCTATAGAAAATTGTACTCTTTGCAAGAGAAATTTTCTATAGAAAATTGTACTCTTTGCAAGAGAAATTTTCTATAGAAAATTGTACTCTTTGCAAGAGAAATTTTCTATAGAAAATTGTACTCTTTGCAAGAGAAATTTTCTATAGAAAATTGTACTCTTTGCAAGAGAAATTTTCTATAGAAAATTGTACTCTTTGCAAGAGAAATTTTCTATAGAAAATTGTACTCTTTGCAAGAGAAATTTTCTATAGATACCTGCACTCTTTGGTAGATAAATTTGCTCATTTCAGTTGTTATGTTTTTTTAACGAATTCTAATAAATATTTCAATTACCAAACCCATAAAATTATTTGAGATATTTGCCTTTAAACCTAATGACGAACCCATGAAAAACAAATTTCATTAATCTGTCAAAATATTACAATTCCAATTAATTGAAAAACCCAAACAAAATGCATTATCAAATAGTTTTGTTTGTGGAAAAATATTTCAAATTGTTTTTTATAAGAACTAATGACATCGAATGAAAACATATAAAAAATATTAATACAGAAATAATCTCCCTTTGTCTGGGTATAATCTAATGAAAAGTAAATGTTGTATTTATTATTTTATTATTATAATAACAAAAAAACGAAACACAAAATAATAAATGTTAAATGAACAATGACAAAGAGAATAAACCCAAAAAAAGTGATTCGTGTAAAAAAAATTGGACTAAAAAAATTCAATACAATACAATTGTAAGAATAAAAAAAAAAAAAAACTACAGGCAACAATAACCCAAATGAAAATACAGCTTACATAAACATATTTTATCCATAGATTGAAATTCAGTTTATTTTTCTATTTTTTTTTTTAATCTCTCCTCTACATGTGTGTTTGAGCAGGGAAAAATGCTATAAATGAAACTGAAAATGACTTTATACAAAAATCATATCGAGATGGGAGTGAGCAACAACAACAAAATAGAAAAATAGTTAAACAAAATTCAAATTGGGTTGAATGAAAGCAAGTTGCAAGCAAAAGTGTTAGGAAAGAGAAGAGGAAGCTGAGAAAAAAAGTGACAGTATTGTGATTTGATCTGAATATAAAAAGTAGTTCAAACAAACAATGACAAAATAGAAATTACCATATTCTATTTTTTGAACTCAAAAAAAAAGCAAAAATAAATCCGTAAACGTGAAATCTAACGAAAAACAAGAATACAGAAATTGTCGTTTATCTACAGATTTTTTTCTTTTAACTTGTCTATAGACTGCAGAGTTGTATCCTTTTGTTTTTTTTTTGTTTTTTTAAGCAAAATATCAATAAACGCTAAAATCATTTCCAAGCAATTGCACCAAAAGCGATAAGAAAGTAAAAAAAAAACAAACTCATGAAATAAATGTGAAAATTGCATTGAATGGAAATTGAATCTGAAAAAGAATATTGGTAAATTTTATATATCTCTAAATCTTGTCATAACATAAAAAAGTAAGGGTTTTATATTCTGCTATGCCGAATCTTATATACCATCCATCAATATAATACGGCCACTAATGGTTTGTGGTTGTATAAAAACATTTATCTGGTTTGCCAAATAAAATATCTGTGTTAAGCTTTACATTCCTAGAAGATAATTTATTTTCCAGATGTGGTCCTACGTATAAATATGGATTCATATTCACATGTATAATCCTTATATGGGAGCTATGACCAATTATAGCCCGCTCTTCATAACATTCGGTAATTTTCTATAGAAAATTTCTCGTGTAAAGAGTGTAATTTTCTATAGAAAATTTCTATTGAAAAAAGTGTTATTGCCTATAGAAAATTTCTATTGTAAAGAGTACTATTTTGTACAGAAAATTTCTCTTGTAAAGAGTACTATTTTCTATAGAAAATTTCTCTTATAAGGGTATAAATTTCTGTAGAAAATTTCTCTTGTAAAATTGTACTCTTTGCAAAAGAAATTTTCTATAGAAAATTTCTATTAGTGTAATTGTCTATAGAAAATTTCTCTTGTAAAGAGTACTATTTTCTATAGACAATTTCTCTTGTAAAGAGTACTATTTTCTATGGACAATTTCTCTTGTAAAGAGTACTATTTTCTATAGAAAATTTCTCTTGTAAAGAGTACTATTTTCTATAGACAATTTCTCTTGTAAAGAGTACTATTTTCTATAGAAAATTTCTCTTGTAAAGAGTACTATTTTCTATAGAGAATTTCTCTTGTAAAGAGTACTATTTTCTATAGAAAATTTCTCTTGTAAAGAGTACTATTTTCTATAGAAAATTTCTCTTGTAAAGAGTACTATTTTCTATAGAAAATTTCTCTTGTAAAGAGTACTATTTTCTATAGAAAATTTCTCTTGTAAAGAGTACTATTTTCTATAGAAAATTTCTCTTGTAAAGAGTACTATTTTCTATAGAAAATTTCTCTTGTAAAGAGTACTATTTTCTATAGAAAATTTCTCTTGTAAAGAGTACTATTTTCTATAGAAAATTTCTCTTGTAAAGAGTACTATTTTCTATAGAAAATTTCTCTTGTAAAGAGTACTATTTTCTATAGAAAATTTCTCTTGTAAAGAGTACTATTTTCTATAGAAAATTTCTCTTGTAAAGAGTACTATTTTCTATAGAAAATTTCTCTTGTAAAGAGTACTATTTTCTATAGAAAATTTCTCTTGTAAAGAGTACTATTTTCTATAGAAAATTTCTCTTGTAAAGAGTACTATTTTCTATAGAAAATTTCTCTTGTAAAGAGTACTATTTTCTATAGAAAATTTCTCTTGTAAAGAGTACTATTTTCTATAGAAAATTTCTCTTGTAAAGAGTACTATTTTCTATAGAAAATTTCTCTTGTAAAGAGTACTATTTTCTATAGAAAATTTCTCTTGTAAAGAGTACTATTTTCTATAGAAAATTTCTCTTGTAAAGAGTACTATTTTCTATAGAAAATTTCTCTTGTAAAGAGTACTATTTTCTATAGAAAATTTCTCTTGCAAAGGGTAGAAATTAAAAAACATTTTAAAGTATTAAATTTGTTTAATTAACTGTTTCGTAATAAATTCTTCCACAGCAATTATTAATTATTTTACTTATGCTGACTTCATTTGATTTTTGGCTTGTTTTCGCTTGTCGTTTAAACATGACGTGTAATGTTGTGTAAAGAATTGTCTATAAATGTCAGCATTACCGCAGCCCAGAAACCTCAAATATTGTCACAACAATTGCTGTTGATGCCGCAGTTGTTGGTTGTGTTTTCTATTTTTATTTTTTTTCCTCTTATTCAAGTGCAGTGCTACAAGTAGAAGTGGCATAGATTATGAGAATGTTGAAGTTCCCTATGATTTGTTGTTGCCATATTTTTATTTGCATAAATATCCTTTTTTAAAATATATTCAAACGCGTGTGCAATAGTGTGTATTTAGCATGAGTGAGTGGTAGTGTGGGAGGGCAAACAAATTAATCCTTTACAATGACAAAAACTACAACACAATCATATAGGAAGAATGTTATGTAAGGTGCAGAGGGAGGTAACAGCATCAGTGACAGTAACAGCGGTGTAAACAAGACAATACAAATAATGGGAATATTTTATGTACACACTAGCAAATTACTTACACACAAACACAATGTGACATAAAATATATCAACTGAAATGACAACAATATACAGGAGATGACAACCGTGCACTCAAAAAAATTACTGGTTGAAATTAAATGGGAAAATAAGTTAAAGAATGAACGGATTGATTTACATGCTGATTCTGCATTACCATAAAATGGTCCTTCAGATTTGGTAAAACAAACTTTTTATGAAGATTTTTAGAGAACTTGAAGAACAGCTTTCAAATTTGTATAATTGAAATTTTAAAATGGTCCTTCGAAACCTAAAGAAACCTTAGAAGGCCTAGAAGTAAATGGTCCGTCAGTTCTATGGAACTGCTGAAGAGAGGAAAACTTTGGTGAGAGTTGGATTATTTCTTTGCGTGTAGTTAATCATACACATATAAATAACAACAGCAGCAACAACAACAACGTCAACAACAAAATTTGTAATATTGTTTGTATCATTTGTCTTGTTACAACAATGTGATATTTGGTTTTGTATAAATTGAATGAATCAGAGACTCACAGAGACTGTATGTGAGTGACTGGATGACTGAATGCATAAAGCATGAATATGATCTGTGATAACAACGTATGATACCTTAAACTACAATATAATAATAATAGCAACAGCAAAATCTACAACAACAATGAAATGACATAACAGATATCAACAACATCATTATTATCATCATATGTTTATACATGGAGGGGAGGCTGTCACAGCACCCAGCCCCTTGACCCCTCCAACTTTACCACTCATTTAACACTTTTACAACGATTTGGTGGGAGTAACATATAAATCACAACATCAGATTGAAATGTACGTGACGGTATGTTTGCATGAGAGAGGGATGGAGCAAGGAACACATGGGTGTAACCAGTGATATATGTTGCATTGTCCAATTATTCGCACCAGCAAAAAAAAAAAAAACACACAAACACACAAATAAATAAATAAATATTCCAAACCAGAGTCACTGACAAAATGTACGAGAGTAATGTAAATATGAAAAGCCATCAATGTTTATATTTATTCATTTATTTATGCAAAAATTACTTTCACAAAACGCTTGTCAGTAGAAAAAAAAAATATGAAAAACGCAAAACCATGGAAAATATTTGATTGAATGTCGGTATGAAAATAAATTCAATAAATTACAAGTAAATAACTGTCTTAAATGTGAAATATGAGACAATTTCATTTATTTATTTTTTTTTCATTTAATAAAGCAAATATTCATAACCATAATATGTATTCATATGAACAAGTATAGTATGTAAAAAAGACAATAACATAATAAATTCATATTTTATTATTAACTCATTTTTTTTTATTATCATTTATAGCGTAATACAAACCTATAGAAATGTTGTCATAACAATAAATCAGATTTAAGTTAAAAAACAATGATTACATTTCAAAATGTGCTTAAATTTGCTACAGACCTTTGTCTGGACTCTTTAACAGAGGCCTAATAATAGTAACCTTCAAAGAACTAAAAAATTATATCAAGATTTTATTTCGAGGGCTGGTCAATAAGTCTGTGACTTTTTGAATTTAAATATAGTCTCATTTGATTTTTTGTATCCCTTTCAAAAAATCAGATTTGACGAGGTCATCACACAAGTTAATTGATTACCGATCTATCCCGAGAAACCCAATGTTTTGACTGCTGTCTTTTTGTCTTTGGTGTATTGTGGTGGATCCATGTTTCGTCCACGGTTACAAAACGTACCAAAATCGCGTCCATATTGCGGTTGAACAAGCAAACGCGGCACTCATCTTGCGGAAAGCATTCTCTTACCCAAGTTATCATTCAAAATTGAAACCACTGAACCCCTTGAGATGCCTTTGGCTTCCACAATCTCTCGCACTTTCAATCTCCGATCGACCAACACCATATCGTGATTTGTTTCAATTGTTTCGGGTGTAGAAATCTCAACTGGGCATCCAGAACGTTCGGCATCTTCCGTGCTTGTACGGCCACAACTAAATTCAGTAAACCACTTTTTTACCATTGAAATTGATGGTGCAGAGTTTCCATAGTATTTATCAAGCTTAGCCTTTACTTGAGTGATGGTTTTTTTCCGCAAAAAATAATGCCTAATGAGCATTTTTTCCAAGTCACGAATCTACTATCAATGGCAGTCAAACCCAAACCAAATAACGCAACTTGTTCCAATTTTGACGGGAGTCAACTGACAGATGCCTGTTGACAGGATGCCTGTTCCAATTCCTCCTCAAGTCACCAGGTATTCGGATATTAATGGCCGTCAAACACGAACCAATTGCTTACCAAAGCTTATGGTGAATGTGCTCCATTGGTTTCAACGTGCGACCACATGGTTGGTTCGGTTCAAAAGTGGTGATTTTGACACGGAAGACAAAGATGGCCCAGGGCAGCCAAAAAAGTTTGAAGACCAAGGTTTGGAGGTTTTACTTCATGAAGATTGTTGTAAAACACAACAAGAGCTTGCAAACTCATTAGGAGCTACTTAAGCAACAATTTCAAAACGTTTTCGAGCAGCAGGATTCATTAAAAAGCCGGGAAATTGGGTGCCATAGAAATTCAAGCCAAAAGACCTTGACAAATGATTTTGCATGTCCGAAATGAGTTTTGAAGAAAATCATTTTTACACCGAATAATTACTGTTGATGAAAAATGGATCCATTACGATAAACCAAAGCGTAAGAGTAATAAATAAGAAGCCCAGCCAACCAGCCAAATCGCCACCAAAGCCAAATATCCATGGCGCTAAGATAATTTTCTATATTTGTTGGGAGAAAATTTTCCTATCTATTATGAACTGCTGAAATCTGACCAGACCATCACAGGAAACCTGTAACTACCGAACGCAACTGATTCTTTGGAAGCCAGCAGTTGCCGAGATAAGTCCAGAAATGAAACTGTAATTGCCACATGTTGTAATACATGTTAAAAACTATTTATAATGAAGTGATTGGGAAGTTTTGGCTAATCTACCTCATCCGACTACTATTTGTTTTGATCAAAGCATAACGCTCTCTTTTTGCTGGATTCGTTCTTGGTCACAAAAGATGAGCAGTTCTTTAGGCTCGGAATCCATATGGCTAAGTATTTTGGATATATTTATATTATACAAATGCTTCAAAATAAAACATTCTGTTGAGAGCCTCTCTCTCTCAAGATCTGCGTCTCAACGTTTAAAAGTTCAATTGACACAAGTGCTAAATTCTAATGACCAGACACAGTGAATTGAGTTCGTTGATTGAACTATTGAACATCAACAAGTGGATGTTGATTGATTGACTGGTTATTGATAACGATTTCCGTAAGTACTTCCGAACTGAAGAGCGTGACATTAAACTGACTGAGTTTAAATAAAGAATTATAATGCCAATGTCTTATATTAGAGTTATTATATTGGCATTTTAAGTCATTACTTGGCTATGGATGTTTTTGCCAGAATGTTCCTTATTAGAAAGTACAATACTAATATAATATAATTATTATTGATTCAGTATTGCATATATCTTTTATAACTTGTGCATACATGTTCCTTTATAATTTAAAAGCATAATGCTTTGAAAATTTCTATAGATATAAATTTGAATGTGTGCTAAATTTGTGAGCATAAATAAATAATGGAAAGCAATTTCGTTTGCTGTATATTCTTTGGAAATCACAAAAACAAAATGTAAGTCAAATAAATAAGTGTGCCTGCCAGGTGTAGAAGCGGCTGCATCGAAACATTTGTAACCTATATTAAAGAAAATCTCAAGAAAATTTAAAACATTAGAATCTATATGGGACCCATAATGTATGAATTGTTAAGAAAACTCTTTACTAAATGTTTACAAATTCACATTAAGCAAAGGAAAGTACTAAGCATACAAAATTAAATGTTAATTTCCACAAAAAAAAAATAATTACTTTGATTTTGAAACAAGTTTCAGCACATATTTACACACAGCCTCAAAAGTGAGTAAACACCCGCAAATTTTTTATTTTTTTAGGATCATGAAAATCATTATAGTCCGACTTGAATCTTTTTTTTCACAACCGAATCTATTATTCAACTCAATCTCCAACAAACCGAAACATTAAAATTTTAATCCATGAATAAATTTTATGATCTTAAAAAAAATTAATATTTTTTGGTATAGCACCCAGTTTACTTGGTGGACTGCATTATATTCCAAATATTATATCCAAAACGTGTTTCGTCTTTAAAATTTTATAATCTATTCCAGCAAGTAGTCAATGTATCCTTTATAGACAGTAATTGTCACTAATATCTGATCACTTGGCTAACTCCAATTTATATATTTTTGGTCATTTGACACGCAGAAAGAAGTCAATTGGTTACTTTATACATCTCAGGTAATCAAGTGTGATGACAATAGCCACTTAAGTGTCTCTAAGTAATCTGGAGTATATGAATAATTGTGGTGATATAATTCTCATACACCCAGCGAAAAAATGAACACATCCGTGTACAATTTGACACCATTCGGTGTCAATATTGTATCAACCCCGTATGTGTACAAATTGTAAACGAACGGTCTCAGTTTGACAACGCAAAAATGACACCATTTCGTAGCCGAATTGACACTATGCGTTGTCGATTTGACAACATTCGTGTACGATTTTATAACAGACCGTTGACCGTTGTCAATTTGACACCAAAAATTATCGACTTGATACCGCTCGTGTACGATTTTCTGACAATTTTTTCGTTTTTATTTTTTTGGTAATTAATATAAATAACAATTTCTTTATTTTTTAAATTTTTTTTAATACAATACATATAAAACATAAATATAAAAACTATAAATTTCCATTTGGAGTTGTATGTCGTCACTGGATTTGGTGGTCTTCTCTGCCTGGATCTTCACTGACTTCACTGCCTGGATCTTCAACATTGCGTTGTCGATTCGTACCCGTTTGTTTACAAATTGTAAACGTACGGTGTCGAAAAAAAGTGACACCGTGTGGTGTCAAAATGACACCAACCGTTGTCGATTTTGCAACGTCGTTTTTCCCTCAGTGTATTGTTTATTTTATTTTCGCTTAAGTATACTGACATCTCATGTAATAGCGTGAAGTCAATATTCACTTTAGTGTCTCTTAGTAACCTAGAGTGTAGTCACATTTTTACTCAGCAGAGGCAATATATTGGAGAGTTGTCGGAGGAAAATTTGTTTACAAGCAATCGGCTATACGACTGTCTGCTTAGCTGATTATTTATGGTCATTTAGCACCTTTACATGTTAAAATAACTAGTTCCGCAGCTGATAAAGTAACCACTTAGGTAACTAGTAAGGTAACTGACGCTATGTAACCAGTATGTGAATCCAATGTGTTGTATACTTTTGACCAGCTATCAGACAGTTTCATTGTAATCAAAAAGGGTCAATTGATCCCCTGCTTAGGACATACAAGTGTTAAAATAACTAGACGCCCTAAATTATAGTTAGGCTCACTAGTTCAGTCCAGTAGGAGACTGCTGGGATGTTTTTCCTTTATAAAACTTTCGGCTTGTGTATTCGGAAACATTTTTACCAAATACTGGTAGTGGGTCCATTTTTGGACTAATCCGAAGTCGAATTTTTGATCGGTCTCTAATATGTTCATATGTTTAGAGCGAAATAGCCTAAGTTTTAAATGTTTTAGTAGTCAGAATGGGTTTCCAAGATTCAAACTAAATTCTTTAGATTGATATTTTTGATTTACAGCGTTTCTGGCATGACATTTCATTTATACAGCAAGTGTGATTGTAGCCTTGTTAGCATAGATAAAGAAAATCCAATGCTGGTACGTCCCACGATTCTGATCATCTAAACAAATGTATACAACCAGGAAATGCGTCTTGTAGAATTATTTCACTGGCTGTATGGCGAGTGACATTGTCTTCTTAAGATCACATATCATCCAATTTAGGATGTATGAACTCTCAATATTGAGCACTATTAACATGCTTGACCAGTCTCATTTTTGAACGTCGAATGATGCCTTCAGCCCAAAAGTAGCACCAAATAGTGACACGTTCTGTATACATTTGATTTTTGACAATTACATGTGTGTTCTCAATACCGCAAATACAGACATTTGGAAGACTAGCACTGACATTTTCGAATTTAGATTATTTTTGAAATATTGTTGAGGCCTTGCTTGTTCTCTTGTGTAATACTCCTTTTTTTTACTAAACCTAAAATGTCAGCTGTGAAATCGTTTTTTTTTTGGTTGGCAACACTTCACTGCTCAAATGGCGGCAAGTTCAAATCTTGCGTAAACTCTGGAACCCTTTAAAACGTTTGATCGAAGACTATTAGAATGAAGTTAGACATACACACATAACTTTTCACCCGAATATTTAACATAAATCTTATAATTTTAATATTCCAGTTTGTATGCTTAGCTTATTTCGTTCGCAACACCTGATACAAACAGCATAGTAGAGCGCTGAGTAAAGCAATTCCAACTAATTCATTAAATAACTCATTCAATAAAATAAACTAATAACTCCTTTTGCACCAAGTAGAGTATTTTAAAATATTTTAAAGAAAAACTAGTTGTGATATAAAAAGTGTCATGTAAAAACATGTACGAAAACGAAAAAAAACAGCAACACAAACACTAAAGTTTTTACTTAAAATGAGAACAAGTGTAAAGGATATAAATGAATGCAAAAGTATGGATGTGTGTGTATGGAAAGGAATAAGTATGAGTACGTGTTTGTGCATATTTGTGACTACATGCATGTGTGAGAATGTTCATTAGAGTTTGTATTATACATGCGTGCATATGTTGAACTCCAACTAGAAAGAAGATGAGAATAAAAAAACTGAAACTGCATGTGTTGCATAAGTATTCCATTCATTTGTATGATGATGCTGCTGCTGCTGCTACACATACTCACTAATATTTTGCTGGCACTTCTGTTACTTTTGCTGGTTGTAGCAATGACACTGCATTTATGCATGTGCTAGTATGTTTGGAAATGTATGCGTAAAGGATACAAAAACGCTAAAACTCACAAAAATATAAAAAACCCCCATCCCTCCAAAAAAGAAAAGGAGAAAAAACTTTACTAGTGAGAATATAAAACGTGTGTTGCAGCAAATACATATTTTTGTTTTATTTTCTTCGATATTTTTGCTATATATATGCTATATCGACATTTAGGTTGGGTTAGTAGTGAGGCAGACAGTCAGATAGTCAGTATCAGCATCAGCGCTCTACCAAACCAAAAAACTGCACGTCTAACATGACAAGGAAATATAATGCTGACTACTAGTACAACTCGTAGGTTTTTCGTGCCATATTTCTACTGCAACAGAACGTAGCAGCAGTCTCAGATGTTTATGTTGCCAGTAACTTTTACTCAAGTAACTTTTTAAGTTTTTTTTTTTTTTTGATAATTTCTGAATGCATATTGCTGCTGAATGCGTATGAGTGCTTTATTTTCGTTGTGCCACAGAGAGAATATTTTTCCTTTTTTTTTAAATTTTATGCTGATGTGGCTCATGTGTGTTTGTGTGAAACTGCAAAAGTGTAAGTTGGTTGCATAAATATGTGTGTTTTGGTATGTTGCTACTACATGGAATTAAGGACTTTAGGACACAAGGACGTTCATTTGCCTTCACAATAACTGCACAAACTATGGAAACATAAAAATAGCAACAATAATATCAATGGAATGACATAAAGAAATTTTAAATAACTAGGAGCAACACGAATTTTAGTTACTGTAATAGAAATTCAAAATTACAACCAATTTGAATTTGTCTGCAATAAAGTGTTGCTAACCAAAACAAAAGAGATTGACAGCTGACAGTTTAGGTTTTGAAAAAATGTAGAATTACGCTACAGAACAACGTTTTAACAATATTTCAAAAATAATAAAAGTTTATCGGCCACAATTCGAAATTTTCGTACAAAATATTGTTGAGAGAAGAGAATTATTGAATTATTCCTGGATATTTGATCAATTAATGATTCTTAACATAGTGGTCGCTACAAAAACAAGCTGTGCCTTGAGTGAAATGATAACAGAATTCTTTCAACAAGATGTGATTCAAACAATTCCATGTGACATTTCCAGGTTTTCTATTCTCTCGTTTCGTTGATATGAATTGCTGTCAGGGATCGTGTGATTTAACACCATTGGATTTATTTATTATTTGAAGTCAATGGACGATGCCAACAAGCTCATAATTGAAGGAAGAAATTAAACACTGCATTACTAAAATTCAGCCACATTTATGGAAAATTTAGACGGAAGAATTTAGCAGAAAACCCATTAAACAAGAACATTTTGTTAGTTTATTTTCCTTAATGACAACAGACTAGAAGAGGCCAAAATTACGGATGGTTTTCAACATTCTTCTCTATAAATCAGTAAATTAGTTTTTTAATTGGCCATTTAGTTTTCATGAGAGAAGAGCGAGAAGTATATGAAATCATCGCTTATACTTTAGTGCCTGAATAACTTATAGTTAGTTTATTTTAACACCTAGAAGCCCATACTTAAAGATTAGCTTTTATTAAATGTACATTTTATTTCATTGTTACTCAAATTTGTCCTATTTTAGTTATAACAATTAAGAGAGCTATATTCGGCTGAGCCGAATCTTATATACCCTTCACCAAATTATACTTAAAAATAATTTTTATTCAATATTTTTATTAAACTAAATTAAATTTTTCTTCTATTTAAAAAAAATTAAAAAAGAATTTTTTTTCCTAATTTTTTTTTTAAAAAAGTTTTTTAAATTTTTTAAAATTTTTTTTTTAATTTTTATAAAAGAATTTTTATCAAAAAAATTTTTTTATGAAAAAGAATTTATGACAAAAAAAATTTTTTTATGAAAAAGAATTTGACAAAAATTTATGACAAAAAAAAATTTTTATGAAAAAAATTCGGTTTAAAAATTTTTCCCGATTTTGACCCAACTTTCTATAGCCTTATATACATCGTTGCAAGGGACTTTGAAATATCTATCATTAGTAATTAGTAATATATATAGGTCAAAAATAGGGCAAAAATGGAGGTTGTCTCGGTTTTTTCCTTATATCTCAGCCATTTGTGGGCCGATTTTAAATAGCAACCGAGCCGGAAGAATTCCCGATATATTGATGTATGAATCATGTATGGATGTTATTTGGGGGCTACGGAAAGTTGATTTCAACATACAGACGGAGAGACGGACATGGCTATATCGATTTCGCTATCTATAACGATCCAGAATATATATTCTTTGTGGGATCGCAAATGAAAAATGTAGAAATTACAAACGGAATGACAAATTTATATATACCCTTGCCACTCATAGTGAAGGGTATAAAAATATGTTAATGTTATATAAGAGGATGGTTCAGTAAGTCCGCGACTTTTCGAATTTCCCGGATTTAACTGAAAGGACAACAATACTCCCGTCAACAGGACATTTGTACGCCTATAGAGTGGAATTTATTTTGCAAAAATAAGAGTATCTGAAAAATAATTGGATTTTTATGTTCCATTCAGAGGGTACTATATTTTAAAATAATAAAAAGTTCTTTCGAAATATTGTTGTCCAACATATTGAGCGAAATAAGGCCATATCGTAAGTGACAAAAACGGAACTCATTTTGAGGTACATGTAGAAATATACGAAAATATTCGAATCGTGATAGACGTTAAGTTTTCTTTTAATTTCTTACACTAAACGAAATATTTTTCCTTTACAATCCGTCATATTTAAATAAAAATAATCTTTGGATGATTTTATACTAAAAATAAAATTTAATATCGTACGTGACAGATTTTTCTCTTATAATAAAACAATATACATTCTGTAAATATAATATATTCGGTTTCAATAAACAATTTGACAATAGCAAAAAAACAATCAGAGTCAAATTCATTTCATACTACAAACTAATTGGTAGCCTAGTTTTAGCCGCAATGTTAGCCTAAAACATACCTAAAACATTAAAAAATTAAATATAATCAATTTAGAACTATTATTTTTGTCTTTAAAATGTTGCCTATATGATCTAAATACTTTCACATAGTAACATTTTATTATTTTCTTCTATTCAAATCAACTTGAACAAAAGTTTCAAGGGTTTTTGTTTTTTCAGTCGTGGTAGCGATTCCCGTAGAATTGCCCATATGTCATTTAACTCCTGTCAAAATTTGAATTTCTTCTGCTCATTAAGCATTATTTTTTGAATTTCGTTGTGATCGTATAAGCACGAAGATGCCGAATGATCTGGACGCCCAGTTGAGGTATCTACACTCGAAACAATTGAAAAAATCACGATATGGTGTCGGCCATTCGGAGATTAAAAGTTTGAGAGATTGTGGAAGCCATAGGCATCTCACATAGGTCAGTTATTTCAATTTTGTATGATCACTTGGTTATGAGAAAGTTTTCGGTAAGATGGCAGTCGTGTTTGCTCAGAGATGGGTATAAAAATCCAGGAATTAGGCTACGAAATGCTCTCTCTCCCCCTATTTCACGGATTTAGCCCAGCGAGACTATTTCTTGTTACCAAATCTGCAGAAATATGTCGGCGGAGAGAGATTTGATTCCGACGATGAAATCATCTCAAAAAAATAATCTATTTTGATGACCATGCAAGATTAAGTGCAATGGTTTTTTCGTCTTAAACATATATAATATACATAGATAAATAACCTAAATTTAATAAATATTTTCTTGGAATTCCATTCGTTTTTTCCTACTTTTATTTTGTATGCTTAGATTTTTTCGCATAACTTTTTTATATATGTAAGTGTTTCTTTTATTACTGACTGTAGCAGCAAAATTCTGCAGAATTTAGCTACTTATAAGAAATATTTCCAACTGTTACAATCTTATGAAAAGTTTCCTATTACCTTTTAACAAAAGTAGCAGAATTTCAATAGAATAACACATTCTACTTGAAATTGTATAAGTGAGCATACGTAAAGGATATAAATATGAATATGTATGCGAGGAGTTTTTTCTATATGTATGAGTTTTCGCACAAGCATGGCTCTTGTGTTGGGGCAATATCATTCCCAGAAAAGAAAAAAAAAGTTTCAACAAAAAAGAGCAAAGTAAGTGTTTATAATGGATGGTTGGGTTGCATATAATAAACGCATACAACAAATGGACTTTTGTGCTCTGGCTCATTCTCTCAGTAACTTGTTACAAAACTTTCAAATAAACATACAAACATACAACATATAAAATAAAAATATGTTTTTGTAGTAAAGAGTACAGGTATTACACCATATACAGATGCATGCATGTGCATGATACATAATGCATGCACTCCTTTTTTAACTGTGCCACTGTATGCATGTCTGAGTGAGTTTATTTTACAAGTAGTAATTCTAGGATAATGCCAAAGACAAGCTTACATTACACTACACTTTTCTGTCTGTGAGTTTTAAAAAAGTTTTTCTCTTTTTTTTCCATTTTAATTCATACTTTGTAATCATTGTCATGTGATACTTTTTTCGTACATTAACGTAACAAAAAAAAAAAAAAAAACGGAAGTAAAACTTTGTATATTCCAACAAATATATGTGAGTAAGTCTGAGTGTGTATTAAGTATATGGTCACCTTAAATGCAAACGGATGTAACTACACGTTTATTCTTTTTACAGGAGATGCAAAAAAGTTATACAATCAATAATAATAAAGTCTAATGTCCGTTTAAATAATTTGCTTGAGCATGTAGTTTCACAAAAATAACCATAATCAATCAAAAACTCAATTTTGAATTTTTGTGTAGTTACGTCCGTTTGCATTTAAGGTGACGATATGTATGTAATGATGACTATGAAAATGTTGTTAAGTTTAGTTGTTTAATGTTAATGTCATGTTTTATTGTTGCCAATGTTTTTTTTAGTTTCAGATTTTATTACAGCAGTGGTGTTTTTACTCCAATTGTTTTCCTATCACCTAGGTATTGTTTTGCAAAAACAGAAGGATAATTAGCTAAGTTAGGGGAGGTATTATTTTCATAATAATTGAGTAGGTATTACTATTTATAACAACTTAATTTTGTTGAATGTATTAAATTTATTGGGATATTAATAAGTAATATTAAAGGAAAATAATGTGGAAATAAGTAATTGGTTATAATGAGCCCTATCGTGTTTTCAATAAACAGACAGATGGACGGACATAGCTAGATCGTCCTAGAATTGAATATATAGATGTTACAAACGCAATGAGAAATTCAATATACCCCACATCTTTTGGCAAAAACAAATATCGTAGGATGCTGAAAAAAGACAATAGAAAGGCAAATTATGCTAAAGAAAAATATAAGTTTGAGCCTTATTCCAGCAAATATAAAGTGGCAAAAGTAGGCTTATTTTGAATCATTAAATAAAAAGCTTGTCTAGCCAATAAATAAAAATTAATACGAAGCTTTTGTTGAAACGACATAATTATCAAATGAAACCTACATTATATTGCTTTTAATTAAAAAAAAAACTTTGATTTAAAAAACTATGTTCTAATTCGCAGATTCCTGTATTTTTTTAAATGCAGTCTAAAACGAGTCCTATTTTTTGTCACGTTTTCGAACCCATATTTTTTGACAATATCTATATTTTGCACTAAACATAGTGCTACTAAATGCTATTAAAAATGGAATGAAGAAAAACATTTTACAATTTTTGTTGTTTTGTCACTTTAAGGCATACGAGTGTCGCGTTCTTGACCATGGAAATGCCTTTATTACACATATCCTTAAGTCATTCATTAGAAGAACGGTCGAACGATTAGATATTATTTAATCGACTCCCATATTAGCACTCTATACTTTAAAATACAGAAAAATATAATAATGTCTGTGTACGGTGGAAATCTCTGTGACAACGAAATATGTAAAAATTAGGAGTACTGATAACAAACGTCGATTTGGGTACAAGAACGTGACAGTATAACAGGAACCTACCGCTGGACCTCTCTTTAATTTGAAAAAAAGGCACTGAAGTATACCGATTACTCATCAAAGCTTATGGTGAATATGTTTCGGTTTCTACGTGCACGGATGAGAAAGATCGCACCGTCCAGCCAAGAAAGTTTGAAGATTGTTTTAAAACTCAAGAGCAGCGATTTCAAAACGTTTGCGAGCAGCAGGATTCATCTACAAGCGTGAAAATTGGGTTTCATACGAAGTCGAGCGACCTTGAACGCTATAAAAGAAAATAATTTTTGCACTGAATCCTTACTTGCGATGAGAAATGGATCAATTACAATAACCCGAAGCGTATGAGATCGTATATGAAGTCCGGCCATCCAGTCGAATCGCCACCAAATCCAAATGTCCATGGCGCTAGGGTAATGAGCTGCTGAAATCTAAAAATACCATCATAGAGAACCTGTACCCAACGCCCTGAACGTTTCAAGCGAGCAGTGGCCTAAAAACCCCCAGAATATGAGGCCAGACCAGAAACCGCAAGTTGTAATTGCTGTTAAAAAGTATTTAGAATAAAGTGTTTGGGAATTTTTGCATCACCCCGTGCCCCGTCCCACTACTATTTGTTTCGATCGATGCAGATAAGCTTCAGTTTGGAACGGACTATCCGATATTGGCTTGATTCGTTCTTGGACTCAAAAGATGAGTAGTTCTTTTTGGTCGGAATCCATATGTTGCCAGAAAGATGAGCTAACAATGGACAATAATTTGAATAAATTTATATTGCACAACTGTTTCAAGTAAAAGCTAAAAATTTAAGAAAATCTCACACTTTTAAGACATACACCCAATAATATAAAAACAATTTCACTTATTAATATTCCACATTTTCTTTGTAAATATCTTTGGGGTTTCCTCATTTTTTCAAAAGAATCCCGTTCGTCATATCTTTTAAACAATTAATTTGTAAAATCAAGTATTTTATATTAAATTTAATAAACATTTTATCATTTAGTTTAATTTATAAATTTTCCTTAAAATCTTAAAGTACATTTGCATGAATATTTTGACTGCAAGGTAGATATTAAATGTTTAAATTATTTGCAATCAAACGATACGAGTTCAAACAATTTATATGTATATGAACATTTCTCGGAAATTAACTTAAATATAAAGAGATTTGTAGTGATTGCAGTAGTATTTAAATTTAATACCCTGCTGGTAAATAGACAAACGTACTTATATACATCAATATATGTACATATATACTTGTTTATATATGTATTTATATAAAACTATGTAAATATTAATGAATATATCTCTTCCATTTACATGCATACTATTATATAAATACGTACATCCATATACATACATTAATACTGATTACATGCATATTTTCTCTAATTTAAACACAGTGACATACATCAGTATAAATACTCATGTATATGCAGAGTATGTGTCCCTTTATATTTGTTAATTTGAATATCCTTTATGAACAGCACTGAATAAAATTCATACTAAAACAAAAACAAATAATGATAATAAACAATAATTAAGTATTTAATACTCATACACAAATAAAAACATGCATAGACACATCCGCTTACACACACACACACACACACACTCTCACACACATAGACATTTGTGACATAATTATTTAATCAGCTGACTAATGAACGTCAATAATGGCTAATTAGAAATGTTATTAAATTGAGTATTTCCCTGGGTTTTTTTTTATTAATGAAACAAAATATATATAAAATACCAGAGTTTTTGAAGCCCAATGGGAAATTTAAGATTTCAAACTTCTTAAAAATTTAGATCTCAATAATATTACTGCAACTATTAACTGACACCTTAATTTAACTGATTCCATCAAAAGTTTTTTCATGCATTATTTACTTTACAATATATTTACAAAAATATAAATTTTGTCCACCTAAACGTATGATTAATATTAATTATGACTTTTTTTCTAAAAACGGCTATAACACTCACAATTTTGAGGCTATTTTAAAAATTTAAAAACCATATGTATTTAAACACATTGAATATTAAAACTATGGACTTATTTTCAAATAATTTTTATAAATAAAATAAAAAACTACCATTTGTAAATACCATCAACATTTTTTTAAAAATCAAACTGAATATTCTGAGATTACAATTCTATATATGGGCAATTACAAGAGAATAGCTACCACGACTGAAAAAACAAAATCCCTTGAAACTTTTTTTTTTTCAAGGGGATTTGAATAGAAGAAAATAATAAAATTTTACTATGTGAAAGTATTTAGATCATATTACTACATTTTAAAGACAAAAATAATATTTCAAACTGATTATATTAAATTTTTTAATGTTTTAGGTATGCTTTAGGCTAAAATTGCGGCGAAAACTAGGCTTCCAATTAGCTTGTAGTATGAAATGAATTTGACTCTGATTATTTTTTTGTTTTTGTCAAATTGTTTATTGAAACCGAATGTATATTTTCTCTTCATTTTTTTAGTTTTTGTATACATAGTATATTTACAGAATATATATTGTTTTATTATAAGAGAAAAATCTGTCACGTACGGTATGTCACGTACGATATTAAATTTTATTTTTAGTATAAAATCATCCAAAGATTATTTTTATTTAAATATGACGGATTATAAAGGAAAAATATTTCGTTTAGTGTAAGAAATTAAAAGAAAACATAACGCCTCTCACGATTCGAATATTTTCGCATATTTCTACATGTACCTCAAAATGAGTTCCCTTTTATGTCAGGTACAATATACCCTTATTTCGCTCAATATTTTGGACAACAATATTTCGAAAGAACTTTTTATTATTTTAAAATATAGTACCCTCTGAATGGAACATAAAGACCAAATTATTTTTCAGATACTCTTATTTTTGCAAAATCTATTGCACTCTATAGGAGTACAAGTGTCACGTACGATGATATTGAATTGCCCATATGAATACAGCAAAAATCATATACACCAGCAAATATCAAGTACGTTTTGTCACTTGTTTCTATTTCCATAACAAAACCTGCTAACACCCTCTGAAATGCTCATACTTTATATAAGCATATTTTCATCTTACATCAATACAGCACTGGTGACATCCTGATGAATTTGTCTTTCTGACATCTGACAATAATGATGACACATAAGGTACAAAAGTCACCATATATTTTATTTTTCCTGATAGTCAGCTGATTTTTAATGGACTCAGGAGCATAATTATCTGCAATACCTCTAAATATTTCCTATATTTCATTCATTTTCAATTATGTAATTTCCCATTTGGTTTATTTTTTCCAAAACCACCACATTTATTTCACTACTTAAATATTTATAGGCATTTTTTTTTGTACAATGTTTTTGAACCAAAAATTATGTAAATTTTTTAAAATAACAAAATAAAATTAAAATAAGAACAACTAGGAAACAAAATATAACACACAAAAAAAAAATAACATGAAACGTTTACATTTATTTAGGCAATTAAAATAAATTATTTACACATAAATGCAATCAAACATTAAAATGTTATGTAAATTATATAAATGTTTAAAATACAAATTAAAACAATTTATTATTATAATCATTTTGGATTTCGGAAATGTATTTGGTTGGCTGGCGTTTCTTTTTTTTCTATTGTTTTTGGTTAAATTGACTAATTGTGTAAAACTGACCAAAAACAATAGTTGTTAATTATTGTAAATAATAGAACAATTTTAAGCAAAAAAAAAAATATGGTGTTTTTGCATAAAAGAGGTTTTTGGGTATGTGGTTAAAATGTGATAATGTTGGCAAAATGTTGCTAATTAAAACATAAGGAGTGAGTTCATAGAAATATTAACACATATTTAAGATTGCTTGGTAAATGATACAAAGGATATCGAAAATGTATCTTTGTGTGATTATTATTTACTAAATGGAAATATTCACTGTCAAGAACGCGACATTACACGCCTTTGCAAATGGTTGGTTCTATTATTTTATTGCTTTCATTATGTATTAGCAATAAACATGGAATTAAGAACGCGAATTGAAATATAATTTTGTAAACTGCATTCAGCTGATAGTTGTCATATTGAACAAATTACCTATAGTACAATTAAGCACGTGATATATTTTTGAGTTGCTTTTCCCAAATTTTTTTAATGAATGAGGCTTCTGTTTTTTTTTTAGCATGATTTTTCTTTCTATCAACTTTTTCAGCATAGTTTTTCAAGTAACGTATGTTGTTTCCCTAGTCCTTTCGACACAAGTAAGAGTGCTATATTCGGCTGTGCCGAATCTTATATACCCTTCACCAAATTATACTTAAAAATTTGAAATTTTTAGGTAAAAAAAATAAATTTTTTTTCCAGTTGTTTTTTTCATTTTATGGAAAAAAAAATTTTTCGATTGTTATTTAAAATTTTTTTTTTTTTAAATTTTAAAATTTTTTTTTTTGTTTTTTTTTAAATTTTTTTTTGTTCGGGTTAAAATTTTTTTTCCGATTTTGACCCATTGTAGGTCCAACTTACTATGGTCTTATATACGTCGTTGCAAATGTCTTTGAAATATCTATCATTAGATATCCATATTGTCTATATTAATGTCTTAGTAATCCAGATATAGGTAAAAAATAGGTCAAAAATCTAGGTTGTCTTGGTTTTTTCCTCATATCTCAGCCATTTGTGGACCGATTTTGCTGATTTTAAATAGCAAACTTCTCGAAAGCATATCTTACAGAATTATTGAAGATTTGGATCCCGAAGATATCTGGGGTCTTCAGAAAATTGATTTCAAGAGACAGACAGACCCATGTCCGTCGAAAATGAAAAATGTAGAAATTACAAACGGAATGACAAACTTATATATACCCTTCTCACGAAGGTGAAGGGTATAAAAATTAATTAGTTTTGAAAAATCATAGTGAACGCGACACACTTTGAAAAGCAAATAAATTGTAAATTGAGTAATCAGTGCGATGTCCAGTGGAAAAAAAACACATTTTGGTTTTCTAAAACGGTGTAGGAAATACTTCACTCCGTCTAATCTCCTTACTATTTACACCACTTATATCCGATCTAAAATCGAATACATATCTATTTTGGAGTAATAAATAAATATTTTTCTAAGAAAAAATTTCCACTGACTATTTACTTTTGGTTCTTTAGATTCTCTCTCTAAAACTCCTTAAAGTAACCTGTTGATTTATCTACTTCAATTTTAAATATGGTATACATAAGTTAAGTTGCGCACAAACATATGCTTGTATATTTTTCATAGAAAATCTATTAAATTAATTCCATACAAACATACTTCACCTTCATGCTCCAACAAATATAAACAATAAAATGTGGATAAATGTACATAAATTGTTGAAGGTGGTTATCAGTATCTGAACGTTCAAAGTTATGTTAATACATAAAGCTGCTGATACTTGAATACGAAAAACAAAGGTTACAAATCAACTACACTAATTCGCACATAACTATATGGATCAACATAATTACAGGATATGTGTTTTGTTTATATTTGGGTTTGTTTTAGCAATTTAATGGTATAGAATTCTCTTGTGTTTATTGATACCAATTAAAATTTCGAAATACATACTGATATATCCTACAGGCGTGGATCCAGGGGGATGGAAAAGGGAAATTACCTACACCCCCAAAAAAAGCCGAACATTTTTAATATTAAATAGGAAAAATATAAAATAAATTTAATTTTATTCCCCCCCTCAAAATAGTTGACCTGGCTCCGTGCCTGTCCTAATATATCCTACACACATACTGTATAATGTGTATAATTCCCGCAGTTAAACAAGTAGTCAATGTATCCCTTATATACTTACAATAAATGTCACTGATGTCTGATCAATTGGCAGACTCGAATTTATATTGGGTCGTTTGAGTGCAGAGAGAAGTCAATTGGTTACTTTATACATCCCAGGTAATCTAGTGTGAAGACAATTGTCACTTAAGTGTCTCTAAGTAATCTAGAGTGTAGTACAAACTGGTTTTATACAAATTGTGGTGATATATTTTTCTTACAGTTTATTTTCTTTTTGTTTAAGTATACTGACATTCCATGTTTACCTCTCTTAAAGTCAATTGTCACTTTAGTGTCTCTAAGTATCCCATAGTGTAGTCACTTTAAATATTTGTTTTGTGCAGCAATTTAGAAAGTAGTTTTTTTACTCATCAAGAGGAATATATTGAAGAGTTGTTGGAGGAAAGGTTTGTTTACAAGCTATCGGTTATTGGAATGTCAGAGAAATGTCTTTTTAACTGTTAAAATAAATACTTTTATAGCTGACCAGTTTGGTGGCTAGTAATGTAATTGACTCTATGTAACCGGTATGTGAATCCAATGGTTTGACAACTGTGTACCAGCTAACAGACAGTCTCATTGGGTCAATTGACCACCTGCTTAGGACATAACTAGTCACGTAGCTAGTTAGCGGCAGTCTCCTAGATCTGCTGGGATATTTACATAACTTGATCCTGATATGTGTAGCAACATATGTGTTAACATTTAGCATAAGTATAAATTTTATTTGCTTTTATAATTATTGTCCTTCGACTTTTCTCTTCTAATCATCATTTACTTATTTATTTATTATAGGTATTTGTTTCGAAAAATATTTTTAAAATATTTGTATGCTTATTTTATAAAATTTATAGTTAGTCATTTAATTAGCTGCATAAAGTTAAGCTTTTCATCTATATATTTATCTATTGTTTATTGTTTATTGTTGCTATAATAGAGTCAGAGCAAGACCAATGACACTAATTCCATGTTGATGGCAATAAATTTTGTGTCAAAAGCCAGCTACCAAATAAATAAGTCCATGATGACAGCTAACAAATGTACATATCAGAGAATAATTGGGAATAGAAAAGGATTTAGTTGGTAATCAAAAAAAAAATAATAATAAATAATCCCACTGCGGGTAAGAATAGCTAGCTAGATTGTGTATTTGCAGATTTTTGTGATAGCATGTTTAAATAAATATTGTTTAATACTATGTATTTGTATTATTTTGTATTAATTAGTAATTGTTATTTTATCTTTCTTTGCAGGTATGTTTATCAACAAATTAACTTGTCTTAAGACAAAAGAAAATCATATTTGAGTAAGTTAAAATAATGACAGTAATTATGTATTTAGAAATAAATTAAATTAATTTGTAGATAAAACATTGAATTAGCTAAAATATTAACAATACTAAATATAACAGACTTTGGTTTCTGCAGATAGCCTTTCATTATACAGTAATATATATTTTCTGTATAAAATATATTCATTACACGCGATATACCTACATATTTTCTCTTTATAATCATCTGTAAGTGATACATTTTATATATAAGGAGTGAGATCGAAAAAATCTTAACATGCATATATGTTAATAAAGAAGAAACCACTAAACCTACAGTTTTGACGAATTTTTTATTTGATTGAAATTATTATTTTAACTTACAAACAATATTATTTTTATAGTTCTAATCAATAGTGATGAATTTATGAACCTCTTCCGTAAACCCTTCCATTAAGGTTTTTATAGTGCTCTCTGGCACTTTGTTCGAACATATAGTCCATCTCCGTTTAAAATCTACCACACTTTTGGACACCTTTCTGTGCTCTTCAATTCTATTTTAACAGCAGCCATATATCTCACCACTGCACAGTGGTCGTTGCTGTATGGAGTCGTCGGCCAAAAATACTTCCAGTGTTGGTATCAACTTGTAATTTCGGTCACGGCTTTATAAATATGTCAGAACTATTTAATGATAAAATGGGAGTGGTTGATGACTCATACCCACCCCCTACCATACCTTAGCATCCAAATTCACACCAATGCGCAGTGCGAGGTTATGACATTCAGTTAATCAAAATTCCATATCTCGGTAATAAATAATAGTACATTTATAATTTTTGGTACAATATATAATAAGGATATTACACAAAAAATGGGGGTAATTGGACAACTGCCACACCCACTCCCCATATAAGTGAAACTATAAACTTTTTAAAATTGATAAAAAATTAAAAATCAATAAGAATTCTTACTAAAAAAATTGCAAACTAAATCTGGGCGTGCTAAATCATGTGAGTTTAATAAAATCGACACCTTTTAGGCAAGCCAATCAGAATATGTATTTTGATCTTTTGTTTTTATACGATTACATTTTTGCCAAAATTTTTTTTTGCAAATATAATTTAAGTGTGTTTCTAAATGACATTCTTCAAATGTGTAGCCCTCATTTCTAATATAGTTTTTCACGACATCCTTCACTTTTCGAGCTTTTTCAGCATTCTAAGCACCAAATATCAAAAATATGTGAGCGCAAAAGTGTGCAATTATAAGATGTGACTATTGCAAAAACAATTTATAATAAGGACCAAATTCATAAAGTAAAGATATTAAAAGTCCATGGAAAAGAAAAAAACATACATAATTCTTTACATGCATAACAATAACAAAGCAACGCGACCATAAACTAACAAAACACCTCACAAAAATTCAAAGTTGGACATCAAAAACAACGAGGCCGCTTTGGTGTATGGGAGATAAATCAAAGAGATGCAAAAGCATGCAGCTAAAATTTCCAATGTTAGAATCTTGGAATATTAACTAATAAACCAGAAAAAATCAGAAAACTCTAGTTGAAATTGAAATATATGGACGAACGATCACTAAAAATGACACTGGGCAAATATTAATTTTATAAAAAATACACAAGAAGCTAAACACATTTGGTCAATTCACAAGGTCTCTTATCAGTCATATTGTCATAATGTCTTAATATATCTCGACTTGGCAGCTCGGCTTAACCGACTCTTAGGCATTCGGCGAAGGTCTCTACTGGTTGGTTACGATAACACAATAAACATAGCATACAGAGTACTATTATTTTAGGACAGTTTTTACTTGAAAAACAATAAAAACCATTGTGAAATATTAGGACATTATGACAATATGACATGATAAGACATCTTCTGAATTGACCAATTGTAATTATCTTAAAATTAAGTTAATACCTTCCTATTCAATATTCATTTTGATTTATTTCAAAAAAGCATTTTTTTATATGGTTTTAATTAATTTAAAGTTTCCACTTTTTCACTCTGTAAAAACCAACTGTCTCACTTTTGAAGCTATTCTTGAAGAGCATAGCTGGAATAAAACAAAAACAACTATAAATATTAAAACCTTGTTTTTATAAGAAATAGTGATGACACATTTGGTGACAAACTTTTCACTTTGTTTTTTTTATTTTTGGCCTATGGGATCGACCAGTGTGCACTGATATTAGCTCCAGGCAGTTTTGAGCATTTGCCTCTCTTGGTACAAATATCACATTATTGTTCTCAAGTCCTTGCTTACCTTCACCTTCGTGAGAAGGGTATATATAAGTTTGTCATTCCGTTTGTAAGTTCCACAATATAATTTTCCGACCCTATAAAGTATATATATTCTGGATCCTTATAGATAGCGAAGTCGATTAAGCCATGTCCGTCTGTATGTTGAAATCAATTTTCTGGAGACCCCAGATATCTTCGGGATCCAAATCTTCAATACCTCTGCTTTCGAGAAGCTTCCTATTTAAAATCAGCAAAATCGGTCCACAAATGGCTGAGATATGAGGAAAAAACCAGGACAACCTAAATTTTTGACCTATATCTTTGCAACGATATAGATATATAGACCATAATTTAACCGAATTAACTCGAATTTTTTTTCACCAAAAAAAAAAATTTCAAAACAAAAAAAAATTTTTTAAAAAGAACATTTTTTTTTAAACTTAAAAAAAAAAATTTAATTCAAAAAAATAATTTAGAATTTAAAAAAAAAAATTTAAACAAAACGAATTTTTCAAAAAATTAAAAAAACCACTTTGGAAAAAAAATAAATTTTGTTTACCTAAAAATATTTAAAATTTGTATTTTGAAGAATAATTTGTGAAGGGTATTAAGATTCGACACAGCCGAATATAGCTCTCATACTTGTTTTTATAAAATTTGACTTCAATTTTCGTGCTCTGTCTTTGGCCTCTAAATTTTTAGCAGAGTTCCTGTCTGGAACTTTTTGAGCCTTGTATGTTTTAAACCTTCATTGGCTCTAACTTTTCGTACCAAATAGTCCGAGTACTGAGCTAGCCGGACTGCTTTCCTAGCGGATGTGTTGGGAGCTCTTTTGAAAATGCTTTCTATTTATTGGCTTTAGAAACATCATGTGGACCATTCCTACTAACTGAACCAGGTTTTCTATCAACGGACAAGTTCTTCTGATACTGTTTAATAACATTGGGATTAGTTTGACGGCAGACCATTGATTGTTTGGCCAATTTTTTGTAGAATCAAGTGGGGTTTTGTTGAAAATATTTAATAATTTTAGTACGCATTTTTTTCTCGTCACTCATTTGAATAAGATTAACAACAAATGAACCTAATTGACATTAAACATAATAACTGTTATATTTTTAAAAGGTAACTTGATCAAAAACAAAAAATCAAATAATACTTGGGTTAAAAGTTTAAAGGAAAAACGTGTGTTAAGATTTTTTCGATCTCACTCCTTATTATCTAAATAACTTTACCTACTTTAGAACTTATAAAACAAATTCTGCTAAAATCTCTGTAAATTCAACGATAATTTCTCACATTACAATTCTCTACTGCTCATTAAATTCCCGTAAAATTTTGAAGCAAAAAAAAAAACACAAATGATTATTATCTCACATTACATTTATGAAATTATTTATTAAATCAGTGAATAAAAAAATGAAAAAGTTCGTAAAAATGCGTTAATGTCTCAATTAAGTATGTTGATGGTACAGATACATATAATACAACTACAACACAGACATGACATCCCCCACTAGAGTAAAGAGAAGGAAAAATTACTAAAGTTAGAGGAGCGAGATGGAAGTAGAAACGTAGTAGAAAATATAAATACATATATATTAATTTTATGATGACGATTATGATTATGATGTAATTAGATTAAAAGTCATAATATCTGAAGCTGTACAAGATAAGTGCGAGAGTGTAAGAGAGTATGAAAGTGAGTGCGTGTGCGTTTCAATGCCCAACAGTTTTTCAAGAGTCAGTTGGCTGGCTCCAATTTAAATTTTGTTTGGTTACTTGATACGTGGTTACTCTATACATCCCTGGTAATCTAGAGTGCAGATAATTGTGACTTAAGTGTCTCTAAGTAATCTAGAGTGTAGTCACTTTAAACGTTTATTTTCTACAGTATTTTATTTGTGCGTAATTTGTACAAACTGGTTTTATTGTTCTGATATAATTCTCATACAGTTTACTTTATTTTTGCTTAAGTATACTTACATCCCAGGTAGTCTAGCGTGAAGTCAATTGATACTTTAGTGACTCTAAGTAATGTAGAGTGTAGTCACCTTAAACTTTTACTAGCTAATCAAGTAAGCAGTTAGGAAGCTAATAAGGTCACTGACTACTTTGGACCAGCTCTCAGGCAGACCCTTTGTAATCTATATAGGGATAATTTATCAAATACTTAGGACATGCACGTGTTAAAATAGCTAGTCATGAAGCTAGTTATGTAACTAGTTATGACACAGTCACCCAGAACTGCTGGTTACAGAGGCATGTATTGATGTTGAGGAGCTACTTAAATAATTTTCCAACATTTATTGTATGACAATGAGATGAAATGAGGTTGTATTGTTTTCGCTTGTGGCATGATTATGGTTTCCTATACATACAAACACATTCGTATAAAATTATGGAAAAAACAAGAGATTTCATTCAACAACAACTATACAGCAGAAAATGTTAATAAGCTTATGAGGCCTGGTTGATGAGAAGGGAATCCCATGAAGAAATGAAATTTCACAGCTTTAAATATTATAAAAACAAATAACATTGCGTTGTATATATGTATGTGTGTGTGGATGGATGTGTGTGAGTAAAGGTGTATGTGTGTGTGGGTATTTTTAAGTTGCCGTGGTAAAGTCTCATTTGTTGGCTGTTAGTTACGCCTAATTGGTACTGATATTTTGTATTTTTATAATAATGGTTTTGGATACGTATGAGTATGAACAATAGATGTGTTTTTTTTTTTTTAAATTTCACTTGGTACTAAAATAAGTACTTTTTGGAAATACCTTTCATTTAATACTTATTGCCTTACAATATAAAGCATTGCTCACATAAAATCTGGTCGCACTCTAGAAGCTTTTTACAAAAACCTTTCTAAGGCATGACTTTCTAAATAAACCAACCGTTATTCTGTCAGGAATTCAAATTAGTTTATTAATTTTTGAACACGTGGCGAGCAATGGAAAATCAAACTACAAAAAAAATGGGCACAATTTTCTAAAAAATCCAACATGGTCAGGTGCAATGATAGCAAAAAAAAAAACTGAAGCTTCCATAAAGTACTGTGAATAATGATATAAAATGTTACAGGGGAACCTTGAGCACGGATCGTAAGAAAAAAGAAACCCAAAAAGTTATCAGACGAGACCAAGACCATACAACGAAAATAGTGCGTTGTATTAAACAAAATCCTGGTTTATCTGATAATAATCGCTCCAAAAAATATAAACCAGTCGTAGTACAGCACGAAGAATACGTCTGGATGCTGGGTTAAGGCCATATCATAACATTAAATATTAAAATCGTACAGAAAAGCAAAATATTACTGCTGTAAAACGGTTTCGTTTACTTTACGAACAAGTTTTGACAAAATTTAATAACTGCATTATCATGGATGATGAAACGTATGTGAAAATGGACCTTCAACAGCTACCAGGACGTAAATTTTATGTTGCAGAGAGCCGATGGAATGTCAATCAAAAACAAAATCAACAAAACATATGAACCCACCCAATTGTCCCCAACTTCACCAATTGAAAAATATTGGGCTATTGTCAAAGCTAAATTAAAGAAAAATGGAAGCGCTATTATCGACAATAAGAAAATGTTATCTGCTTGGAATAAATATGCAGCACAAATGGACCGAAATTTAAAAAAAAAAAAATTAAATAACAATACAAAAAACATTTTCTTTTCCAAAAAATGAAAAAAACAACGTGGAAAAGAAAAAATTTTGTTTACCTAAAAATATTTAAAATTTGTATTTTGAAGTATAATTTGGTGAAGGGTATATAAGATTTGACACAGCCGAATATAGCTCTCTTACTTGTTTTTATAAAATTTGACTTCAATTTCCGTGCTCTGTCTTTGGTCTCTAAATTTTAGCAGAGTTCCTGTTAGGAACGTTTTGGGCTCCTACCAACTGAACCAGGTTTTCTATCAACGGATATGTTTTCCCGATATTGTTCAGTAACATTGGAATCAATTGACGGCAGACCTTTGATTATTTGGCCAACTTTTTGTAGAAACAAATTGGGTTTTGTTGAAAATATTTAATAATTTTAGTACGCATTTTTTCTCGTCACTCATTTTAATAAGATTAACAACAAATTAGCCTAATTGACATTAAACATTGTCAAAGCTTAATTAAAGAAAAATGGAAGCGCTATTATCGACAATAAAAAAATGTTATCTGCTTGGAATAAATATCCAGCTCAAATGGACCGAAAAGTTGTGCAGAAGTTATTGTGTAACATCAAGTCAAAAACTAGAATTTTTATTAAAAATCAAGATATTTAACTATTTTTTTTTGCATATTCATAACTGTTAATAAATAAGATTAAATTTATGGTTGTGCATTATGAAATAGCAATTTTCATTATGTAGATATTAAAGCTTAAGTGCGACCGGATTTGAAGTGAACAATGCTTTATTAGTATCCCATATATAGCTACAAAAAATTAAAAAGAGAAGCAAAAGAGAATAGAATTATGATGTTGGTGGTCCATTCGGAACTTTTCGATCACTCTTTCCAGCAGAGCTACCGATATCTCGAGAATTACAACTTTTAACTTCACATAACCCCAAAGAAAAAAATTCAGATATTACATTATCTACGCAGCCATTTGAAAGTTCCGGAACTCGAAATTAACAGCTCACCAAATTGATTTCTCAATGAAGACAATATTGCTCGAAGTGCACGGAAAACATTTCTCACAGATTGTTTATTTTATCGAAAAAATTTCATATCCATAGCACTATTGCAATGCTCGGTATTTGATGGGTGAAAAAGGGTCCTATATATTATTAGCTGCTGAAATCTGACTAGACTATCAAAGGAGCATGTAGCGAACGCTACAGGTTAGTAGCGAGCATTGACCGAAACGAAAGTGCCTCGTCCGACTACTATTGTTGTTTCGATGGATGCATAACGCTCTCTCTAGGATACACTTCACCTCAGAACAGAGTATTCGTATTAATCAAATATATGGTTACAGTAAACAAGCATATGTTTGTGAAAACCATTTTTATGATGAAGTACTTACCATATTAATATGGTCTCGGCCTATGGATATCATAAACTGAGAACAACATATTATGATAAAATTATTCATCATAAATATGGTTGTCACAAATATATGTTTGTTTACTATAACCATATATATGATTGATACAATCATGTGAATCGTAAACTAACCATATTATAGTTACTACAATCATATAAATAGTTACTGTGACTATAATATTTTAAAAAAAAATTGTAAAAATATTGAAATGGTTACAGTAAACATGCACAACTATATTTTTCCTCTGCGTGTAAATGTTCAAATTAGTAAATATTTTTACGCCATATTTGTCGAAACAACGGGCATTTAAATTGAGTTGAAAATTGTTTAAGTTATCATTTTAAAAAAAAGTATGTGAATTGAACAAGTTTTGAAGATCTGATAGATTCTATAGTTTTCTTATGGTCTTCGTTACTCTGATTTGTAGCTTCAGTTGGAATAAATTTGTAAATACTTGAAACGACATTCAGTTATTTTTTCATTACTTCTAAGCATTTTATATTTGTTATATGATAAAAAGGTACTTTTTCGCTAAGTACGCTACAATTTCCTTACTTTTCCGTACTTTTCTAATAAAATAGTTCTTTTAAATTACAAAAAATTAACGCATTTTTCGGTTGGAACCATCTCTAATCTGCATGTGTGTTTGGTACTACGTTCACTGCTCTTGTACCACCATATACTTGTTTACATTCAAGTGCATGAGACTGAGTGTGAGGATGTAGGAGAGCTTAAAACACCGTATTCGAGTGGCATTTTGTTTATATTAAATGTTGCATGTTGTACCTTTATATTTTATACTCCATTGTTTTGTTAAGTGAGTCGTTTAACTATAAATTTGTTTCATTCCTCTTTTTTTTGCTGTTTCTAAATATTTTTTCCGCTTTATTTTAATTTTTTTTTAATTCATTTAAACACTTTATTTCGCTGTTGAACTTTAGGTATATTTTTTAGAGAGTTCTCTGCGTTTGCATGTTTTAGAAGAGGGTGTGAAAAATAAAAATTGTGAATTTGTAGCCACTTCTAATGTTGCACAGTTTGGATTCTCCTGTACGAGTATTTTGTAAATTATTCATTTGTTTTATTTTATTTTTTAATTAAATATTTCCTACCGGGATAACTAAATACGAATTGTGAGCGGGAAACAAAATGAAAAGTGTGGGAATATTTAGTTTGTTTATTTTCATTTATTTTTGTTTTTAATATTTTTTGAAGGGGATGTGGGAATAATGTGACCGACTAGTTTTTTGGATGATTCAAAATTCGTTTAATATACTTGGGAATCATTCTGGCAACAAATGGATTTCGCCATAAGAAGCCATAAGGACTGCTCATCTTTTGAGGCCAAGAACGAATCAAGCCAATATCGGATATTCTGTTCCAAAGTGAAAAATATCCCAAGGAGAGCGTTTTGCATCGATCGCACAGTCTGAACTATAAATCGGGTGAGGCAAAACTTCCCAACCACTTAATTCCAAATACTTTTTAGCATGTATTGCAACATGTGGCCGAGCATTGTCATGATGGAATATTACGGTTTCATGTCCGGCCAATGCTCGCTTCAAACGAATCATTTTCGTTCTGTACAGGTTTCTTGTAATGCTCTGGTCTGATTTCAGCACCTCCCACCAAATACAAAGTATTATCTTGGCGCCATGGTAATTTGGCTTTGGTGTCGATTCGGCTGGTTGGCCGGGCTGTACACACGATCACTTGCGCTTCGTAACTTACGTTATAGTAATGGATCGATTTTTCATCGCAAATTTTCTTTCATAGCACTCAAACATCATTTCGAACATCCAAAATTGTCTTTCAAGGTCTCTCGGCTTCAATTCGAATGGTACATAATTTTCCTGCTTTTGGATGAATTCTGCTGCTCGCAAACTTTTTGAAATTGCTGCTTGAGTAGCACCCAATGATTTTGCAACAACCTTCATGGGGTAATTCTTCCAATTCTTGGTCTTCAAACTTGTTTGGCTGGCCTGAGCGATCTTTGTCTTCCGTGACAAAATCACAGCCGCACAAACCATCTCTCGCACATTGAAACCGATGGAACACATTCACCATGAGCTCTACTGAACAATCAGTGTGCTTCTGCTGCACTTTTTTTCAAATTGAAGAAGATGAGCAAAACATCCTCCTTATCGATCGGATTTGGCGAAGCAACAAGTTTTGCAAATTGGTTCTCCTTTAAAATTTTGTGATCTACATGCCTTTAGCTCCTTTCACAGTGGATGTTGGTCCCTTTACACATTATTTTTTCTACATTTAAATTAAAATAAACAAAAAAAACCTCAGTTGAGGTTTTAAAGCGCAAAAAGTAAATAATTTTAGCAACTTGTGTATACATTAGGGTTAACATTAAAGAGATAATACGAGCTGTGTTAGGTGTTTTTGGCTTACGTTTTGGCTTGCTTCCCTGTTCCAGAGTGTGTTGGAGAAATTAATTGTATTTCCTGTTCGTGCTTTGTTCGCGCATACAAGCTGATTTTTTTGTTTTTGCCAAAACAGCAAAATTTCTTAATTACAACAATTATACTGGCCATATTATAGAATTAAACTGCTTAAAGGTGTGTTCACAGTATACAAATATCTGCGCAAATAAGCGTAAATACTATTCTCAGCAAATGTTTATTTGCTGCTGCAAAACATCAGCCTCTACTGTGATATTTTTACTCCTTTCAAATAAATATTTGTTATTACTTATTTCAAGAAATATTTGAACAATGTGCTCCTTGATACCTTAATACTTGTGTCGTATAACACCACGCTCGCCATTCATCCAGGCAGTTACTTGACTTTAGTATTTTTCTTTAAAAAAAAATTGAATTTCCCCCCTTTTCTTTGTAACAGCTAGAAGAAGGTATAATAAGTAGTTATTTGTTGGAAAGTTATTTGATTATTCATTACTGTGTTAATAGTCCTAGTCATCAGCGTGTTTGTTGTTTTAGTCCTTAGGCTGGTTTTTTTTTATAATTTTCTTTTTTTTTCGTAATTTGTTGTCAGTATTTGGGTTGGTTCTTTAAATCCTGCCAACAAGTTTGTTGTATGTGCATGGGCTTGCAAATTTCTTTATGTTGTTGGAGTATTTTTGTAATATATATAATTTTTTTTTGTTCGTAGTAATTTAATTAAATATTTTAACACCCCCTCATTAACATTTAAATTGAAAATAATTTTTCAATTTCTGGGTTTTTCTTTTCTGTTTTTTGTTTTGGCACAAGTATTTGTTGAAAGAAAATTATATAAATTATTTATATAATGAAAAGCAATTTAAAGTTATTAAAAGAAAATTAAAGGGATGATTTTCAGCAAGAATAAAATTAATAGCAATAATTTACTGTTGTTAAATTAAATTTGTTTAAAATGTTTAAAAATACTCTGTGCAGAATGCACAAATTTTAATTTTAATACTCAATTTAATACTAGTTTAAGATATTTTTGTACACCCTTATTCATAATCAATTTTTAATTTTATAAAAGGTTTATAAAACAAAATTTTCATACAAAATTTGTTTTATAAACCTGTAATAAATTTAAAAATTAATTATCAATAAGACCTGTAATCTTTAGTTAATAGCCTGACATATTGCATTCCCTAATACCAATAATATAATCACCCCTATCGCGAATCAATATTTCACATGAAATATGTTCCCTTTTCCCATTTTTCGTTCATAAACTTTGTTCACGTGAAAATATTCGCCATGTTGTGAAATTTTTAGATGGAATTTTGTAAACAATAAACAGCTGTTACTAACAAAATCAACTATTGTGAATGAAAAGTTTAGGGGAATATCACGATAGCAATTTTCCCTTCGAGGGAAATGGATATTTCATGGGAACATAAATTTCACATGTTTTTCCCGATAGGGGTGAATAAAACTTCTACAGTAATCGAGTCATGTGGCGTTGCTTAGTCAGACTAAATACAAACGTAAAGTAGAAAACTAAATGTACGTTTAAGCCCCAAACTGAGACAGTAATTTTTCAACCTATGTTGTTTTGTAACACAATAACAGACTTTCACCAGGGGCCGTTTTTAGTTATTTACAAATGTCCACGAAGCTCATACAAGTGAGCAAAACTTTCTAGCTATGAAAATGGTCAATTAAATTAACAAATACGATACTGTATCTTTGTGCCGAACACTGGTTAAAATCTTAACTAAGAATCTTTTTAAATTAGGGCCAATAGTTAGATCCAACTGCAGATTAAGTTTTTGTTGTTAATAGGGGTAAATGTATCAAACAAATACTTTTGTCCAGGAATGCAAAAATATTGAACTCGAAATTTATGTTTGCTTTGTGGCAATAATAATAATAATAATCGAGACTGAAAATATTGTGCATAAAAGTTCTTTCTACGGAAAATATTGTGTAAAACTGTTTCTTCTATAGAAAATATTGTGAATAGCAGTTTATTCTATAAAAAGAATTGAGTATAACAGTTTTTTTTATAGAAAATATTGTGTATAACAGTTTTTTTTCTACAGAATAACAGGTATTTCTATCTAAAATATTATGCAAACAGTATTTTCTATACAAAATTTTGTGAATAACAGTTTATTCTATAAAAAGTGTTGTGTATAACATTTTTTTTTTTTACAACAATTTTTTCTACAGAATAACAGGTATTTCTATTGAAAGTATTGTGAAGAACAGTTTTTTCTATAGAAAATATTGTGAATAACAGTTTTTCTATAAAAAGTATTGTGTATAACAGTTTTTCTATAGAAAATATTATAAATAACAGTTTTTTCTATAAAAAGTATTGTGTATAGCAGTTTTTTGTTCTTTAGAAAATATTGTGTATAAAAGTTTTTTCTACAGAATAACAGGTATTTCTAACGAAAATATTATGCAACCATTTTTAGCTATAGAAAATATTGTGAATAACAGTTTATTCCATAAAAAGTATTGTGTATAACAGTTTTTTTCTATAGAAAATATTGTGTATAACTGTTTTTTTCTACAGAATAACTGGTTTTTCTATCATAAATATTGTGTATAACAGTTTTCTCTATAAAAAATATTGTATATAACTGTTTTTTTTTTCGAAAATATTGTATATTACAGTTTTTTCTATAAAAAGTATTGTGTATAACAGTTTTTTTTCTTCAGAAAATATTGTGTATAACAGTTTTTTCTACAGAACAACAGGTTTTTCTAGCGAAAATATTGTGTATAACAGTTTTTTTCTACAGAATAACAAGTTTGTCTGTCGAAAATATTCTGTAAAACTGTTTTATTTTTGTAGAAAATATTGTGTATAACAGTTTTTTATAGAATATTTTGTGTATAAATTTTTTGGAATGAAAATTTGTGAGTATAACAGTTTTTTCTATAGAAAATATTGTGTATAACAGTTTATTTTATAAAAAAATATTGTGTATAACAGGGGTTTCTTTCAAAATATATTGTATAACAGTTTTTTTTATCAAAAATATTGTATATAACAGTCAATAACTGTTTATTCTATAAAAATATTGTACATAACACTTTTTTGTCTACGAATTGATCAATTTGTTTTTCTGTAATGGATAGGAGGCGATTTCTTTATTTTTAGGGATTCAAGAGGTGAACATTTGCTTAGATGTGCTCGAGCTTTAAAAACATTTATTGTACTTGTTTTTTTTTTTTGTAATGTGACTTTGGTTTCTTGTTTTTATGAACTTTGTTGACATAACAGTTAAATAACCGATTATGTTCATCCTCTAGCATCTATGAGTGCCGAGCACTGCTAAACCCCAAATTTTCTCTAAAAACCAAATTATTTGCAAAAAAACAAATTTTTATTTTTAAGTTTCCGCCCAGCCATTTGTATTACTCTCACTGGTTTCTAGTTCACATTTCACTTACATTTTCCCAAAATCATCTTCTCTACATAAAATATGATTTTCAAAATAAATTCCAAAGGAATCTCTTTTTAGGCACTTAATCATTCTGATACAGAATTCAAGTCATGTTTAAATCTAAATCGTTTTAAATTCTCTACTAGATTGAGTTGTTGTATTTTATTTTATGAATTATTAAAATTACTTGCCATTAATCGGACTGAGTAGTGTTGTTGTAGTTGTAAGTCTGCCTTGTTGTTTGTCGGTTTGTCTGTCTGTTTTATACGTCTGTACAATTTATAAATACTTGTTATAGCAAGAGCAATTTATATCCCTAGAAACGTTTGTCTAGTTGTCTGCTGTAAATGTCGGTCTGTCTAAGCATTAAGGTATGTAAGTACGTACAATAAGTTTCTGTGCCGAGTTATAATGTGCCATATTTTAGTCTGAATGTCTTATTTTCAGTAGCCATAATTCGTGCATGTATACGACGAGGAGTACGTACACACATGAACAAGTTATAAAATATTAAGAGATTATATTCAGCCATTCAAACAAATATATACTTATGTACATATACGCATAGTTATAACTCATACAGCCCCACATGCATACAAATACTTACAAGCATCTGTATAAATGCGGCTATAAGCAGATGAATCTTTCGTACATGACTTAAAGACAACAATTGTTTGGCGTACTGGCTACTAGAGATGCCAAACGGGGCTGGGTTTTACAAATTCGGGATATGTGATATTATAAATATAAATCCAGGGATCCCTGTATTTTTGTATCTCATCAAAAAAAAAAACATCTAATTAGGTTCCATGGGCGGCCACTCGTCAAGCAGCTAACTTGGGTCTATTCAAAACTGATCCCATTGTGATACTCAAGAAGTAAATAGCTTGATATTTATATTAAATCCGTTGTTTCCAAGGTGAACCAACAAGATTTTATGATGTAGGAGTGGATGCGTCTTAGATTCATCCTTGATAACTCATCTAAATACGAGAGGAGAGGTTCCAAGTATACGTTCCCTCAAATTTATCAGAGCCGGACATTGGCAGAATATGTGGGACACAGTCTCCTCTTCTTCTTCGTTTCGGCAGCTTCTACAGTAATCGTTAAAGAGTAGGCCCAATGTGTAATAATATTTGCTCACGACCGAATTCTATAAGTAGAATCGTCCTGCCGGCATCGTATATGGGCCAGGTCAACCTCACGATATTAAAGATGTATCCATTAGTTCAACTATTCTGTGCAGTCTCAACCATCTTATATTTTGCAAGGGAAATACCAGAAAAGGGATCAATCTCCTCCACAGACATCATCGCACGCCTTTTTTCCAATTCGTCTGCAATACAATTACTTTTATTTCCATCGTGTCCAGAGACAGAAAATATCTCGCTATCTCATTTAGGGATACAAGGCATTCCTCAGTTACCTTAGATGTCGTAAAGATACCCGCTATTCCCTTAACGGTAGCCTTGCTATCAGTAAATAGACATAAGGACTGCGGACACGGAAATTGAAGTTAAATTTTATAAAAAAAATATAGTACCTACTGCATAATTGATGACGGACGAAACGTATGTTCTGGAAAATTTCTCACAGCTTCCGGGTCAATATTTTTATGTTCATGATGGTCGAGGGAATGTTGTAGAAAAGTTTAGAACGCAAAAGCGGAAAATGTTCCCAAAAAGTTCTTGGTATGGCAAGCAATATGCAGTTGCGGAAAAAGAAGCTCTATAAATACCGAAATTTATATCAAGGAATGTTTTCAAAAGCGGATGCTTACATTCATACACAGAGAAAATCGAATAATTCGGTTGCACACATAGAATTTTTAAGTTCTAACAAAAGAAAGTCAGTTCATAAAGAAGAATTTCAGTTGAGGCAACCAAACTTTAGTAACCCCTTCCAAAATATTGTACCCACAACTGTAAAATGTGATCACTAAGACAGAATCATTCGATTGGCAACAAATTCGGTTGCTATCACGAATCTGTTTTCTCTGTGTAAGAATTCTTAATGTGTCCTCTTATTTTTTTTTTTCTTGGTCCAGCACTCAGGGGATGACCCCTACTCATGCAAAGCATTGTGTTGGAACTAGGAAAATAGGTTATGGGAAGGAGGATAGAGGGAGTAGTGTTTGTGGACATTAGATTTGAATTTTCCTATATTGAAAGTGACAGGAAAGACTTTAGGAGAAAGCATATTCCACCTACGGACAGTACGGCTAAAGAACGAACTTTCCATGTAATGGATTGTGCGATCCACTGTCCAGTGGACAACGAATTGATGTGCCCTTGCCGAAGAGCGTGTGTTGCGTAAAAAACTACGAGTTCCGGGAACAAGTTCCCAAATTTCAGCAGAGCACATACCATTGTAGTATCGGTAGAACAGTGAAACAGAAACCACATTGCGACGATGTTCCAGTGAGTCAATAGAGCTGGATACCCTACTTCGCCCTCTCCTGTACGCGGTCGAGTAACTCCAAAATAGACTTCGAAGCACCGGCCCACACATGAGAGTTGTATTCCATTTTAGGTCAGATATAAGTGGTGTAAATAGCAAGGCGATCAGATGGAGTGAAGTAATTCTTACACCATTTTAGAAAATCAAGGCACTTGAATGCTTCTTTCGACACTCGAAAAATGTGTTTTGTCCAGCGGACATAGCACTGAATACTTATACTAGAAGATCAAGAGCTTCTGATTCCTTAATATTTACACCACCCACAAAACAGATGGAGCAACATGATCTGTTGTGCGTTTGTGGGTTAACATACAACATTGAGTCTTGCGTGCGTTGAAATAGACTCTATTCGCACAACCCCATTCAGATATTGTCACAAGATCTTGGTTAAGCGTATCATTCATGTTTTGCCTCATTGCCCCAATCTCCGACAGGCTTGGTCTATAATTGAATGCATATGAATGGCAAATGTTGCTGTCATCTGTAAAAGAGTAGATAGGGTTGGAAGTTTGCCGTAGAAGGTCGTTTATAAAGATAAGAAATAGAGTAGGAGAAAGAACGGAGCCTTGCGGTACCCCTGAATTGATCTTGAACTCGTTTGATGAAATTTCATCTATAACAACTCGTATAGTGCGATCTCTGAGAAAGCTCGATATAAATCGAGAGAAGCTATTACCGACACCAATAACTAAAATTGTAGGTTTAGTGGTTTCCTTTTTATTAACATTTATTTATGTTAAGATTTTTTCAATCTCACTCCTTAATAGATAATACTTCAGACAATTGGTTGTACGTTTTATGAAAGCAATTTCCGGATATAGGAGTTTGTCCCATAGTTCTTGATAATAAACTGTTGTACAATACCAATACTATGAATTGGGATCTTCTAATCCCGAAAAATCCTTCAATTTTCGGGATTGGCATCCCTACAGGCTCTACACTGAAAAAACAATACGTTAAATTTCCTAGACAAAAAGCACAGGACTAAGGTCAGTCAAATTTCATATTTACACAGAATTAAATCAGTGTTTCAAATAGTTAAGCATGTTGCTAACATCAGTCAACTACATGAACAAAATATTCCTAAATTTTGTTCAGTGTTTGTCTATGTATTTCACACTATAATCGGGTATAAGCTTTAGTTATAAGTTCCCAGCAGTTTTACGAGTATTGAATGTAAGACTTTCAATATTGTCCAATTACTTGAATCATTCCAATTTATATATTTCCTTGATGGGTAATTTGACTCGTTTGTGCTATGTGATGAACTTTAAAAAAGTAGTTATTTTGCTCACCAAAAGTAATCTATTGTAGAACCAATTGTCACTAAGTGTCCTTTTGTAATCCGAAGTCCATTGACTTTCGCCTAAGACACAAACATGTTAAAATAGACAGATAGACAGTAACCAGTTTCTGAAAAGTAAAATCACCAGTTTGGGACAGTCTGCCAGAACTGCTGGGTTATAGTTAGAATAGAGCAGAGAATAGTATAAGTATAGGTGTACATGTTAGAGTAAGTGTATGCTGTTAATAATGAACAAAACGTTCAATTACCATCATTATCTAGTGCCATCAGTAATAGAAAACACAAACAACTACAATCCCGTAAACAAGACAAGGACAAGCAGCCATGGAATTCAACATTTAAAACAAACAAACATCTTCATCGTCAGCTTCATCAGCTTTATCATTAGAAGCTACAGAATAAACAAAATCACACAGTTGGTTATTGCAGCTTCATAAACACAGACAATAGTGTTCTACTCGTATTAATGCAAAACAACAAAAAAAAGAACAACCAACAAAAAACTTTGACTTTAACAAGTCGTGGTACTGTTTTTATTAAAACTTTTTTGTTTTAGCATATTCCATGATTGCCATATATCAGCATGACTTTGAAAGTTTTGTATGAAATGTGTAGGTGTAGGTATTAAGGAGTGAGTTCGAAAAAATCTTAACATACATAAATGTTAATAAAAAAAGAAACCACTAAACATAGTTTGATGAATTTATTTGATTGAAATTATTATTACAACTTACAAAATATATTATTTTTATAGCTCTAATCAATAGTGATGAAGTTATGAACCTTTTTCGGAAACCCTTCCACTAAGTTTTTATAGAGATTTCTGTCGCTTTGTTCAAACAGGTAGTCCATATCTGTTTAAAATCTATCACACTTTTGGACACCTTTTTTGTGATCTTCAATTATCTTTTACAAAAGCCCAATATCTCTCCACTGGCCTTAGCTCTAGACAGTTTGGAGGATTTGCCTCTCTTGGTACAAATACCACATTCTTGTTCTTTTACCATTCAAAACCTTGCTTACCAAAGTGACAGGATGCCAAATCAGGCTAAAAATAAGAGGACACATTAAGAAGTCTTATAAATGGAAGCTCCTCTTTTGTAATAATTCCTTGATGTAAATTTCGGTATTTATATAGCCCTTTGTAACAAATGTTTAGCTTCTTTTGTAGCAACTGCATATTGCTTGCCATTACCAAGAACTTTTTGGGAAAATTTTCTGCTTTTGGGTCCTAAACTTATCTACAACATTCCCCGAGCATCAACAACATAAACATATTGACCCGGATTTCGTTATCCATTATGCAGCAAGGTACTTTTTTTATGAAATTTGACTTCAATTTCCGTGCTCTGTCTTTGGCCTCTAAATTTGTAGCAGAGTTCCTGTAAGGAACTTTTTGAGCCTTGTATGTTTTTAAACCCGCATTGACTTTAACTTTTCGTACCAAATAGTCCGAGTACTGAGCCAACCGGTCTGCTTTCCTGGGAGCTCTTTTGAAAATGCTTTCTATTTTTTGGCTTTAGAAACATCATGCGGACCATTCCTACTACCTGAACAAGGAACAACGGACAAGTTCTCCCGATACTGTTTAATAACATTCGAATCAGTTTGACGGCAGACCTTTGACTGTTTGGCCAACTTTTTGTAGAACCAAGTTGGGTTTTGTTGAAAATCTATATATAAAATACAAAAAATGTTTATAAACATTTCCGTTATAGGCTCTGAGACCATCCAACCGATTAGCTATAAACTGGTATCATTGTAAAGGAAATTTTCTAAATATGGTTTTAGACACCTAAAATACTACATTAGGCCATTAGCTCCATTCTTAAAGAATATTTTCGAATTTTCTCATACAAAAATTTTTCATCTAATATACATGTTCCGAATGAATTCAAAAACAGCTGGACCGATAAAATTTTCAGGGAACCATCAGAATAGCCTAGCGGGTAACACTCTAAAGTTAGATTTTTCATTTTAGGTCTGTGGGCGGAGGGGCGTGGCAAAATCAAAAAGGCTGGACCGATTTTGATGCAATTTTCAGGGAATCTTCAGAAAAGCCCAGCGGTTATCTCTGTAAAGACAGATTTTTGATATTTGGTGTGTGGGCGGAGGGGTGTGTAAAAGTCCAATTTTTACATTATACCGCTAATGCCCTATATTTCATAAAAATTTATGTATTTTGATGATATTTTCACGGAGTCTTCAGAAAAGTCTTTTGGGTAACAGTGTAAAGTCAGATTTTAATTTTCGGTCTGCAGGTGCATGAATAAGAAATTTCCATACTGAATTTTTGAATTCATTGGAACCAGCCGGAATGCCACTACATGTATTAACATTGAAGGTTGGATCACCGACTTTATCCGACACTGTATATTAAAATCGAGATCGAGATGCAATATAAAACAGATGTATTCTAAGGACCAGCAACGCGGACCAGGTTCAGCTAGTATTTAATAATTTTCGTAAGCACTTTTTTGTCGTCACTCATTATACCCTACACCACCATAGTGGGGAGGGTATTATGCGTTTGTGCAGATGTTTGTAACGCCCAAAAATATTAGTCTAACACCCACCTTAAAGTATACCGATCGACTTAGAATCACTTTCTGAGTCGATTAAACGATGTCCGTCCGTCCGTCCGTCTGGTTGGCTGGCTGGCTGTCCATGTAAACCTTGTGCGCAGAGCACAGGTCGCAATTCTGAAGATATTTCGATCAAATTTGGTACATATTACTTTTTCGGCCCAAGGACGAAGCCTATTGAAACTGGCTGAAATCGGTCCATTATTTCACCTAGCCCCCATACAAATGTCCCCTCGAAATTGGACTTTATCGGTCATAAATGTTTAATTTAACTATGTATCTACACAAATTTCGCTCCAAATAAGTTTTATATATACAAAATTCATGTCACCAAATTTTGTTATGATCGGTCCATAATTAGTCATAGCTCCCATATAGACCCGCTTCCGAAAATCACTTTAACGTGCATAAATCTCTTAAAAATGTTGGTATACACACAAAATTCAACATAGTTAACTTTAATATAGACATAAATCACACGACCTAATTTTATGGTGATCGGTCCATAATTGGTCATAGCTCCCATATAAGGCCCACTTCCGAAAATCACTCAAAAATATAAATTGTTGATATTTTAAAAGAAAAATATTTTTACTCATTTACTTGGTGTAGGGTATTATATGGTCGGGCTTGACCGACCATACTTTCTTACTTGTTTTTACATACTTTTCAAAGGTAACTTGATCAAAATAAACAATAAAAAATACTTTGGTTAAACTTTTTAAGGAAAAACATGTGATACGATTTTTTCGATCTCACTCCTTATGTAAAACATTCTTTTGCAATTTTAACAGGATCGTTTTGGGAAAAAGTAACAAACATGACTTAATTTATTAAAACAGTATTCCCTGAAAAACTCAATGCCAGTCAGAAGTTTTCATATTAAAGAGAAAACTATACATTCAGGACCAGACATTTTTTAGGTTTTCTAAATATTTTCAAAGACTTTTAGTTGTGTATAACAGTATTTTCTACATAAAATATTGTGTATACCAATTTTTCTATAGAAAATGTTTTTTTCTATAGAAAATATTTTACACAACAATTTTTTCTGCAGAAATTATTTTTGTATAACAGTTTTTTTGTAGAAAATATTTCTGTATAACAGTTTTTCTATAGAAAATATTTTGTATAACAGTTTTTTTCAACAGAAAATATTTTGCATACGAATTTTGTTTATAGAAAATATTTCTGTATAACAGTTTTCTATAAAAAAAAATATTATGTATAACAGTTTTTTCTACGAAAAATATTGTATATAATGGTTTATTCAATGGAAAATATTTAGCTTGACTAATAACTTATTGTCCTTAATTAAAATTTTATCAATAAAAACTTTCAATTCTCTATGAGATTCTCAATCAATTGATTGGCAACACAAGAAATTTCCTTCGTTTATGAAACCTTAAAAACAACTGTTTTGAAAGTAAATTCCTTAACAATTCTCCAAATACCTATAGCTTTCAATTTCAAAACTAACAACTCCAAAACTTTACATAAAAATCATAGAAATCCAGCCAAAAATAAAAATGGTAGCCAACAAAAGTTAGAAAACTTTGTACTTGCAACGAAAAACATAAACATCTGTTAGAAGGCAAAACTTTTTCATTTCCACTTTTACTATATGATTTTCTTAAGAAATAGCAGCAACAACAAAAAGTAAATAATAAAAAAAAAACTAGAAATCTTACTTTTACTGTCAAAAAAAAACAAAAAAACTAAAGCTAAAATAAACCCAAGGTTCAATTGCCATTGTAGCACGTTCTAAAAACGTGTTGATGCGTAACCAAAGAACTGAAGCTATTTATGGTTGCCACCAAAGCGCGCACAAACACACACACACTTAAACCCGACATCCTGTTTAAAAGTATAAAAGTTAAATAAATATACAAGGACTAAAAACGATCAAGAGAGTAACTAGAGGTTGAAGTAGTTACAAGCACACAATTGAATACAGGAACATGAAGTGAAGTGAAGTTAAGTTGAGGAAGCAAAACATGGTGAATTATGGCAACCAAACGAAACAAAAAAAAAAACAAACTTGGAAAACCAACACCAGCGCACGACAAACGCCATCAAACCATCAGCTCTTTAAAGGACTTGACATAATTTTTGTGTGTTTCAACAACAACTAGAAATTATGGATGAAAATGTCGAAACAAACGGAAGGAAATAAAAGTTTTCTGTTTTCCTTTCTTTTTTTTTTTGGGGAAAAATCACAGCGAATGAGTGAGTTGAGGTTGAATTATTCACTCACTCATTCAGTCAGTCAAATTATGATAGCGATATTTGTCACTTTTTTGTTTACAAAGCAAAAGTTTGACAAACACAAATCTTCAAGTTTAAATAAACTGGTTTGTTAAAGGAATTCTTTAATAAAGAGCCACAAATTAAGGAATTAAATGCAGTACTTGATTTCGGTATTGAGCTAAGCGGTTTTAATAATAAAAGAGAAAAGTTTTGTTTAATATTTTAACAAGTTTTTAATTGATTGTTATAACTTTTTTATGAAATTTGCAATTGACAAAAGGTATAAGTTTAAAGTTTCAGTAAAAGAACGAATTCAGAGTATAAAATAGTAATTTGAGTATAATACAATATTCCCAGTATAAGACACTTGTTTGGGTATAAGACAGTTGTCTGATTATAAGTTATTATTCAGAGTAAAACACTTGTTTCAGTATAACAAAGTTTTTTGACTATAAGACAGTAGTCTGAGTACAAAAAATTTGTCTGAATATAAGAGAGTTGTCTCAGTATACGACAGTTGTCTGATTATAAGACAATAATTAGGGTAATAAACATTTGTCTGACTATAAGAGAGTTGTATGATTATAAGTCTGTAGTGTGATTATATGAAAATTGTTTGAGTAAAATACAATTGTCTGACTAGAACACTGTTTTCTGATTATACGACAGTTGTCTGATTACAAGACAGTAGTAAAATAATAATTCACTTGTCTGAGTATAGAACAGTTTTCTGAGTATAAGAGAGTTGTCTAATCTGACTACTGTCAGAGTATAAACCACTTGTTTAAGAATAAGACAGTTGTCTGAATATTAGACAATTAGCTGACTATAAGACAGTAGCCTGAGTACAAACAATTTGTCTGAGTATAAGAGAGTTATCTTAGTATACGACAGTTTTCTGATTATAAAGCAGTTGTGTTATCATCAGACTGTTGTCTAATTATAGGACAATTATCTGATTATATATTTGTCTGATTATAAGACAGCAGTTAGGGTAATAAACATTTGTCTGACTATAAGAGAGTTGTCTGATTATATGAAAATTGTTTGAGTAAAAGACAGTTGTCTGAGTAGAAGACCATTGTATGATTATACAACAGTTTTCTGATTATAAGACAGTAGTAAGATAATAATTCACTTGTCTGGGTATAAGAAAGTTGTCTGATAATAAGACAGTAGTCAGAGTATAAACCACTTGTTTGAGAATAAGACAGTTGTCAGAGTATAAGACAATTATCTGACTATAAGATAGTAGTCGGAGTACAAACAATTTGTCTGGTATAAGAGAGTTGTCTGAGTATACGACAGTTGTCTGATTATAAAACAGTTGTGTTATCATCAGAGTAAAAAACATTTATCTAAGTATAAGACAGTTGTCTGACTAAAGGACAGTTGTCTGACTATAGGGAAGTTGTCTGAGTAAAACACAATTGTCTGATTGTAAGTAGTTAGGGTAATAAACATTTGTCTGACTATAAGAGAGTTGTCTGATTATATGAAAATTGTTTGAATAAAAGGCAGTTGTCGGAGTACAAGACTGTTGTATTATTATACCACAGTTGTCTGATTATAAGACAGTAGTCAGATAACTATTAACTTGTCTGAGTATAGGACAGTATTCTGAGTATAAGGCAGTTGTCTGAATATCTGAGTTTTACAGTTGTCTCAGTGTAATACAGTTGTCTGATTATAAAACAGTTGTCCTATTATACATTTGTCTGGTTAGTAGTTGGGGTAATAAACATGTGTCTGACTGTAAGAGAATTATCTGATTATTTGAAAAATGTGTGCATAAATAAGTGTTGTATGATTATACAACAGTCGTCTGGTCATAAGACTGTAGTCAGACAATAACTCACTTATCTGAGTATAGGACAATTGTTGAGTAAAATACAGTTGTCTGATTAGAAGACTATTGTATGACTATACGACATTTGCCTGATTATAAAAAAGTAGTCAAATAATAATGCACTTGTCTGAGTACAGGACAGTTTTATAAGTATTAAGACAGTTTCTGACTATAGTATAGTTATCTGAGTGTGAGATTGGTCGCTGTATAAAACAGTTGTCTTACTATAAGACAGTTGTCTTCTTGTAAGGCAGTTGTCTTGTTATAAGAAGTAAGTGGCCGTATTATTAACAGTTTTTCTATTATAAGACAGTTGTCTAAGTAGTAGAAAACAGTTGTATGAGTATAAGACTGTTGTCTGAATATAAGACTGTTATCTGAGTATAAGACATTTATCTAAGTATAAGACAGTTGTCTGACTAATGGACAGTTGTCTGACTATAGGAAAGTTGTCTAAGTAAAACACAATTGCATGATTATAAAACCGTTGTCTGATTATAAGACAGTTGTCTGATTATAAAATAGTATTCTGAGTATAAGAGAGTTGTCTGACTATAGGACTTTTGTTTGGTTATAAGATAAGAATCTATGTATAAGATAATAATTTGAAAATAAGTTAAAAATCTAAGTGCAAGACAGCAGGATTGTAGATACTGGTAGTCAGCGAATATATAAATCTAAATAAAATACCTTGGTATGAATAAGAATATTGAATAATTAAAATCGGAACTCCTAGCAATCACAAGTTATTATATTATATTTAAAAAAATTAAAATCTCATTTTAAAACAAAAATTTTAATAAAAACTTTAATGTACTTTTAGGTCCACCAGGTCCACCTGGACCACCAGGCAAACGGGGGAAACGTGGTAAGAAAGGAGATCAAGGCGATAGAGGAGATCCAGTAAGTACAACAATTACCTTAACACAAGAATTTAAATCTCAAAAGAATTCTTAATAAACAGGGAAATAATGGTATAAATGGCGAGAAAGGTGCTCCCGGACGGCCCGGTGATAAGGGTTCCAAGGGTGATGTAGGACATCCAGGCATTGATGTTTTCCAAACAGTTAAGGTAATTTAATTTATAAATAACAACAAACCTAATAATACTGCGTAAATATATTGTATTGTAATAATAATGTGAAATTAATCATTTAAAAAAAACATTTCCCTTTTTCATGTTTAGGGTCTTAAAAGATCGGTAACGACTTTACATGGCGGTACCTTAGGTTATGCTGAAATAGTAGCTGTTAAGGTATTTCCAACAGTCATTTTTCTATGATTCTATCATTGGTGTTTGTAGTACTTGTTATAATTAGATTTGTTTTTTTTGGTTCATTTTCTTGCTGTGTTAAAAAGTAAAACGTAGTTATTTGTTTATGTATTTTAAGTAATTAAAGGTCAAGGTAAGATTATTTATTTAATGTTAAACATTATTGGCTTTTTGTTTATTAATTTAAAAAATTTTAAAATTTTCCAATTTTCATTTCCGTTTTCCTTTATAATGACTGGCCATATTAAATTTTTATTTTAATAAGAAGCTGAGTTTTGCTTGCTTTTATATTTAATGAATATTTAATGTGATTTTTCTCTACAACTTTTCAAAAACTTTTAAGCATTTTACTTTATTGTTTTGTTAAAAAGTCTGTAAATTATTAAGTGGCCTAAAACACTGACTGGTAATTGAATAGGGAAAGCAAGGAGATGTGTTATATAAATGTATAAGAGTTTTAATCGTACTAACTGTAGTGTTTATGGCAACACATTTCCGTTTTGGTATTTTGTCAAGTTTTTCTTTTGTTTCGTAGGTCTGTTGCGGTCCTATTTAAAATAAACAAGAAACTTTGGTAATTTTGATTTTTTTATTATTTTTTTTTTTGTTTTTAACATGCACCAAGTTTTTTCATAATTTTCTTTTTTTATGTTTCAATACAATGTGCTAAAGAAAACATTAACTTTCCGAGCGAGACAAGACAATATGTAAACAAAGCTATTTTGTGGTCAAAGAAAATTATGGTGCAAAAAAAACGAAAAAGTTTTTGTTCTACTCATAAAATTAAAAATATTTCATTATTTATGGGCTTTTAGAAAATTATGAGAAAACTAATGAAACAAACAATATTTTGGTTCAGGGTTTCAGTAGGCAAGGTCTAAGTCGTTTTTATTTACATTTATTGACACAATATGACCTTTAATTTTGATATTTTAGCAACTTTGTTTTATATTAATATTTAGTGTTGGAATCTTCTTTTCTTTATTAATAAATCTAATTTTATTTTTTTGTATTTAATTTTCTATCTAATTTTATTTCTTTTAATTTGTTTAATTTTCTCTTATATTTTTATGTTGTATCTTAATTTGAAAATAATGGTGGCTTTTTTAAATAAAATATTAACATTACCGTTTAACACAAAATATAATTAACAAAAATCAAAAGGGTTTACAAGAAGCCGGCGTTAATATTTCAACGGCGACTGTAATACAGTTGAAGGTAAGTGGGTAGTTCTTGGTGTTAAAACTATACTGCATGTTAAAGTTAAATATTAAAAGCTATTTATTACTACTTCAAACTTTAATAAAGCGATTAACTGTGGATGTATTAAAAGCCGGATGGAAATATTATTATAAAATTGTCGTTAGTAGAAGTATTTGAGCATAAACATGACATTAATGTAAGTTGTCTGAGTATAAGACGGTAGTCTGAGTATAAGACGGTAGTCTGAGTATAAGACGGTAGTCTGAGTATAAGACGGTAGTCTGAGTATAAGATGGTAGTCTGAGTATAAGACTGCAGTCTGAGTATAAGACTGCAGTCTGAGTATAAGACTGCAGTCTGAGTATAAGACTGCAGTCTGAGTATAACACTGTAGTCTGAGTATAAGACGGCATGCAGAGTATAGTCTGATTATAAGACGGTAGTCAGAGTATAGTCTGATTATAAGACGGTAGTCTGAGTATAAGACGGTAGTCAGAGTATTGTCTGATTAGAAGACGGTCATAGTCAGAGTATCAGACGGTCTTAGTTTGAGTATAAAAAGGTCAGAGTCTGAGTATAAGACGGTGAGTGTCTGAGTATAAGACGGTCATAGTGTGAGTATAAGACCGTCATAGTCTGAGTAGAAGACGGTCATAGTCTGAGTATAAGACGTAGTCTGAGTATAGTCTGATTATAAGACGGCCTTAGTTTGAGTATAAGATGGTCTTAGTTTGAGTATAAGACGGTCTTAGTTTAAGTATAAGACGGTCAGATTCTGAGTATAAGACGGTCAGTGTCTGAGTAGAAGACGTTCAGGGTCGGAGTATAATACGGTGTTAGTATGAGTCTGGAAAAATTCTTAGTATAAGACTGTAATATGACAATAAATTGAATTGCTTTATTTTATTCACGGTAGTCTGAGTATAAGACGGTCTTAGTATAAGTCTGGAGAAATTCTGAGTATAAGACTTTAATATGAATATAAGTTCAAATGCTTTATTTTATTCTATGGATCAATCGCTTTATTATTTCCTTTTTAAATTTATGTTTCTAAAAGTAGTTAAATTTTATACGATAAGTTTTTTTTCCCCAGAATATTAATCTTTCCTTTTTATATTAATTAGGGAGAGCCCGGCGAACCAGGTCCCCCAGGACCGCCAGGTCCTCCTGGTGATCTAGGTGCAGCTGGAACAAATGGCGAAAGAGGACCACCCGGCGAAACAGGACCACCTGGACCAGCGGGGCCAACCGGAGAACCGGGTCCAATGGGACCATCTGGAGCACCAGGACCCGCAGGATTAAAGGTATTTAATGAAAACAGAAACAACAAGTTAATACAAAAATTTCTAAAAACAAAAAACAGCAAAAAAAAAAAGGACATTTCATTTCTTGAAAAACAAAAGAAGGGAAAAAAAACAAAGGAAATGTGAAAAAAAAAGAAAAATAAAGAATGACAGACTATAGTCACTCTATATTATGACAACTTTGTTGGGAAAAAGGAGACAAGAAAATAAACAACAGACAAGCAAATAACTATAAATTCCTGAGAATACAAGATGGAAAACAAGCAGAAGAAAAACAATATTCAGTGTCCTTTGTTTAGTTGAAATCTTAAATAAACATTATGTCAAACTATTGTTTTGGCCTTCAAAAGGACAGTCCTTTTTTTTGTTTTGTTTGTCTTTGTAACAACAAAAGGAAATCCTTGAATGTCCTTTTTCATAATTAAGTATTTATTTACACTGACATGGATGTGTGCAAGTGTGTGAGAGTTGGATTTATATGTTTTGAATTGTGTTTTCATTTTCTATTTTTAAGGGTGACAAAGGAGACCGCGGTGATCGTGGTCTTACCACAACCATCAAAGGTGACGAATTTCCAACCGGCATTATTGAAGGTCCACCCGGACCTCCAGGACCACCAGGTAAGTCATAATATAAATATTTTTTAACGAACACCAAGCAAAATAATTAAACCAAACAAAAACAAATCATTAACATTGAGTATGAAGAGTATTATATTGTAGCATTTTCAATAGCTGGTAGGGACCCTGCTTATCCTACTCTGTTTGTGAGAGTATCCTTTTTCATACATTGTTTTGTTTTTCTCTATAAACATTAATTGTGTGTTTTTTTCTGTGTGAGTTGTTAGTGTCGAAAATATTAACAATGCTGGTATTTTGGTTAATTTACAGCCTTTTTTCGGGTTCTTTATTTTTTTAGGTTTGACTGAATAACAATTTTGTTTGGTTGTAGGTTGTTGTTGCAAGCGTGAAACTATGGTGTTGTCACACTTTCTGTTTATTTATAGTTTTAACATGGCCTCAGATTGCCTTTTACACTTAGAACTGGTAAAACACAGAGAATTGAAAGAAATAATTAGTTTAATATTGTCGAAAATAATAGAGATCATAATATTGTTAAATAGCTAGAATCATGTTATAATGATTACTGCAATCATGTACAATTATATTTTTTCTTTGGCTGTAGAACATGTAAAATCTAGTCTGGGAAAAAATCCCTGCTGTTGCCGTTCATTAAGGCTCTAGTGTAAATTTCCTAGAATATTTATGGCTTTTAATGATGTTCGTGCTATGTCGCTGTTGTTGTGGGTTTTTGGTAATATTTAGTAGAAGTAGTTGCTGTTGTTATTGTATTATTATCCCGCTGTGTCCTTTGTAGTTTGTTGTTGTAAATGTTACTGCTTTTCGAGCGTTAATGAAGTCACTTGAGTGTGGTATTTATTGTGACTTGAGTAAATTTAATGATGCTACTGCCGGGATATTTTTAATGTCTATGAATACAATTGATAATAATCTTTGGGAATTATGATTAAATTTTGTTATAGCTAAAGATTAATTAAGTTAATATAGGGGAGAAGTTATATTTTTTTATAAAAGATATACAGAATATATTAAATAGTAATAAAAAAAAATAATATTTAAATGAACTCTATTAAAAAAGTAAAAGGAAATATTCAAAAGTGTAGCTAGAAAGGACCTGAATTTTATTATGATATTAAAGAAAATGTTTAGAATTTATAATGTATACGTGAAGTTCAGAGAGATCCCTCAATTTCAGTTTAAAATTTTACACTTTAATGTTTCATTTATATCATATCAATTGCTTACAAAATTAAATTTATTCAAACTGCATCGAATTAATTATCAATTATTTTGTTATACTAAATGCAATTAGTTTGTTCGCCAAATAATGTATAATTTTAATCATTTTAATGGATTGGTTTTTTGTTGCGAGTAATATTAAATATATATTTATAAATAATATATTTAAATTAATAAACAATGTACTTGTGTACATATGTCAATATCTATCTAATAGAATAATGTTAACAAAAACAATTTCATAGATTATGACACTGCAGTCTACAGCTTCAACAGCTTTTAAAATTAAAACTACAAAAAAAAATATAAACAAATAATAAATAACCGGGTAAAAATGTTACTTGATCTATAATTATAATGTTGATAGAACAACAGGTAATAGGATGAAGGTTTTAAGAGGTTTAAAGTATAAAAAAAAAATTGGCACTTTCATTGAAGTTTCATAGTTTCCTGAATATAATACTGTTACTTCCTGGGTACAAATTTGTAGTCAGAGTACCAGACTATTGTCTGATTATAATAAAGTTGTCGGACTGTTAGATAGTTGTCCGAATACAAGAAAGTTGATTATAAGACAATTGGCTGATTATAAGACAGTTGTCTGATTATAAGGCATTTGTCTGAATATAAGACAGTTGTCTGATTATAAAACAGTTGTCTGATTATAAGAAAGTTGTCTGATTATAGACAGTTGTCTGATTATAAAGCATTTGTCTGAATATAAGACAGTTTTCTGATTATAAAACATTTGTCTGATTATAAGGCATTTGTCCGAATATAAGGCATTTGTCTGAATATAAGACAGTTGTCTGATTATAAAACAGTTGTCTGATTATAAGACAGTTGTCTGATTATAAGGCATTTGTCTTAATATAAGACAGTTGTCTGATTATAAAACAGTTGTCTGATTATAAGGCATTTGTCTGAATATAAGGCATTTGTCTGAATATAAGACAGTTGTCTGATTATAAAACACTTGTCTGATTATAAGGCATTTGTCTGATTATAAGGCATTTGTCTTAATATAAAACATTTGTCTGATTATAAGGCATTTGTCTGAATATAAAGCATCTGTCTGAATATAAGACAGTTGTCTGATTATAAAGCAGTTGTCTGATTATAAGGCATTTGTCTGAATATAAGGCATTTGTCTGAATATAAGACAGTTGTCTGATTATAAAACAGTTGTCTGATTATAAGGCATTTGTCTTAATATACGACAGTTGTCTGATTATAAAACAGTTGTCTGATTATAAGGCATTTGTCTTAATATAAGACAGTTGTCTGATTATAAAACAGTTTTCTGATTATAAGGCATTTGTCTGAATATAAGACATTTGTCTGATTATAAGACAGTTGTCTGATTATAAAACAGTTGTCTGATTATAAGGCATTTGTCTGAATATACGGCATTTGTCTGAATATAAGACAGTTGTCTGATTATAAAACAGTTGTCTGATTATAAGGCATTTGTCTGAATATAAGGCATTTGTCTGAATATAAGACTGTTGTCTGATTATAAGACAGTTGTCTGATTATAAGGCATTTGTCTGAATATAAGACTGTTGTCTGATTATAAGACAGTTGTCTGATTATAAGACGGTTGTCTGATTATAAGACAGTTGTCTGATTATAAGGCCTTTGTCTTAATATAAGACATTTGTTTGATTATAAGACAATTGGCTGGTTATAAGACATTTGTCTGATTAAAGGGCATTTCTATGAATTATAAAGCATTTGTCTGATTATAAGACAATTGTCTGATTATTAGACAATTGTCTGATTATAAGACAATTGTCTGATTATAAGACTGTTGTCAGTTGTTTGAATTTAAATTAGTTGTCTAGGTATAAGTCTAGTTTGTCTGAAACAATTGTCTGATAATGAGAGCCTAACAAGAATTTACGTATACTGTTTTGAGTCTAAGACAATAATTGGGATATAATAACCAGTTGATTAAATTGAAACTAAACTTTTAATTTTTACCCTGGTTAAATGACAGAAAAAACATGAATTTCATTTATGTTAACTGGTCTTAATCGATAAAACAAAACACGTTTCATTGTGTTGTTGTTTCATTTCAAACTAAAAATAATTATTAATGCCAATAAAAACGGTCATTTACACACATAAATGAGTATTTTGTGTATATTAAATGATTTTTTTTGTTCACATTTGTTGGTCTATAGATAAAATAATGTCGCACTTTACTTTAAATTGATATCGAAATTAAAATAAAATAACAAAAAAATAAAATATACGTGTTTTATCATTTATTAATATTAATTTATGTGGAATATTTATTCATTAAATATGCCAGACACAAATTGAAATTAATCATAAATATAAAATCAATAAATGACAAAAATACAAATACATAATAAATAAAAAATAAAAAAAACATCAATTTTAATACACATAAAATTAGTATGAAAATAACAATAATAAAAATTGATTTTAAACAAATTACAAGTCGTCTTTATTGTTTTTTTTTTAGTTACAAACATATATATTACAAAAAAACTTTTTGTTAAACAAATGACATGTAATTTATTATGGTAAAAGTATTTTTTTTTTTAATAAATACAAGAATAAGAGATGTGGGCTAAATGAAATGATGATGAGCAGACATATTTAAATTGGAGGTTGAATAAAAAAACACAGTTTATTTTCCCCTCAATTGCATGTATTTAGTTGGTAAAATTTATTATTCCGGGAATCAATTAGCTTTAAAGGGGCCGACACGAGACAACTGCCAACTATTCCTTCAAGTATATCCAAATCAAAGAAAGCTCGCCGTATTGATTTAGATTTGTTTAGCAGGATATTTTGTAGAAATTCGGAAAAGTAACCACCAAAAATATAAATTAATTGGTAGCCAATGACTTATTTTTTTGTCGTTTATTTTGGAGCCCAACAGAAGAACATTTTTTGGGAGTTAATTGCGCGTGTAAAATGTTTTTTGAAAATTGTTTACAATTTTTCAAAAAGTGTGACATTTTTTCTATGCTTCATTATTTTGAGGAATTTGCTGCCTTAAAATAGAATTTTTTTCAAATTAAGATTGATTTAATGATTTATTAAGATTGATTTCGTTATTTTACCAAAAATTTTCACTCAATTTCCAATGATTTAATAAAAATCCATCATTATTTAAATGTACATAAATCACTGTACGCCAAATCATAAAAATCTTTTAATGACACATCTACTCTCTATCACAAATGCAGGCTGGGATGCTGGTATACAAATGGAAAAACATAAAATTATTGCTTTGAACATTTTCTAGCTTCATAAAGCAACAATTTAAGATTTAATTAAGTGTTAAAACGCAAACCATAAAATAAAACTACAATAAAACTAAATTCAAAAGAAACACAAAACAAAACACCCAATTAGAACGGAAAAATAATAAACAAAAACATTTGGGGTATTCACACGGTCTACTATTTGGTCATATTGTCATAATGTCTTAATATATTATGATAGTTTAACCTTCGCTTTACGAAAGGTTTTTTTATGTGCGTGATTCACCAATACCTACCCGGGGGGTACTGCACTTTTACACATATATGCGACGAAAAAAATTTTAAAAAATCAAAAAAACTTCATAAAAAGTTTAAAAAGATTTTAATAAATTCTACGGAACTCAAAAATTTGTTCAGTAAGTCTTAATTTCATTTAATCGAAAAAAAATTAAAAAAAATTTTAAACTACTAAATCCGTAATGGTCACCCGGGTGGGTATTGGTAAAGCGAAGGTTGTTGTGTTTCAAACAAAAAAGTTCTAAACTAATAACACTATTTGAACTATGTTTATTGTTTTGCCATGAAATAATATTTTTTTTTGTTTAAAACACAACAACAACTATTATAATATATTAGAACATTATGACAATATGACCAAATAGCAGACCATGTGAATTACAAACTTCATAAAACTTAAAATTCTAAACAATTTGACAATTTTACAAAAACTATTAAAATGCTATTTTCCATGAACAAATTTAAGAAATTCCTTTAAAACAAATAAATTTTACATATTTCTAAACAGAAGATCCAAAATTAAATTACAACTTTGTTGTACAATTGAAACAATTAAATTTTGGTATTTTAAGTAGGTGTAGGTGGTAGGTATAGGGACACCCACCCCTTATAATAACAAATATAAATAAATTCCCAACTCTTAAAGATCATAAATTTTCTTTCAACAAAAAAAAACTAACATACAAAATTAAATAAACAAACAAAAACAAAAATACAATGTGGCAAAATAAAAACAAACAAAACATGAGGGAAAAAATTCCAAAAAAAAAACTCGCGTGTATCATTATTTTTTATATATTTTTTTTTGTTGAGTGTATTTGTTTTATAAATTTTGTATTTTTGTATGCAAAACATGCATTTTAAACCAAAATAAACAAATCAACATTTATACGCTCACTCTCTAACAGATATATGTACCCAGCAGTTAAGCAAGTAGTCAATTGTATCCCTTATAGACAGTAATTGTCACTAATCTCTTATCACTTGATGGCATTTGACAGCTATGCGCTGTTTGTAGTGCAGAGATAAGTTAATTGGTTCCTTTATACATCCCTGGTAATCTATCATGAAGTCAATTGTCACTTTAGTGTCTCCAAGTAAACTAGAGTGTAGTTACTTTGAATGTTTATTTTGCACTGCACTTTCGAAAGTAGTTACCCAAAATAAGTAATTTATTGGAAAGTAGTCGGAGGAAGGTTTGTTTACAAGCAATCGCTCATTTTAACTGACTATGGATCAGCCACATACTTGTTATGTAGCTGGTCATACTAGTAATGTAGCTGATCAAGTAACCAATTAGTTAACTGACGCTATTTAACCAGTATATGAATCCAATAAGTTGACTACTTCGGAGCAGTTATCAGACAATCTCATTTCTATCAAAAATGATCAATTGACCCCCTGCTTAGTACCAGCTAAATCATGCTATTCACGTAGCTAGTTATCACCCTAAATGATAGGTAAAAATCACTAGTTCGGGACAGTCTCCAACAACTGCCGGGTACATACACACACAATATAAAAAGAGATGAAAAAACTTTACTCATCCCTGGAGAGGGAAAGAAAGTAAAGAAGCCTGGGTTTGGTTCTCATAATAAACGGTAATTTACCATTTTTGTAGGAATTTATGTATTAGGGCGGTTTATTTTTGATTTTTTTTCCAAACTCTAGCAGTTAAAATCGGATTATTGTGACACTTGTTATAATACTTAGTCCAACTCTTAATATTTGAAGTGTAATCGGTTAACCCTTGCCGCATCGGCACAGAAGTTTGGCTCCAGTAAACGAATTGCAGTTCTTTAGTTTTTGCCCAAGAATTCTAATTCAATTACTGAATACCATACTTTTCACTGCATATTGTCTACATAACTTAGAAATAGTTAAATAATGCGTTTAAGACCAATAAATCTAGATGATTTTAGACAAATTTATATTGGGTGGATGACACGGGATTTTTTAAAATTTTTAGCCTTTATTATGAAACATTTGTACTTCAAACTATTGGCCATTGTTAGCTATGACCTTTTCCCATCTTTCTGGCAACATATAGATTCCGAACCAAAACAAATGTTGATCTTTTGAGTTCAAGAACGAATCAAGCCAATGTCGAACACTCTGTTCCAAAGTGAAGCGTATTCCAGAGAGAGCGTTCTCCTTCAATCGAAACAAATAGTAGTCAGACGGGGCAAGGCCTGGACTATAAGTCTGGTGAGTCAAAACATTCCAACCACTTCTTTCTTAATTGTTTCTAACAGTTATTGCAAAATATGGCCTAGCGTTGCCATAATCGAATATTACGGTTTCATGTCTGGCCCAATGCTCGCTTCAAACTAATATACAGGTTCCCTGTTATGGTACGGAAAGATTTCAGCAGCTCATAATAGATAGGACCATTTTACTTCCACCAAATACAGAGAATTACCTTAGAGTCATGGATTTGGCTTTGGTGTCGATTCTGCTGGACGATCTCTTACACTTCGAGTTATCGTAATGGCTCCATTGTTCATCGCAAGTGCAAAAATGAAATAGTATTTCAAACATACAAAATCGTTTTTGCAAGGTCTCTCAGCTTTAATTCGCATGGTATCCAATTTACCTGCTTGTGGATGAATCCTGCTGCTCGCAAACGTTTTGCACTCTCTTGTTGAGTTCGACAATAATCATCATGGAGTAATGTCTCCAAATCTTGACCTTTAAACATTTTTGCTGACCTGGGCTATTTTTTTCTTCCGTGTCGAAATCACTACTTCTGAAAAGGAACAAGTTTCGCAAGTTGAAACCGATGAAACACATTCACTGTTATTCAGTCGCACTTTATTTTAAATTAAAAAAGTAAAGCAAAACTTCCCACATATGACGCTTTGTTGGTGCAAAATTCGAAGCAAAAAAATCTTTGTTATTCACACTATAATGTTCGATAACTAAGTGAGGATAAATGACAGATATGTAATGACATATAAGTTATTAAATAAAAAATCTTTATCATTTTATAAAGATAAAAGATAAAAAAAAATCACCCTAATGTATGTATGTTGATAATTTTTCTGTTTATTTTGAATGAGTGAGCCACTTGTAAGGCATTTATTGGCTCAATTTAAAAATAAAAATCTTAAAAAGAGCCTTTAAAATAAACACAGTTTAAAAATTTCACAAAAAAATAGCAATATTTAACTACCTACTGTGAGTTATTTAAAATAAAATATTTCAATATTCACTTCAGACAAATTGTAAAACTTTAACAATATTTTTTTTTAAATTTTATTAAATTGCCTACAATTTTTAAACAATTTAAATATCCTTTTTTTATCAATTTCACCATTTACATTTGTATATGCTCAAGTATGCACTTTTTTCCAACTTTTAACTCTAAATAATTTATGCAGTTTGTTTGTTGTTTATTTATAAACAGATTTGTTTCCATTTAGTATTTTCAGACAAAACAAAATAAACATTAAAACCAATAATCTACAGCAAGTGTCATAAATTTATATTCAATAGAGCTTAAGAGCAACAAAATCCAGATACTAAAATACTACACTTGCATTCAAACTTATATCTGTATGAACACACAGCTGCCGAGAGAGTTGTGCTAGAAATTAAAATTTATTTTCGGTTTTATTTACTTTTTTACACAATTTTGATAAATTGATTTTTGATTTTTTTTATTCTCCACTAAAGTTTTACGAAAGAGGGAGTAGCTGATGTATGAAATGAACATTTGTTGTTTATAAATGGAATATTAATGCATTTTTTAACACATATTGTTTGTTGCAAGCAAGAATGTCAAACAAAACAATAGGAAAATAAATGTACACTGAAGGTAAAGATCTAAGCATACAAAATGTAGAGTAGGAAGTTTACAGACAATATAATTGATTTGCAAGTTTAGAATGAAATAACCTAAGTATACAAAACTAAAAGAAGAAAAATTAATATAGTTTAGTAATAAATAACAGAATATTATTATCAAAACGTAATATATATACATAGAATTATCATTCTAAAATGATATAATAGTCAATTATAGATTGGAAAATTTTCGATTTAATAAAAATTCTGAAGAAAAAGAATTAGTGTGCCTAAAATGGTAAATTTTCTCAATAAGATGAAAATTAAAAAAACAAGTGTTCACTTCCAGGAACCTTTGTATGGAAGTGAAATATTAAAAATTAGACTCAATTTCGTCGAAATTGTTTTTCTTAAATTCAGTCAGGAACTTTTGGAATTATTTTTATTAATAGCACGTCATGCTGCCTCTTCTGATTTTACAGAATCGTTGTAAAATCTGAAGAATTAGAAAAACGGAAATTCAAAAAACCATATTCTGTAGGGATTGAACTTCAAGGGTAATATTTTTCCCTACAAAATCTAATGTAATTCTATTACCATGAAATACAGTAAAAGTAGCTTAAACTAAGAATTAAATACATAAACAAACATTTTGTTTTAAAAATTAATTTTGTTTAGATTATGAACGTTGGTTAAGGATTACGCCTTATCAACAAGTAAGAGAGCTATATTCGGCTGTGACGAATCTTATATACCCTTCACCAAATTATACTTCAAAACACAAATTTTAAATATTTTTATGTAAACAAAATTAATTTTTGTTTCCATTGTATTTTTAGTTTTTTGTAAAAAAATTTTTTTTGAATTGTTATTGAAATTTTTTTTTAAATTTCAATTTTTTTTTTATAAAAAATTTAAAAAAAAAATGTTTTGCTTTTAAATTTTTTTTTTAAATTTAAAAAATATTTTTTTGCTTTTTACATTTTTTTATGGTGAAAAAAAAATTCGGGTTAAAAAATATTTTTTCCGATTTTGACCCATTGTAGGTCCAACTTACTATGGTCTTATATACGTCATTGCAAAGGTCTTTGAAATATCTATCATTAGATATCCATATTGTCTATACTAATGACTTAGTAATCCAGATATAGGTCAAAAATCGAGGTTGTCCTGGTTTTTACCTCATATCTCAGCCATTTGTGGACCGATTTTGCTGATTTTAAATAGGGAACTTCTCGAAAGCATGTCTGATAGAATTATTGAAGATTTGAATCCCGAAGTTATCTGGGGTCTTCAGAAAATTGATTTCAACAGACAGACGGACATGGCTTAATCGATTCCGCTATCTATAAGGATCCTGAATATATATATATATATATTCAGTATATATACTTTATAGGGTCGGAAAATTATATTGTGGAAATTACAAACGGTATAAAAATTTAATCAAACAGACTTATAAATGCGAGATTTTTTTATATTTTTAGCTTTTATTTTGAAACATTTGTACAATATAAATTTATTCTAATTATAGGCCATTGTTAGCTATGACCTTTTCCCATATTTCTGGCAACATATCAATTCCAAGCCAAAATAACTTCTCATCTTTTGAGGCCAAGAAGGACTCATGTCAATAAGACGGGTGATGCAAAACTTGCCACCACTTCTTCCTAAATAGTTTTAACAGGTATTGCAGCATGTGGTAGAGTGTTGTAATGATTAAATATTACAGTTTCATGTATGACCGCATATTCTGGACGTTTTTCGGCAAATGCTCGATTCAAACGAATCAGTTGCCTTCGGTACAGGTCCCCTTTAATGGTCTGGTCAGATTTCGCCATGGATATTTGCCTTTGGTGTCAATTCGGATGGTTGACCGGGATTCAAATACGATCTCTTACGCTTTGGGTTATAGTAATGAATCCATTTTTCATCACAAGTAATGATTCGGTGTAAAAATTATTTTCTTTTATAGAGTTTCAAGCATCATTTCGTACATGCAAAATCGTCTTTCAAAGTCTCTCGGCTTCAATTCGTATGATACCCAAATATCACTACTCGCAGACGTTTTTAAATTTCTGCTTGAGTAGCTCCCAACGATTTTGCAAACTCTTTTTGAGTTTTACAACAATCTTCATGGAGTAATGCCTCAAATTTTTAGGCTGGCCTGCACGATCTTTGTCTTCCATTTAAAAATCACCACTTCTGAAGCGAAAAAACCATCTCACGCACGTTGAAACCGATGGAGCACATTCACCATAAGCTTTGCTGAACAATCGGTAGCTTCAGCGGCACTTTTTTCAAATTAAAGATTCTATTTTGATCTTAAGTACCTCAAATGGGTTAATTTCGACTAAAAATTGATCTTCACACAAAATGCAATATTTCTTAGCAGTTTTATCAAAAACAATTCCAAAGATTTTTATGAAAAAATACAATTATTGTAAAATTTGACCTCGATCGTGAAAAGATTTCATTCAGTAAAATCTTCAATATATTTTTCATATGGATTGAGTAATAATATTCCGAATTGGTGTTATTAAAAGTGAACAATAATAAAATAATTGTATTTTGATCAAATTCTTGCAAAAAATTGAGTTTTTTCCGAAATCCTTAAAGTTGAAATTGAAAATTACGTGTTTGCATTTTATACCCTTCAGGATCCTTATAGATAGCGGAGTCGATTAAGCCATGTCCGTCTGTCTGTTGAAATCAATTTTCTGAAGACCCCAGATACCTTCGGGATCCAAATCTTCAATAATTCTGTCAGACATCCTTTGGAGAAGTTTCCTATTTAAAATCAGCAAAATCGGTCCATAAATGGCTGAGATATGAGGAAAAAACCAGGACAATCTCGATTATTGACCTATTTTTGACCTATATCTGGATTACTAAGTCATTAATTAGACAATATGGATATCTAATGATAGATATTTCAAAGACCTTTGCAACGACGTATATAAGACCATACATAGTAAGTTGGACCTACAATGGGTCAAAATCGGAAAAAAATATTTTTTTAACCCGAATTTTTTTTTCACCAAAAAAAAATTTTAAATGACAATTCGAAAATTTTTTTTTCAAAAAAATTAAAAATTGTAAAAAAAAACCATTTTGTTTACCTAAAAATATTTGTATTTTGAAGTATAATTTGGTGAAGGGTATATAAGATTCGGCATAGCCGAATATAGCTCTCTTACTTGTTTTTTATAAAATTCTAAATAGCAATGCTTAAATTTTTAGAATTTGTTCAAGAAAATTTTAAAAAGCTTGAAATTGGATTTAGAAAATGCTGTAAAAAAGATCTTGATTCTCTGCAGATGTGAATAGTTAATTGTTGTTGTCTGCTAGTCTCGTATTCTAAAATTCAAAGCCTAACTTTCCAACAAGAAAAAAATTTCCTTTTTTTTGTATGCTTAGATTTTTTCGTGCTGTGTATAATTCATTTTAAACATTTTTAATATTTAATGTTTATTTGTAAAAGGTAGCTGTAAAAACAAAATTATTTATGTAAGAGACAAAGACTACTTTTAGTTTTTATTATTTCTCCATTAAGATGAATTTAGAAAGAACTTTGGGATTAAATATTAAAGAAATTAACACCTAAAATGTTCCATAGACATTGTGACATGATTTATAATAGTAAAATTTGTTTTAAACTAAATATAGTACAGATATATTGTATCAAAACTATATATTTGGAAATTTCATGTTATGTTCATGTATTTTAAACGCTGTACTTATGATTTCCCCTACTCCTGAATTTTTCTTAACTAAACATCTAAAAAATAAAAATGTATTCTCTTACAAAAGCCTTAAAGCATAACCAAATTTTTACTTACCAACATTTATTTTTAGCAAATAAATATGTATTACCAATATCAAATATTAGATAAACAATAACAAATTTTAAAACTCTTCTGCAAATTTATTTTTTTTTATACCTGCAAGGTGCAAAATTAGTTTTATTTATATTCTTTCGAATAAATAAAAAACCTCAAGAGCTTAATTGAAGTTCTTATAAATCATAAGTAAGATAGCTTTAAAATACATGTTTTAGTTTAAAACTGTATGCATGAATTTAAACTACACTAAAAGATAAAATAAAATAATAAATTTTCTACTAAACTAAACCAAATAGAGACAGAGGAAAATATACATAAATACTAGAGTTAGAACAGGGTTAGGGTTTTTTTATTGCAATCAAACAAAATAAAAAACTTTTTAAAACATTAGTCTAAAGACCACAAGAAAAACCTCTCTATAAATGTTATTAAAATTTATATGCCAATAAAAATGTACTAATATTTAGAAGAAGTAGTAGTAGCAGCAGTAGCAACTGCTAGGTTTCGTTAGCAATGAAAATATTTGCAGCTCATATAGTAAATGCACACATATATTTAGTTATTGGTTGGTGCTCTTAAATGTGCAGGTATTTGAGAAAAAAAATGAAGTAAGATAAATATATAAGGCGTATACAGAGTACACAGATGCATTTTAAATAATAAAAAAATAATATATAAAATACTGCTAAATAATTGTGGGGTTAGAGATAAAAAAAACATGGATGGTTAAGCAGTATAGCATGAAAGTAAAGTGCAGTCTAGCTATAATGGACTAATGCCCGTAATTTCAACATTTTTACCTAAACGGTAACTTGACATTGATTTCAAATCAATATCTACGGTTAAAAACTACCAAATATATTTACTCCATAACTCCCTGTCTATAACTGATAAATATGTGTCATGACAAACGTCAAAATGGTTGTCAAGTTAAGAAATTATCAGGTATAGTTTCCATTTATTGGTATTATTGCTTCGTTATGACACAATTGTTAGTGCTTTTGCTCAGACAACTTTGTCTTGACAACAAACGTCATTAATTGTTTGTCAAGTATAGACAGGGGGTAAGTAACTAAGCACTAATAGATATCTATTTGTTAAAATTACGGGCATAAATACTTGACGAAATGGATACAAATTAAGCTGGTATGGCAGTAGTAGGGTGGAGTAGGTTAAAATTGCAACAGTTTTTGCAAACATTACTCTATATATAATGACCGGCACTTATAGCCACCAGTGGCCGAATGCCCAGAATATCGGAACATATATAACATTGTTTAGCAAAACTGAATCAGAGCTTCGAATTAATTAATTCAATTTTATGCTAATTCACTAACTCGACTAATTCTTAACTCAGAATTAAAAAATTATTCCAAATAATAGAATTCATTCAGCCTTTGAATGACTAAATTTTTGTATGTATGACTATAAAATGCGGGATTTACAATAGATGGTGTATCTTTTGAATCCCGTTTTTTTGTTTCTAATAACTTATATGTCATTTTGAAGGGTTTTTGTCTGTCATTTATTATCACTTAGTTATAGAACATTGTTGTGTAAACAGCAAAGTTTTTTTGCTTCGAAAATGTAGAATTTTGTAACATCAAAGCCTCATATGCGGGAAGTTTTTCTTTACTTCTTTAATTTAAAACAAGTAAAAGAGGTATATTCTGCTGTGCCGAATCTTATATACCCTTCACCAAATTATACATCAAAATACAACTTTTAAATATTTTTAGGTAAACAAAAATTTTTTTTTTCTAAAGTTGTTTTTTTAATTTTTTGGAAATTTTTTTTTCGAAGTGTTATTTTAAAATTTTTAATTTTTTTTTTTAAATTTTAAAATTTTTGTTTTTCAATTTTCAAATTTTTTTTTTGTGAAAAAATTTTCGGGTTAGAAAATATTTTTTCTGATTTTGACCCATTGTAGGTCCAACTTACTATGGTCTTATATACGTCGTTGCAATATCTATCATTAGATATCCATATTGTCTATATTAATGACTTAGTAATCCAAATATAGGTCAAAAATCAAGGTTGTCCTGGTTTTTTCCTCATATCTCAGCGATTTGTGGACCGATTTTGCTAATTTTAAATAGAAAACTTCTAGAAAGCATGTCTGACAGAATTATTGAAGATTTGGATCCCAAAGATATCTGGGGTCTTCAGAAAATTGATTTCAACAGACGGACAGACAGACGGACAGACAGACGGACATGGCTTAATCGACTCCGCTTTCTATAAGGATCCAGAATATATCGTTTGTAGAAATTACAAACGGAGTGACAAACTTATATATACCCTTCTCACGAAGGTGAAGGGTATAAAAAGTGCCGCTGAAGCACAAAGATTTCTCACCTAAGCTTATGGTGAATGTGTTTCATCGGTTTCAACGTGCGAGAGATTGTTTGTGCTATGGTGATTCTTACATCGAATACAAAGAACGCTCTGCCCAGCCAAAACTATTTGAAGTCCAAGAATTATAGGCTTTACTCCATGAAGATTGTTGTCAAACAAAACAAGAGCTTGTGAAATCATTGAGAGCTACTCAACCAGCAATTTCAATACGTTTGCAGGGAAATGGGAAATGATGTTTGAATGATATAAAAGAAAATAATTTTTGCACTGAATCATTACTTGCGATGAAAAATGGATCGATCCATTACGACAAACCGAAGCTTAAGAGATCGTATGTGAAGCCCGGCTAACCAGCCGAATCGACGCCAAAGCTAAATATCCATGGAGCTATGGTAATGCTATGTATTTGGTGGGAGCAAAAGGGTCCTACTTTTATGATCTGCTGAAATCTGGCCAGACCATAACAGGGAACCTGCAGCGAACACAACTGATTTGTTTGAAGCGAGTTTCTCACAATAGTATAAATTATTGGTACTTTTTCATCTTCTATAGGTACTTTTTGTTTTCGAAAATTAAATAATTTAGTAACATAACTGTTGGCTTATATGATCTAGCTTGAGGAAAGAATGATATCAAAAATTATTTTTTTTTATACATTATTTAATCGAATCAGTTATGCTAATGGTACTTTTCAAAACTACTTTTGTAATCTTACTACGAAATTAGTTAAATAATTTTCTAAGGGAAAAAATAGTGGTACTTTTTTACAATGAAGGTACTTTTTGATTTCCTAAAAGGCAACTGTAAAATAATTGTGCTTGATTGTTGGTTTTTCTTAAAATTAAGAAATCTATTTAAATGAAAACAATTACGTTTCTGGGTACCTTTCATTCCATGATGCTGGTTTTCTAATTCTTCTAAATATATTTAAGTTATTTAGACATATTAGAAAGTATCCACTGTGATAGTGGCAAAATATTTGTGGTAAAAATGCAATATAAATCGAACAGAAAGTGTGCTAACATATAAAGTGTAATCAATAAAATAAATATTCGTTTAGGTCGAAACATTTTATCCCTTTTAAGAGAATGAAATGAAACAATTCAGAGACACTAGTGCTGGTTTATAAACGTCAAGTATACTTTTGCAAGTCTTGAGATTGTAGATTGGAAAGATTATTTATCCTCTTTTTCTGCCTTTCTCTTCTATAAACTCAAGACTTGCTCAAATAAAGTTGAAGTGTGTGAACCAACACTTACATATCTCAGTCATTAAGAAACCAAATTGTCTCAGTTACAATATCGTACTTATCTGATCCATAGAGATCTTAAACAAATAAAATAATCTTTTAAACAAGACTATTGTTTAAGCATAATAGATTTTAATGCTTTTGAATTCTCTTTTTACGAATAATAAATTTGCTGTTTTACTGTAAGGTGTAACAGCTTCGTTTTAACTTAATAATTTTATTAGCCTTGTTGTTTTTTCTATACAATAAACTTAAATAAATACATTGCAGCCACAAAATTTATATTTCTTTACTAGATTTTTAAAACCAATTTAGTATTAAAGCATTTGATAAATACACAGAATGAAATAACCCAAGCATACTACAGCATACAAAGACAGAACAATAAAAAAGCTGTTTACATCTTGGTTTAAACTGGTTACCTCAAAGGGAATAACATATATTTATCGCTAAAGTACTTTCCTTTCAGTTTATTTTTATTGTGTATGCTTAGATTATTTCGTGCAGTGTAGGAAAATACAGATGTTCTCTAGCAACAACCAGCAGTTATTATAAATACTCGTATAAAATAAAGATATTGTACTATTATTCACTCTAGTTTTTTAATGATACCCCAGACAATAATAATAATATTTGATACAAAATAAATATGATGACAATGACAATAAAACATAAATTTAAACTAGACTCAACAAAGAAAAATCCAATAAAGCTTTATAAATCCTATTAAAAATTTCAGGATCACCTGGTACACCTGGAGAAAAGGGCGATACAGGACCAGCTGGTCCACCAGGACCGCCAGGCGAAAAGGGACCCCGAGGCAAGAGAGGCAAAAGGGTGAGTTTATTTTTTTGATTTTATTTAATATTGTATAATTTTAAATACTCTTGTATATACCAGTTTAAAGCAAATAAAATCTCTCATTCCAAACTGTAAATATTTGTAAAAAAGTATGCATTGTGTAAGATTTAAAATAAAATTTGTAAATGTGTAAATGTGTAAATACTTACACTACTGGCTTGCTGATTGTCTGTCTTGTGTTTGCCGAAATAACAATTTTATGACAATTGTATTTCTTAAGCTGGAAATTTGATATGATACAAATTTAAAAAAATATTTTACTCCACTCCCTCTACTATTTAACCCAAATGCATGTTTAAATATGATTACTTTTCATATTTATTCTGCCTGTCTATCAGTATTGACTGTATGTATATTTAGTTTCTACTTATATGATAACTTCAAAACGTATATTTTCTGTATATAGTTTTATAAACTTTAGAAAATTTGTCAAACTGTAAAACTATTGTTTGTCTTCAACTCTAAATCGACAAGGAGTGACAGCAGCAACTGCTATAAAAGCAGTTTAACACTGTAGAGCTCTTAAAGATGTTGGAAACATTTAGCATTGTAAGTAATTAAATAGGGAATTAATAGAGTTAATTGTTAAAGGAAATCTGTAAAATATCTGCTACATACGATTTCAGTCAGACAATCCAGAGTGTTATAAATTTTACCACAAAATAACAAACTTTTGTTAATTCAAGCCAGATGATGTACAAAACAGGAAATTGTTATGTTTTCATGGATTAAAATGATTGCTGATTTGTCGATGATTCCTTAGTGTGGGAACAATCGAAAAAAGGGGAAATGAAAGGTACTTTTTGAATTTTCTACACTTATGAACCTAGAAATATTATATTAGGTACATAAAGCGAATCGTACCATATTTCTCCTGTTTATTATGATAAAACTCCAAAAAGGGAAAATATAATGTACTTTTTCTATTAAGGGCCCTTATTGATTTGTCTAAATTAGTGATTAAAATTAGGTACATTTTGTCCAGTATGTAATAACAAAGAGAAATAATGGTACCATTTTATACTTCTAGTGGTGCTTTTTGAATCCTCTTAAATAATAGACATATATCTGAACTATGAAACCTTTAGAAGAAACGTTTTTCTTCTAAATGTACTTTTATTTAAGTACCATTGTATGTATGAATCCAGAAAGGGTTAGTAAAAGGTACCTTTTCCTTGTTCTAATGGTACTTTTTGAATATTTTTAATCATCAAACATGAAAATATGGAAAAAAATCATTTCCGGGTGAAGCAAAAACTCAGACAGGCGAATTTTATGGTACTATTTTTTGCGGTACTACTTTTTGAAACAAAAATTTAAGCTCTAATCTTACTCTTCCTTTTAGTTTTTTGTAAATACATTTAATTATGCTCATATTTCCCTACTTATAATAATAATCCAGCGGGAAAAAGAAGCAGTAAATAGACCTTCCGAAAAGCCTTATTTTGCAGACACAGGGACACCCAGCCGCATTGATAAATCGCTTAAAATTTGCACAGCGTGTCATAGTGAGCGAAGGCCTTGCATGCTCGCTTATGTTACAGCGCTGATAGAAGGCATATTAGAAGGTCTTCCGTATACATAGGAGCCTAATCTGCTGAAGCATGCCTTAGGGAAAATATTCTGAATGACTTCAGCATAAAATCTAAAGAATGGACTTGAAAGTAATACGTGTGTTGGTTTAGAATATGTAAACAGGTCTTATAGAAGGCCTACAAAGTGAAGCCCTGACAATTTTTCCCGCTGAGAAACTACACAAATTTAAACTATAGTAACTTTTTCATACGTCTAATAACTTTCTAATATTCATGATGAACACTAAAGAAACATTAAATTAGAATATACAAAGGCTAATTTATTCTTCTGAGAGTAGGAACCTAAAATTAAACGCATAGCTTCCTTAGTGTGTTATGTATCCACAAAACGGAAGTGAAAGGTACTTTTCCTTAGCTGATGGTACTTTTTGAATCTTCTTAAACGATGCAAAGGGGAAATATATGCTACTTTAAAGGTACTTATAAGGTTCTGATGGAACTTTTAGTTTTAATTTACCATGAAACTATGCATGTACCAATTTTTCTGCTTATAATAAGAACCGATAAAATGAGAAATTATTGGTACCTTTTTGCGTTCTTCTGATGGTACTTTTTGAATCCTCCTAATGAATGAAAAAAGAAACATGAAATTTTTGGTATTTTTATAATATTTGGGTTGAAATCTTCTAGAAAAAATCAAAAAGTGGGACAAAATGTTATAAAATTAAAAACCTTTATTCATCGATGTGTTAAAAATCCACAAAGGGTATCCATATTATCTACGTACATGCTCGAAATATGAGTCACAAGTGGGCTAATTTTCTCTATTTTAAATAGCAACCGAACCAGGACTGTACCAGTTATATTGAGGTATCAATTATGTTTGTATGTTATTTGGGGTCTTCGGAAAGTTGATATCAATGTTCTTAATGAATTGACATAGAAAAATGAACCTATCTTACACAAAAAATGGGAACTAATTGTAAATTTTTTTTACTGATATTACAATACAATTTGATTCTTTTATATCAATGAATTTGAAGAAATTTTATTTATAAAATCTTTAATATTTTGTCATGTCTCAAGTGACATTTCCCTTACAACTTTTATGCAAATCTTAATAATGCTAATCCCTTTTTATTAAAATAACTAATTTAAAATGCAAAGTTTTTTTATAAAAACAAATTACTCTTCATAAAAAATTACTATGCGTTCAAGTAAATATAAAAGAAGTCGTTGTCTTAAATACATTTTAATTATTTAAATATTCCAATTAACTTTAACAAGACATATCACACTGTGTTTTGTCTATCATTTATTTAAGTAATAAAGTAATAAAGTTATCATTATCACTACTCGTACAAAACTTAATCTATCCAAATATATAATACAAACACTCACCCACTGTCTCGTTCACACTTTTCCAGGTACCTATTTACCCGTACTCCACTTAAAGTGTTAAAATTTAACAAAATATTTACATCTGTTTGTTTTCTCTCCAACTGGGTGCGTGCATTTCATATTGAAGGGTTTGTGTGAGAGAATTTTATTTATATAGTTTAAGGTATCCAAACATTTACTCCATAAGGTCTTTATTAACTAGCGCCATTTATTTGGGATTTCCACTGTGACACACCAGAATATTTGGAAACTTTTAGACATCAAGATTTACAAACAAACATTTACACATTTATGGTGTGAGCGATAGATAGTATAGACTTACTTAGACAAACATTAAATTTATATACACAACAAACCCTTTTACATATAATTTTAATTATATTGTAGATGATTTTATGATGTGGGTTGTGAGTTTCTCAAGTTTTAAAAGAGCTTTAAAAAAGTGTTTTCATAAATTATGAGCTGTCAATACTAGATTTATATTACATTTCTTTCACTTTAGGGGGACAAAAATAGTACCAAAATGGGTAAATACAAAAAAGAAATATTTTATTTAGACAAAAAAAATGTACTGACGTAATTAGTAATTTCTTTTAACTTGATTTTTCTTGAGAAAATTAACAATAATTCGAAATGTTAGAGTGTGACATCAATAAAATGACTTTAAAAATTATATATTGTTACGTTTTAACCTTTTCAAAACGCTGGTTTATTTCCTTTAAATAAACCGGATACTTTTGATTGCAAATAAAAGCCGTTTAGTAGTTTGAAAATGGTAACAACTCTTTATTTATCCAAATGTACAACAACAACAGAATTAAATAGTCACTCAATGTTTTTTTAAACACGTTTGTAAATTCGCAGAAATACAGACACAATTTATAATGTACACGAATTTACTTGAAAAACACAACACACTTTAAGGCACTCAGTTGATGTTTATTCGAAAAGCGTATCTGATAAACTGACTCACGACTGCAACCTCTACCACTATTTATAACACTGCCATCTGCACTCCAGATTGTTCTCTAAATGTCAAAATTCGAATATTCTACATCTTACTAATACATACGCCATCTGTGGTGTACTTTCTACAATGTTCTTTAACTGAATATTCGAATTCGAATACAGCGTTGCCAACTTACGATCAAATCAACTGAAAGCTTTTATTTAATAATGCCCACAGATATTTTGTAGTTTAGTTTGCTATTACAGCACTGTTATTTGAAAGAATTATGCTACTTTTAAATCAGCCCTTAAAATCGTTATATTTGAATTCAAGTACAATTTCGTAACAATATAAACTAACAGGGAAAGTACTTTTTAACTTGATTTTTCGTAAGCACTTATCAAAGATTATAACAGTTTGAGTCATAATTTTGAAACATAAATATTCGAAAAAATAGTCTTTAATTATTATCACTTAACAGAGATTCAGATAATTTGAAAATGGAATTTTAAAATGATATATAAACTAACAGCGTACTTTTTTAAACTTGGCTATGAATGGGTGGAAAAGGACTAGTTCGTGTTAACTGGTTGTAACATTTTTAATTTGATTTTTGTTTTCCAATAGAATGAATGAAGATTCGAACAGTTTTAATTTAACTATGAGTTACAAACATTCGACAAAATAGCCGCACGAAACTTTTGAAACATTTGTACAATATAAATTTATTCACAGTATTGGCTATTGTTAGCTATAACCTTTTACCATCATTCTGGCAACATATGGATTCCGAGCTAAAAGAACAGCACATCTTTTGAGGCCAAGAACGAATCAATATCAGATACCCTCTCCGAAAGTGAAGCGTATCCCAGAGAGAGCATTCGGCATCGATCGAAACAAACATTTTTTGATGGCCTGGACGATTTTTTGCCTTCCTTGTTCAAATCACCACTTCTGAATAGCACAAACCCGCACGTTGAAACCGAGAGAACACATTCACCATAAGCTTTGATGAGCAATTGGTGTGCTTCAGCGGAATTTTTTTTAAATTAAAGAAGCAAAGCAAAACTTGCCGCATATGACGCTTTGTTGACACAAAATTCGACATTTTCGAAGCAAAAAACTAAGTGAGAATAAATGACAGATATATAACCTTCAAACTGACATATACATAAGTTATTAAAAACAAAAACCGCGTTTAAAAAGATATACCAATATAAAACATTTGCATAACTCTGTTTGATATTCTGAATAAAATTGTTTTACTGAAATTCTTACTAAATGCGTTAATTACCTTTTTCAACACTTTTGAGGTTCCTTTGACATTCTATGGTTTCTTTCACTTGAAAAATTTTCAATCAAGTTTTTAATAATTCATCATTTGCGTCATTAAGAAAAGTTATTAAAAACGTTATTATACTTTATTCAATGGAAATGGAGCATTTTTACTATTAAACATATGAAAACAATTTTATTTTAATTAAATTCGTGCAATATACGTTTTCAGTGTTAAAGCTTTGCACACATTTTCAATAAGACTTCATACGAATATAATATTAAATATGTATTTATTGACATAATTCTCATAATCATAAATCATAATTTTACAGTGAAATTAGCCAAATAGTTTGAAAAATAATATTAAACATTTTACGATTTCGGTTATTTTCACATTAATTTTCATATAGGATAAAAAAATAATTACTTGAGATTAGAAACTCTATTATCAAGGTATAAATAGTCTTACGTTTTTCCCACTAATCAAGCCATCTAAGCTATGTATAAAACAATATTACTGTATCAATTACTTGGAAGTAGTTATAGAACTCAAACAAGATAAAGCTGGCAGTAGAGATTAAAGTTATAAAGTAATGTATTCGTTGATCTGAATATAAAGAAAAATATAAAATTCAACAAAGTAATACATATAACATTACACTGTAGCTAATATATATTATATTATAATAAAACGGAACCAATCATGATTACACTATACTTACATCCTAAATTACATGCTGTAACAACTCCTACAATGTGTTCGAACACATCAAACCTCCCAGCACCAACATTAAGATTAACAACAAAACTAATGCCATTATTATTATTATTAACAACATGTTCGCGCATCAGCACCATAAGTACTCAGACGTTGTGTAAGTGTTTATACGAGGAAAAAAAACACATCATCTTTAGGTGAAATTCACACATAAGAAAGACAACGATTCGAACGATGTGAAATCATTCATTCACTCGATTTCAACTCAAACAGTTGAATATTATGCCGTTCATGCATGTAACTTACAGCATGTGTTTGAGTGTTTCTATTGATTTGCTGTTTTTTTTTATTTATTTCCATTTGCGAAAAACGTCTGCAGATAGAAAGAAGAAAACTCTTTAGACAAACGACTTCAATTTAATGTCACACTCTCTAAACGTATGACAGCAACAACATCTCATGAACAACACAAACTTTCAAAGTACATTAAAAGAAAGATGTCTTTTCTTATGGATAAATAGATGAAGTAGAAGAAATTTCTTAAATAAATGATAAAAAAAAACATGGGAAAATAAATCGTTGCTCCAGCATTTTGCCACCTTTAACCATGTTGTAAACAAGCCCACACAAACACACACATTCATATGTACATTAGGTTGCACCTTATTTGGAAATTTACACAATTTTCTGACATCGATAACTCATTCAGCCCAATTATAAATACAAAATTCCCCGGGAATTTTTTTCCTTTTCTCATTTTTCCTATTCAAATTCAATGGGAAAAAACTCTCGGGGAACAAACTCCCGGGGAAATTTTTATTCATAATTGGGCAGATTATAACCTGATGTATGTATATCTCAAATCCAAAATTTTACATTTTCAAAATTCTCTTAAAACTTAAAAAAAAAATCGTTTTTGCACAGTAGAAACATATTTGTTGTAGCAACCGAATTTGTTGCTATCGAATGATTGAACACATAGAATGTCTGTTGATAAAGAGAATTTCAGTTAAATCAAGCTAAAATTTTGTAGCCACAATTGTAAAATTCGGTCACTAAGGTAGAACCATTCGATTGACAACATATGGATTCCTTGCCAAAAGAACTGCGCATCTTTTGAGGCCAAGAACCAATCAAGACAATTTCAGATACTTTGTTGTGAAGTCAAGCGCATCGACCGAAACAGATAGTAGTAGGACGGGGCAAGGTCTAAAACTATAAGGAGGGCGAGGCAAAACATCCCAACCACTTCTTTCTAATTTTAACAGATGTTGCAGCATGTGGTCTAGCGTTGCCATGATGTAATATTCATGCTTGGCCACATATTCTGGGCGTCCTTCAAACAAATCTGTTGCGATCGGTGCAGATTCCCTGTGGTGGTCGGGCCATATTTCAGCCGCTCATAATATAGGAGCCTTTTAGTTTCACCAAATACAGAGCATTACCTTAGCGCCATGGATATTTGGCTTTGGTGTCAATTCGGCTGGTTGGCCGGGCTTCACATATGATCTCTTACGCTTCGGGTTATCGTAATGGCAAGTAAATGATGCAAAAATGATTTGTATTTGTAGCGTTAAATCAGCATTTCGTACATGCAAAATCGTCTTTCAAGGTCTATGGGGTTCAATTCGTATAAAACCAATTTCCCTGCTTTTGTATGACTCCTTCTGCTCGCTAACGTTTTGATTTGCTGCAGGTACACGCTCCCTGTGATGGTCTGTCCAGATTTTAGTAGGTCATAATAGATAGGAACCTTTTAGTCCCACCAAATACAGAGAATTTCCATAGCGCGTTGGATATTTCGCTTTGGTGTCGATTCGGCTGGTTGACCGCGCTTCACATACGATATCTAACACTTCGGGTTATCATAATCGATCCATTTTTCATCGTAAGTAAAGATTCTGTGCAAAAATTATTTTCATTTATACCGTTCAAGCAGTATTTCAGACATACAAAATCGTCGTTCGTGGACTCTCAACTCTCTTCAATTCATATGGTACCCTATTTTCCTGCTTGGATGAATCCTAATGCAAACGTTTTGAGATTGCTGATTGACTAGCTCCCAATAATTTAGCAAGCTCTTCATGGAGTAATGCCTCCAGTTCTTGGTCTTCAAACTTTTTTGGCTGGTCTGGGCGATCTTTGTCTTCACCATTTCTGAACAGCTCAAACCATCTCTCACACGTTGAAATCGATGAACCACATTCACCATAATCTTCGGTGAGCTTCAGTGAGCCGTTTTCTCAAATTAAATAAGTAAATGGGCAACATCTAAAGGCCGCTTTACACGATCACATTCTGCGATACACATTTAGGACAGTATCATATTAAAGTGTGTTTTTTAATGCTTCAACATTAATTGCAATGTATAATGGTTTATTGAGAAACGAATGGCTCTCTTAGTTTTTGGAATGTTTTAAAAAAACATTCTACAATTTGTATTTGTTTGTGTTGCTGTACCAAAAGTCGTACTTAAAGACTTATCGTCTAATAGCAGCTTAAGGTACCTTTACACGGTCTTATTTTAAGACACACTTTCGGGACAGTTAAAATGTGTTGTTTACAGCTTTAACATAACAAGAGAGCAATAATACGGTTTCAAGCGTAACTAATTTTTGTTACCGTTCCACAAGTGTGTCGTAAATTGTGATCATGTAAAGGTATCTTAAGCTGCTATTAGACAATAAGACTTTGCGTACGACTTTTGAGACAGCAGCAGAAAAAATACAAATTGTAGAATGTTTTTATCCGAATTGCCAAAATTTTTACCAAATTTTAATCCGAAAATTTTGCAAACTAAGGACTACCCTTATTCACATGGATACATTTACACACTTTAATAAAAGCCAAATTTGATCAATACAATCAGCTTCCAGATAAACGTATATATATAAAAAAGGATATTTGCAGGGAGAAAACTCAGCAGAGGGGAAGAGAAAAGTTATTTTATATAAATAGGAAATTGTAATGGGAAATTACAACATGTTTTGTTGTTGGTATATTGACAATGTCATTGTTGTTACATTCTTGTTGTTATGGCTGTCATTGTCGTTGCTGTTATTGCTGTTGTTAACTTGGTTATATTGTTGCTTGATGTTGTGTTTAAATTGAAATGATGTTTTAGTTACTGCCACCTGATGCTTAAATTTCAAAATAAATAGATTTTTCGAATTATATTTGTTGTCCTTGTAACAATAATAAAATTAATGTTAGGTTTAAAACAAGCAGGGGAATTTTGTAATCACAATTTACTTAAATTTTTACAACTTACATTTCTGGCTATTTGCAAAATTTAAAATTATTTTGGAACAACTCATAAAGAAGTTAGGTTGAATATTTTTTAATGTCATTTCATTTAAACTTGCATGATCAAATAAGAATTTTTAAAAAAATACAAAGACTTCCCAAATAATTAGGATTCATATAAAAAGTGGTTAGAAAATGCATTCAATATTACTTAAAGCTACTATTAAAGAGTTACGGCCTACTTTTTTGTAATAATTTAAAGCTTTTTTAAATTTTAAATTTAACTGTAACAAATGTCTTCCTTAAGTTCACTGAACTTATGATCTTTACAATTTTAACATTTGAAAATATATGCTGGCATTTAAATCAAGACAAAAAAAAATAAATAAATAAAATATTAACAGCTACTGGCCTAAAGACATCACGTTTGTTGAATCTGTTGCAAGCTACAAAAATACAACTTTTCTGTTTTACATTTTTCTTCTGTTTTTTTTTTTGTTGAAAGTAACGCCTCCTACTTTCAACAATTGTGGCATAACTACATTTAAACATTTCAAATAATGTTAAAATGATACAAAATGAGAAAAAAATCTTGAATAACAATTTCTGAAAATTAAGTGTAAACTGCTTGGTTTTTGATTTTATTTGTTTTCAAATCAAGATTGACACACTTACATTTTAATGAATAATTTACGCAAATGTGGAATTGTATTTTGATTCAGACTTGCTAATATATAATTTAGGTGCTTCACTTACACTTTTGACTGGTTTGGGTATTAAGTTATCAGCAGAATGGGGAAGTAGAGACCAACACTGGTTACCCAACAACCTACCTACAAGGCTTTTAACAGCCAGATGTTAATGAGAGTCGTTATTTGACTCTTTACAAAAAGAATTTTACTAGTGAGATTATTCACTAGTAAAATTAACAAGTGACTAACAAAAATATCATAAAATTGGATTAAAAACCCAAATTTTAATTTGACTTTAGGACAACATGGGCTAATGAAATCCAAAAAAAAAACTATAGATAGTGGCTGAGATATAAGAAAAAGAACCTCGTATTTGTTGTGCCAACAAAGCGCCATATGCGGGAAGTTTTGCTTTACTTCTTTAATTTGAAAACAAGTAAGAAAGTAGGGTCGGTCAAGCCCGACCATTTAATACCCTACACTAAGTAAAAGAGAAAAAACATTTTGCTTTTGAAATTTCAATAATTTATATTTTTGAGTGATTTTCGGAAGTGGGCCTTATATGGGAGCTATGACCAATTATGGACCGATCATCATGAAATTAGGACGTGTGATTTATGTCTATATGAAAGTTAACTATGTTGAATTTTGCGTGTATACCAACATTTCTAAGCGATTTATGCACGTTAAAGTGATTTTCGGAAGCGGGTCTATATGGGAGCTATGACTAATTATGGACCGATCGTAACAAAATTTGGTGACATGAATTTTGTATATATAAAACTTATTTGGAGCGTAATATGTGGAGATACATATATAAATTAAAAATGTATGACCGATAAAGTCCAATTTCGGAAGGACATTTGTTTGGGGGCTAGGTGAAATAATGGACCGATTTCAGCCAGTTTCAATAGGCTTGGTCCTTGGTCCCGAAATATGTACCAAATTTTATCGACACATCTTCTAAATTGTACTCTGCGCACAAGGTTTACACCAGCCAGCCAGCCGACCAGCCAGACGGACGGACATCGTTTAATGGACTCATAAAGTGATTCTAAGTCGATCGGTATACTTTAAGGTGGGTGTTAGACTGCACAACGCATTATACCCCACTATGGTGGTGTAGGGTATAAAAAGCGCTTCTGAAGCACACCGATTGCTCACCAAAGCTTACGGTGAATGTGTTCCATCGGTTTAAACATGCGAGAGATGGATTGTGAGGATCAGAAATGGCGATTTTGACACGGAAGAGAAAGATCGCCCAGGCCAGCCCAAAAAGTTTGAAGACCAAGAATTGGAGGCATTACTCCATGAAAATGGTTGTCAAACTCAACAAGAGCTTACAAAATCATTGGGAGCTGCTCAATCAGCAATTTCATAATGTTTGTGAGCAGTAGGATTCCTCCAAAAGCAGGGAAATTATATGTCAAACGAATTGAAGCCGAACCATGAAAGACGATTGAGCATGTCCAAAATGATGATTAAACGCTATAAAAGAAAATCATGTTTGCACCGAATAATTACTTGCAATGAAAAATGGATCCACTACAATAATCCGAAGCGCGAGATATAGTATGTGCCCGTCAAACCACCCGAATCGACACCAAAGCCAAATATCCAAGCCGCTAATGAAATTCTCTGTATTTGGTGGGAGCTAAAGGGTCCTAACTATTATGAACTGCTGAAATGTGACAAAACCATCAAAAGGAACTTGTACCGAACGCAACTGATTCGTTTGAAGCGAGCATTGGCCGAAAAATGCCCATAATATGCGGCCAGACATGAAACCGTAATATTCCAAAAAGTATTTAGGGAAGTTTTTCCTCACCCGCTTTATAGTCCAGACCGTGCCCCGTCCAACTACTATTGGTTTCGATCCATGCAGAACGATCTCTCTGGAATACGCTTCACTTTGGAACAGAGTATACGAAAATGGCTTGATTCGTTATACATTTTATATACAACTAGCTGTCCCGGCAAACGTTGTTCTGCCATAGCACACACAAAGGTTGAAGACACTCACTATAATAGTACTCCAGATATGCAATAAATTTTTATTTCGTATGGGAGGTGCCACGCCCATTGTACCTATATAGGTCAATTGTGAATCTAAACCATCCAGGGACACACTCAAACACACACAAAAAAATTCATTGAAATCGGCCCAGCCGTTAAGGAGGAGTTCAGTTACTAACACACGTACAGAAGAATTATATATATAAAGATTGGTCGATTCACAAGGTCTCCTATCATGTCACGACTCGGCGGCTAGGCTTAACCGACTCTTAGGCATTCGGCGCAGGTTTCTGCTGGTTTGTTACGAGCCATTTTGAACTATTAGGACATTGTGACAATATGACACAATATGAGACCTTGTGAATCGACCAAATATAAACCAGATGACGAATAACAATTTCAAATTAGGGTCAAATTAATATGCATGTAGATATTGGCAATTACTACCTTCAAATCTGCTGGGTTGTTTTACTCAGTTGCTCATAATAAAGGGTTTTCTTAAATAAGTAGCTTTTTGTCTGCCAGAAATTTAAATTCTTTTCTCTTTATCTCCACTTCTTACTAAAGTATTAGTCTACAAATAGCTTTACATCTATCTATCCCATTTTTAAGTATTTAAGAATTTCATACGTACTTAGTAACTATATGTAAAATTTTATAGCACTTGTAATGCATATTTTAGTGTGTATAGAACTGAATTATTTATGAGATTTAAATTATTGTTTTTATGTGAAATTTGTGATTTCTTAAGAAAGAAATAAAATAGAGAGTGTTTATTTTATATATTTTATGTTTAATATTTAAAAGGAATTATAAAACAAGTGACAATAAAAAGTCTATAATTCCTTAACATAAAAAAACTCTTAAGAGCAAATGAATACGGAAAAAATCTTTTAAACAAAATGATTGAATAATTTCACTACTGATCCCAAACTACGAAAATGAGCTGTGCTTGTTCCTTATTCAAATTCTTCACAGTATTGAGCTTATAATCCTTAGCTCGTTATGTATTTCTAGCATTTTTATTGTTGCTTGATACATGCTACCATTGCCACTACCCCAAAATGCTGCTACAGCATCTAACGTACTCTGTAGCTGTACAACCATATCCTGACATCACGTTTTTGTATTAGAATCATAATTCTTTTAAATCAAGTCAATACCGCACACATTACAACATAGACAAAAGCGTACACTAGAGTGTGAGAAAGTTAACGAAAAAAAAACACAAATCTGAGCCTTATTGTATGAAAAATAATATAAAGCGTTGATTGCTTTTTTCCCGCCATCCTCTAGCGCTATGCTGTGCAGTATAAAATAATACTCGGTTTGCTGGGTTTTCGTAATATATAACATTTTATTTCTATAGAAAACGAAATAAATAAATTCTATATAAGAAGTTTAAAAAATGATTTGATGGAATTTTATTTTATTTCAGTTTTTTTTTGGTTTTTTTGATTTGCAAACATTTCTCACCGAAAATCCTTATAGCAAGACAAGTGCATATTATTGGATTTATAAAGTCGAAAAATAAAAAAATAAAATAACAACAATAATATCAACGTAAAATTAGCGGGGTAAACTGAAAAGTTATTTAAATAAGTTTGTAAAATAAATCAGGTCAAAGTTAAGATCTAATTTCCAACTTGTTTCAACTCCAAGAGTTGAAGATCGGTCTTATAAAGGAGACTGATTCAGATATGTTTAATATGATTTGTTACATTGTTTTAAATATCCTTAACAGGATGTAAAGTAAGAACAAACATTAGGAGAATATGTTAGAAGAAACTCAATTGCTTTTTCGTCATTTAGAGAAGATCATTTGAGATCTCTCACCGGGGTGTTCCAATAAAATGTTGAATTCTATAACTTTTCGAAACGACCTTAAAAAGTTAGTCGCCCAATAAATCCTGGGTGATGCTGTCGGTTTCCATCAATGAAGTGAACATCATTTGAGATCTCACACTGAGGTGATCTAAAGGAACTTGTTCGAAACGATCTCAAAGAGATCATCGCTTAATAAATCCAACAGGATCATGGCGGGGATTTTTCACAATATTCGGTGACCTACATGTTGTATAGTGGATAATATTTATTCTGAATATTAAAGCAGGGGAAATTGTTTTAAATGTCCTCAAACGGATGTAGTGTACGAATGTACGTTAGGAAAATATGCTAGAAGAAAACCAATTGAATTTTCCACAATATGTTGATCATGTGGGATCTCAAAATGAGGTGATCTAAAGAGGATCACAGAGAGATCGTAACCCAATAAATACTAGGTGAGGCTGTCGGTCAAAAGAATCATGGCGATTCTGCACATGTTGTGAAGGTAGATCGGTAATGTTAATTTCATTACATCTTTTCTGCAGTTTAGTAATTATTTTCTTTAATAACCACTGCCCCCACCACTGTATTCTTCTAATAAAGCGAAAGGACTTTTAAGCCCAACCTCCTACCATGCAAGTAATGGGAAAACTCATGGTGGTCGTGGCGTTGGAAAAGTTCTAGTAAGTTGGGGGGGAACAATCAAGTAAAAATGAAAAATACATTTTTCGATATGAAAAATACTGACATGTGTGAAAAGTTATTGAGGAAACACGCCAAAAATATAAAACATGCGAAAGATAAAGGGAAAGGGAAGAATATCAGCATACAAAAAGTAAGGAGTAAGAGAGTGTTACTACTTAAATACCATAAACATACTTGTGGTATGAAATGTTAAGAAAAATTTAGGTGTATGTGACTACAGAAAGAAAGGATGGCTCGATGGATGGATATCCTGGCTGTGGTGTTTGTTGACGATGATGAAAGTATGAATGAATAAAAAGTGTATTAGGAAAAACGTGATGAAGGCTTATAGCAATACAAGCAAACCCTTAAAAAGTAAAATTAAAAAAAAATATGCCATTAGATGGCTGGCTGTAGATGAACAAGTTGTGTGTGTGAGTTATGCTATATTTGAAGTATTACAAGTGTAACTTGACATACAATAATAAGCGCCAAGTCCCCCAGTAAAGTAGTTGTACATCGTAAGTACTAGTAGTGAAAGATTTATAAGAAAAGCACAAGAAAGTTCTTTTGAATACAACTACTCCTCATCTTTATCAACATGCTGAAGCAGCCAACCACCAACCATATCACTCTCTAGTGCTGTTGCGGCATTATCATCAGCTTCTTCAGCATGGCAGTGTACAGCAGCCAGCACAAGTACTTTTCGTCATTTCGTTATGCATTTTTCATAACATGAACATTTTCGCAAAGCTGTTTATAATATATGTATGTGTGTCAAACATGACATTTTTCTTTTTCGCCAAATAGACATAGAAAAAATTGTCGTAAATACTTACATGTAAGTTTAGGAAAAAAAAATAAATAAAAGTAAAAAGACGTGTTGTGTTGAATTATGAAAACGTAACGAGCAACAACATGCTTGTCGTAAACTATAGAAAAAACATTTATTTTGAAATATAAATTCTGTAAGAAGCAGGGAAGGGAAAACTATTATAGATATTATTGCTTTCTAATAACATACCATTACACAATCATTAATTGCTATATCTGAAACTGACTTACCCCCATTTACTCAATATCTGGTTATAGTTTTTAGTAACGATAAACCTCCAATTAACATTTTTTTTTTGTATGAGAACTGTCAGTTTATTGTTACGATCAAAAAATAACCAGAGATTGACAAAATGGGGTTTATTGTAATATATAGCAGCCAGAAATTGTAGAATCGATATAAGGTAATGCAGAGAGTAGGAAGGCTGGGAAATATATAATGAAACTGCTATTGAACTTGTTACAAAGTACAGTAAAAACGCAAACATGTGAATATATAAATTATTGCATTTTGTAAAGTTTCTGTTACTTATTACCTTATATATAATAATAATGAAAAAGCTACACACAAAGATAAAATTTAGTTAGAAGTTTTTTAACAATATTATAGTCACAGTAACTATTTATATGATTGTGGTAACCATAATATGGTTAATTTTCGATTCACATGATTGTATCAACCATATACTATATGGTTACACTAAACAAGTATATGTTTGTGACAACCATATCCATAAGCCGAGAGCAACATAATATGGTAGGTCCTTCATCATATAAATGGTTGTCACAAACATATACTTGCTTACTGTAACCATATACATATATGGTTGATACAATCATGTGAATAGTAAATTATCCATATTATGGTCACCACAATCATAGTTACTGTTACCATAATATTGTTAAAAAACTTGTAACAATATTGATTCAACATTTTTTACCATTTAACGTTTTAAACACTTATTATTTAATATGAATTTATGTTATTATGCACGCGCATTAAACAAAACATAATTTTAAATATTTCTGGTTCCATCAACTCTTTTTTGGAAACTAAAATCAATGTCAGTTACCCTGTTTTAGAAAAAAACTTGTTTTTCAATTTATTTTGATATTTTACGAATAAAGGCAACTTTAGAATTCATTTGTGAAAAAAACATTAACTATTTGATTCAGCACGTTAATTTACCCGTTTTAAGCCGTTTTTTTTCTCTCTTTTTAGTTCCAAATTTGGAAGTGCTTGTGAACCGAATTTGTTCTATTAACTAGTTTTTTCATACGGCCACAGAATTTCTTACAATTTTTTTATCCCATGTTTTTCGCCCATGTTCACTAAACAACAGGGATAGTTTTATACTGGGTTTATTTATTTTCAATATTAACCTCAATTATGGTTATTTTTTTCTGCTGAATCTCAATCACGGGTCCTTTTCTACTCAATTCTACTTTTCAATTTTGTGAAATTATATACAGAATCATAAACCTTAATCATGGACAATTTTATAAAGAATCTTATACCTGAATAATTTTTCATTTTATATAGAATCAAATCGTGGGTCTTTTCACAGCGAATGTTAACCATAAATTGTGGCTCATTTCATATAGGATCTTAAATAGCAATTATGGGTCTTTACGTAGTGAATGTTTAAACTCAAACCTGGCATTGTTTACACTGAATATTCAACAAGAAATGTGGAGTCTTTTATAACCAATCTTAAACCTGAATCGTAGAACTTTTTATACTGAATATTATACCACAACATTCAATTTTATATAATGAATGCTAAATCTTATTAGTCGCTCATTTTATGCCGAATATTTTACATGATATTTTTACACTGAACAAAACCTCAAGATCCGATCATTTAATACTGATTTTCATCATAGAATTTTATACGAAACCTTAATAGTTTTGATCTTTTTATACTGAATCTCAATAATCGGTCTTTTATACGAAATCTCAATAATCGAATTTTTTATAGTGATCCTTAATGGCCGTTATTTTTATACGTAACCTCAAGAGTTGATATTTTCATAATGAATCTCAACATCAGTATACGATACTGAACCTCAATAGTCGGTCTTTTATACGTAATTTCAAGAGTCGATATTTTCACACTGAACCTCAATAGATCGTTCCTTTTATACGTAACCTCAAGAACCGATCATTTTGTACTGAACCTCAATAGTGGATATTTTTACATGGAACATCAGTAGACGATATTTTTATACTGAGTTTAATAAAAATAGTTTATCTTTTTATACTGAATCTCAATAGTCAGTCTTTTATACGTAATTTCAAGAGTCGATAATTTCGCACAGAACCTCAATAATCGTTCCTTTGATACGTAACCTCAAGAGTCGATCATTTTGTATGGAATCTCAAAAGTCGATATTTTTACATGGAACGTCAACCTCAATCGTCGATATTTTACATGCAACATCAATAGACGATCTTTTTATGCTGAACCTCAATAGTCGTTCCTTTTATATATAACCTCATATGTCGATATTTTCATACTGAACCTCAGTAGTCGATATTTTTACATGGAACCTCAATAGTTGATCTTTTTATGGTCAGTCTTTTATACGTAACCTAAATATTCACAGATTTCCATTATTTTCACTCTACGCTCTTTAGTTTCCGAATTAAAAGCAATTTTAGATACTTTGGAATATTCGTTATAAAAGCCTAATTTTGGTAGGAAATATGAGTGATCACAGATTTCCATTATTTTCGCTCCAGTCCCTTTAGTTTAAGAATTATAAGAAATTTTAGATATTTTGGAATTTTCTTCATGAAAATCGAATTTTGATGGGAAATATGAGTGATCACAGATTTCCATTATTTTCGCTCAAGGCCCTACGAATAATAATTAACTTTAGATATTTAAAAAAAAAAAATTTTGTTGGGAAAAATGAGTGATCACAGATTTTCATTATTTTTGCCCTGGGCCCATGAGATATTTTGGAATTTTAATAGTCAATCTATTTAATTCCTTTTTGAGTGTTCATATCCGTAACATTTTAAATTTTGTATATTATATGGCCAACATTAGCTTTACCTCAAGATCAGGCGCGGATCCAGAGGGGGTTAAATAGGAAGTCCCCCCCCCAAAACCGAAATGTTTTCATATAAAAAGAAGAAAAATGTAGAACAAATTTTGATTTGTTTTGTTTGCTCTCAATCATCAAGTATTTATTCAACTTTCTAACTACCCTAGAAACATTGACAAACCTGGTCCTCCATTGAAATTATCATATAAGTTTAATTCGTATAATTTTAGTTTGATATTTTTTTGTACACTTGTCCTTTTTCTTTGTTATGATAAGATGAAAAACAAAGCGATTTTAAAAAGTTTTAGGTGTATTAAAGCTCAAATATATTTTGATACTGACAACTGTGTTGTCATCTGATTGGCAAAATAAATAATTAAGCAAAACGAGTGTTGCCCTTTTATTGCTTACTTTATTATTGACAATGTTTCAATCAATTCAATTCAAAAATATTAACAAATACTTAAAACTAATAATATTTTGTAATATATTGGAAACCACTTGAAACAAACTTAGACTCCTCAAGTGCTATCTATAACCTTAAAATAAATGATTTCAACCTGTCCTGTAAGGACATAAATATAAATATCATAATTTTGTAATACGAAACAGGGATTGGTTCTTCCTGTCTGATTTACATATAAATACTTGTACATAAGCGCATTGAAAGAGAAATAACCACCCAAGAGTCATTGAGGAAAAATCCTTTTTCTATCATCAAACAACTAACACAATAAAACAGGCTAAAAAAGAAAAACGAAAACAACAGCTGTTTTCAACAAATACTTCTACAAAAGACAATAACTAGGACTGTGCTGGGCTAATGTGTGTCTGTGTGAGAGAACTAATACATAAAAAGAACAAAACAATAGCTTACAAGCAACTACTTTACAACAACTGCTAGATTTTCTATATATATGTTTTTTTTTTTGTTATCCTGCAAATGATGGCAATTGATGATGATGTCGATGCCATTACACTGTGATTGTGATTGTGACTGCGACTACTTACGACTACTAATACGAATACAATCGATGTTAGGACTGCTGTTGCGCTGCTGCTTTTGCTTCCTGTAATGCGGCAGCTTAATATGAAAACTGAGATTTTCAAGCTGAAAATTGTTTATAACTCAAGTGCCAATAAAAATGTTAAGTGGCTTTGAAGACAGAAAAAAAAAACAACAACAACAAAATATAAACGACGACATTTCTATAATCTCTCTTCCCCCCGCACACAACGCACTTACCCTACCATTAAAGAACAGAAAATATGAAAAAATAAAAAATAAAAAAAAATAGAGATCATAGGATTTCTTTTGCTTTCCAAGATTTTCAACACTTGAAGGCAAGACACAATAATATGTAATATCTATGTAATATGTATGAACTTGCCGATAAATAAGAAAATGAATAATAAAAGAAATGTGTTATAAAAATATAAATGAAAGATACATCCAGATATATAAGGAGTGAAATCGAAAAAATCTTAAAATACATAAATGTTAATAAAAAATAAGCCACTAAACCTACAGTTTTTTTTTTATTTGATTGAAATTATTATTACAATTTACAAAAAATATTATTTTTATTGTTCTAAGCAATAGTGATAAATTTATGGAACTTTTCCGGAAAACCTTCCATTAAGGTTTTTATAGAGCTTTCTGTCACAAAATTACCCCAATTTTTAACGACTTCATATAAATCGCAATTTTAAAGGGCCCTAAAGAGCTAGGAAGCTAATTTTTTATATTTGGATTGCTTAAGAATGTAGCTTTCATCGAAAAATGTCCCAAAATTACCCCCGTTTTTAACGACTTCATATAAATCTCAATTTTGGAGGCCCCTAAAGAACTAGGAAGCCAAATTATTTTATATTCGCAGTCCATCTCCTTTTAAAATCTACCACACTTTTGGACACTTTTTGTGTGCTCTTCAAGTCTCTTTTAACAAGAGCCCAATATCTCTCCACTGGCCTTAGCTCCAGGCAGTTTGGAGGATTTCCATCTCTGGTTACTATGTAAATTTCGGTATTTAGATTTCTTACAAAATGTTTGGCTTCTCTTGCAGAAACTGCATATTGTTTGCCATACCAAGAACTTTTTGGAAAAATTTTCTGCTTTGGGTCCTAAATTTTTCTACAATATTTCCTCGAGCATCAGCAACTTAAAAATATTGAACCGTAAGCTGCGAAAAATTGTCCATACCTACGTTTCGTCATCCATTAAGGAGCAGGTATATTTTTTTTTATAAAATTTGACTTGAATTTCCGTGATCTGTCTTTGGCCTCTAAATTTTTAGCAGAGTTCCTGAACTTTTTGAGCCTTGTATGTTTTTAAACCAGCATTGGCTCTAACTTTTCGTACCAAATAATCCGAGTACTGAGCTAATCGGACTGCTTTCCTACCGGATGTTTTGGGAGTTCTTTTGAAAATGCTTTCTATTTATTGGCTTTAGAAATATCATGTGGACCATTACTTCTACCTGAACCAGGCTTTCTATATCAACGGACAAGTTCACCCGATACTGTTCACCGATACAGTGTGACGTCAGACCTTTGATTGTTTTGCCAACTTTTTGTAGGACCAAGTTGGGTTTTATTGAAAATATTTTAATCAGATTAACAAGCAATGAACATAATTTTAATCAGATTAGCAACAAATGAACATAATTGACATTAAACATATTATATGACAAACTTTTCAAATTTAACTTGATCAAAAAAAAAAAAAATCAAATAATACTTTAATAGTTTCAAGGAATAATGTGTGTCAAGGTTTTTTCTATCTCACTCCTTAGATGTACTACATATGGATATAATAACTGCACTAAGTTAGTAGTATTAGTATTATTTATTTATTTATTTCTGTTGTTGTGTTGTTCACTTTATACTTGTTTCATGTTTTTAAGATGACAGTAAATGACAAATAAAAGTGTCAGCTTGACAACAGCAATAATAACAATAATTTACAACAATATTATCAGCAATGAAAACTACTTGTAACAGCAGCAATAATAAATTGTCAAAATCAAATAATAGAAGATAATAAAGCTGAAGAAAAACTAATAAAATAAATACAACGGAAATACAAGTTTGGGAAAATTAGAAAAACTCCCACAGCTATTGAAATTTACTAATCTATCTTAGTTTAATGCTTTTTAAATCCTAAAGACTTTTAAGCTGATGTAAAGAATGTGTATATTTTTCACTTTTCAAGACAACAGCTTAAAGTCACTGCAATGTTGTTTCACATGTTTTCACAATATCTTAAATATTTCTTTAATGGGGGAGAGAGAGACCTTTTCTTTAATTGGGGGTGCTGTTTTAATATGACTATAAATTACATACTAAAACTTTTTCTTGAGTCTAATTGTTCTATAGATTCTTAATTATAATTTCTGCTTTAAAGTGTTAAAAGAAATAAATCAATTAAAATTTTCTTAAAACCTTCGGGTTAAACATATGGATTCAGCGATCAATTCAATGCAAAAATGCTCCTCAATAGTCGATCTAAATTTAAAAAGATCGCCTATTGAGGTTCAATAGTTGATATTTTTATACGGAAAATAAATTATCTTTATTTATATACCCTTCACCATGAGTGGCAAGGGTATATACATATAAGTTTATCATTCCGTTTGTAATTTATACATTTTTCAATTGAAATCAACTTTCCTTAGCACAGAAATTACTTACATACATGATTCATATATCAAAATATCTGCGAAAGACCCGGTTCGGTATATAGCGGAGAAAATCGGTCCACAATGTGTCAAAATCGGGAAAAAAAAATTTAAACAAAATTTTTCACTAATAAATAAAGTTTACCGTAATTTTTTTTAAACTTAAAAAATGATTTTTTTTAAATTTTAATCACCTAAAAATATTTAACATTTTGATTTTAAATTATAATTTTCTGAATATAGTTCTTTTATTTGTCTTAATTGAACTTCAAAAGTCGATCTTTTTATATTGAACCTCAATATTCAATCTTTTAATACTGATATTTTTAAACTTAGCCTCAGTTAAGGTTCTTTTTAAACTAAACCTCAATATGTAGTAGAACTTTTTACGGATCCTTAATTTTAGATTTTTTATAATGAACCTCATTTTTTGTCTATAAGGAATATTAGACCCTAATTTTGTAAATCACGTCACCAATTTGATATTTATGTGGAAAGCAAAAACAAAATTTCAAAAATTTTAAAAATTTGTTTTTGATTTATTTACAAATTTTGAACAGAACAAAAATAGGGAAGAAACCCACCAATTCAAGCCTTTCATAATTTGAAAATTTTGTATATAAAACAAAAACAAATATTTAAAATTTTTGAAATTTTGTTACAAAATTAGGGCCTTGATCTTTTTAGAATCCATAATTTTATACGGAAAATTAATATTCGATTTTTTAAATTGAACTTCAATGATCGATCTTTTGATAAGGAACCTCAATACTTAATAGATCTTAGTTGCCTTAGTCTTTGACCATTTTATACTGAAAATCAATTGTCGATCTTTTTTTTACTGAACTTCAATAGTCGATGTGTTTATACGGAACAGTAATAATTTATATTTTCAAATAGAACTTCAATGGAAAAAAACTTGGAAAACGGCCTAGCGTGGGTTATAGGTCTTGCTCAGTACATTACAAATTGTGTCTAAAAATTTCAGAAACACCCTCTAATTCAGAAGTTATTCTAAAAAAACCGTTTTCAGTGATGTTCGTCGGCTTATCGACCTGTATCTTAGTCAGTTTTTGTTCGACTTTAAATTTTTTAACGGGTTTGGAAAGAAAACTGATTACGCTTTGAAATGACGTGCATCTTTTGATATATTTGTAAGATATAAGTATTGTTTTTGTTAAGAATATCTAAAAGAAAAACAAAATTTATCAACTTTTTTGATTTTAGTCGCTTTTCATTGCTTATTTTGATATGAAAGTTTATAAAATTATTCAAATCGGATGAAAATTGTAAAAGTTATTCAACTTTTAATTAATACCATTTTTAGTATTTTCTCCCCCAGTGCATATGAATAAAAAAAAAACAAAAAACTGTAAAAAAAATATTTGTAAAATTTTGAATTTACAAGGTAAATTTTTTCGAAGTTTTTTCAAAAAAGTTTAATAACTTTTGCTTTAATAAACCGATATTAACAAATAGTATCTAATTTTTTCAAATATAAAGTTGTCTTTAAAACACTGTGCAAAAAAGAATAGGTTTTCATAGAAAAAAATTAAACTAACTATTGTTGAATTTGAAAAATTACGAAAAAAAAAAAATAATAAAGCGAAACTTTATACAAAAACTTACGCAATTTTTTTGATATGCATTTTATACATACATTTTAAGAAATCTTAATTCTTTGCCTATCCATAATTGTTTAAAATTTTGAAATCGGTATAAAAATGTGTGAGTTAGAGGTACTAAAGTACTACGACCTACCCTAAAACAATTTTTTCAAAATATCTCAAAATTTTGAGGGTGTTTCAAAATCTTTGAAAACGGTTTTAGTAGGTCCTCAACTAGGCCTACAACCCCATTAAGTCGCTTTTCAAGTTCTGACAAAAGGTGTCATTTTGTAGCAGAGTGTAATCGATCTTTTTATACTGAACCAAAATATTCTATATTTATAAACATAACATTATTAATTGATATTTGTATACTGAATAGTCGACCTTTTTATACTGATCCTCAACAATAACAGTTGATCTTTTTAAGCGAAACCTTAATTTTCAATATTTTTACACTGAACCTCATTTATCGATCTTTTTAAGCCGTTTTTTAAGCATTCTTTTTCGCGTTTATATACGATCTTGCCGAATTAAAATTAAACTCATATAGCAAAGATATTTAATGAAATATTGATTATATTCTGCTCCTGAATATTAGCTCGACTATCCGCTACAAAAAAATACTTCAAAGTTTAATCGTCAACTATACTAAATAGAAAATCGTTAGAAACAATTTGTTTTGCGGTGATTTGTCCATTTTTGATCTTAGCGTGCGTTCATATCTGTTTAAATCGACGTGAATAGATTTCAAAACATTTTATTTGTACAATGTCATTTACAGAGAATCATTGCTGACTTTGTTATGGGTTCTGGGTAGTAGTTTTATTGTCCTCAATAAGCCAGTGGTTTTCTTTACCCCACAATATCTAAAACCTTTATAAATTTGGAATACAAATGGACAGCTGGTACCACCAGGAAAGAAACCGAAAACTTAGCAAATTTGTATATAAAATATTTGATCGTGGAAGAGCTTCTGCCATTTTTCCTCTTTGCTGTAAAGTAACCAACGTCCAATCAATTCCAAAAAAGGCAACCTACCGCCTAAACGAAATTTGTTCTGAGCTCTTTAATGTAATGGAGAGTATGTTGGAATCGATTTACTTATCAATAGTAGACTCCGCATTGATCGATCTACTGTAGTTTTTATGATATTTTAGCTAACAGTAGATCACATGAGGGGCAGAGTAAGGAAAAAAAACGTTTTATTACGAATACCCTTCGTGAATGTACCATACACAGAAAAAACTATTTCTTAAACAGTTTCAATTCAAATATTTGTCACATATGAACTGGTTTCAATTATTTCATAATTAAATCAAGTATTGATTTGTTCAAAAACAAAATTTCTTGATATTTTCTATTGAATTTTGAGTTTTGAATTTGATTATTTTGACAATTGAATATACAATTTTCGTTATTGGTTGCATTTCAAATACAAAAACTTTTGAATTTGAATTGAAAACACATTTTTGTTATTTTTTGTGTTTCAATTACGAAAATTATCTATTCAATCATTTTTGTATTTGAAATTCAACCAATAACGAAAATTGTATATTCAATTGTCAAAATAATCAAATTCAAAACTCAAAATTCAATAGAAAATATCAAGAAATTTTGTTTTTGAGCAAATGAATACTTGATTTAATTATGAAATAATTGAAACCAGTTCAATATGTGACAAATATTTGAATTGAAACGGTTTAAGAAATAGTTTTTTCTGTGTATGGTACATTCATTGAATTGAAATATAATTTTTTCTGTGTAAGGATGGATATTAATAGATAGTGTTTTTGAAGAGGATTTTATATTGAACTGTGCAATTTTGAAGCGACCTGTTCTTTCTCCTTCCCATTTTTAATTTTAAAAGAAAAAAATCCAAGTAATATTTTTCACTCGTATTCATTTGAAAAGTTTTTTGTGTAATTCGATTTAAAATGAAACATTTTCGCATACAAATTCCAATGAATTAAGTTTCGAATCGAGATTCTACTCTCAACAATACTCGCTTAATCCTTGACATCTCGGTAAACCAAATGGGGCCAATTGAACCTGGTTAATTTAATGATTCAAAAGTTTCCCACTTTCCTGTCTTCATTTGGGTAACGAAGTAGTTACCTTTTGATTCTATGATCTGTAGGAGAAAAAATTGGACATTCGTTGGAATCTTTTGAAAGAATCATTTAAGTGTTTGAGTTTCTTGATACGTTATCGCACATACTTATCCCCAACCGAACAAGTTTATATAAAAACTACCTAAATTCGTTCAAATATGGAATACATCTCTCATATATGAGTTGTTGGAGCTAGTTCAAAGAAGGGGGTGGATGTCGCAGGGGATGTTCTAGCGATACTTTGGATAATCATCACATGGCCGTCTTATTCTTATTTCATAGATATTATCATGGGAGTTCTACTCAATTGTTCTCGCCTATCAAAATTAATATAAAACTTACAAATATTCATCAAGTTCTTAAAGCTTAGTTTCTATTTCTTCCCAATATAACTTTTTTACTCCTAAATTCCCCTAAAAAAGTCATGCTTGTCTCTCTGTCATTTGATGAAATCTTGTTATGATCTTTATGGTTTTTTTTTTTGTTTTGTTTGGATTTTTTTAAACTACTAAATATTTATATTTTCACTACTATTTTATAGTTTACTGTAGTAGTTTGTTGTCTGCGTTCTAACATTTTTTATTAAATTTTATTCAAAAATATTATAAATTTGTTAAACTAATTTTGCACAAATGCTGCTTTACATTTAACTACAAGAATCTATATATAGTATAAGAAGAAAGGAAGGGCGCCCTGTTAAAAATATATGAGGTCATAATATTTTACAACTCTTGAACGTGATAACTTGAGGGTTTTATGCAGATATTTTACATTTTTTAATATTGCAATATTTGCAAAAGTTTACCAGCTAACACAGGGTAATAAAAAAAACGAATAATAAGAATAATAAATAGAAATTGTTTCAAGTTGTACAGCAGTTATGTTTGTAATATTGTAAGAAATAGACAATAAAAAAACTAAGCAAATTTTAAGAGAAAACAAAAAGCAAAAGTTAACAACATACTTTAGTTAAATAAAACAAATTGTTTAAAATTCCGTGGTTATCACACATGGTCGCTACTTGATTTGTTTTTACAAATATCGATATGTTTCAGCATCAAACACAGATTCAGTTATTCTTTAGAAGTTAGTTTTAGCAAATTTCAAAAAACTAATATACTCGTACATATAAAATCTGTAAAAACGAGTATTCTACCTTTCTATCTCTGGTAATTTCGACATCATGTCTCTGATAATTTAAAAAAAGATTAAACAAGGAACTATATAATCAACAAATGAAAATTGTGTCTTTAAACTTAACTTTGGTTAAAACGTTAATAAATTAACAGGCCTAAGTATTGGATGTATGCCTTAAAAATGCGGTTTGAAACTTTTCTACAATATAAATTTGTTCAAGGTATTGGCCATTGTCAGCTATGACCTTTTCCCATATTTTTGGCAACATATGGATTCCGAGCCAAAATAACTGTTAATCTTTTGAGGCCAAGAACTTATCAAGCCAATATCGGATACTCTGTTCCAAAGTGAAGCGTATCCCAGAGAGAGCGTTCAGCTGCGATCGAAATACATAGTAGTAAGACGAGGCACGATCTGTACTATAAAGTGGGTGAGGCAAAACTTACCAAACACTTCATTCTAAATACTTTTTAACACGTATTGCAATATGTGGTCGAGCGTTGTCATGGTGGAATATTACGGTTTAATTATGGGAATTTTTCGACCAATGCTCGCTTCAAACAAATCAGTTGCTCTTGGTTCAGGTTCCCTGTGATGGTCTGGTCAGATTTTAGCAGCTCATATTAGATAGGTGCCTTTTGCTCCCACCGAATACAGAAAATTACCTTTAGCGTCATGGATATTTGGCTTTGGTGTCGATTGGACTGGGCGGGGCTTCACATACGATCTCTTACGCTTCGGGTTATTGTAATGGATCCATTTTTCATTGCAAGTAATGATTAGCAGCAAACTCGATTTCTTTTTATAGCATTCATCCAAATGCAGGTACATTGGATATCATACACAGAGAAAACAGATTCGTGATAGCAACCGAATTTGTTGCCAATCGAATGATTCTACCTTAGTGACCGAATTTTACAGTTTGGCTACCAAATTTTAGAACTGGTAACAAAAGTTTGGTTGCTTCAACCGAAATTCTTCTTTATCAACTGACTTTCTGTTGATAGAACCGAAAAATGTTATGTGTGCAACCGAATCATTCGATTGGCAACAAATTCGGTTGCTTCAGTTCAGTTTTCTCTGTGTATGATATCCAATGTACCTGCATTTGGATGAATCCTGCTGCCCACAACAGTTTTGAAAGCTGTTGTTGGATTTTACAACATTCATGGAGTAAGGGGCGATCTTTGGCTTCTGTGTCAAAATCAACACTTCTAAACCGCTCAAACCATCTCTTGCCCATTGAAACCGATGAAAGACATTCACCATAAGCTTCGGTGAGCAATCGGTGTGCTTCAGAGGCACCTTTCTCAAATTAAAAAAGTAAAGCAAAACTTCCTACATATGACGCTTTGTTGATACAAAATTCAACATTAGTTATTTTTCGTTCTGAACACATTCTTATAATGGGTTCAAAATATTTTCCACTAAAATGCTGTTAAGCTTAATCACAATTTGAAGCATTTAATAACTAATAAAATTTTTTAGCTCTTAGTTAATTTACTAAATACTTTTGAATTAATTGACATCATTAAAAATATTTTGACATCCGTTTAAAGAAATTACAAGAAAAGGGAAATAATTTACATATTTCATTTAATTAAATTACAAGTTGTTATTAAAAGTTCTAATACAATTAACTAATATTGTTGTAATATTAAATAAATTGCATAATTATTTCTTGTTAAAATTAACATTTGACCGCCTGCTTGTTTAAATTCGGCCCTACAATTAAGTGAGAATAAGTTGTCACAAAAAAAAAAAACTTAATAAAGAGATTATTAGACAAGATGTCATGAGAAATGTGTGTCAAAAAGTTTTATTTAAACCTATAAACTAAATGAGGGACAAAAAAAACCAACAAACTAAAAGTAAAAAAAAAAAAAAATTATTTAAAACAAACTTTTTAGTTGCGCTCGGGCATACAAATATTAATTTATACTGTGTGGAGTTTTATTTTAATTAATTCATTAAAAACTCATCATCATCATGAACAGCATGGAAAATAAAATTAAATAAAGTTAAGTAAAAAAATATAATATCATGAGCCATTTTGGGGGCTAAAAATGTTCTAGCAAATAATTTTGTTTTGTTTGCTTTTGTATAGGGGACGTTTTTCACATTTTAGTTTATATAAAAAAAAGTTGCTTAAATTTCTAAAACAAACTTTTTCTATTTTTTTTATATATAAAATTTAATTTCATGTGTTATGTTTTTTTTCTCTTGAAATCAAACTAAATAACAAACAAACTATATTTTCCAGTTTTAATAAACAAACATATTAAAAAAGACACAAAATTTATTTCCATTATTATACATTTTTTCCTTTTATTTTTAAAGTTAAACACAACAAACTATACTCTTTCATATGTGAATATATCTACATAGTTTGTTTAAATTAAATTATTATGATCATACTCGAGTATTAAAACAACATGCAAATCTGCCAGACACATAAAAATATAGAATAGAATTTATTTATACCGGCGAACTTGGGTGTCATAAAAAAATTTAATAAATTTTTAAAGAATATTTTTTAAACAGAAAATTAATAAAAATTTAAACAAAAAAATCATGCTAACGTTGACATTGAGCAGCACAGTGGGCAAAATTGTAGACTAAATTGCTATGGAGATACATTTTTTTATCACACTGCAAATCATGGTGAAGCTTTGAAAACTAACTTTTTATAAACTGTGAAGCTGTTAGCCAAAGTGGAATAAATAAAAAGTTTTCCATAAAATGTTCAAGTCTCAGGCTAAGTTATTCCTTAATGGTCAATTATCAGCCAGACATGTTTGTTTTGATTTCCAAAATCCTCTACAACACCCCATATACATATGTATGTACCCAGGCACCCCATTGTAACTCATACATATGCAAGTTAGCAAAAAATAACGTGTTTATACATGTCAATTCCTTTATCTCCTTATCCTTTCTCCCTTCATTCCCTTCAAATAACCTAAGGGGAGGTTAGTTTCGGTTTTTTTTTCCTGCATAATTTTTAATAAAGTTAGCAAAAAAAGTAAAACAGAAAAACATATCTTACACTCAATGAAACATTTATGTCAAATTTATGTTAATATATTATGAAAAAGGAATAAAACTCAATGTATAAAAATGTTTGCATACATCAAGGCAACACACTCCCCCTCTCATATTAACAGCAGCATTCAAGGCGTTTAAACTGAAGGCAAAACAAAAAGCAAAAAATGAACAACGAAATTCCCTAAAGAAAAAAAAAACTACACATCTTATCAATATTTTACATATTTCTGTTATTTATTCTAAACAAAAAACATAAAAAATACTTAAGGGTTTAAATATAAGACGGCAAGGTTGCAAGTGTGAGCTGCCGGAAAACGAAATAGAGTCATAAAAATTGCCACAAATTGTTGAAAGCAAAAGGAAATGATGTGAAATAATGGCAAAGAAGGTAAAGAATGAAATTTAACCCCTGCGTTTAACAAACACACACAAAAAATGCTAAATGAAGGAAGCGAGCTTATGAAAACTATGAGCTCAACAAAAATAAAAGAGTAAAATGTTGGGAGGTGTTTAAGTGGCAGATACATGTTTCCTTTTTGGTGGTTGTTTGCTATTTTCTATGGTCATAGATTAAGGACACATCATGTAAATTGTGTAGCAATTTAAAAGCTTCTGCTTATTTAAGTAAATCCTTTGCCTGGCAAGTGCGTTTTAAACTCTTTGAATACAGATTTAATAGGATCAAATCAATTGAGCGTTATTCATGGTAATTTGAAATTAAGTTGTTTTTATTGTATTTAAAATATTAATATTATTGGTTTTAATTGGAGGCCATCAATGAGGGACGCAACGGTGTACACATAGGTGTTGAAAAGTCGAAATGAAGGAGTTCTAAAACCAAAATAAAAAACTAGGATAGGTAGCAAGACTTGCTACCTCCTTAGAGATGCTTTCAGTTTTGGAATGCGTGACTATACCCCATTAATTTGTAAAGTTAGACTTCGGAGTAGTCAGTTATCTGTGATCACATCTAAATTTAGGCACGTCTGTATTCGATGTCTAGGAGGCATATATCTCTTGTGGTATCTGTGATGCCGACTCATTGGGGTAAATGTACAATGCCTGAGTGTTATATACAAATATTTTTGTCAGATCTGCAGAGATGACAATGAGGGGAATGAGCTTCATGGAATCGTTGGCCTTCGTTGAACAGTCTGACTTATCGGACATTGAACTGTTTCGTATTATGAGCTTTACAATGGGCTATATTAAGATCTACAGTATCTTACCAGAGCAGAGTGATGTGGTATTCTAATGGGACAATAGATCTATATATGTTAGATTTGACTTTGAGAACCACCCTTAGCTAACCTAACCTGAAGTATGTCTAATTTACAATAACAATATGTTTAAGATTATAAAGAATATTAATTTATGCCAAGAAACTATATTAAACTTTTTATACAAAGCTTTTTGTTAAGGTAAATTTTTGTGAAAACTATTATTTATGAAAATGAGTTTTTGGTATAAACTTTTTGTGTAAAAGCTTTTTATGTTAAAAAGCGATTGATCTTAATGGAAACAGCGGTCTTTGACGAACAATCTCACTTTTCGGATTGGTCCGTATTAGAAGTGTAAAGCTTTGGGAAAAGCTTTTTGTTCAAAAATAGTTTAATGTGCTTTTCTGTGTAAAAGCTTTTTGTTGAAATGGTTTTTAAGCAAATATTATCATTTGCAGCTTTAAATTATTTGTGACACCGGTTTTTAGGTAAAAATTTCGAGCAAAAGCTTTTTTGCTAAAAAAAAATTCATGAAAAGATTTTTGGAAAAAATTATTTTGTGCAAACAATTCTTAAAGAGAGCAAGTGCAACAGTTTTTTAATTGATTTTTTATGCAAAAGCTTTTTTCAACAAACTTTCTTTAGAAAGCTTTTTCTGCAAACCTTTTTAAGGAGCTTGTGCAAAAGTTTATTTTATCAATAAGCTTTTTTCGGAAAAAAAAATCTTTAGGTAAAAGCTTTTTATGAAAATCCTCTTTTGCGGAAAGGTTTTTTACGCAATTTTTTTGTGTTTATAAAAAGGAGTTTAATAGAAAGTTTTTTGCTAAACTTTTTTGGACAAAAGCTTTTTTTGCTAAACTTTTTTTTAAAAAGCTATTTTGTGAGCAAAAGCTTTTTGACAAACGTTATTAAATATTTTTTTTGCTGGAAAATCAAGCTTTTTTATCAACAATATTTTTGGCTTAAAAGAATTTTTGTAATAAAAAGCTTTCTGGTTAAAAGTTTTCTTTAAAAAAAATTTCAAATAAATCTTATTCGAATCTTTAAATTTTTTCTGAACTTCGTTTTCCGTTAAAATCGCAGATGTCTTAGTAATTTATAGACTGATATGGTTATGCTTGATTCTGATTACTCATCTCAAATTAAAAACAAGTAAGGAAGTATGGTCGGTCAAGCCCGACCATATAATACCCTACTTTAAGTAATAGAGCAAAAACATTTTTCTTTTAAAATTTCAATCTATATATATAAAAGAGTAACGTTACTGACTGACTGACTGACTGACTGACTGATTCATCATCGCACAGCCCAAACGGCTGAAGCTAGAATCACGAAATTTTAACTGTGGGTTCCTCCCTCTCCAAAACGATCCGATAAGAAGGGATTTTTGGAAATTCGAACGTTTAGGGGGTAAAAAAGGGTAAAAACGGGTAAATTCGGTAACCTTATATCTTCAAAACTAATAAAGATACAAAAAAACTTAAAATAGCATGTTACTCCATTTAAAAAATAAGCTGACAGGTGTTTCGTACTTTTTGGAAATTCGAAACTTTTAGGGGAGAAAACGGGTAAAAACTGTATTTTGGTACTTTTTTTGCACCCTATGTATCTTTTAAACCAATAAACATAGAAACAAATTTTAAATCGTATTCTTTAATTAACAAAAAATAAAAAATATAAGTTTGGTACTTTTTGGAAATTCGAACCTTTAAGGGATAAAAATTGTGTTAATTTTTGGTACTTTTTCATAAAATATGTTTTTCTATAATTTGACATAGACATACGAATATTTTATTATGAGCTCCCACCACGTTACAGAAATTTATTTGAATGAAATTGTACCACCTCAATGGGGATAAAAAAGGTACCAAAAAGGGGATAAAATCGGGAAAATACATTATATTTGAAATTATTAAGCCAATTTTGATAATTTTTTTAACGTTGGTTCCTGGATTCATACAAAAATTAACTAACAGCGTGTTATTTGCAACTCGAGTACCAATGTGTATATTGGGCCAAATCCGGGTAAACAGTTTGGTACTTTTTTTAAAACATATTTATTCTTGGGCACATTAACACAGATTTTAATATTTTGATACATGCCTATAGCATAAACAATTTTGGCAAAATGGAATATTTTTAAATTTCAAACTTGAGGGGTGTTCAAGTAAGAAAAGGGAAATTGGTACTTTTCTCCTAACGGTACTTTTTTAAAATTTTAAATTATTTCAGTTATCGACATTAAAGTTAGCTGATATTTATTTGAGTGAAGTTAGTGTTAGGAATAGGGGATAATATTTAGGTACCAAAATGTGTGAACTGAACTATAGGTACTTTTTTGTTCATCTAATGGTACTTTTTTGAAATTTCTATAATAATGGACTTAGAAACATGAAATTAAACATATATGGTCCTAAGTGAGTGAGATTCTAGCGGGGGACTTTTTGGTACTTTTTCTTTATTGGAATGGTACTTTTTGTAATTTCTTCACCAATGAACCTAGAAACATGAAATAAAGCTTATATATAAATCGAGTGAGTGGAAAACCACAAGTGTGGGTTTTTTGGTACTTTTTCTATATTCTAATGGTACTTTTTTGAATTTTCTATAACTATGGACTTAGAAACATGAAATTAAGCATATTTGGTCCTAAGTAAGTGATAATTCTAGGGGGAGACTTTTTGGTACTTTTTCTTTATTCGAATGGTACTTTTTGTAATTTCTTCACCAATGAACCTAGAAACATTAAATAAAGCTTATATGGAACCGAGTGAGTGGGAAACCACAAGTGTGGGCTTTTTGGTGCTTTTTCTATATTCTAATGGTACTTTTTTGAATTTTCTATAACAATGGACTTAGAGACATGAAATTAAGCATATATGGTCCTAAGTGAGTGAGAATTCTAGGGGGAGACTTTTTGGTACTTTTTCTTTATTCGAATGGTACTTTTTGTAATTTCTTCACCAATGAACCTAAAAACATGAAATTAAGACCGGGTGAGTGGGAATCTACAAGTGACTGCTTTTTGGTACTTTTTCTATATTCGAATGGTACTTTTTGAATTTTCTGTAATAATGGACATAGAAATATGAAGTTAAGCATATATGGTCCTAAGTGAGTGAGAATTCTAGGGGGAGACTTTTTGGTACTTTTTGTTTATTCTAATAGTACTTTTCTGAATTTTCTATAACAATGAACTTAGAAACATGAAATTAAGCATATATGGTCCTAAGTAAGTGAGAATTCTATGGGGAGACTTTGTGGTACTTTTTCTTTATTCGATTGGTACTTTTTGTAATTTCTTCACCAATGAACCTAGAAACATGAAATAAAGCTTATATGGAACCGAGTGAGTGGGAAACTACAAGTGGGTTGTTTTTGGTACTTTTTCTATATTCTAATGGTACTTTTTGAATTTTCTATAATATAATGGACCTAAATATGAAATTAAGCGTATATGGTCCTAAGTGATTGAAAATTCAAGCGGATACCTCATGGTACCTTTTGTTTATTCGAATGGTACTTTTTTTTAATTTTCTATAGCAATGGACTTAAAAACATGAAATTAAGCATACATGGTCCTAAGTGAGTTAGAATTCTAGGGGAGACTTTTTGGTACTTTTTCTTTATTCGAATGGTACTTTTTGTAATTTCTACACCAATGAAATTAAGCTTATATGGACCCGAGTGAGTGGGAAACCACAAGTGGGGGATTTTTGGTACTTTTTATATATTCTAATGGTACTTTTATTGAATTTCCTATAATAATGGACCTAGACTTTCCAAAAAATCGAAGAATTTCAAAACCGCGGTTTCGGTTTTAAAAAATTAAAAACCGATCGGTTTCGGTTTTGTGATAATTTATTAAATCTTAAGTATTATAGAAACAAAATTAGTTGATAATATAGGAAATGATATACAAATCTAAAATTCAAGCTTGACGGGTTATGGTTTAGTGAATGCGAATTTAAAAGTGATTATCAATGGTACTATTTCCTTATTACAATGGTACTTTTTGAATATTTTATAATAATAAACATAAAAATTTAAAATTAGGAACACATTTTGCATTTTCTATAATAATGGACCCAGAAATATGAAATTAGACGTTTACAATTAGATTCACAAAGTGAGACTTGATAGTACTATTTCTTTATTCTAATTGGGGTGGCGAAGCGCACCGGGTCAGCTAGTAATTTATATTTTTGAGTGATTTTCGGAAGTGGGCCTTATATGGGGGCTATGACCAATTATGGACCGATCACCATGAAATTAGGTCGTGTGATTTATGTCTATATTAAAGTTAAGTATGTTGAATTTTGTGTGTGTACCAACATTTTTAAGCGATTTATGCACGTTAAAGTGATTTTCGGAAGCGGGTCTATATGGGAGCTATGACTAATTATAGACCGATCGTAACAAAATTTGGTGACATGAATTTTGTGTATATAAAACTTATTTGGAGCGGAATTTGTGGAGATACATATATAAATTAAACATGTATGACCGATAAAGTCTAATTTCGTTAGGACATTTGTATGGGGGCTAGGTGAAATAATGGACCGATATCAGCCAGTTTCAATAGGCTTGGTCCTTGAGCCGAAAAAATAATATGTACCCAATTTCATCGAAATATCTTCAAAATTGCAACCTGTACTCTGCGCACAAGGTTTACATGGGCAGCCAGCCAGCCAGCCAGCCAGCCGACCAGACGGACGGACGGACATCGTTTAATCGACTCAGAAAGTGATTCTAAGTCGATCGGTATACTTTAAGGTGGGTGTTAGACTAATATTTTTGGGCGTTACAAACATCTGCACAAACGCATTATCCCTCGCCACTATGGTGGTGTATGGTATAAAAAATGAACAATTTCTATAAAAAGCTTTTCCTTATCAATCTGAAGGCGACTGAGATAGAACACAATTAGTGAAATTATAGACAATCGATTGATATATAATAGGAATTCGAACAGCTTTTAAAAACCGGTTTCCAAGCCTATATTGGAAACCGGTCTTTATTGTTCTGGAAATTTTGAAAATATGTGGAAAAATAAACTCAGAAAATTTAAATCAATTTTAGTAAAAAAAAGATTTTTTATTTCAACTTACATATGCTTGGTAAAAGCAATATCTTTGCTGTACTGAAACAATGGAAAAACACTTGATTTTATTTTACCATTGAAGTTAGTTTAAAAGTATGTCAATGATTTTGATGGGTTTTTTTTGCTCTTTTTGGTCTTTATTTTGAAGGACAAAATTGAAACAATTTTCAAATACTGATGACATTTTCATCTTTTATTAAGACAGTGAAATGTGAACGTAAAGGACTCTTAAGTAGACATATAAAAATAATGATTTAAATTCGCATCATAAATTTATAAAACGCCTGTATTATTTCTAATAACTTCTCTTCAATATTGGAATCAAGAAGCAAAACATTTTCTTGAAACCATAATTCTCCTTTATTGCCAGAGTTCAATGTATTTGATTCCCTGTGATGTGGGTTCAAAAGGTTTATTTCCCATAGAGTCTATATTGTTAGACGCTAAAACATCTCGTAGTTTAACGAATAACTATGTAGCAGGGGAGCGAAAAGGTTTAAAGAAAACATAAAATGGTTACATGACGCGTAACGAACGATTCTTTGTATATTCATAGCAAAACAAAAAATCAGCATGATTTCAAATTATTTGGAAGTAGGTTTTTTTAGGCAAACTGTGGTAGTTTTATTTTGAAGCAAAAGAAATAGTCATAAAAAATGATGGACAGTGACAAACGAATTTGAATAATAAAGCAAAAATGTTAAAATATTTTAAAAGAGTTGGAGGCTATAAATTTTAAAAGAAATTTATTTTTCCACTTACCCTGACCTTTTTAGAAAGCTGTGAAAAAGAAAAAAGGAAAATAATTAGTATGTAAATAAAAAACAAATGGAGTTAATGAAGTTGAAGAAATGGAAACAATAATATATGCAGGAAATAATGAAAAATTAAACATGTTTTGATATTAAACCTTAAATTTATGCAACTCATTTCTTTCATCTCTAAAATAAAACAAGCAACAAAAAACTTTTGCAAATTATACTCATTATTTAGGAATTATCCAAAAATTCCCCAAAAAAAAATCAATTTTGAAATGGTTTTAAATAATAATGAAATGGTGAAAAAATCAATTGCAAACCCCACTATCAATCTTTGCAAATAATCATTCAAAAACCATTTACGAAATATTGAACAATGAAAAAAATAACACCTAAATGATTTTTCAATTTAATGGCTCTCTGCTGAGCCCTAGTAGCAGCACAAATTGGACATCTGTTGTTTTGGCTCTAAATATAACCAACAAATTGAGATGGTTTTTGTTTAAGTGTGAGCCATACATACCATCATTCGTTTTCAATAAATACTACAGAGATAGCTGGCCCCCTTCATTCATTCAGTTACCAAACACTAAAATTTTGTGACGCGTCATGCACTTTTCAATTTAAATGGAAATTTTTGTTTCCTCTTCCTCTTTAGTTGTAGTTGAAAATAATAAAGTGCGTGTGTGTGAGTGAGTAGTTTGCATTATACCATACAATTAATGTATTTTGCACAAATTTAAATTGTTTTATAAAAGTTAAATACAAAAGCAACAAAACCAACTACATAAACATACACAACACATTTTACTTTCAACATTTGTGGCATGCAATTTTATGCCAGCTCAGACACTAAATGAGAAACAAATATTTCAACTGTCATTACTACAAATAAAAGTAGACCCAATAGACATTTAGGCTGTATAAAGATTGTTGAAACATTAAAATTTTATCACTACTTTCAAGTCCGACGTAAACAATAGAGTATTCATTCTTCATTGATGATTTATTTCAATCCAAAGTTGCTTCGAAAATGTCGAATTTTTCATCAACAAAGTGTCATATGCGGGAAGTTTTGCTTTACTTCTGTAATTTGAAAAAAATTGCCGCAGAATCACACCGATTGTACACCCAAGCTTATGGTTAATGTGTTTCATCGGTTTCTATGTGCAGTACATGGTTTGTGCCGTTCAAAAGTTGTGATTTTAACACGGAAGACAAAGATCGTACAGGACAGCCAAAAAAGTTTGAAGATCAAGAATTGTAGGCATTACTCCATGAAGATTGCTGATAAACTCAACAAGAGCATGCAAAATCATTGGGAGCTACTCAATTCATCCAAAAACAGGGAAATTGTTCGAAATGATGTTTCAACGCTATACAAGAAAATAATTTTTGCACCGAATCATTCTTACGATGAAAAATAGATCCATTAAGATAACCCAAAGCGTTATACGTACGTGAATCCCGGCCAACCAACCGAATCGACACCAAAGCCAAATTTCCATGGCGCTACTGTAATTCTCTGTATTATAAGCTGCTGAAATCTGACCAGACCATCACAGGGAACCTGTACCGAACGCAAAATATTTTTTTGAATCGATCATTGACCGAAAAACGCACACAATATACGGCCAGACATGAAACCTTAATATTCTATCATGACAACACTCGGCCACATGTTGCAATACCTGTTAAAATCTATTTAAAATTAAGTGATTGGGAAGTTTCGCCTCACCCGCCTTATAGTCCAGATCTTGCCTCGTCCGACTACTATTTGTTTCGATCGATGTAGAACGCTCTCTCTGTGATACGGTTCACAGAGAGAGCGTTCAACACAGAATGTGTGTTGACTATAAGTCAATGTGAAACTTATAAAACCAGCTCTCATGCGTGATCCCTACACACAGAAAACAGATTCGTGATAGCAACCGAATTTGTTGCCAATCGAATGATTCGGTTGTACACATAGAATTTTTCGGTTCTATCAACTGAAAGTCATAAACATGGTTCAAATTTTGATAAGTTAACAGGCCAAATCTGCATTCTTAGTTTTTTTTTCATTCTAAACGTATTATTATTATTAATAGGCAATAGTGCACTAAACATTTGGCTATAAATGGAATAAATCTATGAAAATCACTCAATTGTAACAGTTTTCTACTTTTAAATGACGCTACATGAGGCTAAGAATTTTTCTATCCGTATTCGAATTCTACTGATTAGTAGCAAATGAATTAAATTAATCAATATCTCTTGAATACACTTGTTATACCCTTCACCTTCGTGAGAAGGGTATACATATATAAGTTTGTCATTCCATTTGTAATTTCTACATTTTCCATTTCCGACCCTATAAAGTCCGTATGTCTGTATCTCTGTCTGTCAGTCTGTCTGTTGAAATCAATTTTCTGAAGACCCCAGATATCTTCGGGATCTAAATCTTCAATAATTCTGTCAGACATGCTTTCGAGAAGTTTGCTATTTAAAATCACCAAAATCGGTCCACATATGGCTGATATATGAGGAAAAAACCAGGACAACCTCGATTTTTGACCTATATCTGGATTACAAAGTCATTTATATAGACAATATGGATATCTAATGAGTTGGACCTACAATGGGTCAAAATCGGGAAAATATTTTTTAACCCGATTTTTTTTCACCAAAAGTTTTTTTCCTAAATATCGAAAAAAAAATTTAAAAAAATAATTCGAAAATTTTTTTCCAAAAAATGAAAAACTGCAAAAAAAATTTATTTTGTTTACCTAAAAATATTTAAAATTTTTATTTTGAAGTATAATAAGGTACATATATAAGATTCGGCACAGCCTCTTACTTGTTTTTTTACAAGTCTTAATCAATTCCCTATTATATTTACTGGGTTCACATTATCATAACAAACATACAAACGAAATCCTCAGTACCTTGGAATACAACTAAAGCCAGAGAATGTTCAATGTTCGTTGTAAATAATATACAAAAATAAATTTAAAAATAAAAGAAAAATCACATTGAAATTGTATTTAAAAACTATGCAGACTATTACACACAAAAAAAGGAAGAATAACATCACACTAGCAATGGTTGCAAAAAAAAAACTGAAATGTAAATGTTTTGCGTGGCATTCAATGCCGCGCGTTGTGTTAAATAAATGACAATTAATTTGCCATAAATTTAAACACTTGCACACTCGTTTATAGCTCTTTATGCTAAACTGCACCAACACCCACAGTATGAAGTTGTACAGCAATAAATTTTAAAAAATATTTCAGGAAAAAAAATAAAAAATCGATGGAAAGAAATGTGAGTATGTGTTTTATTAGCCAAAATAGCCATGTTTTACAAATTGACATTTCCACCCTCCCCCTCCAACCGCCACAGTATTGATTAATTTCCTTTGCAGTTGTATTTTGTTTGTAGCATGTACTTATTTTCGCTTAAATATTTATTTATTTAAAAAATAAACAAACTTGTTGGCTTTTGTGGGATCAGGGAAAACTTAAATGTATGGAATCGTTAAGGAAAGGGAAAGTGTTTTGCAATTTAAAAAGCGAACAAAAATCCACTTTCAATTCATAAAGACAGTTTTAAGAGGGCATGTCAGTTTTAGATTATTTTCTTTATTGCTAAATAAACTCCTAAACATAGCTGCTTACTGTTTAACCTTGAGGGTTTGTTGTCCCTTTTCCATGTTTAAAAAATATTATTTTCAATATGTATTGATAATTTTTGTTTAAACCCTTTTTCTACTAATAAATTTCCTGTGCAACAATACATAAAACTTAAATAAATTCGGAAACGTGTCCCTTGTTTTCCTGTTGTTTTACAACAAAATAATTTTTTTTTCTGTTCTCTTTTATCTTTTTCAATCGTAATCAAAGCTCTGGGTCTAGTCTGCCAGCAGCCGAAATTAGCTAGAAAATATTGTTCTAATTTTTATTGACCCAAAGGTGCATAGGGGTGTGCGTGCTATCCCTTTTGGCCATTGTCAAATAGAAAATAAACACTTGAAACAAGGGTTTTGTTTTGTCATTTTCTTTTCTATTTATTTTTTATTATTTATTTGCTTGATGTGTTGTCGTTTTATGTTGTTGCTGTTTTTATTCGATTTTAGTCTTTATGTTTCAATAAGTCTGATTTTTATAGATTCCTTTGTTTGATTTGCCAAAGGAACGTTTTGGCTAGCTTTGTCTAAGAAAGTTTTTTAAATTAAATTAAGAAAAATCAATAAAATTCTAGGAATTTAATAAAAAAATTATATGAAAAATTTAATGTTTGAGTAAATTTCTTTAGAAAAACGATTTCAATTTTCAATAGTAAATTGTTCTCTTCACACAACCGAGAGAAATTTTCTTATAAAAATTAAGTCTTTTTAAGAGAACCGTTTTCTATAGATAATGTTACTCGTATAAAGAGAGAGGCAGAGGGACATTTTCTATAAAAAATGTATATATTACTTAAGAGTCTTAAGTATTATTAATAAAAATGTTTATAGAAAATTTTATTAATTCCTACTCTCTCAAAATTTAAGATACATTTTCCATAGAAAACTACTTACAATTAACTTTGTGGAGAACATTTTACTAATTTTTTAAGCGAGTGACATTTTCTATAGAAATAAGCAGTTTTTAAGAGTGAGACATTTTCAATAGAAAATATTACTGGTAATCAAAGAGAGAGGCATTTTATATAGAAAACTTTACTAATTTCTTGAGAGAGAATCAGTTTCTATAGAAAATTGTGCTTATTACTCAAGACATATCTTTAAAAAAAATTTACAAATTTCTAAAGAGAGAAATATTATTTAACAAGTTAGAACGGTATATTCGGCTTTGCCGAATCATAAATACCCTCCACTTGCATACATATTTTTTAGGTTAATATACATGGGAGCTATTATCAATTATAGGCCGATCATCATAGAATTAGGTATAGCGATTTTAGTATATATGGGGATTATTTATGACGAATTTCAACTTAATAGCGATATTTATAAGATTTATGCTAATTTAAGTGATTTTCGGAAGTGCACTTTATATGGAGGCTATGGTCAAATATGGGCCGATCCACAAAAAATTTAGTGTTGTGATTTCTTTTAGCACGAAACTGAATTTTGTATGGATATTACAATTCTGAAAGCATTTATAGACCATAGAACCATATTTCGGGAAGAAATTTGTATGGGGGCTAGGAGAAATCATGAACCGATTCTTATAATTTTCACCACAGTTAGTCCTTTTATTATAAAAATAACGTGTGTAAAGTTTTATGGTATTATCTCCAATATATTTACAGAAATAACCAAAAATATGTGAAAATTGTAAATTTTTTTTAGATTGTCTCACATTTTGATTCATAGCTCTGGTTCTACTGAACCGATTTTGATGATTTTCAATACCAAACTGCTTAGGACAACAATAAACATATTTGTTGCAAGTCTACCAATTTTGTTTGCGTATTTTGGACGTGAGCGTGTTTTACACAGACGGACAGACGGCTCAATCGGCTCATGGCTCAATCGACTTAGAATTTCATAAGGATCAAGAAAATATATACTTTGTTGGGTCTCAGATGAATATTTCTCAATGTTACACACGGAATGACAAACTTATATATACCCTCATTCACCACTTGTGGTGGTGGAGGGTATAAAAATTGTTACTCAATTAAATTTTACTAATTTTTTATAAGAGACATTTTTGTAGAAAATTCTCATTTCTGAAGAAAGTCAAGATTTCTATAGATAATTTTACTCATTTAAAACAATGTTTCTATCGAAAATTTTACTCAATTCTAAAGAGACAAATTCACTGATTTCCTCACAGAGATAAACTGTTTATAGAAAATGTTTGTTAGTACTTAAGAGAGGAAAATTGTTTATAGAAATTTTATTCATTTTTTAAACGATATACGTTTTCTATAGAAATTTTTACAAATTTCTTCTTGAGATATATTTTTTTATAGAAATGTTTTTATAAGAATGTTTCAGTAAGAATGCAATTTTTCATTTTAAAATTAAAATTCGTATTTTTTGAGATAGTTGTGATTTTTAGGATTGTAAACAAGACACGTTCCGATTAAGTATGGAATAAAATATACATCAAATGGCCCTCAATGCTCTGATGACAGGCCATTACTCTTTTCATAAAATTTTCCATGACATTTTCACAGAGATGTGGCTTTATCTCACCGATGACGATTTGGATCTCGGATTTAAGTCTAGCAATTGTTTCTGGTTTATTCGCACAAATCTGAGATTTCAAAATCGCATGATATTGTGGCCAGTTGACATCAGAATTTATTGAGATAATTTGTTCTGGAAATCGTTGTTGCGCGGTGTGGCAGGTGTCCTCATCTTCAAAAAATTATGACCCAATCACAACGCCTGACCAAAATCCCCACCAGACAGTTGCTCGTTGTGGGTGCATTTGTTTCTTATTGATAGCATGAGAATTTTCTGAGTCCCAAATTCCACAATTTTGTGTATTCACGAAGCCATTCAGATGGAAATACGCTTCATCGGAGAAGATGACTTTTTTCGAAAAATTAGCACTGACTAGACTTCTATTACCCACTGAACGAATTTCCGGCGCAGTCTGGATTGAGCTCCTGAGTAAGCTGAATTTTGTGGAGGTCTTTTCTCAAAACTTTCTTCGAGTGCTTCCTGAAATTTTAAGTTTTTGAGAACGATGCCGAATTCATGTATTCGCGTTTTCGGTGACACTCTCGTGCACGTTGATGCATAGGAGTCTTACCAGTCAATAGCCGACCCAGTTTCTTAAAATTTTAGGAAAAGAAATTTTCCAAAAAAATTTTACTCATTTCTTAAGAGAAAATAGAAAATTTTACTAATTCCTTAAGAGAGATAAATTTTCTATTTTCTAACTACGTTTTAAGAGCGATATTTAATTTATTTTTAAAAGTAACAATTTTCTTTTAATATGTCAGAGAATGAGAGACTCTTCCTGTGAAAAAATTATTCTCTCAGAGAAAAAATCTTAATAAATAAATCTTGCCTTCAATTTAAATTAAACTTTCCAATACTTTCAATTATCCTTCTTCAATGCCTTAAATTTACGACAAAATACATACGTTTATAAATCATGAACAAACTAAAATAAAGAAATTTACTGGCAATTTGAAAAGATTTCCATAAATTTGCCTTAAATCTAAACTACATACCTAAAAGAATGCCAAGTATTTGTGGTTTATTTAGCCATGCAGTTTGTTACATACAAAGAAACTCACATAAAATTTAAATGAAAACCAAAGTAGGTCTGTTTAGAAAATATATATATTTTTTTAGGGAATAAAGGAAAATAGATTTTTAAATTACATGCTCACACACACACCCATACAGTTAGAACTATATAGAGGCCTACATGTAAATTGGTTTCCTGTTGTGCCAGGACATGTGTGTTAGTACGAGTAAATGTTTTATTTGAATACCTGATGGAATAAAAATGAAAGCAGTAATTTGCAAAAAAAAAGAAAACTCAAATGAATAAATCGTACATAGAAACACATACATACATGAATAAGTATATGGTTTCTTTATATTCTTTGGAGGTAATTTAAAAGAGATTTCACAGATTTCTTTTCTGTTTCTAAAACATAACTTTCCTCTTAGGAAAGCTTAAGTTAAATAGCAATTTTCCTTAAAAACCCAACCCAACGCCCATCACTTAACTACTTTGAAAACAGTTCTTTTCACATTTTACTAACATTTGAATTTAATAAACATTTATTTACGCACATTATGTTAATGCACACACATACACCGCCTCAAAATCCCCTGCAGTTAAGCAAGTAGTCAATGTATCCCTTAAAGAGAGTAATTGTCACACATGTCTTATCACTTGGCTGACTCCATTTTATATATTTTGGTCATTTGACACGTGTGTGCACTTTGTAGTGCAGAGAGAAGACAATTGGTTACTTTATGCATCCCAAGTAATCTAGCGTGAAGACAATTGTCACTTAAGTGTCTCTAAGTAATCTGGAGTGTAGTCACTTTAAACGTTTTGTGAGTAATTAGTACAAACTGTTTTTTTTTACAAATTGTGTTGATATAATTCTCATACAGATTATTTTTATTTTTGCTTAAGTATACTGATATCCCATGTAACATAGCATGAAGTCAATAGTCACTTTAGTGTCTCTTAGTAACATATGGTGAAGACACTTCAAACTTTTTTTTTGTACTGCACTTTATTTTACCCACCAGAAGCGTTGACTACTTTCGATCAGCTATCCGATAGTCACATTGTAATCTAAAGGGTCAAGGACACGCAAGAGTTAAAATAACTAGTCAAGTAGCTGATCAAGTAACCAGTTAATAAGCTAGCAAGGTAACTGACGCTATGTAATCAATATGTGAATCCAATGCGTTGCCTACTTTGGACCAGCTATTAGACAGTCCCATTGTAATCAAAAAAAGACATGCCTAGGACATGCCCGTGTTAAAATGACTAGTCACGTGGCTATTGAAGTAACTAGCTCCCACCCTAAATGATGGGTAAAATCACTAGTTCGGTACTGTCTCCTAGTACTGCTGGGTCTCAAATGTGTAAACAAACACCCAAGCAGGCAAACAGCACACCAATACCAACCATTAAGTACATAGAGAAAGTGATACATAGACTTTCACTACCCAGCAGTTCTGGGTGACTGTCCGGAGCTAGTGATTTTATCTATCATTTGATAACACCACGTTGAAACCATAAATTGGAGTCAGCCAAGTAATCATTTGTGACAATTACTGTATCTGAAAGATACATTGACAGCTTGTAAAACTGCTGGGTTAGGCTTCGAGAACTTAAATATTCACACACAAACTTACACACGTTTTGCAGCAAAGTTTGTGCGTGTGGGAGCGTTTTTATAACAAGTACACACATCTACATGAACATTAAATTTTATTTCATGTAATTCACATTTAATGTGTCATATGAGTATTACAGGCACACAATAGCAAATCAACAACAACTGAACACCATGTGATTGTGATTTTCTAAGTTTATGTGCCACTTTGCGAGGACAGTTTGAAAAGTGATTTAAACTGAAAATATGGAAAATGTTTCTGAGATTATTTATAAAATTTACTGCCTAATACAGTTCATTATTTCTTTATAGTTTATTTCTGTTGCCCAAATTGCCCTTCCTAGTTAGATGAACATTCAAACGTTCACTGATTTGAATTTTCCTTTACTTCTGACCAATTTTCTACAATTTGTTTCAAAATAATCATGTTTTTATTTTAGATGTTAAAAGAACTTTTAAGATTGGCATCTAGATTTGCTTATGTGCCTTTATTCTCATTACATGTACAACAAAATTTTCTATATTTTTGTCATAAATGGCAAAAGAAAAGACATGAAAATTAAAATACAGTTAAATATTAAATACAACAGACTTACATTACACTATTTCTATGCATATATTGCAGATGGCAACATACTTTTGAAATTGTTTTAATTTGTTTAAAGAAATTATGAAAATATTTGCATTAAAAAAATATTGTTTATATAGATTTCACTTCACAATTAAAGAGAAATAAATTTACTAAAATTAAAATTGTATTGTAAAAAAATTTAATTTTTGAAGACATAATTTTTCTAAAGGGAGTAAGAAATTTTACTCACTTCATAGAAAAAAATTATTTTGCTGAGAAAATTTAACCCATGAATATGTTCTCCATATTCTTCTTCAAATATTTTCTTATGAGAGACATTTTCTATACAAAACAGTTATTTGTCAAGAGAGAAATATTACTTCTACCTTAAAAGATAGGTTAATTTCATAAGAGAACATTATTCTAATTAATAAAGAGAAATTTCTATAGAAAATTTTACACTATTTTAAGAGAGATAAGGAACAATTTTACTATTGTACAAATTTTAAACTCATTTCATAAGAGAAACATCTCACTCAATTCTTAAGAGAGAAATTTACTATAGAAAATGTTACTAAGTTCTTAAGAGAGTCAACATTTTCTATAGAAAATTTTATTTATTTCTTGTATAGAAAATGTTATATCTTGCATATTCCTCAATAATATACTAAATCATTTTTTAAGAGAAAATATTACTCATTTATTAAGATTTTTAGAAAATACTACTAATCTTGAGAGTTTCAAATTTTACAGAGAATTTAGCTTGAAAGAAAGTTTTATTGTAGTAAAACTTGTTCAAAAGATAAATTTTCTTATGATAAAACTTTACACTTTTCTAATCAATAGATTATCTTCCGGCGAAAATGAAAGGAAGGAATTTTCTATAGAATATTTTTTTTTATTTTTTGTACCATTCACCATGAGTGGCAAGGTTGTCATTTTTCATAGATATTTTGGATCGTTATAGAATGCGGAGTCGATATAGCCATGTCCGTCTGTATGTTGAAATCAACTTTCCGTAGCCTTCAAATAACTTACATACCCGATTCATACATCAATTTATCCGCTATAGACCTGTTTCGATTTCTATTTAAAATCGAAAAAATCGACAAATGGCAACCTCTATTTTGGAACTAGTTTTTACATGTACACTCAAAGTACACGCTTGTAAACACATACAATTTTGTGAAACTGAGCGAATTCACTTAATTATGAATAAATTCGATAATAATCCATCGATTTTTATGACCGATATCTCATTTTCTTCCTATGAAATGTGGCTTTGTGATAAAGCAATAACCCTGAACAATTTCTGCCGTTTTTGATTTTTCATGATTTTTTTTAAAACAAAGAAAATAACTGCTATTTTCACGTAAAAAATATATTTTTTGTTTCAATTTGTTATTATAACTCCGAAACTACTGAGCCGATTGAAATGCAATATATATGTGAAAATTTGTACATAGCATGGGGAAAATGTTTTCAAAATTCAAACAATCGAAAGAAGAACATTAACTACTCAATTTTATGTATATCAAACAAAAAAGTTAAATTATGTGAAAATGAGCGAATTCACTTAACCGTGAATAAATTCGAAAAGAATGAATTGATTTTTCTGATCGATATCTCATTTTGTTGATATTATATGCGGCTTTACGACAATGTAATAAACCTGAAATGTTTCTACCGTTTTCGATTTTTCATGAGTTTTTTAAAACACAAAAATATGCTATTTTCACCTATAAAATATATTTTTTGTTTCAATTTGTTTTTATAACTCCGAAAATACTGTGCCTTTTCTAAGTTTACTTCAATAATATCGGACCAACTCTTTTTGAGTTATCATAAATTATGTGGAAAAACATCTAAAAAAATTCACAAATTTAGAAGAAAAAAAAGTTTTTTTAAAAATTTATCCATAGAATTTAAAAATTTTGCCAGTTTTCTACAATGATGCATATAATAAATACGAAATTAACCGTAAGCTCTCTTTTGTTGTGTCTTATTTCTGACTTTCTGGTTGAATTTTCCGTTTTAATGTATTCAGGGACTTATAGTAAAATTTCACGTATAATTTTTTTCGGAACATGTTAACCCTTAAATTCCTGTTTTAATGGTGGTTTTTGCACTTTTTTAAAAGCTGGACAAAAAAGACCCATGCCTTGAGGATTTAGAGGGTTAATATATTCTACAAAAATATTCTCCGTAACTTTCTACATAACTTTGCTGAACACATTTTATACCTAAAATGTAAGGATCACATGGTTTCTTATGACGATTAACAATAAGAATGTGCCAGAGTTGGGAAACTTTAACCCCCCTCAAATGAAATTCAGATATAAACTTTCAAAACGCCGATACACGTGTCTTTTTTTTTTTTGTCTCCTCTATCAAAATTTATTGGTCGGACCTTGTAATTTTGGAAAAAATTTTATTTTGTTGTATAGTTTTTTTCTTGGACGCACAATTCCATTGAAATTTAAAATCGTTTTGAGTTCAATACATAAAAGCCAAACTAAAAAAAAGGTTGAGGCTTTAAATGATCATTTTGCAGTGGTGCCAGTTGCAACCTTTGGCAAAAACAACAATAAAATAATTGCCTATTTCTATGCTCCAAAAAAGGAAAAAAATATTCTTTTGTGACAGTCAATCAGTAGATTTTTTATTCAAATGTTTGAAACAGCACTGTTAAAGTTTGTCTAAAGCAAAAAGTTTGTTTGTTAAAGCAATTTTTTACGCCTTAAAAACAGTTTGCAACTTTTTTCCCCTTATAGATAGTTTTAAAAACGCTTGATGTCTTTTTTACACAAAATGGAGTTTTTTTTTCGTTTTTTTTTTTGTGCGACACCCCAGTGACAGAGCATTTGAAATGACTTTAGTTTAAACAAGAGATGAGACAGACAATAAATAATGCATATATAAAAGTTTAAGATTTTTTGTGGTTAGTTTAACATGAGATTAGGATGAAGAATCACAAGATAGCAACTTTTAATTAAGTGAAAATGTATTCTTGAGCACAAACAAGTTTGAAATGTCAGCAGGACTAAACAAATTTACTATATTTAGAGAATAACAGTCAAAAATAACACCCACAAGAAGTAATAATTCCATTTATTACTCATACGTCTAGATGGCCATTATTGCTACAATTTTATTTTGAAAAGAACATTTATTTTCGCTTAATCTTAAAAATATTCTTAAGTTTATTTTCTGATATACAATTAAGATGTTATGATTCATACATATTTCATTTCCCTAGTACTCATATCTTGTAAATTGAATTTCTTTTATTGTCTTGATTTGATTTTATTTTTTATTGTCCTTCTAATCTTTAATCTCATAATACAATAATAAGACGCCAAACAAGGACTTGTTAATATTATCCGCACATTTATCTTACGAAAAAAAACATAAATTCTGCTCATTTAAGGCAACAAACAGTCCCTTCTTATGTTTAGTGTATACAATTTGACAAAACCATTAAACAATAATAAATAACAATTGTCTAATCTTAATTACTTAAGGAAACCATTAGGGAGCAAATAAAATTGTGGTTAATAAAAAAGAAACCACAACCCAAATGAAAACTAATTTAGTAAAAACATTTAAAAATTTAATTTTTTTCATTTTGTTAAGAAAATTGTATTTCAGAAATTTCTCTAGCATTAAATTCATACAGAAACCTTTTAGAAAATTAGTTTAAACATTTTAAATTCTCAGCCTCTATCAAGCGGATTTTTGTGGCAAAACAATATAAAAAGTGAAATTAAAGCAAAAAATTTTTTTGCCTTCTTTTTTTTGTGTAAAAAAGTGCGGAAAACAAAACATTTTATCGAGATAATTGTAAACAAAGAATTCCCTTTAGAACACGCTGGTTAAGTTGAAACAAACGCTGAAATCTACTCGTAGCACAATAAACAAATGAAACTTCATTTTATGGACTGGCTGTGAAAAAAATGGAAAATCCTTTGGGCTTTTTTTGAATTTGTACTGTAGCAAAAAATAAATATGTACTTGTATAAAATATAGCTACTTCAAAGATTTAAGTTTACTAAACAATTACACCATTTAAAAATGAAAATTTAAATATAAAGAGAAACATTTTATATAGAAAATTTTCTCACATTGCAGAAAATCTTTGTGATTTCTCAAGAGAAAAATACTATCAATTTAAAAATATTTCAAGCGAGAGATATTTGCTATATATTTTATTATCATTCCTCAATAGACATTTTCTATTGAAAATGTGTTTCATTTCTCGAGAGAGTGACATTTTCCGTAGAAATTGCTTCTCTTTTTTCGATAGAGAACAGTTCCATAAAATATCTTTCAGATTTCCGAAGACAGCTACATTTTCTAGAGAAATTTTTTATGTTTTTTCTATGAAAAATGTTTCTAATTTCAAGAGCCATAATTTTTTATATACAAATCCATAGAAAGCTACATTTTCTATAGAAAATGTTTCTCATTTCTCAAAAGACATTTTCTATAGAAAATGTTTCTTGAGAGATAAAAATGTTTTTTATATGAAAAATTTTTGTAATTTCAGGAGAGACAAATTTTTCATATACAATTTTACTTATTTCTCGAGGGAGAGAAATTTTTTAAAAATAATTTTACTAACTTCTTGAGATAAATTTTTCTAGAGATTAATTTTCTATTAAAATTTGCTTCTTATTTCTACAGAAAGTGAAATTTTCTGTAGGAAATTTTTCGCATTTCTAAAGAGATATATTTCTATAGCAAATTGTTCCTTTTTTTCTAGAGAAATTCTTTATGCAAATTTCATAAGTGAGATTTTTTTTTATAAAATATTGGCAGAATGACTTAAAAATGCGGGGTTTTCCTAAATACTTAGCTTTTATTTTGTAACATTTGTACAATTTAAGGCCAAGAAGGAATGAAGCCAATTTCAGAAGCAAAACTTCCCAACCACGTCTTTCTAAATGGCTTTTAACAGGTATTACAACATGTGGCCGAGCGTTTCCATAATGGAATCTTACGTTTTCATGTCTGAGCGTTTTTCGGTCAATGCTCGCTTCAAACGAATCAGTTGCGTTTAGTACAGGTTTCCTGTTATGATCTGGTCAGATTTAATCAGCTCATAACTCTTTTCCTTCCACCAAATACAGAGAATTACTTTAGCACCATAGATATTTGGCTTTGTTGTCGATTCGGCTGGATGGCCGGGCTTCACATACGATCTCTTACGCTTCGGATTATCGTAATGAATCCATTTTTCATCACAAGTAATGATTCGGTGGAAAAATTATTTTATTTTATAGCGTTGAAGCATCATTTCGGACATGTAAAATTGTCTTTCAATGTCTCGGCTTCAGTTCTTATGGTACCCAAATTTCCCTGCTTTTGGATGGATCCTGCTGCTCACAAACGTTATGAAATTGCTGCTTGAGTAGCTCCCACTGATTTTGCAAGCTCTTGTTGAGTTTTACAACAATCTTCATGGAGTTATGCCTCTAGTTCTGGGTCATCAATCTTTTTTGGCAGGCCTGGGCGATCTTTGTCTTCCGTGTCAAAATCACCACTTCTGAACCGCACAAAACATCTCTCGCGCGTTGAAACATTCCCCAAAAGCTTTGGTACGCTTCAGCGGCACTTTTTTCAAAACTTCCCGCATATGACGCTTTGTTGGCATAAAATTCTACATTTTCGAAACAAAAAAAAATCGTGTTTACACAATAAAGTTCAATAAACATATGAGAATAAATGAAAGAAATATACCCTTCAATATGACATATAAGTTATTAAAAATAAAAACTGTGTTCAAAAGATACACCATCTATTATAAATCCCGCATTTTTAAGACATTTTTAAAACTAGATAGGTAGAAAATTTTACTTATTCTTAAGAGAGTGACATTTTCTATAGTTCTTAAGAGACAAATTGTCTATAGAAAATTTAATCTTATTTCTGATAGAGAGAAATTATAAATATATAAATTAATTTTTTCTCATTTCGAAAAAAAAGAAAGAAAATAAAAGAGAGGAGCAGTTTCCTATTCTCCTTTCTCTTCGGTGTAATTTTCATTATAAAATGTTTCTCATTTCTCAAAATTAATAGAAAAGTTTTCTCGAGAGAGAGAAATATTCTATAAAAAAGTTTTATTCATATAATTTGTTAACATTCTATAAAACGAAGCGTTCTGAAACGAAGAAAACTGAGAAAAATGTTTAAAAACTTAAATATTTTCCATACAAAATTTGTATAACGTTTGTCGTTGTGTTTTATAAAATGAGGCCCTTAGTCATTTTTAAATACAGAAACTATCTTATTAGCTTATTTCAAATGTTATTCATTTCTTAACCCTTAAATGCATGATTTTTACTTGCATTTTTCTATAAAGTATCAAATATTTGGTTGATTTTTATTTATTATATTTCCTTTAGCTTTAGAATTTCTTTAGCTGAAACTTTTCGTACTCCATTTGATTTTGTTGAAAGAGAATCTGAATTAGTATAAAGCTTATGTTCGTCTAAAATTAAGTGGAAATGGAATGTAGAAAATTGGCAACAATATGTATTAAAGGGTTAAGACAGAAATTTTCTATAGAGTATTTTTATAACATTGTTTAATAAAGTATCAAAATTATCTAAGCTTTATTGGCAAATGGTGTTTAATAGAGTCTACATTAACTTTCTAGCTAACTTGCATCTAAACATTGTCTGTCTTTTTCTATTTATTTAAAGAAAAACCATATGGATTCCACGAGGGTTACTCTAAAATTCTAAAAAATAATTTCATTTGAATTTTTTGTTATAGACTAAGGACTATTTATATAACAAATTTGTGAAAGGTTATTGTATATGTATAAAAGTTCGTCTGAAACTGAATTTTAAAGGAGTCAAATATTATTTGTTCTTAATTTAAGAAATAAATGTTTTTCCTTTCATATTGCAAAGATTTTTGGCCAAACCCTAGCAGTTGGAACACAAAAAAGATGAGAGAAACCAAATGTTTTTTGTTGTTTTATGTTTAACTACATATTTGTTGTATAAAGAACATTTATGTTTATATTAATGTTCTACATCGCTGGTTATTTTCTTTTACTTTATATTTTTTGTTATTTTGACTTTTGTTGCTTTTCATTTTTTGCTTCTTCAGCGAGCCATAACAAATATGCATTTCAGCTCACCAATACATACAAGGAAACGAAAACTCACACATATAAACATACACATATATACTTAGTTATAACTAATGGTTTTAAAACAAGTAGCAGGAGGAGTCCTTAAAATACAATACAACAGTTTGTGAGTAGAAATACAAAGGATTGTTGTATGTGTATTAGGTTGGCTCTTATTTGACACTTTTTCGATTACACATTTTCCAAAAAAAAAAAAATTCATGTTGACATCTCATCCCTGTAAAACTTGATACCATCAAAAAATCTGAAAAATTCTATGTGTGCAACCGAATCATTCGATTGGCAACAAATTCGGTTGACATCACGAATCTGTTTTATCTGTGTGCTCATAATTTAGTTAAAATTATTTTTAAAAAACATTTCTAGGCTTATTTCCTAATATTTAATTTCAGATTGTTGAACCCATTTAAACCGAAATTAAAAAAATACATTTGTAGTTAAAGAACTAATTTACAAATGACTTTTGAAGTAACTCAAAAATAATGCAGCGATGGACTATTTGTTTTTCATAACATTTGACTACTCTCGATAAGTATTGAGCTATTGGGTGTATGACTTATTCAAAATAAAGGCCATTGTTATCTATGACATTTTCCCATGATTCTGGCAACATATGGATTCCAAATAACTGCTCATCTTTTGAGCAGTGAAGCGTATTCCGAGAGAGCGTTCTGCATGGATCGAAACAAATAATATTCGTACGGGGAACGGTTTGGACTATAAAGCGACTGAGGCAAAACTTCCCAACCACTTCATTCTTAATACTTTTTAACAGGTATTGCAACATGTGGCAGACTGTTTTCATGATGGAATATTACGGTTTCATGTCAGAGTGTTTTTCGGCCAATGCTCGCTTCAAACGAATCAGTTCCGTTCAGTACAGGTTCCCTGTGATGGTCTGATCAGATTTCAGAAGCTCATTTTGCTTCCACTAAATACAGAGGATTTCCTTAGCGCCATGGATATTTGGCTTTGGTATCGATTCGGCTGGTTGGCCGGACTTCACATACGATTTCTTACGCTTCGGATTATCGCAATGGATCCATTTTAATGATTCAGTGCAAAAATGATTTTCTTTTATAGCGTTCAATATCATTTCGAACATCCAAAATCTTCTTCCAAGTTCTCTCGGCTTCAACTCGTATGGTAACCAAACCGCAAACGTTTTGAAATTGCTGCTTGAGTAGCACCCAATGATTTTACAAGCTATTGTTGAGTTTTACAATAATCTTCAGGGAGTTATACCTCCAATTCTTGGTCTTCAAACTTTTTTGGCTGGCCTGGGCGATCTTTGTGTTTCGATGCAAAATCACCATTTGTGAACTGCATAAACCATCTCTCACACGTTGACTTTTTTCAAATTAAAGAAGTAAAGCATATAACGATTCGTTGGTATAAGATTCGACATTTTCGAAGCAGAAATAAACTTTGTTGTTTACACTATAATGTTCAATAACTGACTGAGACTGGAGACCTCACTAAATCATTTAATCGGTAGTAGCGACGGGCGATGTTGTTTTTGTTTTCACATAGTTACTAATACATTCTCAACTCTTAGGTTTTTGACAACTGAGTTAGGTCTTTGACAGCAGAGTTTCCACTCTATGTATATTGTTCTTTGGCTAACTCATTCCTAACTCGAATAGAGAGAGGCATAATCAAAGATACAGCTAACTAATAATGAGCTAACTGTAACTATTGCAGAGCGAGAGAGTTCTGCCATAATCTGAGTACATTACATTGAAAAACTGAAAAGTTTTTAACAAGGAATATGAGCTAGCTTTTGTGAATCATTTCTGATTGATCTAAACTAAGTTTTAAGTTAACTCAAAGACGTATAGTCAAACACTTACATCTTATGTCTAAAGCCACCAATCATGATACAATTTTCAGCATTTCACTTTCAGATGTCGGAGAAAAATTTTAGACCTTGGGAGCATCGAAAATATAAAGCTTGCAAAATAAGAACCATCCTAATGAATATGGATATGTGATTGGGTGTATGAGAAACGTATTTATATAAAACAATATGATATGATACTTTGCATGACACACATACTCCCATAAATGAAAATGCGTTTATTTCCAAGAATTTTAATGTATTTTTTGATACACATGCAGTTATGTTATGTGAGTATGTGAACACATCAGCACATCTTTTAAGTTTCCTTGCTTTATATTTGGTCCTTTTTTTCTGTTTGCTGCTCTTGTTCACATCTTCCAAGCCACAGGAAATTGCTTATGTTTTGTTGTTGCTGTTGTTTTTTTTTATTATTCATATTTTAGCTTTTATATCTTATTGTGTCCTTGTGGTATAAAATACCATACTTGTGCTAGTAGTGTGTTTGTGCAACATACATAAACCCTGCCAGCATTTGGAAGAGACTTTGGGTCAAATACTAGATGTTAAAGAGAACTAAGAGGAAACATTTTAGTGAAAGAAGTAAAGAATAGTTTTAGTGTAAGAAGTAAATCATACGACTCTTCTGAAAGTGTCAAGAAAGTCGAAGAAGTGTCTGCTAAAAGTACCAGGGTGAGTCAAAAATTCCATGGCTTTTTGAGTGAAACACAAGTGTTTGGATAAAAAATTAATGTTTTTTCCACATTGTCTCCTTTGAGCTCAATGCACTTTGTCCAGCCTTCCTCAAAGTATTTTATCCCTTCCAAAAAATAGGATTTTTTTAGGCTGGAATTTTGCCATGAAATCTGCACATGGGTGTACCCTTTTGTGCACCCGATTGTGAGCAGACCCGGCAGCCATCATGAGGAAAGCTTTCACATACCCAAGTGATCATTCAAAATTGAAAACACTGAGCCATGTGAGATGCCAATGGATCCACAATCTGTAGCACTTTCAAACTTCAATCAGTCGGCATCTTCCGTGCTTGTACGGCCTCAACGAAATTCTGTAAACCACTTTTTTACCATTGAAATTGATGGTGCAGACTTCCCATAGTATTTATCAAGCTTAACCTTTATTTGACTGATGGTTGTCCCGCAAAAAATAATGTTAAATGAGCAGACGAAATTCACTTCCTTCCAATTTTTCCTCTAGTCACGAGGTAGTCTGCTATCAATGGCTGTCAAACATAAACATTCATTTAATAGCCGAGAAATTTAAAAAGTCGCGGACTTATTCGTCACCTCTATAAGTCACTAAAAAGTATAACCTTAGTTGGATGACTGAAGTTGCACACTTCCTCCCGACTGGTGTTACTACATCGATCAGAATACGATTTCATCCGTGACAGATTATGACGTTACGAGGAAGAATCTTCTACAATAGAAAATGTTGCCAGTGGTTATTCTAGCAATTTCTGGTAGTAATGAAGAAGAATCGGAAGATTAATGAACAATGCTAAGTAACTTGTTGTTTCAAAATTTAAAAAAGAAACTTCTTCGACTTTCTTGACACTTCCAGAGGAGTCGTATACGTTACTTCTAGAAGTCACTATACAGTTTCCTCTTAGGTGTATGATTGTAGTTGCACATTTCTTCCCGACTGGTGTCACTACCTCGATCAGAATACGATTTCATCAGCTACGAATTATGTCTGTACGAGCCAAAAACTTCTACGATGGAAAATTCTGGTAGGGAGAAGAAGTAGTAATCGGAAGATAAATGTTTCAAAATTTGAAAAGAAACTTCTTCGACTTTCTTCACACTTCCAGAAGAGTCGTCTACGTTACTTCTAAAAGTCACTAGAAAGTTTCTCCTTAGTTATAGGATTGTAGTTGAACACTTCCTCCCGACTGGTGTTACTACCTCGATCAGAATACGATTTCATCCGAGTCGTATTCGTTACTTCTAGAAGTCACTAAAAAGTTTCTCTTTAGGATGGTAGTTGCATATTTCTTCCCGAATGGTGTCATTACCTCGATCAGAATATGATTTCATCCATGACGAATACTGGCAGGGAAGCACCATATTGTATTTTTATTTTATACAAAAATACTTTTTAGTAGATTTCCTTACTTTGCTTGCAGTTTTTTTATTTTCTTTATTCTCTTATTTGTTTCTTGAGTGTTGCCAACAGTATACACAGCAGCAACAACATTATTGTTGTCTTATTTTAATAATTTTAACAGCAAATTTGTTTGACTCAAAAGATGATGAGCAAAGCAACAAAAAAAATAAAAACCCTGGAAAAACTAAAAGAAAGAAAAACTTTTTTTCCTTGTTGCTGTCAGCATGCATTCGTTTCGTTTCTTTGTTGTGTGTTTCATATTATTCAAAATCAAATGAGAGTAAGAGTCCTTTTTTGTATGATATTATAGCTGGCTGTTGTTTCTCTTGTGCTTATTTTTTAGTATTATTATATTTAGTCATTTTCTTAATAGTCTTTCAAATTTACACACAAAAAAAAAAAATAAAGAAAGAATGAATGAAAATCCCAAGTATATTTAGGTATATGTATGTGAGTTTGTTGCTCAACACTTTATGGTTATTCAAAAAGTTTTTTCAAAACTTTTTTTTTGTTCATATTTTTCAACTACCACTACAATACAACTCATACTCTTCGTTTACTACTGCTATTGGTTGTTCTTTATTCAATGTTATTTATTTAGAGCAATATCTAGACATTTAAAATTCATACAATATGTTTAAACTATTTTTAACTTTTTTTCTTTCTACCAATTTCATTTCTATACTTTTTTTACTTTGTCGAAATCTAACAGCATGAAAGTGTCCAAAAAAAAAGTTTTTTAAGACATGAACAAGACATTGTTGAAAAGTTTTAAAGTTCAGTTTTAGTTGTTGTGTTCTTATTGTCAGAGTGAGGGGTATAGAATAAGAAAATCTTGGGATTATTGTATATATGTATGTACCTTGTTGTTAAAGGTTAAACGTTTCAGGATGCTTGTTAAACACCACTCTATATGACACCCATAAAGAGGGGAGAGAGAGGTTTGCATTTTAAATACATCCATATAATTGGCATACTTTTTGGGACTTTAAATATATTTCAACATTTCTGCAAGTGACATGTGTATAACAAGTTTTTATGCTAGAAAATATTCTTTAAACGAGTGTTTTCAAAAATTAGCTGATTGTCAGTAATAACAAAAAAATTTTAACATTATTAACAGTTGTTTTTTGTTGGCACGGATCAGTCGGACCGATATACAGAGAAAACAACTTTAAAATCAATTTTCGCATTCGATTCAAGTGTTTAGTTCAAGCTATACATTTTAAATATCTGATAATAACAAAATCATCTTCTATGTTCTGTGTACAAAGTTTCAAGGTCAAATAAAATCTGTTTTGGCTAAACTTGAACTTGGAGATGTTCAATCCAACTGCTGTCCGCTTTCAGATGAATCCTCCCTATACCACTATATAAGCATATCAAATTGAAAATTGATTGTAAAGCTTTCAGCATCTACAAATCCAATTCGATTGGCTAAACTTGATCTTTTAGATGTTAAATCCAACTGCTGTCCGCTTTCAGGTGAATACTCCCTAATGTATTATCCTATACATGTCAGTCTACACCTCCGCCCCTATATTGATATTAAAAGGCGACTACTCTTATAAGTTTACTGAATTTCAACTATCTAGGTCTTCGTTTTTTATACCCTTCACCATGAGTGGCAAGCACAAAGTATTTGATATATCCATGTTCGTCAGTATGTTGAAATCAACTTTTCGTAGACCCCAAATAACTAACAATCATGATTGATACATCAATATATCGGGAATTCTCCCGGCTCAGTTGCTATAAAAAAAATCGGCCCACAAATGGCCGAGATATAAGAAAAACAAGTAAGAAAGTATGGTCGGTCAAGCCCGACCATATAATACCCTACACTAAGTAAAAGAGCAAAAAAATTTTTCTTTTAAAATTTCAATAATCTATATTTTTGAGTGATTTTTGGAAGTGGGGTTATATGGGGGCTATGACCAATTATGGACCGATCACCATGAAATTAGGTCATGTGATTTATGTCTATATTAAAGTTAACTATGTTGAATTTTGTGTGTTTACCAACATTTTTAAGCGATTTATGCACGTTAAAGTGATTTTCGGAAGCGGGTCTATATGGGAGCTATGACTAATTATGGACCGATCGTAACAAAATTTGGTGACATGAATTTTGTGAATATAAAACTTATTTGGAGCGGAATTTGTGGAGATACATATATAAATTAAACATTTATGACCGATAAAGTCCAATTTCGGGAGGACATTCGTATGGGGGCTAGGTGAAATAGTGGACCGATTTCAGCCAGTTTCAATAGGCTTGGTCCTTGAGCCGAAAAAATAATATGTACCAAATTTGATCGAAATATCTTCAAAATTGCGACCTGTACTCTGCGCACAAGGTTTACATGGACAGCCAGCCAGCCAGCCAACCAGACGGACGGACGGACGGACGGACATCGCTTAATCGACTCAGAAAGTGATTCTAAGTCGACTGGTATACTTTAAGGTGGGTGTTAGACTAATATTTTTGGGCGTTACAAACATCTGCACAAACGCATAATACCCTCCCCACTATGGTGGTGTAGGGTATAAAAACCGGGATAACCTCGATTTTTGGCCTATTTTTGATCTATATCTGAATTACTAAGTCATTAATATAAACAATATGGATATCTACTCATAGATATTTCAAAGTCCATTGCAAACAAATTTAAAAAAAAAATGATGTCGGTAATAATTTCTCTCGATTTATATCGAGTTTTCTCAGAGATCGCACTATACGAGTTGTTATAGATGGAATTTCATCAAACGAGTTCAAGATCAATTCAGGGGTACCGCAAGGCTCCGTCCTTTCTCCTACTCTATTTCTTATCTTTATAAACGACCTTCTACGTCAAACTTCCAACCCTATCTACTCTTTTGCAGATGACAGCAACATTTGCCAATCATATGCATTCAATTATATACCAAGCCTGTCGGAGATTGGGGCAATGAGGCAAAACATGAATGATACACTCAACCAAGATCTTGTGACAATCTCTGAATGGAGTTGTGCGAATCGTGTCGATTTCAATGCAAGACTCAATGTTGTATGTTAACTCACAAACGCACAACAGATCATGTTGCTCCATCTGTTTTTATGGGTGGTGTAAATATTAAGGAATCAGAAGCTCTTGATGTTCTAGGCATGAGTATTCAGTGCGATGTCCGCTGGACAAAACACATCTTTCGAGTGTCGAAAAAAGCATTCAAGTGCCTTGGTTTTCTAAAACGGTGTAAGAAATACTTCACTCTGATCTCCTTACTATTTACACCACTTATATCCGACCTAAAATATAATACAACTCTCATGTGTGGGCCGGTGCTACGAAGTCTATTTTGTTGTGTTTCACTGTTCTACCGATACTACAATGGTATGTGCTCTGCTGAAATTAGGGAACTTGTTCCCGGAACCCGTAGTTTTTTACGCAACACACGCTCTTCGGCAAGGGCACATCAATTCTTTGTCGACTGGACAGTGGATCGCACAATCCATTACAGGGAAAATTCGTTCTTTAGCCGTACTGTCCGTACGTGGAATAAGCTTCCTCCTGAAGTCTTTCCTGTCACTTTTAATATATGAAAATTCAAATCAAATGTCTACAAACACTACTCCCTCTATCCTTCCTCCCATAACCTATTTTCCTAGTTCCAACACAATGCTTTGCATGAGTAGGGATCATCCCCTGAGTGCTGGTCCAAGAAAAAAAAATTTAGTTAATTGATACTGCCATTCCTGTCTTCGAAAATATTTCTTTAATAATTGTTTTCTTTGGCACAATATCGTACCGTTGCATACTGACAATAAGCAGGCTAGGTCAGACTGAAACGAGGGTTTTGATGTGCGAAATCTTACAAATTGTAAGTATTCTTCGCTATCAAATTCATTATTTCAAGGAACGTCTTAATTTTCACCCACAGGAACAAATTGCTTGCCAATTTCAGTTTACAATGATCTGGGGCAACAGCACTACTACATGCTGTACAAAAGTCTTGTATCACCAAATTGATCTTTATAAAATTTTAGTCCATTATGCTCTTTGACATTCTGAACAAAGCTCTCGGAACTTCTATAAATACTATTATTTCCTCTACAAAAGAAGTTTGAATACACTTGCTCTAACCTATACAATTACCATCACATCATTAATATTTGCCTGCGGCTGTCAAAGGGTTAAGTCATATAGTTTAATTATTGCTCTAGTTGGACTATTATCCGACATTAAACCATTTCAATTGAAATTAAGCTTCTTAATAAAAATGTTATTCCAAAAAGTTACTAAAATTAAATATCAAATACCTATTTAAGCAAAATAACAAACAAACAGCACTTGAATGTTTAGAAAGGAAGATAAACAAAAAAGTAAATCTTTGTAATTTTAATAAAGTTTAATTAACTATCTAATATTTGAGGTATGTCGACACAACACCTCACCTTAATAACCTTTATCATAAATGAAAACACTCTCATACGCTTACATGCACACACAACCAAAAACAAACAATGTAAAACATTTACAAGTATGAGAAAAAAGGGCAGAAAAACATTCTGTATGGAGCAGGCAGACAAAATATTACGTACAATTAAACATTTTCGGGTACAATTGCAAATTAAAAAGCACCATGAATAAGTTTACTTAAAAAACTTATACAACTTAAGCCAAGATTTTGCACTGGGAAGGGTTTGCGATCTGATTTCTGTATGCAAACATGCAGTATTTGATTCGTTATGAACGGCGAAAAGTACTTTCAGCACAATAACACCGAACCTCAAAAAGTACACACTTACAATTTGTACAGCTACAAATTTTCATTTCACAAACCTGATGATAGAATATAACAAATTAAAGTGTAAAACTGCTATAACAAGCAGTGATAACAGCAGCCAAACTGAGAGGACGAGTAACACAAACCACAATTACCAACACTTAAACTATGCAACACAACAAGCCCACAGAAATGGGCAAATGAATGAGAGAATGTTTGGCAACTACTGGGAAGGAGACAACTAAAAGTTGTATGAGTGTAAAGCTTTTCTTCCTTTTTTTTGTTTGTTTTTGAGGTTTGTTACACTTTGTAGTAGTGAAATAAAATACATGCATAGCATATTTACAAGCACTCTAACTCACCTAACTATTTACTAGTGGTACATGGATAAAAGCACTTTTATGTTTAAAACACCTACTCATACTCTCAACAAAAGGTTGAACGCAAAAAAAAAACTCCTGCAACAGACAAACACTTTCACCAGTCTTAACATCAACACAAATGCAAAATAATGCACAGCAATGCTTGTATTTAAATGAAAAATGTTAGCCCCTAGGGCTAAACATGCTACAAAATGCAATATTTACAGAAAGAAGGAGATAAACAGAGAGTATATGAGAAATTTTGAGATTTAATTTTTCCATATTTAATTAAAATTAATAAATAACTAACTATTTTTCTTTTTAAAAAAAAAAAAATGTAAATCTGGTAGATATTTGGACCAGGCGGTGCTAAAGATGAAGATTATGATGATCCTCCGGTAACGTTGTTAAGAGGACCTCCAGGTCCACCTGGAAACCCCGGCAAGGATGGTCGCGATGGCAGAGACGGTTTGAAGGGTGATGCTGGTGAACCCGGTGAGCCCGGCTCGTTAGGTCCCCGTGGTTTGGATGGTTTACCAGGCGAGCCTGGCATAGAAGGACCTCCTGGTTTACCCGGCTATCAAGGACCTCCCGGTGAAAAAGGTGATCGAGGAGATATTGGTCCTCCTGGTCTAATGGGTCCTCCAGGTTTACCCGGACCCCCAGGATATCCAGGTGTTAAGGGTGACAAGGGAGATCGTGGTGACTCAGTGAGTATTTAATTAAATTTGAATATTACGTGTAGAAAGATTTTTGATTAGTCCTTTCACTAGAAGTACAGAAAAATGCGTAGACGTCAAGATCAAGATGGTATGTCAGATGCTCCACATATGCCCACTATTGAATATGTAAGTAAATTGGATGAGCAAACACGGTGGAAAAGTGTATTAAATTTTGTTTTAAATTTTAGCTTTATGGTCCTCCTGGACCTCCTGGTCCCATGGGTCCTCCTGGCCATCCTGGTCAGACAGGCGAAAGAGGATTAGATGGTCGTAAGGGAGATACTGGCGAGAAGGGACTAAAGGGTGATCAAGGACCAATGGGTTTACCGGTGAGTTTCAAATATTTTACACTATTTTTACAATTATCTTTCGAATAAGAAGTAAACTGAAAAGTACGTTGAAAAACATGTTTCAATTAGGTGTAGGACCCAACAATAAGCTTTATATCTAAGGCGTTTAGAAATATAGAATAAAAAAGTCTTCTACTTTAGTTTTTACCAGGGCTTGCTGTCACATTTGTCCAATTATATCATAACTTTTGGATATTTATTAGAATACACTTCTAATTGATTATAAATATACATTTGGTCGATTCACAAGGTTTCCTATCATGTCATATTGTCATGATGTTCTAATATTTCACGAATCTGTGGCTCCTCAATACAGAATTTTTTATTAAAAATCTGGAAAATATCTTGAAAATTATTTTATTTTTCATAACAAACTATTCCATCTTCAAATATTAATGTTTCTAAAAATGGGCGTGTCTGGCACTTAGACCCGCACAGTTTTTATATCAACAAAATGGAGGTCAAAAGCTGTATATAGTTGTATATCAATTTTTGATTTTTAAAGTTTAATTTTTGTCTCGCTAGATTGGCCACAAAAAAAATCGTGCGAATTTGCATGCTTTATACATTTTTTATTTATATCAAAAATGTGTTCTTTCAAATCGAATTTCACAATAACCCCCAGTTCAGCAGCTAAACATTACATTTAAATAGTTAAAAGATAAAAATCGTAAATGCTGCCTTGTACTGATATTTGGCGTTATCTATTCAAATTATATTTGCAAACTATTAGCCATGGTCCTGCAACTAATATCATTTTCTATTCCCTTAGGGTCCTATGGGTATGCGCGGTGATTCTGGACCTATGGGTCCTTCCGGCAAAGCTGGTTTACCGGTAAGTAGATAAAACTACAATATTCCCTTTAATAGACATAAACTCGGCTTTGGCAATATTAAACAAAAATATAACCTACAAAATTTGTTGTATTTAACTTCAAACAAACTAATAGTTAACTTAGATGTGACTAATATCGTAAAATATTTTTGTTATTTTTTTCTCTGTCTTTTCTAACAGGTGTGGGGCAACTACTAATCCTAATAAAAACTTAAATTAATAATAAACTTATAACAAACAAAGCAAAGCAAACAAATTAACCCTTTAAATACAAAACAAACACACAAATATCTTAAAAAGAAAACACACTAGCACTTAACGCTACAAACGCAAAAACAAAAGAAAACACTTTGAAAAGCAAAGTGTTGGCTAAAAAAAAGAAACAAATTTTAAATTACAAAAATAATTCAAAACGAAATCAAAATTTCCTCATAAATTTCATCATCAAAAAAAAAACAAACAAACAAAAACCAGCAACTTCATAATTAAAACAAATTTATAAATAAAACCTACTTAAATGCATCTATATATAAATATAAACACATAAATAACATTTTCTTCTTTCATTAATTGAATCAAAAAAACAAACAAATTAAACAAACATTTAACATTATTTTGAAAATATGCCAGAAATTGTATTTAACATGTAAACCAAACACAAACCCACTAGCAAAAAACTATGTTTAATTTATTTGTAATTTATAAATGAACAAATTACTATAAAAAATACTTAATCAAACAGCTTTGAATGTATGTTAACCTCCCTACTTAATACATATAATTATCATTAAACAAAAAAACGACGAAAGTTTAAAGTTCAAATTTCAAACCCAATCATATCAATTAATTAAAAGAAACCAAAAAAGGATTTAAAATCAAACGTTTAACCAACCAACCCTCCCCATTTTCCCTTTAAAACCACAAAACCAAAAAAAAAAGATAAATTTGTAATTAAATGTAATATAAAGAAGAAGTAGTATGTTGTGTCTTTAAATTTAATGATTCTAGGACTTTTAATGAATTGATGACAGGTTTCCTAATCTTCTTGGAACCTATTCGAATAGCTTCAACATACACTTGGAATATTCTGCCCACACAGTATAGTTGTATTAAAGTTTCCATTCGTTTCAAGACAACAAAGATTTTAAAAAATGTATTTATAGGGCAGCCCTCAACCAGATAATCAAGATATTCTAAATCCGATATCTCCAATAAATATAAATAACCCAGCATTATAGCATGTACTCAATGTATCCCTTATAGACGGTAATTGTCACTAATATCTGAATACTTAACTGACTTCAATATATAAATTTTGGGCTATTTGACACGTATGTGTTCTTAGTAGTGCAGTGTGAATTTTGGTTACTTTATACATCCCTTGTAATCTAGCATGCAGACAATTGCCACTTAAGTGTCTCTAAGTAATCTAAAGTGTAGTCACTTTAAATGTTAATTCTGTATTGCATTTTTTATGATATTGATATAATTCACATACAGTTCAGTTTCTTTTTGCTTAAGTATACTGACATCCCATGTACCCAGCATGAAGTAAATTGTCACTTTAGTGTCTCTAAGTAACCTAGAGTGTAGTCACTTAAGTTTATTTTGTACTTCACTTTAGAAAGTAGTTATTTTACCCACCAGCAGTAATTGGATTGGAGAGTTGCCGGAGGAAGGTTTGTTTACATGCAATCGGTTATTGGTTACTCATAGATATCTTTTTAACAGATAATTGAGGTCAATTAGCATCCGTACATGTTAAGATACCTAGTAATGTGGCTGACCAAGTAACCATTTAGGTAGCTAGTAAGTTTACTGACTCTATGTAACCGGTATGTGAATCCAATGCATTGACTACTTTGGACCAACTTTTAGACAGTCTCATTGTAATCCAAAAGAGTCAATTAACAACCTGCCTAGGACATGCACGTGTTAAAATAAATAATCACGTAGCTAGTTATATAACTAGTTGTCACCCTAAATGATAAGTAAAATCACTAGTTCGGTACAGTCTCCTGGAACTTCTGGGGACTGCAGCCTGGGTCAGAGAGTACAAGGGGTTCCCTGCAGTCCCCTCTGCTTGTACATAATTGGTTATTCCTGTAAAGGATCTTCTTCATTAGTATTCTATGAATTTTTCCCCCGCAATACCAAAGCCTCAACCTACAATATTGCATAACACGCTGGTAATTATGTTTGCTAGATACTTTCAACCAATTTCTTAACTGCCAAATGCCACTTAATTCTGAACTTTTTTATAGTTAACATTGCCTGACTAATTTTGATAAATTTTCCTATATTGATCGCAATACCACGGTTTTGAGGTGTAATATCTTTCAAAATTTTAAACATTTTTTAAATCGTTTCATAAAATCGTCAACTCGTATTCCTATATGAAATCAGAAAAAATCAAGAAACGCTTTGAATTGCATTAGATCAATGCTTAAAAGATCTTAATAGGAAAACAATTTTCCACAAGATCGTTAAAAAAGGCAAAGCATTCAGATTGTGCTTAAGTAAAAGTATTCTTACTCAAATAGCAATGAATTTGGTGATTTGTTCGATTTTTGTGCTTTATTCGATATTTTTTAATCGACAGGAAATCTTCTGAAACAAGATCATCCTCAGTCTTTAAAACATTTTTTTAAAACTAATTTTGAAGACACAAAATACAACATTTTCTTAAAAAAATATTACTTTAAACTAAGCGTTCTATGGCTGCTTGACAAATGGAAAGATTTTGTTCAAATCAAATATATAATTATTGATAAAAACAAAGAAGAAAAAAAACACAAAATTTAGGTACCGTCCATGGGCTTTGACTTAAATATTATAAATCAACAAAAGGAAAAAATGCCAAAGCTTCAAAATAATAAAACAATACAAAAAACATTCAAAGAAACCAATAAATAACAAAAAAGCTAATAATGTACAATAAAATTTAAATTAAAACATATGAATATAATAAAACAAAACACACAAAAAAAAACAGTGGTGAAAAAAACATTTAATAAAATTAATAATTGAATATTAAAAAAGGACAAAAAAAATTGGATTTTACATAAAATATTTTACCACTGCTGATTAAATAAACAAATAAATACATAATTAGTTAGATAGGTGTATGATAATATGCAGAAAATAACAAATTTTTAATTTTATGAATTAAAATAACAATAAATAATAATAAAATTAATATAATTAAAGTAAATAAATAAAAGCATATTTTAAAAACCAAATATTGAATGTGTGTAACAAACTACAAATAAACCAAAATTATGGGTTTCACAATTAACAAAAAATTAAATAGAAATTAAACAAAAGTTAATTTAAAGCATTAAATAAACATAGTTATGAAACGGAAATAATTAAAGCAAACGCTATATATATAATATGAACAAAATATTTAAAAAACAATAAAATTTATGAAGAAAAAAATGACAGAAGTTAAAGAAGTTAAAATTCAAAAAAAATAAAAAAAAAATATACGCAACTGTAAATTTGTAACAAATATAAATAATTGAATATAAAAAAGTTTCCTTCCATTTTTTCCTCTATTTCTTAAATACCTTACAAATACATATTTACCTAACTAACTATATATACATAAAAACCTAAAATCTATATAAATATGAACAACCTAAATAAGTTCTTATATTAAATGTCAATTTTGTTCAATTAAAATATATATACAAATGAAGAGAAAAATAAAACAATAATGAATTTAAACTCATATTTAACTTTAACAAACATTTTGAACAGCATGTCAATTTCATTTATGTAAATAGTTATTAAATTCATACCAAATTGTATTTATTTTAATTTCCATCTAAACTTTAACTTTACTTAATTGACTTAAACTATTTCAATTTAATAAATTTTATATACTATACATGAACTCTATGAATTTCCCTTAACACTTACTTACAACTACATATATTTATGCTTTTATAACTTTTACTAAACGATTATGACGAAATTATATTTTAAACTATTGACTCTCTGTATTTCTCTCTCTATATATATATATAAATACTTTAAGTATTTCATAAGATAGTTAAATAATAAACAAATATTAAATAATACTAATAAGAAAATAATTAATAAGCTAAAATTGCAGAATACTTATATAATTACACTAGTCCATTGACAAGGATATTTTTGTAGAATTTTAAAGTATTTAAAATGAATTATAGCTATATAGCAAGTTCTTACGAGTAATTATAAAACGACTAGTTGCAGATCTTAAAGGATCGCAAGTTTTAATTCTTTGTAGCCTTCTTATATGTCATTTTGAAGGCTACATATCTTGTCATTTATTCTCACTTAGTTATTGAACATTATAGTGTAAACAACATAGATATTTTGTTGCTTCGAAAATGTCGAAATTTGTTCCAACTTCAACTTCTTTAATTTGAAAAAAGTGCCGATGAAGCACACCAATTGTTCACCAAATCTTATGTGTTCAGTTCATAAGTGGTGATTTTGACACGGAAGACAAATATCGCCCAGGCCCAGTTTGAAGACCAATAATTGGAGGCTTTACTCCATGAATATCGTTGTAAAACACAACAAGAGCTTGCAAAATCTTCACTGTTTGTTTCGATCGATGTAGAACGATCACTCTGGGATACGCTTCACTTGAGCACAGAGTATCCGATATTGGCTTGATTCGTTCTTGGCCTCAAAAGATGAGAAGTTCTTTTGACTCGGAATCCATATGTTGCCAGAAAGATGGGAAAAGCTAACAATGGCCAATCAAATATATTCAAAATAAAAGCTAAAGCGTTGAAAAAATTTAATATTTTTAAGTCATACACTAATTCTTTGAAAAATCTCGCAGGTGCTGTAATGATTTGGATTTTGTCGTTAGTACTCAACTTGGTTTTAAATATTGATATTTAAGTTTAGCTTGACAGACTAAAATTTCTTCTATAAAACATGTCGCCAAATCAAGTCCTACTTCAGAAACCTATAATCGATTGCTTATATCAATTAATTATATAGATTTTGAAAAGTATTCCCAGAAATTCTGGATAGTGTAATTATTACTGTTATCTGCCAAGTAATATTAATTTTAAAATAAAATCTATGTACATTGTATTTATAATTGTTAATATTTAATAAAACAAAAAAAAAACTCTAAAATTTTCAAATTTAAAAATAAATTCTCCCTCCTTTCTATCCTCTATATATAAACAAAATATTTCAAGATTTACTATATAAATATATAAAACTATATAATTATAAATGTACTTTACTCATGATTTTCATTTTAAATATCATTTTTTGCAACAATAAAAAATAGTAATTACAACTATTCAAAAGTTATTATGGTAAAAAAAACGAGAATGATTATTTTAATTTAAAAAACGTGCTCTGCAAAGCATATTTACAAAATATATAAATAAATGCATATATTACATACAAGAAAAATAAAACAAAAATCTCATGGAATGTAATTTGTAATTGTATGAATGGAATTGCTAAGTAAGGGAGTAGGAAATATGAAATATTAACTATAAAGTATTACAACTTTAATGTGTATTTAAATAAAGAATGAACAGATGTCAAATAACACAAAACAAACGTGAACAATTATAAAAAAAAAGAAAAAATATTATTGTGAATATGTTTCTTCTTTTTTTTAGTATTAAATGTAAAACATTTCATATATATTATTTTATATTAAGGATTTAGTATGTTTTTTCATCCTTAGTTAAAGAAATGATATATAAAACAAAGAAACAAAATAATAAAAAAAGAGTTACTTTTATGTATGCATTATTCAATAAAGTGATGAGTTTTTTACAGAAAGATTAAAAAATATAAAAATAGATGTTTTTTTATAAAGAAAATTGGTTTTGGAAATATATTCATTTGGGGAAAATTTTTTTTAAATAATCTTTTATTATTTAGCCCTGGATTTATGATTAACTAACTTTAGATACATTGCCTGATTTTTAGTTTATGTTAATAATTTTTTAATAATTACATTGCTTGCTTAATTTATTTTAATATATTTATTTGCTTACTTTTATATTATTTCTTAAATAATTTATAATTTTGAAATGTTTGTTTATAATTTTTTTCTTTTTATTTCTATTTACCCCCCTTTTAGGGACCACCTGGTTTGGATGGCATGAAGGTAAGTTGTAGCTGAAATGTGTAAATTTAAATTTTAAAATTATATTAAATTATTATATTATTTACAGGGAGCTCAGGGAGAAACTGGTTTAAAGGGTGAAAGAGGAGATCCTGGTCTACCGGTAAGTAGCTAGATGCCTGAATTTCCAAAAAAGAAACATATTAGTATTACTTAAGTAATTTATTAATCAATACAGCATGTTAATGGTTTTTATATTTCTTTCTCACTCTTTCTTATTTCTTTGATTTGTTTTACTATTTGACAACACCTTATTCTACTATTACAAACAATTATCTAAAAAAAAAACCTATTGATACATACTAACTGAATATGTAAATGTTATATAACTGTGTGTGTCTTTACCTAAACTGTACCTATATGAAATTTAAACCAAAGGGTACTGATGGTATACCCGGTCAAGAAGGTCCTAGAGGTGAAAAAGGTTCTAGAGGTGATCCAGGACCACCGGGCAAGAGAGGACGTAAAGGTGATCGTGGTGATAAAGGTGAACAGGGAGTGCCGGGATTAGATGCTCCCTGTCCCTTGGGATCCGATGGTTTACCATTACCAGGCTGTGGTTGGCGGCCACCAAAGGTTAGCATGTTTTAAAAAAAAAACAATAACAAAATTGGTTTATTTAAATAAAAATTGTCTTAATTGGATTTGGTTAAAATATAAGCATGCTTTTCCAAAAAAAAAATAATAATTAACGCTTTTAAACTAGTACTAACAGTAGATTTTTCTAACGATTTTTATAATATTTAGGAACCGGTTATTTCAACTCCGGTCCATAAAGATTATTTACCCGATGTTACGGGTCCCGAAAGTAACAATGCCAGCGACTACGAACAAGAAGACGAAGATGAGGAACAAAATGAAAACGAAGATGAATACGATGAATATCAAGATAATTTACACAATGATTAAGGCAACCTAAAACACACATTTAACAAACAAAATGAAACGAAAGAAAGAAAATCTAAAAAGTGCTAAAAGCCTTTTTAAAAACCTTTTAATAATAACAAACAGAAACAAATTTAATGCACTATACACACACACACATTCGACAGAACAACGCTCGATTGCCTTGTAACTATGGCTATTAAACCATTAGCACCTGCCATTTTACATACTTACACCTTTTACTAAGGAAGGTGACATTTGTAATTAACAACATATGTAACATTCTTCAAAATTGAAAAGTGTTTACTTTCACTCTAATGGATTTCAAAAGATGCTGACAGCAAGCAATTATGATGTAATTTACACTATGTAGTCTAACACTAAATGTACACACACACACTCAACTTTAAAGTAGTTTTACTAATATTTAAATTAAATATTAAATAATGTTATTCACTAAACGCTAAACAATTAAAACACCAGAGCACCTACAAAGACGCTTTTTTGCAACAAAATTTTATTGGTGGCGGCTGTTATCATGCTTAAAATACTTCTAATTTGTTTATTTTGGTGGCAGTAAATGTTCTAATTCTAACAGTAAAGTATTTATTAATCATTTTTGTATTTTGCTTTATGAAGAAGGGTAACAAGGAAAATATTAGAATAATTATCGAAAATGTGTCTATGATTAGGTTATATTTAAGTCATTTTGTTTAGGGGTTTCCAATGAATTATTTTGATTAACGCAAATATAGCGTGACTGACAACGAGTAGCATCGAGTAAACATTATGAACTCATGGAGTTCATAATAAATATCTAGCTTAAACAATCTGTCAGATTCAAGTAGAAAAATAATTATAAATAGGGCAATAATGTAATTGTAAAAGATTTATAATTACAGCATTGCTCTATAAGCTTGAATAATTTGATGGTTTAGATATGCATAGGCTTTATTATTAATACATTTCCAAGCTGATGTCTAAATTAAAATGTGGGCTATAGATCAATACGTGAAGATAAATGCGTCAGTTAATATAGAATTTAAATGTAACAAATATGTTTTTTATGATAAAATTATTGAACTTTATGGGAAGAAATCAATAAATTTGAATTTTTCAGACAAATCGAAAATATTATGAAATTTCCAAGAATCCGATCACCAGGAGTTTGAAAACAGCCTATGACTAGTAGATTCCAAAACTACACTTTGTCATAAAAACTCTATGATTTGATATAAAGTGTGTTTTTTTAAACCCATTAGAACTTTCGAAAGGGTTAACTGTCAAACGAGCTGTCATTCTGCGATCACTTATTGACATTTATGATCAGTATACTCTGGCAAATCATCATGAATGGTGTGACGCTTAAACAACGCTACCAAATTTACTTTGAAAATCAGTCAGCGATTCGTGCAACTGATGGACGACTGCTTTATTAGCGATGAAGTTAATTTTTGGCTTAACGGGTTTGTTAATAAACAAAATTGCCGCATATGCAGTGAGATCAATCCACAACAGACCCAGAACAGAAAATCATTACCGCACCTTGATCAATGATTTTATTGTTTGAAAAAAATGGATCATATTGATCCGGGCAAGTTGTGCTTTCAATGGGATGGCACAACGTCTCACATGGCGATCGCAACCATCGATTTATTTCGAGAAATGGACCTGTGAATTGGTCTCCGAAGAACTTTAATCCATCAAACACCATTTACCGACATGTAGCCCCATACCAAGACCGATCCACTGCCATGTTTGACATTAAAAAGCCAAAGCAGAATTAGGTTTTCTCCATACTTTAAATATACCATCATAACCGAAAATATAAATGTTTCATTGATTTGTTTCCTTTCTGATATGAGCTGCTGAAATCGAACGCAACTGATTCGTTTGAAGCAAGAAAAAAACGCAAAGAACATGTGGCCAGACATGAAACCGTAATATTCCATCATGACATCACTCATCCAAATGTTGCAATACCTATTAATAAGTGTTTAGAACAAAGTTTTTGAGAGGTTTTATAGTCCAGACCATGCATCGTCCGACAACTATTTGTTTCCATCGATGCAGAACGCGCTCTGTGTTATAGGATTCACTTCAGAACAGAATATCTTGATTCGTTCTTAGCCTCAAAAGTTGAGCAGTTATTTTGGCTAGGAAACCTATCATCCCAATTATGAAAAAAAAATTCCCCGGGAGTTTTTTCCCTTTTCTTTTTTTTATCATTGAATTTGAATAGGAAAAATGAGAAAAGGGAAAAAACTCCCGGGAAATTTTTTTTCATAATTAGGCTGTATGTTGCCAGAAATATGGGTAAAGATCATAGCTAACAATGGTCTTTGAATAATTTAATATTTACAAATATTTCAAAATAAAAGCTAAAAAATTTAAAAAAAATTTGATCTAATCCGGTAGAAAAATAAACAATATTAAGCAAAAAATTACACAACAGGAGCTATATTTTCCAGTTACCCTTCTTTTTTCTAAAAATCTATATGTGCTTTCCAAATTGAAAATGAAAAAATTAATAAATTTATGTTAATTAACAAATAATTCTTTTACAGGATAATTGGCAAGAATGGCTTAGGAATGAAATTAAAGTAGTAGTCAAAACTTTGCCAAAAAATGGTCGCCGGTAGATGATGTTGTTGTCTTATAGCCCATCCCCCCGATATACAAAACTCCCTTAAAGCTTTCCTATGTAGCTTATGGTAGTTAATTATGAAATTTTTAAAATGCAGCATTAAAAAGCCCTCAAAATAATTAATAAATCTTTGCAATATTTTCTAATAATATAAATATACTCTAATATTTTAACTAATATACAATATATATAATTTTTACCATTTAGAAAAATTAACCTTAAAACGAATTATAGCATTTAAAGTTAAACACGAGAAACGAATCTAAAGTATTGTTATTTGTATAAAAATAAAGAATATTAAAATTAAATTAAAAAAAAAACTATCAATAGAAACATACTGTTAAATTTTGTTTACTTTTCTGCGTTTTTAGTAGTAAAAGTTTTTAATTATAATTTACACATACATACTAGATACTAGAACTAATAAAAATTATTTATATTTTTCCATGTCATATGCAATTAATATTTTATGCCAAAATATTTATAATAAACAAACAAAATAACCAATTTTTTTATTATTAATTAAGTATTTTTACTATGAATAATGTTTCATCATTATTTAAATATTGAAATATGAACATGTATATGAACGTATGATGAATTGAAAATATATGTATGTTACTTTTCACTGATATTTTATTTGTATAGTAGTAGTTTTTTATTTTCTTTTTTTTTATGACGGTATTAAAATTATAAATAATCTATGTCCTTTTTTATGTTATTTTTTATAAAAACATTTTGTGTCATAGCTTTCTTTTATTTTATTTTTATTATTGTTTATTGATATAAATAAAACCAATTTTTCCTAGAATTTTAAGTATTATATTGTAGTTAGTTTTTAATACGGATTTTTATGATGAAGATGATAATAATTATTGAATATTAAATGCATACTGCTTATATATAATAAAATTATAACTAACTAATCGACAGTTCTGTGTTTTATTGAAAATGGAAAGAGAAAGGTAAAAACAAAGAAGATGCAACATATTAGTAAGAATAACACTATCTGTGGTTACACATATTAAATTTGACTAAACAAATTTCTGAACAAAAATCAAATGTTGTATGAAATCAATTCGTATTTGATTGTTTTTTTGCTTTTTGTTCTTTGAAACCGAGTATATAGTTTTTATTTATATTTTTATATACACATGTATCTGTAAATATACAGAGTATATATTGTTATACTATAAGAGAAAAATGTGTCGCGTACGGTATGTCACGTACGATATTAAATTTAATTTATTATAAAATCATCCAAAGATTGTTTTTATTTAAATATGATGGATTGTAAAGGAAGAATATTTGGTTTAGTGTAAGAAATTAAAAGAAAAAATAATGCCTCTCACGATTCGCAAAATTTTTACTTTTATTTTTGCAACATCCACTCTATAGGCTTAGAAATGTCACGTACGATGTCATGACAAAATGTCCGAAATATTTTTAAAAAAGATGGTTTTTAAGACCTCAAGTGTCTAAGCAGCTATTCGGAAAATATTCAGAATATAAAGATTCATCAAAATTACAAAAACTGTAACTGTAAACGAAGATATCAAGAAATCACCAGCAAAAAATATACATGAATATCAATATATGAAACAATGAATGAATAAGTAAGAATATTATATCCGGCTGTGCCGAATCAATATGTGACAATCAAATACAGTATAATTTCAGAGTACTTAGAACTAATTTGTGCAAAATTTTATCAGTATCAATATCAGAATCAACATATGTATTTATGACTGCTCAAACAGTATTCCTGGTGGACAATTGTATGGGGTCTATGTGAAATCATGGACAGATATTTCCCATTTTCAATATCAAACAAACCATATGAACATAGAGTTTGGGCCCTATAGTGTTTTCAGCAGACAGACGGACGGAGACCCAGAATATACATATATACTTCTTGATTCTAAGACCAATATTTCGATATGTTACAAACGGAATGACAAAATCAATAAAGCCCCCATCTTTTTGAGAAAAAAGCATTTATTGCTGAAAAACTCAGATATAAAAAAATCAATAACTTTGTTAAAATGTGTTTATTTGGCAAAGGAGTATCAATCTATAAACACTAGGGTATTAAATTAATCGGGTTTCTGGTTTAATCGGTTAATCGAGCAAATATATAATCGGGGTATAGATTTAATCGGTTAATAATCGGTTAATTTTAAATTATTCGATTAACCGAATAATTTCTATTTAAATTTTAAAGCGAAAATAAAACCACGAATTTTCTGTACTTGTTTAAATATTTTATTAATAAAATGAATAAAAACATAAAAAATAAAGGAAACATAACAATTCAACCAAAAAATAAAAAAATGTCTTTAGTTTTAATAAAACTCGACTTGGAAAAAAACTCTCTCGCTGATTGTAGATGTTGGAAAAAACTAAAGTAAGGCATGATAAAGAATATCCAATATCTGAGTTACTTTTTTAGTTTTTTTCTAAGCATATAAAATCTTCCATTATACCATTGAGGTCCTTTTTGGAGTTTTTTTAGATTTTAAATACTTTTAATAATTTCGATAAGTTCTGATAAAAACTCATTTCAGTAGTGTTTCCAGTTTCGTTTATTATCGTGTTCTCATTCGACAAATACATGTCGATGGCTTAATATAGAAAGGTCGTATATCGTTTTTTTCTAAATCGGGTTTTTTACAGATTCTGGTAGACAAAACTAAAGTTTTTTATGTTAGAAAATAAGAGATTTGCAGTAATTTAATAAAAACCCTTACATTTCAAAATTTGTTTGAAAGAAGAACCCCTAACTCATATAATGTTGAATGCATATTTTTTGGTTTATATTAAAACAAACAACTTTTCTAAAAGTATTTTTTGATATATTACAATATTTCAGTTGTTAGTTTTTGGCTTTAAAGTAACTAAAAGTTGAAATACGACGTTTCTATATTAAGCCATCGATATAAATTAAATATGCCAGTTGTTATACTCACTGAACATATTTGTTGGATGTTCGAAAAAATATGTAATGTTGTATTTGAATTAAAATGGAAAAATAAATACAAAAAAATATGTTAAAGTGCAAAAAAAAGAAATTTCGGTTAATCGACAAAAATTAATCGGTTTATTTGTTATTCGAAAATCGGAAATTTTGAATTATTCGAACAGTTAACTGAATACCCTAATAAACACTTATATTTCTGAACAAAACTCTATTATTATACAAAACCCAACAAATGTTAAATCGTCAATAACTTTGTTAAAATACGTTTATTTGCAAACAGGCCTCACTCATATTTCTTATCTAAAATTTACCTTACACCACCATGGGGAAGACGATATTACGAGTTTGTGCTGATGTTTGTAACGCCCAAATATATTTGTCTGGAGCATACATTTTTCATTTTACAATGACGAAGCCTATTGAAACTGGCTGAAATCGGTCATTTATTTCACATAGCCCCATACAAACATCCTCCCGAAATAGGACTTAATCGGGCATAAATGTTTAAGCATTTACATCATAATGTTGATTTGGCAAAGGCCTCAATCTGTGATCACTAATATCTAAAATCAGACTTTTAAAAAACTTCCTTTTTACCACTTTTATTGAAAGAATTTTGAGAAAAGAACCTTTTAAACCATATATATATGTTTAATCAATATTGATGGACAATAACATACTTAAAAGTGTAACACAAAATACGTGTGGTCTATTTATATATAAGAAGATTACTACAAGACAAAGAAACATATCCGTTACATTAATATAGAAAGGCCATACTTCGATAGATAATCCTATAATACTTCTGGTTGATCCAAAGAATGTGTTTTGAATAACCGGTGTCGGTTATTCAATATGAAAATACTCTATTTAAATTCACTTTTGTTAAGGAAACTACAGGTGAAATTTAAAAATATATATCAACACAAAATTTTACATTCATTTATTATATTCTTATCCTAAGTAATTTACATTATTAAAGTTTAATAGTTATTGTCATAGGGAATTATACATAGAGACGAGACACTCCGAATTGTCAAACAAAAATACAACAAATCATATGTGTGATACAACAACAAAATACATTGACTAGCATGTATCATACATATCATCCAGATGATATCGATTGGTTTGTTGGATATTATTCAGTTCTTTCGAATAATTTATTTTATTACGTTCAGTCTTTTTATATTATCAGATATTCTGTCGATCCTATATTTATACATATATGTATATAAAATTTAAACCATATAAATTGTAGTTTTATTCATGGTATTTATTGAGCCATAGCTTTATTCATATCTAACATAAATGCAATCAGTTAAGCAATGCGTAAATTGTAGGCAAGTATTTAGGAAATTATTCCTTTATGAATGTATTTTAATGAAATAATCCTTCTCAAGTTTACTATATAGTCAAAAATTACAAAATCTTTGTAAAAATAATTCAGCTAAATCTAACTGTCACTACAAACAATCACAAACATAAAACAAATAATAAAAAATTGACTTACGTTATTCATTTTCTCTAACTATAGTCTTGAATATCTTGAATCTTGAAATATATTGTATCTTGAAATGTCTTGAATCTTGAAATATATGGTAACTTGAAATATCTTGAGTCTTGAATTATCTGGAGTCTTCAAATATCCTGAGTCTTGAAATATCTTCTGTCTTGAGTATTGGTATATTAGCTGCTACATAGTTTTGTTTTAAGTACTAAATCTGGCTTATTAATTCATCTATTTAAATCTTATTTTATATTTTGCGAAAGTTCAATTTATAAACAATGAAAAAGTCTAATTTGTAACCGAAAAAACGACACTCCCGAATATTTCACCAATAACACTTTTTAAAAACACTAACGAACGCGCACTTTTGTAACAAAATTCTACTAAACAATTATATCTGGTCCACGTCTACACTTTTTAGTTTATTCTTTTAATAGTTTAAAATTTTTAACATATTTATGGACGTCTTCCTTAACATAAGGCTTAATGGCAATGCATGTGGGTATATTCTCAGGTTGTTCTATCCACAATTTGTGCTGAATCTCATTTTCTTTCAGTTTGTTGGCCAATTTGGTAAGAGCAGCTTCATCTTTGGCCTGGAAACAAAAAATATTCATAGAATTAATAAAAGAGTTTAATTATAACAAAAATAGCTTACTTCCAATACAACTTTGTGCATATTATCTAGATCCGCCAAATATGATTTTGTGGCGTCATCGTCTGCATGCAAGTGCATGACGGCAGTGGCAGCATGGCAACATTGAGCAATAACGGCGCCCAGAGGCCAATTTAAAGCAGATTTTAAATCACTGCGTACAATAATGTATTGCACGATAGTTGACATTATTTTCAATTAAACAATTACAAATAAAAAATTGTTTTATGTGTCTAAAGGAACTTTCTTGCAATAAGAATTTACAAGTTTATTTACCGGTAAATTATGCCAAACTATGTAATTATTTCTATCTTCGTGATAGTCAAATATATTTGTCAGTATATTTAAACCATTTATTATTGAACAATTCTATTTATTTCACTTTTCTACTATTTATTATTGAACAATTCTATTTATTTCACTTTTCTACTATTTCGCGCAAAAATTGCTAGACAACCACCGTATTTCTCAACAAATTTATTTCTTCTTGCAGATTTCACGGTTGTATAAAGAGTAGTATTTTGCAAATACACTATTATGCAAACATGTCTCGTCAGCTGTAGCACAGTGTTGTATGTTACTGTTAGTATATTGCTGCTATAAAATGCTGAGATTTTGTATTCACAATGAGATGTCATTATTGTGAATGTAGTTTAGCAAAGACCACAACCCATATGCAAGAAACGTTATATTTAAATTAGTGATTGCACTAGGAGCGTTCACATTTATAAAACGAAAACATTTTGAAAGATAATAGACCAATACTTCGAATTTTTATTAAATTTAAATTATTTACATATTAATTACAAACGTATGTGGCTTGCGTGAAAATACATTTTGTTGCAATTGTTCAGAATGTCTGTGTATCAGGAAATACCTTTCCATAATGATAAACATTGTACATACAAAAAAATACAAAAATTTAATGCTTGATTGACAATGATGAATAACTTCACAAATTAAGATTTTGCAAATTATGATAGTAAATCAGAAAAATCTAAATTTGGAAATTTATTTTTTAATTTTGTTTAAGTCTAAATAAAAGGAATTAAGTTTACACCACAGATTCTTTTCATTTTGCAATGAAATAACAAAATCGTAAAATTGTTTTAAATATCGTAAAAGTGTCAACATAATAACTTACTTCACCATTTCCAATTGTACATATTTTAGAATTTTCAATTGTATTTCAAAAATTTCCATTTGTATTTCAGACTTTTCAATTTATACTTAAAGAGTTTCTAATTGTATTTCAGAAATTTTCAACTGTTTTTCAGAAATTCTTATTTGTATTTCAGAAATTTCCATTGGTATTGCTACTAATATTTTCTGAAATACAAATGGAAATTCCTGAAATATTTGCATACAATTAGAAAAATCTGAAATAGATACAATTGGAAATTTCTGAAATACAAATGAAAGTTTCTGAAATTCTATTAGAAATTTCTGAAATATATGTAATTGGAATATTCTATATATTGGAATTTTCGGAAATACAATTGGAAATGGTGTAGATATTCGCGATTGAATTATAAAAATATATTTGAAATTGTATTGCTAATTAGACTGACTGCTTGGTGTTCTCATGCGCAAATTAAAAAATGTTAAACCTTACTTAAAGGTAATTTTATTACAGAATTTCGGTTTAGCTTATTTCCTAAAAAATTATTTTTTTTTCCCAAAAAAAAAATTATTTTTCTGAAACGACTGCGCAGATTAAATAAAATTTTAAGAAAACTTAAAGAAAAAGTTTATTGCGGAATTTCGTTTTTTTAGCTTATTCAATAAGCTAAGTTGTACAACCTCCACCATTTCCGAAATAAAGGTACCACTGGATTCAGCGTACTCGAATTAGTTTAACCCGCCGGGTACCCCGCTTGACAGAAAAAAAGTGTCAAATTCGTGGATAGTGTATTTATTAATTTATTCGTATAATTTATATTTAAATGCGAACGAACATTTTCTTTCGTATTTTGTATTGAAAACAACAAAAAAAATTAAGATTTATTTGTTGTTTTCAATTTAAAATACGAAAGAAAACGTTCGTTGGCATTTAGAGAAACAGGCAGTAAATGTTTCTATGTTATTTTAAATAATTCATTTATTATTTTTTTATTATTATTATTTGCACCAAGGCAAAGTAGAAAATAATAATTTCATGTAACATAACTAAATTTGAAAGTTTCCAAATGTATGTGGAATTCTATGGAGAATTATACATAGAGACGAGACAAGACGATTTGTCAAACAGAAATACAACAAATCATATGTCTGATACAACAACAAAATACATTGACTAGCATGTATTTGTATTTTGACAATTACGTCTCGTCTCTATGTTACTTAACCCTTTGACGCATATGGGACACCGGTGTCCCTAAGGCTAAATATGTATTTTTATACCCTACACCACCATAGTGGGTTGGGTAAATTGCGTTTGTGCAGATGTGTGTAACGCCCAAAAATATTAGTCTAACGCCCACCTTAAAGTATACCGATCGACTTAGAATCACTTTCTGAGTCGATTAAACTATGTCCGTCCGTCTGGCTGTCTGGTTGTCCATGTAAACCTTGTGCGCAGAGTACAGGTCGCAATTTTGAAGATATTTCGATTAAATTTGGTACATATTATTTGTTCAGCCCAAGGACTAAGCCTATTGAAACTGGCTGAAATCGGTTCATTATTTCACCTAGCCCCCATACAAATGTCCTTCCGAAATTGGACTTTATCGGTCATAATTGTTTAATTTATATATGTATCTCCACAAATTCCGCTCAAAATAAGTTTTATATATACAAAATTCATGTCACCAAATTTTGTTACGATCGGTCCATAATTAGTCATAGCTCCCATATAGACCCGCTTCCGAAAATCACATTAACGTGCATAAATCGCTTAAAAATTTTGGTATACACGCAAAATTCAACATTAATTCAATACTACGTTTATACGCACGGCTTATTCGCAAATAAAAATATTGCAATTTGAAAAAAATGCGGCATAAACAGTGAATTAATTTTTTATTTGCGAATAGCTAACTCACGAAAACAATTCCTGATTAACGACACTATTTGCAAATAAGATGTTAAGCATTGCCATACGTTTTAACGCTTTTAGTTTATTGATACGTTTTTTAAATATTTCATTGCGTTTTTGAATTGAATTTGAAATTGCAAGACGGATAAGAATTTTTGATTCTATAATTTTTATAATTAAAAAAATAAAAAAATGTATCATATTTTATTCAATAAAAGAGCTACCAAATAATTAAATTAATTTAAATTTTTCATAAAAACAAGAATTTTTCGTAACCAATGTGACATATAAACAGTGAGTTAGTATGGTCGGGCTTGACCGACCATACTTTCTTACTTGTATTGTTATCATGAGTTGTTAGTTACTCTAACGAAATATTTAGTATAGTAGTACATGTTTTAAAAATGCAGTAAATCTCTATATAATTTTGCAGAGTCATCTTTCATTTTTTTAAACGGATAAAATCAAATTTATTTATGTAGTTTTCAAAACATACTAACTACTGTACTTATGTTGAAACTTACATAAATGATTGATACATCAATATATGAGGAGCCGCAGAACAAAAGGTACTTTTTCACATCTTATCAAAAATTGGTTTTTTGGTATTTTTATTTTATTAAAAAAAAATGAGAGTTTTCACTCTATGTCTTCCTCTATGCTTAAAACCATTCATTTAAAATATTATCGTTAAAAAAACTCATAAAAAACATACTTTTTAATTTTGTTTTTAACAAAACGTACTTTTTTTTCTTTATTTTTTAACAAAAGGTTCTTTTTCCAATATTAAAATGGTTTTATATCAAACATCCTTAACATTTAATGTGGTGACTTATCGCAGTTAGATGTATTTATTGATAAGTAAGAAACTTGATACCATTTCCAGGTTCATGCAGTTTTTTAAGGGGGCGAAATAAATAAAACTCATTTTCCCAAAAATTTGAAATGTGCGAAAAAGTACCTTTTGTTCTGCGGCATCTCATACATATATGGGCGAAATTAGCGTATGTTACAAAAAAAACAAATTTTACAGGAGAGCTTTATTATTAAATTTCTTTGCTATGAATGGTATCATTTATACCAAATTTTAAATGCGATACAATAATCGATTTAGTAAATTAAGGGCCTGGCTCACTAAATGTGAACGAATATTTTCTTTCTTATTTTGTATTGAAAACAATAAAATTAATTCAAATTTATTTCGTCCCCTCAATAAAACAAGAATCTACATAACTTATTCTATATGTGGTCAAAATTTGGTGAATTTCTAGTTCCACAAAGTGGGTAAAAAGATCAATTGAAATATTACTTTTGTTCTAGATACTACTAACACAAAAATTTTAAACTCAATTATTTCGAAATGGCAAAAAAATTATACACTATTGTTTTATTAAGGGGACGATTTGTTGTTTTCAATATGAAATAAGAATAAAAATGTTCCTACGTAGTTAGTGAGCTAGGCCCTTAATTTCACATACGTTAAAATTAACTTAATTAGTAATATTTCCATAAATATAACGAATATCGTGTTATTTACTAAATAGTTAACATTTATTATATATTTATTTTCATGTAACCTTTTTATAGAAGCATTCCTTACAATCTACACTTGGCAAAGTTATTCACACTTGGGATATACATATATTTCGGAACCAGATAAATAGCTCCCTACTTTGTATTCTAACAGGTTGTTTAAAAGTTTTATTTTCTGAAAACATAGTTTTATTTAATTTTATTTCAGAGCAGTACAATTCAACTTACCAAATTTCTAAACATACTTAATTAAGTAAAAAAAATCTTCTTGTTTTAATTAAAATGGCCCATACACGTATGATTAATATTTTCCCTCTCATAAATCCATAATAAGTATACGCCCCTCAATATACTTATTAAAAATGCATAGAGATTTTATCTTGAACTTAAGTTAAACCTTCATTATGAATTACTTATTGTTATGTATTAATTATTTTGGTAACAGCAGCCGTAATATTAAATTATCTACAATAAATTTTCCAACAACAAACTCGAAAAACACCTGACTCTTTAACCACAACAAACAAACACAAGAACAAATAAACATTTAATAATCAAATCCTCTTAATTAAACCAGAAAATTGTCTTTGGTTATTTGTATAATTTCAAGTTGTGTTTTCATAATTATGTTTTGTTGGTTTTTTTTTTCCTAATTTATGATTAAAATCTTTACAATTAATAGAACAAAAACAAAACTTGTGCTTAGCTGAAATCAAGAGACAAAACCCAAATTCTCTATTCATAAACAAATGAAAGAGACAGACAGGGAAATGAGAAGAGACTGTTTGAAAAAGTGCCCAAAGCCATGAAACATGAACAAAAAGCACTTAGGAGAAGCCAACCTCGAGAAGTGGACGACAACAACTAGAGCAACCGAACATTAAAATTAACAAGAGCATTTTAGAACATTCAGTATTTGCATTGTAGACAACTGTTTGCAACATTTGTTGTATAAATTAAGACAGGCATGCATTCAAGCATACTTACACACTCACCCACACATTTGCACTCGTACATACTACTTGCTTATGAATGTATTAAAACAAACATTAAATGATCTGGGCCTGTGTTTGTTTGTTTGTTTATTTAACAAAACAGCAAAAAAAAAACTGGAACTGTAGCCAACCATACCATTCATTCATCCATCCATTCCCCCTTCTTGTTGCATTTAACATAAACCACCTTTGGTTAAAATAAAAATGCTCAGCCAAGCATTTCAAATCTACTTGAACTGTAGCATGTAGATGCAAACAGCCAAACAATACAATGACACACTCAACACACACAAACACAACACATTCAAACAACCACATAACAAATTAACCAAAAGGACATCAGCATGTAAAATACGTTTTGATTAAGTGGGTGATGGTTAAAACAAAAGACCAAAGATAGTGTATGTGTGAGTGTTCATACATACAATATAAACAAGGATATGTATGAGTGTGTGCACAATTGTGTAAGTGTGTGTGTATAAGTGTCCTGTTGTATGTTTTTAGCTGTTTGAATGGTTGCCAGCGAGTGTGCGTTCGAGTGAGTGTATTCAATGTCTTTATCCACACATTTAAATTTGTATGTTTATTCACAAACTATTATCATTCAAGTGGGGCTATTCGTAAGAGTTTTCAGAACTAAATTTTAAAAACAATTAATTTAAAATATTTGACAAATTGCAGTATTTACAAATTTATAAAAGATTTAAAATATTTGATTTTCCTTATACTAAAAATCGATTTTTGGTATAAAATATGAGTGATCACAGATTGAGCTTGTTTTCCTTAAAATCGCAATATTTGCAGAGATATTAAAAATATTTGAGTTTCTTATACAAAAAATCGATTTTTGGTATAAAATATGAGTGATCACAGATTTAGCTTGTTTTCCTTAAAATCGCAGTATTTACAAAGTTATTAACGATTTAAGATATTTGAGTTTTTTTTTTGTACTAAAAATTGATTTTTGGTATAAAATATGAGTGATCACAGATTGAACTTGTTTTCCTTAAAATCGCAGTATTTACAAAGTTATTAACGATTTAAAATATTTGAGTTTTTATACTAAAAATCGATTTTTGGTATAAAATATGAGTGATCACAGATTGAGCTTGTTTTCCTTAAAATCGCAGTATTTGCAGAGATATTAACGATTTAAGATATTTGAGTTTCTTATACAAAAAATCGATTTCTGCTATAAAATATGAGTGATCACAGATTTAGCTTGTTTTTCTTAAAATCGCAGTATTTACAAAGATATTAACGATTTAAGATATTTGAGTTTTTTATAATAAAATTCGATTTTTGGTATAAAATATGAGTGATCACAAATTGAGCTTTTTTTCCTTAAAATCGCAGTACTTACAAAGATATTAACGATTTAATTTATTTGAGTTATTTATACTAAAAATCGAATTTTGGTATAAAATATGAGTGATCACAGATTGAGCTTGTTTTTCTTAAAATCGCAGTATTTACAAAGTTATTAACGATTTAAGATACTTGAGATTTTTATACTAAAAATCGATTTTTGGTATAAATAAGAGTGATCACAAATTGAGCTTATTTTCCTTAAAATCACAGTACTTACAAAGATATTAGCGATTTAAAATATTTGAGTTTTTTATAATAAAAATCGATTTTTGGTCTAAAATAAGAGTGATCACAGATTGAGCTTGTTTTTCTTAAAATCGCAGTATTTGCAGAGATATTAACGATTGAAGATATTTGAGTTTCTTATACAAAAAATCGATTTTTTGTCTAAAATAAGAGTGATCACAGATTGAGCTTGTTTTCCTTAAAATCGCAGTATTTACAAAGATATTAACGATTTAAGATATTTGAGTTTTTTATATTAAAAATCGATTTTTGGTCTAAAATATGAGTGATCACAGATTGAGCTTGTTTTCCTTAAAATCGCAGTATTTGCAGAGATATTAACGATTTAAGATATTTGAGTTTTTTATATTAAAAATCGATTTTTGGTCTAAAATATGAGTGATCACAGATTGAGCTTGTTTTCCTTAAATTCGCAGTATTTACAAAGATATTAACGATTTAAGATATTTGAGTTTTTTATAGTAAAAATTGATTTTTGGTATAAAATATGAGTGATCACAGATTGAGCTTGTTTTCCTTAAAATCGCAGTATTTGCAGAGATATTAGCGATTTAAGATATTTGATTTTTTTATAGTAAAAATCGATTTTTGGTGTAAAATATGAGTGATCACAGATTGAGTTTGTTTTCCTCAAAATCGTAGTATTTGCAGAGATATTAACGATTTAAGATATTTGAGTTTTTTATATTAAAAATCGATTTTTGGTGTAAAATATGAGTGATCACAGATTGAGCTTGTTTTCCTTAAAATCGCAGTATTTGCAGAGATATTAGCGATTTAAGATATTTGATTTTTTTATAGTAAAAATTGATTTTTGGTCTAAAATATGAGTGATCACAGATTGAGTTTGTTTTCCTCAAAATCGTAGTATTTGCAGAGATATTAACGATTTAAGATATTTGAGTTTTTTATATTAAAAATCGATTTTTGGTGTAAAATATGAGTGATCACAGATTGAGCTTGTTTTCCTTAAAATCGCAGTATTTACAAAGATATTAGCGATTTAAGATATTTGAGTTTTTTATATTAAAAATCGATTTTTGGTCTAAAATATGAGTGATCACAGATTGAGCTTGTTTTCCTTAAAATCGCAGTATTTGCAGAGATATTAGCGATTTAAGATATTTGAGTTTTTTATATTAAAAATCGATTTTTGGTGTAAAATATGAGTGATCACAGATTGAGCTTGTTTTCCTTAAAATCGCAGTATTTACAAAGATATTAGCGATTTAAGATATTTGAGTTTTTTATATTAAAAATCGATTTTTGGTCTAAAATATGAGTGATCACAGATTGAGCTTGTTTTCCTTAAAATCGCAGTATTTACAAAGATATTAGCGATTTAAGATATTTGAGTTTTTTATATTAAAAATCAATTTTTTGTCTAAAATAAGAGTGATCACAGATTGAGCTTGTTTTTCTTAAAATCGCAGTATTTACAAAGTTATTAACGATTTAAGATATTTGAGTTTTTTATATTAAAAATCGATTTTTGGTCTAAAATATGAGTGATCACAGATTGAGCTTGTTTTCCTTAAAATCGCAGTATTTGCAGAGATATTAACGATTTAAGATATTTGAGTTTTTTATATTAAAAATCGATTTTTGGTCTAAAATATGAGTGATCACAGATTGAGCTTGTTTTACTTAAATTCGCAGTATTTACAAAGATATTAAAGATTTAAGATATCTGAGTTTTTTATAGTAAAAATTGATTTTTGGTATAAAATATGAGTGATCACAGATTGAGCTTGTTTTCCTTAAAATCGCAGTATTTGCAGAGATATTAACGATTTAAGATATTTGAGTTTCTTATACAAAAAATCGATTTTTGGTGTAAAATATGAGTGATCACAGATTGAGTTTGTTTTCCTCAAAATCGTAGTATTTGCAGAGATATTAACGATTTAAGATATTTGAGTTTTTTATATTAAAAATCGATTTTTGGTGTAAAATATGAGTGATCACAGATTGAGCTTGTTTTCCTTAAAATCGCAGTATTTGCAGAGATATTAGCGATTTAAGATATTTGATTTTTTTATAGTAAAAATTGATTTTTGGTCTAAAATATGAGTGATCACAGATTGAGTTTGTTTTCCTCAAAATCGTAGTATTTGCAGAGATATTAACGATTTAAGATATTTGAGTTTTTTATATTAAAAATCGATTTTTGGTGTAAAATATGAGTGATCACAGATTGAGCTTGTTTTCCTTAAAATCGCAGTATTTGCAGAGATATTAGCGATTTAAGATATTTGAGTTTTTTATATTAAAAATCGATTTTTGGTGTAAAATATGAGTGATCACAGATTGAGCTTGTTTTCCTTAAAATCGCAGTATTTACAAAGATATTAGCGATTTAAGATATTTGAGTTTTTTATATTAAAAATCGATTTTTGGTCTAAAATATGAGTGATCACAGATTGAGCTTGTTTTCCTTAAAATCGCAGTATTTGCAGAGATATTAGCGATTTAAGATATTTGAGTTTTTTATATTAAAAATCGATTTTTGGTGTAAAATATGAGTGATTACAGATTGAGCTTTATTGAGATATTAGCGATTTAAGATATTTGAGTTTTTTATATTAAAAATCGATTTTTGGTCTAAAATATGAGTGATCACAGATTGAGCTTGTTTTCCTTAAAATCGTAGTATTTGCAGAGATATTAACGATTTAAGATATTTGAGTTTTTTATAGTAAAAATTGATTTTTGGTCTAAAATATGAGTGATCACAGATTGAGCTTGTTTTCCTTAAAATCGCAGTATTTGCAAAGTTATAAGCGATTTAAGATATTTGAGTTTCCTTTATAATACAAATCGATTTTTGGTGTAAAATATGAGTGATCACAGATTGAGTTTGTTTTCCTCAAAATCGTAGTATTTGCAGAGATATTAACGATTTAAGATATTTGAGTTTTTTATATTAAAAATCGATTTTTGGTATAAAATATGAGTGATCACAGATTGAGCTTGTTTTCCTTAAAATCGCAGTATTTGCAGAGATATTAACGATTTAAGATATTTGAGTTTCTTATACAAAAAATCGATTTTTGGTGTAAAATATGAGTGATCAAAGATTGAGTTTGTTTTCCTCAAAATCGTAGTATTTGCAGAGATATTAGCGATTTAAGATATTTGAGTTTTTTATATTAAAAATCGATTTTTGGTCTAAAATATGAGTGATCACAGATTGAGCTTGTTTTCCTTAAAATCGTAGTATTTGCAGAGATATTAACGATTTAAGATATTTGAGTTTTTTATATTAAAAACAGATTTTTGGTGTAAAATATGAGTGATCACAGATTGAGCTTGTTTTTCTTAAAATCGCAGTATTTGCAGAGATATTAGCGATTTAAGATATTTGATTTTTTTTATAATAAAAATCGATTTTTGGTATAATATATATCTGCTCACAGATTGAGCTTGTTTTCCCTAAAATCGCAGTATTTACAAAGATATTAGCGATTTAAGATATTTGAGTTTTTTATATTAAAAATCGATTTTTGGTCTAAAATATGAGTGATCACAGATTGAGCTTGTTTTCCTTAAAATCGCAGTATTTGCAGAGATATTAGCGATTTAAGATATTTGAGTTTTTTATATTAAAAATCGATTTTTGGTGTAAAATATGGGTGATCACAGATTGAGCTTTATTGAGATATTAGCGATTTAAGATATTTGAGTTTTTTATATTAAAAATCGATTTTTGGTATAATATATATCTGCTCACAGATTGAGTTTGTTTTCCTTAAAATCGCAGTATTTACAGAGATATTAACGATTTAAGATATTTGAGTTTCTTATACAAAAAACCGATTTTTGGTATAAAATATGAGTGATCACAGATTGAGCTTGTTTTCCTTAAAATCGCTGTATTTACAAAGTTATTAACGATTTAAGACATTTGAGTTTTTTATAGTAAAAATCGATTTTTGTTATAAAATATTTGAGATCAGAGATTGAGCTTGTTTTCCTTAAAATCGCAGTATTTGCAAAGATATTAACGATTTAAGATATTTGAGTTTCTTATACAAAAAATCGATTTTTGCTATAAAATATGAGTGATCACAGATTGAGCTTGTTTTCCTTAAAATCGCAGTAATTACAAAGTTATTAACGATTTTAGACATATGAGTTTTTTATACTAAAAATCGTTGTTTGGTATAAAATATGAATGATCACAGATTGATATTATTTTCCTTAAAATCACAGTATTTACAAATTTATGAATGATGTAAGAATTAATCCACCTAAATATATTACAATCTATTAGAAAATGGAAAAATTACAAATACTTAATAATTAACCCACCAATGCATGTATTTTGACTTAAGGCACCAAATTAAGATGAACGTTCTTATAACCCTTGACTTGTTACCATTTGCTGTTGCATTGTTGTTGCCATTACTTAACTCTTGTTGTAGTGGTAGTTGTTACTTTTGCTGCGTCGTTATTATTATTGTTGTTGTTGTTGTTATTGTTATTATTACTGATATTGTTGGTTGGTTGGTTGCAATTGCTGTCGTTGGTTGTTGTTAAACTTGTATATTGCACTTAAAATATGAGTAAAACAAACACAATCAGGATTAAGAAATTTTATGCAATTTATGCAAATATTTGCAATTTTAGATAAAACGGTGATTTCAAAATTCTACACTTTTAATTCACAGCAAAAAATGCAATGACAACCAAAGCAGCAACAACAACAGCAATATTCAAATAAAATTTTAATAACAAACCAAAATAGCTACATTCATACATACAAATGAGCACAAGGATGGATATTTTATATAATTTTCTTTTTTATTTTCACATTTTTTCAAACATGAATGAATTGAATTGATTGTTGGTCGTTTGGTTTTGCTGGTTTCTGGGTTGTTCATGGATTTTTATCAATTTGTGGTTCAGCTGCTTGTGTTGCTGTTGCTCTTGCTCTTGCTGTTGTTTTTGCATTCTGTTTTATAATTATTTTTATTATTTTTAATGTTAAGGGCGAGGACAGTCATAAATTGAGCACTAAGATAAACATGATTTCATTTTGTTTTTGTTGCTCTACTCGGGCACATGTTACAGAAATTGAAAAGGAAAGAACAAAAAATCACTTTGATTATTTTATACAATATTTTGTTTTACATATAGAAAGGATCTTGATTGCTGCTTGGGTTTTTGTCGTATATTGACATTGAACGTTCAAAGATTAAAGAGAAATTGTTGAAAAAATAGCAACACGACAAAATATCTTAATCAAGCAAAATTATATGTAAAATGTTGGCAGAACATTTTTTATAATTGCTCTTTAATTGTTTCGGTGTAGGAGTATATGATGATTTTTTTTATATGGAATGCAAATTAATTTAATATTTTAATATAATATGAAATTAAACTTATTAATCTGACTTAAGTATCTGTAATAATTCATTCAATACAGTAATTTTAGGCAAGTTTCAAATTTGCCACCATTTGAGCTGTGAGTTTGGGTTAGTGAAAATAGATTAATACCCAAGAAATCATTGTTGCGATAGTTACATTTCGAACCAAACCATCCTAAGAGATGAAACACCTTGATAGATTTGTTGATTGTCAAAATTTCCGTATTTTAGGTCCAGTAAACCCATATGTGATTGTCTAAAAACAAATGTATACACAAAGAGTCACTGCCAGGCTACAAGCTACACGACTACAAATATCGTTGTCAGCAATCATCGCCCTTTATTCAGCTACTTAATTTGAATGAGAACGACAGCAACATCGTAACCAGCTGACATTGAAGTTTGACATTCCGTTATATATTGTTTATAAGTTTGCTTCAGCGGCAACGGTAGTCATGTAGGCGAATAGCTGTGATCTCATCAAAATAATCGCCTTCATATATATATTGATTCCTATGGTTCTAAGGTGGAACAAAGAGCCACAACAAAGTTTTTCCATTGTGATCTATCCCCTGCAGCTATCAGCTTTACCTCGGCTTAAGACTATCCAGTTGAATTTGTTTCACTTTCAATTTGTCTCCTCCAGTGGATTTGAATCTTCTTCTACTGCCTTGGGGTTCCATTCAATTGCCATCTTCGCTACGCTATCGTTGGTTCGTCTGAGAACATGGCCAATCCAACTACATTTACGATTGAGTATCTGGTTACGTATTGGTGATTCACCTGCTATTTCCCATTTTAATTTTGACAGGTTGTAGTCGATAGCCTGCTGTAGTCAATGTGTTTAAAGCATTAAACTCAATTAAACCTTAAAGTTAAGCAAATTTTATTTGAATTTGCTGTTATATCCCTGGAGTTTAACGACTGTAAAGATATAGCAAGGGCAAATTTATTCTCAGTATAAGGGACATTTATCAAGTTGTCTAGTAAATCTGTGCAATTTTTTGTTTCTCATCCGATTTCAAAGATTTTTATATTTTTGAATAGCGCTCTGTTAGGTCTTGCTTGCGTGTGCTCTTATAATTTCAGAGTTATAGGTATTTCAAAATTTAAATTTTAATATTTTGTCATTTGTTAGTTAGACAACTAAATTACGAATAACATACAAAAGACTTAAGAGCAATATCAATTATAAATCCAAAAATAAACGATTTGAATAATTCCTGCGGTACCAATTGCTCCTATCAGGTGGATGTTGGGGCCACGGGATCCAACACAAGACCAGCCATGTTTTCTAGTACTAAATAAATTAAAATTTGTCTCGTCTATCCAGACCAAGTGCTTTTCACATCTGATATAATCGTTAATTTTGTAAATGTATACTGCACGTTTATCTTTATTCATTTGTGTATTCCTGGAAATTCCTTGAATATGAACGGCCTTAATGGAATACACTTGCCGTGAAGAATATTTCCTATCGTCATAATGAAAACTAGTTTGTTGAATTGAGAAGTATTTTTTTTAGCTGCGGTCTTTCTACTACACAGGTTAGAATAATATTAGTTTCTTCTAGTTCCAAAGACTTTGGTTTTTTGCCACCACTTTTCATAGCAATTGAATTCAGAGAAGTCGCTAATTCTAACCAATTGTTTCCTGTAATGCCAACATCCATAATAAGATAGGATAGGAAAGTAGGTATGTAAGATTTTGTAATATAAATTATTTCGGTTGATTTTTAAACTTACCTTAAATCTCCCTTCTTTCCCCTTATCGTTTTTCGTGCAAAATGTAAAAATGGTCAGTTGAAGTTCGCAATTTTGATTGGAATTTTCTCAATTTAAAATTGAAATTCTTAATTTTATTTTTAGCATCAGCAAACTAATCACAAATGCGCATCAAATGCAGCGCAGTGTTGTATTTCCCAAAAGGCCCATATTCTGGGTCCTTATGAAATTCTAACACCATCTAGCTATGTCCGTTCGCACAGTGGGGCAGAATCGAAATTTTTTGGAAATAAATCTGACATTTCTATGGATTTACAATCCTATTAAAATTTTGATATAAATTTTAGTTTTAGAAACTCAATGAATATGTAATAAAAACTTTATTTATTAACGAAACTCAATAAAATTTCCACCGTTTTTTAAGTTTGTCATTCTAAATAAAAAGGTGTATAAAAACTTGTCAAAAGGTCAAAGGGAATCCCGCAATTCCTAAAAATTGGAGCAAAAATCCCAAAAATGGTATTTTTTACAATTTTGCTTATAGGGTCCACGATTCCTTCGGGGCTGGGAAAATACTTTAAGGGTAAATAGGAATACATCAGGGTTTCCAAAGCTGCTTTCCGTTTCTGATCCCTGCTTTGGGATTTTAGAACATGTGGCCCAAAGTTGAAATTTTTATAAAAAATAGGTCAATTTCTAAAGAGCGTAGGGCTGACATGTTCCAAAAATAGGACATGTTTTTTATACCAAAATGTTCTCCGTAAAGAATCTTTATAGAAAACCATAAAATTGTTATACGTTCTTAAAGAAAGTTGTTTTTTAATAAAAAAAGAGTTAAGTCACCTTTTTGTCCAAAAAACAGCAAAAATATACTATTTTTTGAATTTTTAAATTGAAAATCGGTTATTTTTGGATTCGTAATCGATATTGCTCTGAGAACATTAGTATGTTATTTTTTGTCTATATTTTTATATTATATTATTATTTATTATTTATATTTTTAAAAAAGCGGACGAAGGTATGGCAAAATTTTAAAATTTCAATTTTTAAATGCCTATAACTAGGAAATTATAAGAGATAAATATCACACGCGAGCATGTTTCAAGACCTAGCCGAGCGCTTTCCAAAAATATAAAATTCTTTAAAATCGGATGTGAAACAAAAAAATGACACTTGCTTGAACCCCCATAGCGCCGCCCCTGGAGCATTTGTAGGGCCCATTTTAATAACTTAAACTCGAATACTCCTTGGCTACGCCGCTCGGATCAGCCGAAATGCCAGATTTCGATTCTGCCTCACTGTGGTTCGTCTGTCTGTTGAAAACACGAAAGAGACCAAACCTAATTTTTCACAAATACTCTCTGTTGACAAGGTTTGTCTGGTATTGGAATTGGGCAATATCGGTCCATGATTTCACCTGGTTCATATACAAATGTCCCCAGGAATACTATTATCTTGATAAAATTTTCCATAAATTAGTTCTAAGTACTCTGTAAAGAATGCGAAAAAGGTGCACCATTTGAGGAGCCGCAGCAGAGCCGAATCTTACTTATTTGTTGTGAAATATATGTATCTCCATAACCAGCTTTTCAAGCGATTTCTGAGAGTTATGCACCTAAATCGGGAGGATATTTGTATGGAAATTATTATTCGTTTATTAATTTTCCTTGAAATCCGTATATTTATGTGGAAATTTTTGTCTATTATGGACAAAAATATATTTGTTTACTAAAATGATTAAAAATAATATATGAATTGAATTATAGCAGCCCTTTCCTGAATTAAGTTCCATTTTTACCCGTTTTGTGCCAATGTGTGCCTTATGAAATCAACTTAAATTTCATTATTTGATCATTAATAATTCTCTTACTGTTTTTAAAACACTTTACAAAAATATTAAAAAGTTTTCACACGAAGCACTCTTTAATTTCATATAAAGTTTTTGACTTCTTAATGTAATTAAACATTATTATATGTGTACTTAATTGACTGCAAAAAATAGTGTTAATATTTTTTAAACCAACCCATAATTTAATATTAATTTGATACATTTTTTAAAAAATATTCTGTTTTAATTTAAAGACTGCAACGAACAGGGACAAGAGAATAAAATATTGTTGGTTTTAACTAGACTGACCAACATGATAGGAAGTTAAGGATTTAGGCAATAAATCGATAATTTTCAGGAATAATAGTGATCCAAATAAAATAGCATGTACTGTCAAATTTCAAATACGGCCCATAATGAAAATAAATTTAGCTTATTTCAACTAATCTTAATCAATCATTAATTATATAAAGCATATGCATTTAAAAAGTAATATCTTAAATTGATCAGAAACCGCTGGTCACATTATTGTAACCATCTGGTACACTTGTGGTCTGCCACATTAAATATTTAAACGAACCACCAGCATTTTTTTATTATTAAACACAGAAAAGAAAAAATCAGTGTAAAAATTAAAACAAATTTAATGGTAGTAATTTTTACGTGACACCTGTAGTTAAAATGCAATTTCAATTAGTTTTTGTTAAAACAATTTTATTTATTTATTTAATTTTTCTTTTAGTTCTTTAGTTTGAGTTACATTTAAAATTTTAAAATTGACATCACATATCTACACACATTTAACATTTAATTATATATCATGTATTTAGTTATAAATATTTCGTTTTGTTTATTTCATTTGTTTTTTTTTTGTTTCATACATGTTGTTGTTTTTGTTTGTAATTTGCTAATAATTTAATTAAAATTAAATTGGTTTACAAGCATTGTTTGCAAAATACACAAAAAATAATTAATTGGTTGGAATGTAATAAAATATTTTGAATAATTTTTTAAACAAATAAATTTTGTAGTATAAAAATCGAATAAAAAAATGTTCAGATACTGAAATTCAATTACAAATATGTACCAGTATTACTCATGTTTTTAAATTTCAAAATAGCTTATGAATACGGCCTTTAGTTTATTTTTTTGGATATATAGGGACCTATGGTACTTTATTTAATACTTTTGCACTTACAAAATATTTAGTACTTTTTCCATCAGGTACATGTGTAAAATTTTAGGTAAAATTAAAGGGTCATATGGCTGCCTCTCTACATTATTTGGTAGCAGGCAGTTTGCGGATTCGATTCCCAAAGTATCTAAATCTGTGTAACATCAAACAATTAAGGTAATTTTCGAATAAAGATTAATTCGGATATACTTTGGTCGAATAAAATGATTTAATATTTTTCTTTTACTTAATCAAATATTATACTTTCGGACAAAGTTATATTCATTTTTAACACATCGAAATATTTCTACTTTAATATTCTCGATTTTGATAAAGTTCGAAGCCCCACTTTTCATTCTCTGCTTATCGTTTTTTTTTTAACAGTATACTTCCAATTAATATAATTTTTGCATGAGAACTGTTAGTATATCGTCATGAGAACTGTCAGTATATCGTCACGAAAAAACATAAACAGAGAGTAAGAAAACTTATCCCGCGATTTTGTGTGGAAACAAAAGGCTGTAGAAAGATGAAGTGTGGTAGAAATATTTCAAAAGTCTAAAATAAATTTATCAATTGGCACGAAAATTATACCTACTTAGGTCAGTGTAGGCACGGTTGCAGGATTTCGAATACATGAAAATATTAAGGTACAATTCGAAGTGCATATTTTCTAGTGATTAAAAATATAATAAATAAGGCGTATCCAAATCCCTTTCAGATATACACTTATACACAAATTAAATATTTTTTTAAATCTGCTTTACGAACCGAACCGTAATGTGCGATCTGATCTTTAGCGATTGTTCAAAATTGTTTCAGATATCAACAACTTATTAAAAAAGGAAAACATCTCGCAATTATTTAATATTTTTATGAAATTTAAAACATAATGATGGTCGTTTAGAGCACTATCTAGAACTTCAATACATAAATTTCATGTTCACAATAGGTGATTGCGAAAACTCAATATTTCTGATTTCAGAAATGAAACACCTTGTGTTCAACTGAAATATTATAAGCTAATTTTTCGTCGCCCAAAAACACTGCATTTAAAATTTAAAAAATCTTATTGCGTTGTATTTTAAAAACTGAATAAAACCTTTTCATGAAATGTGGAATATTTGAAACTCAAAAGCATTTCAAATTTTAAAAACTTTCCCCCATATGCATAAACAGTTTATAAATTTATCAAAGGTTTATCAAACAAAATATGGAAATACAAAATTTGTTTTATAAACCTTTGATAAATTTATAAACTGTTTATGCAATGTCCTTTTTGGTTAAAAATTTTTTGTTGAACAAAAATGTTGTTTAAAAAAAATCGAGGTAGTCGCGGCTTTTTACTTATATCTCAGCCATTTGTGGGCCGATTTTCTCAATTTTGAAGACCAATGCAAGTTGGACTTGAAGTTATTTGGTGGCTTCGGAATGTTGATTTCAAATAACAGACGGACCGACGGACATGGCTATATCGAGAGCGCTATCTATAACGATCCAGAATATATAACTTTGTGGGATTGCAAATGCAAACTTATATATACCCTTGCCACTCATGGTTAGGGATATAAGTAATTATACAACAATAAATCGGTACAACGATACAATACCGGTATATTTTGTATTTAAGAGAATATTTTTTGTTTGATTTCAAAAATTTAACAATATGACAAGGCTTTCCTTGAATTAACGATTAAAAAAAAACATCAAGATGATAATTGTAATTTTGTTCGAACTGTATCTACTTCTTAAATATTACTCAACAATTAAAACATGTTGTCAATTTTCATTAAAAAAATTTAATGCAATAAACTGTCAACTATCTTCTTGAAATTATCAAAATAAAAAAGTTTTTACGACAAGGTGTTAAAATGTATCAAAGTGGCATCATACATTTAACCACATCGTAAGTGAGGAATAGCAAATATGAAGCTCAGCTGATACAACAATTTTGTAAACATCATTTTTATTTTGATAAATTAAAATCGATCGCGTCGAAGTATCATGTGCCAAATATTGCAAAATTGTACCATTGCATTGATCAATTAATGATCGCTCACAAACTAATCGTATTTATATGTCTTTGAACCGCTAACAATAATACATAATTCAGGAACGAAATACTAAAAAAAATTGTATAACTTTTGTAATCGCGAATCTTATTTGTATACCCATGAATGCATTGAAAACGAAATAAAAAGCTAAATAAATATAATAATAAATGAATAAAGTTTGAAACCGTTATAGTAGAAATAATGGCCCATAATCATAGTCAAAAATAAAGTACATTTTAAGAGAATTAAACTCGACTTTTCTTAAGAGTGGACTTTAGGTCTATCATAGACAAGTTAAAGTATACTTCTGACGCTGAAGTCAACTCTAAATATAAAATTAGCTAAAGTTGTTTTTAACTCGTTTAACAACAGCATCAGCAGATCTTCGCCGAGTAAAAAAGTTCGTCACAAAGTAAAAAAATGTTTAAGTTACAAGATATTGGTAGAGATTTTGCAATTATTGAACAGTTATCAATAAAACCAGTTAAAGTCGGTTCAATTTAAAACATACTTTAATTTTGACTATGGTTGCAAATTAATAAAAAGCTGGTTTTTATTTTAAAGTTGTTTTTAAAAAGAACCGACTTTAGTGTTTGACTATGATTATGGGCTAATAATTTTAAGCTGAGATCGAATATAAGACTTCACATATTTTTAAATAAGTTTTTGATAATAAATTAAATTTTTGTGTGATAAACTTCTTGATAAGTGGTTGACAAAATCATAGCAGTGAATGAAAATTATCAACAACAAAAAATCAGAAACCTATGCCGAACTGTTGAAATCCGACTGAGTCTACCCGCCTATACAACCATAATCAGAAGAGCCCAACCATAATCATAAACAACAAACAAAAACTTGTAAAGGTTATTTCAAATAATTTATATTTTTATTACTGAATATAAATATTAATTTGTATCAGTTAAATTTGGGAACGATGTAATTTCGTTCTCTGCTTTCAAGCTTTCTAAATTTAAATTATCATTTGTTTTATTTTGATTCAATTAAATTTCTAGATCAAAAAACTAAGACAGGGAATCAATAGATGTACAAAAAGTAAATAAAAAAATAGTGATCTTAAAGTTACAAATTTAGAAAGTCAGAAGTACTTTTTTTAATGGATTTAAAAATTTATTTTATTAGAAACATATATGACCTACCATTCAAATGGATTTAAAATGGCCGTTTAAAAATTTTTACGCTCTAAGTTGAACGTGAAGCAGTAAACTTTTCTTTTTTCTTATTTTAGTGAAAAAGCTCACTAAAGTAGCTTTCCAAAACTCGTAAGTAAATAAATGATTCAGTTTCTTTGTGGCCGCGCAAGCACGGAAGATGCCGAACGTTCTGAGAGATTGTGGTTTAAATTTTGAATGATCACTTGTATATAAGAAAGTTTTCCGGAAGATGGCATTTGCTCATAGTGTGATGCACAAAAGGGTACACACAGCTGCAGTTTCCATGACAAAAATCCATGAATTAAACTACAAAATGCTCCCTCTTCTGACCAATTCTCCGTATACTCCCTGAGTGACTATTTCTTGTTTCCTTTTGAAACCTGAAGAAATGTCTCGGCGGAAAGATATTTCACTCCAACGATGAAATCATCTCACAAACAAATACCTCTTTGATGACCTCGACAAATCTTATTTTTTAGAAGGAATAAACCCTTCACCAAATTATACTTCAAAATAAAAATTTTAAATTTATAAATTTTTTTTTTTTTCCAAAGTTGTTTTTTCATTTTTTGGAAAAAAAAATTGTTTGAAATTCTTTTTTTTAAATTTTTTTTAAATTTAATTTTTTTTAATATTTAGCGAAAAAAAAACTTTCCGTGAAAAAAATCGGGTTAAAAAATATTTTTCCGATTTTGACCCATTGTATGTCCAACTTACTACGGTCATATATACGTCGTTAAAAAGGTCATTGAAATATCTATCATTAGATATCCATATATTAATCTATATTAATGCCTTAGTAATCCAGATATAGGTCAAAAATCGAGGTTGTCTGGTTCTCAGCCATTTGGTGACCGATTTTAAATAGCAATCGAGCCGGAAGAATTCCGGAGATATTGATGTGTGAATTATGTACGTAAGTTATTTGGGGTCTTCGGAAAGTTGATTTTCAACAGACAGACATGGCTTAATCGACTCCGCTATCTATAAGGATCCAGAATATATATACTTTATAGGGTCGGAAAATTATATTGTTGAAATTACAAACGGAATGACAAACTTATATATACCCTTCTTATGAAGATGAAGGGTTTAAAAAACATAGCTGACAGTATGTTGTTTTAGTTGGGAAGCATATGGACTTTAAACTACCGTAACCCAGACATCTTTCATTCGAGTTTTACAAATCTTTTTCTGTTTTAAAGACAAAACTAATATCTTTCAAAAAAATTAGTTTGAGCAGAAAATATTAATTTATAACTTTAAGAATAACGTTATTTCACCAAAACGATGAGATCGAGAAAACTTACAAGTATTTCCGCAATCTTTGGGCTCCTGCAAAACAGAATTGCCTGCATACTTTTTTTGTATCAATTTGTTATTAACAAACCTAGCATTTGCATTTGCTTTTGCTTGCCACTGTTTTAACCAATTTATTCTCTAAGTGTATTTTAAACCAATTTAATTTAGAGTTTTAAAATGTTCAAATTGACCATGAAATCTGAGAGAGAGAGAGAACATTAGAACACTAATCTGGTTGATGCATAAAATATTTAATCGATTTTTATTTATTAAATTCATTATATTCATTTATTTATTTTTCAATTATCAAATACATTAAACAACATTTATTTCAAAGTAATATATCAATTAAATAAAGTAAAAAAGACGGAACTCTTTTTTTTTGGAGTTAATTTACTATGTATATCTAAAATATGTTTGGCCAATTATTTAGCTTTAAAACACTCCCTCAAGCCTCGTAAGCTTTGTATATGTCACCTTTGTTATATTTTATGTAGGAAATATAAAGTTTTTTTACTCTCTTCTTCTATTTAAATAATAAATATTTCTCTTTGTTTTCAACATTATTTATATATAATAATTTGCTCTGTTAGTAATTCTTGGAGTTTTCCTAGATTTGTTGCTTTACTAAATCCATTTAAATTTTTGTTGTTGTTTCATTAGTTATAAATATTTATTTAATTTATATTTATAACAATTATTATTATTTTGTATTTAGAAAAATAATGAAAACATATTTAGTTAGTTTTGGTTTGCTTTTAAAATTCTTTAATTGATTTTCATAATTTGTTTTTGTTGTTTTGTTTTAGTTAAATATTTATAATTTTAATATAATATATACTTTGTTTAATTAAATTTACTAAGGAATTGAGTTTGTTCCAGTGTGTTTTAGATTTTGATTTTATTTTTTTTTTGGATTTTTTTTTATAAAGTCAAGTTTGATTTTTGTTTAAATTTTTAACAAGTTACAACATCTTTCTTCCATTTAAAGTTGTTAAAATGAGGTTTTGCCGAAAATGTAATTACCGGGAGCTGAGGGATCTTCAGATGAGAAATATTCTTCCCACAAGGCAGCGAATTGTTCACGTGTTACTTCCTCATTACCCTGGGCCATTTTTTTAAATGCCTCTTCGCATTCTTTCTTCTCCAAGCCATAGCTGGAGCAGACTAAAGCAAATTCGGAAACATCAATGCTGCCATCAGTGGAAGCATCTTCCAGATCGAACATAAAGTTCATGTACTTATTTTGCCAGTCCATAACAGTGCTGGGATCTTTGGCATAAGCGTCCCACATGTTGCACCATTCATCAACGGAAACCTGTAACGAAACAAATATAGATACATTTAAAGCATAAGTTAAAAGTTATAATAAAATTTAAATTAAATGTATATTTAAACGTTTTTTTTATATTTCTTTTTATTTATCTATCCAAAGTGTTGAAAACAAACATCTTAAATAATGTTTGTAATTGTTAAACACTGTAAAGTATGCTTTAGAAGAATATTAGTTAAAACCCCTTAAACTATGCAACCATTGTAAAACATTACAATAACTAAGCAAGTACTTTTAGTGAAATTTATTTTCAATTTTCTTGCAACTAAATAAATAAACACAAAGCCCATAAAAACAAACAAAACTAAAAATGAGTTACAGTGTTTTATTGGGCAGTACCGAAACTTATACACGCTTCATATTAGTGTCACAGACATCAAATCTGTAGTGAAGTGAAAACTAAAACGTATTTAGGTTCCTATAGAACAATAAAAAAATCCCCTTTCAAATGGTAACATATTAATTTGTATGTGTTTAAAATTTTGAGAAGTTACCCGGCCTAAGAGAACGATTTTAAAATATTTAATGTATACTTTTGGGAGTGTTAAATAAAAATTTCTTTTATGTGAAATTTTTGGTAGCAAATGAAATATATACTAGAGACTTATCATCACAACGAATCTGAATATTGTAACTTTAAGAAGAAAACTTATAGAGAAATTCCCGACAAACATTTCTCGAAATTTTCTAAAAAAATATTCCGGGAATATTCCGAACTGCTAATCTTTTGAGGCCAAGAGCGAATCCACCCAATATTGGATATTTTGTTGCAAAGTGAAGCGTACTACAGAGAGAGTGTTCTTCATCGAACGAAACAAATAGTAGTCGGATGGGGCACGGTCTGGCGCTGTCATGATGGAATATTACGGTTTCATGTATGGCCGCATACTATTGGTGTTTTTCGGCCAATGCGTTCGATTCAGTTGAGTTCGGCATAGGTTCCCTGTGATGATCTGGTCAGATTTCAGCAGCTCATAATAGATACGACTATTTTGATACCACCAAATGCAGAGAATTACCTTTTCGCAATGTATTTTTGGCTATGGTTTCGATTTGGCTGGTTGGCCGGTCTTCACATATGATCTCTAACGCTTCAAGTTATCGTAATGATCGGTGTAGCGTACAACCATAATTTCGGACACGCAAAATCTTCAAGTTCTCTTGGCTTCAATTCGTATAGTTCCAAATTTCCCTGCTTTTGTATGAATCCTGCTGCTCGCTAACGTTTTGAAATGTCGAGTTTTTGTCGAGTTTTACAATAACCATCATGGTAAAATGCCTTCAATTCTTGGTTTTAAAATAGTTTTTCCTGGCCTGTGCGATCTTTGTCTTCCGTATCAAAATCACCTCTTCTGGACCGCACAAACCATCTCTCGCACGATTAAGCTTTGGTGAGCACTTTTTTTCAAATTAAAGAAGTAAAGCAAAACTTACTGCATATGACGCTTTGTTGACACAAAATTTGATATTTTCGAAGTAAAAAAACAAACATTGTGTGAAATTATTTAAGTCATGGAAATATAACCATATACGGACAATAGTAAGTGATAAGAGACCAAAAAAAAAGATCCGTGTCTCCTAGTTTTGCCCAAAGTCATGCACTTTTTTATGGGCCCCCAAAGATTTGGGGCATCGGTGTAATTTTTGCAAAAAGTGATCATTTTCTCAGGCTCATTTCTTGCAAACAGTTAGGAATTTTGATTTATACTATGAGGCAAAGTTGTAGCCCTTGTCCTAAAGAACAAAAATTCTGAACATATAAAATCAAAAAAAAACTTCATCTTGAAGATCAAAATCGCAAAAAACTTTAAAAAATTCGAAATAAATTTAGAAATAATTTTTTTAGCTGCCTAAGAGTATGCTATAGTTTATAATAATTTAATAGTTTATGGCCCAAAACACTTAATTCCTTTAGTTTTTTCTTCTTAAACGGTGTTAAGAATCATTCCTTGGAAGTTCATATGTTCCAGAAAGTTATTTATTGAGATCTTAGGTACATTTTTGTAGTTGATTGTTTCTTTGAATTTTGACCGTTTGAAGTTTTTTTGATTTTAAATGTTCACAATTTTTGTTCTTTATTTGATTTTGCGGTTTATCAAGTTACAGCAGCAAGCCCTTCAATTTATATTTTCTGGAATTAACAAACAGAATGACAAACTAATATTCCTATACCCCTAAAATCTTATTGAAGGGTATAGTAAACTAAAAGTAGGCTTTAGTTTTGGAAACTAAATAGTTGTAAATTTAACTAAAGCATGAGCAAGCAATTGTCAATTTCGTAATGAAAAAAAAGAGAACTTTGTCTACAATGTTTCTGAGATAAACTTTTAAACAAGTATTTACACAAAATAAAAGAAAAATATTATTGTTTTTGAAAAGATTTCTAAATAGAAAAGATAAATATAAAGAAAAAATATAAAAAAAAACTAAAAAAAAGTTACAAAAGAAAAACCCAAAACAAGGCTACACAACAAAATGTATTTAAAATAATAAAATATCATAAAAGGCTTAGCCTTTGCTATGAACCCCTATTGCATAGTGATGCTATCAAAAATATTTATATTTATATTTTGCACTTTTTAAGTTTAACCTCCTTTTACATAAATTTGAATTTATTAATATTTGTCTGTTATATGTTGTTTTATTTCTTGCAAAAACAAAAAAAAAATAAATATTTAAATAAAATTTATTGTTTTGTAACTGTAAAGTACTCTTAAGGGTCAGTAGATTTTTGGCCAGAGTTCTACAGTTTTTTTTTAATACTCAACTGCTGTATGGCTATTTGGATGATGTGTGCTGGTGCTAGTACTACTGCTACTGCTGCTGGTTGGTATGTTATTGAATTCAATATATGTACAACAAGGTCATTATAAACATGCCATTTATTTACTCTTCTCTGGTTTTTAAACCCAACTGTTTTACAGGCTTTCAACGTTCAACCAGTGTACTCAGCCATTAATATCTGCTGCGTTTACTCTCTAGTCTTGTTTTAGTTGTACAACCCCACCCCCGATTAAGAGTAATTGGTTTAAGCCAAACCACAATATAAACATTAGATGCATGTTTTTTTGAATGGCCTCATTTGTTACACATTCATATGTATGTATATGGTCAACACAACAACACTTTTATTATTAAACATTATGTTTTTCCTTCACCACCCCCCCCTGCCCTACTCTAACCATTTCAATATGACCAGGCAAACATTAACAGCAACAAAGACCATTTGTTCCCAAAAAACATACACAAAACATTCATACATGAATTGATATATTTTTGTATAAAACTCTTCGACATAAACAATTACAATTCATATGAAATTTTTGTATAATAAATCTGAAACCATTAACACTCTCTTTTCCGCCTGCCTTTAGCACAGAAGTGCCATTTCCTGAAAAGGTGTAATAAAATTTATAAATTCCATACAAAAGCACAAGAATTATTGCCTACTTTTAGGCTGTTATAGATGTGTGTTTTATTTCTTTTCAGTCTTGAACAATTACCAATGTTTTTTGTATAAATTTGGCTAAAGTCAGCCCTTAATACTTGTAGAAATTGTATGTACCTTTGAAAGATCATTATTACTTTTTATGGTACACTTCATTTAATAAAATGTTAGTTAAGGTTTTTTTGATGCTTTGGTAACTTGTAGGAAAATTTAACTTGGGACATTTTTGTTATGTTTTAATTATTGCAAAAACTATAAATCTTGTAGGATTAAGTGGACAGGAAATCTGACCAGTTAACTTTCTAATTAATTTGCGTTTGTTTCATTAATTCCTACATTCTGCATTTCATTGATTCGGGAAATACCAAATACATAATCAAACGAAATGATTAAGACTCCAAGCGAATGAAATAAAAGTTATAATTAAGTAAAGGTCCGTACAAGACAAACTCAAATATATATTGTTACGAATTTGCACTAGCGATTTGAATTTAACGGTCTGTAGCAACTGCCAGCAACATTCATAGTGCTTATAAACATTTCCATCAGTAGAAGCTTCTACTTATCAACAATGTTGATAGCATGTGATTATTAGCATTGTTTGAAAGTATGGCAACACAGAATGTTTACCATAGTAGTTGTCCGTTAAGATCATTGTAAAAGGTTCACGAAAGATGGAGTGTGTATAAATAGTGGCAGAGGTTGCAATCGTAGATGAGTTTATTATAAGCGCTGCGAATTTATAAACGTGTATAAAAACACTGAGTTACTATTTAATTCTGTTGTTGTTGTACATTTGAATAAATAAAGAGTTGTTACAATTTTAAACTACTAAACTGCTTTTATTTGCAATCAAAAGTATCCGGTTTATTTAAGGGAAATAAACCAACGTTTTAAAAAGGTTAAAACGTAACAATATTTTATGTTCTGCAAACTCTGCTATATCAATTCAAACACGTTGTAATGTTATGTCATTGCAATACTACTGTTCTAGTTTTAAAAGTTAAAACCTTGCGTTGAATTGTTCTGCCTGCAACATTCATCATGTTTACAAATATATTCATCATTAGAAGCTTCTACTTTTCAACAATGTTGATAGCATTGTTTGTAAGTATGGCAACAATAAATGTTTAAGCTGCTAACATTAACATTGAAAACTGTAGAATTCGAATATACTAGTTTTGTCGGTTAAGATCATTGTAGAAATAAAGTTTTCAAGAAACATCTAGAAAGTAATGCAGCGTATATAAATTGGGCGTGAGAACAGCCAGTCTAATTTGAAACATCGTTAACAGAAGACAAAGTTGTACATTATAAAGTGTGTTTTGAAAGTGTGTAATATAAGTGTGTATATCAAACCAGAGTGACTGTTTAAATTTTTGTGTAAATTTAAATAAAGAGCTGTTTTAATTTTTAAACTGCTGAACTGCTTTTATTTGCAATCGAAAGTAGCCGGATTATTTAAAGGAAATGAACCACAGTTTTCAAAAAGGTAAAAACGTAACAATATCATTCATTCCACCATACATCATAAACAAATTGAAACTGAAGTCCTATTTTATTGATTTAGGATGCTTTTGAATGATAAATAATTATGTACTATTTGGGCAACATAAATAGAAATGTTTTCTCCAAAAAGCATGCATAATGCAAATGCAGACTTCATCAACTTTTGAAAAACCTAAAATTTTAAATTTTTATACCCTTCACCATCGTGAGAAGGGTATATATAAGTTTGTCATTCCGTTTGTAATTTCCACAATATAATTTTCCGACCCTATAAAGTATATATATTCTGAATCCTTATAGATCGCGGAGTCGATTAAGCCATGTCCTTCTGTCTGTTTGTCTGTTGAAATCAATTGTCTGAAGACCCCAGATATCTTCGGGATCCAAATCTTCAATAATTCTGTCAGAAAAGCTTTCGAGAAGTTTCCTATTTAAAATCAGCAAAATCCGTCCATAAATAACGGAGATATGAGCAAAAATCCGAGACAACCTCTGATAATTTCATCCAAAAAAGACAATTTATTGCATGCTTTGACAAAAAAGCAACGTATGTTTGGATGTGTGTTAGTTTCACACATCCTAAAGTCCTACTATTTTTAAAATTTCTTTAAATTCTTTATATTCTCCGTACAAAAAACGATTTTTTCAAATAGCTACACAAAATAAAAATTTTTAAAAATGGAGAATACTTGTGCCACTGATAAATAAACATCACATACTACGAGCCAATAGAATGTATGAAGGAGGCATGGAACAGAAATTTATACTGAAGCAAACTAAGCAGGATAGTGAGCTACCAACACTCTCTGACATCTGACACTGAATGAATGAGATCTAGTACCCAAGATCTAGATTAACTAATAAGGACAGGTGTTTGAAGATCAGTCATATTTATGACATTCAACTGAATATTCAGGAATGCATTATTAACACTACGGCTATGCAGACATGGCAAAACTGCACAGAGAAAGCAGATACGTGATATTACACTAGTGACTACAAATCTTTAGAAGGGGTAACAAAAGTGTGGTTGCTTTGAAATTCTTCTTCATCAACTGACTTTCTGTTTTCTCTGTGTGGGATTGAATTAAACCACAACTGTGCTCATGATTAACGTGTGTATCTCCACGAATACCCAATCGCTTCTATTACCGCCGTTGTCAACTTTTCGTACATTGTCAGTTGATCAATGCACAAGCACTTTGTTCGAGAGATCGGGCTGTCTAATCTATGCCATTATAGCTACACAGAGAAAACAGATTCGTGATAGCAACCGAATTTGTTTCCAATCGAATGATTCCAATCGAATGATTTTGGAAGTGGTTACAAAAGTTGGGTTGCTTCAACCGAAATTCTTCTTTATCATCTGACTGTCTGTTGATATAAACGAAAAATTCTATATGTGCAACCGAATCATTCGATTGGCAACAAATTCGGTTGCTATCACGAATCTGTTTTCTCTGTGTAACTAGTCAATCAGCCAAGCCTGGGGCAAATATCAAACCAGTCCGATATATGGTCTCTCTCTGACTTCCAAAACTCCCAGCCGATATAGGGCAAAGTTTGTGTGCTTCTGACTCCACACATAATAAACCTTAAAAGAGAGCCAAGCACATCGATCATTATATAATGAACGCCACCACTCCAACACATTTCCTGACCACTTAGCCAGCTATGAATTTCCCCCCGTTTTTGCTCCATATTTACCTTTGGAGCATCATATCAAGTTTTCATCCAGATGTACAACCATGCCCCAAAGGGCCAGTAAGAATGAGAACACAGTTTAACTTGAACCCGTTTTCGACTGTAGACACAGCAAGATCACCAAATCAGAGAATCACAATGTACGCCAATCCAGTTCAATCAGTGTTACATTGAGGATAAGTGAAAAGTATGCGTGTCGTAATATCTTTAAAACTAGAGCTGGTAAGGAAAAAACTAATTTCATTTATTTACTAAACATAACATGAAACATAGAGTAAATCATAAACCATTATAACTTTTAAAATTTATTATTTGCACAACCTTTTATTCCTACTGTCTACAGCTACAGAAAAATTATGGTCACATATGAGTTTACATTCATATAGCAAACAAAAGTATAAACATTTTGGCCTTAAACTACAACTCAGGTCATTGCATATGAGAATCTAGCAAGAAACGAAAAAAAATACAAAAAATATTGTTGTTAAGTGAATTTGATTTTTTCACCTACATTTTCGTTTAAATCATGACTACCAGTTTTTAACACAAAGACAGCCTTTAATTTTCAATTTCTGTATCGTGTTTTTTTCTTCTTCATGCTATTCTTTTGTTGTTCTTTTATTACAGTTTTTGTTTGTTGTTTTGTGTGTCATTTTCCTTTGGCTGTATAAAAATATTTGAGTGGCCCATAGTACTCGAGTACTATGAGAACTAGGGTGGCCTTTATTTGGCACGCTTTCGATGCGTCCAAAGGGTTAAATTTTTACTCATCATCTAAAAATCAATTAATAAAAATTTGAGCAAAATCTTATAATGTTTAGAAGTTGCACATTTTATTTGAATTTCGTGTTTTGGGTCATAAAGCAAAATTACAAGAAAAAAATTAAAAAATAAATTTAAAAAATATGTTAATTATTCTCACTTAATTACACTGTGTGTAGTTTTTCAAGTCATGGAAATATAACCATATACGGACACCAATACGTGATTAAAAACCAAAAAAAAAAAATGACCCGTGTTTGCCAGTTTTGCCCAAAGTAATGCACTTTTTTATGGGCCTCGGAGTTTTGCTTTACTTCTTTAGTTAGAAAAAAGTTTCGCTGAAGAACACCGAAGCATATGGTGAATATGTTCCATCGGTTGCAACTTGCGATAGATGGTTTGTTTGGTTTAGAAGTGGTGATTTTAATATCGCCCATATCAGCAATTGGAGGCTTTACTCCATGAAGATTGTTGAAAAAGTCAAGAAGTGATTGCAAAATCATTGGGAGCTACTCAATCAACAATTTAAAAACGTTTCTAATTAGCAGGATTCAACAAACAGAAGGGAAATTAGGTACTATACGAGTTGTAGCTGAGAGACCTTGAAATATGGATTTGTATGTCTGAAACGCTATAAAAGAAACTCATTTTGCACCGAATCATTACTTGCGATAGAGATGAAGCCATTACGATAACCCGAAGCGTAAGAGATCGTATCTGAAAACCGACCAATCAGCCTAATCGACACCAAATCAAAATAGCCATAGCGATTAGGTAATGATCTGTATTTGGTGGGAAGAGAAAGATCCTCTCTATTATGAGCTGCCGAAATCAGGCCAGACCAACACGGAGAATCTGTACCGAATGCAACTGATTCGTTTGAAGCGAGCATTGGCCGATAAACGTCCAGAATATCCGGCCAACTCTCGGCCATATGCTGTATTACCTGTTAAAAACATTTTTGAATGAAGTGGAGGTAAGTTTTGCTTCACCCGCCTTAAAGTCCAGACCTTGCCCCGTTCGACTACTATTTCTTTCGATCGAAGCAGAACGCTCTCTCTCTCTCTGCCATACGCTTCACTTTGGAATTGAGTCTCCGATATTAGATTGATTCGTTGTTGGCCTCTAAATATGAGCAGTTTTTTTTTTGGATCTAAATCCATATGTTGACAGAAAGATGGAAAAAGGTCAGATTTAGCTCAAATTTTCAGCATTTGATTCTTAATTGAGGAAGAACAATTTTGCCATAGAAAATAGTAATATTTCAAAGTGAGGTCCACCCTAATGGTAACACATTCATATACCAGAAGGACCCAGCTTGGGGTGTGAGTGAGTCAATATGTAGAGGTATTTCATTTCACATTTTCATTGTATTTGAGTCTAGTTTTGTGCAGTTGTTATACTTATTTTTGACACTATTTTGGCCTTATGCCAGTAGGTGTTGACATAATGTTTTACGAGTGTATGAGTATGAATGTTTTTGTTTGTGTGCTGTTTGGTTGTATTGAAATGTTTAAATTGAATAGTTCAGCAGAACAAAAACCAAACCGTAATAAAACTGGGTCCAGGCGAAATGCAACACAAATTATTTTACATTTTCACAGTTTCTTTATAATTTTGTTGTTGCATGTGGCATGTGAATGTGTATAAAATTGTTGTTGCAGTAGCTTTGGGTATTTTTAATGTTAAACACAACATCATTACCAGACTGGCAATAAAGCAAAAAATGGACAATAAAAATATAGTAAAAAAATTGTTTCAGCGACCACAGAGTTTTATTGCAACATCAGTAAAAAAAACAAAAAAATCAAAAGAAAGAGACAAGTTTTATAGGGAAAGCAGGAAAGCATGGATTGAAAATTAATGGGAAGTAAGGGGCCATAATTAAATTTGATGTAAAGAATATGAGTCAAGTAATAATTGGGTATTAAAGTATGTCTTTTATGAGGTAAGAAAATTATACATTATGCTTGTGTAATGCATTTCTTTTTATGGACAAGTCTTTTTATGCTTGTCTTCTGGACAGAGGTTTAAGTTATCTTGCACAAGATAGCAGCTGCTTGTTAATAATTTATAAGCTAATAGATAACATGCAACTTTTAGCAGCATAAACTGAAGAAATATATTAAAAGATGGCGAAAAAGCAGCCATACTATATTTAAGGGTTAACTTAAACAATTGCTTGTATCACTATCTTCTTTTTTCTCATTTCATATATTTTCTTTAGTATTAACCATTATAAATTATTGGCTTTAATTTTTTTTCTTATAAAGACTTATTGACTTGCTTTACCCAATATTTCTAAACAAAAATCTTCTTAAATTTATTACATCTTTTTCCATTGTTAATTTCCTTTGATCACTTTCATTATTCAAAGTAAAATGTAATTTTGTAGGGGGTTACATCCCCCTATGAGATTTTACAGTGTGACATTTCAATTTATTCATGTATATGAATACATTCATACTGAAACCTATGCAGGATAATCATTATAATGATATATGATTGAACAAATGTACATTACACACACACAGAGTAAAAAAGCAACTAATACACGAATACTTTACTATTTACATCAACACATATACACACCCATACATGTTTTATATTTTTTTGAATTAGGGTTCCAAATTTCCCAGACTTGTTGCATTCCCGGGAAATAAGAAAAAATAGAATGATTCCCGGGAATTTACATGAACTTACATGAATATCTCACAATATCCACTATACTCCTGGTTCGGTTACTATTTAAAATCGGGAAAATTGACCCACAAAAGGTGAGAGACATTTTCAACGAGAGAGACCTTTTCAACGACATATATAACATCATTGGAATTTGAACTGACAATGAAATTTTGTTCAATTTTAAAATAATTGAAACAAGTTAAATATCTGATAAATTTTTGAATTGAAACATTTAAAAAAATTTTATTATTGTCATTATTTGCTCTACCTATCAATAGCTATGTTCAATAACTAAAAGTTGTTACTAGTTAGTAACAATTGTTACTGGAAAAGCGTTCATTAACTCAAAAACTTGCAAGTAGAGAAAAAATCAAGAGCGTATAAATTTTGGAGAGTGTTCTCTCGTTGCAAACTATTACAAGTTCTATTTTGAACTCGTAATAGTTAGCAGCTTATATTTTATATGTTTTGTGTTATTGTTTACTTGTTTAAAATTTTATATTTTGTGGTGAAAAAATGTCAAAACAAAAGATTTTTCAATAAAATTGAAGAAAATGTGAGTATTTATACATTTTAAAAGGAATAAAATAAGGAAATTGTGTGTATAAAACAATTGTTACTGGAAAAGCGTTCATTTACTTTTTACTATTTTTGAGAATTTAAGAGAGTAATTTTGTAAATTTTGATTTTATTCTCTCGTTGCAAGTATTTACTGGGAAAGTAAATGAACAGACCTAATACCTTTCGAAATTTAAGCATTTCAATAAGAACATTTTTAATTTGTTTTTATACCCTTCACCTTCGTGAGAAGGGTATATATAAATTTGGCATTCCGTTTGTAATTTCCACAATATAATTTTCCGACCCTATAAAGTATATATATTCTGGATCCTTATAGATAGCGGAGTCGATTCCATGTCCGTCTATCTGTCTGTCTGTTGAAATCAATTTTCTTAAGGCCCCAGATATCTCCGGGATCCAAATCTTCAACAATTCTATCAGACATCAAAATCCGTCCATAAATAACAGAGATATGAGCAAAAATCCGAGACAACCTCTGAAAATTTCATCAAAAAACTCAATGTATTGCATGTTTTGACAAAAAAGAAACAAAACGTATGTTTGGATGTGCATGCTTTGCGTATTTTGTTTTTTGTTTCTTTTGGCGTTGTTGTTTTTTATACAACTAAACGTATGTTTGGTTGTGTGTTGGTTTTTTGCTTTGCGTATGTGGTTTTGTTTTGACAAAAAAGCAACAAAACGTATCTTTGGATGTGCATGCTTTACGTATTTTGTTTTTTTTTGTGTTTTGTTTCTTTTGGCGTTGTTGTTATTTTTTATACAATTAAACGTATGTTTGGATGTGTGTTGGTTTCATTGCCTTGCGTATTTTGTTTTTTCTTTTGGTGTTTTGTTTCGTTTGACGTTGTTGTTGTTTTTTGTGTTCTTGATAAATTTAGGATGCTGTACGCTGAAAGTGGGCAATGTACATACATATATACTATAATATACTTATATACCCTTCATCCACAAGAACGGTGAAGGGTATATAAGATTCGGCATAGCCGAATATAGCACTCTTACTTGTTTTAATTTAATTTTTAAGCAGAGATCGAAAATAACCGGGTCCTGTTTTATTTCAATGGTAAATTAGCAGCCTTTACCATTAAAAATTCCTTTTTTATGGTTCATCACTGAGATAATAATTTATAAGAGAACATTTTAGGTTAGTGGTTGAGATAAACAGAAAAGGTTAACAAGATGAGTACTTTTGCAATTCTGTTACTTTTTTGAACCACTGCCTAATATTAGTTATAATAAAAAATTAATAAAAATCATGTATATTTAATGAATTCAATATTACGGTTTCTTGTCAGGCCACATATTTTGGGCTTTTTCAAACAATGACAGGTTCCCTATGATAGTCTGGATATATTTCAGTATATGGGACCATTTTGGTTCCTCCAAATACAAAGCATTACCTTATCGCCATTGATATTTGGCTTTGGTGTCGATTCGGCTAGTTAGCCCGGCTTTACATGCAATCTCTTACGCTTCGGATTATCGTAATGGATACATTTTTATCGCAAGTACTGATTTTGTGCTTTTGGAAGAATTCTGCTGCTTGAAAACGTTTTGATATTTATTGATTGAGTAGCTCCCAATGATTTTGCAAGCTCTTGTTGAGTTTGACAACATTCTTAATGGAGTACTGCCTTCAAATCTTGGTCTTCAAACTTTTTTGGCTGACCTGTTCGATATTTGTCTTTCGCATCAATATCACTATTGCTGAACCGAACGAACCATTTTTCGCACATTGAAACTGATAAAACACATTCACCATAAGCTTCGGTGAGCATTCCGTGTGCTTCAGCGACACTTTTTTTTCAAATTAAAGAAGTAAAGCAAAACTTCCCGCATATGACGCTTTGTTGACACAAAATTCGACATTTTCGAAGTAAAAAAAAACTTTGTTGTTTTCAATATAATGCGGGTATTTTGATTATATGGAGGAGTTCTTATCAGTCTCTGCTATTAAGTCGACCAGCATTTCACTGTTTTTGTCACAAAGGGAAAATAGTTTTGGTTGTGGTAACCGAATTTATTGTTAATGAAATGATTAAATCTAAATGATGGAATTTTTCTATTATGTCGGAAACATTTTAATCTGTTCCTAGCATCAAAGTCTATAGACTGAACAAATCACAACGAACTTTTTTATACTTTCAGGAATTCCGAATTCCCCGGACAATTTTCCCGATTAGGAACCCTAGATTGAATCAAATAAAACATGCAGTTAACATGTTTTCATATAAAAACAAGTGTAAATAAATTTACATTCACACATATTCATACACATTTATATGCATATAGTATGTATGAGAGTGTGTGTGTTTGTCTTTAAAAACCAAACAGTGCGAATCTTTCAACTTCATTTAAGGCCATGATTTCAATTTTCAGTTTCAGTTTTAAATATATATTTTACATTTTTGAATGAAGATTATTTAAGGTATGTATAGATTTGTGTGTATGTTTGTAAATGTGCATGTATGTATTGTAATTGATTTGTAATTTATCACTGTGGAAAAGTTGTTAATATTTATTGTATTTGTTGTCATTTAAATATTTTTATTTATTGTCACATTAATGCACTCATTGTAGCGTACCGTATAAATAAACTATAAATATTTAATTAATTTTTGTGTTATATTGTAAGTACTTCAACCATAATTTTAGGTAGTTCAAACTGGTCATGGGTTTTGTTACAGCAGTAAAGATAAAATATATATATTTTTATACCATGACACATAGTACCATTAACGCTGACATGCTTAATAAGACCAGATTGATGATTTGACAGAAGCTAATTATTTCAAAATATCATTTTAAATTTGAAGATATTCTGTCAATTGATATCAATGTACAATACAACAAGAAATTCGACCAGATGACAATTCAAATCCATAATGCTCATTTCAATCTGGTAATATAACCTTTAAAATTGAGCTCATAAAAGGGTACTTTGAGCAACTTTGCAAAATCCTTTCGTACAGTTTGCAAATATTTTGCACACATTTATACCCTAAATGAATGGCATTTGAAATTCGTTTAAACTTAAAATAAATAATTTCTTTTATTTAATTTTTTAAATAAAAATATACAAACATATTTTGTTGCATTTCATATTCGAGGTGTAATTTAAAATATTAATTTTAATACATGACAAATAAAATTTTATAACTTCAAACATTTTACATTTAAATTGCAAAAGTAAGGTTAAAGTTTACCAATTGCCATTGGAAAATAATTATTTTATATGCATACATTTAAGCCAAAATAATTATTTTTCATTATTGCTGTAATATTTGTTAAATATCTTGCTGTATTAATTATTAATATTAAGGCTTTAAAGTATTTCAGGTTACAATAAACAATTGATTTCAATACGATTGTAAAATAAAATTGCACATGTAATTATTAATGGGGATAAAGTGAAATTTACATAACATATATGACAAAAGAAATGCAGTAAATCAAGATGTAAAATTAAGTTTAAGGAAGAACATAAAATTATAAATTTAAGTAAATTATATTACTCAGACTTAAAGGAAATATTGAAAAGGTATTTAGATACACTTACACTCAGAGATTTCAGCATTTTTGCATTTTAAAGATTTTTTAAACAATATTATGGTCACTGCAATCAATATGATTGCGGCAGCCATAATATGTTATAAGTACTATTCAATATATGTTATAAGTACTATTGTATCAATCATATGTTCAGGAACATGATAGCCATAAACATATATTTATTTATACAACCATATATATGATTGCTACAATCAGTTACGATTCAACTGAGAATTACTTTCTGAGTTGAATTAACGACGTCCATCTCTCAGTCTGTCCCTCTGTCCATTTAAACTTCTGCGCAAAATTTGGCACATGAGTAAGGACGTAGCTTATTGAAACACCTAAAAATTGTGCGGATCGATTCATAATTGACCATAGCACCATTTAGGGGCACTTGCGAAAATCCCTTTAACCAGCATAAAACTCTTCACAATGTTGGAATCCAGAAAAAATTGAACCCAATAAGTTTAATGTATTGGGTGTATCATTTGAACGCGATTTTTGTTTTTATTAACATTCCGGTATAACGAACGATATGTTGTCAAGCCCATTCGTTAAATCGAAAAATTCGTTATATCGAGATAAATTTTTCGAATAAGTTTTAAGTGGTGTGACATTAGGTTGACTTGAGACATTACCAAGGATTAATGAAGCCTTCATTGAAAGGGTTCTAAAAATTATTCTACCATAAAAAATATCCATTATTTCAATAAAGACAACAATGTCCAACAAATTGAGACTTTTTTGATTGGAACAGAAATGTGAGACACCAACTGAAATTTTTCGGATAAAATTTTCTTGGAATATTTTTATCCTCAAATGTCCTTTTAAAAATTTTATCGTTCGTTTCATTTTGTTTTATTTTTCTCAACATTCGTTATATCGAGTAAAAAATTTTTGAAACGTTCAGTATATAAGATAGTGAATGTTAAAAATTTGGTTGTACGTTATACCGGATTTTCGTTAAAGTGAGATTCGTCATACCGGGATTTGCCTGTATATGTCATTTTGAAGGGTACAAATCTTTTATTCTCACTTATTTATTGAACATTATATTGGAAACAACAAAGTATTTCTACTTCGAAAATGTCGAATGTTGTGCCAACAAAGCGTCATATGCGGGAAGTTTTGCTTTACTTCTTTAATTTAAAAAAAAGTGCCGCTGAAGCACACCGATTGTTCACCAAAGTTGATGGTGAATGTGTTGGGTTTCAATGAGCTAGAGATGGTTTGTGCGGTTCAGAAGTAGTGATTTTGACACAGAAGACAAAGATCACCCAGGCCAGCCTTTTTGAAGGTCAACAATTGGAGGCATTATTCCATGCAGAGTGTTGTAAAACTCAACAAGTGCTTGCAAAATCATTGGGAGCTACTCAAGCAGCAATTCTCAATACGTTTGAGAGCAGCAGGATTCATTTGAAAGCAGAGAAAATGGGTACGATACGAATTGAGTTACCTTGAAAGACAATATTGTATGTCTGAAATGCAGCTTCAACGCTATAAAAGAAAATCATTTTTGCACCGAATCATTATTTGCGATGAAAAAGGGATCCATTATAATAACCTGAACTGTTATAGATGACCCGGCCAACCAGCCAAATCGCCACCATAGCCAATTAGCCATGGCGTTAAGGTAATGCTCAGTATTTAGGGGGACATATTATGAGCTGCTGAAATCTGGCCAGATCATAACATGGAACCTGTACTGAACGCAACTGAAAAATACCCAGAATATGAGGTCAGATATGAACCTGTAAAAGAGACAACGCTCGGCCCCATTATGCATTACCTGTTGAAAGCTATTTAGAATGAAGTGGTTGTGAAATTTGCCTCATCCGCTTTATAGTTCAGAACACTATTTGTTTCGATCGATGCAGAACGCTCTCTCTGGGATACGCTTCACTTTGAAACAGAGTATCCAAAATTGGCTTAATTCGTTGTTGGCCTCAAAAGATGAGCAGTTCTTTTGACTAGGAATGCATATGTTGCCAGAACGATGGAAAAAGGTCATTGTTAACAATGACCAATAGTTTGAAGTAATTTATATTGTACAAATGTTTCAATATAAAGGCTAAAAATTTGAAAAAATCCCGCATTTTTAAGTCGCGGTCGGTCCTTAATCGGTCATAAATCTCTTAAAAATGTTGGTATGCAAGCAAAATTTAACAGAAAGAAGTTTCATATAGAAAGATTGGTCGTAGCACCCATACAAGGCCCACTTCCGAAAATCCCTTTAACGATCTTAAATCTCTTAGGGCCATTATTACAACTTGCCTTTAAGTTCCAAATAGTAAAAGTTAACTTTAACGCACCTTTTTCTATTGCTTGAAGTTAACTTTTACTATTTGGAACTTAAAGGCAAGTTGTAATAATGGCCCTTAAACGTTTTGGTGTGCAATTACATTAAACAGAAAGAAGTTTCATGTAAATTATTTCCGATTGGAACATTATTGTTCATAAATTCCGAAATTCATTCATGAAAATAAATTACTGAAATTCTCATAAAACTGATTTTCTCATATATTCAGTGTAGGGTATTATATGATTGGGCTTGGCCGACTATACTTTGTTACTTGTTTTTCTCTGGATGTAGCAGACACCTTCTGCCCTGCTGTAGGATACCTCAGAAATCTTCAGTTGTCCAATATCTTTATAAACATAAACTATTTAACTCAACTTTGTTGAGAAATTTATTTGGATTTGTTGAGTGATAGATTCTTATTTGGTGTTTAAATTACTTTGACCATAGAGAATAGATATAGAGCGGAAACTCTTCTGTCAAAGACCTAACTCAGTTGTCAGAGACCTATGTGGTGAGAATGTATTAGAAGAAAATACTAGGTGAAAACAAAAACATTATTTTGAGTAAATTTTTTGTTTGAGTTTTTTTCTAGTTTCCGCTCTATGTTTCTCTATAACTTTGCCAATGTCTTCATTGAATTTTTAACTCAATTTGTAGAGAAATTGATTTCTATTTGTTGAGCGTTAGATTCATATTAGGTGTCTAAATTACTTTGTGTTATTTGAATTATTTCAAATAAATGAATACAACTTACTTCATAATAAAACTATAAGTTCAAACATTATAAATTTACAATATTTGTTTCATATCTAAATACAAGATTAAGTGTTAACATTAGTTTTAATCCATTATAAATTCTATGAAAGTTTTTGGCAATGTTCCCATCCCATCCAATGCGTATGAGTATTATTGTTGGCAAATAAATATCAATCATACGCTCTGAAAGCCAACATATCTGTCAGTATGAAAATCAAATAAATAAATATTTTACAATTATTAAACACACACATTGGTTTCAAAGGTTTTGTTTGTTTAATATTTCTGTTTTTTTTACCAGCAAATTATTCAAGTGATTCGAAAGCTATATTTTATTTTTCCATTAAAAAACCTTCAAAATTTCGTGCCACCACAAATCAAACAAAATGACCATGCTACGTTAAAAAAAATACAATAAAATATTATTTTAATATAAATTATTTTAGAATTTTTTCTTTAATATATATAAATTGCCAACTATAGCGAAATACAATTGAACAACTAAATGAAAATGTTTAGTTTTGTTATGAGCCAATTTTTTGTAGCCATTGCAATGCAAAAGAAAAAAAAGTCACTGAATGAATGCACACAAAATATTTATTATACAATTTACGTTATTTTCTAAAATAAAGAAAACACAAAACCAGCAACACAACACAACAATGTAAAGTAGTGCATATAAAAATAAAATATTTGAAATGGAAACAATTTTATATGAAATTGATTTTATGTGTGCTTTTTATTAAACAAGCGTTAAAAAGAATGAATTCAAAATTTTAATTCTTAAGTTACAATTTAGTTTAAAATGTCATAGGAGCATTGTGTTAGCAAGGCAAGAACTAGTTTATAATTCCCCCAATTAACCTGTGATTTGGCTAATGATTGCCCTGTTTGCCAACTCTGCTAAAAAAATAAACTATTAGAAAGATACTTATTTTTTTTCTTTTTACCATAAAAGAAAAAAAAAACTGTAACAGAAACGTGTACAATTGAACAATAAAATAGAAAAGCAAGGAATATAATAAACCTCAATTGTGCAAAACTGGCAAAAAAAAAATAAATAAAGAAAGAAAAATAAACTGAACACAACTAAAGGACAATGATGCAAAACACAAAGTATTTTGCATAATAAAATAAAGGAAACATATTTCTTATATTATGTTTGTAAGGATCTAAGAACAATTCCCCCCAAAATATATTTATTTTAGTAATGGGTGATTTTTTAAGCCCGATAAATTAATTTTAAGGAAACAAAATTTAATATTCTAAAGATCACTGCATGACGTTATTATTTGAAAATTGTATTAGTGACGTCCAATTTTGGACCACTTTTTCGAGGATTGCTGGCCTTATGGCACGAATAACACAAATAATGTTGGCCTACAATTCGTCAATTGCTGCTGGTTTATCAGCATAAACAAGTGACCCCACAGAAAATAATCGAGAGGTGCCAAAACGTACGACCTTGGAGGCTAAGTGAAATCAAGTTGATTTCAGTGGTTGTTGTTGAAATTACGCCCTGATCAATGATAAACAAAAAATCATTGATCATGGTGTGGTAATGATCTCCATTGATCGTAACGCGAGATCTGGCTTCATTTTTGTAGAAATAAGGTCATATGATGCCACCAGCGTATAAACTGCAGCAAAGTATGCATTTTTCTGGATATAATTGAGTCTGTAGGGTCTGTTGTGGATTGCTCTCACTAAATATGCGGCAATTTTGTTTATTAACAAACCCGTTAAGCCAAAAATAACCCCCTGCCTATACCTGATAAATTTTTGTCATGATAAACTTCCAAATGGTTGTCATGATAAAAAATTATCAGGTATAGTTTCTATTTATTAGTATTATTGCATCGTTATGACAAAATTGTTAGTGCTTTTGCACAGACAACTTTGTCTTGACAACAAAAGTCATTAATTGTTATGATAAATATTTGTCATGTATAGACAGTCATCTATAAGATGCAGGAATCGATGACTGATTTTCAAAGAATATTTTGATAATTTGCAAGCGCCATTCAAGCTTCCATCTAATCATGATGATTAGCCACAGTAAACTGATTATAATTGTCAAAAAGTGAGCTCAGAATGACAGTTTGTTTGACAATTAACCCTTTCATAAGTTCTACCGGGCTTAAAAAAACACCCTATAGTATAGAAATACATATAACTAACTATAAATTTAATACATTTGCCTCAAATCACGTATATGTTGGAATGCATGAATTGAGTATTTCTTAGCAAAACTATGCAATTGACAAGAGACATTTCTATTGATAGAAAAATACTATTTTCATTTCTCTCAATTTTCATAGGTAACGGAAATGATTTGTTTTGTTAAGTTTTGATTTTTCCAGTAACAACAGCTTTAAAAATGTTGTCATTTCAACTCGCTCATACATTCTAGATATTTGCCATTCTTGGCTACATTGTCCATCACAAAACCTAAGAGTTTATGTTTGTTATACAAAGACCCAAGCAGAAAAAAAGCTGAAAACAAATTTGCATGAATATTTGCATTTACATACCTGACCATCATTGTCCTTGTCAGCTTTTGAACGTAAACCTTCCCAAATTTCCAACATGACAGTATGGGTTTCCTTATTCTTTGGTGTATCCTTAGCCCAGCCACGTAATGTGCAGACACGCTGTGAAGGTTAGAAAAATGAAAAGTTAAAAAAATTTAAAAAAAAAACTACAAACACAATAGCAATCAACTATGAGATATTTATTGTAAGCGGGAAAAAACAAATTCTGTAAATATGCATAAATCTATATCATACAACGTCCGAGAGAAAAAATGGAAAAAACGAAAGTGCCTGAGAAGAAATAATTTACATGTGACAAATAAATATATGAGTACTTAAACCTGTATTGTACTTGGTATATGTCAGAAACTAGAAAGTGCTACCGATTTTTTTGCGGACATATTCGGCTGACATGAACATTATAAATACTTATGATATCGTACCAATCCACATGAGATTCAAGAGACGACGACATATTTTGAGAAGGACATTGACCATCCCATCATCACATGCCAAAAAATATACCACAAAATATAGTATGTTTACCATATTCATTTCGACATTTTTCTAAGTTTTTTTTAACAATATTATGGTTACTGTAATTATGTATATGATTGCCGTAACCATAATATTTATGAGTTTCTATTCACATGATTGTAGAAATCATATACATATACATTTTATGAAAGCTTATTTCTTTGACTCTACATAACTGTTTAAAATATTGAAAACGGTCTAAAAATGTGTGAGTTAGAGGTACTAAGACCTATTTTGCAGCAGAGTGTTATTGTAAGAGAATTATGAATGTTCAAGTTATTTTCTGAGGGTTACCTTGTATGGGGACCAAGAACATATGTTGATTTTCGCCATACTTTAAAGTATTTATCAGTATCGTCGCATAATCAACATATTATGTCTGCTCAAATATTATGGGGACTAGGTGAAATCATTAACCGATATTGCCCATTTTCAATGACAGAAAGACGGGCGCATATAGCTAGATGATCATCTTAGAATTTCATAAGGACCCAGTATACTTTTGTGGGTCTGCGATGAATATTTCTATGTATTACAAATGGAATGACAAAATTAATATACCCCATCTATTTTTATTTCTAATTAAATCGCGATTTTTCGAAATTTAAAAAGAATAACAATGAATCCAAAGGGTATATGTTTGCTGAATACATTATTACGAATTTGCATTAGCGATTTGAATTTAACGGTCTGTTACGACTGTCTGCAACATTCATCATGTTTATAAACATATCCATCAGTAAAAGCTACTACTTATCAATAATGTTGATAGCGTGTAGTTATTAACAAATGTTTGTAAGTATGGCAACACTAAATGCTAGCATTAACAATGAAAGCTCTAGAATTCGATTATACTAGTTTTGTCTCGTACATTATAAAGTGCAATTTAAGTGTGTACATAATAAACATGTCTGTTTTTTTTAACATTTGAATAAATAAAGAGTTGTTACAAATTTTAAACAACTAAACGGGTTTTAATTGCAATCAAAAGTATCTGGTTTATTTAAAGGAAATAAACCACTGTTTTTAAAAGATAAAAACGTAACAATATTCAAAATCGGAAGACCCAGGGTTATAAGCTTGTGTTTTATTGTATTATTTGGTTCATGATATATTTATATTCTTAAACATTGCAGTCGTTTTAAACAAAGCGAATTAAATTGTCCGTCCTCTATCGTTTTTACTTTAGTAACTTCAGTCAAGAGATTTGAAATCAAAAACTTTTTATGTTAGAGTCAACGGACACATATACTGTTATATACCAATAGCTTCGTATTGACATGCTCTTTCAGAATCTATGGTGATATTAAAAAATATGATCTCAACTACAGAGTAAACAGTTATTTTTCAACGTAAAAATAAAAGTTTACATGAAACTCTTAAAAAAAGAGTTATAAATATTTGTCATAAAAAAAAACTCATTTGAGGAGTTTTATTCTTCCCTTCAGAAAAAAAAACTCATTTGAGGAGTTTTATTTTTCCCGTCATAAAATAAAAGTCATTTGAGGAGTTTTATTCTTCCCGTCAGAAAGTAAAACTATTTTCGTTTATTTTCTACTTGTTTCAGTATCTTTCTTTATTGAGTCTATCTGATATAATGTTTGTAGTAATTTATTTTTTTAAGAAAAAAAAACAACAATTTGATAATAGGAATCAAACAATAACAAATTAAAATCCCACTTGTTTTTATTTTAATAACAATGCAAGGTGCTTTACAAATTGTAATGATCTAAAAAGCGGCAAGCTTTAGTTGTCAATTTATATAAAATGAGTTTTATTTTCTGACGGGAAAAATAAAACTCCTCAAATGAGTTTTTATTTCTGACCGGAAAAATAAAACTTCTATTTTACTTTTAGTTTAAAATTTAATGATGGAAAAAATAAAACTCCTCAATTTAGTTTATATTCTGACGGGAAAAATAAAACTCCTCAAATAAGTTTTTTTTGTAGCGGATATTTAAAACTCTTTTTTTAAGAGTTTCATGCGAACTTTTATTTTAAAGTCACAAAATAACTGTTATAAAATAACTTTTTGTATATCATAATTTAATTGTTTAACGAATCCAGTAATCAGCTATAGTTTACAACTTGTGTATTATGATTTGCTCAGCCGAATTATCTATCTAAGTTGTTTCCAGTTACGGTTTCTACATATTCGGTTGTCATGAAAAGCTTAGAATAGTGTATTTGTCAGTAAAATGTTTCTATATGCTTATTTATTTTTCAATTTTAATTCTTTTTTGTGTTGCAATTTTCATGTAGTAACCAACTTACCTCAATGGCCAATTCAAAATCCTTAATGTCAATTTCACCACTTTGGTTCACATCTGTTATATACAGGGTCATATAGGAAATAGAAATGCAAATACATACAAACACATATTCACACACATACACACAATTGTGTACACATATACAATTAACCGTAAAACAAACAAAATGTATACAAATAAATATTAGTAAACGATATTTTGTTATTTTTTTTTTGTTTTTGTTGACATTCAAATGCACACACAATTGTCAGCAATAGTTGTGGTGGTGGTAGTAAGTTTTACATTCGTTGTAGTTTTATGACAGCAATAACAACAATATTTGTATGTTTATATGTTTGTAGATGTGTGTGTATGTAGGTGGCGATTGAAACAGTTGCCAAAATAACCATATAAAACACCCATATTTTTGTTGATGTTTTCCAATTGAGAGCGAAGTATGTGTTGAAAATAGAGTCGTAAAGCCACGTTGGAAAACAGGTTCATGATAAACATTTAGGAATTCATACACAGCAGGGAACAGCATGGGCGGCGGAGGGAGAAAAAAGCAAGTAAACAGTTTTAAATCAGTAAAAAGAAATGTTGATACAAAATAAATTTACTTATACACATGTACATTCAAGTGCTGCTATGTATGGGTGCATGAGAATCTATGAATTTCAACTGTAAATATAAAAGTGTATGACTGGGTTTTGTGTGCTGAGTGTGAATGAATGTTTGCATGCAAATATTTTGTTTAACAGTGAATTTTAAATAAGAGTGCGTGTGTTGTTTGAAATCTCCGTGTGTGTGTTTATGTATATGAAAGTGTATGAGAGAGAGTGTCTGAATTTTAAATGGCTTGTTTATTTAGTGAATGAATATAATTTTTGTGAATATTTTGTTTTTTTTTTTGCAATCGTTCTTTTGACTACAGCTGTCGTAGTATATCCGGTTCGCTGTTGCCAAACAAGCGGAAGTGACTTGTTTTAAGTGTCAGTTAGTTTATGGCATGAAAGTTTTTCATTTATTTTTTCTGACACAGAAAACTGTGTGAGATTCGCTGCTGTATCTTGTATTAACAAAACTGAATATTGGGAAAATAAGTTTTAATTTGAATTATTTTTTGTGTTTAAACATATTTAAAATGTTTTGTTTAGCTTGTTATTAAAATACACTTTTTTTGTATGTGATATTTAGAATTTAGTAGGACAAGCAATTGATTTTTATACAAATATAAAATCTCGAGGTGTGCACCTTTGACAGCCTGTAGATCGTTCTCTATTCAAACAGGAATGATAATAGTCCATTTTTTATAAAGCTTAGGTCCTTCTGAATAATCCTTCTATATAAAATTTTTCTATCGAATCAATAATTTAGTTGTTATATTCATTATAATTTTTTTGGATAAGCTACGTATACTTAATATTGATTAAATCAATATTACTCATACGCCCTAGATTATAACATGAAATTAATAATTTCTGCAGTCACAAGTACAATTTTTCTGCATTATTTTTGTATACATCAATAATTCAGATATTATTTAAATTAATTTTTTTTGATAGTTAAGCTACTATTTAAATCCACATCACTCATACGTCCAGGTTTTAAATATGAAATGAATAATGATCTTGGTGAATTTTATGTGTGTTATAAATTTCTCATAAATTACAATTCCAGGCAAACAAAATAAATCTTTACTTACCAAAGAAAACATTGAACAAGAACAACAACTTCTTTTTGCGGAAATCGGAGATAGACATGGTTGGTTGGTAGTTTTTTTTTAATTGAATTTCAAAAGGAAATTAAATAAGGAAAACTGCAAAGACAAAAAAAGAAACATAAAACATTATAAATAATAAAACTTAGATTTATACAAACAAATCTTCATAAATAGTTAAATTACTTAAATAAGATTTAAAATTTCTTCAAATTCCTTTAAACTTAAGATAATCTTATTTAAACTACATAATATTATAAAGGAATTTTATTGAATTAAATTTAAAAAACCCAAAGCTACAAAGAAAATTCCTTCAAATATTTACATTTTCTATAGAAATTTTTGATGTTTTGCTTGCTTAAATCTTAAATAAAATATACAAAGACATTTTAATATGTTGCTTTTATTTCATTTTATGTTGAACATATGTGTGCTGGCAATTGTGTGTTTAAATAATAAAATTTATTTCAATTTAATTTTTAGTTCTTCCCCATACTTATTTTAAGAGTTTTTTTTTTTTTTTTGTTTCAGTTTGTTTTCAATTTGTGGCCACCAAGGAAAAGCAAACTTGAATGAAACTATAAAATGGTGTAGAAAGAAAAAAGAAAATACATAAAAATTGGTAAAATATGTTGGAGTTAATAAATTTTAAAATAATAAAGACCACACACAATGCAGTTGTAAAAATAAAAGCTGAGATTTCTTATTTTCTTTTCCTTGGCTTAAATACAGGGGTGGCTTTTGTATACAATTTATGGTTGATTTAAATTAAGGTATACAAAAAAAAAAAAAAAACTAAAGAAATTAAAGATTATTTTTAAGTTTAATCACTAGCAGTGTGGGATTTAGTTAATATAAAAAAATAGGGTAGAAACCCTTACAAAATTAGCAATGTAACTGTCAAGAGACACATATTCCTCAGAATCTGGGTGTAGAAATAATGACCTATTGAGATATCATACGGCTACAGGCTGGATATAATACATTCCTCATTTTCCTACATCTGACGAGTGGTGTGGTCTTGACAAAATGGGACCTTTTCAACTCTACAGTTTGAGCGAAGTAAACTACCATGATAGCAAACACACCATCACGATTTACAAAAGACACTTTATGTAGTATGTAACACTTTGAAATATTAACTCCCAGCGCTGAAAAGAAGCACTCAATATGTATTCCAAAAGGATTTATTTAGCAAGCCTTAATTGCGGACAAGTATTTCCACTCCCCAATTTTGAACAGAGTTTTTAGAGACTGTTCTTATGTGTGTGTGAAACACTGTCATGTCTAAAATACAAAACTGAAATTAATAAAATCTGCTTAAAATATTTATCATTGTCCTACTCATTTTGGTATAGAAAATCAAAAGAATCGGCTTTTTTGACAAAAAGTTATAAACCAAAATGTGTGATAACCTTTAATTAATAAAATAAAGTTATTTCGAAAAACATTTTCAACATTGTTAGTACTGCTTGGCTTATTTTTGTAATATAATACCTGCAGAAAATTGAGTCAGAACTAGGCCCATGAATATTGAAAAGATAACATATCCTATTCTACCGTAAAGTACACATTTTGTTTATGAATATTAAGTAAATTACGGAAAAAATCAACTAAATAAAAGACTACAACTTCTATAAGTTTATTCTTGCACATAAATTTCCCTAAAACCTCACAAAGTATGTCGATTTCCCTGTCTTTTTTTTTGGTTCTAAAAGTTATTATTCACAATTCAAATAAAAGTTCGCAAGAAACTCTTAAAAAAAGAGTTTAACTAGGCGAAAACTCATTTGAGGAGTTTTATTTTTTCCCTCACAAAATAAAAGTCATTTGAAGAGTTTTATTTTTCCCTTCATAAAATAAAACTCATTTTATGTAAATTGATACCTAAATCTGGCCGCTGGTCAGTTCATTACAATTTGTAAAGCATCGCAATTGAATAAATTGTCATTAAAATAAAATCAAGTGGGATTTTAATTTGTTATTGTTTGGTTCCTATTATCAAATTGTTGTGATTTCTTTTTTTTTCTTAAACAAATAAATTACTACAAACATTATAACTCAGTAAAGAAAGGTATTGAAAAAAAGTAGGAAATGAACGAAAAGAGTTTTATTTTGTGACGGGAAAAATAAAACTCCTCAAATGATCTTTTTTATGACTGCTATTTAAAACTCTTTTTTTAAAAGTTTCATGCGAACATTTATTTTAACGTTGAAAAGAAACTGTTATCTGTGGAGTTGAGATAAATTCAGATTCTGAAATAGCACATCAATACGAATCCATTGGTATATAACAGTTTTATTTTCTGACGGAAAAAATAAAACTCCTCAAATGAGTTTTTTTTATGACGGAAAAAATAAAACTCCTCAAATGAGTTTTTTCGTTGAAAAGAAACTGTTAACTGTGGAATTGAGATAAATTCAGATTCTGAAATAGCACATCAATACGAATCCATTGGTATATAACAGTTTTATTTTCTGACGAAAACAAAATAAAACTCCTCAAATGGGTTTTTTATGGTGGCTATTTATAACACTTGTTTTAAGAGTTTCATGTGAACTTATTTTTTAACGTTGAAAAATAACTATTAGCTGTGGAATTGAGATAATTTCAGATTCTGAAATAGCACGTCAATACGAACCCATTGGTATATAACAGTTTTATTTTCTGACGGGAAAAAATAAAACTCCTCAAATGAGTTTTTTTTATGACGGAAAAAATAAAACTCCTCAAATGAGTTTTTTCGTTGAAAAGAAACTGTTAACTGTGGAATTGAGATAAATTCAGATTCTGAAATAGCACATCAATACGAATCCATTGGTATATAACAGTTTTATTTTCTGACGGGAAAAATAAAACTCCTCAAATAATTTTTTTTATGACAGCTCTTTTTTTAAGAGTTTCATGCGAACTATTATTTTAAAATTCAAAAATAACTTATTTTTTAGTTTTTAAGAAATTGAGATAATTTTAGATTCTGAAAAAGCACGTCAATACAAAACAGTATAGGTCTCCATTACTCTAACATAGAGAGTTTTTGATTTCAAATTTTCTGGCTAACCGTTATTTAATGTTCCTGGTATTTTTAAAGAAAATAAGTTTAAAAATATGTCTAAGGGTGTCCAAAAGTTGTTTTTATTCACACTCCAAATATTACCAAGAATTTGTGTTTAATTTAAAATTTCCTTCATAGAATTTCCTTTATCTAAATTTTTAAAGTTTTCTAATTTATTTAGCCTGGCAAACCAAAACAATTTTCATAATAATTTGTTTATTTACGCGCTTGCAACCAGCAGTTACGCTGGCTGCTGCTGCAGCAACACCTTAACATTCCTTTCTTAATTTCCTTATCACTTTTGCCTTGAGTTTTAGTGTTAGTGTGTCTTTGGTTTTGTGTCAAGAGCTTACAAAACTTACATAAGATGACTTCCTAGACAAAACCTCTAAGACAAAAGTTTTAAGCAGGCATTTGCACCCACACCAATACACTATCACAGTTTGCCACTTTAAGTGGCTTGTTGTTTAAAAGGTGAAAATCTTTTGTAGTCTCTGTTTGCTTTTTTTGTTTTGTTTGTGCCTTTAACAGCTTATTTTTGCTTTTATGCTAAATGTTTCGTTTATTTGTGTATGTGCACTTGGATTTAGTCGTTTTCTATGTGTGCATATCCTTTGTATAGTTTAAGTATGTAAAAAGCATAATGATAAAAGTAAAAAATAAAAAATTATTTATTCCATATAATGTAAGTAGAATTTAACTACTCATTCTTCATTCATGGTAGTTATGGCAAGAACATTGTTCAACAGCTAATGTTCATATAAACATAAGTAAGATGAGCACATAGATACAAACATGCCGTTTATAACCAAAAGCTAAATACTCTTACAAAAACACACACACATAGTTTCACTTGCACCAAACAACAAAATAAATACAATAAATACATACATATGCATACGCTACCTTAATATAGAAAGGCCCTAACTCGTGTTTTTTTTTAAGTGGAGATTTTTTAGCTAAATATATGAAGGGACCATTTGTCGAAATAAACGAAAATCTGGGCTTACAAAAAAACTACGAGTTAGGGCCTTTCTATATTAAGGTTACGATATGTACGTATATATAAACTAAAATGTGCTGAGAGAAAATCTGGTAAAATGCATGTAAAACATCAACAATATTTTGCTACTTTTCATTCAAATCATCGTGAAAACCATGTTGCTTCTATTAAACAGCGGAGGTGATAAATAGAGCAGGCATTTGTAATTAATTTCTGAGAAATTCCTAATTATCGACTTTGACGGTGATGGTCTGGCCAACGTCGCTCTCAAAGAAATATGATCCATATTTGACAAGTTTTTTCAAAAATTTTGATCTAACATTTACCAAATAGTTTTGATCAGCAAAGAATATTTGGAGGGAAGTCTTATCTCCTTAGATATTTCCCTCTAAGTACTATCATTCCTTCAGCTGACAGACGGACGGACGCACAGAGGGATTTTGGTGTCAAAAACCCTATTTTTCGAGCACTCAAACTTGATATTTGAAATCTAATTATGCTGTTTTGAGAAATGCTTATCTATGTATGGATTTCATGGGCGGTGGGCGTGACCGATTTCATGGAAACTCGGCATGAGTTCTTTTTTTGTTTCAGAATTTTTGTTTAAAAATAAATGTAACAAATTTCTAGATTTTTGCTTGGATAGGAAAAATTTTATGCAAAAAAATCGATTTGGAAACGGAATAAATTTTTAAATATTAAATATTCGAATCTGCATAAACAATTAAATTTTAAATAAAGTACCAAAATGTCCACTCGATTTTGTAATATACGTCTCATTAGACACTGAAATCAAGTGGACAGTTGAGTACTTTATTTAAAATTTAACTGTTTCGCATAACTTGAGTCAAACACTTTGTTAGCCAAAAGTTGCTGTTGAAAACCTCAGGAAATATATGGGGATAGCTTTTGAAGTTCTAGACCCATGACATGAGAAAGGATGATGAATCACCAAAATGTTCTGTTACCTGTTATAATGTGTCTAAAGGTTAACAATGATCACCTCTTATAACAACAACATATCAAAATGACAGGTTATTTTTATATAAACTTTCAGAACTAAATCCGGCCTCTATTCCTGGGATAGTAGTTTATTAAAAAGTTATTTTATTAAAGAGGAACATTATTAAAAATGTATTTGATTAAAAAGGTACATTATTAAAAATATGCATTATTTAAAACGTACTTTATTAAAAATAAAATTATAAAAATCTTCTTTAAAAACAAAATGTTACTAAAAATGAACTTTAACTTAGTACTAAAAGGGGTACTTTTTCTAAATAGTAACTAAAACATACTGTTACGTTTTAACCTTTTCAAAACGTTGGTTTATTTCCTTTAAATAAACCGGATACTTTTTATTGCAAATAAAAGCCGTTGAGTAGTTTGAAAATTGTAACAACTCTTTATTTATTTAAAATGTACAACAACAGAATTAAATAGTCACTTAATGTTTTATTTTATACACGTTTATAAATTCTCAGAAATACAGACACTCTTTATAATGTACACGAATTCACTTGAAAAACACAGCACTCTTTAAGGCACTCAGTTGGTGTTTATTCGAAAAGCGTCTCTGATAAACTCACTAACTACTGCAACCTCTGCCACTATTTATAACACTGCCATCTGCACTCTTGATTGCTATTTAACTGTCTAGAGCTTTCTAATACATACGCCATCTGTGGTGTACTTTCTACAATGTTCTTTAACTGAATATTCGAATTCGAATATACGGTCGCAGCAAACAGCGTTGCCAACTTACGATCAATGGTCAACTGAAAGCTTTTATTCAATGTTAATAATGCCCACAGATATGTTACAGTTTTCTATTACAGCACTGCTATTTGAAAGCATTATGCTACTTTTAAATCAGCCGTTAAAATCGTTATATTTGAATTCAAGTACAATTTCGTAACAATACTTAAAAAAAGATTTTTAAAAATAAACTTAAAAAAAACTTTTGAAAAGCAGTATGTTATTTAAATTGGTACTTTTCTGAATAAAAATACTATTTATGTAAAGTACTTTCGTGAATGAAGTATTTGATTAATGAGGGAACATTTGTAAAAAAAATACATTTTAAAAAGGTTCTTTTATGATAAAAAGGTACTTTTGTAAAGAAGTACTATTTGTGAACAAAAATAAATTTTAAAAAATCCAATTTTGTGAAAAAAATTTTTTTTTTAAAAAGAAACTTAGACAAATAGTACTAATTGCTAATTGATTTCACATAGACTTCATACAAATATTTTTACGGAATAAGTATTTCCAAAAAAAATATACTACATATACAAGAAGGAGATAACTAAATGAGTCCTATAATATCTTGTACTTGATTTAATTACTTTGGGTCTTAATTCCACTAGAATCTTAAGGAATTGAGGGGTGAAATTGGAAATTGTTAAAATTACAAAGCAATTCCAAAATGTTTGAGATGACTACACAAAATCACTATGGCATAGTGAAATATATTCACCCCCTGATGCTATGCTAACAATATTGATCTCACACAGTTAATGCTGAGATTATTCTTTTCTAATTTAATTTAAAATTGGATAAAACTTCTGTAGAAGATCGTCTTTTGTCAATTCCGTTAACTTGAACATATGAATAATGCAACTTTAATGTTTTATTATCAAATTGTATTATGATTTAGCTGATTTCAATTCTTACTCCACTCTTTCTCTCCACCCCACTGTTGTTGCTACATAGTAGTTTAACTTAATGTGGATGAGTAAAAAAAAAAATATTGTATAAAAATATCAAAGTCATATTATATTTTCTACTTATATGAGTGCACCATTATAATTTTAATGCCTTAAAATAATATGCAAGTTCTGCTTAAAATCTCAAAAATAAAGAGTTTTTGTTAAAATGAAAAAACAATTTTACTTTTTTCTTGCCATATTTTGGGTATTATTTTTTTTGTTTAAGAAATTGTTTTAACCTTTTACAACCAACATGCTTTCAAAAGAACATTTAATTTTTTCTTCTAGCAATGTTTGTCGAATTAACAATAAAATTTTGCCAAACGATATTTTATGACTGAAAGCCATTAAGTTTAATTTGAATTTAAAATTCACAGATTACTGCTCTATATATTTAAGTATTTATTTTATGCTCATATAAAGAGTATACTTAGGTTTTTTTTACTCATTATTTACTCATATAATGAGTTAAAAAGTCTTGAATATATAGAGTAGCAATGAAAATTCTCATAAAAATGGTTTAAGTAAAAAACGTACTACTTAAAACCGTATTTAAAACTTAATTTCCATTTAAGTGCAGGAAAAATTTTTTAAACTTTAATATTTAATAGCATTACTTAAATATATTTCAAGATCATGGCCTTCATCTATTTCAATATAATCATTATAAATGTCATCCTCAATATCACTTTCGACGACCGTTTCAAAATCACATTCTCCATCACATTCAACTACATTTTAATCTAAGTTAATATTTTGATTATTATTTTCGATTCTAATATTTCGCCAGCTAAATAACAAATATTTTATTCCGTACCTTTTATTTTCATTGGTTCAAGTCCTAAGTTAAAAATTTTTAAAGATTTTTTTTGGAATTGGAACTTCATGCAGTAATATTTATATATTTATAGAAGGAGCTATCGGAACACTCATCTACAGTGACCGAAAGTCCCTTTGTCTTTAGTTATTTGTCGAATTTCAAAAACAATACAATTTTTGTGAGTCATTATTACTTATTTAAATTTGAAATTATGAAAAATTTTAATCAATTTAATAAATTTAAATATATATGAACATTTATTCGTTTTATTCGATTATTCTACATAAAATTGTTCGAATTATTCGAAAATGGCCATCTTTAAATTGTTCGAATAATTATTCGTAAGAAATTATTCGATTAATCGAACGATCATTAGTCGAATTAGTCTACTATTTGGTCATATTGTCATAATGTTCTAATATATTATAATAGTTGTTGTTGTGGTTTAAACAAAAAAACTATTATTTTATGACAAAACAATAAACATATTACGAATATTCTTATTAGTTTAGAACTTTTTTGTGTGAAACACTACAAACATTTTATTAAATTATCATAATATATTAGGACATTATGACAATATGACCAAATAGTAGACCATGTGATTACACCAAATATGTACTTGTATGCTTAAAAAAAAAATCAATAATTGATAACAAATTTATTTTATTTTACAAAAATGTTTAAAATATTGTTCATTTAGTAATTGAGTTTTATAGATTTATTTGCAAAAGTCCTAAGGGCTCTTTTCTCACAAAAATGTAAATTATGTACTAACAAATTTAGTTTATTTTTTAAATAAATTAAACCAATTCTGTTTTTGTTGAAATTAATGTTTAATCATATAATTTTGCAGCTCTGCTGCAATTTGTTTTATTAGAAAATTTTGTTTTTGCTAGTTTTAATTTGTTTCAGTTATAATTTTTATTTTTATGTTGTTGTTAAAGCACAATAAACTAATAAAATATTTATGCAGCTAATACGTATACATATGTACTAGTTTATGGATATGTGTATAACATATAAGTGAAAGCTGTAAAAAATTTCATATCAACACTAAGAGTCATTGGAGTGCAGTAGCTACAAATTGCTAAATAAAAAATGTTTTTAATTAAAAATATGAGAGTAAAAGGATTTTGATACGGAAAGTCTTGTAGGGAAAATTAAGCATCCCTTCAAAATCCCTGTCATTACTCTAAGCAGCTTTAAAAAAAAGTATCATATGTTTGTTTTTTAAAACAGCTAATTGATATATTTCCTTAGTCAGGAATGACAAAGTATTTGCAACTGAGGAACTGGGAGAAAAATACCATTTCTCTATTTTCCCAACCACATTTGTTAAACCAAATACAACAGCAAAAAAAGAGTGGAAAACCAGTCATTGTTTTATGAAATTTTGTGCAATTTGCTTAATTACACATCATAATTTTTAAATTACACTCACACTTTTTATCACACAAATGCAGGCGCACACTCTAACACTTACATACATGGTTTTACATACTGATATATATGTGTTTACTTTACACCCATACGTATACAAACAGGGTATGTGGTGAAAGTGGAGTAATTGAAAATGTGTTACAATAATATATAGATAATAATTTAAGGTAATCTATACAGCGTTTAATAGTTATAAAAAAGATTCAAGTTTATGTTTTAAAAAATTCTAAGAAAAATTAGTTTGTGTAAATCAGGCTCACATGCAAATTACCTAAAGGAAATTAATGAAATTAACTCAATATATTTATCATAGTCCTAGGCAGTATGGTATTGAAAATCAGCTAAATCTGTTTGCTAGAAAATAAGTTATGAACAAAAATGTGGGACCACCTCAAAAAAGTTTAAACTATTTAGCCAATATCAACATACTTTAATCATATCAATTAGTTTGTCATGTGTATAAGAATTTAATATGAATAAACTATTATGTTGTTGTATTTTTGTTTTTTGTTGTTATTAATACAGTTTAGGTAACTTAAACTGTAATTTTTAGTGGGAATGTGAATGAACATCAATATTGAGACAAATATAATTTGGTTGAAATGTATTCAAGATTCTGAAAAGCATCATACAACATTTTATAACTCATTTCATTACTATATTAACCTAACTTTTACTTAAAATTTTTTAATTATACATTTGAAATCATTTTAATTTATTAATTTATCATTATAATTTTATCAACTTAACAATTTCACCACATTTCTATGCATAAAAGCAACTTAAAACTAAATTCTAATGTAAATACTCGTTGTCTGTATGAATATATTGCCACTTAAGTAGTAATTCTCTTTCATATATTTTTACACAAGTGTTTGAAGAGGAGAATGGAAAAAAAGGACAGTGGTTGTAAATACATAAGCTCATAGAGGAAATTCATTTTTTATGATGTAGATAGAATCATAAACTATTAGCAAGGAAGCTTTAAAGAAATATGAAATGTAAAAATATTTTGTTGCAAATGCAACTTAAGGAAGTGTAATAAATTCTTTGAAAATATTAATAAAAGGTTTTTGTAAAAAAGAAAAAAATCTTAAAGTGCTTTCGCGACTTTTGGAATTTATACAATTTTAATTTATTGAAGTAATTTAATCTGGCTCAAGTTTAATTGTAATAACTTTACAATAATATATATTAGAAAGGTGTTGATAAATAGGAACAAGTAATGTGAACTAAATAAATGACTTTACACTTTCGAGGCTTTAAAATTGCAATATGCACATCTTAATGTAAAATCAACGTATGCTCAATATTAACGCAAAATCCTTAAGATTTCATACTTCAAGTCAATACAGAGTCTCAACATTATCTTGTATTGCGCTAAAAGAAATCTCTTAAATTTTAATTTTTTTTTAATTCCATCAAATTGTGGAGTCATTAGTAGTCAGACTCAATAGCTATCTAAACAGTGATAAAACTATACAAACTTTCTATTCGACATAAAGACAGTCCCTCTTTGTCTGTAAAATCCTTGTGTATGTTTTTACTTATTTAGCGCTGAGTTCAAATTTGTCCAGAAAAGTGGAATAATTTTGAAGTGGCATATTTTTAAATCTAATTAAGATATTGATTTAAAATGTTTTTTTGTAAGATCAAAAATTAACTTGTGGTTGATATTGTTCCTCTTATTATTCCCGCAATTCCAAAAAATGGTGCGAAAATCAAAAATGTTATTTTTTACAATTTTGCCTATGGAGTCCACATTTCCTTCTGGGCTGAGAGAATACCTTGGGAATAAATAGGGAACATATCAAGATTTCCAAAGCTGCCTTCCGTTTTCTGATCCCAGCTTTGAGATTTTAGAATATGTGGCCCAAATTTGAAATTTTTATAAAAAAGTAGGTCAAATTCGTGGTGAGCGTAGCACATGTTTTTTATACCAGACAGAAAAACTTAAAATTGTTATATTTTCGCCAAAAAAAAACAGCAAATATATTGTTACGTTTTAACCTTTTCAAAACGTTTGGTTTATTTCCTTTAAATAAACCGGATACTTTTGATTGCAAATAAAAGTAGTAGTTTGAAAATTGTAACAACTCTTTATTTATTTAAAAATGTTCAACAACAGAATTAAATAGTGACTCAATGATTTTTTATAAATTCTCAGAAATACAGACACTTTATAATGTACACGAATTCACTTGAAAAATACAGCATACTTTAAGGCACTCAGTTGATGTTTATTCGAATAGCGTCTCTGATAAACTGACTGACGACTGCAACCTCTGCCACTATTTATAACACTGCCATCTGCACTCTAGATTGCTCTTTAACTGTCTAGAGCTTTCTAATACATACGCCATCTGTGGTGTACTTTCTACAATGTTCTTTAACTGAATATTCGAATTCGAATATACGGTCGCAGCAAACAGCGTTGCCAACTTACGATCAATGGTCAACTGAAAGCTTTTATTCAATGTTAATAATGCCCACAGATATGTTACAGTTTGCTATTACAGCACTGTTATTTGAAAGCATTAGGCTACTTTTAAATCAGCCGTTAAAATCGTTATATTTGAATTCAAGTACAATTTCGTAACAATATGGTAATTTTTTAATTTTTAAATTGAAAATTGTTTATTTTTAGATCCATAATTGATATTCTCTGAAATCTCTTTTATATAATTTAGTTTAGTTGGTAATTTAGTTGTCTAATTAACAGAAGAAAGTCGAGTCCAATCGGTCCAAAAGTACGACCTATATTTTTAAAAAAGCGTAATGCAAAATTTTTTAATTTCAATTTTGAAATGTCGAAGGTATCCTACTTTGAGCCCTGGAGCATGGACGGATATAGCGTTCAACAACAAGTGTAAAAGATAGAATTGTTTCATTAAAATGGATGTTGTGTTCGGTTCGGTCACCAATTTTACAGTGAGGCCCATTTCTAGATGAGTGGGTATGTCAACAGACAGAATTTTTTAATTATGAACAATACCAATCCACCTGAGATCCAAGAACGTCCAATGATCCCGAAAAAGTCTTTGGACTGCTGGCGTCAGCAGTTTATATTTATTTGAGAAATACTCACCTTCAACGACGAGTGCTATAGGTCAACGAATACCAACTTATTTAGGGTTGAATTTGATGATATGGACACAGGACGGCGCTACGTGCCACACAACTCATGCCACATTGGACATTCTGCACGAACAATTTGAGGGCATGGTCTTATACAATGAATGACTTTTAAGTCTATGAGAATAAGCCATAAACCACAGCGGACCTCAAAACCACCATAACCAATGCTTCAGCGTCATATAAAATTTGAAAATTTTGATGTGTGTTCGCAATTGCATGATGATATATTTCATAAATAATGGAACCGAATAAAAAATTACAATTATATCTTGAATTTTGGGCATATCGTATCATCCTGATGAATACAACCTAACCAATCACTAATATTATAAAAAAAAATAAGTAAGAGAGCTATATTAGGCTGTACCGAATCTTAAATACCCTTCACCAAATTATACTTTAAAATACAAAAATAAAAAAAAAAATTGTTTTGAAAATTTAAAAAAAAAAATCAAAATTTTTTATCGAAACTGTTTCTTTTTAATTTTTTTTTAATTTTATTGTTGAAAAAAAATGTATGCCAAAAAGTTTTTTCTGGTAAAAAAAAATTCTGATTAAAAAATATTTTTCCCGATTTTGACCCATTCTAGGACCAAATTACTATAATCTTATATAAATCAATGCAATGAACTTTGAAATATCTATCATTAGATATCCATATTGTCTATATTAATGAATTAGTATTCCAGGTTTTCTCCAGCCATTTGTGGGTCAATTTTCTCGATTTAGCAACCGAGCCGGAAGAATTCCTGATATATTGATGTATCAATCATGTTTGTATGTAATTTGGAGGCTACGGAAAGTTGATTTCAACATACAGAAGGACATGACTTTTTCGACTTCGCTATCTATATATAACGATCCAGAATATATATACTTTGTTGCGACCCCACAAAGTATATATATTGAAATGAAAAATGTAGAAATTACAAACGGAATGTCAAACTTATATATACCCTTGCCACTCATGGTGAAGGGTATAAAAATTTAAAAAAAATCTGGAAATTGTGTAAGAATCTTAAAATGCAACATATAAATACCGGATTATGTGACATGGCTTCAAATCAAACATTGTCAAGTCATTCCGTGTTCTTTAAACAAGCTTGACATGACATTCGAAGGCAATGACAATCAGAAAACCATGATTTTATTGTCCCTTTAATAGCAAATAATGATGAGATGATACTAGTAAATAAAAATTAATGGAAAAAACACGTAGTATTCATGATAAAGTTCCGCAATTCGGTTGTAAGTATTGCAATGACATACATGACAATGTATTCATATTGATATGACAATGCGTAACACCATGACTGAGTTGTCACAATATAACAGCAGGTTGTTCTGTGGTTTATTAGAAATATTTTCCAGTTACAAATATCTTACACAATGGCTTAGCCGATTCTTGGGACATTTTATCTAATCACACTGAGGTCATCTGGTCAAGTAGTGCCCAATCTGATTAAGATTACTTCTGGGCTTAAAAACTTACAACCAAAATCAATCATCGCACAATATCAAAAACACATTTGATGTTGATATTTTTTGATTCACTTTTCACCATTATTGAGGAAACCATATAACTTTTACAAAAATCTTTCATTTCAATCACAAAATATGCTTATATATATTATACAAAATTGGAACCACTTGTTAAAGCACCTTGAATTCTTTCAATTTTGTCTTTCCTTAAATAATAAATTGACATTGCTTATTTTCTTTTATAGTTTGTTTTTTTCTTTTGCTTATAATTAAGTATTAATGTTTATCATTTTGTGTTTTTTTTATTCTGTAAAGCTTAATATACAGTTTTAATAAGCTTATATTTTTAGCTTGTAATGTTCAGCTAAATACTTGTAAAATATTTTGCAAATGCAATTCGTTTTAATGAGGAAATTTTGCCATTTTATGTCAATTAAACGAAAAAAATACAGATAAGCTTAGAATGACATCAAGTTTGCACCCTTGTAATATGAGGCCAGCAAGAAAATCAATAAGAAATTGTTGAATTTTTAAATTCTATTGCAAAAATGTAAGTAGTTAAAGAAAATGTAAAAATTGTGATGATTTTATAGGCACGTTTCATGTTACTTGCAACATGGATATGAATATGAATTTGTATATTTTTGAAAAAAAAATTAAACAATATTGAAGAAAAGGCTAAGCTACTAGAATAAAAACCAATGAATCAACAGATTTTTTAGGCTACTTTTACACTATGTAAATTTTCATCTGAGAAGGATTCTTTACTCAATATCAGATACACTCTCTGTAAAGAAGAATTTGATAAATTATATGGTTTTTAAACACTCAGATGACTTCAAATTGATTTTTGTCCTATCCACTTCAGATAAGAATTCATATAGTGTAATAGTAGCTTAAGAAATCTTTTGATTTATTTGTATATTTTACTATTTTTGACCAACAAAGTGAAAAATTAAACAAAATTGTTTAACTACGTAAAATTAAATCCCTTAGTAGCCTTAAGACCACAGGATTACAATTTAATCTCTATACATTATAAAATCCTAAAATTAATCCTTACACAAAACAAAACCACTGTAGTTTTACGAAAAAAAAAAAAACTAACAATTTTAAAATGTAAATAGAATTTACATTTACAGGTGTACGTGTTCGGGTAAGTGCATATTGCATTTGAATTGTTTTTTATTTTTTAAATTATTAAATATCTACTAAATGTATAGTTGTTTAACTTACTGCACACATACATATGTATGTATATGATTTAAAAAAAATATATTTATTCACATAGTGTTTATGTATAAAAAAAAATTGTTTATTGCCCTTATACATACATATATTTAGTAAAGTTATGTATGTGTGAGTTCATTAATAATGCAGCATGTTTAATTAAATAACCGGGCACATACACTTGCATAAACTGTACCAATACAACATTACCAAGCAACACCTTTTAGCATATTAAGGTGGCCTTTAGCAATATGTTTTGCAAACAAATTATTTGTTAAACACATTCCAATTAAATAACTCATTATAATTTCATACCAAAAAAAAAAATCATTAAATTTCCAGCATATGGGTATTTTAACGGTCCCGCACGCGACATTTGGTGAACTAAAATTGTTTTTTATTCTCATTTTTACCCAGTGACGGTCCTAATTACTATGGCGTTATATACAAATTTAAATATTGTTACGCAATTGTACTTGAATTCAAATATAACGATTTTAAGGGCTGATTTAAAAGTAGCGTAATGCTTTTAAATAACAGTGCTGTAATAGCAAACTGTAACATATCTGTGGGCATTATTAAATAAAAGCTTTCAGTTGACCATTGATCGTAAGTTGGCAACGCTGTATTCGAGTTCGAATATTCAGTTACAGAACATTGTAGAAATAGAGCTTTCTAGATGGTTATGCAGTGTTATAAATAGTGGCAGAGGTTGCAGTCGTGAGTGAGTTTTTATCAGAGACGCTTTTCGAATAAACATCAACTGAGTGCCTTAAAGTGTGTTGTGTTTTTCAAGTAAATTCGTGTACATTATAAATTGTGTCTGTATTTCTGCGAATTTATAAACGTGTATAAAAAAACATTGAGTGACTATTTAATTCTGCTGTTGTTGTACATTTTAAATAAATAAAGAGTTGTTACAATTTTTAAACTACTAAACGGCTTTTATTTGCAATCAAAAGTATCCGGTTTATTTAAAGGAAATAAACCAGCGTTTTAAAAAGGTTAAAACGTAACAATATGTAAGTAATAATGACTTACAAAAATTGTATTGTTTCTGAAATTTAAATTTTAAATTTAAAAAAAAACAATTCGAAAATTTTTTTTTCCAAAAGATTAAGAAACTGAAAAAAATAAATTTTGTTTACCTAAAAATTTTTAAAATTTTTATTTTGAGGTATAATTTGGTGAAGGATATATTAGATTCGGCACAACCGAATATAGCTCTCTTACTTGTTTATTGGTACATTGGTTACTTGTTTATTGGTACAATTTTAAACCTTATAAGCATTGAAAGTCGTAAATATGCAAAATAAGAGCCTGCCTACTGCTGTACATTTATATTTATTTATTTTCACTCTACCTTTCTCACACATTCAAGCAAGCTACAATTAAATTTAATTCCTTTGATGAAAAAAAAAAATATATATATAACAGACCGTGTAATATTAAATGCATATGAATGTGTGACACACACTCATTAAGTTAAATTTACAAATAAAATTAAATACATGAGAATTTATAATAAAAATATTATAAAGTCAATATAAAACAAAAAAAAGAAACTTGTTTAAATAAACAAAATATTTAAATTCATGTTTGTATGTACATAAGCATTTATATTTATATCAGGTGCACATTAAATTTAACTTTTATGCTAAATTAACAGATTAAATCAATAATTATTATAAAATTTAATTTAAAATGTTCAGAAAACAAACAGAAAATTTAAACGTTTTAATAAACTGCAGTTATGTGTTTGGTGAACTGGTAAATGCACTGCATTAAACCATTAATGTTCAAAATTTTGTAGAGGTTAACAATTTTAAATTATTGCCTTGCAAATTGAAGATTTATTGAAAAATTTAATTTAAGATTTTCAAGTCAAAATTTAGTATCTAATGATTTCCATAATCTTTATATAAGTCTTAAGCTGTTTGGTATTGAAAATCTGCCAAATGGGTCCAGAATAAAGAAAGCTGTAACCAATTGGTTATCAATATGTGTAAAATAAATTGTATAAATTGTAGATGAAAATGAAGTCTTTACACTAATTGCTAGCGAACCATATAACCTAATCTTACCTTACGTTTCTAGTTTTGTCCACTTGTGTGTAGAAATCACGCTCACATTAAAAATACAAAGCCGAAACTAATCATTTCCATGTGGAGTGTTAGTTTATTGTCATAAAAAGGTTGGTATTGAAAATCATCCAAATTGGTGTACTTTAAAAAAAGTTGTAAGACAAAATAAAATACCTTCTTTCCCTTAAACCAAATCATCAATATTTTCCTTTACAACCAATTTAATGATATGACAAACTAAGTATTACTTTTATTAACAATTCACACAGCATTCCTTTTTTTTACAAAAAAGTATTTTAACAACCCCCTAAACTAAAATCAACCGCAACCTTTAATTGTGGGAGTGATCGGTTATGCAGCGCAGTAATTTATGTGTAAAACTTTTATGTATGAATGGATGTATGTATCTTTGCCAATTTACAGCAAATATGAAAAGCACTCTGCCAATATAAAGCATAACAAAATATTGCTTATAAATGCTAATAAATAAATTTATAGCTACTGTTTTCATTTTAACATCGTTAATAAAGATTTATTAAGATGCCATTGATGTCTTTATGAGTATTCTTTTTTGTTTTTTGCTTTAGCTTTTTCCATAATTTTCATAAAAATTATGACTCTATGAAATATCGTAAATAAAACAAAAAAGAACGTATGTCAAAGTTATTATTATTATACCTGTAGTAAATTTGGTATAAATATTTTCTTAACATCTTTCCAAATGTTGGCTCATTTAGTGTCAAAAAGTTTGCTAAATAAATTTTAAGTGTTAATTACGAATTATTATAGTCTGTATACGCTGTCTCTATTCTATTGTATTGTAGTAAATTTTTATCAATAAAATTCATCATAAAAGTAAAGCACAAAATACTTTCAAGTTCTTAGTTTTCAAACTTTTTTTCTGTTTCTTTTATGGCTTGTAAACAAAACATTTTGTAGTTGAATGCTTAAGTTGGGTGTTAAAGACTTTTTGAAAGCAAAAAAGGAAGGAAACAATGTTGTTATTTATTTTGGTCCATCTTTAGGTGTCATTTTTCTTCATTTTATGGCCTAAAGTAAAAATTTGTTATTTCGTTGGTCGATTTGATGGCTTTGTCATACACTAAAGCAGTAATACTGTGTTTTATGTTGGTCTTTGCTTGTGTTAATCATTATAAAGGGTGAAGTTTTTCAGTTATTATCTAAAAATGTCTTAAAAAGGGGACATTTTATTTTTTTTTCTGGTTTTCTCATTTGTTTTGGCTTTTATCTACATGTTGTCAAATGAATTGAAAGAAATTTAAATGTTTTTTTTTTGCTGGTCTTCAAAAACACCTGATTAAAGTCAACAGCTAATAGATAAGAATTTTAATTTTTAGGTTTTTAATGCAACTTTAATTAATTAAATCAACTGTATAAATAAGATAAGTATATTATTTTAATGTTGAAAGAAAATGTAGCATATTTTTGGTTAAGTTTCTGTCTGGCTTATTAATCAAGATTGAAGTTCTTTTGAATATTTTTGTTTTACTTCTTTGCAAATTAAAGACAAATTTAATAAAGCACACTTGAAAACTAATACATTTTGTTTTATAAAAAGGAACATTTTGGAACATAAGAAATTTGTATAAAGTATACTCAGAAAAGGTTTGAAACTTGAATATTTGAATACTTAAATCAAAATTTTGTATTTTCTTAGAAAACTTTTGATCAAATTTCTTTAGTTTTATCAAAAGTTATCAAATATTTACCGAAAAATCTAAAAATATGGCAAATTTTAAGCATCATTTAATAATTCAAGCAACATAATTGTTAAATTATGTTTAAAATTTACCTTACATATTGCCAGCAACATGTTGCTGGAATATTTTTAGCAGATATGATGGAGTGTTAATGTTGAAAACATTTCATGTACACTGTTATTCTAATACAAAGTAAAAATATCCAGCAACATGTTGCAGACAACAAGGCTTGCTTTTATTATTAAATCTTAATGCTTAATTTATCTATGTTTGTTTTATAGAAGGTATATTTTATAACAATTATGATGCCAGCAACATGTCTATTTAATTTTTTCTGATGATATGATGCAGTATTCATTATTTTCGAAACTAATTTTAGTTTCGCAACATGTTGCTAGAATATTTTTTGTAGATATGTTGGGGTATTGATGTTTAAAACATCTGTGGTAAAATTTTATTGTAATTCCAAGAAAGAAATTACAGCAACATTTAAATAAAAATCTCTGCAACATGTTGCAGCCAATAATTACAAAATCTTATTCTTAAATATTTTATAGAAGGTATATTTTATAACAATTATGATGCCAGCAACATGTCTATTTAATTTTTTCTGATGATATGATGCAGTGTTCATTATTTTCGAATCTAATTTTAGTTTCGCAACATGTTGCTAGAATATTTTTTGTAGATATGTTGGGGTATTGATGTTTAAAACATCTGTGGTAAAATTTTATTGTAATTCCAAGAAAAAAATTACAGCAACATTTAAATAAAAATCTCTGCAACATGTTGCAGCCAATAATTACAAAATCTTATTCTTAAATATTAATTTATTTTTGTTTTGTAGCAAATCCATTTTATAACAATTATGTTGCCAGCAACATGTCTATTAAATTTTTACTGAAGACATGTTGCAGAAATTGAAACTATTTTAAGTTATTAAAATTTAATAAAATTTAATAAAAAAGTATACAAAAAGTGGATCTCATAATAAAAATTTAATTGAAAGATGAAAATATTTCAGCAACATGTTGCAGTCAATAATATATTGTGTTAAATTAAAAAAGTTACCAACACAATCTTTGGCTTAAAGTCATAATCTTGCCATCATGTTGTTTTGTAGAAATTTTGTTTTTAAAATTTATGTTGCTAGAATATCTACTGAAGGTATTTTGCAGAAAGCAATATTTAAAAAAATTTGTTTTATAGCAAATTTACTGAAAAACTGCCTTTGTTAATCTGCATATAATACTATTTGAAACATAATTCCCAATTTTTTAATACTTTTTCTTACAGAAACATGTTGCTGGTATATATTGAAATTGTAGTTAAATTTAATAAATTAAACAAGAATTTGCTTAGCAAATAAATATAATATCTTAAATATAATTCCTTGCAAAAAAAGGGAAAACTAACAACTCCTTTGATTTGTTTTATCTTTTGAGTAATGTAATATTTATAATCACATATAATATTTACACACTCTCATAAATATTAGGATTTAATACATCAAACACAAACATTTTCATAAAATTTATGGATTTATTGAAATGCCAAAATTGATTGTCAAAGCCACAAAAGAAGAAATATTTCACATAGCAAATCATTTCTTAAGCATTTTTATAACAAATAGTAAATAAATATTTGCCATACATTAGACAATATGAAAAGTGTACTAAAATTATAAATAATAAAAAATATTTATAACAACCACAAAGCAGCTCATACTTTATCAATATTATTAATAATAATAAACAAAAGGCCATAGTAAAATAATAAATTGTCACCCTAAAAAAAAATACTTAAATAAATAGAAAAAAACCTGAATTATTACAAATATTTATTGTAATATAAAAGGTGATTGATAGGGCGGCTGGACCCAAGCAAGCCACATTAATACCCACATAATAATGATACAAATAAACTCTTTATGTGTATATATGAGGTTAAACTTAAATAAGAAAATTAAGTTGTATTTCTACTAGTATTTTTTTTTTGTAAATAATTTTATTTATATGAAACGATTAATGCCAACAGAAAATTATTAATTGTTAAACATTAGCCACACTTCATTTGGTATGAAACCAAAATTGGGGTAAAGACACACAGACAGTCTTAACCAAAAGTTATAGTTAAAACCTTAGATATCCTTGACTCTTGCAAATAAACCCTTAATTCAGTTTAAGGACAATAGCCAGGATTCTGTTTAATTTTATAAACAAAAGTTGCTGCTACTACAATACAATTGTATTCGTCGTTGTCTTCAAAGACAAATGTTTATAATTTATAAAAAACACTTGGATTTATTTAGGGTTGTAACGTTAGGAAGTTACTGCAAAAAAAGGATAAACCCCTATTTCAAATTATAATTTGTTTTGTTTTTTAAACACTCTCTGGTAGTTTTACATTTATGTTTTGCAATAAAAACCTTTTGATATTTTATTCAAAAAGAAAATCTTTAGTTGATATAACTTATACATATGCATATTTCAAAGATGATTTTGTTTAAAAGCAGATTTTGAAAGAATTAATACAATTTTTAACCAAAAGCACAAACATTAACAGAAATATGTCGGCAACATGTTGAACACAATAATATAATGTTTTATAGGGGAAATACATAAATTAAATTATTATAAATTATTAACAATATGATTTATGAAAATGTTGCCAGCAACATGTTGCTAGAATATTTGCAGGATACAAGTAGCAAAGATCATTATTTTGAACAATTGCTGTAATGTATTAATTCAAATTAATATAAAAATTTTAATTTTCCTAATAAATATTTAATATGGAAACAAGAAATGCCTTTGCAACATGTTGCAGAAAATAATATTTTGTTTTATATAGGACGTGCAGCCACATTACTCACAAAAATTTTACATAATTCATGATGTTTTATAGATAATTATTTTTTTAAACAATTATGTTGCCAGCAACATGTTGATAGAATATTTACTGGATGCAAGTTGAAAAGACATTTAGAAAATGACATGAGAACATTTCTGGATATTTATTTTATTGCAATTAAATATGAAAAATATTTTTTTTTATTATTGAAGCTAAATAGGAAACCAGAAATGTCTGCGCAACATGTTGCAGACAACTAAATATTATGTTTTGATATATGAAATATAACCCAAATTACTGATAAATATATTGCTTAAATCATATCATATTATATTGTAGAAAATTGATTTTCTAAACAATTATGTTTGCTAGCAACATGTTACTAAAATATTAGCTAGATACATGTTTAGATACATGTTACAGAATCGCACATTGTTTTTATTTATTGGGTGCCTGACTTAAAAATACGGGATTTACAAGAACTTATACGTCATTTTGAAGGCTACATATCTGACTTAGTTATTAAACATTATAGTGGAAACAACAAAGTTGTTTTTTGGCTTCGAATATGTCGAATTTTGTGCCAAGACAACGTGATATGCGTGAAGTTCTCTAATTTGAGGAAAAAAAGTTTGAAGACCAAGAATTGGAGGCATTACTCCATGAAGATTGTTGTAAGACTCAACTCAAGAGCTTGCACAATCATTGGGAGCTACTCAAGCAGAAAATTTGAAATGTTTACAAGCAACAGAATTCATCCAAGAGCAGAGAAATTGGGTAACATACGAATTGAAGCCGAAAGACTTTGAAAGACGATTTTACATGTCCGAAATGATGTTTGAACGCTATAAAAGAAAATCTTTTTTGTATCTAATTATTACTTGCGATGAAAAATGGATCCACTACTATAACCCGAAGCGTAATAGGTCGTATATGAAGCCGAATCGACACCAAAGCAAAATATCCATGGCGCTAAAGTATTATTTGTATTTGCTGAGAGCAAAAGGATACTATCTATTGTGAGCTGCTGAAATCTGGACAGATCATCACAGTGAACCGGTACTGAACGCAACTGATTCGTTTGAAGCGAGAATTCGTCGAAAAACGCCCAGAATATGCGGCCAGACATGAAACCGTAATGTTCAAAAACGCCAAATAAATTTTAAAACAACATTAATATGTTATTTTTTTGTAATAACTATTAATTAGGAATCAAGTAGAATTTTTGCAACATGTTGCTGGCAATAAACAAAAAACCTTTAAATCATGTTGTTTAATAGAAAATAATTTTTTTAAAAATTGAGTTTACTAGCAACATGTTGCTGGAATATTTACTGGATTAATATTGCAGAGTCCAATACTTTGAACATTTTTTTAAATTTTTTATTCAAATATTATAAAAAACATCAATTAAATCTGCTGTTTATAATTATATTTAATTATGAAGAAATTAGTATCTCAGCAACATGTTGCAAACAATAACATTTTGAAAAAATTACCCAAATATGTTTGTTAAAACTCATGTAACCAATAATACAGTTGTTTTGTAGCAAGTTTGTTATTTTAGCAATTATGTTGCCATCAACATATTGGTAACATTTTTCATCTGGAAATGTTGCAGTGTTGCTGCTCTACAGCTTATTCCGTATAAACAATATTCTCAAACCCAATTCTATTACTATTATTATTCTATCCTTTATAGAGAACTCATTGGTTTTAGTTCGGTGTGATTTAGTAATTTACATTTACTGTTTTTATTTATATTTAATAATGAATTCATTAAAATGTCTGTTTGTTTGTTTCTACAAACATATGTATGAACATTTACGTTTTTTTTTAGTATTTTTTATTATTATAATTTCTTTATTATTTTCATTTTACTTCTGTATCAACATTTCTGTGTGTGATTATCTAACATAATTGTATTCACATTTGTTGGTTCGTAGACAAAAAATGGATAAACAGAAAAAACATCATATAAAATTTGTTAAAAATTCATTCATGTTTGGTTGTCATTGGTAAAAGTGGACACCAGTGGTACGAGGATTGAATAATTTCTTTAATGTTTTTATATATATTGTTTTTGTTCTATACAGTAAAGTGCTACGGGACTTGAAAATGAATAAAATTTGAAATTTAAATAGTTATAATATTACGTACTCTACTTTGGTAAATTAAGTAATATTAGTTACTAAATTTTTTAGTGAACTAAATATTATTCAATTCTAATAAAACTTGCCATTTAAGCATCTTTAATTCTTGGACACTAAATATTTCTTCACTTTAAGAATTTTGAATTTATTTTAAAAACTTTTCTTAATACTTTTTACACTTTAAATTTATTAAACAATTTAATACCAAAAACTATCCTTTATCATTGTCTGCCTGTCGAAGCAACAAAAAAAATTCCATCAGTTTAACAACTTTTAGTTTATGAACGTAATCTACTGGAAATTTTACAACTTTATTTATGAAAACAATCAACTTTTATCTATAATACAGACCGGAAAGCAAGAAAACTTAGAACAACTAATATATTTTTGAGCAGAAGTTTCAACTAGATGATAAATAAAACCATAGAAATTTTTTATTTTGAATAGCAAAGGAAAGTAAATGTATTCTAAAGCCTACATTTTTTTAAAATGAAAATTGGAAAAAAATGTTCAAAAAGCATTTATCTTTATGGTGTTTCCAACATGTTCCTAGACAATTTAATGGTTACATGTTGCTAACTAACATTTCTGACTTATATTTAAAGGTTGTTTTTATAAAATTTAGAAAAATTTTAGATTTTTCATAATAAAAGCTAAAAAAGGAATCAAGAAACATCTTTGCAACATGTTGCTAACAATAATAGTTTGTTTTTTTTTGGGAAATCATCTACAAATCGTTTTCTTAAAATGTGTTGTTTTGTAGAAAATTTATTCCTTAACAATTATGTTGCTAGCAGCATGTTGCTGCAAGTATTTACTGGATACATGTTGCAGATACTAACATTTTGGAAATTTATTTTAAGTTTTTATTTAAATTTTCCATAAAAATAACTAAATATAAAAATATATCTGCAACATGTTCTTGACAATAATGTTTTGTTATATAGGAGATTACCAATATTTCTTATAAATCTTTGGCTTAAATCATGTTGTTTTGTAGAAATTTAATTAATTTAACAATTAAAATTTAACAACATGTTGCTGAAGTATTTATATGTAAATATATGAAATAATATTTTGTTTTATATTATTCAATTTTAAATTTATCAATAATTTGTTAATCAAATTTGGTTTTATAAAACTTTGATAAAAATCAAAAATAATGTTTATGAGTGTTTTGTTATGTAGAAAATTAATTAATTTAACAATTATGTTGCTAGCAACATGGTGTAGAGAACAACATTTTAAGATTTTTATTTAAAAAATTAGAAAAATATATTTTTTTCATAATGTTGATAGTAAAATGTTGCTATCAATATAATTTTAATATACTGGATGTTTATTATAAAGACAAACATTTTGCAAATTAATTTGAAATTTTTATTTAAATTTAATTACAAAAATTAAGTAAATATATCTTCTACTTGGTTTAAATAAAAAATTAACCATAATTTCCGACAAATCTTTAACTTGTAACAGCTTGTTTGGTATAAAATTATTTTTTAACAATTTTGTTGCTAGCATCATGTTGCTAGAATATTAATTGGATATATGTTACAGACAGCAACATTTTGGATTGATAGTTTTTATTAAAATTTAATAAAATAATAAGCATAATATAGATTTTTAATAACAAAACAATTTTTAAACATGAAATATCATTGCAACATGTTGCAGACAATAACATTTTATTTGATTTGACAAGCAGCATTTGATAGGATTTATTTAATGGATACATGTTGCCGTATTATTTGTTTTTAAGAATTATGTTTCTATCAGCATGTTCCTGGATATATTTACTAGATACATGTTGTTTAGAGAAAATTTATTTTAGGATTTTCATAAAAAAAAAATTTATAAATATTTGTGTTTCATAACAAAAAATAAAAATAAAGAAACGAGAAATATCTTTGCACCATGTTGCAGATAATATTTTGTTTTATATAGAAATGATCCAATTATGTTGAATTATAAGAAATTAATTTTTCAAGTCACATGTTGCTACAAAATTTGATGGATACAAGTTGCAGAGACCAATATTTTAAAAATTTATATAGCTAACTATAAATTTTATTTAATATTCCAAAGCCACACAAACATAACAAATATATATAGTGTGTCCACAAGTCATTTTTGTCTAATGTCAAGTTAATTTGCTTGTCATTCAGAAATTTTATTGTTCAAATGCACTTTCAAACAACCTTAAAAAAAAAACTGAACTTTTATATTCAATTAAAGAAAATTTGCATCTATTTAAGATGATCAAAGAAATCAGAGAACAATTTTTTTATTGTACTTAGAACAACATGAACGTAAGGGAGGAATACTTAAACAATTTGAATGAGGTTTGAAAAACCAAACTATAATTAGGTCTGTTACAAAAAATAAAACAAATTGATAAGAAAAATAAAGCAAAAAATATCTAATAACCATAACCAGAAAAAATAAATATTTTTCATATGGACATATGTATGTCCGCACATATGATGAGTCTATTGTAGGGCATTTAAAAGTTAAATACAAAACATTTGTTCTACTGCATGTTTTTATGCTGTTTTTACCAGTTCGTGGTATTTTTTTATATTTTAAACTGTTGAATTTTTTATGCTATATGTTTTTGCTCGTTGTTGTTTTCTGTTTTATGTGTTAAAACTCGACCATGATAAATCACTACAATTCATTACACTTGAAAAAGCCTTAAAATACGTTTTTTGTTTTTCTGCAGTGACAGTTGTATAAAAACAATTTTTTAATTTTTTTTTGTTCTCCTTTCAAGTGAAAACTATACTAATGGTGGAATTTTTAAATATGGTAATTTTTTATTTTTTTAGGAGACAAAAACGCATAATTTAAGTTATAACAGTGATACTTAGAAACAGACTGGGTGTTTGTAATAGAAAGTGTTTAGAAAATTCTGCGTTAAATAAGATGATTTTAAAATAAGCTTTGTGGGGAGGATTCATACATTCTTAGGTCATTTAACACTTAATTTAACATAAAAGTTATTTGAACTGAGTTAAGAGTAATTTTGTATTCTGAATATTATAAAAGTAGTTGTTTAATATGAACAACCTGTTCATATTATAAATTGTTTGCAAAGAATAACCTCTAATTACCAAGTAATGTAGAAAGTAATATTTGCTGAATTATCTACAAAAAGCCAATTTTAATACACGTAGAGAAAAATTATTAAAAAAATTTTATTTTTAACAATATTATGTTCACTGTAATTATGTAAATGAAGGCGGTGACTATAATATGTTTGAGTTACCATTCACATCATTGTAGCAATCATATACATATATGGTTGTAGTTAATATGTATATGTTTGTGTCAACCATGTTTTGTGTTTTTCAAGGATTATGATTATCATACTCTGAGAACAACATATTATGATATACTGATTCATCATGAACATGACATATATTTATTTACCACAATCATATATGATTGCTACAATGATGTGAATGGTAACTTAAAGATATTATGGTTACCGCAATCATATATATAATTACAGTTGTTAAAAACTTATAAAAATTTTGAAATGGTTATGTTCAACAATATTTTTTCTCTTTGTGTAGAAGTTGTTTTTGTGATAGATTGGCTATTTTGTTAATAATTCAGCCATTAAGAGACCGTGTTAACTGGTTTTCCAAAACAAAATTGTTGAAAATATATCTGCATGGGTTAGATTTTTTTATTTTTAAAATTTTTAAACCAAAAAATTAATTAATCCTTATTTTCCGAATTTGAAATCTAATATGTTGATAATACTAATACTAGGCCAGTAGGTGATCTAAAGTCTTTACTAAACTTATTTTAACCAACATGGTAAATATTTTCATGGTCGAGAACGCGACATTTGTATGCCTTTGAAGTGGAAAAAGTAAAGAAATATTGATTTCTTGATTCCATTTATCGATAGAATTATATTAGCACGATGTTTAGTGCAAAGGTAGGTTTTCTAAATATGTAATCAAAAACGCGACAAAAATATAACTCGTTTTCCTTTGAATTTTGAAATATACAAAAGTCTACCAAAGTACCGCATTGTCGATTCCCTTTTTCTTTTGGCTTAAGTTTTAGACATCTCAATAAGCCTGTATAATAATAAAATATTTTGTTTTTGGAATAAGATAACCTTATAATAGCGAACGAGACACACTATAAAATTCTAAGTAAAATGTATATTGTAATTTTTATATGCAGATTTGATTTGTATTAAAATGTTTTTGCACCTTAGATACAAGAACGCGACATTATAACAAATACAGAATAAAATTAATAATATAAATCGGGCATTGTTTGGCCTCTTTTCTTATTTCTGGCCTTAATTTGTTAATAGAAAGATTAATATTTTAACTAACCGTAATTTTGTGATGGATTGCAAATGAAAATTTTAAAAATATAACCAATATATTTTATTTTTTTAAACCAAAATATAAGCATTTTAAATTGATGCAATGCTCATCAGAATGTTCTAAGCTCAGACCTATTCAACATTTAAGATCCATCATGAAAATAGGGTTACATGAGTTTTTTGCAACTTGTGAAGCTGGAAAGTGAAATCATTTCAAATTCCATTAAAAGTTCAGAAATAATTAAGACTGCTATATTCGTCTGGTCCGAATCTTATATGCCCTTCACTAAAGAATACTTTAAGATAAAGATTATATACTATTATTGTTGGAAAAAGTATTTTATTGAAAAAATTTTTTTTTGGTGAAATATAAATGTTTGGTGAAAAAACAAATTTGACTGGAAACTATATAGAATATTTCTATAAACAAAAATTTTTTGAAGAAAAATTAAAAGATACCGTACAAGCATCGACGAACGTCAAGTGTTTCATTTGATTTTGTTAATGGTGGAATAAATATGTCGCGTTACAAATCATAATTAGTATAAAATCAAACGCAAACATTTCAACTAAACAACTCTCAATTGAAAGCTAAATTATTAAATATTTTAATTAAACGTAGATTTATTTAATAACTTATGTTTTTCATTTTATGTCTCGTTCGGGATACCATAATTATTTCAGTACCCATTTATTTAATAACTTATGTTTTTCATTTTATGTCTCGTTCGGGATACCATAATTATTTCTAATATATTGGCACCAACGAAACGATAAAAACAATCTTCGGAACTAAACAAAGTACTACAAATATGCTATTGAATCGTTTACACTTAAAAAACATAAGAATGTCGCGTTCGGAATGGTTGAAATTTTCATATGTATATTTGCTTAAGTTTAAACCTACAATTTAATACAAAATTATATTCAATAATTGAAAATAACTTGCAGTACCCATTCTCATTTGCCATTTCATTTTCCACAATTTTTTTTTTTTTCGAAAAACACCAAAAATTTTAATTGAATTTTCCCGTAGCAGTTAAAACAAACAATTTTCCATTTTATTTTTCACTTTAGCCAAAACAGCACAAATACCCACAGGATATTAATGCTCATACTAAGGTTGCATTATTATTTTTTTCTCTTTTAGTTTTTCATTATTGTGTTGTTTTTCAATTTGTTGAAAGTAAAATAATAAATAACTAAACCATAATTAAACACGTATAATTTAGAAATTGTAGTTGGTTTCGATGGTGAGCAGCAACGCAAACAATTTTTACTGTTAAATAATTCTAAACTTTTAATTTCAAATTTTCATTTAATTGTTTTATTAAAAAAAAAAAAAACTTTAAATACACTCACCAACTATTTGTTTAGTTTAGCACACACACAAACAATAATTTTGAAATCACGTTTGTTTTTAGTTATTTTTCTTTTTTTCTATTTACGAAAATTGCACGTAAATTTTCTTTTAAATTCAATTTTCTGTTTTATAGTGGTTTTGAGAGAGAACAAATTCCGTTTGTTGGCTGACCAGTGTTGTTTGGCGCGTTCGAAATAAAAGTGATGTTCTTTAGAACGCATCACAGGCCTTTTATACGTTTAGTTGGTATCAACATCATCATCATCATCACAGTACGGCACAGTACAACACAATCATCATTAAAGTCGATATCATCATCAGAACGTCATTATCATTATTATTTTTGTAGTGTTCGTAGTCGTATAAAGACGGTTGGTTGTTTGTTTGTTGGTAACAGTTATTCTGCTTATGCTGCTGCGCATGAAACACACACAACATTCAACCCAACACCTTACAAATCTGCAAACGACAGCAGCTCTGCCAACGACTCACATGTAACGAACGACACTGCAAAAGTTCTTTTCTTATCGTATTCTATTGCTCTACCTTCGTATACACAAGTGCAGCTTCGTTTAGAATAGAGTAGATGATGAGTTATCTGTGTATGTAGTCACGAGTAGTTTTGCAGTCGTTGCTATCGTTGCTGCACTCGTCTGCGTCATTGTACTCGTAATCGTAATAGCAGTAGTTTTCGGAGAGGAAAAACAACATAGAGATGATACTGTTAGCATAAAATGACGTTGTTGTGATAACAAAAAAAAAAATGAAAAGAAAAACAAAAACACTTTTGTTTCGTTCTGCTGTTGTTGTAGTTGCTGTGATTTCTACTCGGCATGTGTGTGTTTGAGAAATTCTCGTTCATCCTTGCAGTATAAATATGTTGTCGTGCATACTTGTGTCCATGTGAGCTGCTAGCAAGTGTGTGTTTGAGTATTTCAACAGCTTTGTTGTTGCCATGTTCTTGTTGTTGAGGGTGCTGGTGTGCAATTTTGTTTTTTTTCTTTGTTATTGTTGTTGCTACTGTTGGCTTATGCATGCATGTATGTAGTTGTGCATATTAATGTAGTTGTGTTATCTCTTTGTAAATGTTCAAGTTATTTTTTGTGTCGTTGTGTGTTTGTTTGTTTGTATGTTTGAATAAGTGTATGCACAAGTTGGTCAAATAACCACGTGCATTTTCGGCTTTGCGGCATTTAACACTGTTTTGGGATTTTAATTCCAATAAAATACACTGAGGTAATATTTAAAAAAATATATATTGTACATACATATATACGAGTATAAATAGATAACAAAATTACTAGCTTTATCTGCAAATTATTCATACTGGTATAATTTTGAATAAAAAATAATTGTCAACAGTTAGATTTTATATGGTTACAATGTTGTTGCACAGATATTGAGTTGGATTTTTTTTTTTGGTTAATGCTTCAAATAAATAAATAAAATTATTTGCGAAAATGGTTTTCATATTTGGGATTTTTAAATTGAGTTTTTGCGGCACTTGAATGTTTGAATAAAAATGTTTATATCATAACGTAAAAACTATAGGAATTTAAATTACAACTTAAACAAATTTTTTTATTTTTAACTTTAACCTTTTAAAGTTTCTTATTTTCAGAATGATACATTAGCAAATGTTAAAAAAAAACTGTGTTTCAATTATATAGTCGACTCTTTATATCATAGGTTTAAATACAAATACATATATCGTTGCAGGAGACACAACTAAATTTCTAAAACTCTAAACTTATTTGAAATACATACATATGGGGAATTTCATGTCAAGTGAACCATCTTTTGAAATCGATGTCTTCCGATCGGGATGAAATTTGCACCAAGGTTAGTTCTATTGTATAGCGTTTTTTATTAGCCAATCAGGTGTTTTTTCTTATCCATGTAACTTATTACCTATTGTTCTTAGCAAAATGTGTCCCAAATAGTTTAAATTGATATTTTTTCAATCTTTCGAAAAAAAAATTTTACATTTTTTTCCGAAATCCAATTATTTTTCAAAATGGACTTTTTTTCTCAAAAGAAAGCTTAGATATTTTCCTTGAAGGCCTATTTGGTCGCTTAATCAAAATAAATGTTTTGTAATACAAAACATAAAATTTTTTACTTTTTTTGCAAAATCAAAAACTTTGTTGACTTTTTTTTAAAGTGCACCATGTTTTTATTTTTTTTTAACTCAAAAGAAAGCCTAGATATTTTCCTTGAAGAGAGATGACTATTTGGTCGCTTAGTCTGATATCTATCAAAATAAATATTTTGTAACTCAAGGCATAACATTTTTGAGATTTTTTTCGAACTTTTTCCTTTTATTTAAATTTTTTTGTTGTTCAAATGAAAGCTTAGACCTATTCCTTTAAGAGCTTTTTGATATCTTAGTGCGATGAGAGTTGGATATACATATATCAAAATAAATATTTTGTAACACAAGACATCAAATTTTTTACTTTTTTTTTTTTTGCAAAATCCAAATGGGCCCTTTTAATTAAACTTGCTTTTTGCTCAAAAGAAAGCTTAGTTATTTTCCTTTATGACCTATTTGGTCGCTTAGTGGAATGCGAGTGCGATATACATATATCAAAATAAATGTTTTGTAACTCAAGATATACAATTTTCTAGGAAAATATATTGAAACTAAAAACTAAATTTATGCTCTGAAAATTGAAATCGAGCGATTTTATACATTCATAAAGTCTATTTCATTAAGCACTTCCTATCTTTAAATCTAAATAAAACAAAGTGTGTTTGCATCAATATTTTTTATTCTCCACTAGAGATGACCGTGCTCTCAAATCATTCGTGCTGAATGTCTAATGCAGTTTAGTTGTGTAGCAAATAGCGCCGTCCTGTTGAAACCACATGTCGTTGGAGCCCATATCATCCAATTTAGCCAAAAAACGTTGATAATCATCGACCTATATAGTTCGCCGTTGATGATGTTGGACCGCCAGCTCAACATTTATAAATGTTGTTGAACGTTATATCCGTTCATTGTGATTTGGCAAAACAAAGTGAATAAATTACAGCTTATTCGCCAGATGTTTCATCACCAATGTGGCCGATATGAAATCTAAAAGTTCGGAAGTCTCCATAGAATGTCCATTTACACAAAATTTGAACATTGAACCTCGAAAGAAGACAAACATTTTAAAGACAAACTTAACATTTTTATGACTGCCAAATTTTAATTTACGAAAACTCAAATTTTCATTTATCATAATTCAGTTTATTGAAATCTACAGAAGTTATATGCTGTTTTTCTATAGCGAACGAGTACTTTGAGTGGAAATTTAACATGTGTTTTGTTATTGTAACAAAAACAAAATACATGTAAAACGTCCACTCAAAGCACTCGTTCGCTATAGAAAAACAGCATATTAATCAGAAGAAATTTTAAAGCTAATTTTTGTTAAAGTCTACTTTATTTTAAAATAGAACTTTTGTTTTTTCTTACCATAAGAAACATTTTAAAAGAACTTTCAAAACTTTTTCCAACTCATACATTCAAATAAGTGAATGTATTTTTCAATAAATGTAAATAAAAAAATATAAATTTCAAAAAAATTAAAAAAAAACAAAATGTACATGAAAGTTCAAAACAAAAAGCTTATTTTATAAAATAAAACATTTTAAATTATACACAGAAAAAAGTTTCAACATAAATATTATGTTTTGATTTCATTGATTTCAATGACTTTTTTCATATTTCATATTTTATATTTTCAAACAAAATTTAGAAGGCTTGGAAAATATAATTTCAATTTCGCTTATATTTTTATGTTGTTCAAAACTGTTTGAAAATTTCCTTGGAAATTTTTTTATGTTTTTCAGCTTCAAAATGAGAAAATATAAATTTCAGATATTATTGATTCTTCTTGTAATATTGGCCAATATATGGCTGTTATGCAATAATTTTTGAACTAATTCATTACACTCATTATAATGCAATTTATTATAAAATATTATTAAATTTGTGTAAAAAAAGCAAAAATTTGCGTCATGTACAAATTATTAATATTTATGAACATGTTCTTATTATGAATGAAAAAAGTTTGGGAAAAAAAGTCATGTTGGATTAATAATATTTATTACAAAATTCATTCCAATTATGAATTTCTTTTTTCTGTGTATTTGAAATTTATTTTTTTATACGAAATTTAAAATAATAGTCAACTTTATGTACTTAAAATCGACTTTAAGACTTTTGAGCTTAGGTTGAATGTGTTATATAATAGAATATTTTAATTTTTGTAAATTTTATTAATCAGACTCATATTTTCGTTATCATTAAAATTCCTTTAACCGAAATATATCAAACAAGTAAAAGAGCTATATTCGGCTATGCCGAATCATATATACCTCCACCAAATTATACTTTAAAAAAAAAAATTAATTTTGTTCATTTTTCTTCAAAATTCAATTGAAGAAAAATTCGGATTAAAAGTATTTTTCTTGATTTGACCCATTCTAGGTCCGACTTACTACAGTGTTATATACGTCATTGCAAAGGTCTTTAAAATATCTATCTTTATCGTATATTATCCATATTGTCTATATTAGTGACTTAGTAATCCATATATAGATCAAAAATCGAGGTTGTCCTGGTTTTTTCCTTATATCTCATACATTTGTGAGCCGATTTTAAATAGAAAATGAACCGGGTCTATACCGAATATGTTGATGTATGAATCATGTATGTTAGTTATTCAACATACAAAAACACATGGCTATAACTACTCCGCTAACGATTCAGTCAAAAATTTGGAAATTGCAAACCTTGCCACTCATGGTGTAGGGTATAAAAACCGCTACCTTTAAAATATCGTTATCGAAATAATTCAAATTAGTATTACATTTACCTTTTAACTGTTTCGAACCTTGATATTAATTGATATTCTCAAAGTATGATTAATACTTAATAATAGTTTAAATAATATTACTCATACGTTTACATTACTGCAAAATATACAAAGAGCTACAGAGAGCCTCAAAAGTAGAGATACTAATCGGGACTGATTTTTAAAAATCCCGCGGGTTCGGGATTTGGTAAAGAATCCCGAAATCCCGACCCGGAGTTTCAGTATTTTCGGGAAATCTAAAATCCCGAAAATTATAAGAAAGAAACGTACATAATTATGTCTTTACAATTGAAAGTACATTTTTTATTTAGCAATTCATTTTTATTAGACATTAAAAAGCATAAAATACTTGCATGAGTACATTATATAAGAAGAAATAACAATAAAGTATATACATTAGGCCGGGTCGATATGTATGGACGATCAAAACGTAAAATCTCGTATTTGTTTTCAACATATTCTGCTGCGAAAAACATCTTTCACATTGGCAAACCCGTTTGCAAATACTTATAACAAATCTGCAAGTATTTTCCTCTTGTTCCTTCAGAACAAGTATTTCTTTTGCAAGTTGAAAATCTACATTATAATTTGGTTTCGTTATTGTTATTTGGGGTTTTTACATTTATTAATAATATATCTATCGAAATATTTTCATTTTGTTCGAGCTCCTCATCTGAGATAAAATCAATTTCATTTGAAGAGGATTTAAATTGAGTTTTGTTAGATAACTTACAAAAAAGTTGAAGAATTGATTTTCTAGAGCCCCACTCAAGAAAAACCAAAAATACCGTTTTCCTTTATTAACTATATTGTAGCAGCAGTTGAGCTTAACAACTTTGCCGAACATCACTTTGCGATATTCGGGCATGTAGAATGTTAAAATGAATGAAAAAGTCACATAAAAATAACAATTTCCCCTATTTATTTATGAAAAACGGGATTTGGAAAATCCCGAAAACCCAGGAATTTTCGGGAACGGGTTTCCCCGTTTAGCATCTCTACTCAAAAGTGAGCAAACACCACACATTATTTAATTTTTTTTAAGATAATGAAAATCCTAAAATCTATCCATTGATTACAATTTAAAAGTTTAGGTTTTTTGGAGATTCGGTTCTGACAAAAATAGATTTAAGTCGGACTATAATGATTTTCATGATTATTTCAAAATATGTAATGTGTATCTGCAAACATTGAAAACCATAATATCACAAACTTGTCGCACTATTTAAATTATTAATTTCACACAAACAAATATCATTAAACTTGGCCTCTAAAATAAATAATCTGATGAAAATTATTAAAGAAAACTACTTTAAATTGTTCATTAGAAGTCTATCAAAGGAAATGATGACTTTGAATTGTTGTTTAGCTAAATATTAACAAAAGTCAAATAAAATAAATAAAACATGAATAACAAAAAGCACTAGCAAGCACTTTTATTTAAGAGGAATTCTTTGAATATTTTATTATAACATAATTTTATTTTAATAAACCTGAGGAGATAAAAAGAAAAATTTAAAAACTAAACAGCAAAAAAAAGAAATGAGTTGTTATGTGTATAATAATGAGTATGGGTAAATGTTGCCTTTAGAATTTTAAGTAGTTGTTTGCCTCTCCTTGCAATTTTATGCCAGTCACTTTTGGAAGCTCTTTTTTATATTTCTTTATTTTTGTACTTTGTGTGTATTTCTCTCAGTGCAATTAAACAGAACAAAAAAAAAAAAAAACGAACGAACCCTCTTTGAAATTGCAGGAGACAACAAATCATCGACAGTTGTTGAAATATACCAACACTTATGGTTGTGTGTATATGTTTATGTGAGTGTATAAATGTATGTGTGTGCTTGACTACACAAGTGTAGGTGAGTTGTATGTATGTATATTGACCTTGCCTACAATATTAATGTTATTTGTTGCAACATAAACATAAAATTCAATGTTAAAGCTCTTGATTTTATTTGTTAAATTGCATTAAGAAGCTGTAACCTGTAAAATAGCATGACAAATGGAAGCTTTAAAATTTACTTATTTGGTGTCTGTTATACATTGAGTTGAGTGAACAACATAAATTGCAAATGTTTTTTATCACGTTGAGCATGAGGGAAGTTGTTAAATTTAATTAAGAACAAAATTGTGAAAACATAAAATAAGTTCGTTACAGAGAATGACCATTTAAAATTTAAAGAAGGCACATAAATTTTACCACACATGTGTTGTGTGTTAAAGAAAATTTATCTATGTGTGTGTTATTAAGTGTAAAGGTGGTGAGTTTGAAAAGTTATTACAATGGAAAAAGTGAGGAATATTAAGTCAGGGCTTAATTAGTGTTAGCAGCAACCTAGAGAAAATAGATTAATGCTTTTTTTCTAAAAAAAATACAGTTTTACAAAAAAGCTTTTTAAAAAAATATTTTTTTAAGATATAACTTTCTTCTAAAATACAGAAATGCTTTACCAAAAAAGTATTTTCAAAACAGATTTTTTCTAAAAAAAATTTTTTCAGAAATGAGGATTATTTTTCAAATTATAGAATTTTTTTTTTACAAATTGTTTATCAAAATGGATTTTTCACATTAAAAAAGCTTTTTCTTTAGTATATTTCTGAAAAAAGCTTTCATACAAGAAAAAATAGTTTTTAGATTTTTTATTAGATAAAGATTTTTTCTGAAAAAGCTTTTCCAAAAAAAAATATTTTACCAAAAAAATCGTTTTCACATAAAAACTTCCAAAGTTTATTTAGCTGAGTTACAATTCAACGCACATAATATGACCAAAGGAACAAACTTCAGCATAAAATAAAATTTAAACAAAAATCTATGAGTTTTTTATCTTTTGGCTATTGCTGACCCAACGGTACCAGGTCCCTTTTGGATCCTTACAGTTCCCTTTCGGTTCCTTGCAGGTCCTCCACAAACTTAAAATTTTGTAAATAATTTCCTGAAGTCCTTATTTTCAATATTTCATAAAAAAATAAAACTTTTTCAACAATTTAAAGCCTTGGTCAACAAGAGGTTAAGTAATAAAAACATTACATACACTTACGATAGTGAGCGATAGGATACGAGTCATACTTTGAAAATCAAAATTTAAATATTATTGTAATTAAGTACTTAAGTGTATGACTTAAAAATGCTGGATATACAATAGATGGAATTTTTAATTCTCACTTAACTAAGTTTTTATTGCTTCCAAAATTTCGAATGTTGTACCATTGTATCTTTCAAGGCGGACAGTTTTGTTTTACTTCTTGAATTTGAAGAACATTGAAGAATTCAATGTGTGGGAGATGGTTTATGATGATTGGTGTTTGGTGATTTTGTCACGGAAGACAAATATCGCTCAGGCCAACCAAACAAGTTTGAAGATCAACTATTAGAAGCATTACTTCATGAAGACTGTTGTAAAACTCAACTGAATCATTGGGAGCTACTCAAGCAGCAATTTCAGGCAAACTGCAAGATTCATCCAAAAGCAGGGAAACTGGGTACCATAAGAATTGAAAAGAGACCTTGAAAGATGATTATGCATGTCCGAAATCATGTTTGTACGCTATAAAAGAAAATAATTTTTGCATCGCATCATTACTTGCAATGAAAAATGGATCCATTATGAAAACCAGAAGCGTAAAGATCGTACATGAAAACCGACCAACCAACTGGCGCTAAAGTAATTCTCTGTATTTGGTGGGAGCAAACCTGATCAGACCATCACAGGGAACTTGTGCCGAATACAACTAATTCATTTAAAGGGAGATTGACTTACATACCGTATGATTCATTTATGACAAAGACGGGAAAGGGTCATAGCTAACAATGACCAATACTTTGAATAAATTTATATTGCATAAATGTTTCAAAGCTATTAATATGAAAACATTCCACAGTTTTAAGCTATAATAGACCAAATATTGTAACAAAAAAAAGTATTTTTCACATAAAAACTTTCAAAGCTTCTTTTGCTGAAATACAATTGAACGTACCTTAAACTACCAAAGGGAAAAGATCATTACCCGCATATTAGTGATGTCATTGTTAATGTGTGATATTTGGAAATAAAATGTCAGTCCATGTTTTACCCATAAAAATGAGCATATTGAAATAAAGAAACACTTACGATAGCGAACGAGACATGCTCAGAAAAACAAAATAAAACATTTTGTGTGATTATCATATACAGTAACTTAAGGCCAAAAAACTAGATTAGAACTTGTCCAGTCCAGGTTCGTCAAAGTTCTGCTTCCTTTGAAATCTTGGATCTTTGGAATATGTTTGTTACTGGGCGAAGCTTCGAAGATTCGGTTGGCTAACGACTAAATATACGATTTATGGATGCAATCCGAAGAGATAAATTCTTAAGCTCTCATTGGCTAACTACAACTTATTGTATGACTAGCTAATGAGTACAATCCGATGAGATAAATGCTTCGGCTCTCGGTCGTCTAACTACGGATTTTAACTATGGTATTAGTACGAAATAAGAAATAAGAAGGAAAATGTCATTTAAATTTACTAAGAGTTGGAAAAAATATATTTTTAATTTAAAGGAAAATTTTCTCATGATAACTACTAAAGTTAGATGCAAATGAATTACAAAAATATGTTTTTACTTAATATAATGTGCTACTTCAAAAAACTGCCAAGCGAGGCACATAGTGGGTTAAACTAATTCGGGTACGCTGAATTCAGTGGTGCTAACTGTTTTTTTAGGTTAGCTCGTATTTTCGATGCACAACATATATTCTCGTAACTCAAAAACGGTTTAGTTTATTGAATAAACTGAAAAAAAACGAAATTCCGCAACAAAATTGCCTTTAAAAATTGCTTAATATGTTTTTAATCTTCGCAGTGGTTTTAGAAATATAATTTTTTGTTTGCAGGAAAAAAATAAGTTTTTAGCAAAATTTCGAAATTTTTTTTTTTTTAAACGACATGATAAATTGTAAAATGAAGCTATTAATTTTCGCATTGAAAACAAACTTCCAAACAAAACAAGCTCTTGATTTTATAAACAAAAGATAAAGCAAATGTATAATAAGATTTTAAAAATTTTTCCCATATTTTTGCAAAAAGTCTTCTATACATTTTAATTCTTAAAAATTGTATACATTTTTGAAAAGAAGACACAATTTCCTATTCGATGATATATAATATATTTATCTTATAGTTTCCACTAGTCAAATTTATGTATTCAAAATCAACAACAAACAGAAAATTTACGGAATCTATCCGTTTTGTAAAAACGGCACTGCATTGCCGACTATTTCAGTACTAAACATAGAAGAACACTGCACGATGTAGCTAATTACTACGAGTTATGTATCTTATATTTTGTGAATAAAATTAAAAGTTGTAAACTGATTTTAATCATTTAAGGCTTGTTTTATTTGGAAGTTCATTTTCTATATGTGTAAAAGAAATTAAGAGCATGTATATATTTTCCAATTTTTAATGCCGTTTTAAAAACAAAAAATTTCGATAATTTTCAAAAAAATTATAAAAAAAAAAAATTTCAATTTCGTGCAAAGTGTTATTATTTCTGTGAATAGATGTTGCAACTATAAAATTTCTTACAAATTTAATTACTTATCAATCCAGACCACCTAATACCCAACTGTGTCCTCCCTGGGACGACTATATCTACTTATACTCTACATATTTCTTTTTTTAATAAAGCTCTATGCTCAGCTAAATGTTTCATATTCCATTTTATACCAAAAATGAAATTTTCCAAAAACCAAAAATAAAGCAGAAAGATGAAAAAAAAAACATAAACACATGTTATGATACTGCAGTAGCATGACAACGACGCCGATGCTATAATGATGATGTTGAGGATAATGAAGCTGCTGCAGATTATGATTATTATGATGATGATGTTCTTGTAGTTGTAAATGATTTTTGCTGTTAGTAGCTGTCACATGATGGTAATAAATGCTGGCTGGTTGGCAGACTGGCATAGATATTAAAAATTCATGGCAACATGAAACTTCTAACAGCTCTGCTCAGCTCAACTCTGCATAAGTTCTTGTTGCGGATGACCATTTTACCATTGTTTCGTTCCGCTTTGAGCATTTCAAACAGGCTGATAGGCAGGCAGGAGGAGGTTGTTTGTTCATTTGAATATTTACGACTACTACAAAAGTATTTTTGTTTGTTTTTCTGTTGTAGTAAGTGTTTTGTTAACAATTCAACAGAAATGTATTTGTAAAAAAATAATGCAGATGTCTGTAAGCATGAGCCAAAAACTAAGAGATGCTCATAATGATATGTTTGGATGTATGGGCCAAAGCTTAATATCTGTGTTAGTAATATACAGTTAAATGTACTTTCAGACATACATACATTTTTAATATTTTTAATCGTTATAATGTCAGCCTAAAATCTCATACAAACCTAAAGCTCAAGTATTTGTCTTGGAAAAGGTTGGTGGTTCTTTGTGTTGGATATAGTGATGAGGCTTCTGCTGCTACTGATGATGATATATTGTGCAAGGTAATAGTGAGTGAGTGGCAATTGTTGTAGAATTTATTATTTTAAAAAAACACTCTCAGCTGGATATTGCTACTACTACTGCAACTGCTGATGATGCTGTTCATTTTGTTTTGTTTTGTCTTTACTTTTGTTATTATTAAGTATGGATAATTTTATGTAGCAGTTACCTGCTACACCCATTTATATATCTATAAATTTCTACCAATGAGCACAGTGGCTCATTTTGTGAGAGGGTGATACAAAATAATGTTATTTTCCGGGTTTTTCTATATGTACTGTATATATGTATTCAGTTGTGCCTAATCTGAAATAACCTTACAAGCCAAGTTTTACACTCGTATCAACTTGGATGTCCATTCACACACATTCCTTCATCCAATCAAGACTACAACATCATAGCTGCACATTACAACAGCAAGCTAGGTTAGGTTCTATGGGCAGCCACTCTTCCAGCAGTTTTTGTGAGTCCATTCAAAAGATGATCCCGTTGTGATACCCAAGAGTAAACTTCAGGTATCCTATTCGACACTCGTTGTTTCCAAATTCAACCAACCAGATTCTAATGAAGGAATGGATGAGTCTCAGCTTCGTCCTCGAAAGCTCTTCTAGACTCGAGAGGAAATGGGTTCCAAATATGAGCAGTGAGCTAATCAATGTTTAAAACAATTATGAAAGTACTGTCGGTCACATATATGTGTTGAACTTTATTTGGAAACCAAACTTTTCAAGACATTTACGATCGATAAAAAGATGTTCAATAAGTCTTATATGGCCAAACTTCCGAAAATCCTAGTGGGACCTATGACCAATTATGATCTGAATTCCTATATATGGACTTATTCATCTAAAATTTGCTAGAATGATTCAAGATATCATGAAACTCTTTAAAGTGAGAACTATATTTTTTTCTTCCCATTACTCCTCTTGTAAGCATATGGCTTCCACAAAGCATCTCCATCTTGCTTCGTTTCCTGTTGCTATTTTCGCGTCTTTCCACGTAAGACTTCACTGCTCTAGCTCTTGGAGTATCGTGCTTCTCCAGGTTTTGTTGGTTCAACCACGGCTTCTTAAACCTTGAGGATTCCACTCTAAGGCCATCCTTGTAATACTATCGGGCTTCTTCCTGATGGTATAGCCGATCCACCTTCATTTTCTGCATTTAATTTGCTTCAGTATTGGTTCCTCGTTGGTTAATGAATGTTGATTAATACCTTAAATATCTAGTATCAAGGTAGGTTTCACAATAAGTAGACTTTACACATGGATTGAATATTCTGAGCTTGATTAATTTTGATATCTGCTCCATCCGAATGCCATTCTCACTCTGTTGATCCTGCTGTTTCAGTTTCTTCGGTGCCATTGCGGTTATCCTTTCATACTCAATGCTTTAAATATGACAGTCCATTTGATGGTATCGAAGGCTTTTTTGAAGTCTATGAACAGTAGATACAGGGAAGTACGCTATTCTATAGCTTGCTGTATTATACTGAGTAAAGTATTGGTCTGTTCTAAGCAACTTCTATTTGGCCGGAAACCTGCCTGTTCATCTCGCATGTTGTTTTCTATTTTATGTTGAAGCATTCCCTGTACTATAACTGCCAGTCTATGAAGTAAATCGGAGTAATTCTTCTCCAGTTGTTGCAATCTTTCAATGCAATCTGTTTTCCAAGGAGGCAGCCTTTGTTCATCCTAGACTGATGTGATGTGATGCTGCAGAAGTTCAGCTGTGGTTTCGATCTCAGCCCATAGAGTTCCAGCTGGTATTTTATCTTCACCTGCTGCCTTATTACTTCTATACTTTCGAATGGGAGACTGGAAGGGTTGCTCTTCTCGTCCGTGCATCATTGTTTGTTAGTAGCGCTCCACTGCGGTCAACGACTGCTTGGCTCCTGTTACACCTTTGATTACTTGTTTAGATAGCGGTTGATACTGCTTTCTTGTAGTATTGTTGTTGTTCAATTTAAATACCCTTCTTTAAGGAATAAATTTCCATGTTTTGTCTGATATCCAGGATTTTCTTTGTGGTTGCTTAATATCCAGAATTTCTACTGCGACTTGATTATATGTTGCCACGATATCTTCCCATGAGTGTGGTTGATTTTAATGGTAACTGTTCGCGAATTTTCACTGCTAATGCTTTCTTAGTAACGTTGTTCTGAAGTTGTAGTAGGTTGAGCCGTTTTTCGTAATTTGTGCCAGATTGTCCGTCTTTGCCATTTTAAATTGATCTTGATTTCGCCTGTGATGATCTCGAGATCACTTCCTGGATGGATTACTTGGAGGGAGATTGAAGCATCTTAATTTTTACAACTTTTTATCCGGGATTCGAACCTGGAATGATCGGGTTCTTAGTCAAGCACTTTAACCTATGCACTACCCCCACCGAAATGTATGTACATTATTGTATTCTACAATATGTTATGAAAGATGGTATTTCTTGGTGAAAAATTAGATGCAAATCATTTTAAAACCTTTGTAAGTTGTGAAAAATACCTACTGCAGAACATTTGAAATATAAATGACAAATATGCTAAAAAAAATACTTCATTTATGAACTAAAAACTAAAGTCCTCTTTCTATAAGTTTCCTAATCAATATTTTTCAATAGTAACATTTGTTCATTTTAAATAATTTTAATAAAATGTTATTAACAACCCTGCCCACTGTGCAACGGTGTAAATTATTGTATAGTTACACGTAAAATACTACCGACATTGACATACATTTCTATCTACTGTATGAATCTGTTCAGTTCTGTCTGTTCTCGTTTTTTTTGCTTTTGTTTAATTTTGATTGTTATAATTGTTGTTGGTTTTGTTTTCATCTCCTGCATTTAAGCGGGCGTTGTCAGCTCCTTAAACTCATGAAATTCACTTTATATTTTCTGCTAAATTTGTTCATTTCACAGCTAGCTAGTTGTAGATAGTGCATTCTTTCACATACCCCCACCCCCCAAACAACAATTACTTATTTTAACCCAGTTTTTTGTATTTCGTAAATTTTTTGGTAGTTTGCAATATAAATTACATGCTGGTCTCTTGCATTTTACTAAGAATCTTTGGGGGGTAAAAAAAGGAAGAATACACAGCAAATGAGTGACATTAACTCGTTAACATCATGGTACATTGCATGCCTGATTCGTGTTTAAATTATTTTTTTTTAGTTTTTTCTTGTTTTTTGAGTGTCTGTATTAAGAAAATTTGTTAAAATGAATAGTATTCGTAGCTAGAGTATGATTTTTTTATATATAGATTAGTTTGTGTTGTGCTGTATTGTGCTGGCTTGTTTTCTGTGTGCATCTTGGAGTTTTTCATTAAGCGTCGTAACTTGTACAAAACCTCACAAATTTGGACAATTTTTCGTTTGAATTATTTTTATAATCTTGTTGAGGTTTAATGAAATGAAAGACCATAATTTATTTTTGGCTTCCTAAACTGTATTATGGTATGGGAATGTGCGAAACATGATGAATGAAAATTAAATATTTTTGTTAAAGCCTTTTCAAGTTGTTTATATTGAGAGTTTCATTATGTTAAGAATTTAGGCAGTTTTATTTAAATTTTTTAAATAATTATAATTCAAGGCTGAAATAATTAAATAAAACTTTATTATCCACACAGTTGTATAAGTAATATAATTAATGTATTGAATATACATACATATGTACTTTGTACTCCAAACGTATGAGTACTAGAAATAATTATTCATTAAGTATACGTAACAATTAATGATGCAAGAGGTTCACTTATTTTAAAATTAAGTTTCTTTTAGAAAATCTCAGAAAATGCAAAAGCAAAATAAACAAGTAAACCTAAAATAACATAATTTTATATCACGATTTTCAAGGAATTTATTTTTTATACCTGAAAACCAATGAAAAGGACAAATAAATATGAATTGATTAAATGTTTACTGTAACCATTTCAATATTTTTAAAAATGTCTAAGCTACACAGCTATTAACCATTTATATGAATTTTGACATAATTTTTCACGTGAAATTGAACAGTATACCGAATTGAAATAGTTTATTTCCGATAAAACGCATATTTTTGGTGTAATTCAGTTTTTCACTGAAAACTTGATATTTTGTAAAAAATGTGTTTTTCTGTTGTCTGTTTCATTGAAAAAACACGTAAGTCGGTCAAGCCCGACCATATAATACCCTACACTAAGTAAAAGAGCAAAAACATTTTTCTTTTAAAATTTCAATAATTTATATTTTTGAGTGATTTTCGGAAGTGGGCCTTATATGGGACCAATTATGAACCGATCACCATGAAATTAGGTCGTGTGATTTATGTCTATATGAAAGTTTACTATGTTGAATTGTGTGAGTATACCAACATTTTTAAGCGATTTATGCACGTTAAAGTGATTTTCGGAAGCGGGTCTATATGGGAGCTATGACTAATTATGGACCGATCGTAACAAAATTTGGTGACATGAATTTTGTGTATATAAAACTTATTTGAAGCGCAATTTGTGGAGATACATTTATAAATTAAACATTTATGACCGATAAAGTCCAATTTCGAAAGAACATTTGTATGGGGACTAGGTGAAATAATGGACCGATTTCAGCCAGTTTCGTTTAATCGACTCAGAAAGTGATTCTAAGTCGATCGGTATACTTAAAGGTGGGTGTTAGACTAATATTTTTGGGCGTTACAAACATCTGCACAAACGCATAATACCCTCCCCACTATGGTGGTGTAGGGTATAAAAATCGATTTTTAAGTTTAAGCAGGGTTATTTTTTTTTTTTTGTGAAAACTACAAAGAATGTTGCCTATAATAAGGCCAATGTTTAATTATTAGATTTCTTTATTTGAGCGCTCTTATTATTCATCTCTTATTGAATTACCAACATATTCAAAAATATCACTACTGATTTCGAATTTATCACAATGATCCTTTAAACATGTCAACGCTTTTTCATCTAAAATATACTAAGACGATGATATACTAATGTATCATAAACATATACAAGTCAGGAAGTCATTTGGGTATTCTGCACATTGATTTCAACCAAAAGTGGAATAGATGGATCTATTTAAATCAACTAAATAAGGGCATTTCCATGATGAAGAACGCGACATTTTAAATACGCTTTTAAAATGAATAAATACTAAAAAAGCACTATGTTTAGTGCAAAATATAGGTTTTCATGTTTTACTGTTTCCAATAATAAACATGGTAGCAAGAACGCGACAAAAAATTTAACAAGTTTTCGACTGCATTTAGAAAAATTTTAAAATCAAAAAATTGGAAGATAATAGAATAAAGTGGCTTCTGATTAATATCACATAAAAATATATTCAAGCGTTTACTTTTTATAACGCGACATTTGTTATGAGAAATATTCCCCATCACGTTCGTGTATTGGGTATATGACTTAAGAATTAAGGATTTACAATAGATTACGTATATTTTGAATGCGGTTTTTGTATTTAATATATTATATGTCATTTTGAAGGGTACATATTTGTCATTTATTCTCACTTAGTTATTCAACATTATAGTGTAAACAATGAAGTTTTTTTGGTTTCAAAAATGTAGAATTTTGTACCAACGAATAGTCATATTCGAGAAGTTTTGCTTTACTTCTTTAATTTGAAAAAAAGTGCCGCTGAAGCACACCGATTGCTCACCAAAGCTTATGGTGAATATGTTCAATCGGTTTCAACGGTGATTTTGACATGGAAGCCAAATATCGCCCAGGCCAGCCAGAAAAGTTGTAATACCAAGAATTGGAGGAATTACTCCATGAAGATTGTTGTAAAACTCAACAATACTTGAACAAATTATTGAAAGCAGCAATTTTAAAACTTTTTCAATCAGCAGGATTCATCCAAAAGCAGGGAGACCTTGAAAGACGATTTTGCATGTCCGATATGATGTTTGAAAAAAATCATTTTTGCACCGAATCATTACTTGTGATGAAAAATGGATCCATTACTGTAACCAGAAGCGTAAGAGATCGTACGTGAAGACCGGCCAAGCAGCCGAATCGACAAAAAATGCTCTGTATTTGGTGGGAGCAAAAGGGTCCTAGCTATTATGAGCTTCTGGAAGCTGACCAGATCATCACAGGGAACCTATACTGTACGCAACTGATTCGTTTGAAGTGAGAATTGGCCTAAAATGGCCAAGAATATGCGGCCATACATGAAACCGTAATATTCAATCATGTTGCAATACCTGTTAAAAAATATATAGAATAAAGTGGTTGGGAAGTTTTGCCGCACCCGATTTATAGTCCAGACCTTGTCCCATCCGACTACTATTTGTTTTGATCGATGCCAAATGCCCTCTCTGGGATACACTGCACTTTGAAACAGAGTATCCGATATTGGCTGGATTCGTTCTTGGCCTCAAAAGATTAGCAGATAATTTGGCTCAGAATTCATATGTTGGTATAAAGTTGAGAAAAGGTCATCCGAAAGAGAAAGTTCGTCAATCCAAAACTAATTTACCTACATTTTTTAATTGTTTTTGAATAAAGATACACTACGAGATACACTTTGAAAATCAAAATCAAATGTTTGGTATGATTGTTATATGCAGTAACTTTTGATAAGTAATCTATATACTATATTTCGATTTGAATAAAAAATTTCAGCCGCATGAATTGAACGATCGCGGAGTACTGATAACAAACGATTAGTTAGGTACAAGAACGCGACATTAGAACATATGAAGAAAAGTTAAAAATTTACCATTAATCCAGTTTAGTTTGACCTCTTTTCAGTTTTTTTTTTTTGTAATGAAATCAATCATGATGAAAATATTTAATAACTTATGTGCATTAAACCGTCTCACTTCTAATCTTTTTTCGAAATTCCTTCATGAACATTGATTTTCTTAATCTACTCTAAATAAATAAATAACACTTAAATAAATAACACTTAAACATTGATGAACGTTTTTCGATTTTTAGTATTTGCCTCTAACTTAAGCAGTTCTTAACGGATTTAGACCTAATTAGTAAGCTTATTAAATTTAATAAATGTTACTTAAAGCAACATTGCCATTTTCATTGCCACTTCAGATTTTCAAAATACGAACTTATAATTTTTTTTTCCATTTTTGCTTACCTTTTGCTATATAAAAATTGAACGAAGCAAAATTTTTATATTCTGTAAATGCAGTGTGGTAGGAAATTTTAATGTTAAGATTTTGGTGTAAATAACAATAGCATTCTGTTAAGAAAAACTGCAGTTTTAGTTGAAATGATGAAATTACTAAAGTTGTTTATTTGTAAATTTGCTTGTATTATAGTCACAGTAATTACACTCAGGGAAAAACTGCAACTTAAAAATAAGAACGCGTCATATTAATTCAATAATTTTCAATATAATAGAAAACTTATAATGAAATACATTTAATAAATAATTTTCAACTTTGAATTAATGTAGTTTTTATTTATTTCGTGCGATACATTGAATCAACATTGTTTTAAAGTTGAAACATATTATTTTAAGATTTTTATATCAATAATTTCATAATTAAGTTGAAATTTAAATTGCAAAATATTAAATTATTAACAAACATTATAAAATCTATATGCCAACACTTTAAATCAACCCTATCAGCTGATTCCCTCTTTATTAAGTTGTAAAATTTTTTTTGTTGTGGACGTTTTAAAAGAATGTCGATGAAATTTAAGTCAGTGGATGGTTTATTGTACACAGAAAGTGGAGATGTAGTGACCATTTTAATAAATGCATTGGGAGTTGCAAAGTTCCGCAACAAGCTATTTGCATGGAGAAAGGAAAAGGTGGGTGCTGTCCTTCAACATACCTAATCGAGATACAAGACAGCATCTTCAGCGACATCCCCTGTAGTCGAAGTATGATATTCGAATGGCTGTCTCCATAAAGTAATTAAAACCAAATTTTTTTTTTTAAAATTTTAATCTATTCTCAATGCTATTTAGGATTTGCCAACTCTTGGCAGAAACTTCTAAGGAAAGAGCGCTTTTAGAAGTTTATACTACTAAGCAGTACTTCCAGAACTGTAATCGGGTTGAACTCATAATTGTTGAAGAATCCAACTGTCAGAACATCCACCTTAGGCCTTTGAATAAATACGCGCATCATTTCAAAATGTTTATCAATAGTGTGAATTTTAAATTACATAATGTTTCAATATTAAATCAAAGCTAAATAACCTTAATATTAAATTGTTTCATTCTTAATTTAATAGTGTTTAAATTTTATTTCTAAAATCAAAAATATAATTTCAATAACTTTTCCACATTTTTTCAATAAGGCGACAATATTGTTCTATAAGAATTCAATATTAATTCAATGCCGAAAAATAATATTTCTATATTGTTTCCATATTAAAATTATTAATATAGGGCAACTTTAAATTAATATTGTTCCATTTTGAAATAAAAAATTTCAACATTACTAGACTTTCGTTAATTTTTCTTATTGATTCAATATGGTTTTTATTGATTTTAAGTTGATTTTTCTCTGGGTGTATTTATATGATTGTGGTAACCATAATAGGTTAACTTATGATTCAAATGATTGTGTCAATCATGTATATGGTTGCAGTAAACCATTTATATGATTGTGACAACTATTTATATGACCTACTAAAAAAACCTTAAAAAAAAAGTTGAGAAAAAGTAAATTTTTTTACTTTTTCTGAAATTTGGCCACCTCGAAAGCTAACGAAAAATCGATGGCACAATATCGATTGCTAAACCGACCCACCCTAATATAAAAATACACTTGGCCGCATAAGTTTGCGTACAAGAACGAAAATTAAAAGTATACTCTAATTGTAGATATAAAAATAAACGCTACTCATTTGAAATTTTTTATATAAAACTCTTAAATATTTAAGAACACAACTGCATTGTAAAATTCATATTTAAGAATCAACAAAACTTGTAAGAAATCAATTCATAAAAAAAATCAATTCCGCATGTAGGCAAAAGTTTGCGTACATAAAAAAAAATAAAATATTACTGATTTTTATAAATTAAACTGTATTTTAATAATTTGGATAACCCCGACGACCAAGAACATCATGAAGGCGCTTTGTCATTGATGAAACCAGTTTTTCGGTGTATTTGGAACTAATATTTCTCCATTCCTCAGTTAATTCTTTTTGAAGCATTTCCTTTAATGTTATTACATGGTTTCGTATTTTTCACTCCAGCAAATCCCATAAATGTTCTATGGGATTTAGGTCTGATGACTGCGGAGGAGTTTTCAATTGTTTTTGTTTTATTAAACAACTGCCAAAGCCTTGTGTTGTGTGTAGTATGCTTTGGGTCGTTGTCTTGCAGGAATATATAATCATCTTCAAAGCCCAATTTGCTAACACTTTCGGTAAGATTTTTCATTAGAATGTCTAAGTAGACCTTATGATCCATTGCCGATGGAATAAATTCTAAATTTCCCACGCCTTCACTTGTCATGTACCCCCGTACCATCACTGCACCACTACCATGCTTAACTGTTGGTTTTAAATTTTTGGGACTAAGCACTGTACAAGGCTTTCTCCAAACAAACTGATGGTCTTTGATGCCAAAGATACAGTACTTGCATTCATCCGTGAACAGAACATTTTTCTAGAACTCTGGAGGCATTTTTATGTGTTCTTCGTTTCTGTCTATTAGCTATCAAAACTGGAGACTTTCTCCGTGCTACATGGCTTCTCAGTTGGCCTTTTTCAAAATTCTGAGCACAGTGTCTTTGGACACATGTTTATTAAATTGTGAATTTAAGTTTTCAGCCATTTTCGATACAGTAAATCTGGGGTTTTCCTTCACAGATTGCATTATAACTCTTTTTTCGCGTTCAGTTAATTTTGGTGGACGACCAGAACGAGGCTTCGAGACAAAAATTCCATTCTTTTTAAAATTGTTTATCACACTCTGGATGGAGGAGTGAGTACGTTCAACTACTTGATCGATTTCGCTCAAAGTTTTCCCTTGTTTCCTTAAATGTATAATAATTTTACATTCAGCTACATTAATTAATTTTCTGTTTGCCATTTCTTGATATTATTCCAATTTGAAACAAAAAATTTTCAAAAATCACTTTTATTATGAGTTTGAAACAAAAACTGCAGTATTGTAGTATCACACAATAACAAAAACAGTTACAAATTAGCTTTAATTTTTATGTACGCATACTTTTGCATACACGAAAAGTTAGCATACCATTGTTTTTAAGCTGCCAATTATTACCAAACTTTGCAGATGCAAGAAGAAAATACCCATCGTAATTTTCAAATGTTTATCTATACATAAAAACCAATTTCAAATGATTACCGTTGTTACTTACGACTAAAATAGCCTGTTAAAATATATAAAGTAGTTTGTACGCAAACTTATGCGGCCAAGTGTACATGAATCAAACGAAATAAATTTGTTAAAGACACCTGAGTTATCAACCCGGTGATATTTTTCACGTTTTCTTGAAATTCTTTCATAACACTTTTAAAAACGCATTTTCCATTATTTTTTTGTATTTGTTACACATTGTTGTACATCTTAAAATACAACGTATCTATATCCCAAGACTCCTACAGAAAATAACAAAACAGTTCAGGTCTTATTTTACAGCTGTAAACCTCCCACTGCCCGTCCCATTGGAACAACAATGTGTGTGGGAGTAGTTTGCTGTTTTTAATTTTCCGTTTGTCTTTCATATAAAAGAACACAAAAAACGCGGTCATTGAAATGAGTTTTGTTTTTGTATTCTTTTGCTTGTTTCGGCCTTTTGTTTGTTAATTACACTGCTTGGTTACTTCTATTGTTGCAGCCAAAGAAAAGACATGTTTAAGGTACTTGCAACGCACACAAAAGCACAAACACACACAAACCTACACGATATCTCACCTACAGGGAGAAACAGTTTTTAACAAAATAGGCATTGTGTATTTCTTAACATTTCCTGTGGATACAACAAATAAACAAAACTTTACAGCAACAACGAGACAACACAGCAACAATGTTGTTTTGCAAAACATTGTCATATGAAATGAAATAAACTAAAAATGACGCATGCTACAGCTACAACTACAACTATAGCAACAACAACTTTTAACAAAAAAGGATTAAATCATTTTAATATTCGTTGCTGCGCTCATACATTTCTCATTGCATTCAGACGCTGTAGCAACATGATGAGGTGGCCCACAACAATTTTGTAAATGCAAAAAGGGAAGAAAATTCAAATGGAAAATGAAAATGAACGCACGTGTGTCACGATTTGTAACGCAATATAATTCATTGCGAAAATTTTATTTCTTTCTTTTATAAATTTTTTTAATATTGCTGTTTTTATTGTTGTAGACGGTTTTAAAGCTGCAGATTATTTTTGTTCTATTGTTTTTGTTTTTTTGTTCTTACATACCTCTTTTACACGTTGGCTTCTGAGGTTGTCAGCTGTGAAGCTGTAGTGAAAGAATTGAGTGATTTAAAAAACAAAAAATAAAAACTTTTTTTTTTCAACTTTTAAGTTCTTTTTTAACTTTTTTCGTTATGTTTTTATGTGGCTGAAAAATGCATACCATTTGTTTGTACTGAAGATTATCAACAATTCTAGGTAAATCTCTACTTAAGACAATTGATGGCTATTTGAAGTTTTTCGTTTCTCTGTTCTTTTTTCAGGTTAAGGATAGAATTTATGAATAATACATGAGTATATGTGGTGATATGTTCAATTGAAATGTATTGAGATAGAAAGAAACTCAATTTTCTTTTAGGCTTTAGGCTACTTTACAAAAATGTTATAGATTTAAGCTGAGAAATTGATTTGCTCCCATAATAGAGTCGTTTAATTTTCATATCGATTTTAATAATTCTATTAAAAGTCATCCTAAAAGTAATTGGAGTCCCAAATCTTCTATAACATTCACAGGATATCTTCTCTGATTTCCGATTTCAATATGATGCACGAACAAATAGAGGAGCAGGATGGAGAATTTCAGAAAATTAACTCTGCTATGCACAATCTTATACTTCAGCAATGTATAATTTATGATAAATACTGAAACAAATTTAAATTTTTGGTAAAAACTAATTTTTTATAGAAAAAAATTTAGGTGACATTTTCTTTTAGATGAACAAATTTTTTTGTGTGTAAAAAAATTATTGGGGAACATTTTTTTCTCTCGATTTTGACCCACATTGATTCTGCACAGTGGGGCAGAATCAATTTTTTTTTTGGAAATAAATCTGGCATTTCTAAACGGCTCAACCGATCGGGATAAAATTTGACACTGGCGTAGCCAAGGAGTATTCGAATTAAGTTATTAAAATGGGCCCTTCAAATGATCCAGGGGCGGCGCTATGGGGGCCCAAATTAGGGTACCTTCGACATGTAAAATTTTTAAACACGTTCAAAGTTTTTTATATTTTTGGAAAGCGCTCGGCTACGTCTTGAAAAAACATGCTTGCGTGTGCTATTTATTTCTTATAATTTCCGAGAAAATTGAAATTGAAATTTAAAAATGTTGGTCCGCTTTTTTAAAAATATAGGTCGGACTTTTGTTTTGTCTCATCCATGTAACATATTACGTATTGTTCTTAGCAAAATGTGTCCTAGATAGTTTAGACAGGTATTTCTTCAATCTTCGGGAATTCTTTTTTTTTTGTCCAAAATCATAAACTTTTTTGACCTTCCTTGAAGACCTTTTTGGTCTCTTAGTGGTATGCGATTTGGATATCTAACAAAATAAATGATCGGAAGATATCGATTTCAAAAGTTGGTTCACTTTATAAATAGCGGTTATAAATAGCGATATAGCCATGTCAGTCTATCTTTCTGTGTGTTGAAATCATGTGTACGATTAATTTACAGTATAATTTTAGAGAAAGCACAGAGATCGAAAAAAGCCATTAAGGTTTTTATTGAGTTTTCTGTCACATTGTTCGAACATGTAGTCCATCTCCGTTTAAAATCTACCACACTTTTGGACACCTTTTTTGTGCTCTTCAATATCTCTACACTGGCCTTAGCTCCACTTGTACCACTCAATGCCACTTGCTTACCATAGTGACAGGATGACAAATCAGGCCAAGAATAAGTGGACACATTAAGAAGTCTTAAGGTATGACAAATATTTGAGGGAAACAACGTAACCACTAAATAAAATACATTTGAATTCCTTTATTTATTACAAAAACCTTTTTTACTTAGGATGAATCAAAACAAAAACTTTAGTTTTATTTGAAGCTGTTTGATCTTACGAAGTAAGAGTAAATACATCAAACAAATTTGTGCTAAATAAAGTGGTTACGCTTTTTCGATGTGTGACTCTACCTTTAGCATCTTCTTTTGTAAGCATTCCTTGATGTAAATTTCTGTATTTATAGAGCCCTTTATAACAAATGTTTGGCTTCTTTGCGAAAATTTTCTGCTTTTGGTTCCTAAACTTTTCTACAACATTCTCTCGACCATTAATAACATAAATAACATGAACCAGAAGCTGCGAAAAAATTTCCATACATACGTTTCGTCATCCATTATGCAGCCGGTATATATTTTTTTTATAAAATATGACTTCAATTTCCGTGCTCTATCTATGACCTATGAATTTTTAGCAGAGTTCCTGTCAGAAACTTTTTGAGCCATGTATGTTTTTAAACCTGCATTGGCTTTAACTTTTCGAACCAAATTGTCCGAGTACTGAGCTAACAGGACTGCTTTCCTACCGGATGTGTTGGTAGCTCTTTTGACAATTCCTTCTACCTGAACCAGGTTTTCTATCAACGGACAAGATCATCCGATACATCCTTTGATTGCTTGGCCAACTATTTGTAGAACAAACTTGGGTTTTGTTGAAAATATTTAATAATTTTAGTAAGCACTTTTTTCTCGTCAATCATTTTAATCAGATTAACAACAAATGAACATAATTGAGATTGAAAATAATAACTGAAATGCTTTACCAAAGGAAACTTGATAAAATAAATGTCAATAATACTTGGGTTAAAAGTTTTAATAAAAAACGTGTGTTAAGGTTTTTTCGATCTCAGTCCTTACAAATTTGTGTAAAATTTTATCAGGATTACGGCATAATCAACATATTTATGACTTTTTGTGTGTGAAATTTGTAAAGCTTAAAGAGAGGCTAATACAATTAAGATAGAATTGGGAAATTATTTTTTTTAAATCCATTAAAAGCACACGTTATAAACACATCCGTAATAAAGTCAAATGGTTTTTTCTGGAAATAAGTTTTCGAACGATTTGTCCGTCAACTAGAATGAATAATTTGGAGTTCCAGTGTGTGCTCTCAATGAAGTACATTGGAAGAAGCCGGCCATTACAAACGTCAGCACAAACGCATTATATCCTCCCTATTATGGTGGTGTAGAGTATAAATATTTTACAATGTTTCCAGATCAACTAAGACGTGATTTATTCAACATGTTATGGAATCGTCGCACAGTGGCGTCCGTAGAACAAGTGAGGTTATAAAAATCAAAATTTCATGTTCCCCTAAAAAATATTGAATAAACCTCTTTTACAGTAAATTGTCCAACGATTTCAAAAATGCTACGCTCACTCTTACAATCAGATTTTTGGTTCAGAAGATATAGCCCTTCAAAGTTGACTGATTTTCAGTTTTCAAAAAAACAGACAATTTTTCGGTAATTTGGTCCGCTTTCAGATACAATATATCGAAAACTACGTAACTGATAGTCATTATTTATGATTCTTTTGATAGATATATTTATTATGAAAAGAATAAACAAAAACTGTACTGTTTGCTTTGTATTTGTCCAGGTAAATCGATATTTACCAACTATCCATTTTTTCAATATTTCTCAATTTTGAAGAAAAATAAAAAAAACTATATTTGCCATATTTTCAAAATAAGTTCTTTGATTACTCCTTTACCTAATGCAAAAACTTTCAGCTGCCCATTCTTGTCCCATTTTTTGCTAGAGGTAAAATTTTTGAAAAATACATGGTTTCAAAAATGATATATGACCGTGAAAAACCAACCAAAAAGTTATTTTTTGAAAAAAATTTTTTTTTTAATCTTTTCTGGAATAATTTTAAATCACAAAAGCCTTTAAAAGGAAATATAAAAATTAAAAAAATTTTAAAATATATTTTAGTTTTCTTCCCATAAAATTGATTTTGCCACAAATTTCAACTTTGCTAACCCATAAGTAGGCACCTGAAAGGCGTAGAACCAATTTCAAACACTCATTTCATAGGCTGATCAATTGTCTATCATATGACTTTTAAATTTTTTGATTATCTCATTTGGTTCAAAAGTTATGATTTTTGCAATGAAAAAACTCAAATGGCGCCACTGTGCGTCGGCACGTTCACCAGATCCTAATGCTATGGAGAGCATGTGGGAAATGCAGGGTGGAAAGATGAAAATTAAAATTTTTAATGATTGGTGGAATATACTAGAAAATTTCAGAAATTCCATGCCTAATCGCATTTATAAAACACTAAATGCAAATACTCAATTGTTCAATTCACAAAGTCTCTTATCATGTCCTATTGTCCTAATATTTCACAATGGTTTTTATTGTTTTTTTTAAGCAAAAATGTCCTAAAATAATATTAGTCTGTATGCTATGTTTACGTAACCAACCAGCAGAGACCTGCGCCGAATGCCTAAGAGTCGGTAAAGCCGTGCTGCCGAGTCTTGATATATTAGGATATTATGACAATATGACTGATAAGAGACCTTGTGAATTGACCAAATATATCAATCGAAACAATAGCACCAATCAATACGATTTTTGGATAAACATAATGAAAAGTATGTGAGCTTATAATTTTGACGGGTGCCAAAATGAATTTCAGAATTTCGGGCAACCTTCAACCCCAACTTGCAATGTACATAAGTATATTTTTTACTTTATTTATTAGTTGTATAAAACCTTTCATTTGAATTGTCTATAACTTTTCAATAAAACCGTAATTTTATTGAAAACTTTTTATTTGTGGTCATAAGCAGTTTATTTAAACATATCATAAATTCAATTGCAGTAGGTAATTCAATGTTTGAATGCTTGTATCTATGTATATTAGAGTGCTCCAAAAAAATAAAATTGCGAATTTTGACCGTCCCCCCCTCTAGAATTGTTCTATGTATTGTAGAAACACATTGTGTAAAATATTAGGATGATAGGATAACGTTAACTGGTGGCGCAACGACGCTGAAGTTTTGAAGTGCATTTACAAGGGGAAAATATGCAATTTTTTCAGTTTTTGTAAAAATTTTGCCATTAAATAATGACTTTTACAATTTAATTTAAAAGAATCTAAATGTGTACGTAATTTTCGTTATAATAAGATATAAAAGACAAAAATTGGTGAAAAAATGTTAAAGTTATTAAAAAATCGCCAGGCCATTAACGTGTCTCAGGCCACTAGAACAAGAAATTTATGAACAAAATTAACATATTTTGAGAAATATTAAAATAAAAGCTTATTTTTACTTAAAATATATCCATATTTACTTGTATATGAGTTTTTGTCCTCGCAGGATACCGTTAACCTATTCGCAGGTATGACCAAAAAAATTAAATTTTTTTAACGGCAGTTTCAAAACTCCAATTTAAAATTTTTAAAAATTTTGTTAAACAAATTTCAGAATTTTTTGATCATCACATGGGGATTTATTGACAACATAATAGGGAATAAAAATATGAAAAAAGTATGTCAATACCTCCTATAGTTTTTCCGTACCTGCGATATAAATTTTGCGATTTTCGAGAAAAACTAATTTTTTGGCCATATTTTGGGGAATGACCAGAATTTCCTTACTGTAATGATTTTTAAGTAAAAGCTATTCAGAATAATATAGTCCAGGTAATTTTAAATATAGTCTGAAAGTTTTATTAAAATTGGAAAACTTTAACCCTTAAATCGTGAAGGTCAATTTTTTCAATATTTGGAATTTCTCATGGAAAGATAGCAAAATGTTATATATTTTTGGACCGATTTTGATGAAACTTAAGAAAAATATAAAATGAAGTCTATTATTCACAATAACAGTACAAAAATGGAAATTAACCCTTAATAGCACTTGGGGTCCAAATGACCCTCAACTTTTAAAATCACGAAAAAGACATTCATTTTGACCCCAAGTGCTATTAAGGGTTAATTTCCATTTTTGTACTGTTATTGTGAATACTAGACTTCATTTTATATTTTTCTTAAGTTTCATCAAAATCGGCCAAAAATAAATAACATTTCGCTATCTTTAAATTAGAAATTCCAAATATTGAAAAATTTGACCTTTGACCTTCACGATTTAAGGGTTAAAGTTTTCCGATTTTAGTAAAGCTTTCAGACTATATTTAAAATTACCTGGACTATATTATTCAGAATAGCTTTTACTTAAAAATCATTACAGTAAGGAAATTCTGGTCATTCCCCAAAATATGGCCAAAAAATTAGTTTTTCTCGAAAATCGCAAAATTTATATCGCAGGTACGGAAAAACTATAGGAGGTATTGACATACTTTTTTCACATTTCTATTCCCTATTATGTTGTCAATGAATCCCCATGTGATGATCAAAAAATTCTGAAATTTGTTTAACAAAATTTTTAAAAATTTGAAATTGTAGTTTTGAAACTGCTGTTAAAAAAATTTAATTTTTTTGGTCATACCTGCGAATAGGTTAACGGTATCCTGCGAGGACAAAAACTCATATACAAGTAAATATGGATATATTTTAAGTAAAAATAAGCTTTTATTTTAATATTTCTCAAAATACGTTAATTTTGTTCATAAATTTCTTGTTCTAGTGGCCTGAGACACGTTAATGGCCTGGCGATTTTTTAATAACTTTAACATTTTTTCACCAATTTTTGTCTTTTAGATCTTATTATAACGACAATTACGTACACATTTCGAGTCTTTTAAATTAAATTGTAAAGGTCATTATTTAATGGCAAAATTTTTACAAAAACTGAAAAAATTGCATATTTTCCCCTTGTAAATGCACCTCAAAACTTCAGCGTCGTTGCGCCACCAGTTAACGTTATCCTATCATCCTAATATTTTACACAACGTGTTTCTACAATACATAGAACAATTCTAGAAGGGGGGACGGCCTGTACCTAGAAAGTTTTTTTCGTCCATACAATCTTGGAGCACTCTAATGTATATATATAAAGGTTTTTGGAAAGTGTAGGAGTAACCTGAATTACAAAATACGATAAACTTTTTAGGCCATCAATAAATAGTTTTCTTACACACATGCAAACACAAACAATACAGATACAAACTTTCTTTAAGAAACAGGAAATTGAAATTTATTTATTATCGCTTTATGAAAATCCGAGTTAAGTACATACATACAGATATTCATATATAATTTTTCACTTCGACAGCTGTGGGTGCTAAAACCAAAAAAGAGGAGGAAGTCATAAGTAACCTTGACCGTGTTTTATCACAATACATCCTTGGAAAACAATGCTTGTTTTTTGGCGTTTTGTTTCAAAATCTTTTTCATTTTTTTTTGGAATGAATATATTAAGTAGTGGTGGTATGAAGGTAGTAGTAAATGTATTTTATACATAGTACATCCATAAATATGTACAAAGTAGCATAAAAGTAAAGTGTGCCAAATTAGAAATGAAAAAAAGTATTTTTTTTTTATTTTTCATATTTCAGACCAAAAAAAAAATTATCACAACAAAGAAATATTCTTTTAAATGCTCTACAACTGACAGAGCAAAAATAATAAATGGTCTAAACAACAGCAACAACTGTTTAAACTTATATATACTTGCATGAACATGCATGCATACATAGATGTATATGAATTCATAGAAACATGCATAAATTCATAGTTGTACATTCACTCAGACAAAAGAATAAGAATAAAACAGTATGACTAGGTTCAGTTGTATTACTTAATAATACAAAAAGTAAGTGAACCAGTTGAGGCGACTTTCGAGGGACCCTAAACTCTCGGTAAACTCTAAGCCGTATCCCACAGAGGTTAAAGTATATTGTACATTTTTTGCATGTAATAATCAAAGTTCGAAAGATCGCTGATTTGATATATATGGGGAATTTCACGTCAAGTGAACCAACTTTTGAAATCGATGTCTTCCGATCGCGATGAAATTTGCACCAATGTTAGTTCTATTGGATAGTAATTCGGACACCATTCAACAAGATCGGTCAAGAACTCTCTGAGTTATAGGAGGTCAAAATTTGACATTTTGGCCATATACTTATATATAAGTATATATAAGTTTGTCATTCCGTTTGTAATTTCTACAGTTTCCATTTCCGACCCTATAAAGTATATATATTCTGGATCCTTATAGATAGCGGAGTCGATTAAGCCATGTCTGTCTGTTGAAATAAATTTTCTGAAGACCCCAGAAATCTTCAATAATTCTGTCAGACATGCTTTAATTGCCCGGGTTAAAAAATATTTTTTCCGATTTTTTTTTCACCAAAAGTTTTCTTCGCTAAATATTAAAGAAAAAATTGAAAAAAAAAAATTTTAAATTTAAAAAAAACAATTCGAAACATTTTTTTTTTTCAAAAAATGAAAGAACTGAAAAACAAAACAAATAAATTTTGTTTACCTAAAAATATTTAAAATTTTTATTTTGAAGTATAATTTGGTGAAGGTTAAATAAGATTCGGCAAAGCCGAAATACAGTAATTCTCTGTATTTGATGGGAGCAAACGCGTCCTATCTATTATGAAATCTAACCAGACCATCACAGGGAACCTGTACCGAACGCAACATATTCATTTGAAGCGAGCAGACATTAAACCGTAATATTTCATCACCGCTAGGCCACATGTTGCAATGCCTGTTAAAAACTACATATTTAAAAAGAAGTCCTACTGCTATTTGTTTCAATCTATGCAGGACGCTCTATCTGGGCTACGCTTCACTTTAGAATAGAGTATCCGAAATTGGCTTGATTCGTTCTTGGCCTCAAAAGATGAGCAATTTTTTTGAAGCAGCGTCCAAATGTTGCCACAAAGATGGAAACAGGTCGTAGCTAACAATGGCCAAGGCTTTTCGTTCAGTTTTTATATTATCTCAAGTAAGCTTAACCCATTATCGCCGAATGGGTAGAAAAATACCCAAAAAAAAAAGCAATTTTAGAAAAATTCTAGAAATCAAAAATCTTTGTTTGGAATAGATAAAGTAAGAATGGAACTTAGGTCTTGCCTTGCTGGGGAAATAGTGGGCTAAAGTTAAGGCAATAAAAAAAATAAAATGAATATTTTATACGAATCAAAAAATAACTAAGTTTAATATTGCAGACATTTTGAATTTGATCATTGTTTTATTATTTTTATAAAAAAAAATAACTACAAAATTATTCCAATATAAAAAAATCCTATTTTGATTCCTATCCTCCGAAATTTAACACAGTTAATGTCAAATATCGTATTTAGCCTATTTGTTCTAGAAAATCTCCAACAGAAATAAAGTTTTATAGACCTTAGTATTTTTTGAATATGCAATATAAAAATTTTACCAGCTTCGGAATAAAAAAAAAATCAATTCAGTATCGGCATACGCTATTTTGATAAATAATTGAAAAATGTGAAATTCATGATCAGCATGCAAAAATTAGTAAGAAAACATGAACATGAATTAAAAATTAAAAAAGGGGCATCAAATTTTCCAGGCTTTATAACAAAATTTGAAAAACAAAAAACTTTTATGCCACAAAACAAACAGGATCCTACAATATCTCAATCACACCGTAGGGCATATTGTCTAAAAAAATATGTATGTAAAAGTACGAGTAGCTATAAAGAAACTTGACACGGCCTAAATACTATCGATTTTGGCAATTGGCACCAAATAGAACTACAAAAATTCCAAAATACAAGAAAACTAAAAAACAACAAGAAACAGGAGGTGGACTTTTTTCAACTAAAATTGGAACCTTATTTAAAATAGAAGCAACGCCAAAAATCTTATAGAACAAATTTTTTAAAATACACAAAAAATGTTGCTGTTGCTAATTTATTTTATTCTACAAGAGGTAACCAGAGTCCAAGCAGCTTCAGCTAAAAGAAATTATGATAAAAGAGACGTTAAAGTCAGCAGCAATTCTCAGCTGCTATGCACTCCGAGGCCGAAAGCAGAGCCAAGTTAGCTGGCTGCATATTTGTACCGCATTGATATCTATCTATGTACTTATGAGTAAGGTTGTTTGTTACATATATGTATGTTGTCTAAAAAAATTGGATTCTAATGCGGCATTTTACTTTAGCTAATTCTTGAATAATTTCTTTTTAGTTGATAAGAAAATAAATAAGTGACTCTCACCAAATATAATTTAAGATATTATTTAATAGATAAGAAGACAATGTTGTTGGTACATCTATCTAATTCAATATTTATTTTGCAGTCAACAGATATTTGTACGAGTATGTGCAATTTAATCTGAAAAGATAAAATTGTCATCAACAGATGAATAAACACACATTATTAATAAATATAAGTAAATACAAATAAACTAATGAATTCTTGAAAATAAAAATATATATTTTCTAAAGGAAAATATGCACACTAGTTCGGGTCGATTTGTATGGACGATCAAAAAGTAAAAAATCGTATAGCAGAAACGCAATCTACGGGAAATTCTAAGAAAGTTTCCTCAAGAAACCATAGGTCTAAAATTAAATCCTATCTTGCGCATTTCGTCTTTTATCCAATAAATAAAAAACTATTAAAAAACAAGTAAGAGAGCTATATTCGTCTGTGCCGAATCTTATATACCCTTCACCAAATTATACTTCAAAATACAAATTTTTTAATATTTTTAGTACAGATCTATATTTGGTTGTGCCGAATCACCAAATTATACTTAAAAAAAAATAATATTTTAAGGTAAATTAATTTTTTTTTTTTTTTTAATTATGTATTTGTACTAATTTTTTTAAAATAGTAGTAAAAAAAATACTTTTATAAAATAGTAGTAGAAATACTACCTTTTTTAAAATAGTAGCAGAAATAATACTACTAATTAAAATTGTAATAGAAATACTACTTTTTTTAATATAGTAGTAGAAATACTTCCTTTTTTAAAAATAGTATTAGACATGCTAACATTTTTTTTTAAAAATAGTAGTAGAAATACTACTTTTTTTTAAATAGTAGTAGAGATAATACTTTTTTTAAATAGTAGTAGAAATACTACCTTTTTTTAAAATAGTAGTAGAATACTACCTTTTTTAAAATAGTAGTAGAAATACTACCTTTTTAAAATAGTAGTAGAAATAATTCTACTACTATTTTAAAAAAGGCAGTAATTCTACTACTATTTTAAAAAAGTAGTAGAATTACTTACTACCTTTTTTCAAATAGTAGTACAAATACTAACTTTTTTTTAAAATAGTAGTAGAAATACTACCTTTCTTAAAATAGTAGTAGAATTATTTCTACTACTATTTTAAAAAGGTAGTATTTCTACTACTATTTTAAAAAAGGTATAAAATATATACTGCAATAGCAAGAACATATGCTATAGCTAAAGTGAAGAAAATATGAATATGCACACACTTACTGCAGCAATGAATGAGAATTTATTCTTGTTTAAATCATTTTTCAAATAAAAATAATTCATACTTTAACAGTTCTGGCTAAAAATGATAGTAAAATGTATAATGAGGGCGTTTGGCGAAAAGCATCTAAGAAAATTAAATTTATGACCGTCATATACTAAAAATTAAAGATACTCGTGCTTTAATTATCAAATTAAATCAAGGCAAAATTTGTGTGTGCGGCTGCTTTAAACCAAGTGCATTTATTATTTGACTAACTGTTCGACGTGTTTATCTTTGTATCTGGCTGTCTCTCTGTCTGTCTATCAGTCTGTGCATAAGTTTAAGTTTTATAACAGAAACTACGAGTATCATGTAAATAAATAAGTGTATGTATGTAGGTATGGGAGTGTATCTCTGAGTTTGCCGTTTAAACTGCCGGAGCAATTATAATGCAATTAGTAATCGTCAATTATTATTTTCTTATTATTGCAGTTGTTGTGTAATTTTAAATACTTATACCATCTTCATGCTAAAAACACAACACTCTCATTACTAAACTAGTGTAATGTAATGCATGAAATCATTATCATGGTTTAGTTTAGTCTAGTTAAGTTATCTCTGTTCTGCTGCTACATTTTGTTTTCATATCAAATGTATTTATTCGTATATCTGTGTATCTATAAAATACAGATTTGTGTGGTTTTGCTTTGTTTTGATTTTGTCATTATTTGTCTTGTTTAAACTTGAAAAATCTGTGTTTGTGTGCATGCATACACACATTCAGTAATGTTTACTTTTTAGTTTAGTTTTAGTATTTATTTTTGGTGAGATACCGAGATACGAGTTGATAGTTATTTACTTTATGAGACATTATTATACAAATTAAATAATGAAAGACATAATGTTTAAGTTAAAATAAACACATTTAATTGTTATTGTAAATTTAAGCTTATTTTTATAGATACCAGTACCTATATATAAATTGTGGGTTTTTATATTACTGCATAATGTTTTATTTATTTAAAAAAAATTCATATCGATTGTATAGGTATTTAAATATTAAGTCAAGGATATTGAACGACATTCACAGTATCCACAATAATGATAGAATTAAAAACAATGATACAATCAGAGCAAAATTAAACTGTCCTCTCAAAAACGTGTCTCTTCAAGATGAATATAGTCTTGACTGTAGTTTTGACTGTAGACTTGACTGTAGTCTTGACTGTAGTCTAGGCTGTAGTCTTGACTGTAGTCTTGACTATAGTCTTGACTGTAGTCTTGACTGTAGTCTTGACTGTAGTCTTGACTGTAGTCTTGACTGTAGTCTTGACTGTAGTCTTGACTGTAGTCTTGACTGTAGTCTTGACTGTAGTCTTGACTCTAGTCTTGACTGTAGTCTTGACTGTAGTCTTGACTGTAGTCTTGACTATAGTCTAGGCTGTAGTCTTAACTGTAGTCTAGGCTGTAGTCTTGACTGTAGTCTTGACTATAGTCTAGGCTGTAGTCTTAACTGTAGTCTAGGCTGTAGTCTTGTAGGTTTGAATTATTTTTTTGTGGCAGGTAATTTATAGTTACAGCAACTGCAGTGATTTAGAAAATTTCCTCAAACACATGCCGATAAAACATGACAGTCCATCTAAGTTTTTGTAAATAGTTGTTAAGTTTATTATCTTTTTTAACAAGCTTAACCCTTATGAGCAAAACAAAATAGCTTTGACAATTAAAATTTTACCTCCCACTAGCAAAACCCCTTAAAGTATTATGCATAAAAATTCATAGAAATCTCCTGCACTGATGAGACTTTTAAACCCATTCATACAAACTGCCATCTTAATGAAATTGTTAAAAAAAAAATAAGGAAAGATTTACGTTCACTTGCACATCTTAAAAATGTAAATGAATGTTAAATTCAAATAAAAATCTAAACAAACGACGCATTTGCATTTTCTTTAAATTATTGTGAGAAAAACATTTAATCAAAGAAATAAAGTTCACACAAGTTCAAGTCACAAGTTCAACTTAATGAAAATGGTAATTAATAACAACAACAACAAAAAAATACTAAATATATAAAAAGATAAAAAGATAAACTAACAAATAATTTCTTTAAATTTATAATTTAAATGTCAAATGTACAAAGCTAAACTTCCTCTCAAAATTAACTGGCAATTATTGTCTTTAAAGCGAAATAACCAGCAAGATAAAAATACAATAACACAATGCTATACAAGTATGTAATATATTTTCCATTTTTAATTCAATGAATTTTATATTTATTTATTATTTTTACTTAAGCGGCGCCAAAATCAAATTAAAGAAAAATGTGCATTCACATACAAACATACAAACTAACTAAATAATACTTGTTTAGCAATTTTGTTTAATTTACTAAATACACACACTTGCATTCGAACAGAGGAAAGAAAATATTAACAGACTAAAGAGGAAAAACAATTCAGAGTTATTTAAACTTCCCAGCTGTTCTGGGAGACTGTCCACAACTAGTGATTTTACCCATCATTTAGGGTAACAACTAGTTACATAACTAGCTACGTGACTAGTTATTTTAATACGTGCATGTCCTAAGCAAGGGATAAATTTTCCCTTGTTGGTTACAATGAGACTGTCTGAGAGCTGGTCCAAAGTAGTCAACGAATTGGATTCACATACTGGTTACATAGCGGCAGTTACCTTACTAGTTACCTAACTGGTTACTTGGCATATCATAGACAGTCCAATAAACGAAAAACCTTCCTCCGACAACTATCCAATAGTTTGCTTCTGGTGGGTAAAATAACTACTTTCTAAAGTGCACTACAAAATAAACGTTTAAAGTGACTTCACTATAAGCTACTAAGAGACACTAAAGTGACTTTTGAATTCACGCTATGTTACATGGGATATAAATACAATTTGTATAAAATCAGTTTGTACGAATTACTCATAAAATGTTTAAAGTGACTACATTCTCGATTACTTAGAGACACTTAAGTGACAACTGTCTTCCCGCTAGAATACCTGGATTGTCTAAAGCAACCCATTGTCTCCTCTCTGCCCTACAAAGAGCACATTCGTGTCAAATGACCCGACATATTTAAATTGGAGTCAGCCAATTGATAGGACATTAGTGACAATTACTGTCTATACGGGATACATTGACTACTTGCTTAACTGCTGGGTTGCATTATACACATACACTGATATATAAACATATATGTATGTGTGTTTGAATATTTGAGTGTGTCTGTGTAATAATATAATATATAAAATTTTAATTATAGGTTCGAATAATACCAAGTTGCCTGTTTAGAAAAGTTAAAACAAATTTAAACAACAATCAAGCAATAAAATACTGTGGCAAGCAAAAAAAAAAAACAAACGTGCATACTTTACATGTTGCAACATTTGAACACACAGGCACAAACACACTTATGTTAAAAGTGTGGAAGTGTCAAACTAGTGATGTTTAAGGAAATTTATTGAAGCACTAATGGTACTAAGTTATTATGAAAATGGTACTTTTTTTGTACATACATTCACACATGTAGCAGAGACAGTGCAGTAGCTAGTCTACAGTATCCAACGTATGGAAAAGTTCTTACTACTTTCAGCAACACAGACTATCACTCCCTAACTGGTTAATTGAATAATTATTTAACTACACTGAGAAAAGATATTGGGTTTAAAAGAGATGGCAATACATTAAATAATTCGTTTGTGTTCATTGATGATTTCGATTCTACCAACAGAAAGTAGAGTTTCTAAAGATTAATTACGATTAAAGCAACCAAATATTTGTCTCCTCATCTAAAATTATTCAGCAACAACTTGAAAATTCGTTCATGAACACTGAATCATTCGATAGCAACAAGAAGTTAATTGGTCGATTCACAAGGTATCCTATCATATCATATTGTCATATATTCTAATATTTCATGACTCGGTTGTTCGGCTTAACAGACTCTTAGGCGTTCGGCTCAAGTCTCTGATGGTTGGTTACGATAACGCAATAAACATATCACAGAGCAATAGCAACATTTTCAAACCAATGTGAAATATTGGCACATCGTGACAATATGACATGATAGTAGACCTCGTGAATCGACCAAATATAACATGTTCTATGAGGAAGCTATTGGCCCTAATAGCGTAAATAAGATACGCTTCATAGATACCAAGAGAAAGTCTACAAAAACTCAATTCTTGGAGATGCGTTTCTAAATATCTCTTATCATCTCTAAACTATTCTACTAAAAGTAAATCATAGACAGCACTTGCGACTACAAAGGGGTACCAAGTGAAATTGACTCTGAAATATATTAATTCTGGTAAGTAAATAACTACCTTCTAAAGCGAAATTGACTACATTTTAGATTACTTAAGGACACTAAAGAGACTATCGAATCTACAACAGATTACATGAGGTGTATTAAGTAGCCAATTGACTTCACTTTACATTTAAAACTATCCAAAAATATAAAAAGTGCATCCAGCCAATTAACCGAAAATTCGTAAAGAATAATGTCTAAAGGGATACACACCATCAAAACTGAAGAACTGTTCAAATGTTCCCTTATTGCAGCTTAATATTTTTTCTTTATTTCAAAGCTACACACCGTTACAAAAATATACATACGATCGACTTATTGGGCTTTTTTTAAACATCTATATATTTAAAAATACAAGGCCTGACTTATTCATTCACTCTCTCATCTTCACTGATGAGTCAGTGAATGAATGAGTGAGTGGATGAATGAAAGAGTCAGGCCTTGTGTTTTTAAATATATAGATGTTTAAAAAAAGCCCAATAAGTCGATCGTATGTATACTTTTGTAACGGTGTGTATATGTCCAATACGATTCAAAACAATTTGGGACAACGTTATGAATAGAGTCACTAGTAAAGGAGAGTGAATTTCGTGTGGATCTATCAACTTCCTCACAACTACAACGCCATAGATCATGATGTAGCATGAAAAATCAGCTATGAAGATCAACATAACTGGTAAAGAATTAGGAGATATTTCCACCTTAACATACTTGGTCAACTGATGGTTCTAGTAATGATGTACGGAAATGCATTAACTCTAGTCTCCTCAAAAAGAATCTGACTTAATATTTTCAACTCTTGCATTAAATACGTATGGATGTGACTCGCTATCATACTCCAAGCAGCCGCATGTTTTTATAAACCGGTGTTTGTAAGACGCTCCTTTGGCGTCGTCACATTCAAACAGAAGCTTCCAGAGACAACAAGAAGCTTCCAGAGACAACAAGAAGCTTCCAGAGACAATTAAAGCACAAGAGTTGGACAGAACTGGATGGAACAGATACGTTTTGGTCCTATGCTCCTTTGGCGTCGTCAAATTAAAAAAGAAGCTTCCAGGGAAAACAAGATCTGGATCGAAATTAAAGCATAAGCTTTGGACAGAAGTAGATTGGGATAGATATGCTTTGGTCCTATGCTCCTTTGGCGTCGTTAAATTGAAACAGAAGCTGCCAGGAAGAACAAGATCTGGATTGAAATTAAAGCACAAGCGTTGGACAGATGTAGATTGGAACAGATATGTTTTGGTCCAATACTCATTTGGCGTCGTCATATTGAATTAGAAACTGCCAGGGAGAACAAGACCTGGATCGAAATTAAAGCACAAGAGATATATAGAATTAGATTGAAACAGATATGTTTTGGTCCTATGCTCCTATTCGAAAATTTAAACAGCTGTTTAGGAGAACAAGAGCTGGAATGAGAATACATATTATTGCTCGCTGCAGCGCTTCGCCCTGTAGCATTTACTAATGTTAGTTCTTCAAGTTTCTCCAACACACGCACACCAGCCTGTTCTTATTTGCAAATAAAATATCTAAATTTGTACTGCATACTTTAGGGAGCTTTTTTTATTACAGTTGACTGGACTCACAAAAAAAAGAATTTCCGAGTTTTACCCGGAATTTTAAAATGTATATTTGAAAAGTGTACGGCAAATTATAATGTTGGAGACCACTTGATCGATAAACGTTCAATTTGGAAACAAAAATTTTTAAATTAAGTATATGTATAGGAAAATAATATCGGGTCGTATTTTTGGGCAAGTTGTTATAAAGGAATGCCTCTAGAAGGGCTTCTTAAATACTTCCAAGTATATTAAACATGAATGTGAACTATATTTCCAAATTCCTTACTAATAAATCCTACCAGGAAGCATATATGCACATGGTACTATTTTGTAAATTAATCCCCAATCTGGCTAAAACAACTACATTCAACCAAGCAACAACAACTTCAAAATCAAAAAACAATAAACTAATGAACAAACGTGCAGCAATGAACAAATTTAACAAACAAACAAACATTATTTAGCTAAATCCACAAATAAAACGAATTTTTCTCATTATGGTTGGCAAAACCAATAAAAGAAGAGTTGTTGCCTGCTACTGCCGCATATTTAGTTATGTTGTAGTCATCATATACTTACGATTTATAAACTTGCACTCATACATTATACAATAAAGTCGTAATTCGTATAATACTGAAACAAGTAAATACAGGAAACGAACTCATACATACAACACTAGATAAAAAGTGCAAAAAAATATATCCAACAGCTTGATATTCACCCAAGAAGCCAACCAACCAACAAACCGACAGACCAACAATAAAGCCTTAACAGCTAAAAACTTTGTGGCATACAACCATGCACAAATACGAGTAAGTGCAAGTATGTACTTCATTTGTGCTTGTACTTCTACATACAACCAACGCTGCTTGCACTTTCGTTTTCATTCAGGCGTCACGTGCCAGTGTCTAAAGCCACAGCGAAAGTAAAACTACACAATGTAAGGTGTTCGTTCACATACTTACGACGGCATAAATGTACGAATAAATTCCTACAATGTTTGTTTTTTTTGTATTTAAGCATCCACTAAAGATCTGTCTGTATGTTGCAAGATATTTGCAGTTTGCTTGTTTCACTGTTGTTTGCTGCTGCTTTGGCTGATGACGAAGCGGTGGTGGTGTTGGTGGTGGTGTTGTTGGTGCTGGTGATGATGGTGTAATTCAAGATATTGATCAGCTGTTGTTGGATCTTCTCTTTTTATGTTGATTTTTTCCTCTTGGGTTTATAATGTTGAGGCATCATCATTAGTTGGTGTTTATTTTTTGGAATTTAAAGGAATAAATTCTTTGATCGTGTGTCTCCATTGTTTAGTGATTGTGGAAGCTTTCAAAAACATATTAGATATGTGAATTAGAAAGATTTCACTTCAATTTTAAAGCAGCTATCTCTGTAGCTGCTTTCAAAGTTGATGTTTTTGAGAAATTTCGTAGAATTTATGTGACATAAGGTAAATGTCGTCAACATAGCCTAAATCACCTATTTGTTTACATAGACAACATTACTCGGTTAGTTTCCATTGAATTCCGCTGGAGTTTAACATAGCACAGTAGCAACCTTGAACAGCAAAGGTGGAGGTTTTCCTGTTTCACTCCTGCACAGTGGGACAGAATCAAAATTTGTTGGAAATAAATCTGGTATTTCTAAAGGGCTGCACCGATCGGGATAAAATTTGACGTGGGCGTAGCAAGGAACATTCGAGTTTATGTTATTAAAAATGGACCATACAAATGTTCTAGGGGGAACGCTATGGGGTGCTCAAAGTAGGGTACCATCGACATGTAAAATTTTCCATTCGCTCGCCATTAGACAACTAAATTATACAAACGATTTTAGAACAATATCAATTATGAATGGACCCTACAGGCAAAATACCATTTTTTAAATTTTCGCTCCAATTTTTAGGAATTGCGGGATTCCCTTTGACTTTTTGACAAGTTTTTTGCGCTTTCTGTCTACATTTCTGTAGACAGAGCAGTCTATACTACAATTATCCACCATCACCTTATTTTAATAATCCAAAACAAGATTTCAGTTCTCATTAATATTTCATACCCCTGTGCATTTCGAGGAATTCAATACTTTAAATCTCTGTACACCCCATCATCATTATCGTTCAAGTGATCATTATATGTTAAACTTCTTCTTACTTTATGCTATTTTTGTTAGATATTTTATTTTATGTCATGGTTGTTAGTAACTAAACATTAGAGTTTTTCGAACTCTGTGGATAAAAATTTAACTACATGTCCGCCCGTCCTTCACTCATAAATTCAAACATGTAAGACAATGCCAATGTTAAAGATAATCATCATTAACAGACAGACAGACATATGTAAGTGAACATATATTTAAACATATTTCAACTGCAATCGTAAGAGTCAGTCAGTGGTAAATGGCAATGTGGGCGACAGGCGTTACATGGGCAATACAACTCATGTACAATTTTCAAATGAAATGTGAAAAATGATGAATGAAATTATGCAGGAAATTCATATTTCTATTATATTATTAATTAACATCTATATCTAAATGTTAATTTGGCGAAAGTTTTATTCGAAAGAGAATTAACAACAATAAAAGGATTTGAACTGAAAATACTTCGAATATAATTTTATTGCAACAAAAGTAATTATAAGGTGTCCTCTAATAGGAACATCCGAAATTTGACAGTTGATAGCTGCTATATTTTTGAAGCTACATATGTCGAATTCAGTTTGATTTGCCAAAATCCATGGACGGATATAGCTGTCAACAAATCGTACAAATGATAACTTTGTTTTATCAAAATGATTATTATGTTCGGGCAACGTTCCGGGCGCTTCACAAATTGTACGGTGAGTCCCATATCTGAATCAAGAAATAAAAGTGCTGAAGAAGTCACTGTTTGCTGATCCCTGGCAATGTCCCTCTATCTGAAGGGAACACTGCGGAACTCTCTGTTAAGCCATTTGAAGTCCCAATTCTCATAAAAGAGGACAGACTGAAGTGGGTCTTGAATAGTTTAGACATACATATATTAGTCACCGGGTCCTGATGGTATCTACAACGGAATGAGGATCTAATTATACCATGGCTGACTCGAATATATTCTGTTTGCATGGTCATATATTCCGATTGTATATGTTGCCTTTATCCCTAAGAGAGGGAAGGCTTCTCATAGTAGACCGAAGGACTTTAGGCCTATTAGTCTATCGTCCTTCCTATTGAAGACCATCGAAAGGATAATCGTTTCATACTTATGTTTATCAGCACAAAAAATATGCGTTGGTGAACTTTCTGGATATTGAAGGGCCCTTCAACAATGTGTTGCCAGAGACGATTCTTACGGCTTTGGGCGGATTGGATATAGATCAGTCTATCATCTGCTTGATAGATAGACTTCTCTGACTAATAGAGTCATTATTTCATCTCCGGGGACTGCTAAATTTTCAGATTACCGAGCCGGAGGACTCCGCAGAGAGGGATTTTTTGCCACTCCTGTGGAATATTGCCATTAATATATTACTTTCAAAATTAGACTTCATGGTGTACTAATTTGGAGAGGGCTCTTAGTAAATCCACCTATTGCGGGATGATTTAAAGAATCCTAAGAATCTCTGCAATTCTACGATTTGGGCGGGTTTGGGATTCTATATTCCCAGTTTTCAAAAGGGGATGTGATTCAGGCTATATTATAAATGTAGTATAATTGAAGCATAGATTTCTGCCATCAAAAGGACGGTACACTGGATGAAGTACTATAGGTTATTTGGTGAGAATATACGATATTCTACTGACAGTGAACCTGTTGTTAAATCCCTCTCTGGTGTATAGTCGTCATCCAGACTGGTACAAGAAATCCGAGTGTATCTTAAAGAGATGGCGAGGAATACCTGGAGTACTTCTGGGTGCAAAGTTACTCTGGTGTACTCGGCAATAGTATCGCGGATGAACTGCCCAAGGTAGACATACGTCTGCAAGTCCGTCATTTGGTCGGTATACCGCATTCTTATCGTAAATTACTCATACAGCGTAAATTTTTCGAGTCTGCCCAACTCAAAGGGTCTAGTAGGACAAATTGCTCGGTATCGACGCTTACATGACCCGTTTACGACCATTATAGGTCAACGTCCTTTACGGGGTTGGCTACGAATTTTAATAGCCGAGCTTATAGGGTACTTTACTTGGTATATATGCTAGGAGATTGAACACTTCCTATATTGACTTATGTAGAAGCTGTCATGACGAAGACCAGGAGGAAACGGTTGAACACACGGACTACGACAATGGCTTAGTAGTTCTTAGTAGTACGGCTTAGCGGATCTATCAGGAGTGGACATAATGAAGATGGATGCGGATTGGTTCAGCATCGAACCCCTTTACGACATGTTAATGACCTTTATGAGGACCTGAACATGATGCTTTAGGGTATAACAATAGCACCAATTCATGAACCCAACTGAACTGGTAAAACCGCCTGTCTTTATAAGCTCTCCTAACTGCTTGGTGTGGATTTTTGGCTAGCGGCGATGACGCCATAGTTCAATGATTACCAACTTATTTTTGCCTGAATTGGATGTTATGGACATAAACGACATGTGGTCATACTCAAACTCAGTTTGGCTCTCTGGTTCTCTTCTGCATCTTTTCGCCAGTCGCACACATTGTGATTTAGCCAGCATTAATAGAGATTTTCATTTTAAAATTACTTAGTTGCAATTCATTGAGATCGTCTGACATAAGATGTTGTATTATTGTAGTATTAACAAATGTATTGTTGTTGCATTTCTCTCTCGTTAAGTTATATTGCACATTTTATTGATTTTATGATGCAATTGTTGGTATTTTATTGATGCGATATTAAATAACTTAAATAAATGAACAAACAAATAAAAAAAAGTGTTTCTTTGGCATTATCATATTAATAAGATCAGATAGATATACAAGTGAAGTGAAAATATTTATTTTTATTATGTACTTGTCTTCCCCCTTTCAAATATAAACAAAATAGTAGATACATTTTGAAAGAAATAAATACCTTTTCTCCATTTACAGCCATGATCTGATCTTTAAGAGGAAAAACAATTATTGCTGTTTGTAATTTTTTTTTTTGGTTTTTTCATAATTTCAATAATTGTCCGCCTTAAATGGTTTTATTGATATTTTTCATGAAAAGACATGAAAAGATTTTCTTAATCACTCTCCAGCAACGTTTGTTTTTTTTGTTTTTTTAGCCGTCATACCGTTGCAAGAAGTCAAGGTCTTTTTCTTTATGTTGCTGTTGTTGGTTTTGCAGAAGTGCTGGTACTCGTACTCTGTGATGTTGCTGTTGTGTTTTTTGGCTTCCATGGTTGACGACAAATCGATTTCTCTGTGTGTTGGTAAAATATTGTTAAAAGAAAAAACAGTCTTTGTTGGAAAATTTCTTCATATTTTTGGTTGGTTAACTGCCTGCCGTTTATTTATGTTTCATTTCTTATTATTTATTTCCATTGATTTTGTTGCAATCCATTGTTGCAGCGAGCAGCAGCATGATTTTAACCATATTGGGTTAAAATTATTTATTGTTTATGTTTGTTTCTCCTCCACCTTCAATTAGTAAATGACCCAATCACTTCCGTTTGACTTTTTTATGGCCGGTTAATTGCATTTATTTACTTATTTATTTATTATTTGGAGGTTAATTGTGTAAACTGATGACAATAGTGAAGCTGATGATAAACAAGATGACAGTGTGTTTTTTACGTTGTCAGAGTTGAGGAGAAAACTATGAAGTGCTGTTATCAACATAAATTGAGTTAAGTTAAGAAATATAATTGTATAATTATTGAGAAATATAAATACTTTAATATACAATTGTTTTAAAAAAATATCGACTTTCAAGAAATATTGAAAATATATGCATCTCCCATATCGTAATGCCAATTCTAAGGTTAGAAAGAGAATAATAGTAAAATGGGGCACATTATCCAACCCTTTCTTTTGATTAATTTCAACTGGGAGAACGCTAAGAGTACGACATTCAAAAACATTGGAAATAAATCTCCGATACCGTTTTGTCAATTAAGGTATAAGTTAGAAGGAGAATAATATTTAGCTGGGGCATATTATACACCCCCTTTGGTTTCTTTTAAGTGGTTGCACCTGGGTCATATTAGTTACACATTCGTGTTTTTTTGACATAAGACGTAGCCTTTAGCATAAGATGTAGTCTTTGATATAAGATGTAGTCTTTGGTATAAGACGTAGCCTTTGGTATAAGACGTAGCCTTTGTATAAGACGTAGTCTTTGGTATAAGACGTAGTCTTTGGTATAAGACGTAGTATTTGGTATAAGACGTAGTCTTTGATATGAAACGTAGTTTTTGGTATAAGATGTAGTCTTTGGTATAAGACTCAGTCTTTGTTATAAGACGTAGTCTTTGGTATAAGACGTAGTCTTTGGTATAATACGTAGTCTTTGTTATAAGACTTAGTCTTTGTTATAAGATGTATTCTTTGGTATAAGACGTAGTCTTTGGTATAAGACGTAGTCTTTGATATAATATGTAGTCTTTGGTATAAGACGTAGTCTTTGGTATAAGACGTAGTCTTTGTTGTAAGACGTAGTCTTTGGTATAAGACGTAGTCTCTGGTATAAAACGTAGTCTTTGGTATAAGACGTAGTCTTTTGTATACGACGTAGTCTTTGGTATAAAACGATGTCTTTGGTATAAGGTGACGTCTTTGGTATAAGGTGACGTCTTTGGTATAAGACGATGTCTTTGGTATAACACGTAGCCTTTGGTATAACACGTAGTCTTTGATATAACACGTTGTCTTTGGTATAAAACGCAGTCTTCGGTATAAGACGTAGTCTTTGATATGAAACGTAGTCTTTTGTATAAGACGTAGTCTTTGGTATAAAGACTACGTAGTCTTTGATATAACAAGTAGTCTTTGGTATAACACGTTGTCATTTATAAGTGACATTTACATATTAAAAGTTTCCTGCTGGTATGGTTTCCGATGGTATGGTGGGGAGTCGCATATGATGGAGAAATATAGCTCTATTTATGCGAAAAAAGAATGAAAACATCAGTAATTAGAGAACATTGTGAATCCACTAAAAACACATTGTTAAAAAATAAACCATGGACGTTTTAGCAGGTCTCTGACCCATCATATAATTTGTTTATCTTGATTTCCGCTTTCAATGCAAGAGTAGTTGTGTGCTTGTATAGACCTACACAGAGAAAACTGATTCGTAATAGCAACCGAATTTGTTGATAATCGATTCTAGTAATAGAAAATCAGTGGATAAAGAATCCACGAATCCGTTTTCTCTGTGTAACCACATAAATCATACGATCTTGCCAATACTGATCGCCGAAACGAGAGAATACACCGCGTTGTATAATGCAGTAATTGAATTATGTCATGGGATTGCTTTTGGAAAATCACACCAAATACTGTAATTTTGAAAATGTGAAAATGTAATTCGTAGCTTAGTAAAATTTCGTTTGAAATATCAGCATCCACTTTATGATGTAAAATAATCCTCGTTTTCTTCCCGCATATTGCAAATAAATCAAAAGCTCAATGTTTTTTGAAGATTTAAAGAAGTTGCAGTTCATACTATGAACTTCATAGCAATGTACCTGGTTGCAAGTGCAAAATGGTTTGAAATTTACAAAAAAAAAACTGATGGAACTCTATGGAAAGTATTTTGAAATCAATTCAGTCATTTACTCAAAATGCCCTTCTCTCACTACTAACTACAAAAACTTTAAAAAAATTATGTAAATTAAGAAATCAAATCAGCATAACCAAATAACCACAAATAAATAAACAAACTCAGTTTGAAATTTCAATATCAAATTTAAAAGTTATTTATTCGAATTTCTTATTAATTTCCTCAAAGTATTTCCCGCTGTGGTAAAAAACAAATTGTTGCATTATCATATTTGAACCTTATTGCTATCGTTTGTTGGTTATGTATTTCCCTACCAAATGAAAACAAAAGTAAAACAAATGCATTAACATTAAGATACTGCAACAAAAAACAACAACCAACCATATTAATTTCTCTACACCTACAAAACACGATAGGATTTGATATTTGAAAAAAAAGAAGTAAAAAACATTACAAAAACTACAACATCGTCTACATAGTACATCCGCATGTAATCATAAACTAAACAAGATTTACAACCAAATAAAACTAATAAAAACAACAGTAACAGCACAATTGCAACCAACAAATAGCAACAATGATGATGCATTAAACACCCAAACAAAACATGATATATTGCAGCATACTTCCATCATCAACTTCCCTATTTATATCTTATTATTTACAGTTGTTGTTGGTGGTGTTGTTTTTGTTGTTGTTATTTTTATTGTTGCAGCCAGCAGTTTTATAATATCTGAGCAGCAACAAACCTGCTGCTGCTGCAACAGATGCTGGGATTACAATCAACGTCGTCATCAACATCATTATGATCATAATGTTACATAGAAGTGGTTTTAAATCGTCATTAACCATAAAACAAACAAGACTCATTCATTCATTCATTATCCATTCCACACAAGCAAATATGTACGAGTAGCAAGTATGTTTGTTTGTTTGTCTGTAAGTGATCCAAGAAGCTTACGAAATGGTATTGTTGCAACACACAGCAACCAACCATTTGATTTTTCTCTGGCCTTTTTTTTTTGTTTTGTTCAGCTGCTGCTTCTTGTGCTTCTTCGTATGATACTAGAGTGCTCTTAGTGGCATTTGGAATTTTCTTTAAGCGGTTTTCCTAACCACCAATGAAAACGAAAGTAATCGTATGGTTTTTCTGTTTGGCTTTTTTTTTGCTGCGAGTATCTGCAGCAAGTATATACATACCTATATGTAATTATATTTGAGCGCTTTGTATTGTTGTGTACGAGTACTTGCACACACACAGTTTGTTTTTGTGATCTTCAACGTTATGCACTCTCGAACACCTTCTCTTTCATAGAAAAACAACAAAAAAAAATAAATAAATGCGGCACGTACCACGCTACAAAAACACACCAAAAGCCGAAACAATATGAAATGGATAGATGGATGAATGAATCGATGAATGTTGAATTTTCATATTAAGCTGGCGCTATAGGTAGATTTGAGGTATTTGAATATGAGGCAACGACATGTTGAATATTCGTTAAGCTTCTGAAATGTTACCAAATAATAAAAAGCATCCGTTTACTTTGAGAGCAATGGAGTATCCTGAAGTACATATGGGTTTATTGCTGCCCAATAATGCATTAAGTCAAATGTTTGAGCTTTCAGAACTGCAACCACTTATATAATAAGTAGACAATTTTTAATAAATTCCAAACGTTCCAACTTCACCATGATAAAAAAATTAAACCTTGATTTACGTTCTCTCGGTGCTTAATAAGAAAAAAATTAAGCTTTATAAATAGCTGTGATGGCTACGTCTCTTCGCCACATACCACCTTCTTCTCTTCCTCGCTTTGACATATTTTGCTGAAGTAATTATGGTGTCCTACCATCTCTTCCAATTCCTTGTTATAACAACTTATGCAGAAATCATTATCAGGAAGATTCAATTTTCTTACATTTACTCCTAAAAGTGATTCATTATCACCGCTAGTTCATCCCACTAATGAAATCGCAAAATCATCGCACCCATATCTTCCATTGATCCCAACAACTCCTCCAGAATAATGACAAAAAGTTGTATCATTACAACTTTTGCAGAAATCAATACTTTTTTGTTTACTCCCTTCCTCGTTGCATCAAAGTTCATTGGAGTGAATACAAAACCGCCAACATACAATTAGGAACGCAGTATTCAACTCTTGAATAGGAACCGTAAGGATATTTCGAGGTTACAAGTAGACTCGAATATCCCTTCAACAGTTACTGCAGCACCTCCTTGGAACGCGGAAAGGAGGGAACAACCTTCGCGAATGTCCGACTATTCATTTATTGAGATACAGATTTCTGAACATAAATACATATACAGAATTATCGTGAACCTGGTTTTATATTACTTTCTGTCACTTTGTTCGAACAGGTACTCAGTCCATCTCCATTTAAAATCTACCACACTTTTGAACACCTTGTTTGTGATCTTCAATTCTCTTTTAACAAGAGCCCAATATCTCTCCACTAGGCAGTTTGGAGGATTTGTCTCTCTTGGTAAAAATACCACATTATTGTTCTTGTACCACTCTAAGCAAGATCTTGAAAATTTTACTTCTATTTCCGTGCTCTGTCTTTGACCGCTTAATTTTTAGCAGAGATCCTGTCAAGAAATAATGTGGTATTTTTTCCAATAGAGACAAATCCTCCAAACTGCCTAGTGGAGAGATATTAAGCTCTTGTTAAAAGAGAATTGAAGATCACAAACAAGGTGTTCAAAAGTGTGGATGCCAAATCAGGCCAAAAATAAGTTGACACATTAAGAAGTCTTATGAATGGAAGCATCTTCTTTTGTAAACATTCCTTGATGTAAATTTGGGTATTTATAGAGCCCTTTGTAACAAACGTTTGGCTTATTTTACCGCAACTGCATATTGCTTACAATGCCAAGAACTTTTTGTGAAAATTTTCTGCATTTGGGTCCTAAACTTTTCTACAACATTCCCTCGAGCATCAGCAGCATAAAAATATTGACCCGCAAGCTGCGAAAAATTTTCCAGAACATACCTTTCATCATCGCATAATGGAGCTGGTATATTTTTTTATAAAATTTTACTTCTATTTCCGTGCTCTGTCTTTGGCCGCTTAATTTTTAGCAGAGTTCCTGTCAAGAAATTTTTGAGCCTAGTATGTTTTAAAACCTGCATTGGCTGTAACTTTTCGTACCAAATAGTTCGAGTACTGAGCTAACCGGGATGTAAAGAGAAAGTTGTCCTTCCATACAGATAAATAATATCAAAATTCCATGTGAAATATCTCGGTGTCCATCTTGATCGCCGTTTAACATGGACCCACCATATTGAAGCCAAGGTTACTCAAATAAAATTAAAGTCAGTTCAATTTCGCTGGCAAATTGGTCCACGGTCTGCCTTATCCCTGGTGTAGAAAGTGCTTTTGTACAAAACAGATATGGCTATATGGCATTCAGCTATGGGGAACAGCCTCCTCATCTAACATTGAAAAATTGCAAAAGGTCAATAACAAATGCCCCATGGTACATCCGCAATAGTAATATCAATAGGGATCTCAATTTCCCGATAATACGCGAGGAGATCAAATTATCCAGTTTAAACTACCTGTCAAAACTAATGGATCATCCAAATCTCCTTGCCAGTGAGTTGCTGTCATTTGAGGGTCATAGACGACTGAGGCGAATGGAAAAATTGGATCTGGCCAGATAATCATTTTATGGAGCACTTATGTTGGACATCGCAGCGGCAATAAAAATTTTAGTTTTAGTTTAGGTTAAGATTTTAATACTTTTTCTAAATTTCTTAAAAGAAAGATTCAATAAAGAATCGTTGTGATGCATTTTGTTGACGTCATTGGGGGAAGTTTCAATCGCCATTCATTCACTAATAACACACAATGATTCGTAATCGCCACTATCAAATTCGATACCTGATCGACCAAAATACATTCAGAGCCACCTTGACTGCTATTTTAGAACGCAAATCCCTCGCCATCGATCATGTAGTCACTGGTGACAATATAGATTACACATTGTTGTGAAGATTCTAATGAGCTGTCTATATCCTAATGTGGTGAAACTATCCCAGAAATACACTGTGGTTGCTAAATAAGAAGCAAATTTTAACATCTTATAGACACCAATTCTTACAACAGAATGTCTGCCATATCGTTACAAGATCAAATTGGACGCCTTACAGTCAACAATTAGAGAGTTTATTATAGCCATATATTCGATAGAATCTAATCCGATAAGTATTTGTTGACCGAAAATTCTACGTCTTAGGTCCCCAAATGCCGGACAGTGACAGAGAATATGTTGAGTTGTCTCATCTTTTTCATCGTCATTGCAGCTTCTACAGAAATCATTGTAATGAATTCGCGACCTTTAGAAGTCTCTGATCTCTATCCATCAGTGCATATATGGATGACGTTCTCTAAGAGATGAAGGCTATTATTATAATCAGACCTATTCAATATATTCGTCTTAAAACCTACATCGAAAATGGATTCAGTTATTGTGTATTTAACAGGAAGATCCATATTGATCGCACCTAAAATTTCCAAGCTTTCGTCGCATTTATCCTCATTGCGCTGTTCGCTGACATAGGGCTCTGAAAAAGTCGTTCATTAACCAAAGAAAATCTTCATTACCACCACATTTTTTCAATGAAGCTGGGAGTTGAGTATGATATTTATTACGCTAAAAACATTACGTTATGAGTATGAGGTTTTTCAGCAGTTGTTTTGTTTTGTGTCGCGTAATATCTGCTTATTATTTTGCTTCTTTTGTTTCTTTTATTTTTTTTTTTCAGTTTTTTGGAAGAGGCATGCAACACTTTGCTCAGTTTTGCTGTAAATTTGTTTTTATTTTTGCTGTTAGTTTTTTTTTCTTCATTTGAGTTTTCATAATATCAGCAGTAGTAGCGGCAACTGCGGTAATGAAAAATTCACAAAAAAAAAAAACAACAAAAATAATAAGAAAAAATCATTGTAGTTCAAATTTGTAATCGTATCCCAGAGTTTGTTACAGTTGCTTACCATCTGTTGTCGCGTAAACAACGGTTAATTCCAAAAATCGAGAAAAATTTATCAAAAAAACGTTTATATTTAATAAAACATTTAAATGCCAAGATCCTAATGGCTTAAAACAGAAAATTTTTATATTGATTATTTCCAAAAGAAAATAACTAAACTAAAGGTTTTTAATGCAAAGTCATACTGCTATTGAAAGAAAGTGAAGGTGTTTAAAATTATTGCTTAGAGCAAAACAAAAGTAGACCTTTAAGCCAAAAGTAAAATGTGAACTTGAAAATTTATTTTAAATAATAACAGTTGTTATGAATTATTAGTTTCATATTAAGGTCTGTCATCAGTTAAACTAGTACAAGAAATTATAAACTAAAAAATAATAGAAATGAGACAAATTTTAATTGAGTGAAATTGAATAAATTGTATCGAGCTGTGATATAGACTTTTTCTTTTCATCTGACATAGTGATCTGATCCCTGATCTCACCAAACCATCAAGTGATCATCACTAGCTCACTAAGAATTTCAAGTCCTTGATGCTAAAATAAAAATTTTCATGGGTAAAAGAGCTTTTTTGTGAAAAGCTATTTCCTTAAAAAAAATGTTTTTGTCCAAATAAGTATATTTTTGTGTTCTAAAAAGCTTTTTTTGAAAGAAAAATTCGAAACAGTGTTTTATGTAAAAGAGCTTTTTGTGAAAACAGTTCCTTTAACGAAATAGCCGTGAAAAAAGCTTTTTTGTGTGTAAAGAAAGGTATCCTTGTTCATATCTCAGCCGTTTATGGACCATTTTTGCTCATTTGTAACAAATATTCTTGACTATCCAGAAATCAAACCCATTAAAAATCTCTTCAACTGATTTATAAATATCTGTAAGCGAAGTTAAGATTATCACATGCCACTACAGTCCGCAAAGAGAACATTTCTTTAGCTCGAAAGTATTAGGTTTGTTTATCTAGAAACTAAAAAGGACTGTAGGACTAAAATATTAAGTTGTATGTGGTATCTCAAAAGATCAACAAAGCTTCAAAGCTCTTTTATCAAAACTAATTCAAAATTCCTATTAACAAATATCGTTTAGAAGCCACACGATTTCATTACTTCGCTAGTTTAACCGACCTCAGTCCATAATATCAGCAACAAACAAGTGTTTTTTATTGCCATCAATATAATTGTAATTATTCTTCTTGTTGGCAGTTAGTGGTGGCATTATTGGTGTTGAATTTTTGCTAAATAACAACAAACAAAAAAAAAACAATAAATAACAACACAAAAACTAATAGCCAATTATGTAATTTAAAGTTAACAACAGGCTTAACTAAACAACTGACTGACTGCTCACACAGTGAAAAACCGACACACGCACTGCACTGCACTCAGTCGCTCAAAAAATCACAGCAAATGATTAATGGCTTAAGTTACACCCGAAAAACTATAACAAAAAACACACAGCACAACGGTAAACAAAAGAAATAAAACTATTTTACAACAAATTGTCTATAATTAGAGTAGAAATAGTTAACAAAACAATAAACAACACTATAATTTATATTTAAAAACAAAAACAAAAAATGTAAATAAAAAACTCAAGTTTCAAATTCAAAAAACTAAAAAAAGACGTTACATTTGCATATCTATCTACCTTAATAATTGACGTTGTGTTCTGTTTAACAAAACAATAAATTTGCAAAAAAATAAAACTAAAAAAATAAAAGTGAAAATATAATTTTTCTTATTTCACTTTTAATTTCATTGCGACAGTGTGCAAACATTATAAAACAGTTCAAGGTGGAAATTATTTTATAGCGTTTTTTTCTTCTGTTAATTAAATCAATTGAAATTCAATTCATTGTAAAATCATGTGTGATTCATGTGACCAACAAACTGTTCGCCCTTTGTGAATTATGTTTAAAGATGTGTTTCAAGTTTCATTTGTTGCTGTTATTGGGGATTATTGCTACTGAACGGATAACAACAGCATCAGCATCACCATCGATTGTGTCGCAGTATTATAAAACAAATCAATTTGCAACGGGTAAATATATTTTCTTTTTTTTTAAAACTTGTGTTAAATATGAAAAATGTGTGTAAAAATTTAAAGGCACATAAATATGATTGTGACTTTGTTAATTTTCTTAGCAAGTGATTGAGAAAAAGTTTAGTCCAACTGAAAAATTATTAATTATTAATTTTTAACAGCCACACGAATTATTTAAATAGTGAATCCAAAAAAACCTTTTTTTTAGGTTAGCTCGTATTTTCGAGAATGGAGGAGGTTTCACAACATATATTCGCGTAACTCAAAAACAGTTCAATTTATTGAATAAGCTTAAAATTCCGAAATTCCACAATGAAATTACTTTTAAGAAAGCCTAAAACTTTTTTTAATCTGCGCAGTCGTTTTAGAAATATACATTTATTTTAGGAAAAAAAATATTTTTTTTTATAAAAATTTCGAAATTTTTGTTTTTTAAAACGGCATTAAAAATTGGAAACATCTTACAACTACTTTTGATTTTATACACAAAAGAAAAACAAATATCCCCTAATACCATTTTAACATTTTTTCCAATACTTTTGCAAAAAGTCTTCTATAAATTTTTTATTTCTTAAAAATTGTATTTATTTTTGAAAAGAATATAGAATTTCCTACACGTTGATGTATAATTAGTATATCTTATATTTTCCACTAGTCAAAGTTATGGATTCAAAATCAACAACAAACAGACAATTTATAGAATCCTGCCGTTTTGTAATATTTTTTTGTGCACTGCATTGCCGACTATTGCAGTATTATGCATTAAACACATTCAAGACAGCAGGCTACCACCTTCAATCTGTCAAAAATAAAATGCACACGTTTATATGGAGACGATTATTTTATCGACAGCACAGCTACACGGCCACACGACTACTCATGCCGATGTAGCCGAATTAGGCTAATTTCTATTTTTGTCAACTACAAAACAGAAATAGTGTTGCTAATATAATAAAAAAAATGTAAATCAAATTAGTGCTTAAAAAAATATATTTTTTTTACTTAATTAAGAGAAGTTTCTGATAACCATATTGAAATAAATTAATAACAGGTACATAATTAATTATAACCATATATATATTTTTACTCAAAATAATTGTTTCAGTCTTAATTACTTTGGAATTTTGTACGGTTATTTTTTATTAAAGTGGCACCACTGAATTATTAATCAGCTGTTTACTTTGTAGCTGTCGTCTTTAAAATAATTCAGTAGCTGCCACACGACTACAACTGTAACCAGCAGAATTTGTGTTCGTGTAGCCTGTTGTCTTGAATGTGTTTAATGCATTAAACATAGGAGAACACTGCAAGATGTAGCTAAATAATGCGAGTTATGTATGTTGTTAACATATTGGGGGATATTTGTTTAATCTTTGTGGTCAGATTTTAATAATTTTTCACGACGTAAAAAAAAATTAAAAATAGTAAAATTTGGAAATTTTACTAAAAGAAAATATTTATTTTTGCCAAAAAAAAATTAGGTTAACCCGCCGGGTGCCCCTCTCTTTTATACTTTCCTTAAAGTATTGTTACGTTTTAACCTTTTCAAAACGCTGGTTTATTTCCTTTAAATAAACCGGATACTTTTGATTGCAAATAAAAGCCGTTTAGTAGTTTAAAAATTGTAACAACTCTTTATTTATTCAAAATGTACAACAACCACAGAATTAAATAGCCACTCAATGTTTTTTATACACGTTTATAAATTCTCAGAAATACAGACACAATTTATAATGTACACGAATTTACTTGAAAAACACAACACACTTTAAGGCACTTAGTTGATGTTTATTCGAAAAGCGTCTCTGATAAACTGACTCACGACTGCAACCTCTGCCACTATTTATAACACTGCATTACCATCTAGAAAGCTCTTTAACTGTCAAAGTTCGAATATTCTAAATCATACGCCATCTGTGGTGTACTTTCTACAATGTTCTTTAACTGATTATTCGAACTCGAATACAGCGTTGTCAACTTACAATCAAATCAACTGAAAGCTTTTATTTAACAATGCCCACAGATATGTTACAGTTTTACAGCACTGTTACTTGAAAGCATTATGCTACTTTTAAATCAGCCGTTAAAATCGTTATATTTGAATTCAAGTACAATTTCGTAACAGTATTGTTGCTTCGATGACGTTATTCATCAGGTTTCGCAAGTCGGGTGCCATTACAAATACGTGTTTTCTTTGACCTTTTTCCAGATGTACGGCTAAATGAACTACAGTTGGATATCTTTCATAAATGGCAAATGGAAAAATGCGCCAAATTGCTGCCTTATTGTGGCCCATTTGAAATTGAATGCAATTTTCACTGCTTTTGGTCACATATTTACAGGTGCATTTGATAAGTGGACATATAAGTGGACGTATTAGTGGGCGACGACAATTTTTCTTTGTGTAAAAAACTTTTGTGACCTAAATTAGCCAAATCGGTTCATGCGTTCTGATATTTCAAATACATATGTATATCGAAAAAAAGTTGGTGTGCTCAATTTTACTTTAAGTAAAAACTTAAATTGGATTAAAAAAAAATTAGCCATATCGTTGCAGCCGTTTTCCGATTTTAGATAAATCGAAGAAAGTAAGCGTGATAAATTTTTATTTCCATAAAAACGTAAGTTGGAATATGACGACCATGTAAAAAAAAATTGATTTTTATTTATATAGAATGTTTTTTTCTTCGCAAATATCGAATTTTGTACCAACAAACGTCTTTTTCTTCATATGTTGGAAGTTTTGCTTTAATTTGAAAAAAAGAGCCGCTGAACCATTCGGACCCATTCGGATCCTTGCAGGTCCTCCACAAAGTTAAAATTTTGTAAATAACTTCCTGAAGTCCTCATTTTCAATATTTCATAAAAAAATTAAAACTTTTTCAATGATTTAAAGCCTTGGTCCACAAGGGGTTAATGTATTTATCGATAACACAAACAACGTTATTGTAAATAGTTAATACTCATACTACGTGTATCCCCTAAATATTTGAAAATTTCTTAAACAAACCTCATCAACAGAGAGTATTTGAGTAAAATGTCAACTCCTTTCGTTTGGTCCCTATCGTGTTTTCAATTGACAGACAGAGTGACGGACATACCTAGATCATCATACAAACGCAATGACAAAATCATTTTTTGTGATGATGGGTATAAAAAAACTTGTAAATATATTATTATACCTAAATAAATAACAAAATGTTTACCCTATGACCACTTTTCAATAGTGGGTTGAGGTAAATATAAAAAATAAATAAATTTATTACATATAATATACAAAATTTTTCTCAATATTTCAATTATTTTCGGTCTATTTTAATATTTGCAAAAAAAATAAAAAAAGTTATAATTAGCACAATAAAATAAATAATTATACTAAATTATTCTTACCTTTACCAAAGCTGCATCCAATTTGCTTGAAGCTACTGCGAACACACAAAAACCTATAAAATTTTTAATTTGCAATGATGCAAGACCATTTCTACAAGATTGTGAATGTCACTATAATGTTCGTATAACAGGTCATACTATTTTATTTTTGAATTATTTATCTTTTCATTTGACTTTCGATTCTAACTATTCCACTTTATAACTAAAATTACACTTCTTTTAAAATGTTATATCGAATATACATACATATGTACTCGTATTTGTACTCTATGCAGGAAATGCAAAAGGTACCAAAATAAAGTACTACATTATCAACACCAACAGCATCTACTCAACAAACAAATTTAATAACTCCACTTCCTTTTGATTTTCTTTCTAAACATTTCCCCATACACACTTAAATTGTACAACAACAATACTTAACTTTATTTGGAATGCAACAACAAACAAACTAAAACAAAGCAATCAGCCGACTATTATTATCCCACTAAATTGAATTGCATGATGGAATTTTGATGCAATTTTCTTTAAATAACTTTAATTACGATTTATAAACATAATTAATTGATTAATAAACAATTATATTATATTTCTTGCACAATTTTCAAACAATTTAATAAATGTATTAAATTTAATACGTCACTAATTGATTCGACACGCTCATCTTGTTAAAACATTTACTAAACTAAAGAGTAGATGGAAAAACTAAGCAACTCTTTAACAAATAATAAACAAAGAGAAACAAAAGATGGGATTGAATTGTTAGTGGCCATGTAGTGCTTTAGTTATAGATTTAGCGATTTTTACAGCGTTTTAAGATTTTTGGCTGAAATTTATAATTTTAATCATTTAATCATTTACATAATTCGAAATAGTTTTTAGTTACTGACATTTAATTATACATAAAGTAAGTGACAATGCAATTGAAACTATTAAGCAAATAAGATAAATTCAAAGTAACTAAGTTTTTTATAAAAATATAAATTTCTGAGTTTTTAAACATTAAAGTTAAAAAGAATTATTTTATAGGGTGTGGCAAAACAATAGAAACTTTTAAAATTCTACAAGAAAGAAAGCTTAGGGCGGATTTTTGACCTGAAGATTGGAAATTAAATTAAGTTTAATATACGAATGTTGTTTTTGGGTTGTTGAATATTTTGAGGCAGTGATGGGGGAACATTTATAAGACGAAAGAAGGGTACCTTCACAAATAAGACATTCAAGTTTAGTGGGGCTGTTTTAAAAAAAAAAACAAACACAAACTGCGAATCGTTTTGCTTGTCTGCAGATACACCCAGAGTATCTAGCGGGAATCGAACCCGCAACCCTCAGATCAATAGTTCAGCACACTATCGACTGGTCTATCGGGGCACGCCCGATACTGATCCATTTTTAATGAGGTTATATATCCACACGCTCCTATTTTGGATATTTCAGCACAACAATGTTCCCAAGCTAATGTCTAGGGTTGTTACCGAGTGATTACAATCCAATGGGGTTCACGTTTTCAAGTGGATTGCCCAATTGCCGAAATGCAATCTAAAAGAATGGTAAAATAAGGACTCAAACTTATACCTAGAACGAAACTTTATCAGATGCGGTTATAAGGGAATGGCAAAATATTTCCAAGGATACAATTGAATATTTAATTGGTTCAATGTATCGTTGCTGTGAAGCAATAATAAACACAAAATACTGAGTCACTAAAAGAGCCACACAATTTTGTAAAAATTTAACCTATGTTTCCATAATAAATATCTTTTAGTTTGTTTTATTTTCAGAATTCTTATTTTTATGTTAATAAAATACTAGAAAATACAAATTTCATAAGAGTTTTTTGACCTTTAATTAAATACTTGGAAAAGTTTCCATTGTATTTTCCATCACCACTGTATTCAGTTGAAAAACTCGGCCGTACTTAATAAATTTCTGAAATTGAAGGGCATATAAACTTTTGTCGCCACTATAAAAAATAATAGTCACAATTTTATCAAATTTATATAATTGTAATAAAGTATTAATGATAATATTACCTATTTTACTTTATTCTAGACTGTGGTATACGACCGCCCAGACGAGAACCCAGATCACAGCCATCAACCGAAGATCCCAACAGCTCGCGTACAGCTAAAATTATAGCCGGAACTTACACCAAAGAAGGACAATTTCCCTGGCAAGCTTCATTAGAACTACTACACCCTTCATTGGGTTTCCTGGGGCACTGGTGTGGTGCTGTACTTATACATCAATATTGGATTCTCTCAGCTGCCCATTGTGTTCACAATGATCTCTTCAATTTACCGGTGCCACCTCTGTGGACAGTGGTTCTAGGGGAATATAATCGTGCTATCGAATCTGGTTATGAACAGAGAATACCAATCGATAAAATAGTGCTGCATAAAAGCTATCAGAATTTTTTGCACGACTTGGTTCTCATGAAACTCTCAATGCCGGCAGATCTTTCGAAAAAATCGAATATCCGAAGAATATGTTTACCGTTTCTCTTCAACGATCCCAACCATGATGACGAAGATGAGGATGAAGATTTACAAGAGGATGTGGAAGATCCGTTGGTTTGGGGTCTGGCCGAAGTGCCCGATAAAATGGAGAATTTCTTGAGAAGTGTACAAACTATGCGACGTTATCGTAATGTTACCATACCTACCATGAAAGAATTGATGGATTTGAAAATATTAAATCGTTTGAAACGCCAACAGAATGCAGCGAAAGACCGGGTTGCTAGAAATTTTAAATCCTCTCGTAGAAGAAATGATAAGATCATGAAAATATTTCAATATTCAAATGAGTACGAGGGCATTAGTCAGGAGAAACACTATCATCATAGATTTGTGGATAATAATCTTGATTTGCCGTATATTGATTGTGTGGCCACGGGTTGGGGTAAAGCCAATCTAACGGGCGATTTAACGGATTTGCTATTAAAGACAACAGTGCCGTTGCATAATAATAGGAGGTAAACATTTACAATTTTTAGTTAATGATTTCAGCTAATAATGTTTGTCAAAATTACAGATGCAGAGAGGCTTATGGTAGTTTTGTGAAAATTCATCGTGGACATTTATGTGCCGGAAAACTCAATGGCAAAGGTGGCACTTGTGTGGTAATTGGCAACATTATTATACAAAATTTACAATCTTTTTAATATTTCCAACATTTCCTTACTCCAGGGCGATTCGGGTGGTCCTTTGCAATGTCGCCTCACTAAAAATGGTCCCTGGATATTGGCGGGTATAACTTCATTTGGTTCTGGCTGTGCTATCGAAGGTTATCCAGATGTTTACACCAGAACATCTCACTACATGAAATGGATACAAGATACAATAGCTTTTGAATAGCTCTAACACTTTTAACTCTTTTTAAACACCTAAAGTACAACCATGATTTGTTTAAATTTATTTATTTTATTGTTTTTTTGTTTAGTTTTTATAAAAAAGAATTGTTACGTTTTAACTTAAACTATTTATGTACTTAATTTAATTATTTAATTGTTATATAAAAATAAAATGTTGTTTTTATTTGTTAAATACTTTAAAACCCCCCCTGCTACTTAAATTACTAACTAGAAAATAGAAAAATATATAAATTTTTTTTTAAGAAAAAATAGAATACAATCCATAAAAAATACACAATTCGTAGAATGATGTTCTTAAATTTATTATCACAGCCATAAATACTTTTTAAAGTACTAATAAAATAAAAAATAATAAAAAAACGAAAAATAGCATAGAAAGGACAAAGAGTGGCTACTACATCTACCGCTAACTACGAGTAACTATCACAAAAACTACTGCTACTTATACACTACTTCCTTTAACATCCACTAGACAAATGTGAGAAGCTCTACCCCAAGAAAAATACTTGGTTATTATGTTGTCATAAACTCATTTTGTAGGAAAGGCAGCAATGTGTTGTCCTTTTTGCTAAATTTATTCTTTAACTGCTGCAGCTTCGACTTGCTCTTCTGCTGGTCCACTTGTGGTGGCATCAACATCATCATCGTAGCCATCTTCTCACCCTTGCCCTTTGCTGCCAGTTGTTCCAGTGGCACTGCAGTGGCTGGCTTTGGTGAAGTTGGTGGCAGTAATGGTACTATGCAAACATTTATCTTATTCATTTTATTTGAGTTCTTGGACGACTCCGTTAATAGAACATTGCATTTTTGTGTCTGCCTTTGCTTTTGCAACGCGGATGAAGAGCATGAGGTTGAGGTTGACAACCAGAAGCATGAGAGCAGGGCGCTACCAACAAGTGACAGACCGGCCACAATTAAGGCAATAATTAGGCCACATTGTACATAAGGACAAATTTTGAAGAGCAGTTTCAAAAGCATTTTTATGCCTGGCGTAAGCTCTTCGACACCCTGAAATGAACACACAAAAAAGAAGGAAAGAATATAAAATAAATGATAAAAAAAATTCAGTAAAAAAGAAATAAAATGTAATGGAGAGAATTTGTAGGAAGTTTTATTACATACTTTCAATTGGAACAAGTTAAGCTGTAATATTTGTCAGTGTAGGTTGGCTAAATAATAAATTTCAAACGTGACATGGTCCAAAAATTAATTATTGGAAAGTAATAAAGTTTTCTATGTAGCTTTTTTTAATTTCTTTTAGTCATTTTCAAAGTCAATTACAATAGAATTTTACAAATTGGTATTTGTGTTGAGGATGGTGCAACAATCTTAATTTAAAAATGGAGGGTCATTGTATGTTATACACCTGTTTGCACTGCATTTTTTGAATAGGCTTAAATTTAACATAAATTTAGATTATTTTTTGTAATATAGAATTCTTAGCTATGATGTTTTGAAAACCTTGATTTAATTAGTCAATGCATGAAGCCAGTTACGAGATATATGTATTTTAGTTTAAACAAATATTGTTAAGCTAAGATAATCATAACACTTAATAAGGTGCCGATACATGTAGGTATGGGGGGTTTCCTTTTTTAATCCCCATGGATCCGCACCTGATGTAAATTGTCCTTTTCTATTATTTCAATTCAAGATACCAAATATTAACTAAATAACTAGATTTGGTTTAGAACGCAAATAAGTAGTAAAGAGCTAATGCCCGTAATTTAAAAAAAACAGATATTTCTAATTTTAACCAATAGATATTGATTTGAAATTAATGTGCATTTACCTCTTAAGTAAATTTATCTACTAGGTACATATATATTACAGAAATCCTTTGTTAAGAAACAAGAAACAGATTCTAATACGATCTACCTATGTTCCTCCGTATGTTTATTGAAAACTCGATAGGTCTTAAAGGAAGGCAGCTAGCTTGCTGTAATTCTAATAAGGTTTATTTGGAACTGAAAATGTGTCATGATTTCACTTAGCCCCCATCCAAATGTTCCCCGGAATAGTGCTTGAGTCTAATATAACACTTTTACTTGTTTTATCTGATTTTGCCTATTTGGTATGAGTGCTAGTATAAATCATGTACATGTTACTACCATTCCAATTGTTATTTTATAATAGGAAAAACGTGTCTAAAATTTCAATGTATTATCTGCTATATGTTTAAAGAAAATTGTAAAAAAGTTTTTTGGAGGTTATCTCCAATTGTTCCATAGCTTTGATTCTATTTGACCATCATTTCTGTTCAACGTAGAATATTTTTTCCAAGAAAACAGCACATAATGAACGTTTCCTGAAGAATCGAAACAAACCTTATATTCGGTGTAATATATTTAATTATTTTACAAATTCTAATCCAAGGAGAATATAATAAGGTGACATAGCGACAACAGCTGACTTTTATTTTTGAATTCGCCTTCGTTAAACTGTCAAAATTCCTTATTTGTTTACAATTGTTAGCTGTCATTAAATTATAATTTTAAGGCCTTATTCATAATACATTTTTAAATTTATTACAGGTTTATAAAACGAATTTTGTATGGAAATTTTGTTTTATAAACCTTTTATAAAATTAAAAATTTATTAGTGAAATTTTTGTTTATGTAAAAAAAATTATTATTTTATTACTAAAAAATTGAAGTATGTATTATTGAATAAAACAATTTCTTTAGCACAGTTTTTATTTTAATTTATTTTTACTGTTAATAACTTATTGCATGTATTAGCGACCTTTGGCCGGACGCACAACATTAATATTTAAAAATTACATTGAAATATTCAGAAACATGGATTATATACAGTAAAAAATTGTCGAAAATGAAAACACGTAAAATTCATAGGTTCTTTATTTATTGGTAATAACGTAATAAAATTGATCTTGTAACGCGGCCTTTGGCTGGGTGCACATATTAATATTATATGGTAGTTTTTTCTACATAAAGCAACATCCAAATATCGTAATATTACAGCATAATGTGAATTATATGAAGTACAAATTGTTCAATGACACTCAAATTTTAAATTTACTGGTTTTTCATCTAAATAATTACAAAATATTAATTATTTCTAAAATAAAGTATTTGTTTACAATTTTGGCATTTTGCCGAATTTTTTCCAAAAACAAATAGCATGTTGGTTTTGCCTTGTTGTATTTGTTGCCGTGGCGCTGTCACCTTATTAGATTCGCATTGTTCTAATCTGAGTTCAATTTATGTCTTAATGCCTGTTTTATTTAAAATCGTTGAAATCCTTTTTTATTTTGTTTAAAAAACAATGAATATGTTCTAACTTAATTTTGTAGCCTTTCCCTAAAGCCTTTTTAGCAGTATTTATTTCTAAAAGTTATTTTAATAATCTCCAAAATATGTGTAAATCAAACAATATTTTAAAACGTGAATATGTTCTTTATAAGAAAATCGCCAAGTTGACCTAATTTACAAGTAAACACAAACAAAACCAACAGTTCTTTCTAAGTTTAATGAATTCACTCTTTTCCTTATAGTTATTGCCTAAAATCATACACCACCCATCCCCACCCACATATAACAATAACAACAAATTACATTTGGTTAAACTCAAACAACAACGCTACTTGCATTTTAATGCTCTTTTCTGTGTCTTTCTCCTTTCTGTTTCCTATTTAATGCTCTCATTAACTATGCATTTGTTGTTTTCTAAAATAAGTAAGTGCATTTGTCATTCATTCACTTTCTTCTTTAACCTTCATTAGTTTAGTTTTCGGTCATCTATATACGCCTGAGCATTCGGTTCAATTGTCGTAATAAATTTAATTTAAATAAGTATGTTTAATTGTTTAAATAATAAAAAAAAATGTGTATTAAATAGAAATAGTGTGAATTGTTTTAATAAAAAAAGTTATAAAAGTGTTAACATACAAAATAAAATGCAGTTAAAAGAAGCTACCATAGATTTGCAAAGTCATTCATTGTCAATGTTGTTTTTGTTGTTCTTTTTATTTGCCGACAAAGTTTGTTATAGTTGTTGTTGTTTGAGTTATTTTATATTTGTTGAGTGTGGAAAAGAAGAAGCAAAAGCAATTGTTATGGTTTTGTTGTTGTTTTTAAAGGAATGAAAATAAAAAATTTAAGAAGGAAATAAAAAAGGAAAGAAAATAAATAAGAAATTGCATAATGAAATGAAATTGTAAGCAAATTAAAGAAATATGGCCTGTTTATTGTTGTAATTAAATGTGTATTAAATTAAAGTGTATAAAGTGTATTCTCATTCATTAACAAAAAGATAGCTTGCTTTAAATAAAATAATAAAAGTGATTAATTTGTCAATTTAAAGACAATATTGATTGGCTGTCTTTTGTAAAGGTAAGTAAAGTACTTTTGAATAAAACTATGTAAATTACATGTATTTAATGATGTTTAATTATTTTAAAAGGAATTAAATTAATATTTAAACTATGGAAAGGTCAACTGAATAAGGCCACAATATTTTACCGAAGTTAATCATTACATTTTACTAACAGATTAGATAATGTCTAAGCACTTTTGGTACAACAGGGAATATTTCTGAAAAAAAATTTATTTTTTATATAAAAACTCACTAAAATCGTTAGTAACTTCTTTTAACGATTTTTTATATAAAAACTCAAAATATCTAAATTCGCTAATAACTTGGGCAATAAGCGTTTAATCAAGAAAAGATGCTTGATCTGTGTTCAGTAATATTTCTGAAAAAAAATTGAGTAACTTGGCCAATAAGCTTTTTTTAAGTACTACACTAAACATTTTTTACAGTAACTGAGTGTAGTTTATTCAAAATGTTTTCCGTAAAGTTAAAAATTAATGAAAATCTAGTTATTTCTACAAAGAAATTATTTTTAACTTTTTATGCTTGTTGTTCAAAAAACAAACTACAAGGAACCATTTTTTTCTGTTCAGTTAATATTTGCAGTCATTTATTTGAATTTAATTTTAAAAACCAAAATAGTTTTTCAGTATAAGCTTTTCATATGCTGTCAAACTAAATAAAGAAAAGTCATTAATTTTTACGTAACTTGTTAGTTATAAAAACAACATTAAAAAATAAATAAAAATAAGCGGTCCGATTTTTGAATAAATGTATAGTTATTATTAATGAATTTTCTGCTGAATTTACTTACAAAATATTTTGAGTGCAGAGTTGTCAATTATTCAAGTTTTATTTAAATCGAATAAAAATTCGTAATTTATTTTTCATACGAGTGATAGGATAATTTTTAAAATATCCTCGATTATTAGAACGAATAACGTGTAAAAAATATTATTCGAATAATTTAATAAAGCAAACATATTTAATATCAGAAAATGTTTAATAGCATGGAAAAATACATAATTAATAATAAATATGTAGATATTTTTTCAGGCCGAAACCTAACCGAACCTAATATTCAGCTAACAAATCATTACTCGGCCTAATCCGAAACATTTCAAATGTAAGACTTATTAAAAACAACTTATATACCCTTCACCAAATTGTACTTTAAAATTAGTGTTTATAAACCGGTTAACCGGTTAACCGAAAAACCGGTTTTTCTTCGAAATCTCGGTTTTTTGCGAACCGGTTAATTTAAAATGTTGATTTTCGGTTAACCGGTTTATCCGGTTTTTATCACTCGGTTAACCGGTTTTTAAAATTTAGGTTTAAAATTAAGAAATCTCATGGTTTTGTGCATTTTTTATATTCATTGTACAAACATTATTGGTCTGATTTGAAACCTAAACAGCTGATTTACAATATAAACCTATTTAGATTGATATCTTTAAGAATTACAATGATTCTAAATAGTAGAGGACGATGAGTTTACTTAAAAACTATTTCAGAATAAATTGCACATAATCAACCTATAAAAATTAAATTCCGCAGAATTCTAGAAGTTAAGCAAAATCTTAATAATGATTCATTATAAACTTAGTGATGATTTTACCAAACGTCAAGTTGAATTTGATGTGCATACCTTCTTTCAATAAATTTGACTTCATTAGTGTGTTTTGTTCTTAAAATTTTATTTTATTATTCATTTCGTTAGCTTAGTGTACAAAGTCCTTTTCAGAAATAACAACGTTCCAAAATCCATAATTTGAAATATTTTGAAATCTGATAATGGAGTTTTATTAATTATTTGGTATGATTTATAATGACAAATAATCACAGCTAAGAAGAAGTGCGTTTGCATCTTATAGGTCCTTTTTTGGGACTTCCTACATTTTCTGTTCCATATCAGAAAAATTTAATGAATAAACTAATAATTAAAACAAGTATATTATATATTTAGTAACATATTTATACTCAATTCCATTTGACTGAGATAATAATTTTGAAATTTTTACAAAATAAAATGGACTTAGCACTTTTGTATATTCATAGGTATTTAATATTAACCATTCCTGACTACTAAAAACTACAAATTTTATAGCTGTATATACATTATTGGACATTTGATGTTTTCTACATATATATGACGGTTAACCGGTTTAACCGGTTTTTTCGATGTCGGTTAACCGAAAAACCGGTTTTCTAAAAAAGCCTAATTTTCGGTTAACCGACAAACCGGTTTTTTAAAAAGTCGGTTTTTATAAACACTATTTAAAATACAAATTTTTATTATTTTTAAGTAAAGAAAATTTGAAATTTTTTTTATTTAGGTATTTGTGAAAAAATTATATGGTAAAATTGTTTTTTTAACAATTTCTTTAATTTTTAAAAAAAAAATGTTTTTTTTTTATAGCTAAAGTTATCTTTAAGTAATAGAAAAAGATACCTTTAAAGTTAACTTTTATTATTACGAAGATAAAGGCATGTTGTAATAATGACCCTAAATAACTCAATTTAAGTCCAATTTTCTCAATCGTAGCTTATCGTTTTTCATAACGACATACTTCCAATTAATATAAATGTTGTAGGAGAACTCTAAGTATATCCTCAAGTTAAAAATACCCAGAGATTGAGAAAATGGGGCTAAGACTTTCTTAAATATTGTTATATCTTGTTAGCAATATTGAATTAAATAAAAAAAGAAGAAAAACTTACAATTTCCAGCCAAAATATGGGCAAAACTTTATTACGAAATCTGGTCATTTCCCGATTATATTTGACCTCATCCATTAGCAAGTTTATTTGAAAACGAGAACGCACTTTCATAGGAATGCCTAATTGCTGTAATTACAAAAAACACATTAAAATAAATTTTATTAGCTACAAATAATAAAACCTACTGGTTGTATAACAATTTCCGAGCCATGTTTTGCTTCATCGGGATTCAAACCTTCTATGGCATCCAATAAAGAGGGATCAGCATTAAAGAAATGAGGAAAGGATATAGCCAAAGGTATATCTAATAGAAACAAATAAAATCAATAATATTTAACTCATTATTTAATAAATCTTGAAACACTTACTGTAATAACAGGGGGTAATATTGCCCAAACCCTTTTTCAAGCACTTTTTATTGGCGCAAAAACAAGAGGAATCTGGATCTTCGCTATCGCTATCGAAAGCTTTTTCATGCAATTTAAAATGATAAGCCTCAATGCCATCAATCTCGCCCGGATGGGAATACACTATAGGTAAAGTGCGACAAAAGGCCTTGCGATAAATCCGAAAAGTTTCACCCTTGGTAATGTTGCGAGGAAACAATGTAGCATCATAGGTGCCTTTAATGCTGTTGCAATTGGTAATACTAAAGAAATAAAAGAAAATATTTATTATATTTATAATTATGAAATTTATTTCAATTAATACTCACTTGCTGTTAGCAGTACCACTCCAATACTTGATACTTTTACGGCCATTCCAAGTATCTATGGCATAATCTCTAGACTTTTCCGAGGACTTTTTTGCCTCCTTAGAGGGCAACTGCATGGTCACTATATTCTCACCCTCATCAAACATACGCTCCATTAAACCAAATCTTTGGAAATTTATTACATTGGGTATAATCTTAGAAGCCAAATACACCAGATTATCTTCATAGCCCCACAAATATTCGTGCACAGACATTTCCAGCATGGGCTTCGAATTGAGTTTGCGTGTCAATGCACTTATGGCCAATGCAGCAAATGTAGAAAAACCAGAAGCAGCTGACGTAACACCCATGTATGGTATATTTGGGGCAATAATCTTATCCACCTTGGGATCTCCCACTGATTTTTCACGTATAAACTTTACAATACGTCTGGGTGTGTAGGTTACTGTGTTATTTGCATTGAAGGTCACATTATGATTCTCTAGTATTTCCTGATACACATAAGGACCCACTTCGGTGATTTTCAATTTGGCATCAAGGCCGCGTGTAAATGCGTCTAAATTTGTAACATTAAACATATACACAGTGATGTAGACACTTAAAGGTGGTTTCAGCCATAAATTATATAACAAGGAACCAGTTTTTAAAGCCAATTGCTAGATCATAGAATAAATGATAACAGCGGCAGCAAGCAGCAAGCAGCAACCACAAGAAAAAAAGAAAAATAAATACAACAAAATAAAACTTCAGGTTAAAAGAAACTAACAACGAGTTGTAATATTTAATAGTTTGGACAACGTGCCAAAACTCACGTAATACTTACAGAATCAACAATCTTTGCTACAGGATCACTGACCAAAATTACAGCCGCCAAGATGGTTAAAGTCATGCCCAAGGAGGCCAATTTTAGAACATCTGAAAAGAAGGGGGAAGAATTAATAAAATCATTAATATAAATGATACGTTTCGACAAATTGGTACAGTTTATGTATGTGTATCTTGTGGTATTTCTTAACAATGTTAACAACAAATTAAAAATTCTGAAAAACATGTTTCATTTAAACGAATACAAAATGTTCTAAGGGGAATTCCCACATACAGCTAAAGTAAACATGTTTTGTTGATTTTGCTGTTAAGATGTTGACAAAAATGGGAAGTGATTATGCAAGTAATTATTACAGCGGGCGCACAATGGGTTCAAAAGCAAAAATTATACATCACTATGTGAAATTTACCATTCATTGAAAAAAAGTGCAGCTGAAGCACACCGATTGCTCACCAAAGCTTATGGTTAATGTGTTCCATCGGTTTCAACGTGCGAGAGATGGTTTGTGCGGTTCAGAAGAGGTGATTTTGACAAGGAAGACAAAGATCACCCAGGCCAGCCAATAAAGTTTTGGAGACCAATAATTGGAGGCATTACTCCATGAAGATTGTTGTCAAACTCAACAACAGCTACGCAAAATCATTGGGTTAACATACGAATTGGAGCCGAGAGACCTTTTTGAACGCTAAAAAATACGCTTTTGCACGAAGCATTAGTTGCGATGAAAAATCTATCCATTACGATAACCCGAAGCGTATGAGATCGTATACGATCTGGCTACTTTAGTAGCCAACTAGCCGTATCGACACCAAAGCCAAATATCCATGGTGCTAAGATAATGCTCTGTATTTGGTGGGAGCAAAAGGTACCATCACAGGGAAATTGTACCGAACGCAACTGATTCGCGACCATAGACCGCAAAACTCCCATATGAGGCCAGACACGAAATCGTAATATTCTATCATGACAACGCTCGACCACATGTGCAATAGCTGTTAAAAGTATTTCGAATGAAGTGGTTGGGAAGTTTTACCTCACCCGCCTTATAGTCCAAATCTAGACCTGCTCTACTACTACTTGTTTCGATCGATGTAGAAGGCTCTCTCTGGGATACGCATCACCTTAGAACAAAGTATCCAAAACTGGATTGATTCATCCTAGGCCTCAAAAGATGAGCAGTTCGTTTGGATCGGAATCCATATGTTGCCAGAAAAGGTCATAGCTAACAATGGCCATTACTTTGAATAATTTAAAATTATACAAATGTTTCCAAATAAGAGTTAAAAATTTTAAAAAATTATAAAAAAAGCAAACCTCTAAACAACTTTCTGACAATTATTTAAAATAAAAAAAAAAACTTAACTTTTCCTCTAATTTGTTTAAACTTGAACCAAACGGAATATACCCCACTGTGAACAATTTATCAAAACAATACTCCTTCTGATCATAAACATGCAAGTCAGAAAAAAAACATACACTCTCAAAAAGTCACAAAAAGTTCAATATCAAGGTGAAAATATGTTTCAAAAAAAAAAAAAAAAACTTAAACCCTTCAATTTCAGGGTTTCTACACAATACAACAAAGATCAAAAACAATCCCACGTATTGTATTAAAAAAAAACTAAAAAGCATCCACTATTTCCCCAAATATTCACAACAATGAAGTTATCTTATCAGCATTTAAACAAAAACAAATATTTAATTAACATAAAATCATTTTAAGAAAACCACAAACATGGTAAATTCTGCACTTCTTCTCACACAGAAAAAATGCTGAAAAAAATTAAAATAAAAAACCCGCTTTTGAGCCACGTTCCTCTTTAAACATAAAAAAAAATTACAAATTTGTATGTAAATGAATTAATTGTCATAGGTCCGCAACAACAATAAAATCAAAGAATACAACATAACTTAATATAAATATAAACAAGCAGGGTTAAAAAAGACTGCATTCTTCTGATACCAGCTTCAGATATGTTTTAAATCATTGATAAGTGTTTAATTTTATGGCGATAATAAAATTATTTTTATAAGTTTTAATGTAAATTGTAACACTAATTTCTTGTGTAAATTAATTTATGAGATTGTGACGAAAACTGATTACACGATTAAATTAAGTTTTATTGATATTGCGCCATAAACTGAAGTTTTATGACTATGTCATACTAATATTACAAATGCACGCAGAGAAAAAATATAATTGTACAAGTTTACTGTAACTATTTTAAAATGTTCACAAGCTTTTTAACTATATTATGGTCACAGTAATTATTTATATGATTGTGGTAATCATAATATAGTATAGTTGAGATTCACATGATTGTCGCAATCATATATATGATTATGGTAAATAGATATATGTTTATGATGAATCATTACATCATAATATGTGACCCGGCCTATGAAAAGGTGGCTTATGAATCAAAAAAGAAATTGCGAGAAACAGCTGTTAAAGATAAACAATGCATTTCAGTTTCTTATGCCCAGTTTTTGACTTGTTATTTAAATACGTATTTAGTTAATTTTTACTTAAAATTAAGTTGTATTTAAATATAGTTTGAGTTTTTCAGTGCTACATAATTTGTCTTATTTAAATAAGATAAAAGTATGGTAGCACTACTAAATATCAAAAATTTATCGATAGTTTTGCTTAAAACAGCTGTTCAACCAAAACAAAAATTGATACATTTTGCCCAATAAGAAATAAAAGTTTATTAAACAATAAAATTATTGGTAGGAAAATGCACAAAAGAAGCTCCAATTGCCCCGCATCGGAATTGTAGTTTTTGCAAGACGCTTTTTTTAGCAAGACGCTGTTGTTTGGTTTTTTTTACTACAATAGAGTGAAAAAAAACCAAACAACAAAAGTCAGCTGTCAAAAACATATGGTAGTTTATGAAACTTAAATAGAATTTAAATGACCAACGTTGGCCATTTAAGTATCATTTAAAAAAGCACTGAGAAACTCATTTTCGTATTTAAATAGAACTTAAATATAATTCATATTTAAATACGAAGTCAAAAACTGGCTCTTAGTAGTTTTTCTTTTGCATTATGAACAGTCATGCCCAAAAGCAAGTTAGGACTTTCTAGTTTTCACCACGTGAAAGAGCGTCTCAAAAACTATCGAAACCAAAAAAAAAGTGGGACATTTTTTTACCTCAACCATATAAATAATTACAGTGACCATAGTATTGTTCAAAAAATATTGAAAATGTGTACAACTATATTTTTTTTCTGCGTGTGTTTATTAACCATACTGAGATTTTTATGATTTAAAGCTCATTAAATATTAAAATAATGATGTATATAAATATTTAAATCATTAATGTCTATACAAGTAATTTTTCAATATAAATAACTTATGTTTTAAATTTAACATCTCTATCCAGATGTTTGTCGTAAAATAATTTTCTATTTAACAAAATTGTTAGACCTGATAGTGATAATATTGGTAGACTTGCAAAAAATATATTTATTGTTGTCCTAAGCTGTTTGGTATTGAAAATAACCAAAATCGGTTCAGTAGAACCAGAGCTATGAACCAAAATGTGAGACAACCTAAACAAAATTGACAATTTTCACATATTTTTGGTTATTTGTGTAAATATATTGCAGATAATACCATAAAACTTTACACACGTTATTTTTATAATAAAAGGATTAACTCTTGTGAAAATTATAAGAATCGGTTCATTATTTCTCCTAGCCCTCATACAAATTTCTTCCCGAAATATGGTTCTATGGTCTATAAATGCCTTCAGAATTGCAGTATACATACAAAATTTAGCAACAATAAGTTTCGTGCTAGAAGAAATCACAACACTAAATTTTTTGGGGATCGGCCCATATTTGACCATAGCCCCCATATAGAGTTCACTTCCGAAAATCACGTAAATTAAGTTGAAATTCGTTATAAATAATTCCCTTATATACCAAAATCGCTATATCTAATTCTATGATGATCGGCCTATAATTGGTTATAGCTCCCATATATACATATCAACCTAAAAAATATGTATGCAGGTGGAGGGTATTTAAGATTCTGCAAAGCCGAATATACCGTTCTAACTTGTTTTTTTATTCGATTCAAAATTTTCAGGAGATGTGGCTTGTAAAAAAAAATTCAAAAATTCCGGGTAAAACTCTGAATTTTTTTTTTTTTTGAGTCCAGTCAACTGTAATAAAAAAGTTCCCTAAAGTATGCAGTACAAATTAGATATTTTATTTGCAAATAAATAAGAACAGGCAGGTTATGTTAGTTGGGGAAACTTGACGAACTAACATTAGTAAATGCTACCGGCCGAAGCCGGGGCGGTCAACTAGTTTAAAATAAGAATACAAAAATATCAAGCTTTTCTTAAGTTCGAAAAATGTTTTCAACTGCCAGCATATTTTGTATACGCTTAATGTTATGAATCTGAAAACAATTGGCTTTCTAAGGTTTTCTAATATTTGTGAATTTCAAACATTATCAACAAAATTAAAAATTTTAAATTACAATGAGAAATTTTAAATTTGATTGCTTGATTTTCAGATGTTTTCTAGCATTTTCTCGAAGTTTGAAACATAGACATTTTTATCAAAATTAAAAAAATTCAAATTATTAAATTATCATGTTTTTTTAATATTCAAAAATATAAACTTAAGTTTGAAAATTTATTGAAGTTGTTTAAGCATTTTTTTTTTTGGTATTTTCGAATTTCGAACATAGAAATTTTCATTAAAATATAAAGGACATTAACGTTATTGTCTCCATTTTTAAATTAGTATAAAGAATGTCAAGTTTTTTAGTGTTCGAAATTTTTTTTAATGTTGCGAAAATATTATTTAGACTTTAAATATTATGAACTTGTAAGACATTTTTTGATTTTCCAAGGTTTTTTTCGAATTTCGAATATATAATATTATTGTTAAAGTAAGTAAAAATAATATCAAATATATTTTTAATGTTCGAAAGTTCGGAATTAGCAAAAATATAGTTTAGACCTTAAATATTATGAATTTGTAAGAAAATTCAAAATTTTTCGAGGTTTTCAAATATTTTCGAATTTCAAACATAGAAATGAAATGACATATCAGTTATTAAAAACAAAACCCGCTTTCAAAAAATACCACTTCTATTGTAAATACCGCATTTTTAAGTCATACACCCATAATTTATCATTTAAAATAGATGATTATAATAGATTTTAAATATTTTATGTCAATTAGTCAATAATCATTTAACTATTTTAATTTAATGACATTTCTTACATAATTTTTTTAAAAACTTTGTAAGATATTAATACATTTTTGATATTTTAAACGAATTTATTCGAAAAAAAATGTTTTTTACCCAATTCTTTTCTCAACAAAATCTAATTAAAACAAAAATTGATTAGCAAAAAGTTTTCTATTTATAAAACAAACTAATTAATTATGTGTAAATAAAATTAAATTAAATTAAATGTGAACAAATATTCAAATGTTTCAAGAATAATTTATTTTTAAAAAAAAAACTAACCAAAATTCTTAACCTATTAGCATTATAGATTTAAAGAATTCCAGTAAACTGGTATAAATTCTTTTTGAATACATTAACATTTTGATGAGAAATTCTCCAACAAAAATATTAGGAAATGAATTCTAAATTTATTTAAAATTGTTCTATTTAATAATTTAAACACAACATTCAAGGAATTTAGTATTTAAAGATCTGATAGATACAAGTACGACGCTTGTTTGTTGTACATGCTGTATTACAACTGATAAATGACCGCAAAATTTATTTAAATACAGACGAAAAAAACATATTTATCAGATTGAATTGAGAGAGTGAAAAAAAATGTATTAAAAACCATAACCTTACCAAATAACAGGTAAATTTCATAGCCAGCATATTAACCCAAAAGGTGGGACAGACAGCAAGTCACTTGAGCAAATGAACGAAGCAACAAGTGGACAGGCAGACAGACGGACGGACGGATACGTCAATAAATAAAACGTCACAGCTTCATTTAACAAAATAAACCAAGCGACCGACCAACAAACCAACCAACCAACAGATCAATGAACTGACTTGTTGTATGTTTTGTACGAATATTTTATGTAAGTGTGTAGTTTGATTTTGATTTCAATTTTTGTATGCTGTCGTTGTATCTTGTACTATCATATCAAAACATTAATACATATTTCTGTATTATTTTATTATTTTTTTTTTTAAATAAAAAAAATGAAATAAAATAAAAAACCAATTGAATAAATGAATGGCTGGCTACAGTCATCATTGTCATCATCATCATCATTATGATGATGATCAACCAGCAGACATAAATAGTTAGTAAATGAGTGGTAAAGTACGACCGACCACTACTATCAATCTGTTCAAAAGCCAAACAAAACAATATCAATTCAACTCAAGAAATCATACTACGACTTTAACGTTTTCGACTTTTATTTCTTGCGTTTAGCTGATACTTTTTTTTATTATTATTTTACAATTAAATGCAAATAATAATAAAATAAAAATACGTATGTAATTCATCAATGGAAATTTTTTTTATTATTATTATCATTATTTTAATACATACTTGGATATTTTGAAGTTTTGGGCAACAATTTAATGTAGCTGGTAACAGGAGTGGAGTTTGTGGTCAATTGCATACATCTGAACATTCACTCCCTTTGGCCAGATAGTCAGACAGACAGACGGGCTAACAGTCAGTCTGTCAATTTATTTTTTTGATACTATTTGATACAATTTGGCATTTTATTTAAAGCCTTCCTTGACTCTGTCATATTATTGCAATGACTGACATAATGATGTGTCTGTCTGTCAGTCAGTGTAAGTGATTTTTATGTCTTAACATAATAATATAGTAATATTGCTAACAATTACCACTTGCCGGTGTACATTTCAAGGTAGATTTACACCCAGGGCTTTTAAGACATGTTTACTTTATAAGTTAATTAAAATTAATAGACTTTAATTAAACAATCATAAGTATAAATTCGCAGAATTTATTTGAGATCAGTAATAAATGGAACATTTTTGAAATAATTAAATTCCACTGTTTTAATAAAAATTACATATGTACTGTAATTATGATCGACAAATAAAACAGTTTTATATCAGTTGCAAATTGAATTTTATTGTAGGATACACTTTGTAAGAATATGTTGAAAAAATTATTTTGAGGCACTTAAAGAATGAAATGTATTTTATAATTAGCTATAAAATTAAGGTAATCCCAGCTATTCTGAATCGTTATAGGTAGCAAAGTCGATATAGCCATGTCCGTCTGTATGTTGAAATCAACTTTCCGTAGCCCCCGAATAACTTAGAAACTCGGTTGCTATTTAAAATCGAGAAAATCGGCTGAGATATAAGGAAAAAACCGGGAAAACCTCGATTTTTGGCCTATCTATATCCGGATTACAAAATCATTAATATGGACAAGGTAAGGTAAGGTTTCCAGGCAGCCGCGAAGTGAAGAAAAGAAGAGCAGCTCACGTGGGTCACAGTTAGGGTTTTTATCCCGGGAATTCCAGGTACAAATTTCCCGGGAATTTTGCCAATTTTTCACTATCCGATTCCCGGGATTTTTAGTCGAGAATCCCGGGAATTAAAAACTGACGAAAATACATAGAAACAAGTTAGAACTCTATTTTTTTCACCAAAAACCAGTGAAAAGTTTTTTACATTTTTATTGCTTATATCTCGGCAATAATAGACCGCTTATTATTTATTTGGGGTTTTTCGTATGAAAATTTAAAAAAGTGAATTCATTATTTATAGAATTTATTTCTTATTGAATCATTCTAATTTCCACAGAAAAAACTATTTCTTAAACCGTTTCAATTCAAATATTTATCCCATATTGAACTGGTTTCAATTATTTCATAATTAAATCCAGTATTCACTTGCTCAAAAACAAAATTTCTTGATATTTTCTATTGTATTTTGAGTTTTGAATTTGATTATTTTGACAATTGAATATAAAATTTTCGTTATTGGTTGAATTTCAAATACAAAAATTATTGAATAGATAATTTTTGTAATTGAAAACAGATTTTTGTTATTTTTTGTGTTTCAATTATGAAAATTATCTATTCAATAATTTTTGTATTTGAAGTTCAACCAATAACGAAAATTGTATATTCAATTATCAAAATAATCAAATTTGATTATTTTGATAATTGAATATACAATTTTCGTTATTGGTTGAACTTCAAATACAAAAATTATTGAATAGATAATTTTCATAATTGAAACACAAAAAATAACAAAAATCTGTTTTCAATTACAAAAATTATCTATTCAATAATTTTTGTATTTGAAATTCAACCAATAACGAAAATTTTATATTCAATTGTCAAAATAATCAAATTCAAAATAGAAAATATCAAGAAATTTTGTTTTTGAGCAAATGAATACTTGATTTAATTATGAAATAATTGAAACCAGTTCAATATGGGATAAATGTTTGAATTGAAATATAATTTTTTCTGTGTCTTTAAATTTCTTCTTCAAATCCATAACAAAAAACACTAATACCCCGGATTGCGTCACTTCGTGCTGCGATGGCTTCGAAGTTGCGACTTTTTAAAATTTCTGTGATTTCGAAGTTGCGTTGATTTTACTCCAGTTTGCTTGGCATGGCTTCGAAGTTACTTCGTTATTGATTCAATTTGCATCGTTTTTGTTTGAGTTTGCGTCGCATGGTTTCGAGGTTGCGTCGTTAGTACTTCGATTTGCGTCGTTAATATGAAAATGGATTTATGGAATGAAAGGCTGACATTCTTTAATTAAGGATTAAGATTTTAGTGAATTAAGCTCAAATTTTATTAATTAATTCGAAGCTCTGATGTTTAATAATTATAACACTAAGTTTTTATATGAAATTTGGCTATAATAATTTACAGTATCATATATTTCGGAAATATCCGGGTACCCGGGAATCAAAAAAGGTCGGAAAATTAAAAAAACCTAGTCACAATATGGACAATATGGATATCTAATGATAGATATTTCAAAGTCCATTGTTATATATGGCTATAAGAACCTACAATGGGTCAAAATCGGTAAAAATATTTTTTAAGCCGAATTTTTTTTTAATCAAAAAATTTTCTTTTTAAATAATTTAAACATTTCGAAAAAAAAAAAAATTCAAAACAATTTTCAAAAAAATAAAAAAATTTTATTTTTTGGAAAATTGCTTTCGGATTGGAAAACAAACGGACGCAAAGACGATTTACTAATAGAGTGGGTTCTTCAAAAAATCAATAAAAATCTGAATATTAACAAAAAAATAAAATGCATATAATATTCTTTTACGTATAAACAACAATTTCGGTTGGGAAACCTTGCCATTTAGTGGGCGCAGGGTGTGGGCGTGTTCCAATTGACTATTGTTTTTAAATTTATTTATATGTCATGAACATTAAATGTGCCGAAATTAAAAGCTCTGACATGATTATTTTCGATATTGTGTCAATCATTTACATATATGGTTACAGTAAACAAGAATATGGTTGTGACAACCATTTTTATTATATTGCTCTCGGCCTATGGATAATGATTCATCATAAATATGATTGTCACAAACATATACTTGTTTACTATAACCATATATATGATTGATACAATCATGTGAATCGTAAATTAACCATATTATGGTTACCACAATCATATCGCTGGGATGAACATATGATGAAAGATTAGTATTGGACTATCACTATAAATGCAAATCTTTTTCATCATCTAACCACAAACATTCAAATATTTTATTTTCCTAATCAAACAAAACTCATTATTCTAAACTCTGCATTATCTGGAGCAGGGTCCATCATATGAAATAACATTCAGAATTTTATTATATCTAGAGCATGGCCTAACTAAAACTTAATGATTGTTAAATTTTATTCAAGAACTTTTCAAAACATTTAAAATCGAATGATGATTGTGACCTTTAGATTATGAACTTGTTTAGTCACAGAAAAATACAATACGTCACTCTTTTTCCGGTATCTTTTGTTTTAAGAAAAAGCATTTCGAAATAGTTATGTATTTGCTTGAGTGATTAACAATTAATTTAAATATTTCGAGATGTTTCACATGTGTTTTTTTTTAAAAAAAATATTAGATACAAATTAATAGAAGAACGTTTATTTTATTAATATTAATGTGTTTTATGAGGCAATATGCAGTTTTTTATTATTTGTATTTATAATTTGTCAGTTTATTTACTAAAGTCATAAAACTTGCGAATTTATGCAAAACTTTTATATTAAAACTACTAAAATTAACATAAATAGTTTTCCAGCTAAATAATTTTGGCATTTTAAAATGTAAATAAGATTTTATATAAAAACTGAAATATGTAGCTTTAATATTGAAAGTTTTCTGTTCTGTTGTCTGTCTTTAAGATATTTAGTAACAAAATTATGCAGTTTTTGTTTTTAAATCAATTTATGTTTTTCTTTTTGTTTAAATCTAGCTAATGTTTAATGTATGTTTATGTTTTGTATTTCGTTGAGTGTAAATAAATCTTATTTAATGATGTTTTGACATCTCTAGTTTTTGTTTTTTTGTTCGTTTCTTGATAAATTATTGAAGTTCAAGTTCATTTAAAACCACTTTGAAGGTGTAAACAAATAATCTCATTATTGTACACATTTACTGCTTGTTGGTACCACGTTAAATGCCGGTATTTTTTTTTCAATTTAAAATTTTTATCCAAAAATACATTTTTGATGTTTTTTTTATTTATTTTCTCATGATTTACTATGAATACAATCCACTATGTAAGTAATAAATTATTTAAAACTTAAAAAACCTTAAAAAAAACACAATTTATTTTAAAGAAAACTACATGACTAATGTTGAGCAAAAACAAGTTAAGATTTCTATAGGAATATATTAAAATTGTCAATGCATTTTATAGATGATGTGTTATTAAATTTTGTATAATTCCGTTAAACGTTTTATTGTAAAACATTTTTGTCATACAGCAAAATTAGTTGTTTTTAATTGATTCCATTCATTTATTTTTTATTAAAAATTACATTGATACTCAAATTGAAGTAGTGTGACCTACAGGGGCCGGTTTCAACATAATTGGTATTAAATACTCAGCAAAAAATTACGTAGTTTAACTAAGCAATTCATATATGTATAACTTTCAAAAAACCAAACTGCTATAAAACGTAAAGCACAGCTAATATCTGTTTTATTTTGATTCACTATTAGTTTTAATGATCAACCGAAGACAATTATTAAATTATATTTAGATAACGGTAAAATGCTTTAAAAGATTTTTCCTTAAAAATGCAGGATGGCGTATCTCATCTTGAAGGGTACATATCTGTTATTTGTTCTCACTTAGTTATTGAACATTATAGTGTAAACAACAAATTTTTTCAAGGCGCGAAGATAATGCTCTGTATTTGGTGGGACTAAAAGGATCCTATGTATTATGAGCAGCTGAAATCTAGTCAGATCATCACAGGGAACCTGTATCCACATTAATGATTCGTTTGAATCGAGCATTGGCTGAATTTGGGGCCAAACATGAAACCGTAATATTCCATCATGACAACACCCGTCCACATATTGCAATACCTGTTAAAAACTATTTATAATGAAGTGGTTGGAAAGTTTTGCCTCACCCGCTTTATATACTATTTGTTTCGATCGAAGCAGAACGCTCTCTTTTTGGGATATGCTTTATTTTGTAACAGAGTATCCGTTATTGGCTTGATTCGTTCTTGGCCTCAAAAGATGAGCAGCTCTTTTGGCTCAGAATCAACATGTTACCAGAAAGATGGAAAAATGTCATAGCTAACAATGGCCAATACTTTGAATAAATTTATATTGTAAAAATTTTTCAAAATACAGGTTTAAAATTTGAAGAAATCTCTCATTTTTAAGTCATATGCACAAAACAAGAGACTCATAAAGTTAGTTTAAAATCATCTATTCGTAAATGTTGATTCAAAGTTTCTTTATAAGCAGGTTTTAATGTGATGAAATCGAATCCTTTGTTTAAGTTATACAAACAGTCTTTGGGATTTTTGGTGATATTTCAAATTCAGTTAGGGGACAGTGAAGAAAAGTATATGGGATCTTTAAGTGTGTAACTGTATATCTAAACAATAAATAAACTACAATTAAACCAGATACATTTTTCGTCGGCTTTCGGTGGGTTTTTTCGAATTTATCGACTTTTTATCCTATTTTAATATAAAAAATATTATGGTTGCTAGATTTATTGATGAGAAAACGCATTTTATAAAATATTCGACTTTTTGTTATAACGATGAATGGACTATTCAAATGTATCTTAGCGTACAATAATTAATTTGCTTAGAGAGTCGGATAAATTTTTTTCTTAACCTTAAAAAAAAAATCCTATTTGCGTAATCTATTTTCAAGTATGTTAATAAAATGTTAGCCATCCACCAGAGAGAGTAGACGAACTTATCATCAATTTAATTTAAATATTCGGCTTGCATACGCGCCAGAGACGTGCAACGAACGACGATACATTTTCAAAGCCGCCGCCGCCGAATTTTTTTTCGGCTTAAGTCGTCTGGAACATAGCCGCCGTTTATGATAAAAGTTCCTTAGTAATTTCATAAAATATTCAGAATTTCACTTTTTCAATTTTTTATTTTTTAGTATTTGAGTAGTTACTCTTTAGTCGGCTGACAGCTGGCTCGCCGCCGCGAAATCTAGTCGGCGCAGGTCTCTGATACGCGCTCGGGAAAATTAAAATATGAACTCTCTGTTGAACGGCAAACTCTAACATTTTATTCTCATGTCAAACAATAACTCTGAATAAATGGTCCGATGGATATGACTTTAGTAATTTATAGGTGGCACTAAACATTTAATTTATGATATTCAGGTCATACTCCGTCAAAGACTTGAGCGAGATCTAAAACTATATTCTCTGTTGTTCACGAAAACCAAATTAATGAACTGAAGGATTTTCTTAGATTTTAAAATAGTATAATTTTCCTTTGGAATAATTTCTAGTAAAACCAAGTAAGAGAGCTATATTCGGCTGTGCCGAATCTTATATACCCTTCACAAAATTATACTTGAAAATAAAAAATTTAAATATTTTTAGGTGAACAAATTTTTTTTTTAGGTTTTGGAAAAAAAATTTCGAATTGTTTTTTTTTAAATGTTTTTTTTAAATTTTTTTTTGAAATTTAAAAATTATTTTTTTTTGTTTTTTGGAAAAAAAATTCGGGTTAAAAATTTTTTCCGATTTTGAACCATTGTAGGTCCAATTTACTATGGTCTTATATACGCAGTTGCAAAGGTCTTTGGAATATCTGTCATTAGATATCCATATTGTCTATATTAATGACTTAGTAATCCAGATATAGGTCAAAAATAGGTAAAAAATCGAGGTTGTCCTGGTTTTTTCCTAATAACTCAACCATTTGTGGACCGATTTTGCTGATTTTAAATAGCAAACTTCTCGAAAGCATGTCTGACAGAATTATTGAAGACTTGGATACCGAAGATATCTGGGGTCTTCAGAAAATTGATTTCAACAGACAGACAGACGGACAGACAGACGGACATGGCTTAATCGACTCCGCTATCTATATGGATCCAGAATATATATACTTTATAGGGTCGGAAATGAAAAATGTAGAAATTACAAACGGAATGACAAACTTATATATACCCTTCTCACGAAGGTGAAGGGTATAAAACCTAGTAGGTGAATGATACGGTCAGAAATCAACATTGAAGTAAAAATAAGTCATTTTCAATTTGATTTAAATAAAATTAAAGAAGCAACATCTGATAAAGCCAACAACTCCACCACTACAACAATTTATACATATATAATACGTTTAGAAATAGCCATTTCTTAATTCTTCTTCATATTACTTCAACTACAATATTTCTCCAAGTGTAGCTCACCGATTGACCTACTTTCAGTTAAGCTTTGACGTAGTAACACAGGGGTACATGATATTTAATCATTGCAAAAATAAAACAAACACACTCAAAAATAAATTTATTTATACAGATAATACTACTTATTAATTGTTAACTCATAAAATTAAAAAATAAAACAGAAACTAATATACCACAGTATAATATAACATGGATTTAAACACAAAAAATAAAACAAGCTTAGACTAGTCTAAGCTAAACAATCAAATCGGCTAATAAATTAAACAAGAGTCATTGATCCAGCAAATACTAGCTACCAGTTAAACAAAAAGAAATATACAAAATATATAAATAATAAAATAAAGAAATATTCTAATACAACATGAACAAGTGCTAAACACCTTCATCAACATAAAAATAAAACCACAATCAGATGAAAACAAAATCCAAAAGAGTTTTGAAAATAAACGAGTCTTTAATACTTCCGATTTAAAGTGTCATTCAACACAAAACCAAACAAAACAAAAAAAATATATAACAAACAAAACTTGATCATAAGAAAAAATAAATAAAATAAAAGAAACTGAAACAAGTTCGTTTTCAGAAATTGTATTTAGAAAAAAAACAATCTAATAAAAGAGACTAAAAGCAATACTGATTGATCCAAACAAGCCACACGCTTACTCGTACTTTATGTATGACTAGCGTCGTCAGTATATTTATGATTTAGTACTATTTCTTTATAGGTGATGGTATGTTGCTGTCAACATTGTACCGAGCACAATGTCGAAATCATTGTTAGTTGTTCAGTTAGTTGGTTTTACTAAATAACCATTAATTGATTCAAACCAAACCAAACAAACCAAAAAACTAATAATAAAATAAAACAAAATATAAATAAACTACAGTTATTTGAGTATCTTGCGAGTTTCCATCACGTTTTTTGCCACATACGCTCGCTCTCTTAACAACAAACAAAATATACACTAAATAAATAGATAGATAAATACATAAATGTTTAATAGTATTTCATGTTTTTAATTTTATTCTTTTATAGTTTGTTTGGTATCACATTTGATTACTACTATTTAAGATTTTGAAAGCTAACGAAAACAAAAAATAAAACATTCGGCTGTGCCGAATCTTATATACCCATCACCAATATGTGACAATAAAATATTTTTCTGATATAGGGGTTATATGGGGGTAGGATCAATTGTGGACCGATCCTCACAAAAGTTTGTAGAAAGAAACTTCTTTATGTCAAATTTTGTCAAGATATTGTACAGGTCATTTTCTGAGGGGGTCCCTGTGTGGGGTCTATGGACAAATGTTGCACAATTTTTGCATAATTTACAGTATAATTTCAATTTGTGTAGAATTTTGTAAGGACTGCAGCATAATCATCATATTTATGAATGCTCAAACAATATTCTGGGCTACATTTGTATGGGGGCTAGGTGAAATCATGAAACTATATTGCCCATTTTCAACACTAAACAACCATTATCAACAGAGAGTATTTGTGGAACATTTCAGCCTGCTAGCTCCTTTCGCTTGGACCCAATCGTGTTTTCAAGAGACAGGCAGACGGACGGAATCTCATAAGGACCAAGAATATATATACTTTTTGATGTAGTGCGACCTGTAGTTCGATATGTTACAAACGGAATGAAAAAATCGATATAGCCCCCATCTTTTTTGATGGTAATAATTTCAAAATGTTGGTATACTATCTTGGAAATACTTACTTACTTTTCAAAATTGAACCTGTTTTCTGCTGAATTATGCGGCCTATTGCAAACTTATTTGTTTGGATTTTCCCCCAATAATTTTTGGTAAAACCAAGTTTAGAGCAAACAGTTTTTATTCTTGGCCATATTTGTGTTACAAACTTGCTTTTGCTTTTGTTTTAGTTTAAGTTTTTTTTATTTTGTTGCTAATAAATAGGAATTACAACAGACGAACATGTGTAAATTTCCTTAAACTCACAAGTAAATAATAAAAATAGTTTTATTCGGTATTTGTTTAGATGTGCTAGCTACAACTGGGTTTTAATAAATATTAGTTTAACATTTGGTTTGTAAATTTTAAAGAAAGAAAGTTTCTAAGTACATAATTGTTTAATTCAAAATATGTTGATTTTAAGATGCTTTGCCAGCATTAGTACTGTTTTTAGTTTATAAATTAATAAATGCTGTGTTTAAATAAAGCAATTTTGTTTTATAAAGACTAGCTTTACCTTCAAAATTATTTTATTTAACAGTGAATGATTGAAAGGGCACAAAATATACATATATCGCCGCACAACTCAAAATGTTTTATTAAACTCTATTGTAAATAACAAGACTCTAATTGAATGCTTTCAAATAAGACTATACATATATGTTTATAAGGCTTTTGTTCATGATGTGAATTATACATGGGTTTGTTATTTTAGACCGTCATACTTCGGGAAAAATATTGAAAAAAATCCAGGATGTCAAACTTTTGAGATATTTATTATGAATGAAAAATCTAAAAATAACAATAGAATTGGAACAAAAATTAACAACTTTAATTATGTTATGACTTAAAAAAATGGAATTTTTTAAAATTTTTAGCATTTATTTTGAAAGACTTGTACAATATAAATTTATTCAAAGTATTGCCCATTGATAGCTATGACCTTTCCCATCTTTCTGGCAATATATGAGGAGCCGCTTTACAAAAGGTACTTTTTGGAAAATTTAAAAATTTTGGGAAATTGATTTTTTCTAGAAGAAAATTTTGTAAAAATACCAAAAAATCAATACCAAAAAAAATTCGAAAAAGTACCTTTTGTTCTGCGGCTCCTCATATGCATTCCGATCCAAAGGAACTGTTCATATTTTGATGCCAAGAACATATTGTTACGAAATTGTACTTGAATTCAAATATAACGATTTTAACGGCTGATTTAAAGTTGCATAATGCTTTCAAATAGCAGTACCCAAACTTTAACATGTCTGTGGGCATTATTAATATTGAATAAAAGCTTTCAGTTGACCATTGATCGTAAGTATGACAACGATGTTTCCTGCGACCGTATATTCGAATTCGAATATTCAGTTAAAGAACATTGTAGAAAGTACACCACATATAGCGTATGTATTAGCTCTAGAAAGTTAAAGAGCAATCTAGAGTGCAGATGGCAGTGTTATAAATTGTGGCAGAGGTTGCAGTCGTTAGTGAGTTTATCAGAGACGCTATTCGAATAAACATCAACTGAGTGCCTTAAAGTGTGCTGTGTGTTTCAAGTGAATTCGTGTACATTGTAAAGTGTGTCTGTATTTCTGCGAATTTATAAACATGTATAAAAAACATTGAGTGACTATTTAATTCTGTTGTTGTACATTTTAAATAAATAAAGAGTTGTTACAATTTTCAAACTACTAAACGGCTTTTATTTGCAATCAAAAGTATCCGGTTTATTTAAAGGGAATAAACAAACGTTTTGAAAAGGTTAAAACGTAACAATATCAAGCCAATATCTGATACTCTATTCCAAAGTGAAGCGTAGCCAAGAGCGAGCGTTCTGCATCGATCGAAACAAATGGTAGTCGGACGGGGCAAGGTCTGGATTATAAAGCTGATGATGTAAAACTTTTTTATAAATAGTTTTTAACAGGTATTAACATGTGGCCGAGCGTTGTCATGATGGAATATTGCGGTTCCATGTCCGTCCGCATATTCTGGACGTTTTTCGGCCAATGCTCGCTTTAATCGAATCAGTTGCGTTCGGCACAGGTTCACTGTGATGGTCGGACCAAATTTCAGCAGCTCATAATAGATAGGACCCTTTTACTCCCACCAAATACAGAGCAGTACCTTTGCGCCATGGATATATGGCTTTGCTGTCCATTCGGCTGGTTCGGGCGGGCTTCACATACAATCTCTTACGTTTCGGGTTAGTGTAATGGATCCATTTTTCATCGCAAGTAATAATTCAGTGCAAAAATTATTTTCTTTCATTTCAATCATGCTAAATCGTCTTCAATTCGAATCAGTACCGAACGAATCAGTTGCGTTCGGTACAGTTCTTCTATAATGGAGAATTGCCTTAACGTCATGGATATTTGGCTTTGGTGTCGATTCGGCTGGTTGGCGGGGTTTCGTAATGGATCGCTAGTAATGATTCGACAAGAAGATTCTATATATATGTAATTTTTTTGAAATCGGAACACAAACGAAGAAATATTATTATTTTTAAAATTGAACATACCCGAGGTCTCCTAGCAAATCTTCTCGTAAAAAACCGGAAGCTCGATTTTGATTTTAGAACCATGGTTTCTTCTGAACAAGTTCATAGAATTTTCCGTAGATTACGAATTTGCTATACGCTTTACCACGTTTTTTGGGCCCGAACAAATTGACCCACCCTACTGATTACAAGCTGCATTTCAAACATAAAAATCTTCCTTTAAGGTCTCTCAGCTTCAATTCTTATGGTACCCAATTTGTCTGACTGAATGAATACTGGCTGCTTGCAAACGTTTTTAAATTGCTGCTTAAGTACCTCGCATGCCTCCAATTATGTGTCTTCAAACATTTTTTGCTGGTCTATGCGATCTTTGACTTCCTTGTCAAAATCACCAGTTCCGAAACGCATAAACCATCTCTCACATGTTGAAACCGATAGAACACATTCACCATAAGCTTCGGTATTTTTTTCAAATAAAAGAAGTAAAGCAAAACTTCCCGCATATGACGCTTTGTATGCATAAAATTCGAAAAAAAAAACTGTGTTGTTTACGCTATAATGTTCAGTAACTAAGTGAGTTAAATGATAGATATGTAGCTTTCAACAGTTATTAAAAGAAAAAACCGCATTCAAAATATACGCCATCTATTGTAAATTTTAAGTCCTACACCCAATAAAATAATTTCCTTCAAAATTCAATTTCATTCAATGAACCATATAAATTTTATTTCTTTTTAATTTCATAAAAATAGAACGAAATTTGCAAGCTTTTTCAGTGTTGTATTTATGGAAATTTTATTTATTTTTTATTCAAAAAAAAAACGTTCAATAAATTTACTTTAAAATTAATTTTTATCTAGAAACTTTTGATTGTTGAGACATTGTTTTGAGGTTGTGAAGGGAGCATTACATACATTTTATAACAGCTTAACTCAGGCACAGCATAGCAACTTGCTATATTTATTGATCTCGACTAAATACTATTATTAGCATTTCAAACATGTCGCATTTGCCAAATTAAATGAAATACTTTCTATTTTATCTATTTGCTAATCGATTGGTATGGTTTATATTTCTAAAAAAGTTATTTAAAGGTATTTGAACTTTGAAATAAATACACAATTAATGAAATTGAAATACACCTTTATTTATATTTGCAAAATAACACACAATTGTTATACACAAAAAAATGTTGTCAAGAACAACTTAACTTATCCCAGCAAATCTGGAGAATGTACTCAATTAGGTAAATTGTTAGTGATATAACAAAATCTGCCTACAATGTAGAATTCTTAGGTACACTAAAGTGATAACTGACTCTTCGATGTATTACACGGGATGTGTAAAGTAACCAGACATTGGAGTCTGCCAAATAACTAGACATTAATAAAATATGTTCTGTTCCTTTAGCAAACAATTTCTTTTCCGCACACGAATTTGTCTCGTGTGGATAATTCATGTTAGTCATGTTAGTGAATGTATTTTATTGTTATATCAGACGTACTATTTGTGTTATTTTTTTTTGTTTGACAAAACGGAGTGTCTCGTTTCTATGTATAATTCTCTATGTAAATAATACTCAAGTTATTATTAACTTAAGTGTATATCGTTACCTTAATATAGAAAGGCCCTTACTCGTGTTTCTTTAAGTCTAGATTTTTTATCAAAATAAACGAAATCCGAGATTACAAAAAAAACAAGAGTTAGGGCCTTTCTATATTAAGGTAACGATATGTATAATTCTTTTGTTTATAATAATAACAATAATATAAATAAAATATAAATCATTAGTTTTATTTTAGGTAGTTTTTGTTTTAGATGCAAACAAAATATGCATAAATAAAAATCATTTAAAGATTAGAAAAATTAAAAAAAAATGTATATATATCAATAACCTTTATCTGACTGAGAAACATCTAGAAGTCTTTAAATTTACATAATTCTTTTAGACGTTCTCTAAACAAAAGATACCGGAAAAAGATCGTTTAAATAAAATAACATAAAGTAGATAGAACCTAATAAAAAATTATTATGATTTCAAATGACATATTAGGGGGATTTCATGTCAAGTGAACCAACTTTTGAAATCGATGTCTTCCGATCGGGATGAAATTTGCACCAAGGTTAGCTCTATTGGATAGTAACTCAGACACAATTTTTCAACAACATCGGTCGAGAACTCTCTGAGTTATAGGGGGTAAAATTTTGACAATTTGGTCAAACAGGGGTTTTTTCTTATCCATGTAACTTATTACCTATTGTTCTTAGCAAAATGTGTTCCAAATAGTATAGATAGCTATTTCTTCGATCTTTCGAAAAAAAATATTTAAAAAAAAAAATAAAAAATTTTTAATATTTTTTTTCCGAAATCAAAAACTTTTTTGACTTTTTTTTAAAATACGCTATTTTTTTTTATTTTTTTTTTTTCTTAAAATAAAGTTTAGATATTTTCCTTGAACACCTACTTGGTCGCTTAGTGGGATGCGAGTGGGATATCTATCAAAATAAATATTTTGTAACTCAAAACATAAAATTTTTGACTTTTTTTGCAAAATCAAAAACTTTGTTGACTTTTTTTTTCAAAATGGACCCTTTTTTAATCTTTTTTTTTAGGTCAAACAAAAGCTTAGATATTATCCTTGAAGACCCTTTTGGTCGCTTAGTGGGATGCGAGTGGGATATCTATCAAAATAAATATTTTTTAACTCAAGACTTACAATTTTTGACTTTTTTTTTTGCAAATACGATTTTTTTTTCCAAATGGGCCCTTTTTTTAAAATTTTTTTTGTAGTCAAAAGAAAGCTTAGGTCCATTCCTTTAAGATATTTTTAGTCCCTTAGTGGGATGCGAGTAGGATATCTATCAAAATAAATATTTTGTAACGCAAGACATACAATTTTTTAATTTTTTTTTGCAAAATCAAAATTTTTTTCCAATATGGGCCCTTTTTTAATTTTTTTTTTTTGCTCAAAAGAAAGCCTAGGTCCATTCCTTTAAGATATTTTTAGTCCCTTAGTGGGATGCGAGTGGGATATCTATCAAAATAAATATTTTGTAACGCAAGACATACAATTTTTTAATTTTTTTTTGCAAAATCTAAATTTTTTTCCAATATGGGACTTTTTTTTAAAAATTTTTTTTGCTCAAAAGAAAGCTTAGGTCTTTTCCTTTAAGACCTATTTTGTCACTTAGGAAGATGTGAGTAGGATATCTATTAAAATAAAAATGTTGTAACTCAAGACATTCAATTATTGACTTTTTTTTTGCAAATTCGAATTTTTTTTCAAAATGGGCCCTTTTTTAAAAATTTTTTTTTAGTCAAAAGAAAGCTTAGGTCCATTCCTTTAAGATATTTTAGGTCCCTTAGTGGGATACGAGTGGGATATCTATCAAAATAAATATTTTGTAACTCAAGATATACAATTTTTGATTTTTTGGCAAAATCAAAAACTTTTTTGACTTTTTTTTAAAATGGGCCCTTTTTGTAATTTTTTTTTTTGCTATAAACAAAGCTTAGGCCTATTCCTTTAAGATGGTTTTGATCGCTTAGTGGGATGCGAGTGGGATATATATCAAAATAAATGTTTTGTAACTCAAGACATACAATTTTTGTGTTAAAACATTTATTTTGATAGATATCCCACTCGCATCCCACTAAGGGACTAAAAATATCTTAAAGGAATGGACCTAGGCTTTCTTTTGAGCAAAAAAAAAATTAAAAAAGGGCCCATATTGGAAAAAAATTTTGATTTTGCAAAAAAAAATTAAAAAATTTTTAAAAAAGGCCCCATTTGGAAAAAAAATCGTATTTGCAAAAAAAAAAGTCAAAAATTGTAAGTCTTGAGTTAAAAAATATTTATTTTGATAGATATCCCACTCGCATCCCACTAAGCGACCAAAAGGGTCTTCAAGGATAATATCTAAGCTTTTGTTTGACCTAAAAAAAAAGATTAAAAAAGGGTCCATTTTGAAAAAAAAAGTCAACAAAGTTTTTGATTTTGCAAAAAAAGTAAAAAATTTTATGTTTTGAGTTACAAAATATTTATTTTGATAGATATCCCACTCGCATCCCACTAAGCGACCAAGTAGGTGTTCAAGGAAAATATCTAAACTTTATTTTAAGAAAAAAAAAAAAATAAAAAAAAATAGCGTATTTTAAAAAAAAGTCAAAAAAGTTTTTGATTTCGGAAAAAAAATATTAAAAATTTTTTATTTTTTTTTTTAAATATTTTTTTTCGAAAGATCGAAGAAATAGCTATCTATACTATTTGGAACACATTTTGCTAAGAACAATAGGTAATAAGTTACATGGATAAGAAAAAACCCCTGTTTGACCAAATTGTCAAAATTTTACCCCCTATAACTCAGAGAGTTCTCGACCGATGTTGTTGAAAAATTGTGTCTGAGTTACTATCCAATAGAGCTAACCTTGGTGCAAATTTCATCCCGATCGGAAGACATCGATTTCAAAAGTTGGTTCACTTGACATGAAATCCCCCATTAATATAATGCACAGAATTTGAAATAAGATAAGTTTTTATCTAAAATAAAATAAAAAAAGATCATAATTATAATGACAACCAGATCAACGTGATTCAATGTGTTTAAATAATTTTTTATTTTATTTACCCCCCATTTTCATAATGTTTAGTTATTTTTCCACCTAAATTCATACTGACTGACAGTTTACAAAAACAAGTAAGAAAGTATGGTCGGTCAAGCCCGACCATATAATACCCTACGCCAAGTAAACGAGTAAAAATATTTTTCTTTTAAAATATCAATAATTTATATTCGTGAGTGATTTTCGGAAGTGGGCCTTATATGTGAGCCATGATCAATTATGGACCAATCACCATGAAATTAGATCGTGTGATTTATGTCTGTATGAAAGTTATTTACGTTGAATTTTGTGTATATACCAACATTTTTAAGAGATTTATGGAAGTTAAAGTGATTTTCGGAAGCGGGTCTATATGGGAGCTATGACTAATTATGGACCGATCGTAACAAAATTTGGTGACATGAATTTTGTATATATAAAACTTATTTGGAGCGAAATTTGTGTAGATACATAGATAAATTAAACATTTATGACCGATAAAGTCCAATTTCGAGAGGACATTTGTATGGGCTCTATGTGAAATAATGGACCGATTTCAGCCAGTTTCAATAGGCTTCGTCCTTGGGCCGAAAAAGTTATATGTACCAAATGCTATCGAAATATCTTCAAAATTGCGACCTGTACTCTGCGCACAAGGTTTACATGGACAGCCAGACGGACGGACGGACATCATTTAATCGACTCAGAAAGTGATTCTAAGTCGATCGGTATACTTTAAGGTGTTAGACCAATATTTTTGGGCAAACGCTTTATACCCTCCCCACTATGGTGGTGTAGGGTATAACTATTTTAACAGACAATATAACTCAAGGTCTTCTCAGAGTTTTAATAAGCGCTTCCTATCTTTAAATTTAAATAAAACAAAGCGAGTGTGAGATTTTATCGAAATTTTTTATTCGAATGTCCGCCGCGGCTTTGTTGGATTGCTGCATCCGAAATGTTTGGTTTTAAATGACTCTGGCGAATAAATCAGACTGAATTTGACTGATGGCATGGGTTATGTTGGCTTTGTGGTCTATTCACATAGACCTGCGACTTAAGAAAACCTCAAAAGAAAAAGTCAAACGGGGTCCGATCTTACGATTCCGTTTTGATGAACACCTCCATGTAAGATGACCATGCCCTCAAATCAGTCCTGTCCAATCCTGATAAAATTTTGCACAAATTGGTTTTAAGTACTCTGAAATTATACTGTAAAGTATGAGGAAAATCGGGCAAAATATGTCACTAGTCCCCCTACAAGATCCCCTTTAGAAAATGACTTGAACTTTCATAATTTTCTTACAATAATTAATATCGTGATGAAATAAGTTTTATATGAACCAAAATCTTTCTACAAACTTTTGTGGGGTTCGGTCCATAATTGACGCTACCCCCATATAACCCCTAATTCAGAAAAATATTTTATTCATCTATTGTTGGTGGGTATATGAAATCGCCCAATTGACAAGTGAAATTTGACCTTTGGGTCAAAATAAGAAACATCAGAATTCATTTTACAGGTATGGTTCCTTGGGCAAAGTTTATTATTTTGATCTCTAGAGTACGATTTTCCTTGTCACTTGGTCGATTTTTAAATCGACCCGCCCTAGTATACAAGATTTGGCACAGACGAATATAACACTCTTACATGTTTTCATTTTGTTTTACTGCTTTTTTAGCCAAAAAGTTTAAATTCATGTCCAAATCGAAAGCGAAAAGCTACAATTATTTTTGGAATCTAAAACAGCAAATATCAGAATATGCAAATCCATGGTGGCATACAAATATATCAAAGAAATATTTAAATCATTTCAAAATAAAGGAATTTCCAGTACTTCCTTTTTTTTGACTTGTTTAAAATTACTAAAGTTAACACCAAAATACCTATATACCCCCTGGATTATTTGAGTATTTGTTAAGTAATTCTATGTCAAGGTGCTAACTTGCTGCTTTCAAAATGAGGAGGATTTTAAAAATAAAAAATTATTGCAGTTTTTTTTATGTTTGTTTGTTTGTTTAAATTATTTTTAAACAAACTGCAAGGAATTTTAATGACAAAATTTTGTTATACAAATGAATGAAATTTGTTTCGCAACAAATTAAATTGAAATTCATTGCTAATGATATTTAACCCGCCAAACCATTAACAGTGGGTTAAAAGTTACAAAAACACAATTATTTGTTTCTATTTCTTTAAAATTGCAAACATCAAAATCCAGTTTTTTTTTATGCAAACAACAAATTTATTTTAATTTTAAAATACTACATAGCTTAAACACGCGATTTTTTTCAATAAAATTTGCATACATTTTTTTTAGTCGGACAGTTGGTTAAAATATAAAAATAAGTGGTTTGGGCAACATTTTTTTTATTTTTTTTTTTTGGTTTAATTTAACGGCTTTTAAATTTTTTTTGATCCACAGTGGCTGAAACAGCTGTTGAAGATCAATAAAATAAAAACAAATGATTTTATATTTATACAGCTGTATAAATTTAAAAAGAAATATAATAAAAATATTAAATTTGTTTTCATTGTTAATGATACAATTTGTATAGAAACATCAAACCATCAAAAGCTATAAGATTTAGATTTTTTGTCGTCTTTGTTTTTTAGTTTGTTTACAAATATTTTAAGTATTTATTTTTGTTTAATTCAATTCCATAAATAACAATGTGTATTGTCCATTCTTTAAATTTATAATAACATTATTTGCATATTGAGCTTAAAATAAAGATTAACATTTAAAATATTTATCAAAACTCAGTAAGAAAAGTATATTTTCTTATTTTGATTCTAGTGTACATTTGATTTGTTATAAATTATCCAGCTCTGTTTTCTAATATTTAACAAATATTCTTCGTTTTTTATTTCTTAATAAAATAAAAGTATTTAGTTCAAGCATGAATATCCCTACCAGACAAGTGTATGTCCAAAAAAATTCCCATAAATTAATGTTATTTGTTTGTGATACAAATTAACAATATTGTTATTTTTTGCAAACAAAAAAAATGAAAAAATAAAGCTGCAGATCAGACCACAACTCTTATAAATTAACAACACTAAGCCACAATATTTATTGTCTATTTTTCTCTATTTAGAATTCTTATTTTAAAAATAATACAAATCCGTAGACTAGTGTCATCTGTTGTTGTTAACAAGAAATAAAATATTGTTTAGTTTAATATTTTGGGTACTTTTTTTAGTTTGAATGAACTTAAATTTATTATTTACCTATGAACGCGTAATCTTCTAAAATCTATTTAGTTTTTTATTTTATTTAAGATGAAAAATGACTAACTCCGTTTTTTTTTTTGGAAATTTTTTGTATTTGTAACCAGCAAACCTGAAACAAGTGTCATAGTTTTATTTATGTACAAAGAATATTTAAGTTAAGGTCATCTTTTAAAATGTTAACACTTTTTGAAGATTAATTTACATGTGTAAACATTAAGAACAAGTTTATTTTATTATTATTAATATATTTAATAAATATATTATTAATTCGGTTAAAATCTGGAAATGAGAGCTCATTAAAAAACGGAAATGATTTTAAAATTATAAAAAATAATTCCAAAAAGTTCTAGTAAACTTGTTATTTAAACAAGAACTTTTAGTAGACTACTTAATCTTGAAGGCATTACTATGTAATGACATGATTCTCAATATAAACAGAACTAGTATTTTAAGACCTTTTAGTAATGGAATACAAGAAACAAATATTTTCTTCATTTCTTCATTTCTTCCCGGAACTAGTTTAAAGTATGTTTTAAAACCGTTCTTATTTATAACTTCCACAAAACTAGTTCCAATGGTGACAACTTCATGCAAAAATCGTTGTTTAAAGAACTGGTTTCCGAACCGTTCGCAGAACTGGTTCCGAAACATGACAATTTCAAATAAAAATTATTAGTCGCAAATCCAAACTAGAACTGGCTATATTTATGCGTTCTAAAACTTGTTCCGGAACTAATTCAGTTTTTCATAATTTTTATTACTTTCAATAATCAATTTTCAATTAAGTAATACACTTATTCAAACAAATTCATTTAAATACCGAATTCATATCTTATAGGAAATTCGCAATATCTAACTAACAACTAAGAATACCAACACATGAGGTATTAATGTAATAAAACTAATAAACCATGAATAATCTATCTATATACAAGGTGGCACAAAAGTAATCCTCCTATCAGAAAATGCTATAAATTTTGCGATGTTCTGTTTTGACATTTGTGTAGTAAACACATGCGAAATACACGTTAATAAACAATGTTACGCTACACTGCTCCAGAACGCGGAATATTGCTGACTATTTATTTGACCAATAATCGGTCGGTGACTTTCATCGAAAATAATCATGAGTGATGAGGCCCATTTCCATCTTAGCGGGTACTTAAATAAGCAAAATTTACGCTTCTGTGACACTGAAAATCCGCGTATAACCCACAAAGAGTCATTACACCCGCTCAAAGTCACTGTATGGTGTGCTGTTTTCGCTGGAGGAGTCATCGGACCTTTTTTCTTCGAAGACGTCGCGGGCCAAACGGTTACTGTGAATGGTGAGCGCTACAGAGCAATGATCAACTAATTCTTTTTGCAGCAACTTGATGAATTGGGATTGGAAAACATGTGGTTCCAACAGGACGATATGCTGAAGGATGCATTTCCCGGGCGCCTAATTTCCCGTTTTGGCGATTTGCACTGGCCAGAAAGATCGCCTGATTTGACCGCTCCAGACTTCTTTTTGTGGGGCTTTTTGAAGTCGCGGGTTAATGCCAACAAGCTTCAGACTCTTGCAGCTCTTAAAGACAATATCCGTCAAGAATGTGAGGACCTATCGCCGGAAGTTTTGGCCAAAGTGATGGAAAATGCCATAAAAAGGGCTCAAATGACAATCAACTGTGGTGGCGGCCATTTACATGACATCATATTCTCGACTTGATGTAAAAAAAAACTAAAAGACCAAATAAAAATAATCCACAAGAAGAATCAAAGTTTTTCATATTTTTTTTTAATTACAGCCAAAAAACATCGGAAGTTTACTTTTGCGCCACCTTGTATATAAAAATGAAATGGTCCATGTATGTAATGGCATCACGCGAGAACGGCTGGAGCGATTTGGCTGATTTTTTTTTTATTCGATTCGAAATTTTCAGGAGAAAAACCCATCCGGGTAAAACTCGGAAATTTTTATTTTTTGAGTCCAGTCAACTGTAAAAAAAAGCTCCCTAAAGTATGCAGTACAAATTTAGATATTTTATTTGCAAATAAATAAGAACAGACAGGTAGGTGTAGGTGGGTTGGAGAAACTTGAAGAACTAACATTAGTAAATGCTACCGGGCGAAGCCGGGGCTGTCAACTAGTTTGTTAAAAAGTATTCCACTGTAATGCAGTTGCATACAATTGCATCATTGTTTGCTATTAAAAGGAACTTGGTAAAAAAAGACAAAAATACATAAATAAATAATTAATGAACAATTAATACCAATAAATGCTATTGAACTTGAAAATAGGGACTAGCTAAATAGTAATATTTGTGACACAGCTGACATAACCTGACAATTGATCAATTCACAAGGTATCTCATCAGTCATATTGTCATAATGTCCTAATATTTCACGAATCGGCTTAACCGACGAAGAAGAAAATTTAGCATGCTGTTTTGTTGTTGGGCTTATCTTAGCTTTAAAAGCAATAATAACACGTTTAAACCATTGTGAAATATTTGGACATTATGACAATATGACACGATAAGAGACCTTGTGAATTGACCAAATGTGTTTGAGTTGGCAATACACAGCAACTCCACATGATACGTCACAACACAGCAGAGCTTAAAATATTTTCAAATGTCCACTTAAGATTGTAATGACAATTTGTTTACATAAACTTGAAAAAATCACCAAAAAAATGGACCATAAATAACAAAGTTATGTGTGATTAAATGAAAATATTTTACTGATTAAAATTCTTTACCTTCTCCATTCAATCAACTTATCGCTCCAGGCTATTATTAATTCACACTTATATTAGCATACGCCACGCGCCCTTATTTCACTATCATAAACAAAACACAATTAAAATTATTTAATTTATTTAAATTAATTCTGGTTAATTAAAGAATCGTGAAATTTATTAAGAATATTTAAACTATAATAACAAAACAAGAACCTTTTAAGATGGAAAAAATCAGGCGATTTTAACTAAAATCATAGAGCAAATCAAAATGAAGAAGCTCTTCTGTCAAAAACCCAAGCAGGGAGAATGTATTAGTTAAAATTAAGCTGTATGAAAGCAAAAACAACAATAATACAAAGTAATTTTTTAGGTGACTGGTCTATGTCCATCTATTTATACCCTACACCACCATAGTGGGGAGGGTATAATGCGTTTGTTCAAAAATATTGGTCTATCCGTTTGGTCTATCATTGGACCAAGCCTATTGATCGGTCCATCATTTCACCTAGCCCCCATACAAATGTCCTCCTGAAATTGGACTTTATAGGTCATAAATGTTTAATTTATATATGTATCTCCATATATGTATCTCCAAATAAGTTTTATATATACAAAATTCATGTCATCAAATTTTGCTACCATCGGCCCATATTTGGTCATAGCTCCCATATAAGGCCCACTTCCGAAAATCACTCACGAATATAAATTATTGAATTTTTAAAAGAAAAATGTTTTTGCTCTTTTACTTAGTGTAGGGTATTATATGGTCGGGCTTGACCGACCATACTTTCTTACTTGTTTTTTTTTCTTATAAATAAACCACGTGCTAATTTCAACATCAACTTTATTTCATTTTTAAGTTTTTTTGTTAGAATTTTGTTCAAAACTGCATTCTAAATCAAAACATTTAAGTTCTAAACAAGAATATTATTTAAATTTGTTAATAATCTTTAATATATTACCGGTAATTAATAGAAACATTATACGAACTATTAATAAATTCTGTATACTAATGGGAAAACATTTATAAAATTAATTATATTGATACTAAATAAACAAGTTACTCATTAAGTAGGGCCCAGTTTAACTTGCCCTCCGCCATTTTAAAGAACGGAAATTTAAATTAAAAGATCATGGACTATCAAGGCAATATGTTAAAATAGATTTTAGTAAACTTTTGCTATTTTATTCCTATACAAAATATATAACAACTTAAATAATACTGTTGAATTTATTATTGGTTTTAAGAAAGTTAACGATTAATTTTAGTTAAAAGTTAATCAAAGAAATTGACTGTTTTTGAAATTGAAATCCTTAATTTAAATACTTTGTTTACAATCATTTAGTGGATTCACAAGTTATGCTATCATGTCATAATGTTCTAATATTGCTACACATTCAATAAGTATCGCTATACTGGATTTCGGTCAATATATATTGAACGTGTAGCAGTGCCCTAAGGGAAACTAATCGAGATAGTATGACTTCTAAATTTCTACCTTCAAATAATTAACAAAATTTAGTTTAGTTTAGTTTAAATACTTAACATGTTTGCTAATCAGTTTTCTAATATTAAGAATTTGTGAAAAAAATTCTTATAATATTCCACAAAAATTGCATAAATTAATATTGAATTTACTCAAACTTTTTAAAAACCTATAAAAATTTTCCTAAATATTTAATTAGCCGTAAAGATTTCTTTCAATAATATCAAACTACTAATATGTTTTTGACATTTTTACCAACAACAAATATTTTGTCTAAAAAAAATACCAAAAAATACCTACTCGAGTTTAAATAAACAAAATGTTTTATATTTTATTTACATACATACTTTTTATATCGTTTTTTTATTTTATAAAATTCAGCAAATACTTTTTATGCATTTTGATTAGTTTTATTTTTTTCGTTTTTGTTTACAAAAATATGGGAATATTTTTTTTTAAAAAAAAGGTAAAAGTAAAATTATTATTTTCTATTGGACACTTATTAGACAAGTAGCCAAGTATAGCTGATGATGAGGTCCTGTTTCAAATGACAACATTTTTAAGACATTATACACACCCAGGCTATAAAATTCAATACATTTTGATATCAATTGTTTTATAAATATTTTATATACAAACAATATATAAACACATAAATTTAATTTAAACAATTTTTTTTTATTTGCGACAACATTGACATTGTCATCGGTTGCAATTTACTAAGAATTTTGTTGTATTTTTTTTATGTTTTATTTTCGCTTTTTGTATTAGAGAGACCTTCAGTGTTTAGAGATTTGTTTCTTTTGATAAATTTTGTTAACAAAAAAACTACAGCTATTAAGTAAATTTGCAAATATTTTAAACTTTTGTTTTAAACTTCTAATTACTGGTTTAATAGCACTGAAATGAAGGATAAAATTTATGAGTTTTTAAAGACTTTTGATTGAAGTTTTTAATAAAATTTTGATTTGTCAAATTATTTAGATTGACTTCAATGGTAAATTATTAAAGCTTTTTCATAAAAAATTTGTTTTATAATCTTTGATAAATTAATTATGAATAAGGAGATAGGAAATTAAGAATAATAGTGATTTTGAAATTCACTAGTGAGCCGATTCTTTATACCTTTCATCTTAAAATGTCATAAATCTAACTAACTATCTAACAAGAGTCCAATCGGATTAGGATAAATGCTTAATACAAGCTTTAATAAAAAACAAGTAAGAGAGCTAATTCGTCTGTGCCGAATTATTAAAATAAATTCTTAAAAATAATTTTTTTTAATATTTTCAAAAATTCACCAAATTATTCTTAAAAATAAAATATTAAAATATTTTTCGAAATTTTTTTTTAAATTTTTTTATACCCCACCAAATTATTCTTTAAAAATAAATTTTTTTTGTATATAAATTTTATTGTTTTCAAAATTTTTTACAATTTTTTTTTTTTACCCTTCATTAAATTATTCTTAAAAATAATTTTTTTTTAATATTTTTGAAATTTTTAAAAAAAAAAATTTTTTTTCCAAATTTTTTTAAAAAAAAGTTTTTTTTTTTGAAAAGATTCCATAATGAATCCAGATATAGAAAAAAATAGGGCAAAAATCAAGGTTGTCCGGGTTTTTTCCTTATATCTCATCCATTTGTGGGCCGATCTTGTCGATTTTAAACTTATATATACCCTTGCCACTCATGGTGAAGGGTATAACTTGTAAAATTGTTATATTCGGCTCCGCGGAATCGTGTATACCCACCATTAATATGTGACAATAAAATATTTTTTTGATATATGGGTTATAAGAGGGTAGTGTCAATTATAAACCGATCCTCACAAAAGATTTTAAAAAGATTTAAGTTCATATAAAACTTGTTATTTCCAATTGCATCACGAATAAAACTATTACGAATGTTCAAGTGATTTTCTGAGGGGGACATTGTAAAGGGGCTAGGGATAGATTTTTCCCGATTTTCGGCATACTTTACAGTTTAATTTCAGAGTACTTAGAAAAAATTTGTGCACAATTTTACCAATATTGCCGTATAATCAACATATTTGTGAATGCTCAAACAGTATTTGGTTGGGACATTTGTATGGGGGCTAGGGTGAAATCATGACCACTTTCAATACAATTTCAGCAAGCTAGCTCCTTACGTTTGTTCTCTATCATGTTTTCAACAGACAGATGGACGGACACAGCTAGTTCGTCTTAGAATCTTAGAATTTTATCAAAATTGGCTTGATAATCTCGATTAGTCTGCTTTTACACACAGCAAGTTTACTTGAAGCAAGTCTCTTCGATTTTCTTTTAAACTTGCTCGACTGTTTACACACAGCAAGTCTGTCTTCAATTTTGTATGTCAAAACAAAAGAGAATTGAAGAGACTTGCCAGTACAACCTAGTATGTACCCCTCTTCTTTCTTCTTGCCTCTCTCTCCTATAAACTCAGACTTGCGGCAAGAAAACTTGCCCTGTGTAAAAGCAGACTTAAAATGTATTATCCCATTTTTACACCTTTTTGGTCCTTTTTTTTACCCATTGAAATGATACAAATTTTATTGAAATAAATCACAATATCCTACTACGGAGGTCATAATAAAATATTCATATGGTATGAAAAAAAGTACCAGAAATAAATAAAAGGTTTACCCCTTAAATGTTAAAATTTTTATTTGTTATTTTTCAATAAGTAAAGAATACGATTTTAAATTTATTTCTATGTTTATTGCTTTAAAAGATATATGGGATAGCAAAAAAGTACCAAAATACAATTTTTCCCGTTCGAATTTCAAAAAAGTACCAGACACCTATCTGCTAAGTTTTTAAGTAGATAAAGAAGCATTTTAAATTTTGTTTTTATCTATATGAGTTTAGAGGATATAAGGTTACCGTATTTATCCGTTTTTACCCAACAAACCTTCGAAGAGGGAGAGGGCGATCGATGTATAGTCCGAATTTCTTGTCTCTACCTTTTGTAGTCTGGACTGGGCGATGTTGAATAAGTCAGTCACTCAGGAACGTTTGTCATTCCGTTTGTAATTTCTACATTTTTCATTTCCGACCCTATAAAGTATATATATTCTGGATCCTTATAGATAGCGGAGTCGATTAAGCCATGTCCGTCTGTCTGTCCGTCTGTCTGTCTGTTGAAATCAATTTTCTGAAGACCCCAGATATCTTCGGGATCGAAATCTTCAATAATTCTGTCAGACATGCTTTCGAGAAATTTGCTATTTAAAATCAGCAAAATCGGTCCACAAATGGCTGAGATATGAGGAAAAAACCAAGACAACCTCGATTTTTGACCTATATCTGGATTACTAAGACATTAATATAGACAATATGGATATCTAATGATAGATATTTCAAAGACATTTGCAACGACGTATATAAGACTATAGTAAGTTGGACCTACAATGGGTCAAAATCGGAAAAAATTTTTAACCCGAATTTTTTTTTTTCACAAAAAAAATTTAAAAAACAAAAAAAAAATTTTTAAAATTAAAAAAAATTAAAAAAATTTAATTTAAAATAATCGAAAAAAAATTTTTTCAAAAAATTAAAAAATTAAAAAAATAAAATTTTTGTTACCTAAAAATATTTAAAATTTTGAAGTATAATTTGGTGAAGGGTATATAGGGTTCGGCACAGCCGAATATAGCACTCTTACTTTGTGTATATACATATTTAGATAAATTGTAAAATGTGTAAGCATTCCTTTATATTAGGTTCGCTTCGGTTTCGGTCGGACTCTAAATACTGGTCATACAATTTGATTATATTTTTTACCAAATTTGTTTAACTTCATTGATAAATTGTCAACAATTGCACAAGTGATGTGATATGTCTGTCCTATTTTCACATGTCACGGAACTAGTTGTTTAAAACAATTGACACGAATATATCGCAAGATATTTAAAGTTTTTTGTTATTTAAAACATAAGACTATAAAGGATATAAATTCCTCTATATTTTAAAGTAAACTGTTTTAAATAATATAAAACAAGTCGTTTCATTTCTTTAAAATTTTATTAATAAAAATATATTGCTATTTATTTATTATTGGTTTCTTCTTTATTTATTTAATTACTAAAATTTCTTTCCACTTCTGCCACTTAATCACTGACCTTTATCAATATTATTGTTATTGATATTATAAAGAACTCGGAATGAACAAAAAACTATAAAACAAAATCCGCTTGTCATTATAAAAACATTTCTGGTTTAAGATTTCAACAGAAATTAACAAATTAATTTTATAAAATTATCAACAACTTACTTGCAGTTTTTGGAGAATTTGTTGTAAATAGTTTCATTTTGAATAAATAATTAAAATACTTTTTTTTTTTGGAAAATACAGGAAGATATTAATTTGTTAAAAAATAAATAAATTTCATTTAATTTTTTTTATTTTATTTAATAACCGGATTTTTTATTTTATTTATAACACTTTTCTTAACATTCAAACATCACTTTTTTTAATATTTGTGCAAATATTTTTACACTTTTTTCTCCCAATTTTTCTATGATTTTTTTCTTAGTATTTATTTAATAATTTTTGCGGCTTTAGTTGGCTTTTTTCAATATTTATTTTGTTTATTATATTTTTACTTTTTTTGTTTGTTTTCTTTTATTCTTTAAATCGAAATTTTTGTTTATTTTAAGTTTTTTTTTAAAAAAAAAATGTTGTTGTTTTTGAGGTTGATATGGTGTTTGTTGGTCAACTTCTAAACCGTCTGAAACAGTTGAAATCAATGTTCATCTCATAACTGCTGCATAACCCTTTTATATAGACTTTTTCTTAAAACCCCAAAACAGAAAAAAACAGTGTCTTGCTGCTAGTCAATGTAGTGTTTATTAACCGGTCTGTCTATTTTAGCGTAGATTTTATTTCATTTCTGTGTTCAGTTTATTATATTTTCATGATTTCGGCAAAAAGCCACAGACGGCAACAGTCAAAAATCAAAAGCAGCAGCGGGCCAAACAGCTCAATAATTCTTGGTGCGTTTGCTGTGTTCATATATAAAAAAACTTACTTAGTTTAGAGTTTAGCTACTACTTATTATACAAGTGGTTGTTGATACTCATAGCCAAGCAAACACAATCTAAAACTCAAAAGCAAGACGCAAACGCAAACAAAAACAATTTCAAAAGCACAAACTGAAAAAAGCTCATTCTTGACCAGTTCCCAACCAAAGAAACAAAAACAACAAAATCAAACTAAATAAAATAAACAAATAAATGGAATTATCAGACCAGCTGTACGTACGCATGTGTTTGTATGTTTATGAGGAGACTTCATGCAATTGAAGCTTTTTTTGCTTTTAAGCCAAGCTCTATTTTTATTGGCCTGAGTTGGTCTAACACTCAAAAATACTGCCTCACACTGTGCGTCTCTAAGTCTGGCTGTGTGATGTAAACGTTTAAGGGTTGCTAGACAAACACGAGCCGTTGTGTCATTAAACCATAGTGGTTTATGTTTTTTGTTGTTTGTACCTTAAACTTCTAAATCTCAAATATTCGTTTGTAAAAAAACCCAGAGCAGAACTTACAAATTCGAAATAAATTAATTTAATAAACCACGTTTGTTTTAAAATAGAGACCCAGTACGAAATGTTGCTTGCTTGAAAAGTAAGCTTTTCATATTTTACAAGTTTTTAGAAAAGAAAAAAACATTTTTTTGTGAACCGTGCATAAATGAAAATATTGATTATCCATAATCAGATATCGAATATTGATTGTTGGTCCTTATGAAACTTAAATAAGAAATAGATATTTCCGTCGGTTTATTTGTCTTGAAAAGAAGTCATTTTTTTCTACATTAAAAAAAATAGAGATATTTTAATTTTGGAAAGTGGAAAAACAATTTATTCTTCTTTGAGAATTAATGCAGAAATGAATGAATTCCATTCAAATGAAAGCCCTTGAATGAAGCTAAACAATTTGTATTGTTAAGAATGGATTTTTGGAATGAATTGCTGACATTTTTAATTCTGAATTAAGATTTTAATCGTACACGAACGGTGTCAATTTGCAACGTAATTTTTTCCACACTGTAGAACATTACCATGTTAAAGTAAAAGCTCTGCCCATTCTTATAAAGTGTTATAACTATAACCCCCTGTAGGTCATTATTTTAGAATGGGATTTCTTTCTTAAAAAAAATCGGAGAACTTCTTCTGATTTCTCATAAATTTAATAAAATACTAACACGACATTGCGGTAGGCGGTTATAGTTATACATGGTTACAGTAACCATTTAAAAATATTTATTAACAATATTATGTTCACTGTAATTATTTATATAATTTCGGTAACCATAATATGTTTAAGTTACCATTCACATAATTGTAACAGTCATATATATGATTATAGTAATCAAATACAATTTTTTTATTTTTTTTAAAAAACAAACACAAACTGCGAAGCGTTTTGCTTGTCTGCAGATACACCCAGAGTCTCTGATGGGAATCGAACCCGCAACCCTCAGATTAATAGTCCAGCACACTATCGACTGGTCTATCGGGGCACAAGTCGATGAATTTATGGCAATCATGATGAATTATCATAACATGTTGTCCTCTGAGTATGATAACCATAATCCAAGAATTACATCATAAAAATGGTTGCCACAAACATATAATTATTTACTACTATCATATACATATATGATTGCTACAGTCAAGTAAATGGTAAAGTTAAACATGGTTACAGACATTTCGGTGCTACTGACTATCAGCTGATTGTATCCAGTTGGCATTTCAACAAATATCCAACAAATGAATGTAATTTTTATTAGATATCAAGCGTTATTCTCAAAGATGTCTCAAACCTAAACAAGGTTTTGAAGTTTGTACATTATACACAAACGTTTATAAATTCTATATCAAATTTGAATGCCTATTTGGAATTGAAGAAATGTTATTAGCTTCCATATAAAGGAACTATAGGTAAGTTGAACATTGACTTTTCAGCCGGTATATTTTATATTATGACGACTTCTGCAGAAATGTCAGGAACATGTTTTTATACAAAATATATCTAAGTAATCAATTTAAATTCCCAACTGGGTGTCTTTATTAAAAACTAAAACAATATATATTTGCACCATAACTTTATTTAAATAAATATAATTTGTTTAAGTCTTTATTACCTTTTCATTTCAACTAATATTTGGGACTTTTTCTAAATTAACGCAAATTTAGGGTTCAAAGGGTTAATGCATATAAAATTTAATTTATCATATTGACGTCTGTATTAGAACATAGTATATTTGAAAGTACAGGAGAAGAATTAAAAAAAATATAAAAAAATTTATTACAAACACACTTGCAATATTAAAAATTTTAAATGCTTATTGCTTCCCTAAGCCATTCAAGGAACCAGTCTCTTTTCAAATTTGTTCTAAATTTTTCATTTTATTCCTTTTAATACCCTACACCACCATAGTGGGGAGGGTATTATGCGTTTGTGCAGATGTTTGTAACGCCCAAAAATATTGGTCTAACACCCACCTTAAAGTGTACCGATCTTAGAAGTATACGAAACTTAGAATCACTTTCTGAGTCGATTAAACGATGTCCGTCCATCCGTCTGGTTGGCTGGCTGGCTGTCCATGTAAACCTTGTGCGCAGAGTACAGGTCGCAATTTTGAAGATATTTCGATCAAATTTGGTACATATTTTCGGCCCAAGGACCAAGCCTATTGAAACTGGCTGAAATCGGTCCATTATTTCACCTAGCCCCGATACAAATGTCCTTCCGAAATTGGACTTTATCGGTCATAAATGTTTAATTAAACCCTGCACCACCATAGTGGGGAGGGTATTATGCGTTTGTGCAGATGTTTGTAACGCCCAAAAATATTGGTCTAATACCCACCTTAAAGTATACCGATCAACTTAGAATCACTTTCTGAATCGATTAAACGATGTCCGTCCATCCGTCTGGTTGGCTGGCTGGTTGGCTGGCTGTCCATATAAACCTTGTGCGCAGAGTACAGGTCGCAATTTTGAAGATATTTCGATCAAATTTGGTACATATTATTTTTTCGGTCCCAGGACCAAGCCTATTGAAACTGGCTAAAATCGCTCCATTATTTCACCTAGCCCCCATACAAATGTCCTTCCGAAATTGGACTTTATCGGTCATAAATGTTTAATTTATAAATGTATCTCCATAAATTCAGCTCCAAATAAGTTTTATATATACAAAATTCATGTCACCAAATTTTGTTACAATCGGTTCATAATTAGTCATAGCTCCCATATAGACCCGCTTCCGAAAATCACTTTAACGTTTTAATCGCTTAAAAATGTTGGTATACTCACAAAATTCAACATAGTAAACTTTCATATAGACATAAATCACACGACCTAATTTCATGGTCGATAATTGGTCATAGCCCCCATATAAGGCCCACTTCCGAAAATCACTCAAAAATATAAATTATTGAAATTTTAAAAGAAAAATGTTTTTGCTCTTTTACTTAGTGTAGGGTATTATATGGTCGGGCTTGATCGACCATACTTTCTTACTTGTTTTTCTATGCGTATACGATCGTGTTATTGTATGAGAAGGACTGAATGAAAAAAACCTTTCTACAAGCGGATTGGATTTTATTTATATTATTGTCCCAAAAGTGTATCGTAAAATGTAACCGTCTAAAATTGACAATTGAATTATTTTGTGCCAAATTCAAAATATTTGGTTTCGTGGTGCTTAGACAGTGCTGACTTTTTTAACTTATCCATTCATTATAAATACATTTTTAAATAGACTTGCTCGTTCAATTAAGTTTTAATTTTAAACATAGATCTGTCAAATCCGATATATTAACGAAATACCCAAAATCCATAATTTTCTCTGGTTTATTGAACTATCCAATATTTAATATGATAGATCTTTTTTAAATTTGAAGCAAAAGAAGAATGAGGCAAAAAAAGGATAAAAAACAAGTAAGAAAACTAACTATATTAGAAATTTTTTTTCCAAAGTTGTTTTTTTTCATGTTTTGGAAACAATTTTTTTCGCATTGATATTTTAAAATTTTTTTTTAAATTTTAAAATTTTTTTTAGTTTTTTTTAAATTTTTTTTACGATTTTGACCCATTGTAGGACCAACTTACTATATACGTCGTTGCAAAGGTCTTTGAAGTATCTTTCATTAGATATCCATATTGTCTATATTAATGACTTAGTAATCCAGATATATGTCAAAAATAGATTAAAAAATCGATGTTGTCCTGGTTTTTTCCTTATATCTCAGCCATTTCTGGACCGATTTTGCTGATTTTAAATAGGAAACTTCTCTAAAGCATGTCTGACAGAATTATTGAAGATTTGGATCCCGAAGATATCTGAAGTCGTCAGAAAATTGATTTCAACAGACGGACAGACGGACATGGCTTAATCGACTCCGCTATCTATAAGGATCCAGATTCCTGAACTTTATAGGGTCGGAAAATTATATTGTGGAAATTACGGAAGGACAAACTTATATATACCCTTCTCACGAAGGTGAAGGGTATAAAAACGGTATAAGTTATAGCAGTATAGCTTGTTGTCATAGGCTTAATTATACCCTACACCTCCATAGTGGGTAGGGTTAGTGCTGATGTTTGTAACGTGAAAGTGATCTGCTCAGGATCACTTTCCGAATCGATAAAGTGATGTTTGTAACATGCAAAAATATTGTCCCCTTAAATTATACCATTGACAGTTTTAAAATACGTTTTTAGAAAAATACGTTTAGAATCGGTCCATTATTTTTCCTAGCACCAATACAATTACTCTCATTAATTTCTTAGTTATATAGATACACAAACCAAATTTAGCACAAATAGGTTTTATATAAGTCGAACTCGCATTACAAAATTTTTTGACGGTCCATAATTAGCCATAGGTCCCATATAAGGCCCACTTCCAAAATAAATTTTAACGAGTATATATTTCTTAAAAATCTTGGTATTCAAATAAAATTCAACACAAATAAGTTGCATATATACAGAAGACATGTCACCTAATTTTATGCCAATTGGGCTATAATTAGTCATAGGTAACATATGGTCGGTCTTGACCGACTATACTTTCATACTTGTTTAATTTTGAAACCTTTTGGTTTATTCAGAAGTATTTTAAATACATAAACAATAGTAAATCCATAAATCGGATATGCGCTACCCATATCCGATATATTTACAATTTTTATAATTACTAAAATATTTTTAAACTAAAATTAAGTTTTCTTTAATTTCAGATTTCTTCGTGTTCTTCCAAACTTCGAACTCTAATTTCGGATAGAAAAAATGGTAAATACTTATATTTGTTTTTATTAAAATCCCTAGAATTGAATACTGCTATTGTTAGCAAATTTTGTACATTAAACTTTAAATAATTTAAAAATTCCCAAATAACGGCTTTTATTTCATGTTGAAAGTAATAAAAATCACTACAAATATAACTATTTTTATGGTTTCTTTTCTATCATGCTTTTATATCAAATTCAAAATTATGTACATTCTTTGGACAAAAAATAACTATTTCAAAGAATTTGTGTAGTCAGTTTTAATTATTTTGCATGAAATAAATTAAGCATAAAAGATATTTTTAATTGCAATATAGGTAATTAAAAAAAATAAATATATTTTTTTTTGCAAAAACACCAACTTCTGGAGAAAGTAACTTTAAGCAAACTGAATAAAAACACTTAAATTAATCTATAAACATTTTTTGTTATTTAATTACAATCTCCAATTATTTAAGTTTGTGATATTTTAAACACACTAACTCTTCTTTTGCAAGGCTGAAATCTTTAAATCTATTTTTAGCTTTACTTTCCGAGAACAAGAGTAATAAATGAACTTTTGAATTGGCCAAACTTAAAGGGGGGTTTTTGCTCTTTATTATTTTTTTTTTATTTCTATTATTCTTAATTTAGTTTTTTTGTAATTATACTAATAAATTTGCAATTAAGTATTTCTAAAATTTGCCAAGACACATGACTTTTGTTTTACTCTTCTTTGTATTCTAACCTGTCATACAGAAGGCAATTATCACACATAAAAAACAACATTTAAAAGACTGAGTCTAGTCTACAAATATTTCATTTTTAATCTTTTGACATAAAGAAGCAACACAATAATCATTTTTTTTAATAATTTGTTGTGCATACTCGTAAAAAAATTATAATTAAAATTATTCTTTTATTAAGACACATGCACGTACTCAGTACAATTGATACTTGTAGTTAAAGCTCGTTTAAGTAACTGTTTCCAAGCTGCTTCAAATAAATAATTTGTCAACAACATAAACTTTAAATTGAAGTTCAGTTCTATTTTTAGACTGTTAATTTTGGCAACAATTATAATTTAATATCAAATTCCATATATTAAAACTATAATTTATTTGTATATAATGTTTGTAAGATTTGTATTGTATTTTTTTCAATGACTTTTTATTCTTAACTAGAAAGGAAATTTCCAGTTCCAGTGCAGTTAATTGTTGTTTAAATGTAGTTATTTTTAACCCCTTTAATTTGTATACTATAATTTTTTGTCTGTTTAAATTACCACCCTTTAACCTCAAAGTTAAAATTTCAAGTTCATTATAGTGTTTTTTCCTAATGAAGACATTGACTTACTGTTGTTTTAAGTCATAAAATTAAATTAATGCTTCAAATGTCTAGAATTCTAGAAAGATGGCTCAGATTTAACAACTGCTGAAAACGTAATATACTTCAACAGTTGACTGGAGAATAATAATAAAATTTGTGCGATTTTTAGGCACTTAAAATGTTTCTAAAGTTTGATAAATTTTCCAATATTTATACCCTACACCACCATAGTGGGGAGGGTATAATGCGTTTGTGCAGATGTTTGTAACGCCCAAAACTATTGGTCTAACACCCACCATCGACTTAGAATCACTCTCTGAGTCGATTAAACGATGTCCGTCCGTCTGGCTAGTGTGTGTTTACCAACATTTTTAAGCGATTTATGCACGTTAAAGTGATTTTAGGAAGCGGGTCTATATGGGAGCTATGACTAATTATGGACCGATCGTAACAAAATTTGGTGACATGAATTTTGTGTATATAAAACTTATTTGGAGCGGAATTTGTGGAGATACATATATAAATTAAACATTTATGACCGATGAAGTCCAATTTCGGGAGGACATTTGTATGGGGGCTAGGTGAAATAATGAACCGATTTCAGCCAGTTTCAACAGGCTTGGTCCTTGGGCCGAAAAAATAATATGTACCAAATTTGATTGAAATATCTTCAAAATTGCGACCTGTACTCTGCGCACAAGGTTTACATGGACAGCCAGCCAGCCAGCCAGCCGACCAGACGGACATCGCTTAATCGACTCAGAAAGTGATTCCAAGTCGATCGGTATACTTTAAGGTGGGTGTTAGACTAATATTTTTGGGCGTTACAAACACCTGCACAAACGCATAATACCCTCCCCACTATGGTGGTGTAGGGTATACAAATGTTCACCACTAACGGCTGGCATTTGACAATAACATGTTGCTGATTTAATAAACAATAAGTACAATGTCATAATGGTGGTGGTATTGTGTATATAAAATCGAATTATTCAAAAGCTATTAAAAAGTTACATTCGATTATTTTCGTTAACGGTATTTTCAACAATTGTTAACCACAATATAAGTAAAGACTAGCCTCAATTAAATGCTTTGTAACAAAATATCTGGCAACTTTTAATGTTAAAGCTTTCATAAAACATAATATGCAAAAGCTATAAAATATTAAAGCTTAATATTTATAAACGTACAGACATGTAAACTTGTTACTGTTAAATTTATAACGACAAAGCTTTTAACAGAAATCTGTTTAATAAAAGCTTGTTTATTTCACAATGAAAGTTTTATATGTATGCACAAATATCGATTTATTAGTGTTTTTTATTACTAAACAATTTGCCGTTGCAATCAAATACTTAAATAGTTTAAACTTCTGTTTAATAAGTATGAATTAATGATGTCGAAGTAATTTCTACATTATTAATTGGCGGTCCTATAAAGTCTAGTCCATTAAGCAATATCTGTGCGTGTATTAGTTGAAATATCCCATATAATCATGTCTGAATTTTGGCCGAAAAATCGATCTGGAATAAAAGCAAAAAAGAAACCCGACTAGCTCAATTTTTTCATAATATCTATCGAGTATTTTTCCCTACACGCAGAGAAAAAATATAGTTGGGCATGGTTACTGTAACCATTTCAATATTGTTACAAGTTTTTTAACTATATTATAGTCACAGTAACCATTTACATGATTGTGGTAACCATAATATGGTTAACTTACGATTCACATGATTGTCTCAACCATATATGTATATGGTTACAGTAAACATATATATGTTTGTGACAACCATTTATATGATGAAGGACTTATCATATTATGGTGCTCACGGCTTAAGGCTTATCATAATCTGAGAACAACATATTATGATAAAATTATTCATCATAAATATGGTTGCCACAAACATATGTATATTTGTTTACTGTAACCATATATATGGTTGATATAATCATGTGAATCATAAATTAACCATATTATGGTTACCACAATCATGTAAATAGTTACTGTGACTATAATATAGTTAAAAATCTTGTAACACTATATAAATAGTTACAGTAACCATGCCCAATTATATTTTTTCTCTGCGTGTGTATCTAGAATACAAAGCTCTGTTATAGACAATGTAATTATCAAATAAATGCTTTGGAGAATAAGCCGACTTATTCTTGACTTATATTTGGAGACAGTTTCAACGCCCTAGGTCTTTCCCTCTAGACCAAGGGGCAATAAAGTAGAATTTATTTTTTCTAAAGTAGAATATTTTTTTTTCTTGATTTTCTTTTTTTTATATTAAAACTTTTTTCACCTCCCTGGATTCGCGCCTTCTCAAAACCATATCTGCGCCTGCTCAAACATTTGTACAATATTAATTTATTCAAAGTATTGGCCATTTATGGCAACTTATGGATTTCGAGCCAAAAGAACTGCTCATCTTTTGTGGCCAAGAACGAATCAAGCCATTATCGGATACTCTGTTCTGAAGTAAAGCGTATGTCATCGATCGAAACCAATAGTAGTCGGTCGAACATGGTCTGAACTACAAATCGAGGAGACAAAACTCCCCAATCACTTCTTTCTAAATAGTTTTTAACAGGTATTGTGGCCGAACTTTGTCTGGACGCATATTCTTGGCGTTTTTTCGACAATGCTCGCTTCAAACGAATCAGTTTTTTCGGTGCAAAACTGATTTTCTTTTATATCGTTCAAGCAGAATCTCAGACATACAAAATCGTCTTTCAAGGTCTCTCAGCTTCAAATCGTATGGTACCCAATTTCCCTGCTTTTGGATAAATCCTGCTGCTTGAAACGTTTTGAAATTGCTGATTGAGTAGCTTCCAATAATTTCGCAAGGTCTTGTTGAGTTTGACAACAGCCTTCAAGTAATGCCTCCAAATCTTGGTATTACAACTTTTATGGCTGGCATGTGCAATCTTATTCAAATCACCAGTAATGAACCTCAATCGGAGTGCTTTAGTGACACTTTTTTTCAAATTAAAGAAATAAAGCAAAACTTCCCGCATATGACGCTTTGTTGGCACAAAATTCGACATTTTTGAAGCAAAAAATTCTTTGTTGTTTACTCTATAATATTCAATCACTAAGTGAAAATAAGTTACAGAAAATGACATATAAATTATTGAAAACAAAAACCGCATTCAAAAGATATTGTAAAATTTTCGCCGAATTTTCGCATTTATTGAAAAAAAGTTGATAAAATAATTAATTTTAATTTTCCTGTAAAATTATACAAATGCTCTTTATACGTCCTAATACGCCTCGATGCTTCACTTTTAAAAATTTCGTTTTAAAAAAATCTTGAAAATATAAATTTTGGAATTTGATATATGCATGAAATGAAAGTTACTATAATGGGATAACGATGTAAGAAATACAAAAACTGCTTTAAATTGGACTTTTATTCAACATTTATTTTTTTATTATTTATAAAATATAGCTATTACTGCACTTCTCACGAAGGTGAAAGGTAATAACTACGTTAGCACATTTAGAAACAATTTTAAACAAAGTATTAGATCAGGCATTTTTCGGCTCTTTTTAAACAACTTACCATTGACTTATGGAAAATTCTTGTATTTCTGACATATCTTTAACCAATATTATTGTACATAACAAGTATTTCAATAAAACATTTTCTAATTTCACACAGTAGTTTATAAGTACAATAGGGTAATAAATTCAAATTATATGAAACAAGTAAAAGCGCAATGCCCCTTTTTTATTTGCTAAAAATAAACGAACTTAATACCATCCAGGCGCAATGAATTACTGACTCAACTCACACAGCAAAAAAAAATAAAAAACAATAAACGAAAATTGCGTTAAATAGATTTATGCGAATAGTCGTCGTCATACTTGGAGATAAAAAATATTCATTAAATTGTATGGCAATAGTACGAATATACATATATTTTATATCAATACACTCCTCCTACTCGTATAAATAGGAGTAATAATCGTAATAATAATGAAATGTTAATGCATGCCAACACTTAATTTTGAAGCAAATAAAAAATCAAAACTACTGTTACGGTTAAGGGGATTTTTTGATAACAATACTCTAATAAATACTAGAGTAATAATTAGACAGATATTTAAAAGAATGAAAATTTTATATCTGGGATTTATAATAGATGGCGTATCTTCTGAACGCGGTTTTTGTTTTTAATAAGTTATATGTCATTTTGAAGGGCAAATATGCATCATTTAGTTATGGAACATTATAGTGTAAACAACAAAGTTTAATTTGCTTCGAAAATGTCGAACTTTGTGCCAACAAAGCATCATACTCAAGAAGTTTTGCTTTACTTCTATAATTTGTAAAAAAGTACAGTTGATGAACATAGGTTTCAAAGGGCGAGAGAGGTTCAGAGAACTCACTGATTGCTTACCGAAGCTTATGGTGAATGTGATCCATTGGTTTCAACGTGCGAGAAAGATACAAAGATTTAGAAGTGGTGACTTTGACCCGAATGACCTTGAAATGGAGGCATTACTCCATTAAGATTGTTGTCAAACTCAACAAGAGCTTGCAAAATCATTGGGAGCTACTCAATCAGCAATTTCAAAACGTTTGCAAGCAGCAGTATTCATTGAAAGATGATTTTGCAACAAATTTTCTTCTTACTTTGAAGACAGTTTGTACGGCTCAGAAGTAGTAATTTTAAAACGGAATACAAAGATCGCCTAGGCCAGCCAAAAAAGTTTGAAGACCTAGAATTGGAAGCATTACTCCTCCATTAATATGTTGTAAAACTCAACAAGAGCTTGCAATCAGCAATTTCAAAACGTTTGCAAGCAGCAGTATTCATTGAAAGATAATTTTGCATGTTATATCTTCACAAAATAATGTGAACTATCAATAATTTGTTCAAATCTTAAATCTAAATATTAATTTTTATTTACGTACCACCACAGTTGGACGAAAAATTATGTTTAATTTATAGATCCTATCATCAGCGCAGGTCTGTTGGATTCCTTCTTCTTAGTCGGATGTAGCCATTACTTCTCATTAATGTTCGTGCAAGTGGGTTAGGATGAACTTCTAACTTTTTCAAATATGACTCCGCTTGTTTTTTATTTCATTTTTCACCAGGACCAGACCTAGGTGTCTTTATGAATGTTAATATTTCTCACATACCAGGACGCTGCACAGTGGATTATATAAGGTGTATGCATCTCATAAATGATTTTTGCAAATGATTGAAATTAACCATAAAACAACTTGTATCGTAAAGTTAAGATGTCAAGCAATAATTATTTGCAGAAATTAAAGTTATTATGTTAACAGAAGTATTCGAAAATGGCGACAGATCACACTACTTTCGACTTTAAAGACTTGGGGAGTTAAAATTATACCTTATTCAAGGGCGTATTTTTAATATTTATAATTATTTTTTTCAGAATTGTTATACCTTGTTGGAAAGGATATCTTGTCCAGATTCTATATTTGTATTGAGTTTTGTTTATATTGTTAGCAGATTTGAAATTTATTCATTTAAAATATATGTATAATGTTTTTTGGCTTACCTACGCAACTTTGACTAGGATTTTAACTATTGGCGCCGTTTGCCGCCGACCTAGTTTTAACATAGAATTAAAGTTTAACCTATTATCTAAAAGATATACCAAAATTAGCTGCCTTTTGGTGCCTATAAACAAATGGCATTCAAAAATTTTGAGAAACTCAGAAATTTAAGAAAAAAAATTATCAACTTTTTTGATTTTAGTTGCTTTACATAACTTATTTTGCTATGATAGGTTATAAAAATTTATAACTATGTATATATAAAGTAAATTTAGTTCTTAATAAAAAAGTGTTTTAATTTTTTTAACCGGATGAAAATTGTAAAAGTTATCCAACTTTTCATTAAAACCTTTTATAGTATTTTCTCCCTCAGCGCATATGAATAAAAAAACAAAAAACTAAGTATAAAAATAAATTTTATACAATTTTTAATTTACAAGGTGAATTTTTTCGAAAAAGTTTAATAACTTCTTCAAATATAAACCGATTTTAACAAGTAATGTCTCATTTTTGTCTATATAAAATTATCTTAGAACACTGTGCAAAAAAAAATAGGTTTTCATAAAAAAAATTAAAATAACTATTGTTGAATTTGAAAAATTACGAAAAAAAATAAAAAATGCTAAACTTTTTATAAAAACTTACATAATTTCATGAAATATTCAGATATTTATGAAAGACTAATTCGATGTCTCTCCATAATTGTTTAAAATTTTGAAATCGGTTTAAAAATATGTGAGTTACAGATACTATAGTACTATTACTTTTATACAAAAACTCAAAAATGTATTTTTAACCGTTCATAACTTTTTTTTAATAATTCGATTTTTATGATTAAAAATACATATTATAGCTTAAAGTCCCACCTCTTCAAAAAAAAAAATCTTACAAAAATCCTCATACAGATTTTTGATCCGAAAATGACCAAAATTGTCCACTGTGCGCTGCTGTTACCATTCTTAATATTTTATTTTGGAATCTTTGAATTTTTTCAATATTAGAAGCTGAGGCTGTGCCCCATAATTGAATTCCATAGCACCATATGGGATTTATTATTGAGCTGTACAGCAATAGTTTACAATCTAAACTCAATCTCGAGTTTTTACCAATTAGCCAGTAAATTTGTCGAAATTTTAACTTCATTTGAGTCAATTTCGTATCTATATGGTTTTTCCAGGTAAGACGACGGTCTAGATGTAGACCTAGATTGGCCGAAAAACACCCAGAATATGCGGGCAGATATGAAACCTCAATATTCCATCATGACAACGCTAGACCACATGTTGCAATACATGTTAAAAACTATTTATAAAGAAGTGGTTGGGAAGTTTTACCACACTGTCTTATAGTCCAGACATTGCCCCGTCCGAGTACTATTTGTTTTGACCACAGCATTACGCTCTCTCTTGGATATGCTTCACTTTGGCCTCAAAAGATAAGCAGTTGGCTTGGAATCCATATATTGCCAGAAATATGGGAAAAGGTCATAGCTGACAATAGCGAATACTTAGATTTTAGACAACTGAGTAAGGTCTTTGACAGGAGAGTTTCCGATCTATGTGTATTTATCTAATTCAAAAATCATAAGTATGTTGTTTTGAAATTGATTTTAAATTTTTTTATTTTATTTACCTTTCAAATCGGTTGGAAAATGGCTGAGTTACGGTCGCACAGTGGGGCAGAATCGAAATTTTTTGGAAATAAATCTGGCATTTCTAAACGGCTGGTCCGATCGGGAATTGGGCGTAGCCAAGGAGTATTCGAGTTTAAGTGGGTACCTTTGACATGTAAAATTTTTAAACACGTGCCATTTTTTTGTTTCCCATCCGATTTCAAAGAATTTTATATTTTTGGAAAGCGCTCGGCTAGATCTTTTGGACCGAATGGACACGCATTTTTTTTGTTAGTTAGACAACTAAATTACCAACAACATACAAACGATTTCAGAGCAATGTCAATTACGAATCCAAAAATAACAGATTTTCAATTTAAAAATTCAAAAAATAGTATATTTTTGCTGTTTTTTGGACAAAAAGGTGGCATAACTCTTTTTTTATTAAAAAACAACTTTCTTTAAGAACATATAACAATTTTATGTTTTTCTATAAAGATTCTTTGCGGAGAACATTTTGCCCTACGCCCTTTGGAATTGACCTATTTTTTATCAAAATTTCAACTTTGGTCCACATGTTCTAAAATCCCAAAGCTGGGATCAGAAAACAGAAAGCAGTTTTGGAAACCCTGATGTGTTCCCTATTTATCCCTAAAGTATTTTCCCAGCCCCAAAGGAAATGTGGACCCTATAGACAAAATTGTAAAAAATACCATTTTTGGGATTTTCGCTCCAATTTTTAGGAATTTGACCTTTTGACAAGTTTTTTTACACCTAGTTATTTAGAATGAGAAACTTAAAAAACGCTGAAAATTCCATTGAGTTTCGTTAATAAATAAAGATTTTATTACATATTACATATTCATTGAGTTTCTAAAACTAAAATTTATATCAAAATTTTAATAGGATTGCAAATATTAGGAACAATTTGAACCATATTTTTTCCGAGCTATATTTTTTTGTTTAGATAAGTTAATTTTTGGTCTTACAAATTTCAAGTCAATATCTCAATTAGATTCAAAAATATGCCACTTTAAAACTCCGTCCTTCAAAAATATTGCACTTTTTCATACTCTTACCAGCCGTTTAGAAATGCCAGATTTATTTCCAAAAAATTTCGATTCTGCCCCACTGTGGGTCGTTTATGTTTCAAAAAATACATTTTCTTCAACAAATCTTAATTTTCTTTATACTTTGAAAAGTATGTTTCCAATTTATGTATGTAAATAAAAATTAATTGAAGAATGCTAATCTTTGTGAGAACAGATCTAAATTAATTATTTCCGTACTATATAGACTATCTGCATATTTTTGTTTAATCACTTTTGTATCACGGTGTTATTATTGTCCACAAATATACTGATTTATATAAAGAACTTTGTATAAAATTTTATTGAACATATTTGACGTGATTGAATCGATAAGACAAACTTCAAGTACCCCGATGTTCTTTGCTGGGGGCTCTACAGGAAAATATAAAACGTCAAAAATATTGATATGTTTGAAATTTGGTAGGTTGTTAAACCGATATGATTTCTCTATACAACTTTAACGACTACTATCCGGCGTAAAATATTTCTTTAAGACAAATTAAAGATAATCGTTTATTGATTAAATACAAGCACTTTGGCATAAGAAGTCTTTTTATATTTTGATTCAAAGAATTTAAAAACATAATTTGTTTGATTCTACATAAATTCAATTAAAGTTGTTATAACAATTAGATAAATTAACTCTTTAACAGCTTTATCGATTGCTCAAAAGCTAAAACAATCTATGTATGTATATTATAGTTATTTATTTCCCTTTAATTAATGATAACAAAAAATAATAAAACAATTTTTTCCAGCTACTGTTTTTTTTTTTTCAAACACTCGTCATTGGCATTTATTTGTGTATTTAAGCTCATTTAGGCCAGGTGAGCTCTATCAAAATTCAATTTATTTTGCATTTGATTTAATCCTTTAAGACTAACCAAAAATCTAGAACACAACACAGAAATGTGGTTGTTAGGTTCGCAAATAATAAAACAAAGAAATTGTTTAACGAAAAAGAGACAAACATTTAAACAAAAAAAAGAGACAAAATATAAAAATTATAGAGGTTTCTGTGTCATTTAAATACAATATTTCAGCATGCTAAACTGGAAACCTACAAATGCTAAATTCTGTATTCGTATTTTTACAATAAAATTAAAAAAGTTTTTAATTAAAAAAAGAGGAAGGGAAAATGGAACAACAAATGTCATGGTTTATTAATGTTAATATACAGAGGCAAATAAATGCATCATTATCCATATTGGAGTATAAAACTGAACCTATGCGAGGTTAGTCTGAAAAGTTCTTGTGATAATTAATGGGACTTAAGGATATTTATTCCAAAAAATCAAGGGCAAATAAATTGCTGCAATATTAGTGTAATTCAGAAAAACGGTAATCAATCATCATCACTATATTAATACTATATAAATGGTCCTAATACTAACTAAATGGTCCTTTTTGAAGGACTCACCAGGTCGTGTAATCTATCAGCAGATCTTCAGATCCATTGATCGACAACGACATTGTGTTCTGGTCATATTGTTCTTGATACAAGTTGTCTCCAAAGTTCATCTTGTCTGTGTGCAATCGTAGAATTTTTTTTGGTTAATTTCTTCAAATAGATATACATATTGTTACGAAATTGTACTTGAATTCAAATATAACGATTTTAAGGGCTGATTTAAAAGTAGCATAATGCTTTCAAATAACAGTGCTTTAATAGCAAACTGTAACATATCTGTGGGCATTATTAAATAAAAGCTTTCAGTTGACCATTGATCGTAAGTTGGCAACGCTGTTTGAATTCGAATATTCAGTTAAAGAACATTGTAGAAAGTACACCACAGATGGCGTATGATCTAGAATATTCGAACTTTGACAGTTAAAGAGCAATCTAGAGTGCAGATGGCAGTGTTATAAATAGTGGCAGAGGTTGCAGTCGTTAGTGAGTTTATCAGAGACGCTTTTCGAATAAACATCAACTGAGTGCCTTGAAGTGTGTTGTGTTTTTCAAGTAAATTCGTGTACATTATAAATTGTGTCTGTATTTCTGCGAATTTACAAACGTGTATAAAAAACATTGAGTGACTATTTAATTCTGTTATTGTTGTACATTTGAATAAATAAAGAGTTGTTACCATTTCAAACTACTAAGTCCCGGTCCACACTGTGAAACATTTGCTGCAAAACATTTTTAAATTCTCTTTTGAAACTGCATTCGTGTCCACACAGTGAAGTTTTCAGTTTTTGACATTTCTCTACAGTACGAATACGAACGAATAAATGTGGATGACATACTCAACAAAAACTTCATGTACATGAAACAAAGTTCCCTTTTTCATTCATCTTTCCCCTTTCATCAACAACCTCAAATGTTTTGCAGCAAATGTTTCAGAGTGTGGACCGGGACTAAACGGCTTTTATTTGCAATCAAAAGTATCCGGTTTATTTAAAGGAAATAAACTAAAGTTTTGAAAAGGTTAAAACGTAACAATATACCAGTGTTACTTATGGGGTACACAAATCGGTCAATCTCTTCGTAATGCGAATTTACTAAATTCGCTGATCTCCTTATGGCTGAGATATCAGCCTGTAAAAAACTGCTCTGGTATTGAATTCTGAAAGTGGGACACTAAATTACTTCCAATATTGTTCGTCTGTCTCAGTTTGTCCAATCATGATCGCCACCGAGAATATTGTATCAAAGAATGATCTGTCTGAGCAATAGTTAATATTTACTGAGAATTCCTCAAGATCAAGGTTGGCTACCGATTCGAAACGATTATTTCGGTAACTGAATTGTAGTGGAAACGGTAGATGAGCTGAAAAGGTATTTATTTGCTCAAGACAATGAGCAAATAAATACCTTTAATGATTTATAATGATTGAATTGAGATTAACTCCTTTAGCTTTAAATTCAACAAGTAACCATTTTGTCATCACCTTGTCATTGTATCCAGGAGGAGGATGGATCCAGGAGGTAGTCTATTATTTCGAGACGGCAAGGGCCATATGGGTTAAGTATGACTACGGAATGTTGTAACAGAGATTGAAGCTCCCATATAATCTTCTATACAAATTGTCATGGTACCTCCTCCTCTGCTTGCATTCCTTCACGTATCTTTCAGAGACAAAAGGTTGGACATTTTCTCGATAGCAACGGAATGATTTGGTTGTTGGGTTAATGATTGGTTGGATGAGACAATTGCTTTCCTATTCTTGACCCTCTATTATTCGGGTATGAGAACAGAACTCATGGATAATTCAAGTATAGAGAAGAGTTGATAGCTTTTTAACCTTACCTTTGTCTGTTAAACAGAGAAAAATAATTTAAAGAAATTTTTGCAGGAAACTCTTGTAATTAAAAATATTCTTACAGAAATATGGAAAAAGTAAAGCGTTTAACAATATTATGGTCACTGTTATTATATAAATGGTGGTGGTAATCATAATATGTTTAAGGTACCACTCACATGATTATAGCAATCATATATGATTGTGGTAACTAGTATATGTTTGTGGTAACCATTTTTATGATGTATTACTTCACGATATTGTGTTGTTCTCAGATTTGGATATCATAGTCTGAGAACAACATATTATGATATCCATGTTTGCCATAAACATATATATTTACCACAATCACATATATATGATTTCTACAATGATGTGAACGGTACCATAAACATATTATGGTTACCTTAATCATATACATAATTATAGTGATCATAATATTGTTAAAATGCTTTTAAAAATATTGAAATGGTTATGGTAAACATTACAACTATATTTTTTCTCTGTGTGCAGTGGAAAATATTTAAATGTTCAAAACTAACCATAAAATTAAGCCAAAATAACATTTCTATTCCATAAAAATTACTTCTCAACCTGGCCTCGTTCTCATTTCAAAAATGAAATGTAATTTTGAAAACAAAAGAAATATGATGACTTAATAAGACTTCTTTATTCATAAGTTTATCAAAATTCATGCAGAAGTTCTCCTTTAGCATATGGATGTGTAAGTGTGTGTATGTGTGAGCGGATGTTTGTAAATGTTGGAGACTCAAATAGCACACTGACTGACTGACTGACTGCACTCATTCATAAACCAAGAAATCAAAACATAATTTTGTTTATGATTAAAATTTCTGATTATTTCCTCCCTTTTTCTCACTTATTATCATTTTATCATTTAATTTCAAATAATATCTATCAGTTAATATTCATTATTCATTTAGCAGCAACAACAAAGTTTTGTAATTGTATTTCTATTTTTATACCCACCACCAAAAAGATGGAGGGTATATTCAGTTTATCATTCCGTTTGTAGGATATCGAGGTATTGGTTGAAGAACCAAAAATTATATATATTCTGGGTCCTTAAAATTCTAAGACGATCTAGCTATGGCTCTTTGTCTGTTATTGGCACAATAGGTCTTCAAGAGATTGAGTACGATGGAATTTTCTCTAAATATTTTCTGTTTATTAGAAATATTTGGTATTGAAAATGGTTAAAATCGTTGTAGTGGTACCAGACTTATGGACCAAAATGTAAGACAACCTTAAAAAAGTTTATATTTTTCAAAATATTTTGCTACTTTCTTTCCACTTTAGAAAATCACTTAAATGCGCATAAATCTCTAATAAAAATGGTAATTGAAATTTCATGTCGATCGGTCCATTATTAGTCATATGTCCTATATAAAGACAACTTCCGAAAAAACACATTAACCAACCTCAATGTCTTATAAATATCGATATCCAAATCTACAGTTGTATGCAAAAATTATACTACTGGAGTTTGTGCTGATCAGTACTTAATGGCCATAGCTCCCACTTAAGATCCGGAAATAACATTATAACGATAGGGCATAGAGATACGGACTGAGGGGATGAAATTTTCCCAGACATTTTTTTGTTGATGTTGAAAATGGGCAAAAGTGGTCACACCAAACAATTGTATTGGGTGTAGACTTAAAAATGTGCGATTTTTTTTAAATTGTTAGCTTTTATTTTGAAACAATATAAATTAATTTAAAGTATTGGCCATTGTTAGTTATGACTTTTTCCCAACTTTCTGGGAACATATGGATTTTGCGCCAAAAGAACTGCTCATCTTTTGAGGCCAAGCACGAATCAAGCCAACAAATAGTTGTCGTACGGTACATGGTCTGGACTATAAGGCTCTTGAGTAAACATTTTCCAACCTCCTCTTTCTAAATAGTTTTTAACTCTTTCAGCCACGCTTTTTGGTATATAAGAAAATAAAAAAAAATAAAAAACCACCCCATTCCAAGGTTTTTTGTGGAGTTGGGTGGTTAGTTTATTAACCACCGTAGCGGTTGTCATTCAAAATAATAATGGTGCCAAATAGATGCCAATAAACTATGTTTTAAAGTCTTTACAAAAAGGTGGTTAGTTAAGTGACCACTAACCCGCAAAGAGCTAACAGTTATTGCAACATGTGGCCAATCGTTGTCATTATGAAATATTACGGTTTCATGTCTGGGCATTTTTCGGAGTGGTTCCCTGTGACGGTCTGGCAAGACCTTTCACTGACCTTTCAGACCAAAAGGGTCCCACCAAATACAGAGCATTACCCTAGCGCCATGGATATCGCTTGGGATGTTTGGCCGGGCTTCACATAGGAACTTACGCTTCGGGTTATAGTAGTAATATATCCATTTTTAATCGCCAGTAATGATTTGGTGCAAACATTTATAGCGTTCAAGCATCATTTCGGACATGCAAAATCGTCTTTCAAAGTCGCTAGGTTTCAATTCGCATAGTACCCAATTTCCCTGCTCGCAAACGTTTTGAAATTGCTGCTTGAATAGCTCCCAATGATCTTACAAGCTCTTGTCTTCAAATTTAAATGCAAGATAATATTAACCCCATAAAACTAACCAAATCGGCAGAATCAGATAAATGTTTTTATATAAAAAATGCACTACAATCGGTGACCGTATTATATTGATGGTGGGTATTTAAGATTCGGCACAGCCGAATAAACGCTCTTACTTGTTGCTTATGATTTTGTTTAATTTAACTTTGAAACAGGATGTTTTACCTGTTGATGTGTGTGGTTTGCGTTTAAGTTTGTTTGGGTATGAGTGTATGAAAATGGCTTCCATATTTCTGGTATTGTTGTTGTTTGTTATCATCACAAATCTATGTAATTTGTCAATTTTGTTTGTATAAAAGGATGTTGCGATTGTGGTTTAGAATCACATTTGTTTTAAAGTTCATTGTGAGTGCAACAACATAACACAAACGCTCCTCTTAGCAAACTAAACGCGTTAAATATTAATAAAAAATTAAAAAAAAACTGAAATACTCAATAAATTATTAACTAACGACTTTTCGTTATTCTCTGTGTGCAAATTTTTACTAAAAACCCAAAAAAAAGGTAAATTGTGTTAGAAAAAAAATCGAAATATTTTAAATTTCAAAACAAAACTAATTTCGGATAAATGTTTTATTAACAAAATTATTTGAATATTCTGTACATCTACAAAAAAAAAAAACAGCAAAAATGGTTTCCACCTGGCGTCAAGTACTCATTCTCTTTACCATCGTTGCTCTACTCGCCAGCAATGCATCGGCCAATAACTCCCGGCCCCCAAGAAATAATGATATCAGTAACATGGCAGATGCCTTGAAATATTTACAAGATTTGGATACTTATTATGGTGATAGGGCTAGAGTAAGGTATGAAATCAAAAACAAATATAAGTTAAATCTGAGCTTAATTCAAAAAAACATAAACTTAATATAGATTCGGCAAACGTGCTTCCTTGATACAATTATTGAGAAATCATTTAAACAATGAAGCTGAAATGGTAAGTTTTATATTCTTAACAGTCTTAACTAAATATTAATAAAATTAACATTTTATAACAGAACCATCCCGCTGAATTGGCTGCCGCTGAAGAGCCCTTCTAAATTCTTGACAACTTCTTGGGGAACAGCAACATGCCAGCCAATATCACCAATAATTTCACTTACATATCTCTCTCTACAACCTAAATGAAAAAAAATCTCTGTAATATAAAGCTAAATATGAACAAAAAAATATCCAAAAAAATGTATTTAAACATTTAATTTTTTTAATATTATTTATTATTTTTTGGAGCAACCAAGTTACTGTAATGTGTATACAAATACTTAATAAATATGTACAATTATTGTATTGTATGTTAATATAATTAAAAACAATTTTATTTACTCTTTTTGTAATTGTAAATCTATGTATGTATGATACAAATATAACAATGTTGTAAGTCAACATAATAAAAAATATTTTAAAATATGTTTTACATTTTACTTCACCGCACTTTAAGGGTTATGACTTAAACTAAATATTAGTAAGAGGAAATTAATAAAATTTTAAAATCTACAAACTAAAATGAACACAGTAGGAAATACTAATAAAATGACACTAAAAAATAGCAATATTTTAACACTTACAAATTAAATATTAATACTTATTTGCTAACATCTTCTGAAGTTCATTTGGTTTGCCGGACAATACACTAATACCCCGGTTTGCTTCGCTAATTGGGCCTGGAGAAACACGACGCAAACCAAAACGACGCAAAAAATTAACAGTGTTATTTCTGTTTTATATACAAAATATTTTCATTTGTCTCCCTCGCGACACTCCAACTATAGTCTGCAAGCATATGCAGGTCTCAAAAACCCTGATAATTCCCTGCAAATCTGGCACATTGGGGTATATCGGGAGAAAAGTGGTTATAAATCTTTCTCTTCCAAACTATAGCTTAGATTGCAAAATGATGTACAAACGAATCGTTTAGTTCAATTATATATAAGACAAATTAAATTAAAGTTTCCAAAAAACTGAAGAATTTCAAAACCCCGGTTTCGGTTTTAAAAAATTGAAAACCGATTGGTTTCGGTTGGTTTTGTGATAATTTATTGAATATCAAGTGTTATAGAAACAAAATCAGTAGGAAATGCTATAGAAACTTAAAATTCAAACTTGATGGCTGTTCAAGAGGATAAAGGAAAATTGGTACATTTTCTTTTAATGGTACTTTTTTAATATATTAAATTAGTTAGCTTATATATGGGGGATTTCACGTCAAGTGAACCAACTTTTAAAATCGATTTCTGCCGATCGGGATGAAATTTGCACCAAGGTTTGACCTATTGGATAGGAATTCAAAAATTTTCAACAAGATCGGTCAAGAACTCTCGGAGTTTGAGGGGTCAAAATTTGACATTTTGGCCAAACATGTGATTTTTCTCATCCATGTAACTTATTACCTATTGTTCTTAGCAAAATGTGTCCCAAATAGTTTACATAGCTATTTCTTCAATCTTTCGAAAAAAAATAAAAAATTTTTAATATTTTTTTTTCCGAAATCAAAAACTTTTTTGATTTTTTTTTTTTTCAAAATGGGCCTTTTTTTCTTAAACTAAAGCTTAGATATTTTCCTTGAGGACCTATTTGGTCGCTTAGTGGGATGCGAGTTCGATATCTATCAAAAAAAATGTTTTGTAACTCAAAACATGAAATTTTTGTCTTTTTTTGCAAAATCTAACTTTTTTTATAAATGGGCCCTTTTTTAAATTTTTTTTTGCTCAAAAGAAAGCTTGGATCTATTCCTTTAATGCATTAAACACATTCAAGACAGCAGGCTACCAACTTCAATCTGTCAAAAATAAAATGCACACGTTTATATGAAGACGATTATTTTAACGGCAGCACAGCTACACGGCCACACGACTACTCATGCCGATGTAGCCGATGTGGCCGAAACAGAAATAGTGTTGCTAATATAATAAAAAAATGCAAATCAAATAGTGCTTAAAAAAATATATTTTTTTACTTAATTAAGAGAAGTTTCTGATAACCATATTGAAATAAATTAATAACAGGTACATAATTAATTATGACCATATATATATTTTTACTCAAAATAATTGTTTCAATCTTAATTTCTTTGGAATTTTGTACGGTTATTTTTTATTAAAGTGCACCACTGAATTATAAATCAGGTGTTTACCTTGTAGCTGTCGTCTTTAAAATAATTCAGTAGCTGCCACAAGACTACAACTGTAACCAGCAGAATTTGTGTTCGTGTAGCCTGTTGTCTTGAATGTGTTTAATACTTAAGACCTATTTGGTTGCTTAGTGGGATGCGAGTGGGATATATATTTTTTTCCAAAATGGGCCCTCTTTTTTTTTTTTTGCTCAAATGAAAGCTTAGGTCCATTCCATTAAGAGCAAACTAAGAAGTACTTTTTCGTTCTTCAACATGGAACTTTTTGAATTTTCCCTAATATTGAACCTATAATCAGGAAATTACTTTGATTTCAAACTTGACTTAGGTTCAATTGTGGAAAATTGGTACTTATGTACATAATAGTTCGCTATAGTACTATTTCTTTATTGTAATAGTACTTTTGGAATATATTATAATAATAAATCTAAAAATTAGACACAAATGATTCTGAATTTTCAATAAAAATGAGCCTAGAAATATGAAATTAGGCATTAATGATGCTACTTGGTACTTTGGTACTTTTTAAATTCTAATAATACGTTTCGAATGAGCTAGAATCCACATTGTAAACTTTGTGCGCATAGTACAGGTCGCAATTTTGAAGATATTTCGATCACAGATATTCGGTTTATCGTAAACAATCCATTTTTCATCGCAAGTAATGATTCGCTGTAATAATGATTTTCTTTTATAGCACTGAAGCAGAATTTCAAGGTCTCTCAGCTTCAATTTAAATTTTTCTCAGCTTTTGCATGAATCCTGCAGCAAACGTTTTAAAATTGCTAATTGCAAGCTCTTGTTGAATTTGACTTTCAAGGTCTCTCAGCTTCAATTTAAATTTTTCTCAGCTTTTGGACGAATCCTGCTGCATGCAAACGTTTTAAAATTGCTAATTGAGTAGCTTCCAATGACTTTGCAAGCTCTTGTTGAATTTGGCCTGGGCGATCACCACTTCTGAAACGCACAAACCATCCCTCGCACGTTCAAACCGATGAAGCACATTCACCATAAGCTTCGGTGAGCACTTTTTTTTCAAATTAAAGAAGTAAAGCAAAACTTCCCGCATATGACGCTTTCGAAACAAAAATAACATTGTTGTTTAAACTATAATGTTGAATAACTAAGTGAGAGTAAATGACATATAAGTTATTGCAAACAAAAACCACGTTCAAAATCCCGTATTTTGAAATCCTATACCCAACTTGATTTAGAAGGTAGTGTTTTAGGAGAGTGAAACAAAAATATAACTAAAAGTTTTGTATACACACCGGCTAGTTTTACTATGTTATGTTATATAATAAAAATTTAATTTTCTTAATAAATCGACTTAGCAACTTTACAGTCTAAGCTAAAGATATTTTTGATCATATAGCTAGCAGGCGACATTTGCGGTCTTAATTCTTGTTACTTTTTTAGAATTCATGAATATTTTTAGAATATTTCTGTTAACAATTAAACAAATATAATTAAATAAAAGATAAAAATGGGCTTTTAACTAAATGTTAACACTTAAAAATTGCTCCATAAAAACTAACTACATACAATGTTTTATGATTAGTTTATGTTCTTTTACAACCTTCCATTAAAGAAAAACTTAATTAATCTAAGATTTAATTTAACACGTGTATTTTAAAAAAAACTTTTTATGCATAATTTCTTTCGCAGGTACATAAAACAATAAATTTGTTGTAGCTTAACATAATTCTTATTAAATAATTTTGATTCTGTACTTATAACTAAAAATAAACTTTTGGGCAAAGACAATGCAGATACGATACGACATTAATCACTATTAAATATTAGCCAAACTAATTTATTAAGCAAAATATTTATTAAAGCAAACAAGAGTTTTCAGAAACATTAGCGAAATTCACTCTACATGGTAAGTTATGCTTGCAAATAAGCTATGTTTACAAGACCAGAAAAACTAACTATAGGGAGCTGTGATTTGCTACACCTAAAGATATATACAAGACTAAAAATCATTCCAAATATTCTGGACCAAAAAGCCTTTTTAATATTAAAGTATAAAGTATATAGCTTTGTAGCAAACAATTATAGCATAGTCTTGTAAATATACTACGAAGAGTAATCACCACTTGTAGTGGTGATTTTTCGTTAATTATTATTTAACATGCACATAGTTTTAGTATAAAAACTAAATTTATTAACATTTTCTACCCAGTAGAATTATTTGAACTGATACTTAAACTTAATAAAATCTTACACTAATGAGATTTTTATCAAAATTTCATAAGCAAATTACCTCTGCTTACTAAATAGGCAGCAAATATGTTAAAACAGAACACACTAAAAATAGAGACATTATTGTATTTAATTAAAGGATCTATATTAAAACAATTAAATTCTAAACTAATAACACTTACCCAATATTAAACCATAGAAAACACCAAATGTTATACTACAATATGATTCCAATAAACTGCCAATAATATTACTGCCTATAACACTACCCGAACGACCCAACATTAAGCAAATACAAACAGCTTTGCCCCTAAAGATATTTTGAAATTTAAATAAAATATTAACAGTTTTATATTTATTATAGCAACCTTAAGTTAGTGGGCACCAAGTCCACCACCGCTCCACTTAATATCGATATACATAGGCCGGGCAGCATTAAAAACAATATAAAACACACCACTATGGCTATGGGTTCCAAAAGCCATTGTAACACAATACCACAAATGGCTGAAATAATTAGAAGACTCATTATGGTCACTTTACGGCCCAGCGGATTAATTATCAGCCCCAGTATGATGTAGCCCACGGTATAAGATAAACCAAAAGTTATTGAGTCTATATAACTTTTAGTGTTTATAGTATCGTTACAGATCTGTAAAACATGAAAATAGTATTTTAGAAATGTTCAGCATTTTATTTTTTCTTTATAAGGTTACCTTTTCTGTTTCATTTTGATTTTGCTGATCCATAAAAGCATCAATTACTTGACATATAGTCATTTGATTTTCATCGGAATTGCTGCCTAAACGGTTTTGTATTTCTGGATACCACAGACCCATGCCGGAGTTGCTGCAAAATAATAAAAATATATCAGAAATTGTAAGAAAACAAGTAAGAGAGCTATATTCGGCTGTGCCGAATCTTATATACCCTTCACCAAATTATACTTCAAAATACAAATTTAAAATCTTCTTTAGGTAAACAAAATTTATTTTTTTTCCAAAAAAAAATTAAAATTTTTTTTTCTTTTTGTGAAAAAAAATTCAAATTAAAAAATATTTTTTCCGATTTTGACCCATTGTAGGTCCAACTTACTATGGTCTTATATACGTCGTTGCAATGAACTTTGAAATATATATCATTAGATATCCATATTGTCTATATTAATGACTTAGTAATCCAGATATAGGTCAACAGTATGTCAAAAATCGAGGTTGTCCTGGTTTTTTCCTCATATCTCAGCCATTTGTATACCGATTTTGCTGATTTTAAATAGTAAACTTCTCGAAAGCATGTCTGACAGAATTATTGAAGATTTGGATCCCGAAGATATCAGGGGTCTTCAGAAAATTGATTTCAACAGACAGACGGACTTAATCGACTCCGCTATCTTCAATAATCCAGATTATAGGGTCGGAAAATTATATTGTGGAAATTACAAACGGAATGACAAACTTATATATACCCTTCTCACTAAGGTGAAGGGTATAAAAAGGGGATATTTAAATTATAACTCCAAAGTTGAACATTTTATAACAATCATTGTGGAGAAGAATCAAAATCAGCCAAGAAATAATGTCTATAGACTTTTCCAATAACGACTTTTTGATCAGAATACTCTGGCAAATTATGATGAATAGATTAACGCTTGAACAACACTACCAAATTATCAAAATTTACTTTGAAAATCAGTCATCGATTCGCAAAACTTATGATGACTTCGTGATCTTTTTTTGTTTATTAATAAAGACAATTGTACAGACTACATTACAACCAGAAAAATGCAACTTTTGTTGAGGTTTACACGAATCTGACATGGTTTTTACAATTTTGCTCCATTTATATTTCGGAAACCTCATCATCGCTTTGAACAGATGAGGGAACATTGTGGTCAAATAGGCGTTAATACATTTGCTGTCCATACATTTTTAACATTGTGTTTTTATATTATAATTTATCTTATAATGTTGAAGTTATTTAGGTTTAATTTAATAGCATGAACCATTTTTTGAGAAATCGTAGAATTTTTAGCTGTCCATAAAGAGTATTTAATATAGCATCACCCACCATGGTTTAATTTCGGCTTAATGCTTCTACTGTATCCTTAATGGGGTTTAAAACCTCCACTAATATTTGGAACAAGCCATTCATCAAACAGATATGTTATATTTAAATATATTAAAGTATTTTTAATTAATTTTAAATTTCCCGTTTTTCCCGGGAAACAAATTTAAATTTCCCAAACCCTAGTTGTCTGATCGGGTATTCATAGTGCGAGAGATTGTAGAAGCCATAGGCATATCACATGGCTGAATGGTTTCAATTATGAATGATCACATGGATATGAGAAAGCTTTCCGCAAGATGTGACAACTTCGAAGGAGTGTTTTTCATTGTTCAACCGCAATATGGACGAGTTTTTGTCGTCGTTTTCAACTCAACACCAGTCAAAACAGGGTTCCTAGGGGTGAATTGCTCATAAAATGCCTATTTTGATGACATCGTCAAATCTTATTTTTTGGAAGGGACAAACAAATTAGAGAAACGTTGGATAAAGTAACGGACTTATTGACCCGCTCTCGTATTACAGCCTTTGTATTTATATCCCTAATTTGTAACTTCGATTTACATATTATGCTTTTCAGGAAAAACTGAAGTTTTGATAATAATTGAATTAAAAAATATTTGCATAATATTTGACCACAGTCGGGAAACTTTAACTTCAACTTGTTTAAAATGTTTCATAGGAATATAACAAGTTGTTAAGCGTTGAGCTTAACAACTTTACTGAACATAACTTTGCAATATTCGGACATTTAGATGGTCACAATGCATGAAAAAGGCAAAAGAATTAAAATTTTTCCTATATATCGTATACGATATATACTAATTTCAAATCGATATATCTCGATTCCTAGACCTGACCCAGCGAAACTCCGGAACACGTATAACTTTTTTTTACCGATCTAACATTTCCCATTGGGCAGAACCCCCGCCGATCGCTGACCCTACTATTTGTCGCATAGTGTAATTAAAAGATCTGGAGTTTCATTTAAAGTAGGCTTTTAAAAATTTTACAAAAATGTTGAAAAATAACTTACCAGAAAAACAGGCCACACATGATGGTACAACTTATTATAAAATTCAAAACGTGAGGTCTCTTAAACAGCGGAATCGTCTCATGCCACATTTGTTGTAATACTTTAGAACTAAAACAAAAGAAAAACATCAATAAATAGTTTTTTTTATAGAAAATTTTATTTAAATAAACTTACGCCGATTTCGAGGTATGCAATATCTTATCACCGGCCGGCAGCGATTCATCCAACAACTTGAAAACCTTAAAATCTTGTAAACATCTACCCGTATTATTTTTTGCAATCCAATTAACAGCCTCATAAGCCTCATCGTATTTACGCATAGACATTAAAATTTTAGGGCTATCGGGTAGAGTAATCATTATTAGAACGGCTATAAAACCAGGCAATATATTAAAGATGGTCAATAAACGCCAAGGGCGAAAAACAAATGATTCAGTTATCTCGAAAGACCAATCCATGGATAAAACCAGCCAAGCCACTGCAGGAACATATGTCATGGACACGCCCACAAACATGCTGGCATAATTAATTACCACTGGTCTATGGCGGGCAATGAAAAATTCCCCTAAATAGGCATAGGTAGTGGAAGAGGCACCGGCTATACTGTAAATTAAACAAATTATTATGATAATGATATTTTGTAGCATAATGATATTTTGCATTCTACTTACAATACTCCCACCACAAATCTGAGAAATACAAACACCCAAAAGTTTGCTATAAATATCGATATAAACGATACTATATTGCCCAGTAGAGTAGTGTACATTAATATGGGTTTCCGGCCATACGTATCGCATAGATAACCCCAAAAGTATGAAGAGCATAAAATACCTGCGTGTGAAATAAAATATCGCATATAAATCAAATTGTTTACAACATTAATGAGCGTAATTAAAAACTTAAGTCAACGTACTTCAACCAGCCAGTTAGCTCACACACGTGCTATTAAACTACTAAATATGTATTTATGTAGTAGATACTATGAATGAAAATATATATGTACAATATTGAGATAAACATACAAGTACCTACTTATAAATTTGTTTCTGCGTAAATAATTATGAGTTAAGTTGTTAGTTGAAGTACTTGTTTTCTTTTAAATAGACTTATTTATCAAGCTTCAGTGGCTGTATTAATTTTCTATACCAAAGATCAATATTTGTTTATAAATAACATTTCTAGTATTTCTAGTTCATTACAATATTTAGGGAATTCATTTTAAACTGAACATTATATATATTTTATTATTAAGAATTTGTGAATTTTAATGGTAACTCTCCCTAAAACTGTTAATTTTATTGCAAAGGCACGTTCAGAAACCTATTATGTTGATCGGCTATCATTAACCTATTTCACATGTCCTCAGAAGTTTGTTAGTGTCTTTACAAGAATATATAGATATGCTTTTTATACCCTTCACCATGAGTGGCAAGGGCATATATATATAAGTTTGTCATTCCGTTTGTAATTTCTATAATAATTTCGAAAAAAAAATTAAACAAAAATTTGAATTTTTTTTTAAATTTTCAAAAATTTTGTATTTTAAAGTATAATGTAGCTCTCTTATTTGTTTTAATTAAAAACAAAGTTGGGTGTTAATCTTATATAACCAACACCAATATAATAAAGTTCTGGTTCACCCGATTTGGTTCGTTTTATATATATAAACCTTTACATATAAATGAGGATTTGCACTGTGACATTTATCAAACATTTTCGTCTATGCAACATTTGCAAATTCAAACAAGTAAGAAAGTATGGTCGGTCAAGCCCGACCATATAATACCCTACACTAAGTAAAAGAGCAAAAACATTTTTCTTTTAAAATTTCAATAATATATATTTTTGAGTGATTTTCGGAAGTGGGCCTTATATGGGGGCTACGACCAATTATGGACCGATCACCATGAAATTAGGTCGTGTGATTTATATCTATATTAAAGTTAACTATGTTGAATTTTGTGTGTATACCAACATTTTTAAGCGATTTATGCACGTTAAAGTGATTTTCGGAAGCGGGTCTATATGGGAGCTATGACTAATTATGGACCGATCGTAACAAAATTTGGTGACATGAATTTTGTATATATAAAACTTATTTGGAGCGGAATTTGTGGAGATACATATATAAATTAAACATGTATGACCGATAAAGTCCAATTTCGGAAGGACATTTGTATGGGGGCTGTGTGAAATAATGGACCGATTTTAGCCAGTTTCAATAGGCTTTGTACTTGGGCAGAAAAAATAATATGTACCAAATTTGATCGAAATATCTTCAAAATTGCGCACAAGGTTTACATGGACAGCCAGCCAGCCGACCAGCTAGCCAGACGGACGGACGGACATCGTTTAATCGACTCAGAAAGTGATTCTAAGTCGATCGGTATACTTTAAGTTAGGTGTTAGACTAATATTTTTGGGCGTTACAAACATCCGCACAAACGCATTTACCATCCCCACTATGGTGGTGTAGGGTATAAAAATTCAATTTTCAACTCTTTATGGGCCGATTTTCATAAAATTAGGTGTGGCGATTGTCTAATTTAAAATTTGGAAGATTTTATTTTTGGAACTGGATGGAGGATATGGTCAAATATGAAACAATGTACACAAATATTGTTACGGCGATCTCCATATGAGGATTATTCATGTCGAATTTTGACAAAATTGATAACAAATTTCCAAACAAAATTTCATTTCGTGATTTCTTTTTACTTCGAACTTATTATTGATGAATTTTGTATGGGTACTTCTATTCTATAGCCATAGTACTATAGTGAAATTTTGATCCGATTCATACAATTTTCAACATTGAATGTTTTTTGTTATCATAGGAACAATATGTGCAGAATCTGCTGTATATTTAAAGCAAATAACAAAATATTTTTTGAAAAATATCAACTTTTTTAAGCTTGTCTCACATTTTGGTTACAACTCTGTTTCTAAAAGGTCTTCCAATAGGGTATTCCGAACTTTGACAGTTGATAGCGGCCATATTGTTGAAGCTACAACTGTCGAATTGTCTGTATTGTTGACATCAACTTTCCGTAGCAATTAAAAATTTACATACATGATTCTTCCGGCTCGGTTTCTATTTAAAATCGACAAAATCGGTCACTAAATAGCTGAGATATAAAGAAAAAACCTGGTAACCTTAATTTTTTGCCCTATTTTTGATCTATAGCTGGATTATTAAGTCATTAATATAGACAATATGGATATCCAATGATAGATATTTCAAAGTCCATTGCAATGATGTATAAGGCTTTAGTAAGTTGGATGGGTCAATGGGTCAAAATCTGGAAAAATATTTTTTAATCCGATTTTTTTTTTTACCCAAAAATTTTTTTGTCATAAATTTTTTTTCAATAAATGGAAAAAACCTTTTTTAATATAAATTAAAAAATAATTTTGGAAATAAAAAAAAAATTAAAAACAATTTTGAAAAAAAAAAATAATTTTGTTTACCTAAAAATATTTAAAAATTTTATTTATCGGCACAGCCGAATATAGCTCTCTTACTTGTTGATAAAATTTTTGCTACAATAACAAAACACAAGTAAAATGTATACTCAAAGTACACGCTTGTACGCACATACAATTTTCTGAAAATAAGCGAATTCACTTAATTGTGAATAAATTCGAAAAGAATCAATCGATTTTTATGATCGATATCTCATTTTATTCCAATTACATGGGGGCTTGTGATAAAATAATAATAATAATAATAAAATAATAAACTTGAAAATTTTCTGCCGTTTTCTATTTTTCATGATTTTTTTAAAACAAAAAATTTGCTATTTTCACATAAAAAATATATTTTTTGCTTCAATTTTTTATTATAACTCCGAAACTACTCAGCATTGAAACGCAATATATATGTGAAAATTTATGCATTGCACGGGGAAAATGTTTTCAAAATTCAATCAATCGAAAGAACATTAACTACTCAATTTTATGTATATCAAACAAAAAAGTAAAATTTTGTGAAAATGAGCGAATTCACTTAATTGTGAATAAATTCAAAAATAATTAATCGATCTTTATGATCGATATCTCATTTAGTTGCTATTATATTTGGGTTTGCGATAAATCAATAAACCTGAACCATTTCTGCCGATTTTTCATGAGTTTTTTAAAACAAAATAATTTGCTCAAAAATTTCCTATTTTCACATAAAAAATATAACTCCGAAACTATTGAGCCGATTAAAACGCAATATATAAACTGATTAAAGGTTATGTAAATTGGAACTTTTTTAAGTTTACTTCAATAATAATAGACTAACCCTTTTAGAGGTATCATTAATTATGTGGAGAAATATCTGCAAAAATTCGCAATTTTAGAAAAAAAAATGTATCCAAGAATTAAAAAATTTTACAATTTTTATACTTAGGTAACCATGATGCATCAAATCTATATAGTGTTTAGTGAATCCTTTTTTGCTGTTGACCTGTGTTATTATTAGTCATGAAGTTACAGACCGTGTTTTTACAGTTTTAAAACACACATGAATTGAATCTTCAATTCCAATCTATTACAAATAGACTTAAATAATTTTTTTCAATTCATTTTGTAAATGATTAATAACAAAACAAATTAAATTTGTATTAGATTTGAGTTAACAAAAATTTAATCATTCCAAGGTTGATTAAATTCTGTTGCGCACTATCCATTGATCTATCATAATTATACATCAATCTTATCTTGCCCACATGTTAAAACAAATTGATGCAAAACTCACAGCTCGCAGTTACTTATCATTCCATTCTTTTGACGTTTATGCAAATAATTAAAGAAAACAAAACTTTGACTAAAACTAATAAACATAAAGCATTATAAACATTACCAACAGCTTTTATGACAAAATAATTCAGATATTTGTTTTCTTTAAGAATACTCTCGTGACATGATAAATCAAAGCCCCAAAGTTATTCACAACAAAAAAAAACTAGACGTTCGTGTGATATGATATAAACCCTCAATAAAGTAATTATTTTTGGGACTCTGAGTCTTATTATGTTGTAAAAGTTTTTAGAGAAAATAAAAGAGCTATTAAAACACTTTTCAAATTAAAAAAAAATTAGAGCATCATTACTTGCTTATCAGCAAATGTCAATGTCAGGGAGAACAAGTATTGACATCTTTTAACTTGTTCTGTTCTAATTGAATATTTTAAAAAGTTGACTTCTCAATGTACTGCAATATTGGCCTAGAAAACAATTTACAAAATACTGATAAAATTGTTGGGGGATTTTTATCTGCTGCTCTCAATACATTTATCAATCAATGTAATTTTAAAATTATTAGCGATTTTTTCAATATGGAAAAAAATATTGTATTTAATGGATTTTCGGTACTTTTTGGTGATTTTTTTTTAAATAAATTTTAATTTATTGAGGTTTTACAGCAAGCAAAGAAAAATCAAATGCGCAAAAAAAGTTGATTGAAAAAATTTACCCAACAAAATTTACCTTTCACATAAATAGAAAAAATAGTACATGTAAAATAAATACTCTTTGGGGATATATTTTTAGTGACCTAGATTTTATGTAAATGACAGATGTGAAACATCATTTAGTATCTAACAAAGTATCTTTGACAACAGTACGTAACTGTTATATTCGGCTGTGCCAAATCTTATATACCCTTCACCAAATTATACAAATTTTAAATATTTTTAAGTAAACAAAATTTATTTTTTTTCAGTTGTTTTTTTAATTTATTGGAAAAACATTTTTTTCGAATTATTTAAAATTTTTTTTAAATTGTAAAAAATGTTTGTTTTTTTATTTTTTTGGTGAAAAAAATCGGATTAAAAAATATTTTTTTCCGATTTTGAAACATTGTAGGTCCAACTTTTTATGGTCTTATATACGTCGTTGCAAAGGTCTATCATTAGATATCCACATTGTCTATATTAATGACTTAGTAATCCAGATATAGGTCAAAAATCGAGGTTGTCCTGGTTTTTTTCTCATATCTCAGCCATTTGTGGACCGATTTTGCTGATTTTAAATAGGAAACTTCTCGAAAACATGTCTGACAGAATTATTGAAGATTTGGATCCCGAAGATATCTGGGGTCTTCAGAAAATTGATTTCAACAGACAGACGACATGGCTTAATCGACTCCGCTATCTATAAGGATCCAGAATATATATACTTTATAGGGTCGGAAAATTATATTGTGGAAATTACAAACGGAATGACAAACTTATATAGAAGGGTATAAAAACAAGTAAGACTGTTATATTGATCATGAGTGGTGACTAGGGACAAATGTTGTCCGATCGCCATACTTTTTAGTAAAATTTCAGAGTAATTTGAACTAATTTTTGCAAAATTTTATCAGGAAATCACAACCAATATTATCCATTTTCCTAAACCTAAATCTTTCTACCTACTTTTGTGAGGATAGGTCCATAATTAACCCTAAGCTAAATTCTCAGCTGAGTTGAATGTTTAAATTACAATTGAAAAGTGACATCACACCTGTAATTTATCAGTTTTGCCATAATTTTACACCTTTAGAAGAACGTCTACAAAAGAGGTTATGAATAGATTGCTTGCACATGTAACATTTGTTCAACTCAGATTGTTCTTTGCAGTGCACAGGGGGGCAGAATAACATTTTTTTGGAAATAAATTTGGTATTTCTAAACATCTAGTACGATCGCGATAAAATTTAACAAAGAGTATTCGAGTTTAAGTTATTAAAATGGGCCCTACAAATGGAACATTCGACATGTAAAATTTTTAAACACTTGCCATTATTTTGTTTCCCATACGATTTCTAAAATATTTATATAGGTCTTGACATGCTTATGTGTGCAAATTATCTCTTATCATTATCTCTTATCATAATATATGGCGTTCTTTTAGACCTAATGGACTCGATTTTTTTGTTAGTTAAACAACTAAATTACACTAAAGATTTCAGAGCAATATCAATTATGGATCCAAAAATGTTTAATTTAAAAATAGTAATTTTTGATGTTTATTTGGGGGAAAGGGTGAGGTGACTTGTGAACATATAACAATTTTATGTTTCTCTGTAAGTTATCTTACGGAGAAGATTTTGGTACAAAATACATGTCTTATTTTTTCGAATATGTCTCCCCTATGCCCTTCAGAATTTGACCTATTTTTTTTATCAAAATTTAAATTTTTGATCACTTGTTCTAAAATACCAAAGCTGTGATCAGAAAACGGAAAATAGCTTTGGAAACCTTGATCCCAGTCCCGAAGGAAATGTGGACCGTATGGGCAAAATTGTAAAAATACCATTTTTTGGATATTCACTCCAATTTTTAGGAATTGCGCGATTCCCTTTGGCCTTTTGACAAGTTTTTTTACACTTTGTTATTTAGAAGGACAAACTAAAAAACGTTGAAAATTTCATTAAGATTTGTTAATAAATAAAGAATATATTATTTATTGAGTTTCTAAATCTTAAAATTGTATCAAAATAATAGGATTGCAAATATTAGGAACATTTTGATCCAAATTTATTCCGAACTATTTTTGTTTGTTTAGTAGGTTAATTTTTGGTCTTACAAAAAAATTTCAAGTCATATCTCAATTATATTCAAAAATATTCCACTTTAAACTCCGTTCTTCAATAAAATAGCACTAAAATACAATTTTAATCGACTGGTGGGATTATCATGGTATACTCTATACACCTTGTTATTTCTTTTGTTGATTATTTGTACTATTTATAAGACTTTGCTGTTATAAATGATATAATATTTTAACAATTGTTTTTAATACTATGTCAATATGAATATCAAACAAGTTAGAGGGTTTTAATCGTCGAATCTTTTATACCCTTCACCAAAAAGGTAGATCAACTTGTAACATGAAACAAAATATTCCATTTGGAAGTATTGAAAAATTTCCTTACTTTTTCCATTCCCGGGAAATATTAATAAATCGGTTCATTCCCGGAAATAGTATTTTTTTTTAAACTAAATTAAATATTTTTTTAAATTTAATTTTATTTAAATTTTGTTAAGAGTTCCTAAGTTAAATCTGGAAAAGGCGTAATTCGTTTCGATAAAGAACTTTTTCAAATCAGAATGCATAGTGTGCCCCGATAAATTAGACCATAGTGTGCTAGACTATCAATCAGATGGTTGCGGATTCGATTCCAGCCAGCTACTCTGGGTGTATCTGCACACAAGCAAAACGCATCACAGAATTATACATAGAGACACTCCACTCTGTCAAAAAAATACAACAAATAATATGTTTGATACAACCCGTATTTTGTTATTGCAAGAGTTAGGTTCTAAAACAAATATTCCCGATTAGGAACTCTAGTCCCACAACATGTGAAAATATAAAAAAATATCTCTTTAATTTACTTACCAATAAATGCCGCTGCACTCATTATCGCCTTATCCATGGAAGAAGAGTCGAAATCACATTGTGAGGCGATCGTTATGATACTCATACCCATGGTCTCGTTAATGACCATCATCAAGAGAAGACCACAAGTTAACAGCATAATCCATTGTGTCTTACCGAAACCAATTATTTCTAACACATCTTCATAAACAAATTTTTTGTCAGATTCCAAACAAACATTGCCATTACTTTCAGTGGAAAGACGTGCAGGCACGTTTTGTTTGTTAGGAGGGGGCACTTGAGATTCGTTAGCACTAAGATCTTTATTTACATAGGACATTTTTAAGAGTTATTATTTTTTTCTTTATTCTATTTATGTATTTAAAAATAACTGATCTAGGTTAATATGTATACAATTATTTTCATTTGCAAATTGTTACTTTTTTATTTAATTTTAAGATTTTAAGATTTATTTACTTCGTTTCGTGTTTTAAACCAACTTTGCCAACTTGCGGCACATTTCAAACTGATCAAGCGTTTGATTTTAATGTTAAATGAAAGCATCTATATCTACTGCTGCCTACAACAGTTTCAGTGCGTCAACAACTTCTTTAATCGTTATAACGATTATCATTTTCATTGCAAACTTTCAAGTGTTTGTTTCGCTTGTTTTAGCAGCACATTGTGTGAATTACCAATTTTATCAACCACTACTCGAGTTATAAAGATAAAATTGAAATGAAAATATTTTCTTTTAATCATCAACTTGCAACTGTCATTTAAAATCAAATATTATATACATATATTTTAGAATATTTTCTTTTTTATCGGGGGTTTGTTGACTTGTTAAATATGTAGACGATAAAAGTAAATATGGAATTGGGAACAAATTAAAAATTATTTATTGAGGAAGATGTTGATTTAAATGAAATGTAGCAGCTTCAGTTTTTATTATATTTATTTGCATGCGTAATTGCAAATTTTATTAAATAATTTAGATATTATGTATTTGTCTTAAGTTTTAGTGTGTTATTTTGATCATAAACAATAATTATTTACTTGTTTTAGTTGCATTATAATTACCGGGCAATAAAGTTGCAGTTGAGAGCTATGAAAAAGCATGACATTACTTAATGTTTTCATGTTCTAACACTTTATATGAAATGGTCCTGTTATTAAATGGATTTGTATCCGATTATAGTCATAGTACCTTCTTTACCTTCGGCCGTCTTACAAATGCTCTCCCATCATTGCCTCTTAGATTGTATTTGGATTCATCAGAAAAGCGAACAGTATTCAATTCCTGTCTCGATCAGTTTAATTTTTTTTAGAAATAAGAGGTTTTCTTTGCCCTTTAGTTCGAGAACTAATTTCCAATTTTAAATTTAACCTCCCGGGAAGTATTTTATGGGAATTTCTTAAACTCTCTTGCTATAGCAACAGATCGTAATTATCCTTTTAAAGACAAACGCATTTTAACCTTAAACATAGGTGCTAAATATCTCTGCACCTCTGTTCAAAATAACTTCCATGCATCTCACTTAATTGTCACTTTGTTGTCATGATGCCTCCTCTTGTAACCTACTTTTGCAAATGTCAATATCATAACGGATGTTTTTGTTAGTGTGTTCATAAAAATCGTTATTTTAGTTTTAATAAATGTTATTTACGATTGCAAGAGTACGGCGGAGTAAGAGTATTTGTGCCGTTTTAAGATCACTAAAATTACCCTGTGTAACAAAATAATTTAAAAACAAGTAAGATTAGCTATATTCGGCTGTGCCGAATCTTATATACCCTTCACCAAATTATACTTCAAAATAAAAAATTTTTAAATTTCAAAATTTTTTTTTTTTATTTTAATTTTTTTTTTTTAAATTTTTAAATTTTAATTTTTTAAAAAAAAAAATCCGGTTAAAAAATATTTTTCCGATTTTGACCTATTGTAGGTCCAACTTACTATGGTCTTATATACGTCGTTTCAAAGGTCTTTGAAATATCTATCATTAGATATCCATATTGTCTATATTAATGACTTAGTAATCCAGATATAGGTCAAAAATCGAAGTTGTCCTGGTTTTTTTTCCTCATATCTCAGCCATTTGTGAACCGATTTTGCTGATTTTAAATAGCAAACTTCTCGAAAGATGTCCGACAGAATTATTGAAGATTTAGATCCCGAAGATATCAGGGGTCTTCAGAAAATTGATTTCAACAGACACACAGACGGACATGGCTTAATCGACTCCGCTATCTAATGATCCAGAATATATATACTTTATAGGGTCGGGAAATTATATTGTGCAAATTACAAACTTATATATACCTTTCTCACGAAGGATAAGAGCGTCATATTCGGCTGGTCCGAATATTGTTTAGCCACCATCAATATGTGGGTATACATACATATTTCACTGATTTAGGGTTTCAATTATGGACCGAAAGATTTAGGTCTATATAAAACTTCTTTATGTCCAATTTCATCACGAAACTAATTATTATAAGACAATGTTTAATGTTCAAGTCATTTTCTGAGGAGGACCTTGTATAGGGTCTAGGGACAAATGTTGCCCGATTTTGAATGTTATGGTGGTTCATTTAATAACATAAAATATGCTATGACTGCAATCGGACACAGATCCATTTTAAACGATGTTATGTATCCATACGCCGAGAATAATATGCCCCTAGTTTACAGATTCCAGCACAACAATGACAACAATTAAATGATGCACGTGTATTGAAAACTTATGGGAAAAACTTAATGTACTGTTTTTCTATAGTGAACGAGAGATTTGAGTGGACGTTTTACATGTACATACATATTTGGTTTTTGTTACCATAACAAAACACATGTTAAATTTCCACTCAAAGTACTCGTTTGCTATAGAAAAACAGCACATAAGTTTCCATACTTTTTTAGTTTGCTTTAAATTTTTTTTAAATTGTGATCTATTATTTTTAGAATATTTGGAATTAGTTACATTGTATTGTCATCCACAGTATATTAGGGAGTGTATGTTGTGTATGTTCCCACCTAAAATAAAAGTTTAATTCATTCTAAGATACCGTTTCTGAAAATGTTTGTCCTGGGTTCAGTATTTGGTGAGCAGACATTTTCAAAAAATCTTGAAGAAAACCCGTAAATACCTAGATTATGGTATAGTCAAGACAGTAAGATTTAATTTTATGTCAAATACGACACAAATTCGAAGTTCATTTCTGGTTTGCGCATAAACAATTTTTTTTTTTCAAATCAGCCGAGCTGATCTTGTCCACACTCTACACTACGTGACTGGGCGAGGTTATGTATTTCCCTGTAGCACAGTGTTACTAATGCAAGTAATACAATTTTAACTGCTGTTGCCTGCTAATTTAAATTTTAATAAAACTAAGAAAAACGGAAAGTTTCATTTGTTTACCTTTACAACAATTAAATTATATGTATAATAAAAAAATTTAAAAATAAATATTCATATTACAAAATAAATAAACAGCGCTGTTATTTCTTCATTCTTTATAACAAACAACAAAAAAATCCCATTGTAAAAACAAATGAAAAAATAAAATCAATTGAAATTATGTAGGATTTTAATTATAATGATATTATTGCGTATTTTATTTATTTTAAATCAAATTATGTTAATTTGAAAATTAACATAAATAACCGTTAAAATAAATCACTTCGCATGAAATTTCTTTATTAAAACTTGCTCTAAGTTAAAGTGATCTCAGTGAACATTAAGTAGTAAATGATCACTGTTCAGAGGTTATCATACAGGGTTAGATCTGTTCTAACTTTCACCATATTCTCATATTTTAGGCGGTGTAAGTAATTACAATATTATGTGTTATGAAAATGTGCTTAAAAATGTATAACCGGTTATGGCCAATTGGCTAGGTTGTTGAAAATAAATAAAAAAAAACAACTTAGGCCGGGTACCTATTTAATTTTAAACACAGTTAACTCATATTCAAAATTAAATTGAATTTTATAGATATACCGTTATTTCGAAAATGGAGAAGGTTGCACTACATACCTATATTCGGGTAACTCAAAAATGGTTTAGCTTCTTGAATAAACAAAAACCGAAATTTTTTGAAAAATATCCTGATTTTGTGCAATCAAAATAATGGCACAGCGTAGGAAATTGTAGAAAAAATATGTATAGAATATTGTGTTTACGTTTTAAAAGATATTCATAAAATTATATTTGATCAAAAGTGGTGTAAACCACAATTTTTTTGGTTGCTGTTCTGGTGTTACATAAAGTCCTTACATTACCAATATACTAAATACAAAATTGGGGTAAGCAACCTTTTCGTATTCAAAAACAGATGGAGCTGAACAAATATTTTAGCTGAAAGCAGAATATAACAATGTAATGTAGTAACAGTGGTGTAAGTTGAATATACGACTAAATAAATATTTTAGGGTTACACCACTTCAGCACTGATAGCCTCAGTTATAATTTTATGGGTATTTTTTTAAAACGGAAACACAATAGTCTATATTTTTTTCTACAATTTCTTACGATGGTGCCATTATTTTGATTGCACAAAATCAGGATATTTTTCAAAAATACCGTTATAATTGATTGAAATTTGAACTGGTCTAGACAGAAATGTAATACTGTTCTATATTCAGATGAATCCATACACCATTTAAGAGCAAGTGATGGCAGAGACTCCCAAAGGAAAATTGTAATCGAAAAATACTGCCTTAAAAGTATACCAAGTAAGCTATATCAGTTGCGGTTGTAAGGGAATATCAAAATATTTTAAAAGAGACGATTGAATCTGAATTACAATTAAACCATGGTTTAATACATCGTCGCTGTAAAGCTGTAATAAAAACATTTGAATATCCCGCAAAATATTTAGAACTACTTACTTTTTACATTCTTTATAAAAAACCTGAACTTCTCAATTAATTAACAACAACTTTGTTTTTCTTTCATAATTTTTTTATTTTGACTATCATTTCATTATTATCAACAAAAAAGCAACTTAAACAAGTTTAATATTCTCCACTTCCTTGATTAAATCCATGTGTTTAAAATCATCAGGTTTTTTGGTGAATGTTTCCAAAAGTTTTAGTTTGTCTTCATCGTGTATGCAATAAAACATCTGCAATTCATTCACCAAACATTGAGCCTCCTGGGCGGTCAATACTTTAGTGTCATATTCGCCACGCATTAGGACTATACCTTTATCACGCATTTCAGTGTAATGGACTATGGTCAAACATTCAGGAGCATTTTCCGCATGGACCTAAAATATATTTTATGTTACAAATTGTTTAAAATTTAATTAGTCTCTCAATCACATACCTGATATGCCAGCAAAGGTGTAAAGTGTACTGTATTGCTGGCGAATTGCAGCAGAATGAACTCAAAGCCTTCACTTCGTGGCAAAGGCAGTATGAAAATGGGATGATTTTTGGCTTTTTCCATTAAATTATTAAACTGTTCTACAGTCAAAGTGGCAGCCAAAACATCTTTGGTTTTGTGGTATTCAACCCATATTTTGGAGATTTCTTCTGCTGTTTTGTCTTCAATCAATTCTATTTTCATGATATCACTCAACTTCTTATAGGGAATTTCAGCTTCAACTTGTTCCTTAGGTGCCTTGGGGTTCAACAACTCGGAGTAGGACCTTTTTAAGGGAAATTATTTTTAATAAAAGTAATTGTTTATAATTAATTAAAAATAACTTACCTAGCTTGTGACTTGCCTTCCTTTATAGGGTTTGCTACCTTATCTACCCTTTCGAGAAATTCTTCAGGTGATGTCTGTTGTAATTTAGCTATTTTATCGGCATATTTATCAAAGTAGGGATTTTTCTCCTTTATCTTTTCCAAAGCTTCTTGCGCACGTCTTTGAGCTGACATTGTTATGTTTCTGATAATTGTTTTATTTACGCTCAATAATCTTAGCGAATTTCTAGCACAAGCCATTCCCTCACAGAAAAAAAAAACGGTCCAAGTTTTGTCCAAGAAGTTATATTTTTTTGGTTCGTTTTATGTAAATGTCAAATTACACAACACATGCAATTCTGATTGGACTCTCAAATTGATCAGCTGTCTAATGTTTACTGTGACAAAATATGGCCGAGACTACACCGCGTAGACAGTGGTATGACAAATATAAAACAAGAATAAATTAAAAAATGATATATCCGCATTAATAAATTTTTACATTACAATATCGATATGTCATAAATGCGTTATTGTGGTTATTTTATGCAACTTTTATGATTGTATATTATATTAAAAATTATTCTAGAGTTTATAAAATTGTTTTCCTTAAAGAAAGACAGAACGAAAGAGTAAAGTCTGAATGAAATTACAAAGGGCTAAAAATATAACAGCATTAAAATATTTGTTATTTTTTCCAATGAAATAAGAAACAGAAAATCACAGTTATTTTATTATGGAAAAATATATAAATAAATACAAGATAATATTTAGATTCTAATAAACGTCTCTAAATTTGTTACAGAAGAATCATTTTAAAAACAAAGCCATAAGCGACGCAAATTTTCTTTTTATTAGCAATTTCAAAAAGAGCATATTTAATTAAAGTATACATATTTGAACAAATTATTTAGCAATATGCTTATTTTGCAAATTTTAAAATATTTTTGCCTATATCTCCGAAAGTACGGGATTACCAATAACTTTCTATACACCCATTTGGAGGTATAAAATAAAAATAATATTCTAACGATATATGAACTGAATTTGGTTCAAATCCTGGAAAACCGATTTTTTGGCCCGAAATTTGTTTATATCTAAAAATATATATATAAATATTATTTCAGTTTATGAATATTAATAGCCAAGCCACCAAACCTTAATTTGAGGTAATACATGTATGTGTAAAAGTTTAATCAAAATTAATATTTACAAAATTTAGAAGTACATTTCGCTCTTTAATGACTTCGCTTAGAAAAGATTTCCTTTTGTCGTTCGCAAGGGTTTTATAATCTATGGTATATCAAACTGGAATTCGGCCGGGCGCAATATGTTTCTGCGGGGAAGGTTTTTCTATTCTATATCGAACACCAGTTTCGCTTAGTAAAGATTTCCAGCATAACACATCTTCGCTTAGCATACAAATATTTTGTATGCATACAAATTTCAATATTTCTCTAATATATAGGGATCTGTATCACCAACATGGTCATATTATAACATAAATTAAAACTTAATCTCTTGTATTTTATATATTGTGATAGATAGTAAGTATCTAGTTACTTATATGGATGTTTTTAAAATAATATCGGATTTGGCCAAAAGTCGGTTTCCAATATATCCCAAGAATATTGTAATCATTGAAGCCCCGCCCAATTGAAAATAGAATTAACCTACAAACGATTTTTATTTGAATTTTTATTTGAAAAATGTCACTAAAACCGACTAAGCCATTTGATTTATTTTTATAATGAACTAAGACCATTCAAACATCTTTCCAAAATTTAAAATTTAAGCAATATATTCAATTAAATGAAATTTTATTTATATTCATTTAATAATAATTACTTTTTTCTGCATTATGGGCGTTGTATAATTTAACTTTAATTTGTCTGCCCACTGTAGTTAAAATACAACCCTACAATGTTGTTTGTCCCAAAAACGGCTGTCAATACCTGGAGGCATTGCCAACATAAACGATTTTCCGGCAATAAGTCATCATTATTTCTTCTTTTATGGTCACACACGAGATCTCTAATATTTAAGTGATTTTTTGGAAAAAAACATTTGTTACAATTTTCGCAAATTTCATTGAAAGTAGTGTATTTATTAACAAATAAACAATGTCATCCGGTGAAGGAACCAATAAACCAGAACAAATCAATTTAGCCAACTTAAGTTTGGAACAATTGGTACAAATTAAACAAGAATTTGAGCAGGCAAGTCTAAGGCAAAAATATAATTTTTGGTAAATGAATAAAAAAAATTAATGAATTAAAATTTTTATGAATTTTATAGGAAATCAGTGGTATTCAAGAGTCTTTACAAACCTTGTATAATTGTAAAGCTAAATATGCTAGTTCCAAGGAAGCTTTAGAATCATTTCAACCCGATTGGGATAATCGTCAAATTCTTGTACCCTTAACCAGCAGTATGTATGTGCCCGGTCGCATTAAGGATTTGGACAATTTCGTAATTGATGTTGGTACTGGCTACTATGTGGAGAAGGTAATAAATCGCTATATGTATATTTAAGAATTTTAAGCATTCATTAAACTTTTTCGTTATATCTGATACGTACCGTGTCGGATGAATAATCGGGGTTGTCATAGAATCCAATCAATGTCAGGTTCGGTTTTGAAACGACAGAAAAAGTACATTGGTCTCGTGAAATCGAAAGTTATCGGTTTTTATTCGATCTAGAATTAAATTCTTATTAATTTAAAAAAAAATTTCTTCGAACATTTCGAACCGCAAAATTAAAATTTTAAAATCGTATTTATTCAAAATAGATTTTGTAATATTCCAACAAAATTTCCAGATTCCAAACAAGTCTTCTTTTCGATAGAAAATTTTATTTTAATGATTTTTAGATTTGGCAGATTTTCAAAAATCTTTCCAATAGAAAAGTTCAATGTTTTCTAAGAACACTGCGGATTTTCTATTGGTTTTTTTTTTGTTTGATCCCAAAAATATATTTATACGATTTTTTTCGATTCTGGTTATCAACAATATTTTCTCATACATTTTAATAAAATTTTATAAATAAAATATTTTTTTATAGAAAACATTTTGCTTAAGCAATTCTTCAGAAATTAAATTATTATTACGTATCTAGAAATATTATTTCATTTTTATAATAAATTTTACATTTCACTTTACTTTTAGAATCTTGAAGCATCGAAAGATTATTTCAAACGTCGTGTAGAATACGTCCAAGAACAAATTGAAAAAATCGAAAAGATTCAAATTCAAAAGAGTCGTTTCTTGAATGCTGTGATAGGAGTTACTGAAATGAAACAAATGGCCGCCGTTAAACAAATGCAACAGCAACAACAAACAGCTTAAATGTAATACACAAATTAAAACAACAAAAACACTGGACTCTCTTTTTCATTCACCTAACAAAACAACATGTTCAATAAATCACTTTTAAAGAGTTTTTGTCGAAAAATATAATACAAAATAAAACACTTGAGAAAAAACCTAAAATTAATCGAGTTTATTAATTATAAATTTATTCGTTTAATTTTCTACTAATAACAATTAACCACAACAAATTATTTAAACTTAAATTTGATTTTAATTTATTTTTTTAATTGCTACCCATGTTTATTAATCTTTAAGTTTTTCTATTGTTTCATTTAAAACTTTAATCTTTTGTTCGTAGATTTCTTTCAATTCTCTATGAATTTTCGTTTGTAAATCATGTTCAACTTTTAGTTTGTCAAACACACTCTTCGATATGGCCAATTTCTTTTCGGTAATGGTACACTTATCCTTTTCCGCCTTGATCCACAGATGAGATTTGTCCAATCTGGTTTGCATGTGTTCACATTCCGCAGTTTTTAAATTCAACATGTCTTTGGTTACTTGTACAACATCTTTCATGGCCTCAACTTGTTCCTTTAATGTAGCAATTTGTTGTTCTTGTTGTTTATTGACTTTAGTCTTTTCGAAGAGTAAAGTTTTGGCTTTCAACAATAATTCCTCTTGATCTTGTTTAGTTTTGGGGGCATCTACACCACCCAACATAACCGACTGTTTAAGCGATTGCTCCAGCTGATTAACTTTCTTTTTGAGTTTCTCATTTTCACCCAAAGATTCCTGGAAAATTACAAATGTTAAAATTTACATTTTACTTTTGTAACAATTTATATTTATCCAAAAAAAAATGAAAACTAACCTCCAAATCTTTACGCAAAGCTCCTATACGTTTACGCGATTCTTCTACCAATTGTTGTTTCTCACTTTCCAATGTGAATACCATATCTAATAATTCATTATTATTATTTTGATTTCCTGATGGATTTTCCACAATTTCTTGTGCTTCATTATTGTTAATGTCTCCCACAATTTCACCGTTATTTTCAGCCATATTTTAACACGATTTTTTAACGTTTTTTCAACAATTTGTTTTACAGAAATGTGCTCTTTTACTACTAAATTATATTTTAGTAATCCGTTTCTTTCGATTTTCTTTTTTTCTAAAATCGTGTGTATTGAATGAAGAATTTTTCCTTTTGACTTTCTTCACGTAGTTTCGGTTGCATGTTCTATTTTTAGGCGCATTTTATGTGTATATTTTGTGAAAATTCATTTTCATTCGTACTTCTTTATGTGTTTTCATCACAATATTTTTGGGTTTCAGGTGGAGGGGAGGGTGGGGCTATAAATTTTATTAAAACAATTTATAAACATAAATGTTTTCGAATTTTGTTTTGATTGGATTTTTGGAGGAAAATGTATTAATGAGAGAGAAAGAAGATGCATTAGAAAAAGTTCAAAATTATTTATATTTTACATACTCTCTAAAATAATATCAACTAAAATGAGATATAAAGATATTTTTGTGTAATTTTAAATATTTTTCTTCTTACATGCCTTATTAACGCGGTTTAATTTTATAAAGCGTTACGGTAATTTTTATAAATTATATTTGTTTCAGTAATACCTATATGGAACTACGTATAAACGTTATCCGATTGAATTAAATTCAATTCCAAGTTTCATCGAATGATCTTCACAATAACTACCCATAATTTGATTACAAACAAGGTTTACAGAAAGGACCATAATACTATTGACTATATAGTGACTTTTATACATCTTTAAATAATTTATCAGATATCTTTCAATCGAAGAATTTTGTCTGTATTCTAGAAAAGCTTTTAAATTTCAATAGTATAGTATTTGTCCGATCTTGCTGCGCTCAATATTTTAGTCAAAATTCAAAATATCGGAAAAAATTAAAATTAATTAAAATTAAAATATTCATCATTATCGTGGTTGGCGTGAACGTCATACGACTGCGACAGTTTCGTACTAGATTAAAGAAACAGTTTGCATTTTATCTTTAATCTAGTACAAAACAGTCGTAGGTGTAAGACGTTTTCGCCAAATACGATAAGGGTGAATATTCCGTTTGAATAGTTTTTATTTCTCCCGAATTTTTTCCGATATTTTGAATTTTGACTAAAATATTGAGCGCTACAAGATCGGACAAATTTTATACTATACTATTGAAATTTAAAAGCTTTTCTGGAATACAGACAAAATTCTTCGATTGAAAGATATCTGATATCACTTTTGAATTCGCATTCACGAAACCATAACCCGTCAAGTTTGAATTTTAAATTTGTATAGCATTTCCTATATTATCAACTAATTTTGTTTCTATAACACTTAATATTTAATAAATTATTACAAAACCGAAACCTATCAGTTTAGAAATTCTTCTAAACTCTAGGTCGATTATTATAGAAAATTCAAAAACGTACCCATGAGAATAAAGAAAAATTACCAAAAAGTATGCCCTTGAATATTCACTCACCTTGAATATTCACGCCTAATTTCATATTTATATGTCCATTTCATGTCTTTAGGTTCATTGGTGAAGTTATTACTAAAAGTACCATTCGAATAAAGAAAATGTACCAAAAAGTATTCCCCTAGAATTCTCACTCATTTAGGACCATATATGTTTAATTTCATATTTTTAAGTCCATTATTACAGAAAATTCAAAAAGTACCATTAGAATATAGAAAAAGTACCAAAAAGCAGCCACTTGTGCATTTCCACTCAATCGGGTCCATATAAGCTTTATTTTATGTTTCTAGGTTCATTGGTGAAGAAATTACAAAAAGTACCATTCGAATAAAGAAAAAGTACCAAAAAGACTCCCTCTAGAATTCTCACTAACTAAGGAACATATACGCTTAATTTCATCTTTCTATATCCATTATTACAGAAAATTCTAAAAGTACCAAAAAGCAGGCACTTGTGGATTCCCACTTACTCGTGTCCATATAAGCTTTATTTCATGTTTCTAGGTTCATTGGTGAAGCAATTACTAAAAGTACCATTCGAATAAAGAAAAAGTACCAAAAAGTCTCCACCTAGAATTTTCACTGACTTAGGACCATGTATGCTTAATTCCATGTTTCTAAGTCTGTTGTTATAGAAAATTAAAAAAATTACCATTATAATAATAAAAAAGAACCTATAGTTCAGTTCTTAAATTTTGGTGCCTAAATATTATAAAAATTTTTGTATAAATCCAGGAACCAATGTTAAACAAATTATCAAAATTGACTTAATAATTTCAAATAAAATGTATTTTCCCTTTTTTATCCCCATTGCGGTGGTAAAATTTTATTCAAATAAATTTCTGTATCGTGGTGGGAGCTCATAATAAAATATTCGTATGTCTATATCAAATTATCGAAAAACATATTTTATGAAAAAGTAAACATAATTTTTATCCCTTAAGGGTTCGAATTTCGGATATAAAATTTGTTTTATGTTTATTGGTTTAAAAGATACATAGGGTGCCAAAAAAGTAGCAAAATACAGTTTTTACCCGTTTTATCCCGTAAACGGTTTGAATTTCGAAAAAGTACGAAACACCTGTCGGCTTATTTTTTAATTGGAGTAACATGCAATTTTAGTTTTTTTGTATCTTTATTAGTTTTGAAGATATAAGGTTACCGAATTTACCCATTTTTTACCCCCTAAACGTTCCAATTTCCAAAAATCCCTTCTTATCGGATCGTTTTGGGAACCCACAGTTAAAATTTCATGATTCTAGCTTCAGTCGTTTGGGCTGTGCGATGATGAATCAGTCAGTCATTCAGTAACGTTACTCTTTTATATATATAGATGTGCAGAAATAATACTGTAACAAGAAAACTAATAAAAATTCCCGAAATTTTTGATTCATAACCAACTCGGGTTGTTTATAAACCCAAAATAAAAATGTAAAACAGTTCAAAAACAACCAATTTATTTTTCTGAACAAAAATTACAAACCAATCAAAGGAACAATTATGCCAAACAAACGGAGCTTCTAATTAATTATTTGAACTTAATTCACTAAAATCTTAATTCAGAATTAAAAAATATCAGCCACACATTCCATAATGACATCTAATTATCTAGCTTCATTTAGAAGCTTTTATTTAAATGAAATTCATTCGTCGTTGTATTAATTCATAATGGAATTAATCCATAACAGAATTCATTCAAACTCAGAATGATTAAATTTTTGTTAATTCAAATCTAAATTTGAATTCATTCAGTTTTGTTTTTAATCATTTACAAAATTAATTGAAAAAAAGTTGATTGAATTTTTGATTGAAAATGTTTGCAATAATTTGAACTGAAGAAATATTGAATCATTCAATACATTTTTAAAGCTATTTTGTAAAGTCAATTGTCAATATGGAATTAATGCCATGAATAACGAATTCCCAATGAAATGAATTCAATACATTTGAATTACAAAGTATTTAAGCATATGAATTTAATACCAGAATGCTTGAGATAAAATTGATTTTGATTTCGAAAATGAAATTAACGTTCGAGAATACATGATTATTTAGTTTAATTAATCAAATAAAACCAAATTTTGTATGTTTTAAAAAAGCGTGTTTTATTTTAAGTTGTTCTTTTATTTATCAAAAAAGTCCTTATTATCAACTTGTAGCTTGTAAACACAAGGAAGGATTTTTCATGTATTTTTTTTTTTATTATTTAAGAAGGATGTGAGTAATACAATTTGTAGAGATTTATAATTAAATTAAACAAGAAAATAAGAATTTTGAAAAAACCAACATGACTTTTTTGTGAAATTAAAAATGGGATTTTGTGTTTTGAAACAATTAAATTGTTAATAATAAAGTGTATTTTTGTTTGTTTGTTGTTTAGGTGTGTTTAATGATTTAAATGCTTAAAGGAAAAAGAAAAAAAAAGACAATTAAACGAAGATGATGTTTAACTAAACTTAATAAGAAAAGTATTAAATTATGAAATTTAAAGTTCGCCTGCAGCGCAAGCATCGCCATAAGATTTGCCTTGTTTCTCTTCGGGATTCAATTTGATCATATCATCAATACGCAAAATGGTAATGGCGGCTTCTGTAGCGAATTTCAAAGACTTGATTTTGGACATGGCGGGTTCCAAAACACCAGCCTTTTTGTTGTCACGCACAACACCCTCGATCAAATCCAAACCGGTCCACTTCAATAGAGCGTGTTCGGCTTTAGTTTGGCTGGAATTGTGGTAGGCACGCAATTTAGCTACCAAATCTGTGGCATCTTTAGCGGCATTAACAGCCAATGTCTTGGGGATAACCAACAAGGATTTGGCAAATTCAGCAATAGCCAATTGTTCGCGGGAGCTCTATAAATTTCGAAAAAGAAAAGCATGATTATTAGAAGTGTTTGTTAAAGTTTTATGGGAAAATATAGAACTTACCAAAGAAGTAGCAAAGTTTTCTAAGTAGATGGATAAAGCAGCCTCAACACAGCCACCACCAGCAACAACTTTCTTGCTTTCCAAAACACGTTTAACAACACACAAAGAGTCGTGAATAGATCTTTCCATTTCATCACAGTAAAAATCGTTGGGACCACGCAAGATGATGGATGCGGCAGCTCTAAAATTATACACATTTTCATACAAAAATTTAAATATCGTCTTCAAAGAATTTTTACTATAACAACCAATATTAGAATAGCATGTGCTGAATTGTAAATTCACTAAAATATACTTTAAGATAAATATTGAAACCAATTTTTGCTTAAAAAAAGGGTAAATTGAGGTAGTAGTGAAACAATAGCGGATATATTGTTGTATCAGTCATGTATACAAGTTATTTTGGAGTTTCGGAAAGTTGATTTCACCATACAGACGGACATGCGGAAGTGTCTACATCGACAGCGATATCAATACTTTATGGGGTCACAAATGTAAAATGTAGAAACTACAAATGGAGTGACAAAATCATACAGCCCAATTATGAATAAACATTCCCGGGGAGTTCTTTACCTATTTAATTTGAATAGGAAAAATGGGAAGAAACTCCGGGGAATTTTTATTCATAATTGAGCTGCTTAATACCCTTAAGCATAGGGAATCATTACATAGATACTAGACACTCGGTATTGTCAAACAAAAATACAAGCGAGAAGTCTGGTACAACAGCAAAATACAATCAATAACATGTATTTTGCTGTTGCATGGGTTAAGTTTTTGAAAATAACATTTCGTTTCTATGTGTACAAATATTGTATTAAAATGTCTTAACAATATTCAAAGTTTTACTTATTTAAAAGTTTTACGTCAAGTCTTAATATTACCTGGCTTTTGTACCCTTGATAAGGATTAATTCATCATCACAGATACGCTCTTGGGCAACTTCAGCCGCTTCACCGACCATGGAGGCATCGAAACTTTCTTCGCCTTCCATATTAGTGAGAGATGTAAGGAAAGCAGCACCAGTAGCCTTAGCAATTATTTTCAAATCGTTCTTCTTAACACGTCTAACAGCCATGGCGCCAGCCTCAACAAAGTATTTCATGCACAAATCATCAACACCACCGGAGCACAAGACAACATTAACACCGGTAGACAAAATCTTGTTGATGCGTTCCTTGGTAATGTCCAATTCACGGGCACGGATACCTTCCAACTTATCGGGATCGTTGATTAAAACCTGGACACCCATCTTCATTTTGGTCTTTTGCAAAGAGAAGTCCAAACAGGCGATTTTAGCATTAACAATCTTTTTGGGCATTTGTTGGGAAGCAATGGTGCAATTCAAGGCATAACCGGGGATCAAAAGAGATTCGCGGGCTGATTTGCCATGAGCCTTCAAAACGTTGACGGCTTTAATGGAATAGGCGGCATTTCCCTTGGGGTCAGTAATCTGCAACAAAAATGTTGAAATGTTAGCATTTGTTCATTTGCCAATACTTAAAAAAAACAACTTACTTTGACAGCATGTGCAGCATCAACAACCATGGCTGAGAAGAAATCAGCATCAGCACCAATAATTTTGGAGCTCATGGAGGTCTTGGCAATATTGATCAAAGTCTCATGACCTAATTCATCAACTGGAGCAGTCAAATGTTCTGAGATGTACTTGCATGCTTCCTTGCAAGCCAAACGGTAGCCAGAAATGATTGAGGTGGGATGAATTTTTTGTTTAACCAACTCATCGGCATTCTAAATGTAAACATCAAAAGTTTTAATAAAATATTAGAGTATAAAACGATTGAATAATCAATTTACCTTAAGTAATTCAGCAGCCAAAATGACAACAGAAGTGGTACCATCACCAACTTCATCATCCTGTAATTGAGCCAACTCAACCAAGACCCTGTAACAAAATCAATATTAAATTAAAAACTTTGTCAATTGTCAGTTAATTATATGTAATTACTTAGCAGCAGGATGTTCAACTTCCAATAATCTCAAAATGGTGGCACCATCATTGGTCACTGTAACATCACCAATATCATCGACCAACATTTTGTCCAAACCTACAGGGCCCAATGAACTCTTTACAATGTTGGCAATGGAACTGGCAGCCATAACTACAATTAGAAAATAATCATTAACAATATAAATATTCCAAAATGACGTCACTCTATCAACAAGCACAAGTCAGACAAACTCCCACCTAGGAAGCCAACAAAGAATTTTGCAAACATAACCTCAATCGAATTCGCATTAAACAAACTTTTAAAAGCATTTTGTTTAATTAAAATCTTAACTTTAATTAGCAAATTTTTTGCAAATTAAATTATCTTGGTCTATCGGACATATTTTTACACATGTGTTTCTTTAGAAAAGAACAACTTTTAAGCCATGCCGGCTGCACCTTTTCAAGTTGCCTATGCTTTCATACGCAGCAGCATCTGTTCATTCTGTGGTTAATAACTCACCATTTTGTGTGCGCACGGGTTGACCCGATTGACGGGTACCGGCTATGGATAAAGCACTTGCAATTGTAGACATATTTTGATGATTTATTTAAATGTTTTCTATGTTAAATTTATTAAAAACGAGTTAATTGAAAATTTTCTTCAGCTGCAAAAAGACCAAACCGCCTGACTCACAATTGATAATAATTTTCTGGAATAAATGTGTTGAGGAGTAGTTGTAATGAAAAAGTAGTAGTAAATTGTGTTTTTTAGTTAAAAACTTGGTAGCACTAACATTGTTTACTGTTCGTGTTGGTAAAGCAGTGTTTTTTTTAACAACAGTTGGAAAAAGTTGTATCAACTAAAATTAATTTTTTTAATTTTGAATGAAAAATAATCACAGGCACAAACCATCACCTAACAGCAATAAGCTAATACAAAAACCATCACTGTCACACAGTGCAGCTATACTGACCAAGTACATATTACCAACAAATGCACTACACTGCTGCCAGATTTAGAGTTGTTGACAATATAATGGAACTTTTACAAATATTCATTCATTCAACAGAAATTATTAAAATCTTAAGAAACTTAGACGCAAAGCCAACTGATATAATAAAGCTTTGATTAATAGATGAATAACTGATCCTTCATTAACAACAAATTGTGATCGCTTTAATAACTGATTAGCGTGAATTAACACTGGATAATAGACTGGTTTATTGCTTGAATTGAGTTTTTTATCTATCAAATCTATAATTTTGAAATGCAAACATTTTAAGGACCACTAGAAAATTTCAGAAAATTTTCGAGACAGCTTTCAAAACTGAATGTAAGCTTTTGACAAACTTCATCCTAATATCGTGGGGAACCTTAAAAATTTTAAATTCTATAATTTATGTGGTATAAAAAACCATCGCTGAATAATTTATTGTAAAACTCAAATCACTTAGTAAACCAATACAGTTTAGTTTATAATTATTTCAGCAAAATTCTTATAAAAAAATATAATGATTTTTATTTTTAAAACTAACGTAAATGTGAATATTTTATTGTAATAAAGTTAAAGAATGTTTTTTTACGCTAATGCTGTTAGGTTATCGCTTAAATTAACTTAAGATATTAAGTAAGAAAAATATTTTTTTAAACCGCGGTAACTTTTGGGTCCTTTTACGAAAGTAATTCACACCAACGGATTTTACACGCTGAAGTATCACTTTTTGTTTTTACAAAATGCTACTGATGTGTTCAAATTTCAACCGAATACTTCAGAACACGTGCCTCATTTGATTGTTACTACTTGGGTACAACAGTTTTGGGTTCATACTAGGGTCATATTTTCCTCAGCGTATGGGTACATAACATTTGGCCAATTCACAAGGTCTCTTATCATGTCATATTGTCATAATGTTCTAATATTTCACGACTCGGTGTCTCGGCTTAACCGACTCTTAGGCGTTCGGCGCAGGTCTCTGCTGGTTGGAGACGATAGCACAAAAAATACAGAGTAATATTATTTTAGGATATTTTTAGCAAGAAAGGCAATAACAACATTTTCAAACCATTTTGAAATATTAGGACATTATGACATGATAGGAGACCTTGTGAATTGACCAATTGTTTAAAATGGATATGTGCCTACCTACACTGACAATACTGACACTGCTAAATTTGTCTTATTTGTGTACTTGGGGTCCAGTATCTTTCAATTCGGTCATCTTGAAAATGTTCTCCCATTCGAAAAGAGAACATTATTTGATTTCTGTCTCTACATGTTTAAGTGTTTTTTCGCAGTTCGAGATCTAATTTCCAATTTGAGATTATTTATAACCTTTTGGAGAGTTTTCAATAATCTCTCTTATCTTGGAGTAGTTTTTTCTACCAAATGTTGAGTTTTTACAGTAATTGTCTCTTTCGTATACTCGTAATTTTTGAAACTGCTGATTTATTAATTGACTCTAGCAATTTTTACTTTTTTTACTTTGCAAAAGTCGTGAATAATCCCAGGAATATTCAATAAATTATTAAAAAAATAAGAATAATATTGTTGGTGTTTTGTTTAAGATTTAAAATTTTTACAAATACAGCTTGATCATTCGCTCTATAGTTTTATTTGTGGACATGGTTTCCTGATGATCTGGCCTAAGCAACCAGTGAAATGTGCATAAAAATAAATTTGAGTGCATCTTACTAAAAAATAAATTTTGATTTCCAAAAAAAAAATTTGAAAAATATTATAATTTTTTAGAAAATTACCAACACAAACCTTAGAAATGCTAATTTAATAAAAAAAATTACTTCAAGCAAAAAATACAATTTCTTAAAAAAAAACTCTAAAATCTGTATGAAAATTAAAATATTTGAAAAATATTTTAATACCTAAAATAAAAATACAAAACTCAGACTAATTCATTCTCCCAGTGTACTTTGTGTAACTTAAGTAATGATGACACCTAAACTTTTTCAATGTTGGTCTCATACTTTTGTATTTCCTTGGCAAATCCTTACAGCAAAAACACTTCAACAAAAAAAAAAAAGAACAGAACAGACAGAATACTGAAAACATAAAAATAACCTTTACCTTACTCTTTACATTATACATTGTTCAGGGTAAATGATTTGTATCTGGAAATTAACTTGTAAGCATCACATTTCATTCATTCGTAACATTTTCACAACATTTAAGCACAATGAAAAACGCCAACAACATCAATAACACCAAAACAACAAATACATAATGAACTTTTAAATTTCTAAAGAGCTTTTCTACTCCCTTGTACATAAATATAAATGTATTAAAGGTCCTTAAAGAAGGCGCATATTACCACAAACCTGGGTGTTTTTATGTATGTTAAAAGTGTAAACACGATTAGGTTTTTGTTGCATGCAACACAAATAATTTTAAAAGTCAATTTCACTTTCAATTGTGTCTGAGGCTGCTGTTTTTATTTATTTTGTTTAAATTTTGTTGTTGTGGGGAGTAGCAGGAGCACGAGCATTTTTATGAATTAAGAGTAATTTCATAAGTAATGAAAGTGAAAAAGAGCTTTTGTATTTGTTCACTTGTTGGTCTTTCGCACAATGGCTCATAATAATATGAAATTTTAAATAATTTATTGTATATTTTCATTAGGAAAGTGTCCGAAATAATTATTATCAAAATTTTAAGTTAATTGCTTAAAGTCTTAGCCAGTTCAATAAAGTAACTAAAAGAAAGCACGAGCGTGTATTATTTTGTCAATGAAATTTTGTCCATAATATCAGATAAGTTTGATGAAAAATCTACATTGTTGGCACTTTTGTTTTAAAAAATCGGAATCGTCAAAAATGCTAAAAAAATTACTTTATAAATACATGCAGATTCATGACGTCTGTCTATTAAACCCCAAAATTACTTACAAAAGTGCTTCATGAATATATTAGATATAGTCGCGGTTGCTATTTCAAATTAACTTAATAGCAAATATAAGCAAAAAACCACGACTACCTTGATTTATTTTTTAAGTCGAATTGTTTACTAATTCATGTAATCCTTTTAGAGCTTTTTTTAATTAAAACAGTTAATCCCTTATTCATAGTCAATTTTTAATTTTATAAAAGGTTTATAAAACAAAGATTCCATAAAAAATTTGTTTTATAAAGCTAATGAATTTAAAAATCGGAATCTTTATTATGTCATAGCCGCGAATACGCTGTAGAGTTGGTCCATTCGGAAGGTCTAATTTTCCATCACTCTTTCCGGTATCTCGTGAAATACGCGGGTAATCTTTACTTTAAAATCTTGAATCGTAGCTGGCTTATCGATGAAGACTTTTCACTTCACATAACCCTAACGATAACAATCAGGAGGTGTGATATCACACGATCTAGGCAGTCAGTTGGCAATTGTGGATCAGTATCATCAAGAAGTAGTGGGCTCGGAAAGTCGACGATGCAAATCATATGTTGCTCAAAGTGCAACATATTGTTACGTTTTTTCCTTTCCTAAATAAACCGGATACTTTTGATTGCAAATAAAAGCAATTGCAACAACTCTTTATTTATTCAAATTTACACAACAACAGTTTAAATAGTCACGGACAAAACTAGAATGTTCCAATTCAAGATATTTTATCAGCTTCAATGTTAATGTTAGCAGCTTAAATATTTAGTGTTGCCATTGCTAATAAGTAGAAGCTTTCAGTCCGTATTTTGCAATCTACAATTTCAACATCCAAATACCTACCTCATTGGATTGTAACTTGGTGAAAAAAATTCGAGGTGTGTTTGGGGTAATTCGAATCTCCAAACTAGGGGGATATTTTCCTCAGCGTATGGATACATACCATCGTTTAAAATGGACCTGTATCCAATTTCAGTCATAATATATTTTATGATATGAATTGGACCAATACATTGCCCTGAAAAACATAATATTGCCATCGCAAACTTGACTGTCTTATTTGTGTACTTGGGGTCCAGTCTCTTTCCCTTCGGCCGTCTTACAGATGTTCTCCCATCACTGCCTCTTAAATTCTATTTGGATCCACAATGTTTTCAATTTCGGGAAAAATTTCATAAACAATTTTGTTTTCCATCAAAGTTTCATTTCTCGAAAAAAGTTTTTTCAACAAAAATATTTTTAATTAAATAGTTTTTTTAATCTTTATCTTGTTTTTATATTTTAAACAATAATATTATGTTTTTAATAATCTTTAATCTTCACAAAAGGAACAAATGAAATTTTTATTTATTCACTTAAAGAATCTATTCTTTGCCGTTTAAAATGAAAAATCGCCAAGATGTCGATAATTTCCGATTTACTGATGTCGATAACTCGTGTTTCATATGACAAATATTTTTTCCCTGAGGATGCTGCACAAAATCACAAATATTCCAAAATATTTTCCTTTTCAATAGCGAAAACTTACCCGTTATATTGATATAAAGTTGATTTTAATGAAATGACAAATAGTTTAATTTCATTAAAAGAAGATTTAATTTAACCCACTGTAACTAGTACAACCAACAAGTGACTATTGAAAAAGCTTTTGTTTTCAATCGAAACATGGTAACCAAAAGCAAAACAAAAAATAAGAGATAAATACAAAACAATACTCTTAAACAAAAACACAACATAAAGTGAATCCTTCAACTACCCTCATCACACCAACAAGAGCTTACAAAATAAAAAGTGTGAATGATAATACCAAGAATTTCCAAGAAAAGTGTTCTATAACAAAATAATACTCACTCACTAGCACAATAATACAATGAATATGGATAAAACACAAAAACGAGACACAATACTACAGAAGAAATCCCCAAGAAAAATCGAAACAAATAAAAGTAAATTTTAATAAAAGAATGACTGTAAATATCAGGAGAATTATAAATAATACAGATGAAATACTCACTAAGGACATTCAAATTAATTTAATATAAATAAAGCCTTTAAAAAAGAGCTGATACAATTGCTGCCTATAAGTTGCACAGTGAGAGAGGTAAAGAGCCAGCTATGGTGAAATTTAAGAGTATGAGCGGTAAAATGATAATACCGTGTTTTTTGTTAGAATGAAAATTAAATTAAATGAGTTTCAGTAATTTTATTTTTAAAAGAAACCTGCTATAATGTAAATAAACCTCAAGACGAAATTAAAAGCCCTTAGATATGGTGGTTACACTTCATTAAGAGGTGTTATTCATACAATCCAACACGGAAAGTATGCCCTAGAAGCCATAGTGACACACGACTTAAAGAATCGAAAAAAGGTGAATGAAAAAAATTAAAAAAATAAATATAAATAAATACCATAGACATAATAACACTGCTGTGTTATGTACTAAATAGAATAATATGTTTGTATGCAAGAGTGTTAGTGTGTGTACTTAAATATGTATGTAGGTGGATACTACTAAACCAAAGACACGCATTCTAGCACCTGCACACATATCAAACACTCACTTGTATACATATTTATTCGTACACACTGTTAACAATTGTACACAACCGGAAAGGCAGACATATTGTGATTGTCAAAGCTTATGAACATGAGGGTGGCCCTTATTATTTATTTTTTTGTAATTTTCAAATTCTAGGACATTTCTAACCCTTTTATATATGAGAGCATCGTGAATCACAAAAGTTCAAAATAAGAGCCGCCTTATTATACATGTATTTGTACTATAAGCATGCTGTGTGTAAGTGCCACACTATCCAGCAGTTAAGCAAGTAGTCAATGTATCCCTTATAGACGGTAATTGTCACTAATATCTGATCACTTGGCTGAATGTGGAGGAAGGTTTGTTTACAAGCAATCGTTTGTTGTACTATCTGTGATATGTAGCACCCGTACATGTTAAAATAACTAGTTATGTAGCTGATCAAGTAACCAGTTAGCTAACTAGTAAAGTAAGTGACACTATGAAACCTGGATGTGTATCCAATGCGTTGACTACTTTGGACCAGCTATCGGACAGTCTCATTGTAATCAAAAAGGGTCATGCACCAGTTAAAATAACTAGTCACTTAGCTATTGAAGTAACTAGTTCCCACCCTAAATGATGGATAAAATCACTAGTTCGGGACTGTATCCTAGAACTGCTGGGTCGTTTTATCACTCATACACACACGTCCATACGTACATATTCAGTTAAATATAAAGTAAATGTGTAGTACTCATATGTATGTGAGTACGATTTAAGCTTAAATACACTCAAAAACAGATGAATGATAAGAGAATTAACTTCCGCTTAACATACTGTTACGAAATTGCATTATCAATTTGAATTTAACGGTCTGTAAAGGCTGCTTGCAACATTCATCATGTTTATAAACATTTCCATCAGTAGAAACTTCTATTTATCAATAATGTTGATAACACGCTGTTATTAACATTGTTTATAAGTATGACAACATTAACTGTAAAGCAGCTTTGATAAAATATCTAGATCATTGGTAGGCGTTCATATTGTTGAGATTACGAACATTTTCGTGAATTTACACGTACACAACCCGAAAGTAAACAAAACACACAGCAAGAGCGTAAAAACTACAAATAACTCATTGAATTGCAAACAATAGAGCGTAAAAATACAAACATTTCATTCTGTTGCTTGATGTTGTTGCGGATTTTTTATTTTTAACCTATACATGCACACAAACTACAATTTCTCTTTTTGCGCTTCCCTGATCTAGATGATCATTGTGGAAATAGAATATTCGAGTTTTTTCCGTTATATAATTCTTGAAACTATTTAGAGTTAATATCAACTGTAATACCAGTGTATCTTGTGAATTATTCAGTGTATTTTTAAAGTGTGTATATTAAAAGAGAGTGACTATTTAAATTGTTCAGTAAATTTAAATAAATAAGGACTTGTCACTTGTCACAATTTAAAAATTATCAAATCGCATAGTCGATATGAAAAAATAGTAACGCATTTTAATTATTTTGTTAAGATTTCTGATAACCCCGCCCCTGGTACTTCATCTTCACGATCAAAATCGCAAAAAACTTTAAAAATTTGATTTTTTTACCTTTTTTTCCCTGTTCAGGTCCATAGGTAGCAAACCGTTCAAAATTCAAGGAAACAATCAACTACAAAAATGTACCTAAGATCTCAATAAACAACTTTCTAGAACATATGAACTTCCTAGGAGTGATTCTTAACACCGTTTATGTAGGTCAATATGAGTTAGTAAGAGAAACTATTAGAATTAAGTGTTTTGGGCCATAAACTATTAAATTATAAACTAAAGCATACTTTTAGGCAGCTTTAATTTAATTAATTTCTTAATTTATTTCGAATTTTTTAAAGTTTTTTGCGATTTTGATGTTGAAGATGAAGTTTTTTTGATTTGATATGTTTTTTTGTTCTTTATGGCAAGGGCTACAACTTTGCCTCAGAGAGTAAATCAAAATTCCGAACTGTTTGCAAGATATGAGCTTGAGAAAATTATCACTTTTTTGCAAATATTACACCGAGGTCCCAAATCGTAGGGGGCAAATAAAAGAAAAGTACATTACTTTGGGCAAAACTGAGAGACACGGGTTTTTTTTGGTCTTTTATTACGTACTGGTGTCTGTATATGGTTATATTTCCATGACTTACTTCAAATATTCAAACCTAGTGTGATAAAGTCCTTAACCAGGGCTTTATTTACGCTTCTAGTGGGTAATTTTCCAATGTAGCACAGTGTTATTAATAGTCGAATTTGTTGTTTATTATCATAGGCAAGGTATTTTTATGATTTCCTATCAGCTGATACAAAATTTACTATGTAGCATTTATTTTAACATGAAGTTTCACAATTTAAAGGTCATCATGTGTTCCAACTGGCCCCTATTACTTCGCGTCTTAATTTCAAGATAGATTTTCTGAAAGCTGATGATCTCCTTTATATTATTTACTTAAAATGTTTCCTGAGTGTATACTTTAGTGACGGCACTAAAGTATGTGGTAAAGTCTTACACTAGCATACATACTAGTTAGTACCTAGAGAAGCTACACGGTCCTTTTAATAAATAAAATATGTTTATATTCTCCTAGTGGTTTTCACTTGATGTCATACATACAAACGACCAAATGAAATAGTTTTACATGTAGCCGGCCAGCACACAAAAACAGGGGGGAAAAAGCATTTCGTCATAAAGTTCATATAAAACAAAAAAATATTCCTTCATACCTTTAACTCTGCAGATGCTAAGAAAAAAAACTAGCCGTAGTTGAAATAATACACAGAACAATCCGTTTGTATGTCATTGTTGTTTTAGTTGTATGTAGTTTAGTTTTTATTCTTATTTGTTATAAACATACTTGACACATTCCTATAAATATGTACTTACATTCATACATACAGTAAGTGATAATACAATGGAACCTTTTTTTTAAAGTATATTCCGTAATTTCAGTTTTTAAAAACATAAATTTTTACCAAATATAAATATTTTTTCCTGCAATAATGTGAAATACTACTTATATTAAAATTAAGTGCTTATCAAAATAGTAAATTTTATTTAAACAGTACATTTGTCAAACATTTTCTACAAGAATACACAGGTAATACAGTTGATGTTAACTCTAACAGAGCCTACTATATACTGTCTGCTCTGCATCTCGCAGAGTGCCATCTTCTAGTAGTTTCATGAATTATCTAACGGCCAAAACTAGAATGTTCTATTTCTAAAATGATCACCTAGAGCTTTTATTAGTTTTAATGTTAATGTTAGCTGCTTTAACAGTGTTAGCAATGTTAATAACAGCTTGTTATCAACATTATTTATAAGTAGATGTTTCTACTGATGGATATGTTTACAAACATGATGAATGTTGCGAGCAGCCGTTACAGACCGTTAAATTCAAATCGATAATGCAATTTCGTAACAATATGTTCACCATCAACATTTTGTATCACTTCCAATAACAAATTTAATAAAAAAAATATTTTAGAATTTTCCATTTATATTTCAGAAATTTGTAATTGTATTTCAGAAATTTCCAATTGTATTTCAGGAATTTCCATTTGTATTTCAGAAAATTCTAATAGCAATACCAATGGAAATTTCTGAAATACAAATAGAAATTTCTGAAAAACAATTCGAAAATTCTGAAATACAATTAGAAAATTTTTAAGTATAAATTAATAATTCGGAAATAAAAATGGAAATTTCTGAAATACAATTGGAAAATTCTGAAATACAATTGCAAATTTGTGAAATACAATTACAAATTTTTGAAATATAAATGGAAAATTCTAAAATATTTTTGTTCAATATATTTTGACCGACACTGTATGTATGTTTGTAGGATGTAGTACGCCTAGTTGTAGTGGTTGTGTTTATTGTTTTGGTATTGGGTGTTCACATGCATGTTTTACAAATAATGTAATTGAACACAAATATTCCTTGATATCAAATGGACCTTCCATAACATTGTTGTACATGTGTATTACTTCACACACACATAAATACTTACACACATACGTATGTACGTGTAAATGTGTGTTTAGACATTGTTTATAATTTTGTTTTTTATTGTGGGCGTATTGTAAACATGCAACTTGCTGGTTGTACACAAGAAATCGTATAATTGTAATAGTATTTAAAGGAAAGACATTGTTTAGTAATTTTATTTTTCAATTATAGGTTTTATTGAATGATTTTAATGGAAACATTATTGATTTATGAATAAAATCAATTCTTGAAAGGATTTTTAATAAAATCTGATTTAATTATTAATACACTAGTGAGTGTTAAACAAAACAAAAGAAAATATTTCTAAACAGTTTACAGTTTAGCATAAAAGTTGATAGCCGTTATCATTTTAAATGTTTAGTACTAGAAATTATAATTTAACAATTAAAAATAACTGTTTTATTAAAAAAAGAAGCTGATACTTTCATAAATAATGAACAAAAATAACGACTGAGCACACAAAATAAATACCATAACTATATTAATTCTGAAAATAGAAATCAAACTAAAAAGTATTCATTATTATGGTATTGACAAAACAATGGAAACTTAAGTCTCATTTTTACAAAATTTGACTGGCGCTTAAGTGGCTCAGTATTTTGTTGTATAGCCCTGGGTTTTTATTACTGCAGCACAGCGCCATTTGCAAAGATCATAACTTTTGAACCAAATGAGATAATAAAAAAAGGCATATGATAGAAAAGGGTTCTACGCCTTTTAGGTGACTTATGGGTTAGCAAAGTTTAAATTTGTGGAAAAATCAATTTTATGGGAAGTAACCCAGCAAAAACTTTGCTTACCTAGTAAGCCAGCAAGTATAATTGGAGCAAAGCGATAACTACTTATTATTTGACTGAAACACTACTTACCGTTGTTCGAGATTTTTAAAAAATTCAGGGGTCAAGCTTACAAATGTACTTACAATCAGTTGAGAAATAAGTAGTAAATTCACAACAAGAATATGTAGCTAAAAAAAAAACACAAAAAATATTGCCTTGTGTGGGAATCGAACAGTCACATTATTTGCTTGTGTTTGATAGTCAAGCTGCTAACTCACTGCTCCATGTACGAGTTATTTTATTGGAAGTTAACAATAGTTTTAACATCAACATATAAATGAATATGATAAGAACAAAAAAATTAATGGCTTTGACAGGTGGCGAACCACTAACCTCCCGTTTTCCAGTCAAACACACTAGATAGCTGTGCTAAATGCAAAAGTTCATTACCAGCCTGCATAAAAATAAGTACTTATTCTAGTAAATAAAATAATGTGCTGGGTAACCACCACTCCTTACAAAAGAAGGCATGAAATAACTAGTGGTCATTACAAAAATTCACAAAATTTTTCCTGGGAAAATAAAAAATTTTTTAAAAGATTTTTTTTTTTAAATATTCCAGAAAAGATTTCATTTTTTTTTATTTATTTTTAAATTTTTTGTAAAATATTGCTCTAAATGTTTAAAATATGGGTTTTCACGGTTTCATGACTTTTTACAAAATTTTACTTCTAGCGAAAAATGGGGCAAGGACGGGCAGCTGGAAATTTGAAAAAAAGAGGAAAGTAAATCTGTAAGTTCTAAACCCTAAGACCTATTTGAATGAAATTTTACCACCAGGGGTGCGGTCAGGGGTCCTTAAATTAGCAATCAATTATTAGCTATCAATCATCTCTTATAACTTAGGAGATATTCGCATTTGATAATTAAATTTTCAAAATTTTTACCCACCCTACCCCAGTTTTTTGATAATTGCGGTTCCAAATTTTTCCCGATTTTCTGCATTTATCTCTTGTTAGACTAACAACAAATGTATATGTCAACCAAAGAATTGTTTAAAAATCGTGACTGATTCCAAAGTTATATGCATTTGAATTAAAAAAGGCGATTTTTCCCTAGTTTTTTTGGGATAAAATACTTTTTTTCTTTTTAAGTTACCTAAAGAAATTTCTAAAAAGATATATTAGGAATTTAAACTTTTTGAAAAGCTAACTTTATTTTAAAAATTCTAAATGAAAACAAATTTGAAAATTACTGATATAAAGGGGACCAGGTCCATCCAAAAAACGCCTATTTTTTATGTAAAATTTAACTTTAGGGCAAAAATTCTCAAATCGCATTGTCGTCGATATCAAAATATAGTAACCCATTTTAGATGGCCAAATATGTTCTTAACTATTTTGTAAAGGCTTCCGATAACTCCGGTACAACAAAATTTTTAAGAGATTTATGCACGTTAAAGTGATTTTCGAAAGCGGGTCTTATATGGCAGCTATGACTAATTATGGACCGATCGTCATAAAACTAGGTGATATGAATTCAGTATATATAAAACTTATTTAGAGCGAAATTTGTGTAGATATAAATTAACCATTTACAACCGATAAAATCCATTTTCGGGAGAACATTTGTATGGGTGCTAGGTGAAATAATTGAGCAATTTCAGCCAGTTTCAATAGGCTTCCTAGGGCCAAAAAAAATTTATGTACCAAATTTTATCGCAATATCATTAATATCTTAGTACAACAGACTGTGTATGACTTTTTAAATATTTCGTTAATCTTCAGCATTTACAGTCGGATCTTAAGCTTTGACATATCAAAGGCCCTTAGAGCAAAACATTGCTGTTCTTGAGAAAAAACCAAAAATATTTTTTTCGAAAATTCGTATTTATAATAACAAATATTAAAATTATTGTAAAAAAAATTAACTAATTTCCCAAAAGTTCTAAATAATTCTACTTTTTATCTAATTGAAAAAACATTTTTTTCCAATCTAACTTTTCATCATTTTTGTAATACACAAAACTATTTCTATTTAAACATACACACCAAAAAGTTTTCATAAATTCTAATATTTATTTCAGAGAAACATGATGGCTGTGGTGCCTTTATTCTCAAATTATCATAAAGGTAAGTCTATTATTTTCTATAACCAAAAGAGTATTAATGTAAACATTTATTCATAAACATATAAACGCACAAACTTTTATCTTTAAAACATTATAATCATACAAAAAACAAGCAAAATTTAACTAAACCAATTTAAAGATAAAATCAAATGTCTGAAACACACTTACGCATCCGCACACTTATGCACGAACCATAACAAATATTAACTCTTATACGATTTTTATAAGTTTGTGCGTATTTTGCTACAAATTAATTTTATATAAATTTTGTTAACTTTACTAACAACACAGTGTGTTTCACCACCCCATACCTCCCAAAAACAACCAAACATCATCATGTTTAATTCCAGCTAAATATTTCGCATAACATTATCAAAAGGTCTCACGTACTTGACAATCACACATGCAACATAATGATTCGATACTGACACTAACACTTTCATTTTCTATATAAAATATGTAAACACAAATACATACATACATATTTACATTTGTATATATATTTAAGAAACAACAACAATGGTAAGTAAATAAATATAAAAAAACAACAACGACAAAACAATCATATAAACAATAACAAAAAAGGCAACAGTAGCTAAATGAGAAAAAAAGTCTAAAAGAAAATATTTGCGAAAAACCCAAACAAAACAAAAAAGACAAAAATTAAGTGAAGCAAGTATGAAGTGCGTAAATTCCAGGCTAAAAACTTCAAAAACATTACAATCTTTCACCCACACAGATTCCACTCATATTCAACACACACACATTCACACACACCAGAGCTGTAAATGAATCATTCATTTTTGATTTTAATTCATTATGAATTAGCTAAATTTTGAATTAATTCATTGAATTGAAAAAATGAATTGAATGAAATTTGAATCAATTCAAACGAATTAGGCAGAAATGAATTTCAATTCATTTCCAATTCAAATGAATTTGTAAAAATGAGTTGCAATTCATTTCCAATTCATTTGAATTGAATTGATTTTGAATTAATTCAAATGAATTTGTAAAAATGAGTTGCAATTCATTTACAATTCATTTGAATTGAATTGATTTTGAATTAATTCAAATGAATTTTTAAAAGTGAATTGCAAATCATTTACAATTCATTTGAATTGATTTTGAATTAATTCAAATGAATTAGAAAAAAGAATTAGCAATTCAAATGAATGAATCAAAAATGAGTTGCAATCAATCAAATTCAAGAAGCAATTAATAAATTTTGAAATTTTGTGACCCACGACCACCCAACGACAAACTTTTTGCTAATATTTATGTTATATTTATTTCAAAAAAATAAAACTATCTTCAACAAAAAAACAATTGTGTTTCATAAATATGCTAAACAGATACATACATACATATGTATGTACATATGTATATTAAATGAGCTACATATATAAGGAATTAATTGCATCAACTAATTATGCTATTATTTTAGTTACAAAATAAGGCTAATTATATTTAATTAGAATGCATCATTCACCTTCAACAACAATAACTTTTCAAAATTATCATCTGAAAGAGATCCACGTTTAGGGATGTTTAGAATAGAGGCGTACGAAAATAATCTTTCAACAGCAGCTGACGATGGTAACGGCGTATTAAATTTAAAGAAAGCCTTTTTAACCGTCGGATAATTATGCAGCATACTTAATGATTTTGAAGAATCTGCTAAATATGCTGCGAATTCCGCTTCCGCGGGAATATTGAGTAACACTGTATTTTCTGGAGTTTCTGTAATAAATGTTAAAATATTATGGTTAATGTTTTTTAAAATTATTCTGCAAAGCGATTAGATAATTACCACAAATAGAAAAATCGAAGTAATTTAACATGTTACTCTCTGAATTGGTTGACGTTGTGATGTCCTTATCAGACATTTGTTGAACAGCATCCTTTGCCATTTGAATAATGTCTGCTTCAGTGCCAATATCAAAATTTGGGTTCAAAGCTTTTAACCACAGACACTTAATTGGTGGACAAAGAAGAGATGCCACAATTGCTGTTTTGACGGTTGCATCTAAGTTATAGAAATTGTTAAATCTTTTTTTCGTCGCCTCCATTAATTTTGTAGCCATATTTTTCAGATAACCACTTCCATCTTTCAATTGTATTTTGGCAAATTTTATTTGAATTGTGGCTAAGGATGGCAACAGATAACCAAATAACATGCCGTCGTCTTTTTGGAGAAAGTCTATAGCCTCTGCTATTGGTTGCAGAAGCTGTAAGTACTCTTCTAAATATTCAAAATCACTGTCTAGAAAAATTTCAATATTTAACTTTTGGCATAGATCGTAGAGCTCGAACTTATGGGACAGTAAGTCTTTTATACTATCGTATAAAGAGTTCCATCTTGTTGCTACAGGGTATTTTAACTGAGTCCCCAAAGATCGCACTATCTGTTCCGATGACTTAGGCCTGTTAACTTTCGCCCACAGCAAGCTGCACTTTCTCAAAACCTAACACAAAAGCAATTTTAAAATTGAGAATAAACCTGAAAAACCGTTAAAGTATTTTGGCAAAATAAAGATTTGACTTACTTGCTTATGCTTTTCATAAATAAAGTTCTGTGATTTAATAATTATATTGAAATCAGTTGTCGCGACTAAATTTAGTGTGTGGGTTGCGCATCGAATATGATTTGGTAAAACCAGTTTCAAAGCACGATTTGATGAATCTGTTAATTCTTCATCCAGAATATTGTCCTCGTCTTCGTTGGTTTCTTCGCCGAGAACGCCGAATTCTTTGAAGGCCTTAACGAAATTCGATCCGTTGTCCGTTGTTGTTGCTACCAAGTTGCTAACATTAAGACCGTATTCGGTATGAATGTCGTTTATAATTTGACCAATCGATTCAAAAGAATGGGTACCTCCAAATCGTTTGCAAGTTAGCGAAATTGACTTTCTTTCAAATTTTTCATTCAGCCAATGACATGTGTACCCAAAAAAGCTGCGGTGCTTTGTAGACCAAATATCTGCTGTGGTACAAAAAAAACTTCCACTTTTTATTATGTCCTTGATTTTAGCCTTAAAGGTGTCAAAAGTTGAGTCCATTAGCTTCATTGCGGTTGGCCTACACATAACTTTTAACGTCGGATTTGCAAAATGCATCAATTCTTTAAATGAATTTGACTCCACAAGTGACACAGGTAGCATATTTTTAGCAATAAACTTAAGGACAAGTAAGTCAAATACTGATTGTGTTTTTGGAGCTTTTTTTTCAACTTTCATCATCAACTCGTACTCATCATATATTTTTTTATGTTGCGTGCGTAGATGGCGAATAAAATTTGATGTCACATTCAATGAGCCTGATAATATCTTATCGCAATTGTTGCACTTTGCCATGACTTGTCCTTTATTAAGTTTACTTATAGTCTCCTTACGCTGTAGAAATAATGTCAAACTTAATAATTTATAATTTTAGAAGCAAATTTCAAACCTTTGTTTTAATTGAAAAAAAATGTCCAAAAAGCAAACTCCTAGGCGAGCATTTAGTAGATTCTGACGATGTTGATTCTAATAATGTGCTGCTATCCGTCATATCTGCAAGAGCAACGCGCGAGATTTTAAAGGAAGATGGTCCGTCTTCATTTGTATCATCAAACAATCGTTTTCTGGTTATTTGTTGAATAGAATATGTTGGATCCATCGACTCATCATCATTTGAGAAATCACTTGCTGATGACATTTTTAATAGTTAAACAAAACAATATTAATTTTTTGATCAATCACAAGAAACTTTAAACAATATATTGACTCTCAATCACAAACAATAAACTATAATCAAAGCCATCTTTGACGACTCAAAGACATTAGAATCTTTAAAATTCGATTGAAAAATTTTCAAAAAAGAAATTTTCCACAATATACAAATATTTAAACAAATAATTATTGCTAAAGTTTAAATCTAAGAATTTTTTGTCTTTGGACTATATTAGGTGATATACAAAACGTCTTTTACATAAAAAATTAGTTGAATAACAAAACGACAGTGATGCTTACTGTAGATTTACTTACAAAATCAATTCAAATGAGTTGGAAATGAATGGCTAATTCTTTTTTCTAATTCATTTGTATTAAATCAAAATCAATTCAATTCAAATGAATTGGAAATGAATTGCTAATTCTTTTTTCTAATTCATTTGAATTAAATCAAAATCAATTCAATTCAAATGAATTGGAAATGAATTGCTAATTCTTTTTTCTAATTCATTTGAATTAATTCAAAATCAATTCAATTCAAATGAATTGGAAATGAATTGCTAATTCTTTTTTCTAATTCATTTGAATTAATTCAAAATCAATTCAATTCAAATGAATTGGAAACGAATTGCAATTCATTTTTACCAAATTCATTTGAATTAATTCAAATTTCATTCAATTCATATTTTTGTGTGAATGATTCACGAATTAATTCAAAAATGAATGATTCATTTACAGCTCTGACACACACTCTCTCACCCAAAACAAAAAACTTTAGTGTGACAATGAAAGTAGCAAAAAAAAACAAAAAAAGTTCACAATGTTAAGAACAAATGCTACTTACTTATGTATATTACTCTGAATTTTTCACAGATGGTAGATTTCACTTACACCTACAGTGGAACAAACAGTATATTTGTTATACCCTTCACCTTCTGTGGCAAGGTTATATATAAGTTTGTCATTCAGTTTGTTTTCGACTGAGATCAAAAAAAACCTTAACACACGTTTTTCATTAAAACTTTTAACCCAAGTATTATTTGAATTTTTTTAACCAATATACCTCTGAAAAGTATGTCAGTTATTATCTTTAAAATTAAATTAATCTGATTAAAATGAGTGATGAGAAAAAAGTGGTCCTATAAAAAGTTGGCCACACAATCAAAGGGCTGGCTTTAAACCGATTCCAATGTTATTAAACAGTATCGGGAGAACATGTCCGTTGATAGAAAACCTGGTTCAGGTCCAATAAATAGAAAGCTTTTTCAAAAGAGCATATGCGGTAGGAAAGCCAATGTAGGTTTAATAAGTAAGAGAGCTATATTCGGCTGTGCCGAATCTTATATACCCTTCACCAAGTTATACTTAAAAATATATTTTTTTTAAATATTTTTATTTAAATAAAATTAAATTTTTTTAAATTGTTTTTAAAAAAAATTTCGTTGGGCATTTTTTTCCAAATGATTTAAAAAGATTTTTCCAATTTTTTTTTTAATTTTTAAAAAATTTTATTTTTTGGAAATAGAATTTAAGAAAAAATAAAATTTTTTGTTTGGTGGAAAAAAAATCGGGTTAAAAAATATTTTCTCCATTTTGACCCCATTGCAGGTCCAACTTACTATAGCGTTATATTCATCGTTGCAATGGACTTTAAAATATCTATCATTAGCTATCCATATTGTCTATATTACACAGAAAAAAGAAATTCATAATTGGAATGAATTTTGTAATAAATATTATTAATCGAACTTGATTTTTTTTTCCCAAACTTTTTTCATTCAGAATAAGAACATGTTCATAAATATTATTAATTTGTACATGACGGAAATTTTTGCTTTTTTTGCATAAATTTAATAATATTTTATAATAAATTGAATTATAATTGCATTATCTAATGAATTAATTCAAAACTATTTGCATAATAGCCATATATTGGCCAATATTTTAAGATGAATCAACAATATCTGAAAATTAAAAATATCATTAAACATAATAAAATATAAATAAACATAAAGCATATCATCCCCTTAAAAAAATTTAATCATTTTCGCGCATATTGGCTCATTTTGTAGCTGAAAATCATAAAAATAAATAAAAAATTTTCCAAGAAAAATTTCAAACATTTTTCAACAACATAAAAATATAAATGAAATTGAAATTATATTTTTCAAGCCTTCTAGATTTAATTTGAAAACATAAAATATGAACAAAATCTTAATATTTAAGAAATTATTTATAAATGTTATGAATTGAAATCAATGAAATCAAATCATAATATTTATGTTGAAACTTTTTTCTGTGTAATGACTTAGTAATCCAGATATTGATCAAAAATAGGGCAAAAATCGAAGTTGTCCCGGTTTTTTCCCCATATCTCAGCCATTTATTGGTCGATTTTAAATAGCAACCGAGCCGGAAGAATTCGCGATATATTGATGTATGAATCATGTATGTAAGTTATTAGACGGACAGACGGACATGGCTATATAGACTTCGGTATCTATAACCATCCAGAATATATATACTTTGTGGGGTCGCAAATGAAAAATGTAGAAATTACAAACGGAATGACAAACTTATATATACCCTTGCCACTCATGGCAAAGGGTATAAAAACATACAAGATTCAAAAAGTTCCTGACAGGAACTCTGCTAAAAATTTAGAGGCCAAAGACAGAGCACGGAAATTGAAATCAAATTTTATACAAAAAATATACATGCATAAAGGATGGCGAAAATTACGTATGGGTAAATATTTTTATGTTGCTGATGCTCAATGGAATGTTGTACAAAAGTTTAAAGGCAGAAAATTTTCCCAAAATGTTCCTGGTATATCAAGCAATATGCAGTTGTGGCAAAAGAAGCCAAACATTTGTTACAGGCAACATTTGTTGGAGGCAAATCCTCCAAACTGCCTGGAGCTAAGGCCAGTGGAGAGATATTAGCCTTTTGTTAAAAGAGAATTGAAGAGCACAAAAAAGGTGTCCAAAAATTAGGTAGATTTTAAAAAGAGATGGACTACGTGTTCGAACTAAATGACAGAAAGCTCTATAAAAACCTTAAGGGAAGGGTTTCGGGAAATGATTCATAAATGCATCACTAATGATTAGAACTATAAAAATAATATTTTTTGTAAATTGTAATAATAATTTCAAGCAAATAAAAAAAAAAATCAAAACTGTATGTTTAGTGTTTTCATTTTTAACATTAGGATTTTTTTCATCTCAGTCCTTATGTTGAAATCAAGTTGCCAAAGTCCCTAAATAACTGACATACACGATTCATACATCAATATCTCCGGAATTCACCCGGCTCGGCTGCTATTTAAAATCGGAAAATCGGTACACAAATGGCTGAGATATGAGGAAAAAATCTGGACCTATTTTTTGACCTATATCTGGATTACAAAGTCAATAATATAGACAATATGGATATCTAATGATAGATATTTCAGAGACCTTTGCAATGACATATATAATACCATAGTAAGTTGGAACTACATTGGGTCAAAATCGGAAAAATATTTTTTAACCCGAAGTTTTTTTTACCAAAAGCTTTTTTTTGCTAAATATTAAAAAATTTTAAAAACAAAAAAAAAAAAATTTTTAAATTTTAAAAAAACAATTCGAAAAAAATTTTTTCTTAAAAATTAAAAAACAACTCTGGAAAAAAAATTTATTTTGTTTACTTAAAAATATAGACAATATGGATGTCTAATAAAAGATATTTCAAAGACCTTTCCAACGACGGGGTATATGACTTAAAAATGCGGTATTTTTTAAAATTTTTAACTTTTATTTTGAAAGATTTCTACAATTTAAATTTATTCAAAGTATTGACCATTGTTAGCTATGACCTTTTCTTTCTGGCAACATATGGATTCAAGCCAATATCGGATACTCTCTTCCAAAGTGAATCCTATCCTAGAGAGAGCGTTCTGCATCGATCGAAATAAATAGTAGTCGGACGGAGCAATGTTTGGAATATAAGACGGGTGAGGCAAAACTTCCCAACCACTTGTGTTTGTTTTTAAAAAAAAAAATAATAGGGTTGAGCGTTGTCATGATGGAATTTTACGGTTTTATGTATATTCTTGACGTTTTTCGGCAAATCCTCGCTTCAAACGAATCAGTTGTTTTTGTCATTCCGATTGTAACACATCGGAATATTCATCGCAGACCCAAAAACGTATCTAGCACGATCTAGCTATGTCCGTCCATCTGTTTGCCTGTTGAAAATACTATAGAACCCAAACGCAAAGAGCTACACGCAGAAAAAAAATATAATTGGGCATGGTTACTGTAACCATTTAAATAGTGTTACAAAATTTTTAACAATATTATAGTCACAGTAACTATTTACATGATTGTGGTAACCATAATATGGTTAATTTATGATTCACATGATTGTATCAACCATATATATGGTTACAGTAAACAAGCATATGTTTGTGACAACCATATTTATGATGAATAATTTTATCATAATATGTTGTTCTCAGATTATGATAAGCCTTAAGCCGAGAGCAACATAATATGATCCTTCATCATATGAATGGTTGTCACAAACATATATTTGTTTACTGTAACCATATATATGGTTGGTACAATCATGTGAATGGTAAATTAACCATATTATTGTTACCACAATCATGTAAATGGTTACTGTGACTATAATATAGTTAAAATGGCAATATTGAAATGGTAACCATGCCCAACTATATTTTTTCTCTGCGTGTACCTGGATCTGTTTATAAGGTTTGTTTGGTATTGAAAATGGGCAATATCGATCCATGATTTCACCTAGCCCCCATACAAATGTCCCCCCGGAATACTTTAAACAGTATTCAGAAATTATATTGTAGTTGTAGTCCCAATTCTAGGTCCACTTCAGAAAATGACTGGAACAAAAGATTGCCAATACGAATTGCAGAGTTTCCTCTACTAACATTTCCAAACAAATAAATAGGTCAGGGGTCTTCGTCAATATAAGAATTTAGTAATCACGTAAAATTTAAAACATTAATTTTTATTTTAGTAAAATTGTTTTATGCTAAATTCCAAATTTTTAATTTGATAAATTCACTGAAATTTATTGTTGGGGGATAAGCTAGTTCCTATGCGCATTTCACTTGTTGCTTAGGCCAGATCATCAGGAAACCTTTTCCCAAAAGGCTTTAGAAAAACTAAAGATATTATACAAATAAAACTATAGAGTGTTTGAGAATTACAGACACTCAAGCTTTATTTGTAAAAATATCAAAGCTTAAACAAAACACCAACAATAAACCGTGATTTATCTTTTCTTACATTTCCTTACTACAATTGGTTGGTTTCTTGCCGACACAAACTGTAGTGTGTAAGTGAGTAAAGAAAAAACAAAAAAATAAAAACAACTTGCTTTATTGTTTTCGCAAGAAAATCAAAATAAAGCGAGTTGCCAGTTTAGTCTTAATGCAGAAGCAACTGCAAATTTATCGTTAAAAGGTTATTCGGGAATACAAAATTAGTATTTTAGTAAAATTGTTTTATGCTCAATTCCCAATTTTTAATTTGATAAACTCACTGAAATTTATTGTTGGGGGATAAGCTAGTTCCTATGCGCATTTAACTGGTTGCTTAGCTAGATCATCAGGAAACCTTTTCCCAAAAGGCTTTAGAAAAACTAAATGTCAATGAAAACAAAATACATATTTAGATTTAGAAAACTCTATTATTAATCATGCTAATCCCATAAATAGATTACAAATAAAACTACTGCCTATTTATTTATTACAACTTTATCTTTCTTACAAACCCACCGTTATATGTATTTCGTTTACGTAAAGAGCAACAAAAATATTATGAAAAAACCCTACACAAAAACAACTGTAGATTCAGGAAAAAGTACAAACTAAAGACAACAACAGCAACAAAACGACAACAACGACAAAAACTTTATTCTAATTCTAAATAACAAAAAAAAAAAAATAATAACAAACAAAAACTCAACAGTGCTGTTAAGTGCTGGAAACTCTTAAAAGAAACATTTGTTGTTATTTACCGTACTCTTCTTGCAAAATTCTACACACATACATGTAGAAATGCTCCATTACACACACTCACACACAAAGTAAAAGAGAATGGAAAGAGAGTATAAAACACAAAAAAAGTCTTTCGTTTATCTTCGGCACACACAATGCCTTTTTACAACAGAAATGAAAAAAAAGAACGACAGGTTTTCAACAACGAAACAACGAGAACAAGTGGCGCCTCGATTATACCCCGACATTGTAATGTTTTAACTTAGACAGACATTCGCCAGCTTACAAAGCTGTCTAACGGTCACATTTCTCGCATTACAACAAACAACAGTTTTCAATATTTTTGCTAGAACAGAAAAACACACACCTCAAAGACACGTGAAGTATGCGTAAAACTGTTTTTAAATTAAATGTCGTCGTGAATGAAAGTGTATGCGTGTGTGTTTGACTTACGAGTACGTGTTTGAGTGTGGAATTTAATAAAAAAGTAAAAGTGAAAATTATAATGAAAGAATAAAAGTTTGTTTTGTTAGACATAAAATATTAATAATAAAACACCAGCAAAACAAAAAGAAAACCTACGCGAATAAAAAAGAGTGTTGCATATTTAAAGGCTTTATAAATATTATAAACAACAATGTCAGGCATACTTTAAGGTATATTTTAGTGTTTTTTTTTTTGTTCAAATATAAATTGTGCAAGATTCTGTGGGTTGGAATTAGAAACAAGTGAAACAACTGGTGAATAATTAAAATGCAAATTAACAAAAAGTGTTACATACTTTTTAAGTTCATATTTGACAAATAAAATGCTAAATACTTTTAGGCTGAATGTGAAATATTTAAAAAAAGAGCTTACAAAATATACAAATATGTACTACAATTATTCAAATTAATATTAAGGATGATGGATTATTAATTAAAACAAAATTTAAGGCAACACATTTTGGAATTCAATTTTAAATAAGGTAAAGTTAACAATTTTAATTAAATTAATATTATATTGTTATGTAGGCTATTTATAACTATAACAATTTAATACGCTTAGAAAATTGGTTAGTTCTAATGAAAGATCAAATAAAACTACACACCTTGGGATTCACAGGTCTGATTGAAATCCTGCGAGAGTGAACATTACTGAGTAGATCACTAAGCTTTCAGAAAATTGTCTTCAAATTGATAAAGTGTATTTGAGTATAATGTTGCGAAATACTAAATTTATATTGAAAAATAATAAATTCTTATTAGATTAAAAAAAATTAAATTCATACTCCATGCATGTAAAAAATTTCTCGACATAATTTTTTATTTTCTCAATTTCACTTTAATTTTTTTTAATTTAATTAAATTTATTGCGACTAGGGTTTTCAATTTCCCGACCTTTTTTGATTCCCGGGAATCGGGATTTTTTTTCTACATTCCCGGGTACCCGGCTATTCCCGAAATATATAATTATACTGTAAATGGGGAATATTATAGCCAAATTTCGTATAAAAACTTAGTGTTATAATTATTATATATCAGAGCTTCGAATTAATTAATACAACTTGAGCTTAATTCACTAAAATCTAAAAATGTCAGCCTTTCATTCCATAAATCCATTCCCAATATTTATTTTTAGATTCCTTCAAAAGCCTTTGTTTAAACTAAATTAATTTTGAAGTTAATTAATAACAGAATTTATTCAAACTTTGAATGATTAAATTTTTGTTAATTCAAATTGAGTTAACATTTTTTCTTGATACAGTTTTGTTGTTATCATTTACAAAATTAATTGAAAAAAATTGCCTTAAGCCTTTTTGTAAAAGATTTGAATTGAAGAAAAATTTAATCATTTAATACATTTTTGAAGCTATTTTGTTATGGATTTGAAGAAGAAATTTGAAGAAATTGGAATGATTCAATAAGAAAAAAATTATATAAATAATGAATTCTTTTTTTAAATTTTCATACGAAAAACCCCATATAAATAATAATAAAATTTTCATCAGTTTTTAATTCCCGGGATTCCTGAGTAAAAATCCCGGGAATCGGATAGTGAAAAATTGGCAAAATTCCCGGGAAATTTGTACCGGGAATTCCCGGGATAAAAACCCTAATTGCGACATAAAATTTGTGTAATAAAGTCAAAAATAACAATAATAAATGATAATAAAATTAATATATCAAACTTGCTTAAATAATGAAATAAATGTTAATTAATAGAGTGAAATCTTTTTAAGTTCTATATTATACTCTGTGAATGCTGGGAGTATGTCTATTATAAAAATTTTGTCCAGAAATATTCTGCAGTCCCCCGCAGCCTTATCATAAATAAAATTATTTGAAAATCTCTATATAATTCTTTTCTATATATTTTCGTAATATATCACTTTCAAATTTTTTCATAAAAGTTGGAGATACATATATATATAAAAATGTGGATTTTTTTTAAATTATTTAACTTTTATTTTGAAACACTCCACTATAGTTCAAAGTACCACTTTTTCCGTGCGAAATTAATAACTATAAAAGTATTCTACTGTTTGATACCAAAATTGGACCATAGGTAGAAATACTTATATTTTCAACAAATTTAAGAAAAAATTAACCCTTTGTCGACCATTAACCCATCAGGAGAAAAATAAAGTAAATTCATTGCTTTTGATTAGAAAAAAATTATTTCATATTAGTTGAATCAGTAATTCATTTTGTAAACACATTTGATTCAAAATATTAATTGAAGTATCAGATAAAACTTCGCACAGTGGTATAGAAGAAAAAGAGGGAAATAAATCTGTAATTTCTAAATCCTTAGTCCTCGCATGGGTGCGGCCAGAGGTCCCCATTGTAGGACACCTCGGGTATGTTCAATTTGTAAAACGATCATATTTCTTCGTCTGTGTTTTCTATCATCTGCTTCGAATGTATTAATACCTTGTGTACTGTGGATGTCATTGGTAACCAAAGATACAAATCTGAAAGCATATATCACTATTAAGCCATATATTGTTTTCATTTCGAAAATCATCTTCCTTTCTTCTGCATTTTTTAAATTTTTCTTTTAAGTAATTGTAGACACAATTGCGAATTTTTCATCCAATAATTTCTTACAGCCCTTAGGAATAACAGGAGCACTAATTTTCTTCACAATATATTTAATAATAGCATCATTCTTTGTGTCTTTTGGGCGTTAACATTTTTTTAAAAGCTTCTATAAAGTTAAAGTTTTGTAATCAAAAGAAATTACTTTAAGGTTATGTTTAAAAATTGTAATTTTAAATATAAAGGGAAATAGTTTCCAAATATTTAGGAAAGAAAAATTAAGTACTTATACGTCTCATTGTTCTCCATTTTAAACATTATTTAAATTATTCACACACTTTCCACAATTAACGGTTAAAATTTACAATATAATATTGATACTAGTCACAAATTTTTAAAAATGTATTGAAACTTTGACTTTAAAAGCGTGATGTCAAGCAGTATTTTGTATTTTACGAAAACCAATTGCGAATTTGATTGCATTGGAGTTTTTGTAACAGGTTGATAACAAAAACTAATGAATAATAACAACTTCGAAATTTGAATTTCGCACGGAAAAAGTGATACTTTGAACTATAGTGCACTCGTACAATATAAATTTAATCAAAGTATTGGCCTTTGTTGCTATGGCCTTTTCCCATATTTCTGGCAAAATATGGATTTCGAGCGAAATGAACTGCTCATCTTTTGAGGCCAAGAACGAATCAAGCCAATATCGGATACTCTGTTCCAAAGTGAGCATCGATCGAAACAAATAGTAATCGGACGGGACAAGTCTGGACTATAATGCGGGTGAAGCAAAACTTTCCAACCAATTCCTTCTAAATAGTTTTTAACAGGTATTACAGTTTCATGTCTGGCCACATATTCTGACCATTTTTCGGCCAATGCTCGATGATCATCCTCGTGATGATCTGGTCAGATTTAGGCAGCTCATAATAGAAAGGACTCTTTTGCTCCCACCAAATACAGAGAATTACCATGGATATTTGGCTTTGGTGACGATTCGTCTGGTTGGCCGGCCTTCACATTCGATCTGTTACGCTTCGGGTTATCGTAATAGTTCGATTTTTGATCGCAAGTAATGATTCGGTGCAAAAATGATTTTCTTTTATAACGTTCTAGTATCATTTCGAACGTACATAATCGTCTTTCAGTTTGGAATTTGTACAACATTTAGGGATATGTATTTTAAAATATCCCTGCTTAAAGGATATTGTTTGAATTTATTATCCCTTATCTTTAAGTAAAGGATTTTTGGTAATATTTATTTAGGAAATTGAAGTCCCTACGGTTTTATATAAGACTAAGTTTATAAAAATCGGACAAAGATATGCTGTAAATATATTTAAAGTATATATTTTTGGTTAATCTTCGAAATATTAGGAAATTTTTACTGAATGTCGACAGCTCTTCAGTACCACATTCTGATTTTGCGACGTGCTGTTAACCATACAATGGCTTACAATTGAGGCGAAGCTTTAGTTCAAGCACATTTTTGTTGTTCAATATCCTGTGTTCATAGAAGACGATTTTTAGGAAAAAATAAACCAAAGAGAATTTACAAATTTTGAGCAACTTAATATTTTGTATGACCATGAAAAGTGTAACAAGTTTTAACAAATTTGGAACGATAAAGATCCAATGTCTTGTCGAATATTTTTTTCTCCCGTATATTATTTTAGATTTACAACTCATTGTAGTTTTATCTTTATTAAATTGTTCATACTCCTTTATTGCAAAGACTTACTCTTGATTTATAACTTTGAAACTAAATTAGTGTTAACTGGAAACTTTGCAAGAGTAAAGACGATAGCTTGGATATAGCCCTTTGAAGGTTAACCTTTGACCTTTTGAAGAAAATTATATGTATTCATACTCTATTTAAAGCAATTAAAATCAAAGTTGAAGTTGTAAATGGTTTAAAAGTTATAAGCAATTATCTATGAAGACTTTTGTGAAATTTTTTGTTTTTTTTTAATAAATTTTCATAAAATCATATTGTTACGAAATTGTACTTGAATTCAAATATAACGATTTTAACACGGCTGATTTAAAAGTAGTATAATGCATTCAAATAGCAGTGCTGTAATAGCAAACTGTAACATATCTGTTTCAGTTAAAGAACATTGTAGAAAGTACACCACAGATGGCGTATGTATTAGAAAGCTCTAGACAGTTAAAGAGCAATCTAGAGTGCAGATGGCAGTGTTAAAAATAGTGGCAGATGTTGTAGTCGTTAGTGAGTTTATCAGAGACGCTTTTCGAATAAACATCAACTGAGTGCTGTGTTTTTCAAGTGAATTCGTGTACATTATAAAGTGTGTCTGTATTTCTGAGAATTTATAAACGTGTATAAAAAAAACATTGAGAGACTATTTAATTCTGTTGTTGTACATTTTAAATAAATAAAGAGTTGTTACAATTTTTAAACTACTAAACGGCTTTTATTTGCAATCAAAAGTATCCGGTTTATTTAAAGGAAATAAACCAACGTTTTGAAAAGGTTAAAACGTAACAATATTTTTGGGCCAGAATGTTTCAGGAGTCCAAATGTAAATAACATTGAATCCGATATATCGAAATCCAATTGCTGTCTACTTCCAGATATATCCTCCCTATTGTTGAATTTAATTTAAAAATATACATATTTAAAAATAAATTTAGCTTCCAAAAATGTTGATAACATGTAAGACAAAAATCATTTAATATTTCAGTAGTTAGTGAAACACTTACTAATTTTTGGGTTGCAATACAAAACGAGAAGCTCTCCCGACTGTAGGCAGTTCTTTACTTTACAGCATTTTTTTAGAAGTTTTAGAAGCTAAATATTGTGAAAAGCTATATGGAAGCAAAGACGATGCTGGGATATCTGGGATCCTTCAAGAGTTTGGGTTGTCCACAAGTCTATATTTATTTCGTGATAAAATAATTGACCCGAAATTTATTGCACATTGTGACAAGACGGCCTTATTATTTTTTGTCTCTAGATATAATCGTTTAAACATGAAAAATCAATTAACAAATTAACTCTACTAAAATTCCACTTTACTACTTACATAATGTGTATCAATTCTCAAAAATTATTAAACATTTAAGTCTGCCTGCCCCTAATGTACACATTAAATTCTTATTAGATTTGCAAAAACTTTTCTTAAGCACACAAATTAATTAATTTAATCCTTAATCCAACCTCAAAGCCTTTGAAACCAAAGTCCAACAACAATATTACTTTTAGCTTTCTTGGTAAATTTAAATTGAAAATAAAAGCCAAAAGAATAATTTGTTTGCTAAATTATAATGAGTTATGTGCCTTGAAGGTTTCACTTTAGTAATGACTAAATACATATTAAAGATACATTTTTGGCATGTAAGAATCTTAAGGAAATTTTAATTTGAAAGAAAGCAGGAAGGTTTCTTTAATTTATGATTTTACTTAATTGGTTTTCTAAATATTTATTGAATTTGTTAAAAATTTAATGTTATGGTAAGATAGTCTATATTGAATTGTCATTGATTAGTAAGAAATTGTTGTCTCTTAAGTATGATGCAAGGAGCTCCAACTTTTCTAACGGAAATTTGAGATCTTAAGGTTCTTCAAAACTTTGACAGTTGTTAGCGGCCATATTGTTGAAGCTACATCTGTTGAATTGTCCTTCATTTATTTAAATTGTTGTGCCAAATCACCAATAATGGATATATCGTTCAAAACACGTTCAAATAATAAAATTGTTTTATCATAATTGGTGTTTTGTTCGGGCAACGTTTCGCGCGCTTCGCCCATTTTACGGTGAGGCCCATTTCTGGATGAATGGGTACGTCAATTAACAAAATTCTCGATTGCGAGTTCCAAGGGCGTCCAATGCATCAGGAAAAATTCACTGTTTTATGTGGATTCTGGGCTGGTGGCGTCGGTACATATTTCTTTTAGAACGACATTGGCCATGCCAACTTACCTCAACGGCGAGTGCTATAGATCGATGATTACCAACTTTGTGTGTCCTGAATTGGATGATAAATACACCAATGACATTTGGTTTCAATAGGACGGCTATACGTGCTACACATCTCATGCCACATTGGGCTTCTGAACAAGCGATTTGAGGGCATGGTAATGAATGTGAACTGACCAGCTAGATCGTGCGATTTCAGCTGTTAGACCTTGTGGGGTTTTCTTAAGTCGCAGGTCTATAGACTTAAGCCGCAAACTACTGCGGCCCAATTTGGACTGATTTCTGGACCAGAGTAATGGAAAGTTGAACATTTCGGATGTGCACCACCCCACGAAGCTGCAGCTGACATTTGCACGATGTTATATTCTATACATAATGACGCCGATAGGCTTTTCTAATGGATAAAAAATGGCGATGTCACACACATTTTATTTTATTTAAATTTGTAGATAGTAAGCGCTTAATTCAAGATATATTATTACCAGATAATTTAATGATGTGTAAGTTAAATGCTTTGGATCCAAGCTATCTGATTTGTAGCACACTCTTGAGCTTGAAGGTTCTGGGAATGATGAAACCACCTGACTATATGATGAGTATATGCTGTATATTTGCCACATAATAAAATATCCGCATCATTTTCTTAAGTTGTCCCAAAACAAAGAGCTTATTTCTAAGGCATAAAAATATTGATATTTGCCCAATTCACAATTGGTGTCGTAGCGTTGTATCGTTGTATGCGTAATTTTTTTTTATTAATGTTTTGTTTTTGTTTAAAAAAAATTGTTTGAAAAATATTTATGACATACAATGTTACAACGTTACGCCACCAATTGTGAATTGGGCAATTATGTATATTTATAAAGAATATTTGTATTATTGAGAATTTTTTAATTAAAGTACCTAAAAAATACTAGGGACAAAATGCCTGTTGTATGCAAACATGATAAGAATAGATCCCACAACTGCCTACAAAATCTACTAATAGGCCTTCAGGGGATCCCTTGATTGATATGTGTAGTAAATCATACTTAATCATCTATAAACTAGGTTATACAGTATTAAACATATTGTTGGAATGATTACGCTTATCCAATGGTTATTCAGTTGAAAACACGCAAAGTTTTAGTGCTTTTCAGACAGATTAGTATAAAGTAGGCTGGAATTATTTACATATATGTACACGAGTAATTTCAAATAGTTATTTCAATACTAAAGCTGTTTATTTGGCTATAATTTGTTGTATTACATGGTAATCTAAATCGGTCTCACAGGACTGTTTTCTCAAATAAAATGTCTGTTAAAAGGAATGTTATGACCATGACGTTGTTGTTTTTTTCCACAGAAACCTAAAATATTTCTATTGATTTTTCTTTAGGCAGTACTTGTAAATGTACTTTTATTATTCATATAAAAAATTTGTTAGAAAATAAAATAATTCAGTTACTGGAGTAGAGTATTGTAAGTATTTAAGGAATTTTTATAATGTCTAGAGAAAATGTCATATTCTTTATTTTTTCTTATTATTTTGATTGGTTGGTAGATACAAAAGTAAAATATGTATTTACATTAGGATAACCCCATTTGTATGAAGGAAAATAATGTTTCGATGTTTCCAACTAAAATACAAGTTTAATTTATTTCAAGATATCGTTTATTAAATTTTAGAATATAAGAAGAGACCATCTCTGGTTAGGAGAACTTTGTACAGCTTGTGACTTGTAAAAAATATAGACAGATTTAAATAAGTAAAACTTAGCAACAAATCAAGTGGGATGATAAATAAATTCCTGTTTATTTCACAAAATTATTTTATTTAGTTTAAAAGATATTTAAGTTTAAATTTTGAAATTTTCGTTCATTACCTTGATTTTATTTCTCGTAAATATGTTCGATAATGGATGTCAAAATATTCTTCTAAAAGCATCCTCTTATTTCTAACAAATTCCTTAATGACATATAAACAGGTTTTTGGCAATATCTCAACCCGCCTAATAGTGAAAAATAAACAAAGTTGGAAATGGTTTTCAAAATTTTCCAAATTGTAGCTTAATTGATTTTAATATTTCTCAAAGATTTTCTGGCTTCAAAAATTACAAATTTCCTAATTTATTACAAAGTTTCATTTATTGAAATCTGTCCATTTTTGTACAAGTCACAAGCTGTTGAATGTTTTCATCACCAAAGGTGTTTGACTTTGACACCCTGTTTCTCTCCTTGTATTCTAACAGGGTAGTTGAAAATTTAAATTTCTTTCAGCCTATGTCCTTCTCTACGATTCGTATATAATTTTGCAATCGTTCCAGTAGTGTAGAATATGCTGATTTATTATGATTTTTTTTACGATTGACACCTCAGTGTGGCGGGATTTTTTCAAATTTTAAGCTTTTATTTTGAAACATTGTTCAATGTATTGGCCTTTCTGGCAACATATGGATTCCGGCTGTTCATCTTGAGGTCAAGAACGAATCAAGTCAATTTCGGATACTCTGTTCTGAAGTGAAACGAATCCCAGAGAGAACGTTCTGCTTCAATCGAAACAAACAATTGTCGAACGGGGCATGGTCCGAACTATAAAGCGGGTGAGACAAAACTAGGCAACCACTTTATTCTAAATACTTTTTAATAGGTGGCCGAGCATTGTAATAATGAAATATTATGGATTCATGTCTGGCCGCACATTCTTGGCATTTTTCGGTCAACGCTCGCTTCAAACGAATCACTTGCATTCGCTACAGGTTCCCTGTGATGGTCTGGCCAAATTTCAGTAGCTCATAATAAATAGGATCCTTTTGGTGCAACCTAAATCAGACCATTATTTTAGCTCCAAGACTGGTTGTCCGGGCTTCACATATGATCTCTTACGTTTCGGGTTATCTTAATGGATCCATTTTTCCATTTCTGTGCAAAAACTATTTTTTTTTATAACATTCAAGCAGCATTTCAGGCATAAAAAATCATCTTTCAAGGTCTGTCCGCTTCAATTTGCATGGTACCCAATATCCCAGCTTTTAGATAAATCCTGTCACTTGCAAACGTTTTGAAATTGCTGATTGAGTTGCTCCCAATAATTTTGCATGCTCTTGTTGAGTTTGACAAAAATCTTCATGGACTAATAGCTACAATTCTTGGTCTTTAAATTCTTTAGGCTGGTTTGGTTGATCTTTGTCTTCCGTATCAAAATCACCACTTCTGAACCGAAAAAAAACTATCTTTCTCACGTTGAACCGATGGAACACATTCACCTTAAGCTTTGGTGTGCTTTTTTCCTTTTTAAAGAACTTTTATCCTAATTAAAGAAATAAAGCAAAACTTCTTGAATATGACCCTTTGTTGGCACAAAATTCGACATTTTCGAAGCAAACAAAAACTTTGTTGTTTACACTATAATGTTCAATAACTATGTGAGAATAAATGACAGATATGTACCCTTCAAACTGTCATATAAGTTATTAACAATAAGAACTTCCATCAAAGGATAAGGCATTTTTTGTAGATCCCTCATTTTGAAGTCATACACCCAATATTTTCTTCCCGATCTGATGTTAACTGATTTTCCTCCATACAAACGGGGTCAGCCTAATATACATATGAAAAATATATTTTTTACAAATAGTGTTGCCTAGTTGTAGGGGCTATGTTGTTGAATAATTTATTGTTCAAATGAAAAATCCTGGTTTTGTTTTATTTTTTTAAATACCGAATAAATCTGTTAGAATCCATTACCTAGTTAGTTTGTACAAATATTTATGATAATAACATACATTTTTACTTAAATTCCTTTGCCTACTTTTAGGAATATGTAGAAATTTAATTCATTGTAGACAAATTTGTTTACCTTAGTTTTGCCTCCTTAAGCAGTGAGTCTATTGAACACAGTTTCATTAATTTAAATGTAAACTTTTTACTTGGAAAAACCAAGTAAACTTTTTCATTTCCACAAATATGTAAGAAATCACACCTTTTCTGGGTAAACTGAAAATGAAATTGTCATTAAAACTTTTGCGTATTTTGTGTGTAACGACAATTTTGATTAAATTTTCCTTGTTTTATTACTAAAATAAAAAAAAACTCAAAAATTGAAGCACATGTAGTTAATTAATCTATTTCTTTTATGTTCCATGTATGTATGCGTCATCCGCAAAACATCAACAGCAACAACAAATCGCCAAGTAACACATTTTGTCGTTTTTGTTGTTTTAATACCAGTTGTCTTTATTAAAAAAGTTTTCAAAGTTAACAAAAAGTTGAAAAAAAGCAGTGGTCTTTTTGAAAAATGTCTTATTGTCAGACTAAACTATTGCAAAGTTTAACAAAGGGAGGGTCTTAAAAATAAAAAATAAAATATATTGCCTACATTAGGGAGTTTTTTTTAAATTGTTTTGTAAAGGGGATTTAGGCTTTAAATAATAACAAAATCCTTTAAATTAAGTTTTAATAAAATAATTATAAACTTATCACAACTATTTCAAATTTAGGGAATTGAAGATAGATTTTACTAAACCTAAAGAAAAACTTACTTATAAGTCAAACTAAAAAACTTTTTTAAACCGGAAAAAATCTTATAAATAAAATCAAATCAATCCAAGTTTTCAACTCTCAAAAAAGGTTCTAACTATATTTAAAACAAAATCGTTTTAATAAAAAAGGTTACTTACCTTTAGTTCTCTTAAAAAGAAACCCAATAAAGTTTAAAAGCCTTTTTTATAGTGTCAACTCTATCTAAACTACATCAACTATATAGCTGGGTGTTAAATTACCAATTTTTATTTTTATGTTTGTCGATGGCTCTGTGCCATTAAACACGCTAATAAATGTTGGGATTATTGAATTTCTGTTACCTGTCGAACAATAAAAATTAAGTAGCAACAAATGTGCGTTTCCTTTTCCCACTCTCTCACTTCTAATTTCCTTTCACTTTTATTTTAACTATTTTCTACACAATTTTTTTTGTTTTTGTCTGTTTACGACCCTACTTTTATGTGTTTTTGATAATACATGTGTTTTATTTCAAATTAATCATATTGACCATAAAAATACATGTTCATGTCTATACTCTCACCAACATCAAGATATCTGAATATAATGAACCTGGGGTGGTTTCATTTGTATGGAGTTAAAACTTGTTGTCATTGATTCTCAGTAAAACTTAAGTGTTGATAGGATGAAGTGCGATAAATAAAAATAATATTTATCTGATTTGTTTCATATTTATTCTATAGGAAAACAAAAATACAGCTTTAGTAAACTATTTTTTTGTTATGAATGTAGTTGATAATGTTTAAATATTTTTCAAAAGATTTCTTTCCATTCATCGGAATTGCTTTTTGTTGGAATATTTAATAAAAGTTTAATGTTCAATACGGTATAAAGCTTTCCATATAAAGCACTTTACCATGAATGATTTAAAACTTTACATAATTTAATATAATCGATTAATTTTATGCAAATAAATCTATATTACTGACATATAAAATAATTGAGACGAATTGGGAAAAATGTTGATCAGAAAAATTAATTAAAATTAATTCGATAAATAGTTTCCATGGGCATACAAAATTTAAGATTCTCCAAAATTTCGAAATTTGCTTTAGTTTGCTTTCATGTAGGTTCGAAGTTCATATTTTTTAATAGATGCGTGCAAAATACTTTAAATACAACTGTAAAGAACTGTTAGTAAGATTTTATAATTCTTGATCTCAAATTAAAGCTAATGAATCTTAGATTTTAAAGTATTTTCTAGAAATCTCCAAAGCACACCAAAGCTTATGATGACTGTATTCCACCACTTTTAAAGTACGATAGATGGTTTGTGCGATTTAGACGTGGTGATTTTGTCACGCAACACAAAGATCGCCCAGGCCAGCCAATAAAGTTTGAAGACCAAGAATTGGAGGCATTACACCATGCAGGTTGTTGTAAAATCATTTGGATCTACTATAGCATCAATTTCAAAATTTTTGCAAGCAGCAGGATTCATCTAAAAGCTAGGATATTGGGTCCCATACGAATTGAAGCCGAGATGATTTTACATGTCGGTAACGATGCTTGAACGCTATAAAAGAAAATCATTAGAGTATATACAGAAGAGCAAGAGATCGTATTTGAAGCTCGGCCAAGCAGCCGAACCAAAGCCAAACATCCATGGCGCCAATGCAATTCTCTGTATTTGGTGGGAGCAAAAGGGTACTATCTATTATGAGCTTCTGAGCATCATGCCAACGATCGGCCACTTATCGCAATACCTGTTTAAAAGTATTTAGAATTAAGTGGTTGGAAACTAAAGACTAGGTATTATACTAAATACTACGTCTTATACTAAAGACTACGTCTTATACTAAATACTACGTCTTATACTAAATACTACATCTTATACTAAATACTACATCTTATACTAAAAACTACGTCTTATACTAAAGACTACGTCTTATACTAAAGACTACGTCTTATACTAAAGACTACGTCTTATACTAAAGACTACGTCTTATACTAAAGACTACGTCTTATACTAAAGACTACGTCTTATACTAAAGACTACGTCTTATACTAAAGACTACGTCTTATACTAAAGACTACGTCTTATACTAAAGACTACGTCTTATACTAAAGACTACGTCTTATACTAAAGACTACGTCTTATACTAAAGACTACGTCTTATACTAAAGACTACGTCTTATACTAAAGACTACGTCTTATACTAAAGACTACGTCTTATACTAAAGACTACGTCTTATACTAAAGACTACGTCTTATACTAAAGACTACGTCTTATACTAAAGACTACGTCTTATACTAAAGACTACGTCTTATACTAAAGACTACGTCTTATACTAAAGACTACGTCTTATACTAAAGACTACGTCTTATACTAAAGACTACGTCTTATACTAAAGACTACGTCTTATACTAAAGACTACGTCTTATACTAAAGACTACGTCTTATACTAAAGACTACGTCTTATACTAAAGACTACGTCTTATACTAAAGACTACGTCTTATACTAAAGACTACGTCTTATACTAAAGACTACGTCTTATACTAAAGACTACGTCTTATACTAAAGACTACGTCTTATACTAAAGACTACGTCTTATACTAAAGACTACGTCTTATACTAAAGACTACGTCTTATACTAAAGACTACGTCTTATACTAAAGACTACGTCTTATACTAAAGACTACGTCTTATACTAAAGACTACGTCTTATACTAAAGACTACGTCTTATACTAAAGATTTTAATTCTTTGTCGAAATATGAATATCTTTTATAAAAATCGGGCCATCCTAATTTATGCACACCACTTGACCCTATATATAAATAAACTAACAGCCAGTGCTAAGGACGAAAACCGTCAACAATTTCATATTAAAAATGCATGTTCAAATGTTTATTAAATTTAAATTTAAGGAATGTTCACATTGTAGAATTTTTAAATTAAAATTATGTTATCACAATTAGTTTATGATATTACAAAAATTGTTTAGATAAGTTTAAAAACATAATGTATTACTGAGGGGATAAGCTAGTTACGATTTCGCTGTTTGCCATGGCCAGCTCATCAGGAAATCTTTCCCAAAAAATTAGGAAATATTTATGTTTTTAATAAAAAATATTTTTAATGTTAGTTTTTTCTTAAGCACTTTTTTGTGGAATTAAATTATTTATATATTGCAGTTTTGCTGCTTTTCTTGTTTATAAAACATCCGAATTTTTTACAATTAATTACTTTTTTCCGTTTAAAATTCTTTTGTCTTATTTCTCTTTGCTGGAAATATATACTAAAATACCCTGTAATCCAGTAAGGGTATTTCGTTTAAAAGTGGAATTATTATAATTAAATTTTTGTTTTTTAAGTTACTTTAATTCCAGCTATTATTAATTTTTCCAGTGATGTAAAATATGTTAAATAACTGAATTAATATTATTCAAATTTTGATAGACGAGTTCTTTTTAAGGACATTTAAAAGTAGTCAAAGGAGTGTTTAGGAAGTATTAAATCAAATAGTTTAATTACAATCATTAATGTGCTGAGGTAGGAGTTGTCATAAATATGTATTTACAATATCTCTAGAAGCCTAATAAATACACAAAAAGGAAAATAATATAATAAAGGAAACATTATATTTAGTGATTAAATATGTAGACTACTAAATGAAATTGACAAAAGAATACATTTTAATAATAGAAACTATCATTAAACTATTGGTTTTTATTGTGGTTTCATGTTACAGTCAAATAATTGTGTGTCTATATGTATATTTGTATTGTATAGGTATTTTTGTAATATAATAAAAAAATAATATAAATAAAATAAAAATTTTGTAAAAAAAATGTTCTCTCATAAATATTTGTCGTCAAAAAGTTTCAATTCTGTTCAGTTGTGTTGTTTATTTCCATTTGTATGCATAAAGTTTAAGTTATTTATTTAAAAACTCATACATGAGTATGTGGAATTTTTTTCAACTGTCCAATATTTTTCGGTTGTTTTTTCTTTAACGTTTATCTTTCAGTCTTTAAATTGTTTGATATTTTGTTTTATTTTATTTATTTGTTTAGAGCTTTTTTTAGAAAATAATTTATTTAATCTTATGAATGTGTGTGTGGGCAAGTCTTTTATGAGTTTAACAACTTAGTTACATTTTATTTAACTTTAAAACGAGCAAATAAAAAAAGAAAATTTGTAGAAAAAATTCAAGGAAATAAAATTTAATTGTAAACCATTTAAGCAATTGAATAAAACGTTATTTTTTTTCGTTACAAAATATTTACGGCTGAAAATGGAATTGAAGGAATAAAATCTTTTATTTGAGTATACTTAATATTTATCTGAAGGTATGTGTTAAATATTAAGTATACGTTCTGGTGACTACTGGCAATTTTCTCTACGAAAATACCGGCGCACAGTGGAAATAATTCGGTATTGGAGGTATCATAACGAAATTTCACAAGTTTAGAGTTGAGGTGTTTTCGAGTGAATTTAAAGTTGTTTATTTTTGTAGGCGAAAGGTGGTTCATTGGGTGGCCCCTCAAACGTGGTAACCTCGGGTCTCATATTGTTTTTTGAAAAAATCACCAAAAATCAATTTATAATCCCTATGAACTGAAATTTAAAATTTAAATATTCAGATGTCATTCAGAAGGTATACAAACAATTTTTAGGTTATGTTTTTTAGTGATATTAAGAGATATTTAGGTTTATTATTTTTAATTTTGCTCGATATTTTTTAGTTATCTTATTCCAGTTATCTCATCCTTATAAAAAGTTACAATCATCCAAAGATGGAACATGTAAAATGGGTTATATTTTCTAAGATATTTTTCTTAAAAAAATTCCTTTTATTTTTTCTTTTATAGAACAGAATTTTCTTTGAGACTGTATATAATTGTTATATGATACGGAAAGAGAACTTAATGCAAAAACGTGCAAGGTAAAGTTTGGCTCACTTAAGCGGATATAGTCCATTCCAAAGCTATCCAAACTTGGACAATTTAAAAAAAAAATTTAGGTTGGAGTAAAAAATTCTTAAAACTCAATGCTCCTGTACTCATAAGGGCTCCATATTTGTATAGCCCTATGTGTTAGTGAAATACGTATATAGTTTTTTTTACTATCACACTGTAAGTAAATTCACAGTGGGTACTTTTATAGGAAAACTCAGTTTTTGGATCACATTTTCCCCGTTTTAGGAATTTCGGTATTTGGAAATAAAAAATTACAAAAATTTTTATGGCATTAATTTGAGAACATTTGGAAGTATATTATTTCCAATTTTTTTTATGATATCTTTAACCGTAAAAATTTTCCATTAATTCAAATTTTATATTTTTCTTCACTTTTACGCATTTTCCCCGTTTTGGGAATTTCTGTATATGGAATAAAAAGTGACAAAAATTGTAATAGCATTAATTTAAGGACATTTGGATCTATATTTTATGATATATTTAACCCTTAAATTTTACATTAATTCAAATATTTTTTTCATGAAAAAATCACCATATTATATTTTTTAAGTAAATTAATTCGAAAATTTTAAAAATTTATTTAAAATATCAATCTCCAAGTTGTAAAATTTTTAAAAATATCAAATACCTATATAGAAAATCTTATATTTACTCTTCAGAAACTCCACAATCCTTGCCCCCTATCAAATTTTTTATAGTTATTTCATATATTTCATGCATGAAAATGCTATTACTTATTTTTTTAAAGGCAAAACAATTGATGATAGTTCTGGAGTTGAATTCATTTTTTATTTTTGTCTTGAAAACAAAAAAAAAAATTGGATATTTTGATTTGTTTTACATATAAACTAATACTTGATTTCTATTTTATTATAAAATTTTGTTGGAATTTGAATTGAGTGCTAATGTAATTATGTTTTAAACTTGAAAAATTAAATATTTTTTAAACAAAAAACATATGTATGGCTTGAATTTATGTATGACTCCCTTTTACTGGAGAATGCTAAGTGTAATACAACTGTAAATCAAATGCTTGTCTATAATTCTAGGCTTGAATTACACTTGCATTCAACTTGAATTGGAGTATAAATTCTTATTGGGTACCTACAATACATAATCCTCTTTAAAGAGTTGCTACTTATATCATTTTCTTGGATATTTTGTGTATTTGATTAGTGATTATTGTAGATTTTTGTGGTAGACATTTATAATTCTCTTCCAAATAATTTACAGTTGTTCGCCTGGCTACAAAGATGTATATTTTTAAGTATAAACACTTTAAGTGGATACTTTGTCGCAATATTTCTTGTCTACTTAGATTAACTTTTAAACAAAAAAGGTGGTTCATCAAAACTGTTGACTGTTCGCTAAAGTTAAATAATGAAAAGCATTTCATGTCATGTTTATTTAAAATTACAGCTTAAAGTTATTATATTGTTTAAACAAAATTACTTTTCTAGGATTTTCGTAATGTTGGTGGAGTATTAGGGTGTAAAATAAACTAAAAATATATGAACGAATAAAAACAATTGTGCACATATGTATATTCGAATATGCTGAGTTTTATACAAGCCTTTGCAGAAGGATATCTCGAAATTGTTCATGTTTTCATTAAACTGATGGGACAACTCTACAGATTGAGTTAAGAATCACAATAGTATATGATTTCTAGACGTGGTACTAGTCACATCACAAGTCTAAGGAATCTGAAGCCCTGCTGATTATAGTCATTCTATAAATAGTTATTTTGGAACAAGTTCTAAACCTTTTCTAGGTCTTCTACTATATATTTTACATACAAATTCATAATTTTCCCATAAATATATATTTTTTCCTTAACACTCTCCCTTCTATCACCCTAATATTACTGCATAATAATGTAGATAATTACAATAATTCCTTGCCATAAACAGCAGCCCGTGTTTTGTTCACCTTTTGCATGGAAGCGTCGGTGTGCGTATACTTAACATTTAATTAAACTTTTTAAGTTAATATTAAGTATACGCCCGCTGCACAAACCTGAATGGAAGGCAAAATCTTTAGCAACATTTTTAATTGCTTAAGAATTTATCAAACAAAATTTGTATAAATATTATCATAATACAGACAGGCAGATTGAAATGATTGTTTAAAGTGATAAAGAAAACACCTTCTAGCTAATGATAGCACAACAAGAATGCCATTAAAAAACAATATATTTAGATAAATCTATTTTAAATCGATTGTTAGATTTAACAGGCGAAATTATGTATGTTGAGAAGATGGTTTGTTGTCTGCCTAAAGTTAAACGTATTAATAGGTATTTACATAGACGGCTGGGAAATTTGTAGATAATTAAATGATGCTGTGTTACCTTGAAGTGTGGCAAAGAAATTTAAATTTTTAAAATATAAAACAGTTTTAAACTGAGATATTTTTGGTAATTTTTATTACCGTTTTTCTATAAACGAAACTGTTTCTAAAACTTTTAAAAATTTCCATACAATCTTTGATAAACTTAAAATGTCACTATGTACATTAATGTCATAAAGTAGGAATTAAAATGTTTTCTAATTTAATATGTACATAAACATGCATATATATGTATGTTTTAAATATATTTACAAAAATATATAAAATTTGTTAAATAATAAATAATAACGATATGGATCATTAAGGCATTGGATGAATGTATAAGGAAACAAATGATATGGAAAACGTATATTTTTACAAAAATGTTTGCATCATAATTAAATATTAGGTTCATATAAGTGGTGGATTAAAATCTTATTAGCAGATAGTGAATAAACACAGAAATTTATCATAATCCGATTTTCAGTAAATATAAATATTCTTAAGCTAAATCTATAATTGAACTGTTCCTAGAAAATAATTCTACACAGAAAAAACAGATTCGTAGTAGCAACCGAATTTGTTGCCAATTGAATGATTCGGTTGCAAACATAGATTTTTGCGGTTCAATCAACAGAAAGTCAGTTGATAAAGAAGAATTTCGGTTGAACCAACCAAACTTTTGTTACCCCTTCTAAAATTTTCTAGCCACAACTGTAAAATTCGGTCTCTAAGGTAGCGCCATTCGGTTGGCAACAAATTCGGTTGCTATCACGAATCTGTTTTCTCTATGTATGTAAGTGTGACGATTTGAAACAAAATTCTCTAATGAATGAACTAGCTCTAGAACTGATCTTAAGAAACTGTGTATATACTATTGCTGTTACTATTTCCCAGATTGAAAATTTAGAACACAAATCATTGAAGAAGTCTTGCAAGCGGGTTCAGGAGTTTTTTTATAGCCTTATAATTGTAGTACAGGAATATATATGTCGATTTAGATGTTATAAAAAAAGAAAAAAATTTAACAAGTTGAGGCATTTAGTTTGTGTTTGAAAGCCATTGATAGCAGACTACCTCTTGACTTGATATGAAATTGGAAACAAGTGAACTTCATCTGATAAATATTATGGGAACACACAAAACTATTTCATAAACCGTTTCAATTCAAATATTTTTCACATATTGAACTGGTTTCAATTATTTCATAATTAAATCAAGTATTCATTTGCTTAAAAACAGAATTTCTTGATATTTACTATTGAATTTTGAGTTTTGAATTTGATTATTTTGACAATTGAATATAAAATTTTTTGTTATTGGTTGAATTTCAAATACAAAAATTATTGAATCGATAGATTTCGTAATTGAAAACACATTTTTGTTATTTTTTGTTTTTTAAATTACGAAAATAATCTATTCAATAATTTTTGTATTTGAAATTCAACCAATAACGAAAATTGTATATTCAATTGTCAAAATAATCAAATTCAAAACTCAAAATTCAATAGTAAATATCAAGAAATTCTGTTCAAATTCAAAACTCAAAATTCAATAGAAAATATCAAGAAATTTTGTGTTTATCATCAATGTAACTTATTACCTATTGTTCTTAGCAAAATATGTCACAAATAGTTTAGAAATCTATTTCTTCAATCTTTCGAAAAAAATTTTAATTTTTAACTTTTTTCTCAAAATAAAGCTTAATAGGTACCTTTTTATAAAGGTTGGTAATTAACTTTTGCATTTAGCACAGCTTTCTAGTGTGTTTGACTGAAAAACGAGACGTTAGTTAGTGGTTCACCATCAGTCGAAGCCATTAATTTTTTTTTCATATTATGTTAATTTATATGTTTATGTTAAAACCATTGTTAACATATGTACGATAAATCTACTAAATAAAAAAATGAGCTAGGTAACGACCACTCATTACAAAATAATGTATGTGGTAACTAGTTGCCATTACCAAAATTCAAAACAAAATTTCAAAATTCTGGAGACCTTTAAATTGTGTATGGTCATGGAAAATATGTATGTGTTTTTATATTATTTTTAAATTTTCATTAATATTGTTTAAATTATGAACAAAAAAGTGGTAAAACACATTGCAGCTAAAGCGTAGGTTTTTTTCCCTAGCAAATTATACAAACAAATGTTGTTAAACTAAAGTTTTACTTTGTACGACTAATATATTCATTTGTCTAATCTTTTTTTTAACAAGGTGAGATATACATACGTACATTCTGGTTAGAAAAAAAGTTGTTAGTTTTTTGCTTTCTTTATATTCATTTGCATAAAATTTATATTCACCACAGAGAAAACAATGAAGCAGAGTATTACTGCATAAAACTTTTTGCCAAGTATGCTAAAACTGTCTTATACTGTATTTTTAATGGTAAAATGCAAAAAAAAAAGGTTAAACCCTTTTTTTTTTACAGATTTTATTATCACTTAGCATTTTCTGTTATGTAGACACATATACTCGTATTAATATTAATAATAATTTTTTATGTTGTCGTCTTCAATTTATGATGTTTTTGGTTTGAATTTATATGATTACATATTATTGTTGGGTGACCATTATATTTATAAATAAATTGCTTATACATAAGTAAGGACTTGGATCAGTTACTACTCAATTCTTATTATACATTTTGAAAATGCTTAACAAATATATGTATTAGTTAATACTCAACTCTATTAAAGAAAGTCTTTTAATTTATATCCAAAGCTAAAGTTTATTTTTCGTGCTTTATTTTGTTTAAACTCAGTCCTCAATATCTTTGACACACTTATTCATATAGACAAGTGCAAACAAAATATAATCCTTAATAGGTTTTTGTTTCCGGTTTTATTTTTTTTTTGTATTTAACATTACATCATGTAGAACATGATTTAATATAATATACTAACATGATTACATACAAATCTACTATGAATATTACAATTTAATTATGACACAATTTCAATTTTAATACTTATCATTTTTATATTACTTCGTAACGATATAATAACAAATATATTTCGAAAAGAGATAATAGATAAACGATTTGTTGTGCGACAAAATACATTTTCAAATATACATACATAAATACATATATATAAATGTATATTCTAACAGTAGACTAACTGGATTATATCTATATGGAAGTGTAAATCCAGTTCTTTATTACAGTCTCTCTTATAAGTACATATGTGTAAACTTAGATACAAACATTTGTTGTTTGTTTGCATGCTGGCAAACACATTACAGAAATGGAAATCGGTTTTCATACATATTCATAAGTACATTAGGGTGGTCCTTATATTGGAATTCTTAGATTTTTTTATGATCCCAAGTTCTGAAATTAGTCTGAAAACCAACTACAGAAATTTTCAACAAAATCGGATAACGTTTAGAAGTTGCACATTTTATTTGAAGTTTTTAGTTTAGGCTCAGTGTGGTCCCTCCCAAATTCAAATCTTAATGAAAAAAAATTATTTAATGACGTTTTTATATGGATTTGGAGTCTTCAAATCCAAAAATTATTTTTAAAAAGCTCTGTATTACGTATTTTTCCAGATATAAAGAACTTCTAAAAAAAATTGAATACTATTGTTTCGTTTTTACCTTTTAAAAACAATGGTTTATTTTGATTAAATAAACCAGATACATTTGATTGCATGAAAGCAGTTTAGTAGTTTAAAATTTTTAACAACTCTTTATTTATATTTATACAACAACAGTTTTAATAGTCACTCAGTGTTTTTATACACGTTTATAATTCGCAGAAATTCACACTAAATTACACACTTTATAATGTACAATTATGAACTGGTAATGCAGTTAATGTTTACTCTAATAGCGTCTATGCTAAACGCACTAACGACCTTTGAAACCTCTGCCACTATTTATAGACAGCGCCATCTCTCGAGTAGCTCCTACAATAATCTTAACGAACAAAACTAGTATATTCGAATTCTAGAGCTTTCGATGTTAATGTTAGCAGCTTAAACATTTAGTGGTGCCATACTTACAAACAATGCTATGCTAATAACTGCATGCTATCAACATTGTTGATAAGTAGAAGCTTCTACTAATGGACATGTTTATAAACATGATGAATGTTGCAAGCAGTCGTTACAGACTATTCAAATTCGTTCAAATTTAACACTATGTTAAAATTAAGGGTTTATCAAAAACCTAGTTTGAAAATTATTGTTTTTATATTTTTCTCTACAGTAAAATTAATTTAATCAAAAAATTTTCGAACATTTTCTGTGGTAAAATTCATATAATAAAATAAAAACGTGGATATACAAACACATTCCCTATTAGTTGCCATAAGAGATAAAAGCATAGTTATTAGATGGGCTTTTAAAATATTTGTTATTTGAGATCCAAATTTAAAGTACTAAAATTGGACAATACACATTAAAAAGACTTATTTTAACATCTATATAAGCTTTGAAGAATGGAATTCGAAAATTGTTGCCTAGAATCTAATAAATGCAGAATGAGTATTACAAAAATTAAAATTTAACGGTTGTTCCTATTTTGGCTATTGATTTGAAATTCGGTCTCCCAACATGCCCATAATAGGTACAACTGTTCAAAAATATTTGTTTTTATACCCTTTACCATGAGTGTAATTTCTAAATTTTTCTTTTGCGACCCCACAAATTATATATATTCTGGATCGTTATAGGTAGCGATGTCGATATAGCCATGTCCGTATGTATGTTGAAATCAATTTTCCTTTCCTTATATACATGATTTATTCATCGATATATCCGTTATAGTCCCGGTTCGGCTGCTATTTAAAATCGAGAAAATCGGCCAACAAATGGCTGAGATATAAGAAAAAAAACAGGACAACCTCGATTTTTGGCCTATTTTTAATCTATATATGGATTACTAAGTCATTTATATAGACAATATGGATATCTAATTATAGATATTTCAAAGTCCTTTGAAATATATTTTTAATAGTTTTTAACACGATTTTTTATTGCACCCAAATAAATTTTGTTGTCATAAATTTTTTTCACAATAAATTTAAAAAAAAATTTAAATTGAACAAATTTTTAAATTTTTTTTGGAAAATTAATAAAATAAATTTTGAAGAAAAAAATTGTTTAATTAATTTTTTTACCAAAAATATTTAAAAGTTTAATTTTAAAGTGTAATTTGGTGAATATAAGGTTCGACATAGCCGAATATAGCTCTCTTACTTGTTAATCCGCATTAGCGTTTATTAGAATTGAAAACTATTTTTTTATATTTTAAAATTTGGGATTTGAGAAATGCAAAAAATTTTATGATTTGTGAATTTTGTGAATTTTAAATCAAATAAAAAAGCAATATTTTTGATTTTTTTTAACAATTATTTTTGATAAAACCAAAAACTCGAAACTTTGAATAATTTTTGAACATGGGAACAGCGAATATCTAAAAAGTCCAATAAAAAGGTCACCCTAGTACACATACTACAACATATATAGTTTATGACAACAGTTGTTACATTAAATCAATTATTGTTTGTTTCATATTGTATCGTTTTTGTTTGTCAGACAGTCACTCTGTCTGTTTGTTTATGTGCTAGTTTGTATGTGTCTCTAGCCGTCTGTCTATGAAATGAATATTAGAAATCTATGCATTCATTACAAATGTTGTGTCTATTTTTGTTGTTACTGTTATTTTCATACTGTTTTTGTATGTCTGTCACTTTGTTGTTTTGTCATTACATCATCGCATAATCAGAGTTTGTTTTTTCAATGTTGCACAGTGGGATTCAAGAATAATACACTCAATATTCGATTAAATCGCACAAATGCAACATTTAACAACATTTCATAATTAATTAAAATAGTTTACTATCATGAGTATTAAAATCATTTACCAGACTACATGCTGCCGGACCTTGTTAAGTCAATTCACTTATTTTTCCCATACAATTCAACCAAAGCCAAATTATTGTACGCTTAACCATGAGTGTTAAGTTTGTTATTTTAAAATTTGAATCCTGAAGCTCGCATACCTTTTGAAATGGCTGCTTGAGTAATTCCCAATGGTTTTGCAAGCTCTTGTTGAATTTGAAAACAATCTTCATGGAGCAATGACTCCCATTCTTGGTCTTCAAACTTTTTTGGTTGTAAACAAAATTAAAATAGTTTTTTTTTTTAATTGTAAAAAAATATATGAAAAACTAATTTTTTTGATGAAAAAAATTTGTTTAAAAAATATTTTTCCTGATTTTTACTCATTGTCCAACTTACATGCAGAAAAAATATAGTTGTGCATGTTTACTGTAACCATTTCAAAATTTTTACAATTTTTTTTAACAATTTATAGTCACAGTAAATATTTATATGGTTGTGGTAACTATAATATGATTAATATACGATTTACATGATTGTATCAACCATATATATGGTTACAGTAAACAATTATATGTTTGTTACAACCATTTATAAAAAAAATGTTTGCTAATAAATTAGAAAAAAAAATTTATTTTGTTAACCTAAAAATATTTAAAATTAGCATTTTAAAGTATAATTAGCTCTCTTACTTGTTACACCCTTCACCTTCGTGAGAATGAGTCGATTAAGCCACGTCCGTCTGTCTGTCCGCCTGTCTGTTGAAATAAATTTTCTGAAGACCCCAGATATCTTCGGGATACAATCTTCAATAATTCTGTCAAACATGCTTTCGAGAAGTTTGCTATTTAAAATCAGCAAAATCGGTCCACAAAAGGCTAAGATATGAGGAAAAAACCAGGACAACCTCGATTTTTTACCTATATCTGGATTACTAAGTCATTAATATAGATAATATGGATATCTAATGATATATATATCAAAGACCTTTGCAACGATGTATATAAGACCATAGTAAGTTGGACCAACAATGGGTCAAAAACGGAAAAAATATTTTTTAACCCGATTTTTTTTTCACCTGTTGTCTGTCTGTTGAAATAAATTTTCTGATGACATGCTTTCGAGAAGTTTGCTATTTAAAATCAGCAAAATCGGTCCACAAATGGCTGAGATATGAGGAAAAAACCAGGACAACCTCGATTTTTGACCTATTTTTGACCCATATCTGGATAACTAAGTCATTAATATAGACAATATGGATATCTAATGATAGATATTTCAAAGACCTTTGCAACGACTTATATAAGACCATAGTAAGTTGGACCTACAATGGGTCAAAATCGGAAAAAATATTTTTTAACCCCAATTTTTTTTCAACAAAAAAATTTAAAAAACAAAACAATTTTTTAAAATTTAAAAATAATTTTAAAATTTAAAACAAACTATTTGAAAATTTTTTTTTTCCAAAATATGAAAAAACTGAAAGAAAATTTTGTGCACTTAAAAATATTTAAATTTTTTATTTTGAAGTATAATTTGGTGAAGGGTATATAAGATTCGGCACAGCCGAATATAGCTCTCTTACTTGTTTTTTAGTAAATTTGTGTGATAGTAAACTAACAATAAGTGTTAATTTCTAAATCGGAATTTCTAAAACAGTTATTATGAATAAGAAAATAATTTCATTTTAAATATTTGATTTGCTCCATAAAGTTTGTTGAGTATAAGAAAAAAAATATACTAAATTTTGTTGTGAAAGAATCGAATTATTTCAAACCTACGACTAAGTGAAATGTTTGCCTTGCCGTCTTATAGGAAATATTGCTATAAAATAAGAAAAACAGCCAACAATATTGTATATTTATCCGAAAATGATTGAAGGAAGTTCTAATGGTTTTAAATTTTTCAGTAGTGACCATTTTTCTATTTTTCAATTTTCACTTAGCTAATGAAACACTTGAAAAACTACATGGTTTAATCTGAAATGTTTCTCTGAAAACCACTGTAAAAAGTGTCAGTTTCAGCATACACACATATGCAAGTATCCTCAGTTATACATATTTATGTATAAGTATATGCAAGTTTGTATATTTACTTTAGCTGTGAGAGTTGTTTGTGGCTTGGTTGACAATAATAGAACTTTGATTTGATTGTTGTCAAATTGCAAATGTCTTGTCAATCAAAAACTCATTTCGAGCGTCATGTGTGTTTGACTATAAATTTTGTTTTCTTTAGCTTTATATGAATATGTTTTTCTTTCTTCAATTTTATATTCCTTTTTGATATCATATATTGTTGTGGTATATATTTGTGTTTTTTTTATACAATATAAAGTCATAGCTATCACAACTTGAAGTTTATTAAAATAAATAAGAAAAAAAAAATAGAAAACAAATTTAGTACATACTTTATATTAAATTCGACTAAATAAAATGATTTATTTTATTCTATTATGATTTTAATATTTGTTCATATATTTTGTTTGTTGTTTTTTTATTCATTTTTTTTTATAAATAAACTACCAGTTGGAATATTTAATCTAACAAATATCTGTCGTCTCTTAGTTTTCTTTATGGGTTATGGTTCTATAGAAATTTAATAGAAAATGTAAGAAACAATTTCTTATTTATGTTGGTATTATGAAGAAGGTATAATGACATTGGTTTTTTTTTATATTTATTAGTTCATTTTTTGTTTGTTTGTTTATTTATTATTGAATTTTCTGTGCGTCGTCTGTTTTGCTGAACAATGAAAAATGACATTCAATCAATGCCAGACAAATCGTATAAATCTCAAAAGCATAAATGGAAAAAAGCAACGGATTTAAAGTGGATAATGATGATTTAACATAAATATGAAACAAGTAGAACAAAAGTAGATTAAATTTTTTTGCAAATATTTCTTATTGATTGCATTTTTATGTGTTTGAGAGAAAATCTTAAAGCAAATTTGATTGTATTGGTAGGAAAATTGAATGCGTTAGAAAAAAATAGAGAATTTTGTGGTTTAGACTGTGGGTGCACAAATTGTGGCTTTTTTGCCAGTACAAAAATTGCTTGTAATGATTCACAGTGGGATGGATTGTAATAAAATGGTAATATATAAAATTTATTTCTGCCAAAAATTTACGAAAACTGTTTTAAAAACTTTTCGAACTTAAGTTTGAATTTTCGAATAAAATATTAAATAAAACCATTATTTCATAATTGAATCAAGTATTCATGTGATCAAAAACCACATTTTCTGATATTTTCTATTGAATTTTGAGTTTTGAATTCGATAATTTTGATAATTGAATACACAATTTTCGTTATTGGTTGAACTTTAAATACAAAAATTTTTGAATAGAAAATTTTCGTAATTGATAAAACAAAAAATAACAAAAATGGATTTTCAATTACGAAAATTATCTATTCAATAATTTTTGTATTTAAAGTTCAACCAATAACGAAAATTGTGTATTTAATTATCAAAATTATCGAATTCAAAACTCAAAATTCAATAGAAAATATCAGAAAATTTAGTTTTGAGCACTTGATTCAATTATGACATGATTGAAACCAGTTCAATATGTGATAAATATTTGAATTGAAACGGTTTAAGAAATAGTTTTTTCTGTGTATGTACCTTTATAAAATTTATATTTAGAAGTTAAGTTTTTAAAAAGTTTAACTCCTCCTCTATAGTATTTATAAAAACTTTTTTGAAATTTCACCAGTAATTCAGAGAAACATTGTCCTACAAATTCCACACCAAACTTTCACACTTAGTCTTAATTAAAGTTTGGCTATTTTTCAAAAAGATGTATTAAAAATTAATAGATTTATCTTTCGAAACTTAACCTCTACCACACATCATTAACTTGTCTTAGACATCTGCTCTCTGTGAAAAAAGACAACCAACCATCCTCTCCAAATGCTCTTACAGTGTGAAATTATAAATAGACCATAATTAAGACACGCATGAACACGTTTAAGTCATATTGTTCAGGCAGCTAAATGAATTTATACTTATCACGTATACGTTTCACAACATTTAATAACAAAAATAAAATAATAATCATAATAATGTGTCCAAAAAGTAAAGCAAAGAAAAAACAACTAACTATAAATTGCCTAAGAATGGAGAAGAAAACTTATCAAGCTCAGGAAAATTGCAAAACTTTTTGCCGCAAGTTGAGAAATTAATCACTAAAATATAATGAAATCAAATAAAGAAAATGACAACATTCCAGGGGTCAAATATAAAACTACTATATTTTACTTGAAATGAATAGCATATACTTAGTGAAAATCAGGGACCGCAAATAATGATTATTTTTCAAATTTCAACTAAAAAAATTATAATGAAAGAGAAAATCCATAAGGAATACATACATACTTATTACACGAACTAGTGTTAACTACAGGTATTTTTATTAAAAAACTTATACAAATTTGTTAGTTTAATTTTTTACTTAGAAAATAAAAGTTATTTTTTAAGTTAAGTTAATTCCTTCATTAAAATTTTTTCCAAATTTTTCTATAAATCTGTGGTGGTTTGGAAAAACTAGGTAACTCCATTTTTTGAAAACATGAGTAAAGTTTTAAACATATTTCAATAATTATTTAATATGAATTTATGTTATTATGCATGCGCATTAAACAAAACGTAATTTTAAATTATGTTGAAGATTTCTGGTTCCATTGAACTCATTTTTGGACATTAGAACCGAAAATTGTTGTCAGTTACCTTGTTTTTTCGAAAAATGGAGTTACCTAGTTCTTCCAAAAAAAAAAAAAATTTTTAATTTATTTTTATATTTTACGGAATTAAGGCAACTTTAATAATCGTTTGTGGTAAAACATTGACTATTTGACTCATTAAGTTAATTTATCCGTTATTTTTTACAAAAAAATGGAGTTACCTAGTTTTTTTCAAAAAAATAAATTTTCTTTTATCTAAATAAACCGATTTTTTTAGGTTCAAAATTTGATCCGAAAGACCCGTTGTTTTCGAAACAACGTCGTTTTAAACTTCTAATTTTTCAGTTTTTTAAGAAAATATGGAGTTTTTTAAAAAAATGCATGAGGTTAGCATGTTTTTACATGAAAATAACTTTTAAATGAGAAACTATACCAAAATTTCGATCTGACAGAGTAATTGTAAATAAAACGTACTTTCTATTTTTGGTGTTATCTCAATTTTCCCAAAAAGTGGACTTACCTAGTTTTTCCAAACGACCACAGAAATCTAGAAATTTTTTGCTATAATTCATTATTACTCTGCTTTAAAAGTCTTGTAAGGAATCTACACATTTGTTATAATCATAGCTGTAACTTGTGAATAAAATACAAAATATAAATATTTTTTATATTATTTTAGTTTTTGTTTCCAATTATAAATATTTATTTTCCAAATTATTTATTAGTTGAATAAAGTATTTGTCTAATTTGTTAATAATATTTACAGTTAAATTTATGCATATTTATATCTTTTAAAACCAAATAAATTATAAATAAAATCATTTTATATTAGTTTAATCAAATTATATTGATATTTTTTAGAAAATAGTAAAATTTTATATAATCAAATAAAATAAAGTTGAATAAAATTTAAAATTATTTTATTTAGATACAAAAAAAATCAACTAATTTCTTTGGAATATTTATTCAAATAAAATACAAAAAATTAAAATTATTCAAACAAAAAATGATTGAATAAAAATAATTCTAATAAAACTTTAGAAATATTTTTATTTCTCACAAATTTGAAACAAATAAATTTATTTTTCCAAAAATTACTGAATAGAAATAATTCTAATAAATGTTAAAGAATATTTTTATTTCACAATAATACTGATGTAAAATGTCTTCTGATTGCATTCTGAGTTGAAAAAGTTATTTTCGAAACGAATTACAATTTTGTTTTCAGATTTAACTTGTTTTTTTCTTAGTTTGGGAATGGAAAAATTCCGTTCCGACGTTCAATTGTCGTTGAATTATTTTTGAGCATTGCTTTTGTTTTTCCATAGCAAACGAAGGATATTTTTCAAAATTATCGGAAGAAAAATCATCATCGTCCGAGCTCATTGTCACACACAAAAATATTATTAATATTTGACTTTATTTTCACAAATAAAATTATTCAAAGAAAATTTCTGTGAATAAAAATATTCCAAAATTTTTTGTTGAATATTTAAATATTTTTCTTTTCTTGGAGAAATAAAATTATTCAAAGAAAATTGCTTTTAATAAAATCTATCAACAAATTTTCGAATAAGTAGAATAATATTTTATTCATAACTAGTTGAATAAACTAAATTAATATTTAATTTTAACTATAAAAATACAATTTGAAAATAATTACATGTTTTCATATTGATTAGAATATTTTAAAATCTATTCATTACATAATAAATAAAATACAACGTATTGTTACTAGAATACAAATACTATTAGTATAATTTTCTAAATGTTTATTCAAAACTTTTAAGTATAATTTATTTAATATCGTATTCTATTGAAATCAAATAATATTTAATGCTTTATATTCTAAATAGATATATGTTAATTAGTATCCTATTTTGAATAATATAGAATGATTTTAATATAAATTTATTTTTTCAAATATAACTAAAATTCAAAAATAATAAAGTTTTTGGAAATATTTTGAATAAAAATATTCACAATTTACAGCTATGGTTATAATAACACTATGCAACAAACGAAGAGTTTTGGAAAAACACAAGATCATGACAGTATAGGTTCGACTCTAAGTAGTAGTAAAACCCTATACTCAGTTTGTCCATTTTGGTGACCGATTTTTTTTATGGGCCCCCAAAGTTTCTGAAAATCAGTGGGGCCTCTAAAAAAGGTGTCATCAGTTTTTGGTTAACAGCTAATTCAAACTTTGTGATACGGCTTAACTTTATATGGCAATAATATAGCTAAGAAACCGCCAAATAAATTTTGTTAAAATTCTTTTCTAAAAAATAGCTTTTTCGTGCACTTTTGTTGAAAAAATATAGGAAGAAAAATTTTTTTTTTCTTTTTTTAGAATAACTTTGCAAAATTGTAGCTACTGAATAACTCTTGTGAACGAACATATGAATGCAATCCGAACATATCTAGGCTGTCAAAAATCACTTTGTAGCTTAAAAATTTTAGTTTTTTACTATTTTTTGACTCTAAAACAAAAATGTTTTGTTAAAAATGTATGTTTGAGTCTATACATCTCTATTGTGCTGGAGAATGGGCAAATCATTATCGGTATGATCCAGGCGCATCACTTTACCCAATCTTGATCACGCAAGACCGACTTGATGCAAGATATGAAAAAACATTAAAATTTTTGAAAGTGGGCAAGGTTTGTGGAGCTTCTGAAGAGTAAATATAAGCTTTTTATACAATTTTTTGATATTGGTGGAAACCTTATGACTTGGGGATTGACATTTTAGTGAAATGAATTAATTTTGTGTTTTTTCGGACGTATTTTACTTTAAAGACTAACAATATTATAAAATGGTGCTTTTCCATCAAGAAAAATAAAAACTTTAAATTAATGTAAAATTTGAACAGTTACAGATATCACAATAGAATTTGAAAGTAATATAGATTTAAATGTTTTTAAGTCAATGGCATCGCTAATGTAGCCATTCTTTGTTTTCAAACATCGAAATTCCTAAAACGGGGAAAATGTGTTCCAAAAACTGATTTTTTTTTAGAAAATAGGCCACTTTGACGTTATTTACAGTATTATAGTAAAAACGTTTTGTATGTATATAAACGACATATAGGGCTATACAAATATGACGAGCTTTTGAGGATCGGTGCTTTACGTTTTTAGAATTTTTTACTCAAACCTAAAATTTTGTTTCAAAATTGGCCAAGTTTGGGGGGTCAATGTCCGCTTAAGTTAGACAAATTTTACTTTATACGTTTTTGCATTAAGTTCTCTTTCCAGATCATAAAAAAAATGTATATAGCCACGAAGAAAATTAGTTTTTTATAAAAGAAAAAATATGGGGACTTTTTTGGGAAAAAACTTAAAAAACACACGCATACAAAGTTGAAATATATAAAAAGATGCTTCAACTTCAGATGCGTGTAACTTTTTATAGGGACGAAATAATTGTTATCGGGTTTGTTTTATTTTGTTTAGAATTTTATCGCAAATATACGTCATATATAAAAAACAAATTTCGACCTTTCGTAGGCCCATCATATATAAGATAAAAAAAGATCGAGCAAAATTTAAAAAAAAAATTAAACCCAAATATCTCTTGAACTAAAAGAGATAACCTACAGATAAAAGCATATTTTTGTAGACCTTCTCAAGGACTATCTATGTGTGACATTGAGGGTCCACTCACTGATCCCCATTCCGAACACCACAGACGAGTAAATAATACAGCACAACATAGAAGTGTGGACTTGATCATACTATTTTAACAAAAAAATCTTTGTTAAAAAATTGTTAAGGTACAAAGTGATCTTTATGTGCTATTTAGAGTGACTAAACACGTTCAGAATGCATTAATATGTTCTCAAGAGTTGTTCAACTTTACCGTAGCTACAACTTTGCTAAATATTGTTAGTGACAAATTAGGAGACCCTGGAAGTTATTCGAAAAAAAGTAAAAAAAAATATTTTCTTCCTATATTTTTTCAAAAAAAAGTGCACGAAAAAGCTATTTTTGGAAAAAAATTTTAACAAAATTTATTTGGCGGACTCTTAGCTATATTATTGCCATATAAAGTTAAGCCGTATCACAAAGTTTGAATTATCTGTTAACCAAAAACTGATGACACCTTTTTTAGAGACCCCACTGATTTTCAGAAACTTTGGGGCCCATAAAAAAAATCTGTCACCAAAATGGACAAACTGAGTAAAGGGGTTCACTACCCTTTGGTAGTAGAGTCGAACCTATATAGTCATGATCGTGTGTTTTTTTCACTGTTGCACTGTGTAATTAATAATATTTCATATCTGCAACATGTTATTTAAAGTGATGACAATAGTAATTATAAAAAATTAAAATACTTAAAAAAAAGTTTTGGAAAATCTGACAAGTTTCTTTACAAAAAACATTTAAACAACATGTCTACTATATATCCCAATTTTTTTAAGTGTATTACATACTTTCTGAGCATAACAATTTAAATAAAGTTGCTTAATTAACAAAATTTCTCACCATAAAACAAAAATAAATAAATTTCCAACAAAAATCAGACAATATTAATCATAAGTTTGTCATACAATTTTTTTTTTATTTTATATTACAACAACTTTACAAGTATTAATACAATTCATAATTGTACAAGTACGAAAGAGAGAGAGAGAGAAAAAAAATATATATTTTTGCACAAAAAATAAAATACAACAACAGGTTCCTTAACACGAAAAAAAGCCTTGAAATAAAAAAAATGGAAAAATGCTTAAAAAGGAAAACCACCAAAACAAACGTAATTTCTTGATTGCTAAAGTTTAATGTTTTTGTAGGTTTTTCTTTTTCTTCCTCTTATTCATTTTTTTAAAGGGGTGGTGGGTTAGCATGGTTTTGGCGCTCATTTGTTTGTTACTCATGTGCGAGTAAGAATATTTTCAATTAACTGCAAAGTAAACAAACACATTTAAGGAATTTCTCTACCAAGCAGGAGAGGAGAAGGAGGAGAGCTTTTAAGAAGAAGCAACAACTACATTAAGAAAATAAGAAGAAAAGTAACAAAAATTAACACAAATATAAATATATTAACACATATACACACATATACATAGTATCCCTGGCATCAATTGGAAGTTACTCTGCTAGTCGTTTTAAGAGGCTTTGCACATAGAGGAAAAATTCACAGTAAACATTTAAACATTTTTATAAGTTTTTTAAATTGCAGTAACCATAATATGGTAATGTTACCATCCACATGATTATCGCAATCATGTATATGATTGTAGTAAATGAATATATGTTTATGGCAATCATGTTCATGTAGTATATATAAAAATTAAATGGTCCATGTGTGTGATGTCATCACGTGAGAACGGCTGATTTTTTTTTATTCGATTCGAAATTTTCAAGAGATGGTTTGTAAAGAAAAAAAAATCAAAAATTCCGGGTAAAATTCGGAAATTCTTTTTTTTTGTTAGACCAGTCAGCTGTAATAAAAAAGCTCCCTAAAGTATGCAGTACAAATTTAGATATTTTATTTGCAAATAAATAAGAACAGGCTGGTGTGAGTGGGTTGGAGAAACTTGAAGAACTAGCATTGATCAACTAGTTTATAATAATTTTTATTTTTTTTTATAAGATGAGACGATTCAACTATATGTGTTTTTTCGAACTTTGACACTATATCGATAAGAAACCGATGTAATATTCGATAGGTTTCAACTTTCAACAGAAATTGTTGACAAAATTATAATTAGCAATAAAATCTGTTTGCCTTCTTATACACAGCTTTAATGTAACATTATTGGTACAAAAAACTAGAGTGGGTAGCAATATTAAAATTTATATATGAGGAAAATCAAAAACATTTCTTTTGGGTTTCGATAGCGGTGTCAATATAGCTATGTAAGTCTTCAAAGGTTTCAATGAAGGGTTTTAATAAAATCAAATACATTTTTTTAAATTTTTTTTTAATTTTCAGACTTCATATTTTTGGACCGTAAAGGCAAACACTTGTAATACATAATAACTGTGGGAAATTTCATTAAAATCGGATAAGACAAATCCGACTATTATCCGCTTTGGCATAGATCGCCCCAGGAGAAAGATTAGTAACCTAAAATGTCGCATACATAGGTTTTTTTGGTATGGTCTACCACCGATATGTTTCACTATTTTTTTTAATTTTGAAACACAAAAGAAATACATATTTTGTGAATTCAGTTTCAACCATTCTCCAAGAGCTCTTCATTACCAAATCACCCCTAATATAAACATTTTGACAATTGTCTAAAACTGTTTATGTAACTTAAAAAAATATTAATTAAATTGTTTTCAGTTAAAAGAATTTTAATTGAGATTTGGCAATTTTAAAAATATATTAAAAAATAAATTTGTGTAAATAAATAAATAAATTTGTTGCTAAAAATTCCTAACATTTTGCTTTATAAACAAATTAAAATTCAATAAAATCATTATAATAACAATTTAATATAATTCTTGTTCAAACAAATATTTGGCAATATTACATTTGATTTATTTATGAAATTTTAATTTTGTTAAACTCTTTACAATCGCAATATTTTAATTTATTACAATAGCAGATACTAAAGTTAGGTAAGTTGTTAAAATAATCAAATCAAACTTGCGCTAATAGAAATTGAAAAAGACTTACATAAATAGTAGCTGATATGCAAAAATTATATATAATTTAAATTTGGAAAATTAAATTAATTCTCAGAAAAAATTTTGTAATAACTCCTTAAATCAGAGAAAGCAAAGTAAAACTGAAATATATATGGAAAAGCATTTTTAACAATAAAATAGAATGCTAAATTTATCCCATTTAACTACAAACTACATTTTAATAAAAAAAAACTGATCCTAAAAGTATGCAACTTTTTTTTGAAATTTGATACGTACGGGCTTGATTTGTGCAACCGAAAGGAAATCGGGGTTGTTGCAATTTTAGAAATGTTGCAATAACCGACCACTAAATACAGTGTAATTTTTAAATTAATTATACCCTACACCACCATAGTGGGGAGGGTATTATGCGTTTGTGCAGATGTTTGTAACGCCCAAAAATATTAGTCTAACACCCACCTTAAAGTATACCGACCGACTTAGAATCACTTTCTGAGTCCGTCCGTCTGGTTGGCTGGCTGGCTGGCTGGCTGGCTGGCTGTCCATGTAAACCTTGTGCGCAGAGTACAGGTCGCAATTTTGAAGATATTTCGATCAAATTCGGTACATATTACTTTTTCGGACCAAGGACCATGCCTATTGAAACTGGCTGAAATCGGTCCATTATTTCACCTAGCCCCCATACAAAGTCCCCTCGAAATTGGACTTTATCGGTCATAAATGTTTAATTTATCTATGTATCTACACAAATTTCGCTCCAAATAAGTTTTATATAAACAAAATTCATGTCACCAAATTTTGTTACGATCGGTCCATAATTAGTCATAGCTCCCATATAGACCCGCTTCCGAAAATCACTTAAACCTGTATAAATCTCCTAAAAATGATGGTATATACACAAAATTCAACATAAATAACTTTCATTGAGACATAAATCACACGACTTAATTTCAAGGTGATCGGTCCATAATTGGTCATAGCTCCCATATAAGGCCCACTTCCGAAAATCACTCAAAAATATAAATTATTGAAATTTTAAAAGAAAAATGTTTTTGCTCTTTTACTTAGTGTAGGGTATTATATGCTCGGGCTTGACCGACCATATTTTCTCATTTGTTTTATAATGAAAGTATTCTTCTAATTTCAAAATAATATTATGGTCATATTCGAACCATAACATAATTTGACAGCAGCCATAAAATATAAATCTGTTCGATTACAAAAATTAAGTTTGAAAAGTTAGCATTTCTATATGATTTTCTACTAATAACAACTGATTAATCCATATTATAATGAAATATCAGAAAGAGTTACCTACTTTTAGGAGTATATTTTTTTATAAAAATATAAAAATTAACCATATGCATCAAGGCGTATTAACAAGGTGAGTGCATAAAATCAGCTGTTTCTTAATTCGCTGTGGTTTTATGTACACTATGTGTCAAACAATGTTTATGTTTACATTTGTTATTGTAAATAACATAGTAATATTTTAATTCGCCTTGATTTTGACATTTAACGTACATTTTAACAAAAACAAATTGCCTGTTGTTTTTGCATTGTTGTATTTGTTGCCGGGACGCACTCACCTTGTTAATACGCCTTGATATGCATAAACAATTTTTAAATTTATCAAAGGTTTATAGATCAAATTTTATATGGAAATTTTTTATAAACCTTTGATAAATTTAAAAATTGTTTATGCATATGGGGGTAAGTTTATAATTTTAGAATAAGAATAAGTAATTGTTTGGAATATTTTTTAAACTATATTGCTTATTTTTATATGAATCATACGCACCAGGGGTAAAATAAATTAAAAAAAATCTTTAACAAATTCACACGAAAATTAAAAATTGTTCGTACAAATTATACATATAACAAATATTGCCTGATTTTCGTCATACTTCACAGTATAATTTGAGAGTACTTAGAACTAATTCGTGAACAATTTTATCAGGATTGCAGCATAATCAACATATTTATGGCTTCTCAAACAGTATTTACTAATATGTGTCTGCGAGAAATATTTTGATGTGTTACAAACGGAATGCCAACATCAAATCGTGTTTCCTAAAAGTAGGCAACATTTTTTTAAATTCTTTTTTCAATCCAAAATTTTAATTTCATCAATAAATGAACCAAATTAATAAAATTCTATAATTCAAATATCAAATATTTGATTAAATTTAAAAAAAATACGCCTAAAAGTAGTTAACATTTTTTGTAATTCTGTATAAGAAAATTTAGGTCGCAAAAATTTAAATATATTTGATTTTAATAAAAAATTAATATTATTAAATATTGAAAAATACTAATTTTATACATAAAATAATAACATTTATTAAATTGTATTATTTACACTTAGATTTCTATTTTTTTTAATAAATATTTTATTTCAGAAAGTAGGCAACGTTTGTTGAAGTAATTCAAAAGTTATCTTTAGGTCATATTAGATTTTTCAGAAAATCAATAAACCATAATTTCACTTTTAAATTATTTCCACAGTAATTTATTCTATATTCCCTGGCCTAAACCAGCAATAATCACATTCCAATACCATGTGGATTATTTACAAGTATTGTTGATAAATTAGGATGATTTTTAAGAACAGTTTATTATTTTTTTTTATTTTCTTACATAGTTTAATTGCTAAGAGTATTACATTAATACCAGATCAATTAAAATTTTTTTAATTTCCTGTTCGTTTTATTATTATTATTATTTCATTATTCATAAATGAATAAAAATAAACCTTAATATCCTAGATTTTATTTCTAAACCGTAGAGGAAAAGACAAATTAAAGGTTGTGTGAGAGTTCTATGTAGTTATTTATAAATGAAGGATAATTCCCCATAATAGTCATGTGGCACATACAAACATATGTTATATTTTCTAGACAAATACTTAGGAATAACTATGTGCGTTTATGCATATTAGGGTGATGTTATAAAAGTTGAAAACCAATTATTTATGGACAAGCAGTTTATTCCTGTTGTTGGTTTCAACAGGCAAGACTTTCATGAAAGTTTCTTTCTGTTTCTCTCGTATGACTCGGTATCGTAGCACAAGTACAATCATAGATCGATTTCTAGATGGAAAATGCATGATTATGCAGCTATCACAGTAGTATTATGATTGTCCTACAGCCATGATTTAATATCATCTATTATATTTATATATAGCCATCTTATGAATAGCAGCAATCATGTTTGTGCTGCAACCATGATATGGTCATGTCATCTAATAGGTTTAAAAATAATTATATTAGGATTGAGCTCGAATCAGTTGGGCTAAACAAAAATATAACATGATATTATGCTGTACACAATCATATTATGGTTGGGCTTGACCGTAATATGATTGAGCTACAACCATAATTTGATCATATCAGCTATCATGTTTTTACATGACAATATTATGTTTCAGGTGGAATCATAATCAGCTTCGAATTAACTAATTTAATATGAATTCATTCACAAATCCCTTCCCCGTCATCTAATTCTTTAGCTTCATTCAAAGGCTTTTAATTAAAAAAGAATTAATTCATAAAGGAATTAATTCATTACAGAATTCATTCAATCTAATACAAATTGAATTAAAATATTTTTTCTTCATTCTGTTTTGTTTCTGTTTTACATTTAACCATTTACAAAGCGAATTGAAAAATTTAAGCATTTAATAAATTTTTAAAGCTATTTTGTAATGAATTTAATTTCAAGAAAATTTTAATGATTTAATAAGGGATTAATTCTATACAGAATAAATTCTCAAAGCAGTGAATTCATTACATTAGAAGTACAAAGGAATTAATACTATGAAATAATTCATAATGAATACATCAACGGAATGGTTAAGAGATAACGTTTATTTTGATGTGGGAAGTGGTATTAAGAATTAATTCTTTTGAACCTTTTTGCTACTTCTGTATATGATCGTCGATCGATGTACACCATGAATTAAATTATAGTTATGTGTTCCATCGGTTTCAACGTATGAGAGATGGTTTGTGTGGTTCAGAAATGGTGATATTGATGCGGAAGTCAAAGATCGACCAATCCAACCAAAAGAGTTTGAAGACGAAGAATTGGAGGCATTACTACATGAAGATTGTTGTCAAACTCAACAAGAGCTTGCAAAATCATTGGTAGATATTCAAGCAGCAATCAAAATATTTGCTAGCTGTAGGATGCATTCAAAAGCATGGAAATTGGTATACAAGAGACCTAGAAATGAGAGACCGAATGATTTCACAGTGCAACACGAAAAAATAACCATATACGGACAACACTACGTGATAAAAGACCAAAAAAAAATCTTGTGTCTAACAGTTTTGCCCAAAGTCATGCACTTTTTTAATTTTTGCAAAAAAAGTGATAATTTTCTCAGGTTTATATCTTGCAAACAGTTCGGAATTTTGATTTACTCTCTGAGGAAAAAAAAATTGTGAACATATTGTTACGTTTTAACCTTTTCAAAACGTTTGGTTTATTTCCTTTAAATAAACCGGATACTTTTGATTGCAAATAAAAGCCGTTTAGTAGTTTGAAAATTGTAACAACTCTTTATTTATTTAAAATGTACAACAACAGAATTAAATAGTCACTTAGTGTTTTTTTATACACGTTTGTAAATTCGCAGAAATACAGACACAATTTATAATGTACACGAATTTACTTGAAAAACACAACAACACACTTTAAGGCACTCAGTTGATGTTTATTCGAAAAGCGTCTCTGATAAACTGACTCACGACTGCAACCTCCGCCACTATTTATAACACTGCATTACCATCTAGAAAGCTCTATTTCTACAATGTTCCTTAACTGAATATTGGAATTCAAACAGCGTTGCCAACTTACGATCAATGGTCAACGGAAAGCTTTTATTTAATAATGCCCACAGATATGTTACAGTTTGCTATTACAGCACTTTTGTTTGAAAGCATTATGCTACTTTTAAATCAGCCCTTAAAATCGTTATATTTGAATTCAAGTACAATTTCGTAACAATATAGAATCAAAAAAACTTCATCTTCAAGATCAAAACTTAAAAAAATTCGAAATAAATTTAGAAATACTTTTTTTAAAGATGCTTAAAGGTATGCTTTAGTTTATAATAATTTAATAGTTTATGATCCAAAACACTTAATTCCTTTCGTTTTTTCTTATTGACCTACCTAAACGGTGTTAAGAATCATTCCTAGGAAGTTCATCTCAATAAACAATATTCATAGTTCTAGAAAGTTGTTTATTGAGATCTTAGGTACATTTAGGTACTAGCCGAATCGACACCAAAACCAAATATCCATGCCAATAAGATAATGCTCTGTGTTTGGTGTATATGTATATTATGAGCTAGTGAAATCTTGCAGAACGCAACTATTCTAATATTTATTATAATTTTACCACTGGTGCGTATGATTCATATTAATTAAATACAGTAAAATTAAAACTAATCTATCGGGCTATATGTAAATCATTGGTAGGCATGTATAGGTAAAAAAATAAAATATCCGCAACAACATCAAGCAACTGAGTGAAATGTGTGTATTTTTACGTTTTATTACTCTCTTTTGTTCAGATTCGAGTTGTGTACCTGTAAATTGACGAAAATCATTGTAACCTGAACAATATGAACGCCTACCATGGATGTAATGCAGGAATATATCTCTTCTCGAGAAGTGCAAACTAGAATTGTTTGCTTAAATAAACTATTTTCAAAAATTTCTCAGCAACTTGGGTTGGGTTTAAAATAATACCATTCTTAATTAATTCATTCGTTTTATGAAATATTTATATTTTTTTTTTATGAAAAACGCTGGAAATGTGTAATATTCAAAGGCATTTTAAAATTCCATCATATGTGTTCAAAGTTGTTTATTCCTTTGAAAATAACAGAAATACCGGAGTAATTACTTATTTCTCAGGTTTCCAGCTCAGCATGGCATAATTTAAAGTTAAAACATTTACATTCTGTGGCAAATATACACATGTTCGTCATGTGTGTCGTTTGAGATTTGTATGAGTATGTAGCTCCTTACTATATATGCCCTTCAGCTTATACTTTTAGTATTTATTTAGTCCTAACCATGGTACTGAAAGACCTTTAATGTTCACAGTTTTATTTGCTCTAGAAACATATTTATACATATAAAGGATTATAAACATTTAGGTTTTTATTACACAGAACAGAGAGACGCAAAGAATAAAGTATTCATTCATTCATTTATTTACTATTTAAGCCGTTTTGTAGGGAATATAATATAGTGGTTCTAGTTTATATTTCAAAGGTTTCCTGTGCTGCAGTCGCGCCTTAGACAAATACCAGAGTCTGTCACAAAAATCATTTCCTTTTAGGACTTAAATAAAGTAAAGTATTAAAATTTGAACACAATGAAGACCTATATGTTGCTGTTTTCAATATGTTACAAACTTAAGGATAAACTTACAATGCTTTCCCGGTAACAGTGAAGATTGTTAAGGGCATAATAAAATAATAACATAAACTTAACTTTTTTCAGACTCGTTAGAGCCTTTAAGAACCAAATCAACATTTTCGCTAAAAGGTCTTAACCACAAACCAACTCATGTAGAGACATACACAAGTTGGCACGCTCATGGTTACAGTGTGTGTTCCTTCATATGTTTAAGTGTTCGAACACATGTTTGTACTTGTACCTACACTTTTTTTATTGTTGTTGTCGTCAATGTCGCTGTAGTCCTTTACGCATTACGTGTGTAGTACGCTTACAAAAGTATAAATGATGATGACTTTTCAGTTGTAGGGTTACGTTACGTTAGGTATTATGATTTTATTTGCTTTTTGCGAGCGCTCTTTAATCCGTTACATTTGGAAAATATAGAAAGAAAATTATAATAAAACCTGAAATCTTAATGACAAATGTAACAGTTGTAATTTGACATAGAATATGATATACATACTTTTAATAAAAACGAGTGGAGGCTGAAAGCTATTTCCAGAAAGAATGTAAGGTACTTTATTAGATAATAACTGTGCATCTAGAATAATTGTAGCTTGTCTTTTGTATGCCTGCTTTGACTCGGAGACGCCCACTGTTTTATATATTACTTTTTACTGCTCATTTGATTACCACTCATTTGTAATCTGTAGAATATTAATTTATATGTAATAATGTATATGTATATTACAGTCCCTTGTTTTGCACTTTTGCTCCCAAGGTCCAAAATTGTTCCTCGCCATCTTAAAACTAATTGCTGAACATTTTGCAAGATCGGATAACGTTTAAATTTTACAAATTTTATTCTCTAGAAAATGTAAAAAAATAAATGTTGAAGATAAATGTTTAATTTAAATATTCAAAAATAATATTTCAATATTTTTTAAGTAAATTAAGTCAATTCCGGCCAAAAATCCATAACTTCTTTACTTCTTCATAAAAATTTTGGTATTTGTATTAAGAATAACATAACCGATCGATCGATCGATAAATATTTCGATGTTCAAATACAGGGTTTGGCCAAAAAAGCATGGATGTTCTAAAAGTATAAAAGAATTGCATGTAAGTGGCTGAAATTTAGTCCAAAAATAAAGAATACAAATTTCGGAGTACATATGTATATAGGGTTTGGCCAAACAATCATGGACGTTTTGAAATTATCGGAAAAATTAGGTTATTCATGTAAATATTATAAATTGCATACAGGAGTTGGCCAAGCAAATATTGACGTTATAAAAGTATCGAAAAAAGTATGTAATTTTTGTATATGGCTTCAAATACATGGTTTGGCCAAATCAGCATTGACGTAAATAACTCTCAAACTTATATAATTTTTGAAATTGACCAAAAAAATAAAAAAAATATGTGCAAAATATGAAGGCACTGAAATCGTTCTGCTTATTGGAATGGCAGATAATTGCATCTGAAATTTATAGTACTTACTCTTGATACTTTACAGTATTATATGTAATTTACATTTAATCTCTAATAGCCCCTTTTCGATTCAAAAGTAAAAAAATCACATTTTTCTAATATTAAAATGACAAGAAAAAACCTTTGACTTTACAGGAGTATAAAGAACCATATAGTTACTATATCGCCAAAATAATAATGAATAGCATAACCCGGTGCACATCGCTACCCCTACCCAAGTAAAATTAAAAAAATATGAATGGAAATACGAAAATAACACATACAACATTTTAGAATCTCTCAATTACAGTTCAATTGATATTCGAAAATAACTAACTAGATCCCACCCATTTTTGAACCTTTTATGTAAATAGCAATCTTTACTTTCCTTTATAAGGGAGAGGTAATTCCTACTAAGCCGATAATGCTTAGCTAAACTTCGAACAGGGAAAAGGAATAAATTCGTTTTTAGCTAACCTCCGTAGAATGGTAATAAATTGATTGATACAAAGTTTAAATACTTTTAGAATTATAGTTAATTCTCCAGATATTCAAAATTAATTATTTACTTTGTGCCACAACTACTAATGCAATCCCGACTATTTTCAGCCAATCTGTGTAAAATGGTAAGAGAGCTATGCGGACAAAGTTTGAAGAACCTTGTAATTATTACTTTGTATGGGACGTGACTCACATCCTTTTCCGACCCCTCCCATTTTAGGTGCTATGCCCTCTAATCTAATTCCGTCTATGTTCAGCTAAACTCCGCACAGTAATAATAAATTAATTTGCTAAAAGTTGAAACACTTTTATAATTGTAGTTCTACAGATATTCGAAATAAATTATATACTTTGTATAGGGTAAGCCACGCCCACTATTCCAATCCCGATCAATTTCGGTGAAACTATGCAAAATTATAAAAGAGCCATTTAGACTAAGTTTGAAGAATATATTCACAAAATATTTAGAAACATCTATTTACTTTGAATGGGAGGCAACTCACCATTTATTCCATTTTTTGATTAAACTTCATGCAGTGATAAGTAATAGATTCGTATGAAGTTTGAAAACCGTCACAATTATATTTCTGCACATATTAAAAAATAACTACCCAGCAGTTTGGAAAGTGCCAATTGAAAACCTTGCACTAGCTATATTACTACTTCTACAACTAACTAGTTCGATGTGGCTGCTAAAGTGGTAGTTAAATGGTTATCACTTGCACTACATTTCACCAGCATATTCAGTAATAAGCAATAGTCAGCTATTTGTCCTAAGTTTTTGAAAATAAATTCAAGAAAAATAAAATCTTCTAAAATATACCACTTCGATGGCCACATGTAATGCTGGCCGTTTGTGTTTTCATTCTCCGTGATGATGTAGAAAATGCAAAAATAGAGAGTAGACTCACATGTTATTCTTAATAACAATTAGAGAGCAGTACAAATAAGAGCTCTGTGGTTTAATGGTTAGAGCATTTGACTAGAAAACGAGAGGTTATGTGTTCAACCCCGCTCTCAGAAAAATTTATTTTTTCTTTTTTTCTCAAATGCTGGAGTATTTTCACTATTGAATTTAATAGTGAAGTGTGATGCAGAGTGTGCTAATCGGCCACTTGCAATGACATCCCCATGTTAAATTCACCAGTCAATAACGTTCTAACGTTCTTAAGTGTTAAGAAAAATTTACCATCAAAATTTTATAAAAATTAAAAAAACAAAAAAAAAAACATTTTTGGTCGGAATTTACCACCGTGCACTGTAGCAAACCTATTGGTTACCAAAGCTTCTGGTGAATGTGTTTCATCATTTTCATCATGCAAAATATGGTTTGTGCGATTCAGAAGGAATGATTTTGACACGCAAGACAAAAAAAGAGTCCTATCTGATTATCTGATCGATGTAGAATTCTCTCTCTGGGATACGCTTCACTTTGGAACAAAATAGCCAATATTGGATTGATTCGTTCATGGCCTTAAAAGATAAGTAGTTATTTTGGCTTGGAATTCATATGCTACCAGAATGATTGCAAAAGATTGAATAAATTTATATTGTACAAATCTTCCAAAATAAAAGCTAAAAATTTTAAAAAATTTCTATTTTAAATATTTTTAATTGGCTTTGTTTCCAACTTTTAATTAATTTTTTTTTAAATATTGCTGCTTGATTCAGAATCAGAGCTATAAATGAAACATACGTTTTTTGATTTTAATTTGTAAGAATTAGCTAAATTTTTAATTAATTCTTTTCACAAAAAAAAAATTAAATTTGAATCAATTCAAACAAATTAGGCAGAATTGAAATTCAATTCATTTCCAATTCAAATAATTGTTTAAAAAGGAGTTGCAATTCGTTTTCAATTCAAATAAATCTGTAAAATGAATTGCAATTCGTTTCCCATTTAAATTAATTGCATTTCGTTTCCAATTCGTTTGAATTCATTCAAATGAATTAGAACAATGAATTGCAATTCAAGTAAATGAAATCAAAAATGAATTGCAATCAATCTAATTCAAGAGCAGATCTAGGGGGAATGAAAAAAAATTTAAGTTTTTTGTAGCAAATAAACAAAATTTTCCCATTTTGATAGTATTTTCGCCGATACCTAATAATTCAATTTCTATTCTGCAGCTATCTGACAATTCCAATATATCATAGGAAATTCAAATCTAAGAATTTTTTGTCTATGGACTATACTAGGTTCTATACAAAACGAGAGTAATGCTGTCGTTTACATAAAAAAATTGTTGAATAACAAAACGACAGTGATTACTGTAGATTTATTTACAAAATCAATTCAAAATTTCAATCAATTCAATTCAAATGGATTGGAAATGAATTGCAATTCATTTAAATTGGAAACAAATTGCAATTTATTTGACAAATTCATTTGAGTTGAAAATGAATTGCAATTAATAACACGAAAGTTGAAATAAAATGTGAAACCTCTAGATATTATTCTATGTGTGAAATTTATAAAGGAGAACAGTTGAGGAGCCGCAGAACAAAAGGTACTTTTTCGAATTTTTGTACATATTGATTTTTTGGTACTTTTATAATATTTGGGTTGAAATCTTCTAGAAAAAAATCAATTTCCCAAAATTTTCAAAAATGTAACTTTTGTTTTTTGCAGCTCCTCAGTTTTCAACTTTCCGAAGATATCTTACGTACACGAATATTGTATCATTTTGGTATGGAAATCGGTTCAGAATTTATTGAGAATCATGACGACATTATTTTTTGACATCTTTAGGCTTATGTATATATCAGATACTGTATCCTATCATGTTTGGTGCACGACTCTGATGATTGGTAGTATTTTAGAACAATTTTAGCTTGAAATGCAATAACAACATTTTCAAACTATTGTGAAATTTGTGACTCCACTAATTATGAGAGGTATTTTAAATAGCATTTCGGAATGTTAGATTAAGCACTCTTGCTAGATTATTTCTACTATTAAACATAGAGGCAACTATATTACTAAATTTTCAAAAGACAGTTTCAGATTACCCTTCGTATAAAATATATGTGTATTTCTGTTTGTATGTGCAGATGTATAAATAGAATTTGTCTATGATTCTTCTCTCTCTCTCTATCTCTTCCTTAAATTGCTATATACCGTTAAGCTGATTTTTATTGTGCCATTTTGCTAAGTTGTTAATTTTTTCTTTTATTCTTAGTCAACATTTTTTTCTCTTATATATAATTTATAATATTTTCTACCTTCTATTTACGACAATTCCCAGGGATAAGTTATTTAAATTTATAATAGTATTTATTTCATTTTCTCACAGCAATTTTTCTAGGAATTCAAGTTGTTTGTCGTTGTTATTTTCATTGTTAAAGTGAAATCCGATTTTTATTTTATTTCATTTCAATTGCAAATATGTACATAAATATAATTTTTTATACCAAATGTCATTTCATTCATATGATTGTTATAGGTATTGCAAATGTACATGTAAAGATATGTACTTATACATACTATATGACTCTGTATAAATGTCACAAATATTATATTTTCGACATTTATGAACAGTATTTTCCAAGAAAGATATTTAAATTACATACTTGTTGAGAAATAGACATGGTTAAAGGATTTTCGTTGGAACTTTTTAAACAAGAAGGCTATTTATAGTTATATCAATAAAAATGTTTTCCGGTGCGTATGATTAATATTAATTCAGTGGTTATTTCAAAAATTGTTCTTTATTTCGAAAAACAATTAAGAATTTTTAAGTAAAATAATGATAAATGATAGCTAAACTATTAAGCTATATGAAAATGTATAAATTTTTTTCGGAAAAAAAGATTTGTAGACTTATGAGAAGTTTAAAATTAAATTTTTGACTTTTTTTCAAGAAAAAATTCGAAAAAATTTATTTTACAAAATTTTATATTTATATTGTTTTGTATCAATTGAAACTCAGTTTTAGTAATGTTTTTTTTTTTAATTTATTTTGCATTGACATTTAAATAACATTTTAAAGTGTCATGGTTTAAGTAATAGAAACTAGACCTTTTTGAAAACAGTATCTACCTAGAAATGTACTTGAAATATATTTATTGCATGTTCTAATGCCGTGAAGTACCTTTTTAACTCGAGTTATTAATTTTGTTTCGTATTATTTATTTTTTCCTGTTCAGTGAACATCAACATTTAAAAAGGAAAAACACAGGACAAACATACAGATACAACTACATTTACATGCATATTAACTTGTTTAAGAAAACGGATATAAAAGACAACTAACAACAAACAACTGTCATCAGCTGGCGCAGGTTGTAAAAAAAACACAAACACAAAATGACTGCAAAAAATGCTTAAAATAACAAGCACGTCAATAAAAAGAATATTAAGATAGTGCTCTACGAACACAACTGCTAAGCCAAGTATTTGCAAATGTATATGCAGCAGATAATAACTGTGGAATAGCAGTTACTGTGGAATTATATATTTAAATATTCATTTCTTTACAATATACATCAGCCAGTTAGTCAGTCAATTTTATAAATAACTAAACCATAACCTTGCTCACTTGATGGCCTGTCAAATTTTTTATATCATTTTTATTTTTACTATTTTGGTTGCCTATTTTAAATTTTATAGTTTGTTTTATACTTTACTATTCCATTAGTTCTCTTCATTGTCTTTATTTGTTAGTCATCGTTTTTGAAATTGAACATTGATTGAATATAAATAAATACATTTAGATTTACGGATATTGTACCAAATATGTGTATGAGTTCTAAGGATAAGTACATCGAGAAATATTGCACTAAATTTTTTTGAAGAACTTATAATAAATCATGTATGGTATATTTTTTAACGTTCTACTCTTTCGAATACCTTTTTATATTGAAATATACGTTTTTATAAATTTTGTAAAACAAATTTTGTCAGAATTTTTTTTTAAAAAAAGTCAAAAATCTCACTTTACACCTCTCGTAAGTTTTCAAATCTTGTTTTTACATGCCAATTTTAACATTTGCATATAGCTTAGTAGTTTATTTTTCATTTGCCTTTATTTTACTTAAATATTCTTAATTGTTTTTCAAATTATATAACATTATTTGAAATTACACAGAATTAATATTAATCATACGCACCAGGGGCAAACAATTACACTGTCCAACAAATTGAGACTTTTTTATTGGAACAGAATAATGACCCTATAATTCTGAAAAAGCATGTTGAGTAGATAATTTTTGTAGAATAAACTTATAGTCCAGCTGGTCTGAATTTTTTTTTACAGTGGGTCTAAGTTTTAATTTTTTGATCGAAGGGAGCATTATACTAACTGAAAAAATGTTGTAAGTTATTATCTGAGAGAATTCTTCTGATCAGAGTTATATTATGGAATTTTATCGGGATTATTTTTGTGGAAGATCTTTGAAAAACAAAATTCAGACCAGCTTGACTATAAGTTTGTTCTAAAAAAATGATCTACTGAACATTCCCTTTCAGAATTATAGGGTTTTATATTCTGTTCCAAAAATGCTGTCGGACAGTGTTATTAATATTTAATAAGCTTCAACGAAAATAATTTAACCATTTTTATTTTTCAACGACCTAAATAAATACTGCTTTAAACAATCTTAGTATTTAATTGTCAACTTTTTTTTATTATTTTTATTTTTACTATTTTTGTTGCCTGTTTTAAATATTATAGTTTGTTTTATACTTTACTATTCCATTAGTTCTCTTCATTGTCTATATGTTTTTTGTCATCGTTGTTGAAATTGAACGTTGATTTAATATAAATAAATACATATTTGTAATATTTACTGTAAGGATAAGTAACATTGAGAAATACTGAACAACTTATACTAAATCTTGTATGGAAAATTCGTTAATATTGTACTCTTTTCAGTACATTTTAACATTTTAATATACGTTTCCTTCAATTTTGAAAAACAGACTAATTTTAACATTTGCATATAGCTTAGTAGTTTAGTTTTCATTTGCTCTTTTTTTTACTTAAATATTCTTAATCGTTTTTCAAATTATATAACTGTTTTTGAAATTAACACAAAATTAATTACGCATTAGCGATTTGAATTTAACGGTATGTAACAGCTGCTTGCAACATTAATAATGTTTATTTCCATCAGTATAAACTTCTAATTATCAACAATATTGATAACACGTAGTTATTAACATTGTTTGTAAGTATGGCAACATTAACATTGAAGCTGCTAAAAGCTCTAGAAATAGAGCATTCTAGTTTTGTCCGTTAAGATTACTACTGGAAGGAACATAACGCTATGTATAGATTGTGGCAACAGTTACAGTCGGTAGTTAGTTGATCATAGGCGCTGTTAAAATTAACATCAACTGCATTGCCATTGTGTTCCTGTATATTATAAACTGTGCAATATAAATATAGAGTGACTATTTAAACTGTTGTTGTGTTCATCTAATAAATAAAGAGTGGTTACAATTTTAAACTACTAAAGTGCTTTTATTTGCAATCATAAGAATACGGTTTATTTAAAGGAAATAAATCACCCTTTTTAAAAGGTAAAAACGTAACAATATTAACCATATTACCAGGGAATATTATAATATTACAAGCTTCAACGAAAATCCTTTAACTATCTATATTTTTCAACAACCTAAATAAATACAGTTTTGAATAATATCAGTAACTAACTAGTAAAACCAATAATAACCTCTGATGATACTTAAATTTTCATTATTTTAGTAAAAAAGTGTTATTTTCAACAAAAATCTTTCAAAATTAGATAGAAATTAATTAAGAAATGGTTCAATATGTTTGTATATTTGTAGTTCTTTAGTGTTATGAAATGAAACAAATCAGTGATTGATGTTTAGTGGTAATGGTATTTGCTGTTATTTCGGTAACGATATTTTAATAATAACTAAAGTTTTTAATAGAAAAAATAAGTTGACAAACGTGGTATTTTTTATATTAAAATTTTGTAGATTTCATAGCAAACGACAAATTATGATAGAAAACTACACACTTTAAGAAGCAATATAAAGTATGTAATTTTTCTACCACTTGATTAGAACAATCATGTAGTCTTGAAAACAAATCATGATTTACCAGTACCAGAACGCGACATTAGAACATGAATATGAACTCAAAATAAAGTGCTGAGTGAAACCTAGTTTAGCTGGAAAATTAAAAAAAAAACATAAAACCGTATTAAGAATTCTTTTCCTGATTTTAATTTATTAAAAAATTGAAAACAAAATAGAAAAGCTAAGTTTTTAAATTACTTTGAAAGCAAAACAATTACTATATAGAATTTTGCATGATTTAACAACAACAAGGAGGGGGAGTGACTTTACAGTTTAAAAGAGAAATGAATTGAAAAGAAAACAAAATTGAAAAACAAATATTTATTGATAGATTCTTACACTACTTGCACAACAATCCCCCTGGATCGCACAAATACTTCATGTCTACAAAAGCATGATGAGGAACTTTATGTCGCAAATATTTCCCTTTGAACAAAAATTTAAAAAAGAAAACTTCAAATATTTTTTGCTTTTTATATGAAAAACAGAACAAACAAAAAAAAACAGTTGATAAAACAGATATTTTTTGTAACGATTTTGTAGTTTTATTCTGTCATTTAACTCATGTTCGATAAGGTTTATTTCAATACTTATGTGTGTATCATAAACAATAGGGTGGCGCCAAAAAAAGTTGCGGATGTTCAGCAACTATAAAATAAAAGTTGAGTTCTTTCTAAGAAATCAATTATTATTTTAGTTGAATTTACACGACAATTTCCAATACATGATACCAATATTTCATGCTGTTCCGTTTTTACCTTTTAAAAACGGTGGTTTATTGCCTTTAAATAAACCGTATTCTCTTAATTGCAAATAAAAGTAGTTTGGTAGTTTAAAATTGTAACTACTATTTATTTATTAAAATGTACACAATAATTTAAATAGTCACTCTCTTTTAATACACACATTTATTACACACTGATAATACAGTTGATGTTAAGACTAATAGCGCCTACAATACACTGACTGGCTGCAACTTTCTGTTATTATTTATATACCAAGTGCCATCTTCCACCAGTTTCATGAATTATCTTTATCACGGACAAAACTAGAATTTCTATTTATAGAGCTTTTAACACCTTTAACAGTTAATGATGCCAGACCCACAAATAATGTTATCAACATTGTTGATAAGTAGAAATTTCGAGCACTGGAAATGTATATAAACCGTTAAATTCAAATCGTTAATGCAACTTCGTTATAAGAGACATGGTCTCCTCAAACAAAATAAACTTTCATTTTAGTTGGGAACGTCGACACATTATTTTTCCTGCACACAAACGGCTTCACCCTAATACACATATGAACAAATATAGAGTGTTAAAAGTTTGAGCAGGGAGTGTCAAGGGATTTATTTATAAACACACACAGTTAGATGTTGTTTCTACAGTAATCTACTCTATCAATTTAATCCAATCATTTTAGTTTCCTTCTTTTTTTTGCTTTTGTTGGTTTGTTTGAAAAACATTTCAATATTTTTTAAATTATTTTCTATTGTCCATTTCCTAGAAGTATGTAGTTGATATTGTCCACAAAGACATTCATTCATAACAATATTTTCATATTCTTTTTTTGCAGCTTTTCTTCTAAAGTTTTTGATAACCCATCAATGTGTGTGATTATTATTATATTTTATCGCAAAACTTTTTATAGAAAATATCATCTTTTTACATTATTTTTCCATTTCCTTTTTTTTTGCTGCATAAACTTTTTCTTCATACTTTGAAGGGAAACAAACTTTTACTTGTGTAAGTAAAAATCATATATATATTTGTTTCTACGTCGATAAAATAATAATGTTATTTTGTAAGTGTCCAATTTGTTTGGTAAGAAATGCTTGCAATTGAAAAATCTTAATACAGCTGCTTAATATTACAGTTGGTGACATGAAAAATTATTTAAGAAAACTGTGTATTTTACACTTTTTTGTAGATTGAAAGCAATGCAAAAGTTTAAGAAGCGTGTTTTATAAAGTTTTAGTTTTTTGATGATAGAATGAATATGAGGAAAATAAAAATTTTGAAGAACTTTTAAAATCATGAAAAACACAGTCATTTTGACCCCAAGTGCTTTTAAGGGTTAATTTCCATTTTTGTACTGTTATTGTAAATATTAGGCTTCATGTTATATTTTTCTTAAGTTTCATCGAAATAGGCCCAAAAATATATAACATTTCGCTATCTTTCCATTAGAAATTCCAAATATTGAAAAATTTTACCTTTTTCTGATTTTATGAAAACTTTCAGACTATATTTAAAATTACCTGGACTATAATATCCTGAACCGATTTTACTTAAAATTAATAACAGTAAGGAAATTGCGCTCATTCGCCAAAATATGTCCAAAAAATTAGTTTTTCTCGAAAATCACAAAATTTATATCGCAGGTATGGAAAAACTATAGGAGGTATTGAGATACCTTTTCACATTTTTATTCCCTATTATGTTGTACATAAATCCCTATATGATGATCAAAAAATTCTGAAATTTGTTTAACAAAATTTTTAAAAATTTGAAATTGGATTTTAAACACTACCATTAAAAAAATATTTTTTTTGGTTATACCTGTGAATAGGTTAACTGTATCCTATGAAGATAAAAACTCATATACAAATAAATATGGATATATTTTAAGTAAGAATAAACTTTAGTTTTAATATTTCTCAAAATATGTTAATTTTGTTCCTACATTTCTTGTTCTAGTGGCCTGAGACACGTTAATGGCCTGGCGATTTTTTAATAACTTTAACATTTTTTAACCAATTTTTGTCATTTATATCTCATTAGAAAGATAATTGCGTACACATTTCAATACTTTTAAATTAAATTGCAAAAGTAATTACTTAATAGCAAAATTTTAAAAAAAACTGAAAAAAATGCATTTTTTCCCCGTGTAAATGCACCTCAAAACTAAATCGAAAGTCGGCACGGGTTGCTCTTCTTAGAACAAGCTAAAATTTTTTTTGGTGGTATTTTAGGTCATAACGAAAGTTTTCAGCGGGTACCGTTTCAACATTTCAAAAAATTTAATTCTAAGGGACACTCTATTGTGCAAGTTTACTGTAACCATTTCAACATTTTTACAAGTTTTTTAACAATATTATAGTCACAGAAACTACTTACTTGAGGTAACATGATTGTATCAATCATATATATGGTTACAGTTAACAAGTATATGCTTGTGACTACTATATTTATGATGAATCATTATATCATAATATATTGTTCTCAGATTATGATATTGTTACGTTTTAACCTTTTCAAAACGTTAGTTTAATTCCTTTAAATAAACCGGATACTTTTGATTGCAAATAAAAGCCGTTTAGTAGTTTGAAAATGGTAACAACTCTTTATTTCTTTAAAATGTACAACAACAACAGAATTAAATAGTCACTCAATGTTTTTTTATACACGTTTGTAAATTCGCAGAAATACAGACACAATTTATAATGTACACGAATTTACTTGAAAAACACAACACACTTTAAGGTACTCAGTTGATGTTTATTCGAAAAACGTCTATGATAAACTCACTCACGACTGCAACCTCTGCCACTATTTATAACACTGCCATCTGCACTCTAGATTGTTCTTTAACTGTCAAAATTCGAATATTCTAGATCTTACTAATACATACGCCATCTGTGGTGTACTTTCTACAATGTTCTTTAACTGAATATTCGAATTCGAATACAACGTTGCCAACTTGCGATCAATGGTCAACTGAAAGCTTGTATTTAATAATGCCCACAGATATGTTACAGTTTGCTATTACAGCACTGTTATTTGAAAGCATTATGCTACTTTTAAATCAGCCCTTAAAATCGTTATATTTGCATTCAAGTACAATTTCGCAACAATATCCATAAAAATGGTTGTCACAAACATATACTTGTTTACTGTAACCATATATATATGACTAAAAGAATCATGTGAATCGTAAATTAACCATATTATGATTAAAAAACTAAAAATGTTGAAATGGTTACAGTAAACTTGAACAACTATATTTTTTCTCTGCGTGCAGTTTCGACTTTAAACGGAAACTTCACTTCAAACCTTTTCAGAAAAGGAAAGTTCTTTGTTTACTCTCAAGAAAATGTCAAATGTGTCCATTTGAATTAGGGTGTCAACATTTCAATTGTTCTTCTTCTTTACTTCTATCATTCATTACTTTTATTTAACTGATTTTTTACAGCTCCTTATTTAATAATTTCCATTGTTTTATATTGTGTTACTATTGGATACCAAATTATTTATTGTATTGTCAATTCTGAAAACCAATGAATTTTTAGTATTTTATTTAAACATTTTATTATATTAAAAATATTAAAAAGAACTGTATCTCTAATAAATATATTTTTGTAACATTTGTTTTTTATTCAAGGTTAAATTAATAATTTTAACCAAGTTAGTTTTTGATAAGGGTCTTTTATTTCTGAGAGTTTGTTAAAGTGACCAGATACAAACATAAATAAATTTGGTGTTGTCCAAATACTTATTTACAAATCAATATTTTCATTACTACTATTGTTTATTTTAAAATGAATTTTTCCTTTTAAGGTTAGTTACAATATTTTATGCAAATATTGGCTGGGAACAAATAAATAAGTCTCCATTTATTGTATTGCATAAAACTTAATTTAAAATAAGTTTTCTTGAATATTTTACAGATGGTTAAATGAACGCCAAAGAGTTTCTATTTGTGTGTGTTTATCTGTATCGTACTTGAAACATTTGAAAAACGGTTTTAATTTAAACGTCAAAAACAAATTGTTTAGTTGCATGTAAATTTATGAGTTGGAAATACGTTTCTAACTTACACTGAAAGAATTGATGTGAACATGGTTTGGCAGCAATCCAATACTATGTCTGTTAAATAAAATTAATAAATGTAAGAATACATTCATTCATCATTTTTTGTTTAAATTATTGAAGGGTATAAATTTGTTATTCGTTTTGTAATTTCTAAAGTTTCCATTTGCAACATAATAGTAAATATATATGTATGATAATGGCTTATGTTTCGAAATGAAAACAATCGGTGGACCATAGACAAAATTGTGTGAGTGCAAAACTTTATGTTATCAAACTTTTACTTCTTGAATTTATGCTCATTTATAATTTAAACAAGTAAGAGTTTTATATTGGGCTGTGCCGACCATCAATATGTAGATTTAGCGTTCTAGGGTTAACTGAATCAGTTATGGTCCAAACTGTACAGAATTTGAAATTTAAATTTTCGAGTTCAAGTCATATGGAATTTTTTTTAAATATTATTAGACATATTCTCCAAAATTGTTGGTTTCCCACATAATATTGTTACATTTTTACCTTTTAAAAACCTGGTTTATTTCATTTAAATAAACCGGATACTTTTGATTGCAAATAAAAGCAGTTGAGCAGTTTAAAATTTGTAACAACTCTTTATTTATTCAAATGTACAACAACAAAAGAATTAAATAGTCACTCAGTGTTTTTACACCCGTTTATAAATTCGCAGAAATACACACACTTTATAGTATACAAGTATACACTGGCAATGCAGTCGATGTTTTTACTTAACGATTGTTTAAAGTAGACTCACTGACTACTGCAACCGCACCCACTATTTATACACACTGCCATCTTCATGTGATTGATGTTAACGGTCAAAACTCGTATATTCGAATTCTAGAGCTTTCGATGTCAATGATAGCAGCTTAAAGTTTTAGAGTTGCCATACTTAAAAAAATGCTAATCAATCGCATGCTATCAACATTGTTGATAAGTAGAAGCTTCTATTGATGGACATGTTTATAAACATGATGAATGTTACAGGCAGTCGTTACAGACCGTTAAATTCAAATCGCTATTTCAAATTCGTAACAATATATATCTGTGGAGTTTGGACAAAACATCTTAAGTCGAGATAAGAAAATATCATATTTTTTTTATAATAAAACTAACTTTTCAAAACGCTCCGTTTACACTAATCTGCTTCTTCTTACGAATATTAGTTTCTGAGATATCATAAAAAACAAATCAACTTATTTGGAGTTGATGTAGATTTATTTCTGACAAAACAACTTAATTCGCAAAAACTGTTGAATTTATCGATAATTATTTTATTATTTATCCTTTGTATCGAGAATTAAGGTTTTTCTGGCACAAACTGAGAGGTATTTTAATAATTTAAATTTTACTAATTCTAAATTCTAATTCTCGATTATTTGTAAGAGATACGTTTGTATAAAGTTCAATTGTGATAAAATGTTTGAAGGCTTTAATGTGGTGGAACACTTGCTATAGCCCACCCGACCTGAGTTTCGAAAATAAAGATTATTCAATAAAATGAAGAAATTTCGAAATAAAAATGTTCGAGAAAACATCAAAAATTTTGAATCCTCGATAATTTGTCGATAATACGTTTTTTTCGTTAAAATTTCGAAACAAAAATGTTCGAGAAATTATCTATGCTTCAAAATTTCTCGAAGGTACGTTTTACAAAAAAAAAAAAACTGAGCGACAGGTGAGCTCTAGGAGCACATTCTCTTGTCGCTTTCGATAGCCGTTTTCGAATGATTTACCCGAGAAATGATTGAGAAAACTTCGATGGTGATTTCATTATGGACAGCCGTGGTCAAGTCGGAGTGGTGCTGTTTATGGTTACAAAACTTTCTTTCTCAAAGGTTTACTAACATTATCAATAGTTAATATTTTCTCAAGAAATTATAAAGAATGGTGGCTGTGGAAAATTTGCATATATTTGAAAATTATCTAGAATTTCTTAAGCATTTGATAAAATATCGAGAATTTTTCTGTGTTTCAAACTTTTAGAAACAAAAACATATAAAATACGAACTTAATTCGCTTAAGCGAAATAACATAACTTCTCGAATATTTGGTTAAACGGGTATGTTTTCCATACATGCAAAATTTCCCTAAACCTCTTAGAAATGAATATGTATTAAGTAATATGCACATAAACATTTCCTAGTTTCCTCAAATACCCAGAAAACTGTTTAACACTCCGCTTAACTTCCAAATATTTGTTTGTACACCACCTGTATACGTACAATACATTTGTATGTTTGTACATACGAACATGAGAGTATATAAATTGTATTTATGTATCTAAGATAGGGAAAGTGAACTGATAACCTGAATTGTAGTTGTAGTAATGAAGTCTGACTACAGGAATTAACTTAACATTGAGGATGAAGTTAAAGTTACAGGACGAAGTAAAACAGACAGGAAAAGCAAAAAAAATATGCTGAACTTTAAGTTTATATTTAAAATGAAATAAAAGAATAATAAAGGTGAAAGTTGCTGCGGAAACTTTATACTTTTACACCGTTTGCTTTGCACCTAAAGTTTTTTTTTGTTTTTATAAACATGTTTTTATGTGAAAAAAGAAACTTTATTACACAGAGTTTAATTATTTGTATGGTTTTCATGGAAAACAAAAGTAATTGAGAGAACTACTGGTTCTGTTCCATGACATGGTGGAAGGAGAGTTTTAGTTTTTTTTTTACAAAATTTGATTACTTAATACAGTATTATAAATTGTCCATATAAATATGTACATTTCTATAACTAAATTGATTTTAACATTATGTCCTCTTCGCGAAAATTTTGTCGCAATGACCGCAATGTGTTTTTTTAATAAAATCAATTGTTTTTGGAAATAAATCTGGCATTTCTAAACTGCTTTGACACGGGTGTAGCCAAGGAGTATTCGAGTTTAAGTTATTAAAATGGGTCCTATAAATGCTACAGGGGCGGCGTTATGTGGGCTCAAAGTAGGGTGCCTTCGACATTTAAAACTTTTAAACACATTTATTTATTTCCCATAAAATTTCAAAGATTTCTATATTTTTTATGGAAAATATGCCACTTTTAAACTTCGTCTATCAAAAATATTGTATAAATTTTCTTAATATTTTATTCAACAAGTCAATTTATTTTATACTAATTTTTTTTACATGTCGAAGGTACCCTACTTTGTGCCCCCATAGCGCCTCTGGAGCATTTGAAGGGTCCATTTTAATAACTTAAACTCGAATACTCCTTGTCTGCGCCCACGTTTGAAGATTAAGGGAAAATCTCTGGTTTCAAAACATTGTAACTATGTAAAGTGTGTAGTTGAAATGGATTAATAGTTATCCAGAAATGTGAAATCTTTAAAAGAAATTGAACTTTCTAAACATCAATCGAAAACAGTGTAAAGAAAGAGGGGAAGTAATTTAAATAGTGTACCATGTTCAGTTATTCAATATCAACCAACCAACAATGCCAGTCTCTCCACACATACATAATCTCACTAACACAAGAATAAATTTAAGTATAAATGCATGTACGTATGTACATTAGGATGGTCCTTAATTTGCACTTTCTTGGATTTTTTACCAAGGCCTAAAAATATCCTTCTTCATCTAAAACTCATATGCTGAAAATTTTGTAAAATCTTAGAACGTTTAGAGGTTTCACATTTTTGAATTCTATGGATTTTTTTTAAATTGTGATTTTTTTTAGATGTTTCTCCACATAATGCATGATAACTCAAAAAGGGTTAGTCCGAAATTGAAGTAAACTAAGAAATGTTCAAATTTACGTAGTCTTTAAATCGTTTATATATTGCCTTTTTATCGGATCAGTAGTTTTGGAGACAAATTTGAATTTGGCGGGTTTTGGTCACAAATTTTTTAAAACTATTTCTAGAATATACATTTCTAATTCCACCAATTTTAAATCGTTAACCCACTATAAATAGAATTATTAAATTTGCGATTTTAATGCTCATGTAGTTTTTATTGGAATCGAAACAATATTTTTAATTTTGTGGAAATATCGTTAAAAAAAATTTAGAAATTTTAAATTTGGGATCATATAATGAATTATCGATGTCAGAAAAGTTTTGTGTTTAATATTTAAACATTTATGGGTAAATGAAATACACATAGATGTTTAAATTTTCAGTATTTGGATTTTACTTAGATGACATGCAAACATAAAAAAGCCACCCTAATATTTGTATTTATATGTGTATAAATGAGCTTCTATGTCTACATTTATGTGAAGGAATTCCAAAAGAAAGGAATATGTTGTACATACAAACTAAACGACTAAATACATTCGTTCATACCATTTGTACCAAATAGTTGTACATAGTTTTAGTATTTGCCTTGATATTGAATTTTCATATATAAAACGATTTTATTCTTTACTTACATATATTGTTTTTAGTCCTTTTTCTACTCTATTTATTGTTTATTTATTTTTTTCCTTCTGTCTTTCTTTCTATTTCTGTTAAATATTTATGCTATAAAAATACCAATAATATTTCTATTTACTCCCCTTTTGCCACTAAATGCCCTTAACTATGACAAGGTTTTTATTGTTGTTACGGGAAAGCAAGAAAAAAAGAAAATCTAATCGAAAACAGTTTGAAAATAGAGGAAGGAAGGTTGTGACTATGATGATGGTTATGGCTGTAGGTGAGTGTATGTCTGACTGTATGACGGCTGGCTTTTGGCAAAATATTAAGAAACGTGATTTCATGTTAATTGTGTAATAAAAATGAAATAAACAATATTTTTTATTGCCCTAAAAGGTGATTAAGCAAATGAAATAAAACATTTGGTCTTATTGATATTTAGAGAAAATATTATGAAAAATATCTTAATAAAACAAAATAAATACATGTGAATGAGAATAAAAGTTTATTGGAAGCCAAAAAATTAAATAAAGCATAAAAAAATAATACAATGTCAAGGTGTTGTTTCTAAGAAGATTAAGTAGATGGTCAGCTACTAATTATGCGATATAATATGAAATAAAATTTATTGTATTTGTAGGCTCATATTTAAGTAAGAAAATAAAATATTTAGTTGACATTAATTGGAAATTTATTTTTCTTAATTGCATTTTTATTATTTATATTTTTGACTTTATCTCTTTTCTTGATAAACAAATGAAACTAGTAAAAATGTATCTATTAAAACCATTACGTGTATAACTTATATCGCTGAACATAATTTATGTCTTAATTATTGTCATACTCCTATTATTTCATTAGCTATTTAGTGTAATTAGTATTTCTTATATGTATTAGAAACATGTTTCAACATAATTAACCTAAAAACAATTTTTCAATATTGATTTTCGTTTTATTTATTTTTCTTGTTTACATGTTTCATTTTTCAAAAATGTTCATTTATCTTTTATTCATATACAACAATTGAACCCCTTTCCTTGTTTGCTTTACATTCATTTTCCCGTTTAATGCTGATTAGGGAGGTCCTTATTTTGTTTAATTTTCTGTGCTCTCAGTAAAAAAAATTTGAGGCATTGGAGGCTTTACTCCGTGAAGATTGCTGTCAAACTCAACAAGAACTTGCGAATTCATTGGGAGCTACTCAAGCAACAATTTCAAAACGTTTGCGGACATCAGCATTCATACAAAAGCAGGGAAATAAGTTATCATACGAATTGAAGCCGAGATACCTTGAAAGACGATTTTTCATGTCCGAAATGACGCTTGAACTTTATAAAATAAAGTCAAATTCGAATCATTGCTTGCGATGAAAAGTCGATCCATTATAATAACCCGAAGCGTAAGCGATCATATATGAAGCCCGACAAACCAAGCCAAATCGAAACCAAAGCCAAATATCCATGGCGCTAAGTTGATGCTCTGTATTTGTTGGGAGCAAAAGGGTGAGATACTTAAATCAGTCGAGACCATCACAGGGAACCTCTACCGAATACATCTGATATATTTGATGTGAGGATGGGTCGAAAATGCCAAGAATATGCGGCAAGATATAAAACCGTTATATGAAAACGCTCAGCCACATGTTGCAATACCTTTTAAAAACTATTTAGTATAAAGTGATTGGGAAGTTTTGCCTCATGTCCATCAGTATAAGCTTCTACTTATCAACGATATTGATATCATGCAGCTGTTAGCATTGCGTGTAAGTATGGCAGCACTAAAGTTTATATTGCTAACATTGAAAGCTCTAGAATTCGAGTATTCTAGTTTTGTCCATTACGAACAATTGAGGATACTCGAATGAAAATAGCACTGTCTATAGATAGTGTCTGCGGTTGCAGTAGTGAGTGAATTTTATTATATAGAGTTAACATCAACTGCATTTTTTTTTACATTATAAAGTGTAATTTAAGCGTACATGTGTATTAATAAAGAGTTGTTACAAACTACTAAACTGCTTTTATTTGCAATCAAAAGTATCCGGTTTATTTAAAGAAAATAAACCACTGTTTTTAAAAGGTAAAAACGTAACAATATTTTTAATATTTTTTAGTGCAGGTAATTTTGACTCCAGATATAGAAGAATTTATAATGTCTTTGAACTTTTAAATACAAAATCGTAAATAAGCAAACGGAAAACAATTTTAAATTAAATATTTGAAAATAGGTTACGAAATTATTTTTAAGAAACTAAATCACCTGGAAATCTGCCAAACACAAATCGGCCCGCTAATTTAGTGTCATGGTGAATCGAAAAAAATATACACTTTTTTTGGAAAACTCTTTAAAAAATCTTTAAAAATGTAAATTTGCGATTTGAAATATGCAAGTAATTTTATAATTTTTTTAATATAAAATTATAATGAATTATTGATATTATATATGGGTTGAATATTTTTCACCAATTTTTTTTAAATTTTTTGGAAAATATTTCAACTTTGATCCAAAACTCCAGAATTTGATTGTTAGCAATTTTAGAAAATAATGGCCACCCTAATGTTCATACATTGATTCTGTACTTTCCCAGAAAATTTTCTACTTGGCTTGTGCTGTTGTGCAACGATTTGCTGCTACTTCTTGTAAACATCTTGTAACCACTACCTAGTGGTTCTGGGTTGGCAGAATGCGGTAAATGTGTTTTTGTTTTTGTTTTTGTTATTATCTACTGCTTACCACTGTCTACATAGTTTTTGGTCTAAATGTCACAGTGTCCTTTAGAAGTTGTATTAAAATTAAACTATTGAGAGCGTAGAAGAACATTTAGCCCGAAACTGTTTAATTAATTAACGCTAATGAGTTTTTCTAAATTTGTGTAAAAGTTTTTAAATATTTTGTGGTTGAATGTTAAAATAAATCAAACAATTCATGATAGATTGTGATATTTAAACTTTAAATATTTAAAAGCAGGTTCAATGGTTTTATTGTTTAGGCCTCGAGCAAAAGTCAAGGAAAATATTTCATGATTTTTAATAAATTAAATTAAATTCTAAAAATAAATGTATATTAATTTAGCTGCAGGTTTTTACATATTTTATATTCTTTATAATAAACATTTGTTGGGCTATTGGCCAATATAATTTCCAAAAAAACTTATTAATTTTTGTTTTACTGTTTACTCTTATATATTTCTATATAAATTCTTATATACTTTAATATTTTATAGGTTAAATACTTACTATATAAATACAGATACATTAAAATTTCATTTCGTGTGGCCACAGTGATAAAATCAACTACCTATTTTCTTTTATTAAATATGTTATGAACACAGCTTGTGATAATTTTATATTTATTTCAATAAACCATTTTTATTTGGACTATTAATATCTTGTTATTGAGGTTTAATTGCCACTAGTGTTATAAAATGTTAATAATTATTCGAGTTTTAATTTAATCGTATAATATTTCGAATAAAACCGGTGGTAAAGGCAATGAAATAGTTTGTGCTGAAGAATGCTAGATGATAGAAATATATATATTACGAATTCCACTAAAGAGCCTAGAAAAAAATAAACATTTTTCACCTTGTGTCTTCCGATTTGGACCATATTCAGTTAACCAAGGTTGGCTACCGTTATCTTTTTTACCGTTTTGGACATTTTAATTTGTATTATTTTATATGTGATTTTGTCATCGAAAGTGTAAAAATATAAGCCTGCTATTATCAAATAAAAACGTCGAAACACCCAGTGTTCTAATCTTACTTTTTTTGATTGTAAAGAAGAATATAGAAAAAGTACCAATAATTACATTCGCATTTACTCAGCTCCATTTCATGTTTCTAGGTACATTATTATATTAAAAAAGTACCATCAAGAGAAAAAGTACTAATTTTCAATTTTAACCTTTAACTTATGATGTGGTGGTAAATTTTACACCCTCTCTTCATTTTTTTAAAGTTTTATCAAAAAGGCTTGCGAAATAAAGTGCCTGCATTTTTGTTTCAAATAACATTTTGCTTTCTTTTTTAAATTTTTTTAAATTAAAATTGTTGTATCTTATTGTTAAAAAGCAAATATTAACGAAAAAATATTTTTTAAAGTGAAATTTTTTGCAAAAATTATAAGGTGTAAAATTTACACCACATCTGTGACTATGTCAAAAATTTTCACGTCATAAGTTAAAGGTTAAAGTTAGAATTTTCAAAATATTCCATTTTCGAACACGCAGAGAAAAAATATAATTGGGCATGGTTAATGTAACCATTTAAATAGTGTTACAAGATTTTTGACAATATTATAGTCACAGTAACTATTTACATGATTGTGGTAAAAAGCCTCTAAAATTTTTTCGATTTTGTTGCCCTGTGTTATCACGTTTATAAGGTGCTAGTTTTGATAAATTTACAAATACATATATTTTTACTAAAAAAAAACTACTATATCTTGTAGACAGATCATGATAAACTGTTTGGTACTTTTTAAAATACGAATACAGATTTGAATCGTTTGATACATATCTGTATCACAATCACGCAGAGAAAAAATATAGTTGGGCATGGTTACTGCAACCATTTCAATATTGTTACAAGTTTTTTAACTATATTATAGTCACAGTAACCATTCACATGATTGTGGTAACCATAATATGGTTAATTTACGATACACATGATTGTATCAAACATATATATGGTTACAGTAAACAAATATATGTTTGTGGCAACCATATTTATGATGAATAATTTTATCATAATATGTTGTTCTCAGATTATGATAAGCTTTAAGCCGAGAGCAACGATAAGTCCTTCATCATATGAATGGTTGTCACAAACATATATTTGTTTACTGTAACCATATATATGGTTGATACAATCATGTGTATCGTAAATTAACCATATTATGGTTACCACAATCATGTGAATGGTTACTGTGACTATAATATAGTTAAAAAAGTTGTAACAATATTGAAATGGTTGCAGTAACCATGCCCAACTATATTTTTTCTCTGCGTGATTGTGATACAGATATGTATCAAACGATTCAAATCTGTATTCGTATTTTAAAAAGTACCAACCAGTTTATCATGATCTGTAACCAAAATATAGTAGTTTTTTTTAGTAAAAATATATGTATTTGTAAATTTATCAAAACTAGCACCTTATAAACGTGATAACACAGGGCAACAAAATCGAAAAAATTTTAGAGGCTTTTTAAACCACTACACAATTTTGATGAATTGTGGTTCCAGTAGTACAAATATGGTCCAAATTTTTGATTCTATGGAGAAAAAACTATGCTTATATTCAAAGTATACGCTTGTAAACACTACAATTTTCCGAAAATGAGCGAATTCATTTAATTGTAAATAAATTTGAAAAGCATCCTTCGATTTTTATGATCGATATCTTATTTTGTTCGTATTGCACGTAGCTTTGTGATAAAGCAATAACTCTGAACAATATCAGCCGTTTTTGATTTTTCCTCATTTTTTTAAATCAAAAAAAAATTATATTTTCACATAAAAAATATATTTTTTGCTTCAATTTGATATTATAACTCCGAAACTACGGAGCCGATTGAAATGCAATATATAAACACATTAAAGGTTAAGTAATTGTCAACTTTTTTAAGTTTATTTTATTAACATCTGACTAACGCTTTTTGAGTTATCATTAATAATGTGTAGAAATGTCTAACAAAATTTATAATTTTACTTAAACATTTTTTAAAAAAAATATATATTTATTAGAGTGACAATCAGTTGTATGGAAAAAATTTTTTGTTAAAATTTTGAAGAGTGCCGGGTGGAATATTGTGACACTAGGCCTAAATGTGAGCCAAATCGGGCAACGATTTCTGGACGCGCATCGAGGTCAAAGTTCAGATATATGCAAAATTTTACTGTTAATATGGAATAAATAGGTGAAACTCGTTAACTTTCTGCATTGTTTTCTAGAAATATGTAGATTTATTTATATTAATGAATATTACATTAAAAAAAGTTTTGGAAATTAACCCTGTATCTCCTTTGGTTCAAAATGACCCAAAAACTGTATTATCGCCAAAATTAGAGAAAAATGCAAATTTTTCAGTTTTTGAAAAAAATTTGCTACTAAATAAATACTTTTGCAATTGAATGCAAAAGAATCGAAATATGTACGTAATTATCGTTGTAATGAGATATAAATGACAAAATTTGATTAAAAAATGTTAAAGTTATTACAAATTCGCCAGACCATTACCGTGTTTCAGACCACTTGAACAAAAAATTTAGAAAAAAAATTAGATATTTCGAGAAAAATTAAAATAAAAGCTCATTTTTACTTATAATATGTCCATATTTACTTGTATATGAGTTTTTGTCTTCGTAGGATACCGTTAACCTATTCGCAGGTATGGCCAAAAAAAATAATTTTTTTTAACGGCTGTTTCAAAACTCCATTTTCAAATTTTAAAAAATTTTGTTAAACAAATTTCAGATTTTTTCGATCATCACATTGGGGTTTATTGAGATCAAAATAGGGAATAAAAATATGAAAAAATTATGTCAATACCTCTTACAGTTTTTCCGTACCTGCGATTGAAATTTTGCGTTTTTCAAGAAAAACTAATTTTTTGTCCATATTTAGGCGAATGAGTCCAATTTCCTTACTGTTATAAATTTTAAGTAAAACCTATTCATAATATTATAGTCCTTGTAATTTTAAATATGTTCTGAAAGTTTTACTAAAATCGGAAATTTTTTTTTTGAATCGTGAAGGTCAAAGGCCAAATTTTTCAATATTTGGAATTTCTATGCCCAACTATATTTTTTCTCTGCGTGATTGTGATACAGATATGTATCAAACGATTCAAATCTGAATTCGTATTTTAAAAAGTACCAACCAGTTTATCATGATCTGTCTACAAGATATAGGAGTTTTTTTTAGTAAAAATATATGTATTTGTAAATTTATCAAAACTCGCACCTTATAAACGTGATAACACAAATATACATACTTTATATATATATGTATGTATATAAATGAGTAATGTTACTGAGTAATTGACTGATTGTCGCCCAGCCCAAAAGCATGAAGGTAGAGACATGAAATTTGGAATCTCAAAATGTAGATCAAATAAGAAGAGATTTTTGAAAATTCTTTTGGTGTAAAAACGGTTAAATTAGATAAAAACTAAATACTAAATACAGGTAAGCGGTACTTTATTTACACGAATTCGGTATAACGCGAACTCTAGCTAGCAACCATTTTTTCAAATACCCGACTTTTTTACAAGATTTTTATATAACACGGCAACAAACAACAAGAAACGGAAAACACAGATGCGAATAACAGATTTTTTTTTGAAAACTAAATGCATTTTTTTATTATTTTGAAATTTATAATTTATAATTTTTTGTTATATTTTGATCTATTTTATGCATTGGAATATTTTGTTTTTTTAATTGAAATTTTTTTCTTAATTTTCGATAAGAACTTTTTTTTATTTCAGTTTTTTACATTACTTTTGTTTTAAGTTTTTAAAAGTACAAATAACGTCCGTTTGCATTTAAGGTATTTTCGATTTAACGCGATTTTTAGGTCTCAATTTCTTTTTTGTTATGTGACTGATGTATTGTTTTACGCGAAATAAAAAGTTATCGGCCCCACAAAAGCATTTCGTTCTAAATTAGAACCTCGTTTTACGCGAATTTGATTTACACGCAATTTTTTGGGCCCAATTAACCGCGTAAATGGAAGCCTACCTGTACATATGTATGTAAATTAAATTTATGATTTGTCTTGTATGTTGGAAATATCAGCAGACTATCTCTTTTTTCATTATTAGTGGTCCATTTCGCTTATCACTTATCTTTTTTTACAATATTTAAGAGTGTTATGTTAGCTTTTAACCCTCCGTTAGTCGCAATCATTTTCAATCGAGACTAGTCGTAATTTATCAGATTGATATCAATAAAAGAAAGGCGCGTGTGAAAATAATCTCTTCACTTTTAATTCCGAAAACATAAAAATAATATTAAATTCAAAGTACTTAAAAGAATAATAAAAATAAAATTGCAGTAAAAATATATTTTTATCAAAAAATTGCTTAAAACTTAGGGTATTTAAAAAAATTTACAATAAAAAAATTTTGCCTGTATCAATTGCGAGTAACGAAGGGTTAAACAGAACTCTCTTAGCTGAACTGGCCATACTTTTTTAAAGGAAATATTGGAAAATTTTAAAATTTAAATCGTTGCCTCGGTTTTTGGAAAAATTTATTTTTAAAAAGAAAAAATTTACCAGATAACTTAGAAACATATTTGAGTCTTGCATTTGCCAGAAATACTAACTGTTAAAATCTTTGTTTGCAATATAACAAGATGAATCTAAGCCAATTGAACTAGCAGATTAATCAGTATGTATCATGTGTCACAATATAGTCAGTTTCTGGAATTTGTCTAAAAATTAATGATTATTTAGAAAGTATTACCTGGTTTAGTAAGTTAATAGCATACAAAACCAAAACTACATACGAAAAATTAGTTGGAAAATATGTTTTTTTTTTAGAAAAAGTAATCAAAATTCTTGAAAAACCCTTTTTATACAGCTTTATGCATTTGCAGAAATTACTTTATACACACTATATTACTTGTCATATTATGTAGAATTTCACTACATATTCCACAAATAGTTTTCATTTTTTCCCCTAAATTCTTTGGAAGTGTTTTAAAATTAAGTCTAAAAATATTTTCGTCCTTGCTGCCTAGAACAATTTTAATAATAATTTTCCATAAATGGTCCCCACCATACAGATCACTGTACATATTTTCATTCATTCATACATACACACATAAAATGTGACATACAGACACATATAAAATGCATATATACATTAGGATGATCCCAACATCCAAAATTGTTATTCGTATCCACAACCAAGTTTATAATATTTGAGCAAAAGTTACCCTTTTCAAAATTGTAATTGATTCTGGCTTTATTAACGCCAAATTAAGATACCTTGGGTATCGATCCTATTTCTTCATTTGTGTTCCGATTTCATAGACCTACAAATCGCACTGGGTCCTCTAAAGAGAGTAAACTCAAAATTTTAAAAAAATTCAGTAGAGGCAAACGGAAAAACGGTTATTTTTTTTAATACATTTCAATGAAAGTTGAAGATGTATACCAGAAATCGAAAATAACTCGTCCATATACCAAAAAACCCAAATTGTGATTTATATTTTTGAGATAAAAATAAATCACTGAAAATAACAGTTATACAATGATATTTATTTAAATGGTTTGGTATGACCTTTATTCGTTTTTGTTGCTTTTTAATGGTTTGGTGTGAGATAAACAATTCATTTGTTCTTGTTCTTAATAACTGTTACTTTCTCTTTTGTTTACATACAATAACATATTATTAGCAATTTTTAACAAATTATGGAAATAATATGATAAGTATGAAGTCTGAATAACAGAAATGAGATTTTTTTTAAATTGTTATTTATCTTTTGATAAATTTTATATATTTAAGCGTTTATTTGCATCAAATGCATTGTTCGCAAATAAAAGTCACAGGCTGACCTTTACGAAAAACATAAATTATAAATCACTGGATGGATTAGTTGTGTTTGTTTCTTTTCTGTTTCTCTCAACCCCAAACCTAAAATGTTCCCGAATAAATCACTCTCTCAGTGATATATCACAAACAAATATTTTTAAATGGCTGCGAATGAGAATTTACCATTGAAATGAAAGTGAACCCGTTATTTTCGGTCTCTGATGTATACAACTGTATTTTTTGGCTAAAGAGTAAAAGAGAAAATGATGTAAGATTATAATAACCAGTGCGATATAAAGAATCTCCTAGTCAAGCACTACAAAAAACTTCGTTAACTTTATATTTTTTATTTTATATTTTACATGAAAAAAAAAATTTAAAATTTTTGATACCATTATGTAAATGCGAGATGTAAAGTTTCCCCTAATTAAATTGCCACGTAAAAAAAAACATAAGGTATATCAATGGATATGGGATTTTGTTTACTTTTCAAAAAAATATATAAGTTTTGAGAATTAAAAAAATGCTTTATTGAGCTTTTGCGAAGATAAAAATTTTTCAAATTGATATTTAATTTTGTATTTATGAAATTTTATATAGATTTTGCTATGGAAAATTCAAAAATAAAAACAGATTTTGAAACCTATTATCAGGAATCCCGCAATTTCCAAAAAAAAATAAAAATTCCTAAAATGGGATTTTTTTTTTCTTGGACCAACACTCAGTGGATGACCCATACTCATGCAAAGCATTGTGTTGGAACTAGGAAAATAGGTTATGGGAGGGAGGATAGAGGGAGTAGTGTTTGTGGACATTTGATTTGAATTTTCCTATATTGAAAGTGACAGGAAAGACTACAGGAGGAAGCTTATTCCACATACTGACAGTACGGCTAAAGAACGAATTTTCCCTGTAATGTGTTGTGCGATCCACTGTCCAGTCGACAACGAATTGATGTGCTCTTGCCGAAGAGCGTGTGTTGCGTAAAAGACTACGGGTTTCGGGAACAAGTTCCCTAATTTCAGCAGAGCACATACCATTGTAGTATCGGTAGAACAGTGAAACACAACCCACATTGCGACGATGTTCCAGTGAGTCAATAGAGCTGGATACCCTACTGTACGCGGTCGAGTAACTCCAAAATAGACTTCGAAGCACCGGCCCACACATGAGAGTTGTATTCCATAATAGGTCGGAGATAAGTGGTGTAAATAGTAAGGCGATGAGATGGAGTGAAGTATTTCTTACATCGTTTTAGAAAACCAAGGCACATGAGTGCTTCTTTCGTCACTCGAAAAATGTGTTTTGTCCAGCGGACATCGCACTGAATACTCATGCCTAGAACATCAAGAGCTTCTGATTCCTTAATATTTACACCAACCATAAAAACAGATGGAGCAACATGATCTGTTGTGCGTTTGTGAGTTAACATACAACATTGAGTCTTGCGTGCATTGAAATCGACTCTATTCGCTCAACGCCATTCAGAAATTGTCACAAGATCTTGGTTGAGCGTATCATTCATATTTTGCTTCATTGTCCCAATTTCCGACAGGCTTGGTCTATAATTGAATGCATATGAATGGGAAATGTTGCTGTCATCTGCAAAAGAGTAGATAGGGTTGGAAGTTTGACGTTTATAAAGATAAGAAATAGAGTAGGAAATCGAGAAAATGTTTATAATTGGTATAAATGGAAACACAAACGAAGAAATATGATCGTTTTAAAAATTTAACATTCCCGAGCTCTGGACCCCTGAAATTGAAATTGCTCTTGTTGAATTTGACAACAATCTTCATGGAGGAATGACACCAATTAATTTTCTTCATACTTTTTTGGCTGCCCTGGGCGATCTTTGTCTTTCGTTTCAATATAACCACTTTTGAACCAAACAAACCATCTCTCGCACATTGAAACCGATGAAACACATTCTCCATAAGCTTTGGTGAGCAATGGGTGTGCTTCAGCGGCACTTTTTTTCAAATTAAAGATGTGTTGGCACAATAGGCTTCATCCTAGGGCCGAAAATTATATATGTGTCAAATTTTATCAAAATATCCCAAAAATTGCGACAGTCACTTTGCTTACAAAATCAGAAGAATCTTGTTAGAAAGTGATTCTGAGTCGATCGGCATACTTTAAGTTGAGTATTAGGCTAATATTTTTGAGAGTTACAAACATTAGCACAACCGCATAATACTCTCCCCACTATGATGGTGTAGGGTATAATGAGCAACGTATAAACGTTATCAGATTATGTTAAAATGTTCAGCAATGCAACTTGAGAGCATCGAAAATCCGAAGAGATCAAAACTAGGGCCACCCTAATTTATACATATATACAAATATGGATGCAACAACACAACCACTAACAAACAAAACAAAAACATGGATGGCATACAAAAGTATCATTAGGGTTGACAGTTTTTATGCACAGTTGCTTGTTTGGATGAAATTTTGTTGCATCCTTTTTTGTTTGTTTGTTTGTGAGTCTATTTCTAGTATATAAATGCTTGCATATCCTTTATTCATGTTATTCATGTTGCCAACAAAAAACTATGAAAAAAGAAGAAAAAAAAACCGTTTACTTCTTGATACTTTTGTTTTTAAATTGTCCTTGATAAGGATGTTACTCTTACTCACTCTTCATCTATATAAATATATGTTTGTATATAATTTTTTCCTTGTACTTGGTTGCCTGCCGTTGTGTTGTATTATTGTGCTGGTGATGGAGAGATGTAGAGGTTCTGGTTCTGGCTCTGGCTCAGTTCTGCTGCATTTTCATGTGGCTGTTGTTGAATAACAGATTTACTTGTTCTTGTTGTTGTTTTTGTAGTTTTTACTGTTATATTTTATTTTTATCCACTTAAATAGTTGTAAGTTGTAGTTTTTGCTATTGTTGTTTTTAGCAGCTTTAATTTTAGTTTAGTTTTAACTACTTTTTATATTTTTATAGTTTATATTGTAGTTGTTTTATTATTTCTCATTTTCTATTTAACTAAACTTTAATTTATATACGTATTTTAAGCAACACGAGTTCTACTACCAGTAAATGTTTTAGTTTTCAATTTAACATTGTTTTTTAATTTTATTTTACAATGTGAAAATTGAATTTCATTCGACTTGCATTTGTCATATTGCACTTAGGAAAAACTTTCTCTTTCGTTTTAAGATTTAAGTGCTTTTGCTGGAACTTACAGTATGTATAGGTTGATTGGTTCAGTTTGGTAGAGTGTGTGATGAATAGTGATTAAAAATTATATATTTATAACAAAAGTTTTGATTAATTTGATAAAACGAAAGTGTAACAAAAAAAGAACTATTTGTAGTGTCTTGATGTACTATTTATAATCTAGTATGATTTTCTATATATAAATTTGTTTGTTAATTTTTTGCTTAATTTAAACTACTTTTTTATATTTGCAGATTACTGTTATCTCTACAAGCTGAAGATTTTTATTTATAATTTCGCATTTCTCATTAAATGATGAACAAATTTTACACAAAACTCAGGTAATTAATAAATTACAATATATAGTCACATGTAATGAGTTCTTTTGGAACATTAAATATTTCTGAATACAATTTTAGACAATAAATTTTAATGAAATTGTAGTTTCCAATATATATTCAGAGGCTGAAAATAACCGGTGCGGTTTTCATTGCAATGGCAAATTTAGTAGTTTTTTAAAAATTATAGAAATAATATGATTTGATGGGTATACTATTGAGAATTTTTTCTAATTGTACACAGAAAAAAGGAATTCAAAATTGGAATGAATTTTTAAAAAATATTATTAATCGATCATGACTTTTTTCCAAACTGCATTCATTCTGAATAAGAACATGTTCATAAATATTCTAAAATTGTACATGAAGGAAATTTTTGCTATTTTTACACAAATTTTGTTGATATTTCGTAATAAATTGCATTATAAGATGTATATCGTCACCTAAAATGCAAAATAATGTAACATCACTTTTCATAAGTTTATAGGAGAAGCAAAAAACGTTATAAAATGAAAACTACTTGAGATATTGAAACAAAATTTTCAAATCTGAATTACAATGACTCTAGAAATATATATTTTTTTCAAACCACACTTTAAGATATGTAGCTTGCGTTTTTTTGACTTGTTATTTTCTGAAACAAAAAAACGTATCATAAATATAAATTTTTATTTTTATATAAATTTAACTTAAATAAAATTTTTTTTTTATTTTAAATAAAAGCAGTTTATTATTTTATTATGTTCTTTTATTTTAATTACTAACAACTACTTTTTTAAACTAAAAAAGGTTCTTCATTAAATTTTCATTAAGACTGCAAAAAATATTCAATTGCAACAAATTTAATAAAAAACAAGTAAGAGTGCTAATTCGGCTGTGCCGAATCTTATACCCTTCACCAAATTATACTTAAAAATTTTAAATATTTTTAGGTAAACAAAATTTAATTTTTTTTCCTGTTGTTTTTTCATTTTTTGGAAAAAAAAAATTTTTCGATTGTTATTTTAAATTTTTTAAATATTTTTTTTTTTTAAATTTTAAATTTTTTTTTGTTTTTTCAATTTTTTTTTTGTGAAAAAAAAATTCGGGTTAAAATTTTTTTTATCCGATTTTGACTTATTGTAGGTCCAACTTACTATGGTCTTATATACGTCGTTGCAAATCTCTTTGAAATATCTATCATTAGATATCCATATTGTCTATATTAATGTCTTAGTAATCCAGATATAGGTCAGAAATAGGTAAAAAAATCGAGGTTGTCTTGGTTTTTTCCTCATATCTCAAAAATACACTAAAGCCAAATATCCATGGCTCTAAGGTAATGCTCTGTATTTTGTTGAACCAAAAGGGTCCTATCTATTAGGAGCTGCTGAAATCTGACCATCACAGGGAACCTGTACGGAACACAAGTTCATCGTTTGAAGCGAGCATTGACCGAAAAACGTACAGATTATGCGGCCAGACATGAAACTGTAATATCCTATCATGGCAACACTCCGCCACATGTTGTAATACCTGTTAAAAACTATTTACAATGAAGTGGTTGGGAAGTTTTGCCTTACTTGTTAAGAAAACTAGCAAAATTAAGTTTAATTAGGTGAAAATGTAACTTGAGATTAAGTTTTAAATGAATCAAATCTGATTTTTCCTTTGTGTTTTTTTGAAAATTAGATATTTGATGAAAATAAGCTGGTCACTCTAAATTTTGAAATTTTTAATATTTGTACTCCAAAATATGTATCGTTCTCGATGTATTAGTTTGAAATTTTGAATCAATGAAATATTTTGTTTTTGATTGCTGTTTTACCCCAAAAGATTAATTTTCTTGTGCAATTATGTATGTATATTTATAGATATTTTCTTGTTCAATGAAAATTTTAGTTTTTACTTTTTTAAAAGCAAAATGAATAGCCTGCTCGATTAAAATAAAAATGTTTCTAGTTTCATATAAGTTTATAAAATTTTAAATATTTTAAATAAGTATTTACACTGAACCAAATAATGAAAACTAAATATGGGGATTAACTAACATCACATACTCGCTTTTTACCCCAAACCGTGGCACAGTGGTTTAGAAACTTTTTTTTTTGGAAATAATTCGGTATCTCGGGAACTATTGGAGATATTATTACAAAATTTCACATGGTTAGATTTGTGAAAGATACAAATTTTGAGACCCGAGGTGACCAACTTTGAGGGGGCACAAACTGGCCCGTATTACCCCTAGGAAGCTGAACAAATGTAATTCAAATCAAAAACACCTCAGCTCTAACCATGTGAAATTTTGTAATAATATCTCCAATAGTTCCCGAGATACAGAATTATTTCCAAAAAAAAAAGTTTCTAAACCACTGTGCGTGGCCCGTCCGAATTCTATTAGTTTCGATCGATGCAGAACGCTCTCTCTGAGATACGCTTCACTTTGGATTAGAGTATCCGATATTGACTTGATTGGTTCTTGGCCTCGAAAGCTGAGCAGTTATTTTGGCTCGGAATCCATATGTTGCCAGAAATATAGGAAAAGCCCATAGCTAACAATGGCCAATACTTTGAATAAATTTATATAGTTGAAATTTAAATGTGATAAGATTTTGTTATAATTTTTTACATGGCTTTTTGATAACTATGTGTGTTTGAGAAGTGTGGTGAGAGTGGTTTCAATACCAATGCATATAAACAAAATTTTTGGAATATATTCTTATAGTCATGTTTTTTTTTTGACAATAGAGTTAGGTTTTTTTGTCAGCGTTTCACTTATTGTTTTTCTTTAACATAAACTTACAAATTTGTTGCCTATTTATTTTTATTTTGAGGTTTTTTCGACATAAATAATAAAACCAGAGGAAAACTGATTTTGACAAATTTAAAAAAAAAATACATTTTGTTTTTTAAATAAATTTCATTAGCAATAGTAAAATAAATTACATATCGCTACCTTAATGTAGTAAGGCCCTGACTAACATTTTCATTACTTTAGAGGAGAAGAAAAGAACTTAATAAAACTTAAAGTTCTGTAGTTGCAATTTCTTTTTAACACAGACTTTTATGAAGGTCTTCAACCAATTTAATGTTGTGACATTTAATTTTATTTTATTAATTTTGTATTACGGGATTATCTATCGAAGTATGCAAAAAACTAAATTTTGGGAAAACACGAGTTAGGGCGTTTCTATATCAAGGTAACGATATGTATATGTAATTGAAAAAATTTATTTGCATTGTTTCCAACTAATGTCAATTAAAAGTTCCCATGTAAAATGTCATGACAGTAGATTAATATTTATATGATGACGATTATTCCAAGGATCAATATGCGCATTGAATAAAAATTTTGATCATGTGCAAATACACATAATATTATAGATTTAGCTATTTTGTAAATTTTTTGCAACAATAAAAATGTGATGGATTTTGTGTGGTCAATTACTTTATACGACCAATTTGCAGCACACAAATTGTTTGTTTGACGCATTCGCCGCTCTGTCTATCAATGGATCTCAAATTTCCTCTTTCGGTGCTCTATTTTTGATTATTTATTTATATAATAGTTAACCATTTAATGCATATTGTTGCCAATTGTCTACATTCCAGTTCCACTTAATTTTAGACTAATATAAGCTTGATACTAATTCAGATTCTAATTCAGAAAAATCAAATGGAGTACGAAAAGTTTCAGCTAATGAAATTCTAAAACAAACTAAAGCTAAAGGAAATTTAATTAATAAAAATCAACTAAATATTTGATAAAAATCAACTAAATATTTGATACTTTATAGAAAAATAAAAGTAAAAATCATGCATTTAAGTGTATACAATTTCATAATAAACGCGAAAAAACTTTAAAATCATCCAAAAGGTATGCTACACTTTTATTTGCCCGAAATAGTGATCGATATGTAGACGTATACTTATTACACTCAACATAATTTATAATGCTCATACGCATAGTAACACCGAAGCAGATACAACATTTTATTGTAGTTTTTTAACATTTATGGTTAATTTTGCAATTTTTTGTATAATTATGCAATCATTCTTATATAAGTATTAAAATTGCAAATATACTCATTTAATAGCCGTAGATTTCTAAATTATAAACAGTTTTTAACAATTTCATTCAATATTCTGCAACTTAAGCAGCTAAAAATAGAAATATATAAATTGCATATTTCAATTTGCTACAAATGTAAGCAAAAAATCAGTAACTTTTTGTGCTAGTTATAAAACTCATTTGTTAAAGCTAATTTTTTATTGTTTGTTCTCTGTTCATTTTAAAAAAGTTTACTTTATATTTCCATATAATTTCAATTTAACTTTATAAATCAATAAATCACATTTAAAAAAAAAAACACTTTTCAATTATACTGCTAGCAACTTTAAAAGGTCAAGAGCTGAAATAATAGCCACACATACGTTTACAAACAAGAGAATTTTATATTACCAAAAGTTTTGTCTGTTCTCAACAGAAAAATAAAAAAAAAAAAATAAACGAAGAACACAAATTCAATTCAATTATTTTAAGAGGTGAAAGATAATTGGTCATTTGGTGTGAAATTAATTTTGTTTCTCATCAAAATGTCACCTTTTACTCATATCGCAGCAGCATGGCCACAGCCACATCCACAACCAAGCCAAGCCAAGTGGTCAATACCAATGGCAAACTGTAAACTCAAAACTACTTATGCAAATAGACGCTCTCGTGCCAGACTAAGTTTGGCCATCAACAAAAAACTTTTAAACCATAAAATTACATCATGTAACCCAATAGTTGTTGTTTGTATAGATGGTTGCATATTTTATATTTTGTTTTCTGCTACACCCCCTTTTTAACGTTTTTGTAGGGGGGAACACAAATTTTGAGCAAACAAATTTCATAACCAATATTTTATGCAATTTAAAATGCAAATTGATGCACAGTGGCTGAAAGTGAAACCAAAAAGAAAAAAATAAATAAAAATATTACACACTTTCAAAATACTACAAGATGTACGACACACACAAAAAAACAACAAATTGTTCTTGTAGTTGAAAACTATTTTTCACAATCTGATTGTGATTATTTCAGTTTTTTTTTTTCTGTGGCTTTCTTGTGGTTTTACAATTCAAAAAAAAAAGGAAAACCATATCAAATGTAAGTTCTATTCTTTATGCAGTAACAGAAACAATTGCAATCACTTTTTTACATTTTGAGTTGTATGCTTCCAAAGAAAACAATATGAAGAGCGGCATAATGTTAGTGTATTGGTATATTTATGCACATATAAGGACCGAAATATAAGTACTTTTAAACCACTACTTTGTAGTAGTCGCAGGATGACATTTTAAATAAATATAAATAAAATTGGTCACACGAAATCATGCAGCACAGTGTAATTTGCCAGCAGTGTAGTGATGAGAGTACTTTAAAAAAAATAGCTAAAGATCTGAAGGTTCATAGTCACACTGTTTCAAAGGCCATTAAATAGTTTAAGGAAGACTTTGAAAAAAACCGGGGTCAGGAAGAAAAAAATGTCTAACAGATATTGATAAGGCAAAAGAAGTCGAACAACTTTATCGAAGAGCTCCGTTATATTATGTAAATTTAATAAATCGGCAACAGTAACCTCTAAATCCTAGACACTTTACAGATCACCCTCGTGCATAAAGAATTATGAATGAGTAGCTGAATGAGCAATGAACTACAAGAACTGAATGAATGACTGACTGACTGACGACTGACTGAATAAAAGATGATTGTGATTTCGTAACAATGAATGGAATGGAGCGAAACAAACATTAGAACGAACAAAAGTAATGTAGTAGTTATTGTGGTGTGTGCGTTATTAGGATTTGTTTTCTTTGAAAACTGAACAAGGTCAGTATGAAATTTGTATGTATTTCGTGTTCAGCTCTTGACTTTTATACAACCTGCAGGTTTATTAATGGGTATACCTGGCTTCAATCTAAAACCATTATCGCCCACTTGCATAAAGACAAGTAAGTACTTCAGTATTACTGTCAATGACTTGGATGTGGATGATGAAAAAAAAAAGTTAGGAGAAATGAAGTGAAGTATTAAGTGCTCTATAAAACCATTTAGTTGGATTTTTGTTTGTTAAATTTTACTTTATGTAACTGCAGTTGAAGCAATACGAATATGGTTAGTTTTGAAATTTAGAAAACTTTTGTCATAGACAGATGTAAAAATGGCTTAGAAATTGGGAAAAACGGAATATTTTGGTTAATTTAAAGTGTTGATTTTCGGTTAAAACCATGTTTTATAACTTCAAATCAACAACATCATGTTTTGGTCGATTCATTCATTTATATTTACACATGTGTATATTTCTTAAAAAAATATGAATGTTCAAGTTTTCTGAGAGGGAACTTGTATTTGACATTTGACTAGGGACAAATGTCAGCCAGCTATCTCATTTCATTTGGGTCATATCGTGATATCAACAGATATACAGATGGACGGACATAGCTAGATCATCTTAGAATCTTACGACTAGGGGGCGGATTTATATGCAAATGCATGTTTTTTCTCGAACGTCCAAATACAATGTAGACTAATTATCTATCCGAATCGCACATTTTGCTGCAAAATGACATCGATTTGTTAGTGCATATTTTTGCATATTTTATTGATAATGCATATTTTGTTATATTTTACTTCAAAATGCATATTTATATGCATATTATGCCAATTTTTAATAAAAATATATTTTTTTGTCATTAATGGGCAATACATTGTTTCGACCAAAAATTTTGTTATAGAAATAGCAGTAAATGTTATCGACTAACTTCTTTCGACATCGAGAAACTGGCATTATGTTCTTCATTTCTCTATCAGTAATTGAAAATTATCATTTCAAAAAATTTTTCTTCAAAAAAGTTTGGTTTTTTTAAGTATCAAAAATTCATTAAATGTATCGAAAAACATTCATATTTGTATTTATTGCAAATTTGATTTATAAGAGATTTCGTTATCGAAAGATTTTGTAACTTCACATACACAGTTACCGCTCCTGACAGTCATTTCTACGAGACTGTCGTAAACTAGTGATTTTGGATAACTTAGAGACAAATGCACTACAGAATTAACATTTAAAGTCCCCACAATATAGATTACATAGAGACACTTAAGTGACAATTGTCTTTATGCTAGATTCCATGGGATGTATAAAGTAACCAATTGACTTCTCTCTGCATTACAAATAGCACGTCAAATGACCCAAAATATATAAATTGGAGTCAGCCAAGTGATCAGATATTATTTCCGTCTATAAGGGATACATTTACTAATTGCTTAATAGCTGGTTTATTACGAGATAAAAATTAAGGTTGGATGCTACTTTACAGCACGATCAAAATATTGATGATTTTAAACGAAAAGTCACAATAGAGAAGCTCTAAAGATTATGGCTTTAAACAAGTATTCATACCAAGATATTACAATTAGTATATCGTCCATCGTTATTTCAGAAGAAAAATTGTTTTAAAAATAGTTTTATAACTTTAATTTTTTAATTCCTGGTATAATTTAAAGAGTTCTAACTGCTGGCAAAAGTGTTGTGTATTTTTTGGACATTTCGAATTCCATACTTAATTATTTTATGTTTCTGCACAAAAAAATAAGTGCATATTTTTTAAATTTTTAGGTCATATTTTGATTTTTTTGAAGCATATTTTAGGCGCATATTTTCCAATAATAAATGCATGAAAATCCGCCCCCTACTTACGACCAATATTTCGATATGTTAAAAACGGAGTGACAAAATGAAAATAACCCCCATCTTTTTGGACGGTGGGTATAAAAATTAAGGGAATGAATTTCGATATATCCGCCTTAAATCATTTCGGACCTAAATTTAAATTGCTTTAAGCATTAGTTAATTGGATATAAGTCGGTAAATAATGGTCCAATTGGAACAAAGTGATCAGTGATAACTTATATTTTTTTTAAAACTGAAATTGATTTTTTATATGAAAACAATGTGAGTAATTTTTTGAGTCATGGAAATATAACTATATACAGACACTACGTGATAAAAGACCAAAAAAGACCCGTGTCTCCCTGTTTTGCCCAAAGACATGCACATTTTTTTATGGGCCCTCAAAGATTTGGGGCCTTGGTGTCAGTTTTGCAAAAAAGTGATAATTTTCTCTCAGGTTCATATCTTGCAAATAGTTCGGAATTTTGATTTACTCTCTGAGGCAAAGTTGTAGCCCTTGTAATAAAGAACAAAATCGCAAAAAACTTAATAAATACATTTTTTAAAGCTGCCTAAAAGTATGCTTTACTTTATAATAATTTAATAGTTTATAGCCCAAAACTCTAAGAACTAAGAATCATTCCTAGGAAGTTCATATGTTCTAGAAAGTTGCTTATTGAGATCTTAGGTACATTTTTGTAGCCGATTGTTTCCTTGAATTTTGAACGGTTTGCTACCTATGGACCTGTAGAGGGGAAAAACATCGAATTTTTTAAAGTTTTTTGCCATTTTGATCTTGATGATGAAGTTTTTTTGAGTTTATGTTTTCACAATTTTTGTTCTTTGTGATAAGGGCTACAACATTGCCTCAGCGAATAAATCAAAATTCTGAACTGTTTGCAAGATATGAGCCTGAGAAAATGATCACTTTTACACCAACGCCCCAAATCTTTGGGGGCCCATAAAAAAAGTGCATGACTTTGGGCGAAACTGGGAGAAACGTTTTTTTTTTTTGTTCTTTTATCACGTAGTGGTGTCGCTATTCACTAGTGTTTACTCACTTTTTAGCCACAGTATGTTTTGTTTCATAGTTTTAGATGAATTATTATAAAAAAATCAAATAGTACCATTAGAAGAACGAAAAAGTACCATTTGTTTTGGTCCCTTTTTGGTTCTTCAATATTCTTTCCTCACTCAGAAGCATGTCGGTTTACTTTTATGTCAACAAGTTAAAATAATAAAAAGTACCATTACGAGAAATAGTACAAATTTCCCGTCTTCCCTCTTGAACACCCCTTAAGTTTGAAATTTCAAAATAAAAAATTTTACTGAATTTTTTATGATACTGATGCATTTCAAACTATTAAAATCGGCATTTTTGTGCTCAAGAAAAATATATGTTTCAAAAAAGTACCAATCTGTTTACCCGGATTTGACCCAATCAACTCGATTTCCAAATAACACCCTGTTTGTTAATTTATGTATGACTGGAGGAATCAATTTTTAATATTTTATCAAAATCCGCTTTGAATAAAATGCATTCTCCCATTTTTACCCCTTTTTGGTACTATTTTTCCCGTCTAAATTTTATTCAAATAAATTTCAGGGTCGAAATTGGAGCTCATAATAAAATATTCATATGACTATAACAATTTATAGAAAAACATATTTTATGGAAAAAAAGTACCAAAAATAAACACAATTTTTGTCCTTAAGTATTCGAATTTTCAATTAATCTGTAAATAAAATATTATAGAACATAAAATATGATTACGTAAAAACGGCAGAGTTTCCCAGAAAATAAAACGGCATAAGTATTCAGTTACTGATATCATTTATTTCGTCTAACATTTTATCAATCTGAATCTCAAGCCACATTTTCAATATTTTCTCATTGCAAAACACCATCTGCGTAAAATATGAAATATTGTTTCCAATTCACTTACAAATCCTAATAAAATTTTTAAAAAATATACCACCTTCATTCAATTATAAAGATTAGACGAAAACACCAAAATTATAGTAATTTTATTTTATTTTTATGTAAAACCACTTATCCAAACGTTCTTTAAAAGAAAACTTTCCTTTAAGTATTTTATAATTTGCCAACATTTAACAAGGAAAAGCTACAAACAATGAAAAAAATTCGTGAAATTGGTTTGTTATTTAGTTAAATATTTTTTCCTCTCTATATTTTAGCATATTCTTTGAGGTTTTCCCAACTGCCTTTCAAATTCAGTTTTACAAGTTAAACAAGGGAAAAACGTAAGAAATAAATCCATAAATACAAGTAGAGTACAAATTTGAAAATATGTAAAAAGAACACAAAATAAATAAATTTCACAACAATTTGCATTTTAAATTTGTGTTTTCATTTTCCGTTATTGAATTGAGTGGGCAAGATTTAATACTTGAAAGTTGTGGTTTTCTCCTCCATTTTTTTAATATTCTAGTTAAAGAAATAAAAGTAAAAATTTATTTGTTTTTTTTATATTTTTTGATTTATGCGATTTGTGTTGTTGGTTGTTGATGATAATGAACCTGAATTTACATTTAACAGGAAAATGCATATTACAACAGCCAATCAAGTATTATTACACTTAAGTTATAACTACTGTTGTGGCAAATATTTTACAGTAGAACATTGATTATACAAGAGGTTAAAAAAACTTTAAAGGTAGATCTTTTTAAGTATTTATACCCTACACCATCATTGAGGGGAGGGTATTATGCTTTTGTGCCGATGTTTGTAATGCCCAAAGATATTAGTTCTGCACCAACCTTAAATTAATCCGATCGACTCAGACACTTTCTGTTATGTAAATTTGTGCGCAAAGTACTGGTCACAATTTTAATGATATTTCTACAAAATTTAGTAAATGCATTTCGATAGGTCCAAGGACGATGCCTATAAGATCGGTCTATTATTTCACCTAACCCCCATACAAATGTTCTCCCGAAATAAGACTTTAAATTGTTTAATTTATATAAGTATCTATTCAAATTTAATTCCGTACATCGTTTGTAAACTCTACATTTTTCATTTGCGGCCTCACAAAGTATATATATTCTGAATCGTTATAGATAGCGAAGTCGATATAGCAATGTCCGTCTTTCCATCTATCCATCTATCCGTCTATTATTCTGTATGTTGAAATCATACATTATCCTCCAAATAACTTACATACATGATTCATACATCAATATATCGGTAATTCTTCTGGCCCGGTTGTTATTTAAAATCGACAAAACGAACCAAAATTGACTGAGATATAAGAAAAAAATTGGGACAACCTCGATTTTTGGCCTATTTTTGATCTACACATACATAATGAATATCTAATTATAGATATTTCAAAGTCTATTGCAACGATATATATGTATAAGGCTGTATGTAGTATGTTGGACCTACAATGGGTCAAAATCAGGAAAAATATTTTTTAAACCGAATTTTTTTTTTCATCAACAATTTTTTTGTCATAAAATCTCTTTACCAAAAAATAATATTTTAAAAAATTGAAAAAACTTTTTTAAAAACAATTTGGAAAAAAAATGTTTAAAATATATTGAAAAACAATTTAAAACAAAAACATTTAAATTTTGTTTACTTAGAAATATTTAAAAAAATTATTTTAAAGTATAATTTGGGTGTTCAAACGAATCAGTTGCGTTCTGTACAGGTTTCCTGTGATGGTCTGGTCAGATTTCAGCAGCTCATAAAATATTGGACACGTTTTCTCCCATCAAATACAGAGAATTATTACCTTATCGCCATGGATATTTGACTTTGGTGCTGGTTGGCCGGGATTTATATACGCTATCTTATGCTTCGGGTTATTGTAATGGATAAAAATAGACAGTACTGAGTACCCAAATTCTCAATACTTTCCCGCCACTAATTATACCCTACACCACCATAGTGGGGAGGGTATAACGCGTTTGTGCAGATGTTTGTAACGCCCAAAAATATTAGTCGAACAAGGTGACTTAGAATCACTTTCTGAGTCAATTAAACGATGTCCGTCCCTCCGTCCGTCCGTCTGGTTGGCTGGCTGGTTGTCCATGTAAACCTTGTGCGCAGAGTACAGGTCGCAATTTTAAAGATATTTCGATCAAATTTGGTACCGATCGACTTAGAATCACTTTCTGAGTCAATTAAACGATGTCCGTGCGTCCGTCTGGTTGGCTGGCTGGTTGTCCATGTAAACCTTGTGCGCAGAGTACAGGTCGCAATTTTAAAGATATTTCGATCAAATTTGGTATATGTTATTTTTTCAGCCCAAGGACCAAGTCTATTAAAACTGCCTGAAATCGGTCCATTATTTCACCTAGCCCCCATACAAATGTCCCTCCGAAATTGGACTTTATCGGTCATAAATGTTTAATTTATAAATGTATCTCCACAAATTGCGCTCCAAATAAGTTTTATATATACAAAATTCATGTCACCAAATTTTGTTACGATCGGTCCATAATTAGTCATAGCTCCCATATAGAACCGCCTCCGAAAATCACTTTGACGTGCATAAATCGGGCTTGACCGACCATACTTTCTTACTTGTTTTATATTTATCTATGGGTAAAAATTAAATACAAAAACAATTTTTATTTAGATTTTTTTCAAAATTTAATATTCTAAATTGCTACTTTGACTCAAAACTGAAAATTTCCGATTATTCGATTTTGCTAAAATTTAGTTTTTAGAACATGAAAGCATAAAAAATCCGAATGGTGAAAAATAAGGGCCATCCTACTGTATATATGTATATATGATGTAACATATAGTACTTTTTTGAAACTTTCTTCTTTTTCCTACAATTTAGGTTCTGAATAATAAAATAATTTGTTTTTTCCCCAACTTTTTGTTAAACACTTTTAATTTAAAAGTATTAGCAAGCAAGTTACGAATAAATAATGCTACATTGAAGTAAATAAATATTAAAAAAATATAACAAAAAAGAAATATATTTATGTATGTATTTTGTTTTCCTTTTTCAGTTCATTAAGAAATTTATGACATTTTGTTTGTTGTTATTTTTTGATTGTTTATTATACAATGAACAATCAAAAAAGGTCGAATTTTCAGCATGCTGAATTATATAACCAATTTAACAAATATTGTAACTCTTTTTAGCAAACATTAAGTAGCACTAAATATATTTTTAAATATAATAAAATCTTTTAAATAAAAAGGTTTAAAATAAGCCAATACATAACATATAATTAAATAATATTTGCTTTTAGATACTGAAAACCTTAATTTGACTCTTTTTAATCACTAGACTCTATTTCACAAAGCGGTCCTTATTATTTTTAACTTCAAAGTTATCCCTCAACTTAATCCACTTACTACTGCTTGCACTTGATTAACTAGAATATCATATTTTTTTGGTTCTTGTATTCTTAAGCCACTTTAAAGTTTAGCATGACCCTGACCCAAATCAACTAAAGCACAGAAAGTGAAACTTTTCCTTACAAGATTATTTTGATTTTGTATTTGGGTTTGTTAGATTCGTGTAAGTAACATATTGAGTTTTTCCAAAGAAATCACTGAAATTGATACCTCTTTTTATAATAAATATTCTCTAAGATCCCAATTTGTATGCAATATTATATACAATACAAGTTTAGCAACGTAAAAATGGTTTTCACAATGTGTCGAAATTCGAAAAAAAAACGTTTCATATATTGTAGTTCTGTTCATACATGTATAAAGGGGGTATTGTTGAGTTTGCTCTATTTATCAAATATAATAAATGCGCTGGCAAAAAGAAATTCGTTCTACTAGAATTTGTCAATTGTATGACTTTTTTCTTATTTTTATTTTTTTTTCGTTGAAAACTCAAATTGCACTTTGTCGTGTAAATAATCTTGTTGCCAAAAAAAAAAAAAAAAAAAAAAAAAAATAGAAAAAAATACATCTTGAATACTGCTAAGTAAAATAATATAATACTACTTCAAATCTCAAAAATACTTGAAATTTTAAGGTATTGTTAAGTAAACGCGCCAGAGAAATTACTTAGACTAAAGCTGAAATGTTATAAAAAAAGCATAGAAAAATAAATTCTTATTAAAGTTGGATTATGTTTCATAAACGTAAAAAACATACATGGTTTTACTTATTACAAAGTAAAACCTTTTCTTTCTTGAAGCTATAGCAATATGTGTACGTGTCATATAATTATGTGAGCACACAAAAAAAATACGCTTTATTTAAAGAACAATATTTTCTTTAATGTTAAACTAAATATTCTGTATTTAGAAAAAAAAATATATTTAAAAATTCCAAACTTTATAAGTGTTGCTCGTAAAGTTTGGAATCCTTCATTTTCAAAGATACATATCTGTCATTTATTTTCACTTATAAGTGAAAATAAATGACTATAGTTATTGAACATTATAGTTTTTTTTTTGCTTCGAAAATTTCGAATATTGTGCAAATCGCGTCATAATCGCGAAGTTTTGCTTTACTTATTTAACTGCGGTTGCTCATCAAAGCTTATGGTGCATGTGTTCCATCAGTTTCAACGTGCGAGAGATGGTTTGTGCGGTTCAGATTTGGTGATTTTGAAACGGAAGACAAAGATCACACAGACCAGCCAAACAAGACCTAGAATCGGAGGCGTTACTCCATGAAGATTGTTGTAAAACTCAACAAGAGCTTGCAAGGTCATTGAGAGCTGCTCCAGCAGCAATTGAGCAGCAGTATTCATCCAGCAGGGATATATTTTTGCACCGAATCATTACATGCTATGCAAAATCGATCCATTACAATAACTCTTAGCGTACGAGATCGTATGTGAAGCCCAGCCAACCAGCAGAATCAATACCAAAGCCAAATATCCATGTCGCTAAGGTAATTTTGAGTATTTGGTGGGAGCAAAAGGGTCCTATCTAGAGGGTCCTATCCGGGAAAATATTCCCGGGAATATTTCTTTTTTTTTACAAATTTTCGGGAAATTTTTTTATATGTTTTACTTCTTAAAGTTGCAATATTCGGGTTTGTTATGATGCCCAAATGTTGCTAATCGAAAGATTCCTTTTTATCCATAATTTGTTTTCAGTTCTAGCAACAGACAGTCAGTTGGTCACTCAAACTCAATTCTTTAGCCACAGCAGATCAATTTGATCATTAATAATGAACCAAATGAACAAACAAAACTAAATTAAGAAAAAATATTTAAACTGAAAACCGATCTTTCGGTCGGTTTTGTGATAATTTTTTAAACATCAAGTGTTATAGAAACAAAATCAGTTGATAATATAGGAATAGCTAACAAATTTAAAATTGAAACTTGACTTGACAAAGGAAAATTGGTACATTTTCTTTTAATGGTACTTTTTTAATATATTAAACTAGTTGACTGCCCCGGCTTCGTCCGGTAGCTATTTACTCATGTTAGTTCTTCAAGTTTCTCCAAACCACATACACCTGCCTATTCTTATTTATTTGCAAATAAAATATCTAAATTTGTACTGCATACTTTAGGGAACTTTTTTATTACAGTTGACTGGACTCACAAAAAACGAATTTCGGAGTTTTAACCGGAACTTTTGAATTTTTTTTCTTTACAAACCATCTCCTGAAAATTTCGAATCGAATAAAAAAAATCAGCCAAATCGCTCCAGCCGTTCTCACGTGATGCCATTACATACATGGACCATTTCATTTTTATATATACAGAAAATTAGTTAACTTATATACATTAAAGTTGGCTCATATACTTCTCAGTAAAGAAATAATCAAGAAAAGGAGAACTAAACCAAACTAAGGAGTACTTTTTCGTTCTTCAAAATGGTACTTTTTTTAATTTTCTATAATATTGAACCTATAATCAGTAAATTACTTTGATTGTGGATCTCTTTATCTTCTAATTGTACTTTTTATTATATTAAATTATTTTAAATTTAGACACATGATTCTGAATGAATTATAAGTCGCAAAAGGTGACATTAGTGGTACATTTCTTTTCAGTAATAATCGTACCAGAAATATGAAATTGGGCATTCATGATGCTGAGTGGGAATACAAAATGTGGGTATTTATGGTACTTTTTCAATTCTAATATTACGTTTCGAATGAGCTAAAATCCACATTAAAATGAACCAATAAACTTGAAACTAGAGGCATGTTATCCTGAATTATTATTAATTCACAAAGGGAGACTTATATGTATAAAGTATCTGTGTGTGTGTTTGTATAGATATTAATAAATAAAATATGTTAATTGCCAACAACGATAAACGCTTATGGATTGTAAGTGAATAACAGCAACAACCATAAAGTACACTTGCTCTGCGTATGTAAAAATTATTATTTTAAAATTTAATTAAATGTTTATTATAAGCCTTAATCTGCATTTCTTCATATGATTACATATACATACACATCGTCATATTAAATGCAAAGGGACGTAATTACAGTTTTCTTTATTTTACAGGAGAAGCAAAAAGTTTAGGTTCTTAAATTTTTAACTTATAATTATTTTTGAAAATGTCAAGACATTCAAAGTACCGTTAACACCGTGGTTAACAACAGTATTAACACACATGTCTTTGTGTTGTATGTTTTTCATACGAAAGTGTAGTTACACCTTTTTGCATTAAGAAATACATGTACTTGTGGTTACGTCCATTTGAGTCTAAAATTTTGCGTGAACATGTAGTTCGATAAAACAAACAATAATCAATCAAAAAGTGGATTTTGAATTTTGGTGTAGTTTGTCCGTTTGCTTTTTAGGTGACGATATGTATGTTGTAATGTATAATAAGTGTATGTGAAAGTATGTAGAAGCGTGTGTTTGTCAGACACTTATGGTTTACCATAAAGTATTATACATAATACATATTTGTGTGAGCAAATACGCATACTAACGAAAAAACAAAGGAACACAATATGAGAGAAAGGGAAAATAAGTTGTGAATTATTAAAAAGGTATAAAGCATACAAATAGGCTTTACGTAGTCATACAATAAAAATATACACAATAGGGTGGCACTTAATTTGCATTTATTTACTTATACTTGAATTTATCTAAGGTCTAAAATTGTACTCTGTTATCTAAAAACCAATGCACATCTTATTTCGGGTTCGGGTAAATGTAGCAATATTTAAAAAAAAATCTGAAAAAATATCAAATTAAAAATAGTTTTTGTATTTTATTTATCCATAGATATTCAAAAAAAGGTATTTTCATATATCATTAACCCATTAAAGTATGAGACCAGAACAATTTTAAATTCTAATCTTAAATCCAAAAATTTTCATAAAATGTTTTAAATAAAATTTAAATTTTTTTCTCCAATCTAATAAAAAATTGCTAATTTACGATTTTGTAATTTTAAATTTCTAGGACATTATAAACATTATAAACTTACAACATATACAACTTATATATTAAATTGGACTATAAGCGGGTATTTACATTGGGGTTTTTTGTACTTTCAAATTGTGCGGCACGGCACGGCACGGCATTTCAATTTAACTTAAAATATGATTTGATGAAAAGTATATAAGATTCAGCACTGCGAAATAATTTCAGAAAAATAAAAAATAAAAAAAAAATTATAAAAAAAATCCTGACGTGAAATAATAATATGATAACAGAAGTAATAGAATTTAAATAAATTTGAGTTTTTTCAAAACCAATACATGAGAGGATTTGTGAATATTTTGGAAACTGAATGGGTGAATGGTTCGCATACTAAACTATATAGAAGTATTGGTCACAGGGTTAATCTAATGGAATGGAATGGAATATCTGAAATAATCTTTGGATCTGAGAAATTTAGATTTGTAAAATTTTTTTTTAAACTATTTTGGGAACTGGTTCGCATACTAATAAATCAAATTTTTTTTCAGAATTTAACACTTTGCATGTAAAAACCAAATTCGTACAGTTAAGGATTATTATTCCATAATTTTACAATATTCATAGTTTCAATTTCTTTGATTTAACTACGGGTTAATATAGGTTAAAGAAGTCCAAGTAAAAAAGTATTAGATGTATGACTTAAAAATGTGGTATTTTTTCAAGTCTTTAGCTTTTATTTTGAAACATTTGTAGAGTATAAATTTATTCATAGTATTGGCTATTATTAGCTATTGTCTTTTCCAATCTCTCAGCTTTAATTCGTATGATACTCAGTTTTGGGATAAAGTCTTCTGCTCGCAAACGTTTTGAAATTGGTACTTCAGTGGCTTCCAATGATTTTGCACAATCCTTATGTGGTAATGCCTCCAATTCTTGGTCTTCAAAGTGTTTTGGCTGGCCTGGGCTATCTTTTTAAACCTATGAAACACATTCACGACAAGCTTTGGTGAGTTATTGGTGTGCTTTTGCCGTATTTTTTTCACATTAAAGAAGTAAAACAAAACTTCCTAAATATAATGATTCGTTGTTACAAAATTCGATATTTTCGAACAAATAAATAATGGTGTTGTTTACACTATTATATTCAAAACTAAGTGGGAATAAATGACATTTTCTGTACTGTTTCGCCAAAAATACAGTTGTATCCGTCCTTAACATTCATTGTAATGTATTAAATAAACTGTTTTTTGCCTCTACTGAAAATTTAATCAATCAAAGTTCATCTATTTTATATTAACTTTGCTGTAGTGGAGATTTTGAACCCCAAATGTTCTAAAAATTTAAAATAACAAACACATAACTTAGCAGTCCAATGAAATATTCGGAAATTATATATTAGAGAAAAGGCTAAGGAATTTATTTTTAAAAAATAATTTCAAAAAATTTGGGTACAAAATCTAAATTTCTTAGAAAGCTGTCAATTGGAAATTTGAGCCATAGAGCGGAAACTCTCCTATCAAAGACCTAACTCAGTTGTCAGAAACCTAAGTGGTGACAATGTATTAGTAGAAAAATCTATGTGAAAACAAATACAAGACTCGTATGTGTGATTATTTTGAGTACATTTTTTGTTTGAGTTTTTTTTCTAGTTTGCACTCTATGTTTCTTTATGATTTGAGCCTCTTGCTAAATTATCGTAAATTTTTTTCGAACATAAAATTTTTAAAATTGGTTTTTATCTCAAAACTCGAAACTTCAAATAAAATGTGCAACCTCTAAACATTATCCGATTTTGAGGTTGCATCCTACTATGCAACCACATACTTATTCTCACATGCTCTCACAGATCCAGATACACTTATATTACATACATATATCTTTTTTATTTATACAAGTATAAAAAGAAGAAAAAAACATTTGTTGTTTTATTTTTGTTTATGTTAAATTAAAGTAAATGAAGATGGAAACAAAACGAGCATAGTTACATACAAATAACAGCAAACATTTGAAATACCCAAGCGGGTAGATTTGAAAATGTATAAAGCAAGAAATACTAGAGCATATGTCTGTCGGTTTGTTTAAATAAAACTGGCATAATTTTTGTTTATCTCAGTTTTTTTTTGTGATTATTTTTTGGTATATTTGAATTTCTATTTGCAATGGAAGTTATTTTTTTGCTTGTTTGTTTGTTTATTTTCCTAAATAATCATCAAACATATGATGATAGTTGTAGTAGTATCATTAAATATTTACCAACATTTGCATAATACAATACAAATATAAATAAATACATTTATTCTGCAAAAAGTAGATAGATTTGTTTAAGCTACACGTTCAAAAATTAAATAAACAACATTTCATAGAAAGTTTTAATTTTATACAATAAAAAAATTATTAGCTAAAGTTTAAAAGTTAATTTTTCTATAGAATATATGTATATAAATGATATAAAAGTACATACATATGTACATTTGCTTTTATTCCCTAATATACTTACCTAGTATTTATTTATAACAAATATTTAATAATATTAATTCAAGCGTTAATGCTCTTTAATCCTAAGAACCTTCTCCATATGTTTCTTAACTATATCCCGTGAAAGCTTCCTCAGGAAACGCTTTGATTAAAAACCAACAACATCAACATTATCTTTTGTTTTTATACAAACATAATTTCAAGAAAGTGGAATGAAAAAGTTTTATTCGAATATAACGAAAGCAATCATAATAAATTCAAAACACGTTTCACTGAAATTTGATTAACTTTAATCTTATAAACACCTTAAAACAAAAACCATATTAACTTCAACTAATTCATCATATACTACATCTACTTTCATTCATTCATACATAAATATTTCAACAATCATGCACATGCTAACATGTGTTTGAACGTTTTGAATTGAGTATTTTTTTTTTAAAAAAAATATTTAGAATAATATGTGGAATTTAATTTAAAATATATTAACATTTCATTGCTTATCACACAACGTCAAAACGAGCTGATATTTAATGTTTTTACGGGCATATTTTATTAAAGAATATTCGTTTTACACTTATTGAACATTAATATAAAGTAAGCACTAACTATAGGTCTTAATATTGAAATAGTTAATGCTACCCCCTAACTCTACTTACCTAGTAAGCCAGCAAGTAATATTGCAGCCAATTCTTATTATTTGACTGAAACACTAGTTATTTTTGTTCGCGATTTGAAAAAATTCATGGACATTTACTCCATACTGTTACGAATTTGCATTAGCGATTTAAATTTAACGGTCTATTCTGTAACGTCTGCCTGCAACTTATCATCATTGTTGATAGCATGTAGTTATTAGCATTATTTGTAAGTATCGCAACACTAAATGTTTATGTTGCTAACATTAACATTGAAAGCTCTAGAAATCGAATATTCTAGTTTTGTCCGTTAAGAACAAAAGATGCTACTCGAATGAAGATGACTGTGTATTAGAGTGTATGGAAAAAAAATTTTGTTTGAATTTTGAAGAGTTCCGAGTGGAATATTGTGACACTAAAAGTTAAGTGCTGAAAATTTGAGCCAAATCGGACAGCGATTTCGGGACGAGATATATGCAAAATTTTACTATTTATATGAAATAAATGGGTGAAACTCGTTAACTTTCTGGATTGTTTTCAAGAAATATGTAGATTTATATTAATGAAATTAAATTAAAAAAATCTTTTGGAGATTAAGCCTGTATCTTCTTTGGATCAAAATTATCCAAAAACTGTATTATCTCTAAAATTCGAAAAAATGCAAATTTTGCATTTTTTTAAAAAATTTTGCTACTGAATATATACATTGAAACCTGAACAATAAATTTAGGAAAAAAATTAACATATTTTGAGAAATATTAAAATAAAAGCAATTTTTACTTAAAATATATCCGTATTTACTTCTGTATGACTTTTTGTGTTCGTAGGATACCGCTAACCTATTCACAGGTATTACCAAAAAAAAATATCTTTTTAACGGCAGTTTCAAATCTCCATTTTCAATTTTTTTTTTAAATTTTGTTTAACAAATTTCAGAATTTGTTGATCATCACATTGGGATTTATTGAGATTATAATAGGCAATAAAAATATGAAAGAATAGTGTCAATACCTCTTACAGTTTTACCGTTCCTGCGATTTAAATTTTCCGATTTTCAAGAAAAACTAATTTTTTATCCATATTTCCAAATTTGAGGTAAAACCGTGGGAACCTGTACCGAACACAACTGAGCGAGCATTGGCCGAAAAACTCCAAGACTATGCGGCTAACATGAAACCGTAAAATTCCAAAATGACAACGCTCCACCACATTATGCAATACCTGTTAATAACTATTTAGAATGAAGTGATTGGGAAGTTTTGCATCCCGCCTTATAGTCCAGACATTGCCCAGTCCGACTACTATTTATTTCGATCGATGCAGAATGCTCTCTCCGGGATACGCTTCACTTTGGAACAGAGTATCCAATATTGGCTTGATTTGTTCTTAGAGTCAAAAGATCAGCAGTTCTTTTGACTCGGAGTCATACATCCTATTATATGAACAAAAAAATTAATGGCTTCGACTGGTGTTGAACCACTAACTTCTCATTTATCATTTGATACATTTATATTTAAGGATGTTTGTACGATTATGTAAGGAATCATAAATAAACAATCCAAAGACGAACTAAAATTAAATACTGGAAAATAGGCTGAGAAATTTATTTTTTACAAATGTTTTATGAAATTTGAGTGCAAAAGCTAAATTTCCTCGAAATGTTTTCCCACGTTAACAACTGATAAAATGTATCAGCATTTATCGTTTATTGGAATCGAAAACAATCTGATAAGTTTTTTTAAACTTCAGTAAAAAAATTTGGAGACAAAAATATTTGAGCCAATTTGAGGCAATTTTGACGATTAGCAAAGCCATAAAGTTGAAAATATGCTTCATCGCATAGGCTGATGATGTTGCTCGAAGTTGTGCCCATCAAACTTTCAGTATTTTTCAAATATTTTTCAACAATGTAAACGCGTTGTTATCCCGTTTACCAACCCTAAACTGTCATTTGTCAATCAGTAATCTTACCCGTTTATAATCTTATATAAATGTTTTTTTCTTCCTTGACAAATTTTGTACCGCAAAATCTATTATTTTATATAAAATAGTATAAAAACACAAAATAATGATGAAATAATTTTGTAAAAACAAAATTAATTCACTTCATTTGTAAATCACAAAATTTTGAATTTTTGTTTAATTTATTTTTAAAATTTGTTTAAATGAAAATGAAATAATAATAAAAAAAACCAAACAAAAAATTTTTAAATTTTACTTCCTTGCTGTCCAAAAACAACAATTTGTTTAAATTCTAAAGTAAATATGACCTTTATTTTTTGTTATTTCTAACAAACCAGTTGGTTAACATAAACAAAACGTTTTTTTTTTCAAATGAAAACTTTAACATTCACACAATAGCATAAAGCAAAAGTAAAACTCCTTAAATGATAATATCTATTGTTGAATAGTTTTCTATACCTTAGCACAGATTTGTTTTGGCTTTTGAAATAAAATTAAAAAGAGGAAATCTTTGAGCACACAATGACTTCCATTCAAAATGATATTGAGCTTCTATTATTCTTCTATTTCATATCATACCCTCAGGTTCAGGTGATGAGACCACAAATCAATATTTACATTTGAAACCACAAGTATTATTACAGGTTGAATAGAATAAAAACACACCAGAAGTAACAAAAGGAAAATGAAATTTGTTTTTTTTTTCTTTTTTGTATAGAACTACAAAAAAATGGAAGTAAAGTGAATAGATATAAAAAATTTTCAAATTTTTACCTTTTGAAAGAGATTTGTTTAAATTTCTCTTAACACAATAAAAACAAACAGACAAACAACAACAATCTGACATTTAATGATAGAAAAATGTATTTAAAACAAATACTTAAGACAATTGAACACTCGAAAAATATTAAAAGCTAAAGAATTATTTAAATAGGTAAATAAATCTTAGGTTTTTGTAATTGCAAGAGATTTAATATAGGAACCCTAGAAAAAAGCGTTAATGAGAGACATAAAACCTAAGTCTGCTGTCAAAAACCTAAGTCTTTCAACAACAATTTGGGAGAGTGTAAATATTTTTTATATATTTTAATCTCTTCCCTATTCTAGAAACCTTATGTTACTTCAAAAAAGTAATTATTTTCATTCGTCTATCCCCTGTTAGCCACATTTGGGCCAATTTATGTGTTTAATTATAATCCTGGATTATTTTTTTTCGAGTGTATTTACAAAATTTATCTTTTTAAGTAAATGTGTTTATGTATTTATTTACATACATAAGTATTTATGTATGCAAGTTTTATTTTTTGTTTTTGTAAAGAAACCTTTTCAACAATGAAAACCTTTTTAACAAATCCCACAACGACACTTTAACAAGAAAATCACTTCAAGCATTGCCATTGTGTCACTGTGGTTTAAAGCAGAAAAAACAAAAAAACCATGGATTCATTTTCTGTTTTATATACATATTTTATACATATTTTTTATTATTGATGCTACTAAACAAGCAACAACTAAAAGTATTCAACAAAAGAACCAACCAACAAACCAAACAAATAATCACTACTTAATACGAGAGTAACCCTAAAAATCGTATGTAAAGTTAGGATATGAAGCTCGAAATGTTTCTTTTTACAGTTGGCATATTAAAAACAGGATCTTACAGTTTCTTTAGGTGCATAATTCACAACCAACAACCGCAGTCGTAGGGGTTGAATAATCCTTATGCATTAAACACATTGAAGACAGCAGGCTACCAACTGCAACCTGTCAAAAATAAAATACACACCTTTATATGAAGACGATTATTTTGACGACAGCACAGCTCGATTGCTTTTGCCGTAGCTGCCACACGACTGCAACTGCAGCCAGCAGTATTTTTGTTCGTGAAGTCGTATAGCCTGCTGTCTTCAATGTGTTTAATGCATTAATTTTAAATGTTTCTGAAGTTTTTTAATTATTTGTTATGATTTACAATGATGAAATAATCACAATTTTGAAGAAGTGCATTGGTGACTTATAAGACAAAAGTGGATAGCAGACCAGGACGGTTAGCGTCTTGCACAGAGGACAGCAAGTGTAGTACATTGCAAACAGACCAACTTTCCTGCTCTGGTACAAGCTCCAAGCCCGTAACGCTCAAGAATGACGTACCCAATTCAACGGGTGTGGTTCGTCAGGACCAAGTGGACAACACTGCCCACAAAAGGTCCTTTGTTGAGCTCACCTGTTCGAAGAAAGGTATAAATTCCTCAGCGAACAAGCCAAGCTCAAAGACGAAGAAGAGCGGCCGTGGTAGCAGTCAACGAAAGGGTTTCAGTGCCTCTGGGGAGGAAGCGGTACCATGCAGCACCAACTGTGATATGAAGATGGCGGCCGTGGTCCAGGAAACACTAATGTTTATCGAAATCATCAAAAAAAGTATTTTTTTAAGTTGATTTTATCGTTGGAGTCAAATCTGATTCAGACCAGACATTCCTTCAGGTTTGGAAATAAGAAATAGTCACTCGTGGCTAAATTCCGTAAATAAGACGGAAGAGGGAGCATTTCCTAGCCTAATTCATGGATTTTTTCAATGAAACCTTTTTGTACACCCGATTGTGAGCAACTGCGGCAGCCATCTTGCGGAAAGCTTTCTCATACCCAAGTGATAATTCAAAATTATAACCACTGAGCAATATGAGATGCCTATGGTTTCCACAATCTTTCGCATTTTAAATTTCCGATTGTGATTTTTTTTCAATTGCTTCTGGTGTAGAGACAATTACTGGGCGTCCTGAACTTTTGACATCTTCGGTGCTTGTATGGCCACAACGTAATTCAGTACATCACTTTTTATCATTGAAATTGAATAGAATTGATGGTGTAGAATTCCCATTTATTAAGCTTTGCCGTTATTTGGGTGATGGTATTTTTCCATAAATATGTAGTGGACTTAACACGTTTGTACGCTAAGCTAACGGTTTGCTGTTTTTCTAGTAAACAATTTAGTTTAAATTTTAACTTTATTTTGGCTTAAATTATTGATAACGTATACTTCAAGCATATTTAATATTAAGTATACGACATCCTAGCAGTTTCTCTATACTGAGACAGCTTAAATAAAGGCTGTTTTGTTTTTCGATTAAACATTTAGTTCCTTTGTTTGCCTACTAGCTTTAGTACTTTCCAATATATTGTTTACTTAGTCCCAATTTCATTTCATCTCATACAAAAATTATAGTAATTAGAAGTATATCGTTACGAAAAACGTTTACCAGATATTGAAAAAATGTGGCTTATTGTATTATATATTTTATGTACGTATGGGCAATTCTACGAGAATGACAACCACGCCTGAAAAAATAAAAATCCTTGAAACTTTTTATCATATTGCTGGTGGGTATACAAGATTCGGCACAGCCGAATGTAACACTATTACTTGTTTTTTTTTAATTTTGACGCTTGCTTTAGTACTCTAATGCTGAAAATATTAGTCAAATTGGGCCCTAATTAATGGGCTCTAAATTTTAATAATGCGTTCATAACAACTTTTCAGACCCTCTTCATATTTACATGAGTATAGTAGAATTGCATTGTTTAACTGTTTCTTTATATATGTATATACTAAAAAGACTAGACCGGCTCAGCAAAAACTTTTCTTTCCTACTAAGCCAGCAAGTAATATTGGAGCAAAGAGATAACTACTTATATTTAACGGAAACACTATTTATTTTTGTTCACGATTTGAAAAAAATCATGGGTCCTGCCTTCAAATGTATTAACATTCAGCACAGATATACATTCACAACAAGACTAAGTACTTACCATAATAAATAAAACAGCAAAAAATTACCTTGTGTGTGAAAATATTTGCTTGTGTTTGATAGTCTAGCTGCTAAATCAATGTTCCATGTACGTAAGTTAATGATGATTTTAATATAAACATTTAAATTAGTCTAATATGAACAAAAAAATTAATGAAATTAAAAAAAGTTTAAAAATCGAAAAAAATTCGAAATTTCGAAAAGTTATTGCTTTCACTAGGTAACCCTGATTGGCTCCAAATGTCGCTTCAATTTGTTTTAGATACTAAAAAACTAAATTAGATCGATCCAAGATAAAATTACTTTATGGGCATGGTATGATATGGTATTCAGGCAGCCGTCGAAAAACTTCGTCTCGTACAGCTCACTTGGGTCCAATAATAGTTCCCTTTGTGATACCTGAAGAAGAAAAATTAATACAGAAAGAAGGAAAAGGGAAGTAGAAATTAAAGAAAAGGGAAATCTATAGATTAAGTTATGGTGAAATTTCGAGAAAAGAGTTTATATAAAAGAGAAAAGAAAGTGGAGAGGGGTCGAGAATTCAAAGAATTCGAATAAAGCACACCATCATGGGATGATTTGCAAGTCTGGTCTTATCAACCATCCGCTTTCCCTAATAAAGGCGTCTATACACCTTGGATCCTTCACAGATATACATTTTTACATACTTTAAGGGCATATCTAATATACATTCTAAGTATTTATCGTACTCTTTATACATGATACATGGATTATATTAGTATTTACTAATTCTTCAATGTATGTGCTTTTGTTTCGTTTGAATGTATGTACAGTCAAACACAGTTATAAGAGACAGACAGTTTTAGTTCGCTTTATTAATCGAGCAAATAATTAATCGGGGTTTGGATTTAATCGGCTAATAATTGGTTAATTTTAAATTATTAGATTAACCGAATAATTCCAATTTTAATTTTAAATTGAAAATAAAACCACAAATTTTGTCTACATATTTAAGTATTATATATATTAATAAATAGGACAAAAACATAAAAAACAAGCAAACAAAATATATAAATTCAATCAAAAAATATGTAATTTTTCTTTGACATTTGAATTAAAACCTAGAAATATACTCAAAAAAGTGTAAAAAAAAGAAATGTTGGTTAATCGGTCAATCGACTCAAATTAATCGGTTTATTTGTTATTTGAAAAGGTGTAATTTTATATTATTCGAACAGTTAACTGACCAAAAGTAATCGGTTAACCGATTAACGGTTAATCGATTCACTGCCCTACTATGTATATTTTTATTGAAGACATATTATTTACAGAATATTGGAAACAGAATTTATGTTGCAATGCATACAGCCGATGATAATGCTATATTATGTTCGGAAATTCGAAATCAAGTTCGAAAATTCTATATTATGTTCGAAACATTTCTAAAACTTTTAAACTAATCTCCAGATCATACATATACCTGATAACAATGCAATATTATATTCAAAGTTTTGTTCGAAACTTATATTAAAATAATCTATAAATAATCTATTTGAGACCAATTTCTAACATTTTCCAATTTCGAACTTAAAAAATACAAAATTTTCATGAATTTTCAATATAGTATCAGAATAAAAGCTCTTTAAAATGTGTTCGAAATATACAAGGAACTCTAAAAAGAAAAAAAATTTAAATTTTCGAATTTAAATTTGAATTTTCGAACATATTTTAAAAAGCTTTTATTCTGATACAATATATTATTGTGTAATTTTATTTAGGTTCGTTTTAACAGCCTTCAACTGTATATGGAATACATGTTCACATGCGTGTACGTGTCTGTGAGAATAGTAAAGTAGTTGTTATTATTTAGCACATCACAGTGACATGAATTTTTGTCATTTTTTTTTTGTATTGTCTTCTTTTTCCTTTCCAAGTGGCATTACGTGTTATCCTTCCTGTAATTGAGAAACCTTGAAATCGGTTTACACTTTTTTGAAAATGAGAATTTTTTAAAAGTAGTTCTGTTTATTTCATTCAAAGTACTTATAGTGGATTTGTGTAATTTTTTAATATTTTTCTATAATTTATATTACAAAAATTACCACTTACCAAACAAAAACAAGTAAGAAAGTTTATTTGGTCAAACCCTTACCATATTACCTATTCTGAGTAAATGAACAAAAACATTATTGTTTTAAAATTTAGTTTCGTAATTGATTTTTGGAATCACTTATGTTGAATTTTATTTGCATACCAAAATTTTTAAGAGTTTTATGATCGTTAAAATAATTTTCGGAAGTTGACCCTATAAAGGGGCTGTGACTAGAGATGAGCGATATTTCCATACCTGTGATTTAATCACTGTGATTGAAAAATCACTGGTAACAACAGTTACTGAATATATCAAGTAACAGGTTCATTTAAGTCGTTCTTTCATATTTTTCAACATACTGTTAAATGTCGTTCTTTAATATTATTCAACATTCACTGGTAACCTTTTTAAAAAATCACTGGTAACAAATGCAGAAAGTAACAGGTACTTTTAATGTCGTTCTTTTACGTATTTCAACAAACTGTTAAATGTCGTTCTTTTATATTTTTTAACATTCACTGGTAACAGCAGTTACTGTATATTTTTAGGCGCATAATTTTATATATCTCCAATACAGTTTGTTGCATTTGCTTAATTCTGTTATTTTCCTATGTTTTTTAACAGACGTTTTTAAATCAGCAAATATTAGTTTTTGGTTAACATAAGAACAGATTTAAGAATGAAAATAATATGTAATGTATTCTTCTTAACATAATTGTTATTTTGCTTAACATAGATAAAACGTGATCACAGTCACTGTTTAAAAGAACAGTGATTTATAAATCACGTTCACTGAGAACGACGTTCTTCAAAAATCACGGGATCGCTCATCTCTAGCTGTGACCAATTATTGATTTTTTAAGAGTTTTATGCTCGTTTAAGTAATTTTTGAAAGGGGGCCTTATATGGGATTTAGTTGTGTTTATCTGTATATAGATATTACTTGTGGAAAAATCTGTGTGCAATTATGAAAGATAAACGAATTGATAAATTACAGAACTAATTTGACCAGTAATCTTTTTTGAATTTTGCAAAAGAATTTTTAAATTTGAATCTTTAAGCATCAAGAGCAAAGTGATACAATAATATCATATTATGATTCATTAAAAAAAATATGTATAAAAAGTAATCAGTTTTTATACCCACCACCAAAAAGAGGGGAGTATATTGATTCCGTCATTCCGTTTGTAAGACATTGAAATACTAATCACAGACCCAGAAAAATAAATATTCTGTGTCCATGCATATAAGCGAAGGATTTAGATTTAAATTGTTCTTATATATTATTTGTTCATTTGTTTATTGAAAATTTGCAAAATCGGTCAAGTAGGACCAGAGTTGTGGACCAAACTGTGAGTTATCCTCGAAAAAATTTAATATTTTTCAAAACTTTTTTGCAATTTTCGTTAAACACATATATAGCAGATAATACATTGAAATTTTACACATATTACAAACAAACAATTTGTGTTTAAACTGTTCAGAATTCAGAAGCCCATTATTTCTCCTAGCACCCACAAATATCATCCCGGAATATGGCCCTGTGATACATAAATGTCTATAGAATAGTACACTAAGGGAAAAACTGCAACTTAAAAACAAGAACGCGTCATATTAATTCAATAATGTTCATTATAATAGAAAAACTGTATTGAAACTAGCGGACCCTGCGAACTTCGCGTCGCCCCAATTTTAAGCTTTCAGACAAACTTTAGAGTAATAATACAACATTTCGCTTTTTCCGCAATTTTCCATGATTTACACTAATAACTTTCTATTGTTTGATTTGGAAAGCCATTAAGGAATAATAACACTATACAACAAAATTAATTTTTTTCCAAAATTACAAGGTCCGACCAATAAATTTTGATAGAAGGATACAAAAAAAAGACACGTGTATCGACGTTTTGAAAGTTTACATCTGAATTTCATTTGAGGGGGAGTTAAAGTTTCCCAACTCTGGCACATTCTTATTGTTATTCGGCATAAGAAACCATGTGATCCTTACATTTTGAAGATCTTTGTAGAATATGTTAACCCTCTAAATCCTCAAGTCATGGGTCTTTTTTGTCCTTCTTTTAAAAAGACTGTGGGGTTAAAATGTTACGCAAAAGTATTACCCGTGAAATTTTACTATAAGTCCCTGAATACATCAAAACGGAAAATTCAACCAGAAAGTCAGAAATAAGACATAACAAAAGAGAGCCCTGGGTTAATTTCGCATTTATTAAGAATTTTATTTACCCCAAAAATTTTGCATGAAAAAAAATAGTTAAAATTTAACTAAAAATCACTAATATCTCTATTATTTTACCTTCGATAGCAAATTTGGATAGGAAGTATTCATTTATTACATTTTTTTAGCTCTAGGCAATTCCACTTTATTACCATACAATGAAAATTCAGCCTCAAATAGTCTTTTTTTTATCTCCTCCATCAAAATTTATTGGTCGGACCTTGTAATTTTTTTAGGGGTTGTACAGTGTAATCAATAATTTCAAAATTTCATACAAAAACTCGATTTTCGATTTTTCCGAGTTTTCCGAGGGATTTCCTAACAAAAAATTTTATAGAAATCGGCCCAGCCGTTCTCATTTTATGAATTACTATAAATTTTTTACACCCTATACCACTATAGTGAGGAGGGTATAATGCGTTTGTGCAGATGTTTGTAACGCCCAAAAATATTAGTCTAACACCCATCTTAAAGTATATCGATCGACTTAGAATCACTTTCTGAGTCGATTAAACGATGTCCGTCCGTCCGTCTGGCTGGCTGGCTGTCCATATAAACCTTGTGCAGTGTACATGTCGCAATTTAGAAGATATTTCGATCCAATTTGGTACATATTGTTTATTCGACCCAAGGACCTATTGGAACTGGCTGAAATCGGTCCATTATTTCACCTAGCCCCCATACAAATGTCCTTCCGAAATTGGACTTTATCGGTCATAATTTTTTAATTTATTATGTATCTCCACAAATTCCGCTCCAAATAAGTTTTATATACATAAAATGCATGTCACCAAATTTTGTTACGATCGGTCCGTAATTAGTCATAGCTCCCATATAGACCCGCTTCCGAAAATCCCTTTAACGTGCATAAATCGCTTAAAAATGTTGGTATACACACAAAATTCAACACAGTTAACTTTCATATAGACATAAATCACACGACCTAATTTCATGGTGATTGGTTCATAATTGGTCATAGCTCCCATATAAGGCCCACTTCCGAAAATCACTCAAAAATATAAATTATTGAAATTTTAAAAGAAAAATGTTTTTGCTCTTTTATTATGTTAATATTGTTCCATATTGAAATAAAAATATTCAACATTACCACACATTCGTTAATATTTCTTATTGATTCAATATTGTTTTTAATGATTTTAAGCTGTTTTTTTCTCTGGGTGTAGTGTCCTAGTGCTTTTCATATGAATTTTCTGACAACTTTTTAATTTATCCTACGTAAAAATCTCACATTACTATCTGTTTTGGTTAGAAATTGAAACTAATTTCTAAAAATACATTTAGTTTTAAAAGTAGTTCTTGGTATACAGTGGCTTATATTCTAATTTGATTAACCAATCTAAAGGTCAAATCTTTTTTATTTTTTGATTTTTCAATAAGGTATGAGTTTTATATTAAATAATGTATCACTTCCAAAAATGAATACCTATATTTGTTTGATTGCTTGTCTATAGTTTTCTTATTTTACCCAGTTTAAAAATATCTAACATTCATTTATCCTACTCGCCTCCTACACTAGAAAAGGCGTCTTTAAATTTGTTAAAACTAATTTCGTAATGTCAGCACTTCATTTCAGGGTATGTTTAAAAAGGCGTCACCAACACGATTGTTGAAAATTTTTGGAAAACAATTTTGCGATATAAAAGTTTTGTGAAATATTTGTGTCATAAAGTCTTTAAGTGAATTGAATTGTGTAGTTAGTTAGTCGTTATATAACGCAACAAAACATACCATAAAAACACATACATATGGGCAATTCCACGAGAATGACAACTACGACTGAAAAAACAAAAACCCTTGAAACTTTTTTTCAAAATGATTTGTATAGGAGATAACACTAAAATGTTACTATGTGAAAGTATTTAGAGCTTATTAAAACACTTTAAGGGCAAAAATAATAGTTTAAACTGATTTTTTAATTTAATTTTAAGGGCAAAAATAATGGTTTAAACTTGATTTTTTAATTTAATTAGTATATTTTAGGGCAAGATTGCGGCGAAAATAAGCTCCCAATTAGCATGAGTAGTATGAAATGAATTTAACTCTGATTGTTTTTTTTGTTTTTGCTATTATCAAATTGTTTATTGAAACCGAATATATATTTTCTATTTAGTTTTTGTACGGATTTGTATGGAGATCAAAAAGTAAAAAATCGTATAGCAGAAACGCATTCTACGGAAAATTCTAAGAAAGTTTCCTCAAGAAACCATAGGTCTAAAATCAAATCCTATCTTTCGCATTTCTTCTTTTATCCAATAAAAAAACTATTAAAACAAAATTTGTATTGAAATATCATTGGATAAAAGACGAAATGCGCAAAATAGGATTTGATTTTAAACCTATGGTTTCTTGGGGAAAATTTCTTAGAATTTTCCATAGAATGCGTTTCTGCTATACGATTTTTCGTGAAAAAAATCGAACCGCCCTAATACATATATTTTTACAGAATAAAGAAGAGAAAATTCTGTTAAGTACGATATTTTGCGTACGATGTTAAATTTTATTTATCATAAAATGATTAAAAAATTTTTTTTATTTAAATATGACGGATTGTAAAGGAAAAATATTCGGTTTAGTGTAAGAAATTAAAAAAAAAACACGATTCACCAATTTTCGCATATTTCTACATGTACCTCAAAATTAATTCCGTTTCATGTCACTTACGATATACCCTTATTTCGCTCGATATTTTGGACAACAATATTTACATATTATTTCTTTAAAATATAGTACCCTATGAATGGAACATAAAGACCAAATTATTTTTCAAATACTCTTATTTTTGCAAAATCTATTCCACTCTATAGGCGTATAATTGTCACGTACGATGACATCCCAGTATGCAACATTTCGAGTCAGTTCTTTTTATCGAACTTATTTCGAATTAAAATCGAAAATATGAATTTATTATGATGCTCTATCCAATCTACATTTTTTAGAATATCGTATTTTAATATTTTATAGAAATGGCGAATAATGTTCGAGTTTTTTTAATGTCAAATTTTATTTTTGCACAAATTGACAAATTCATATATACACACATATTAATCTTTTGTCAATTTGTGAGAAATAAAATTTTATTTCTTATTCTATCAATAACATATTCATAAAAATATAGTTTAACACGAAAAATGGATCAAAGACGTCTTAAAAGAAAAGCGCAGCCAATTATTGATGTTGTTTTTGACAATTCGAATCTCATAATCAGCAAACATCAGAAATATGTGCAGAGTTTATTGCATTTGAATATGAAAACACATCTAACGCAACATTATTGGATAATAATAAAGGTATTGAATATGCATTATTTCAAGAAGAAATTGCTCGATGGTATAAAGTATACGAAATTGTTCATATATTTAATCGAAATCGAATCAATTTAGAAAATTTTTAATACCGAAAAAGGTATAGTATATCGATAAAAATTAGAATCAGAATAATAAATAATTTTCGACTCTTTATCGCTCTGCACTCTACTTAGGAAAACACGCACATTCTCGACATTATATCGAAGTCGATATCGATAAAATTTTACGAAAAAATGATTCATTTTCGACATAACTTCGAATCATTTTGCATACTGGGATGGAATTGCCCATATGTAACATATACGTTCTATATACCAATGTTGACAGAAAGTTCATTTGTATGTTAGTAACTGCCCTGCTGTTCATGTAACCAATTGTCTGTTGTCAAATGTGAGAACTACAAAAAAAACTACACTAACCAGGATTCCAGTGACCTTAGACTGCACAGTGGGGCAGAATCGATTTTTTTTGGAAATAAATCTGGCATTTCTAAATGGCTGGTCCGATCGGGATAAAATTTTACGTGGGCGTAGCCAAGGAGCATTCGAGTTTAAGTCATTAAAATGGGCCATTCAAATGCTCCAGGGGCATCGATATGGGGGCTCAAAGTAAACATTTGCCATTTTTATGTTTCCCATCCGATTTCAAAGATGTTAATATTTTTTTTATTAAAAACATTAACTATTTTTTGAATATTTAAATTGAAAATCGTTTATTTTTGGATCCATAATTGATATTGCTCTGAAATCTTTTGTATGTTATTCGTAATTTAGTTGTCTAACTAATAAAAAATTCGAATCCATTCGGTCCAAAAGTACGACCCATATTTTTAAAAAAGCGGACCAAAGTATGGCAAAATTTTAAAATTTCAATTTTGAAATGCCGAGCGCTTTCCAAAAATATAAAGATCTTTGAAATAGGATAGGAAACAAAAAAATTGCACGTTTAAAAATTTTATATGTCGAAGGTTCCCGACTTTGAGCCCCCATATCGCCGCCCAATTTTGATTCTGCCCCACTGTGGACTGGGATTAACACAACAAAAGTTTCTTTAGAATAGATTAAAATCTGTTAAAAGTGGTTCTGAAACTTTTGGATTAGAGAAGTTACATTAGAAGCCTTTAAATTTGTTGGGTATAAAGCAATTTACATAGACATTCGTGTATATTAGGATGGACCTTATTTTCTATTTTCGATGATCGCCGTTATCTAAAAACCATATGCTGATTTTATTTGCAGTTTCGAGTTTTGGGTCTAAGCAGCAACATTTTCAAAAAAGTTCTCAAAAATCTAATTACAAAAAAAACCGATTTAAGTTCATCTAACCTTTTTCTAAGTCCAATTTCATCACGATATTAACTATTATAAGACAATTACGAATTTTCAAGTCATTTTCTGATGGGGACCTTGTATGGGGACTAGGGACAAAAGTGTAAAATTAGTGACACCCTAACGTATGTGTTATATGTATATTTAAGAGTATATCCGCCTGTACGTGGGTGTTTTTATATGCCATTTGCATCATTAGAAATCAAATATTTTTGGCAAACATTATCAAATTTTTTTTTAAAAAAAATACAATCACACACATACGAATACATGTACAAATATTATATATGTTGATATGAGCAGAAAACTCAAGAGCACATATAAACACAAGGGCAATCAATGAATGGAAATGTCTGATTATGTGCACAGAAAGGAGACACAATCAAATACATAAATATAGCAGATTGTAAAATATATTCTCATATTTACAAAGTCAAATATTCATCTCTGTATGTATGTATATTATGCAATATTTGTCAACTTACATACATACACAGATATTAGTATTTACATTTCATATTTATTCGTTGATCTATAAATGAATCTATAATTTATAATAAGTTTATGAATAAATTTGAAAATTATTGCAAACGTATAAACGTAGGTTATACAATATAATGTTACAATATAATGCGACACATTTAAGATGATTTGAGTGCCTTGTTTTTAAATGAAATTCTAATTTCTTCAATTTATATTAAATTTGGAATATATAATTTGGAAGTTTGAATTTTTGTATTTAGCAGTTTGTGTTTGTCATAAAACAGGTATACATTCGAGATGGCACAGCTTTGGAAGATGACATCACAATTCAGGGAAGGAATGTAATTATTTTTTGAAAAAGATTAATATTTATTAAAATTCACATTCAAAAAAGATTTCGCTAAATATTTTTACTCTCTAGAGAATTATTACGCCAAAAAATATATATATTTCTTACTAATTATACAATTTACATATGGGCTACTTCACAGTCCAGAACGCGACATTCGTTAAGAAATTAAATTTGTTTTCTTGTTTCCTTTTCTTGATAGTATTTAAATAGCAACAACCATAGTAAAGGGTAGTTTCTGTTGTTTACAATATTGGCACTTTCAAACTCCCGAACGCGACATTCTTACGCCTTTGAAGTTAAGAAAAGAATGAAATCTAAACAAACAAAATCAGAATGAGACAAAAAATCAAAAAGTCAGCCAAAGAACGAAAAAACTGAATGAAATATTGACAGAAGTCACAAAAAATATTTATATGTGACCATTTTCAGTTTGCATTTTAGGTCGCAAAATATTTAAAAATTTCCAAAATTATGATTTAGCGATTTATCCGAAAAAGTTTGTATTTGAGAATTATAACACGTGACAGCGATTTTATTGTGAAAGATATACAAATATTACGATCAGACAACAAAGTGATATTTTTAAAACTTTCACGTTATTTCTATCAATTATTGAGGTGCTCTTCCTCAATAATTTGCAGTTAGGCACATTATCGTGACATTATCGATGCGTATTTACTTAGTTTATAATTGCTATTATATTACTATTAGTCATTTTTAGCTATAAACACCGATAGTCCAGTCGATTCGCAGTTTGTGTTTTTTTTTTTTTAAATTAGCTTTGAATTCAAATTTCCTTTTGATACAATTTGAATTTGATACCACAACGCGACATTGAAGTATGAACATAATCAAATGAAACATTTGACGTTAATCATGTTTTGTTCGGTCTCTTTTAATTTTGTTTTAAAAATTAGTTCTTAATAGAAAGATTTCATAAGATAAATTGTAAAGAGATAGTGTAATTAAAAGTAGCTAAGAGCTAAAAGGAATACATTTTAATTTTTCAGGCCAATTAGTTTGTTCCCTATAGAAGCCTAAACCACTGGACCTATTCTCTTGAAATGTTTTCTAAATATTCCTCTATATCTGGAAAGAATAATAGCCTACTTTTTATTTTGAAATTTCAAGTGGGCGTGGCACCTCCCAGAAATAGTTATTATGGAATATCTGCTGAACTATAATTGCGAATGCCGCAAACTTCGGTTGCTTTACTTCGGTACCATTCTGCCTGATTGAATAACTTAATAATACAGTTATTTTCGAATATCTGCAGAACTATTCATGACTTCAAACTAATCACTGCACGAAGTTTAACCAAAAATGGAATGGATCGAAATAGGGGGTGTGGCACCTCGCATAAAAAGTAAATAGTTATTTCAAAATATCTGGAGAGCTATTGTATAATTATGGAATTCGTACTAATTAATTAACTAACAAGAAATTCCGCTATGAATTATATTCATTTAATTTTGTAAGGGTAGCGAAGCGCACCCTAATTTTATGATGCCTCATATAATCATAAGCAAAACTCATAGCAATAGAATTATAAATAAAATCGAAAATAAATTCCTTTTAATAAAAACATATTCCCTTATACAATTTAAATACACCCAGGGAAAAGCTCCAACTTAAAATTAAGAACGCGTCATATTAATTCATAAAATGTTCATTATTATTGAAAGATTGTCTTGAAATACGATAAATCAATAATTTTCAACTTTAAATTAATATCGTTCCATATTGAAATAAAAAATTGCAACACTACTAGACTGTCGTTAATGTTTCTTATTGATTCAATATGGTTTTTATTGATTTTGAGTTTTTTTTTCTGGTTGTACTTATTTCTATTAATAACGAACAACTGCTGAGTACAGAAATCATTATCATTTGGTAACAATTCTGTTGATTCATTCATTGACGGAATGAAACACAGGCACAAATGTAAATCCAAACAAAACAATGCAAAACAAATGAGCTGATCCAGCACAGACTGCGGCACAACTGAGAAGACAATTACAAAAATAAAGAAATAAAAACATTTATTTAAAAAAAAAAATTGCTAATGTTGGCAATTTCTACTCTGCAAGTAGTACATACTTCTTCACATTGCAATACATGAAACATGACAACTGTGTGTTGAATTTATTTAAATTTTTATATCTTGTAATCATTAAGTTGAATGTGTGTATGTTTTCAAAATGATTTGAATATGTCTCGTTTATAATTTAAAAATTGTTTCTTTAAATATTTGTTTATCTTCTTGATTTTACAGCCATGTGGCGGCAATCAATGAAAAAGTATCAACAACAGCGACAACAACAGCAAAAACATCATCATTCGAACAATTACCACCACACGAGTGACTGTTGTAATCATCAGCATCAACAACATGATTGTCATTATTATCGTTTAAAGCTTAAATACTTAAAATCATTACAACCACAAAAACAGCAAAAGCAACAATTACTATACCAACAATTACAACAACAAAATCAGCAGCAGCAGATACAACTACTTAAGCTAAGACACATTGGCCACAAATCCCTTATGTATGGTTACACTACTGCTACAACTACTGCTCCAATTGCTACCACTACTACTGCTACGAATTTGTCTTTAGCTTTTGGTTGCTCTCATAATCATTGTAAGTACAGTCACACTTACATATATTTACATGCAAACATACATATTCCTGTAATACATATTCATTAGTATGGCCCCATGTGCAAGGAGCTAATTAAAAATGTTCGATATTCTCAACTAAAATGAAAGTTCTAGCGTAATGAGGTGGGTCAAAGAACAGCTTCTAGACGATTCTGGATTTGCTCATATTTCCTGCATAGTAACAATATGCCATTTTATTATCATATCATAGTTATTTAGCAGTATATCCCGGACTTTTTTCTTTTCCGGGAGGAAGTTAAAAAATCGTTTTATTCCCGGGATTTTTTAAAAAAAAACAGAAAAATTTTATAATTTTACCAGGGTTTTAAAAGAAGTATAAAATAACTATATTTTGTTGTACTATGTTGGTCCAGCCTTTATAAAGGTTTCTAATTTAATAATGGCATTTGATCGGTATTGTCACAGTCGTGGTATTAATCAGTATAAAATTAATACTACGACACCATGTTAAATCTACAAAACATGCGCAGTTAGAGAAATTTTTCAAATCTGATTGTAGATACACAAATTTAATCCACTATTATTGTTATTATTTTCTCTAAATATGAATAAAAATCACTAAAAGTTGTAATTTTAGGCATCTTAATAATTCCTTTAAATTCCTTTAGCATAAACTTTAAATTTGATCTTAATAACCAAATTTTGCTGCTGTGTCTTGAGTTGAGTGAAAAAAATTCGGTTATTTTAATAGTAATACTTCTTTGCCAACTGACTATCTGTTGCTAGAAAAACAAATCTATGGATATAATTGAATAATTCAATTAGCAACAAATTTGGCCATCGAAACGTATCTGAATATTGTAACTTTTAGAAGAAAACTTATTTAGAAATTCCCAAAAATTCCCGACAAACATTTCCCGAAAATTAACAAAAAAAAATATTCCCGGGAATGCCCAGGATATTTTTCCCGTATTTAGCAGTCATAAAATAAACTTCTGAGTTATTTGAGCCTGGCCAATCAGCCGAACGACACCAAAGTCAAATATCCATGGCACCAAGGTAATTCCCTATATTTGGTGGAAGGGTCCATCACAGAGAACCTATACCGAACGCTTGAAGCGAGCATTAGCCGAAAATCGCCCATTTTATGCGGCCAGTCATGATAACACTAGGCCACATGTTGCCATACCTTTTGAAAACAATTTATATTGAAGTGGTTAGGAAGTTTCGGCTCATCCGCCTTATAGTCCAGACCTTGCACTGTCCGACTTGTTTCAATCGATGCAGAACGCTCTTTCTTTCATATGTTTCTCTTTGGAACAGAGAATCCGAAATTTGCTTGATTCGTTCTTGGCCTAAAAAGATGAGCAGTTCTTTTGGCTCTGAATCCACATTGTTACGTTTTTACCTATTAAAAACGGTGGTTTATTCTTTTAAATAAACTGGATACTCTTTATTTATTCAAATGTTTAAAAAATTTAAATAGTCACTATGTGTTTTTAATACACACATACTTAACTAACGACTGCAATCTCTGCCACTATTTATACACAGTGTCATCTTTCGAGTAGCTTCTACAATGATCTTAACGGAAAAATCTAGAATATTCGAATTCTAAAGCTTTTAGCAGCTTTAATGTTAATCATTACCATCTTAAGCATTTAGTGTTGCCAAACTTACAACTGCATGCTATAAAAATTGTTGATAAGTTGAAATGTTGCAGGCAGTCGTTACAGGCCGTTAAATTCAAATCGCTAATTCAAATTCGTAGCAATAAGTAGCCAGAAAGATGGGAAAAATTCAAAGCTAATAATGGTAAATACTTTGAATAAATTTATATTGTACAAATGTTTCAAAATAAAAGCTAAAAATTTGCAAAAATACCACATTTTTAAGTCATAAACCCAATAATTAAACTAAAATGTTTGTTTTAAAACTCAATGAAATAATAAAGTATTATATATCAGTAGAAAGCTTATGAAATTAAACTTGTTATCCGCATTGAGATTGTCTTGAACATATATTTACCTAGCATAAGGTCGGTGAGAAAATAGGTTCCGAAAAATTAACATAAAATTCAAACTAGATTAAATGTCGGAAAACGTCAAAATACATTTCGATGAATTTATATGTGAGTTTTAACGCATTAATTTGAAAAATCTTAAAATTTCTGTTCAAAACTTACAATGTCTCCTTTGATAGAAATATTAAAAAATCGTATTTCTCACCAAAAACTGACGCAATGGAAAACATTTTGAGAAATGCGTTGGGAACATCGACACCTTTTTTTTCTCCATACAAATAGGGTCAGCCTAATATACAAGCATTCTTGCTCCTGCAATATATGGCTTAATCATGATAAACATTTTCAATGTGTTGATTCATTAAATCAGATTATAAAGTTTTATCTTCATAGTTATTTTAAGTTATCACATATACAGTACTTATGGCTGGGCACAATTGATTTCTGAAAAATATTTTTAGCCAAAAATTTATACAAAATGTAAAACACTTATTAAACAGTTGGTTAATAAAATGTAACATTAATTATGAAATAATCTATTTTAAGCTCTGACCACAAGCCAACAGAACAGCAACAGAACGAAGGCCACAGCAATAAGTGTAACATTAGCAATGGAGCTATTTAATAAAACGTTTAGCAAACATTTGGTGTAAATGATACCAGAAAATAGAAAACAAACAAAACACACAAGCAGACATAAAGAAGAAAAGCAAGGAAAACTAACAAAATTAAACTACAAAAGAGAAAGCATAACGTATAAAGGAAACATTTACAATAAGATTGTGTAACAATTGCTCAGTTTAAACATAATTTGTAGCTGGTTACTTATTCTCTCTTTGCTGTCATCAATGGTGTTTACAATGACACCCCTGATAACAACCGTCACAACAACTACAACAACTATACTACCACCTGTACTGTCTACAAATACGGTCACAACCACCTTGTTAATGTCTTTAATAAACATGACAAATATTAGTTCCTCTTTAACAAATTCCACCTCTGCACTCCCGCTGCAACCACACAATACACAGCAGCAACATAATCGGCAACCTTTACATCAACAACACCAGCAGCAGCAACATCATCATAATCTGATACACATTGATCAAGATGCCAATACGAAATATTTAAATTTCGTTGCCAATGGCCTACTGGACACAAGTGGGGTCGTTGGCGGCGGAGGTGGCGGTGGCAATGATGAAGCCTTTAGTATAAGTGGTTTTGGGAGTATGGGTGCGAGTGGCAGTGGCGGTGGTGGTGTCGGAGGTGTTGGCAGTGGTGAAAGTGTTACAAGTGCAGCGGATGTGAGTGGCGGAATGGATGGCAGTGGTGGTGGCAGTATTTCAGTTCCTATTGATGCCCTAAGCGAGTCACATTTAACATTTGTCATCGTCAAATGCTTCATTATCATTTTCATCATACTCGCTGCCATACTTGGTAACATGCTGGTGATTGTATCCGTCATGCGACACAGGAAATTGCGGTAAGTTGGCATGATGTGTGTATAATAAAATAAACTTATACGTAGTGTTGTCTAAATGAAGAAGAGATTATCTGCAAAAATTAATTCAGATTTTTATTTTCTCGATCTCGCAAATATCAGATATTGTGTGTATTACAAAATTCCGGCTAAACATTTAAATTTACTTGTATTTCATATTGAAGTGGTTAAATCTATAATGATCGGGGGTTTTCGTAATAACATGAATTTATGATTTTTGTGGTCATGATTGACAGTAGCTTATCCTTTCAATTATGGTATTGAAGTAATTCTAATTGACTGCTTGATTTGTAATCAAATCGTTTGAAATACTTCTCTCTTTTTTGATAAGTTCTTATCGTTAAACAACAGCCAATTTTATCTAAATCTAAATAGAATGGCTCAATATGATCATCATACATAGTCAAAATCAACTGATTAATGTTAATCCGAGACGAACATATTGTAATTCTTTAGTTAATATATTTTTTAAATAAACCCAAAAGTTAGTATTTATTCCAACTTTTTGTTTCCATATGTATTATTGTATTTTCATTTTAATAATACTAAAATACTTACGTATGTATAATAGGGTATTCGAATTATTCGATTTTTCTCTTGTTCGAATAAAACCAATAAATCGAATAAGAGATTTTAACTTGTTCGATTAATTCGATCACACGTTTAAAATTAATTGAATTATACGAATAATTTCAATTTTTTTAAAAAAGTAAAGATTGAAGTTTTGATGTCGGTTTTTTAATATCTTATTGTTAAAGAAAAACAAAAAATAACGTTAAAGTTAACAATTCAAGTATTAATAATGTTAAAAAACATTCGAAAACAAAGTCCATCATTAAATTTTCAACAGAAATATTCTGATCAGATTAACTCCAGAATAATTTACAAAACAATTGACTAGCAAACCCTTTAGTTTCCTTTTGGAGCTATGCTTTAAAAAATTTGAACTAGTTGGACATGATTCCGAATTCAAATACAATATAAACGTATTAAGAACTTTGTTATGTCGTTCATTAATTATTCACTATTTCTAAATTATTTATAACAAATTGTATTATATAACAAGCTCTATCAACGTTGCCGAATCTTTGCTTAATAAAGTGGTCTTGGGGAATTACACAATAAAGGGAATCTGTCCAAAGTTTGATATCATTGTCAGTGAACGTGGCTAATTTGAAGTCATGCAGTGCATGATTGACGCATTTACAAATACGCAAAAAGTTTATTACCATGTTAGACAATGATATTCAACGATGTTCAAAATCATGTATAAGACGAACTCCATGCTTTTATTGCAACAAAACGTTAGTCTGCAATATTTATGTTTATCATTCGATTAATAACATCACTTTTATACATATATTTTAAGATCATGGCCTTCATCTATTTCAATGTAATCATTATAAATGTCATCCACAATATCACTTTTGACGACCGTTTCAAAATCACAATCTCCATCACATTCAACTCCACTTTAATCTAAGTTAAAATTTTGATTATTAAGTGCGATTCTTCTAATATTTCGCCAGCTAAATAACAAATATTTTATTCCGTACCTTTTATTTTCATTGGTTCAAGTCCTAAGTTAAAAATTTCGAAAGATTTGTTTTTAGAATTGTAACTTCTTGCAGTAATATTTATATATTTATAGAAGGATCTTTTGGAACACTCATCTACAGTGATCGAAAGTCCATTTGACTTTAGTTATTTGTGGAATTTTAGAAACAATACAATTTTTGTGAGTCATTATTACTTTAATTATTTAAATTTGAAATTATGAACAATTTTAAGAAATTTAATAAGTTTAAATATATATGAACATTTATTCGTTTTATTCGATTATTCTACATAAAATTGTTCGAATTATTCGTTATTTGAAAATAGCCATTTTTAATTTTTCGAATAATTATTCGTAAGAAATTATTCGATTAATCGAACGATCATTAGTTGAATGAATACCCAAGTGTATATACATACATACGTACGTATTAGAGAGGCCCTTATTTGGCACTTTTTGGATGTAAGGTGTAATATCGTTCTCCGAAATCTGAAAACTAAATGCTGAACATTTTAGCAAAGTTTGATAACGTTTAGAGGTTGTACATTTTAAATACTTGGGCCCTAATTTTTTAAAACCCGTCACAAAGAGATATTTATATGGAAAGCAAAAACTAAATTTCAAAAATTTGTTTTTGTTTTATATACAAATTCTTAACAGAACAAACGCACCAAAATTCAATCGTTGATTTGCTTTTCATAATTGGAAAATTTTGTATATAAAACAAAAAAAAATTTCTAAAATTTTTGAAATTTTGTTTTTACTTTCCAGATAAATATCACTTTGGTGATGTGATTTACAAAATTAGGGCCTTGAGTCAAAGTAAAATTATTTTCAAAAACATTTTAAATAGCAAAGGTCTTATTCATAATCAATTTTTAAATTTATCAAAGGTTTATAAACAAACTTTAAATGGAAATTTAGTTTTATAAAACTTTTATATTGTTACGAATTTGCACTAACGATTTGAGCAACATTCATCTTGTTTATAAACATTTCCATCAGTAGAAGCTTCTATTTATCAACAATGTTGATAGCATGCGGTTGTTAGCATTGTTTGAAAGTATGGCAACACTGAATGTTTAAGCTGCGAACATTAACTTCGAAAGCTCTAGAATTCGAATATAGCAGTTGTCCGTTAAGATCATTGCAGAAGTTTCACGAAAGATGGCGTGTGTATAAATCAGTGTCAATGAGTTTATTATAAGCGATGTTAGAGTTAACATCAGCTGTCAGGTACATACATAAATTGTTATTTTCGAATACTAGAGTACTATAATTCTGAATGGCTTCAAAATTTATATGCCATGAAGTCTAACCAAAAATGGAAAGGATCGGAACAGGGACTGAGTCAACTCTCATACAAAGTAAATAGTAATTTATAAATATTTTGAGAACTATAATTGCGAATAGCTCTCTTATCATTTTACATATTGGGTGTATGACTTAAAAATACAACGTGTTTTAAACATTTTGCGACATATGGATTCTGTGCCAAAGGAACTGCTAATCTTTTGAGGCCAAGAGCGTTTCAAGTCAATTTCGGATACTCTGTTCTGAAGTGAAGTGTATCCCAGAGCGAACAATCTACATCGATCCAAACATATAGTATTCGGACGGAGAATGGTCTGGACTATAAGGCTGGTAAGGCAAAACTTCCCAACCATTTATTTCAAAACAGTTTATTGAAATGGCTGATTGAGTAGCTCCCAATAATTTTGCAAGCTCTTGTTGAGTTTGACGACAATCTTCATGGAGTACTGCCTCCAATTCTTGGTCTTCAAAATTTTTTGGCTGGCCTGGGCGATCTTTGTCTTCCAAATATATATTTTTTTTCGAAATATAAATTTTTGAACCAAAACTGAAACCATCAAATAAAATGTGCAACTTCTAAACATTATATGATTTTGGTAAAATTTTCAGTATTTGATTTTTAAATGACAACTTAGAACTTGGGATCATCGAAAATAGAAAAAGTGCAAAATAAGCACCATCCTAATATACCTATAAAAACATTCATTCGAATTGTATGGTATGCCTTGGTGTATGTAAGAATGTAATTTTTATGGGTAAATAATGTGACATGTGTAATTTAATGGGTATCATGTGTGAAAACAATAAACCCAGTTAACTCCAGTTGCTCAAACCAAATAAACTATTCTCATGAAAATGCAACTTTAAGTAGAAAACGTGTTGAATCTGGAGTTTTCTTTTAAATACTAAACTTAAGTAAAAATTCTGTGGAAAGTTCAAGGATATACGCAGTGTTAAGTATTTTGAACATAAATACAGGATCACCCAGGTCAGTCAAAACAATTTGAAGACCAAGCATTGTTTGCATTACTCCATGAATATTATTACAAAACTCAACAAGAGCTTGCAAAATCATTGGGAGCTACTCAAGCAGCAATTTAAAAAAATAGAGCAGATGGATTCATCCAAAACAGGGAAATTGGGTATCATACAAAATTAAGCCGAGAGAAATTGAAAGATTTTGTATGTCTGAAATGCTTCTTGAAAGCTATAAATCAACATAATTTTTGCACTGAATCATTACTTGAGATAAAAAATTGATCCATTGCGATAACCCGATCCATTGCGGTAGCCAGACCAACCAGCCGAATCTACACTAAAACTAAATATCCATGGCGCTGAGGTAATGCTTTATATTTGGTGTGAGCAAAAGGGTCATATCTATTATGAGCTGCTGAAATCTGACCAGATAATCACATGGAACCTGTAACAAATGCAAGTGATTAGTTCGAAACGCCGAAAAACGCGTGATATTCCATCATGACAACTCTCGGCCACATTTCGCAATAACTGTTAAAAGTGTTTAGAATAAAGTGGTTTGGAAGTTTTGCCTCACCCGTTTTATAGTCCAGGCCGTGCCCCGTCCGACTACAATTTGTTTCTATCGATACAGAACGCTCTCTCTGGTATACACTTCACTTTGGAACAGAGTATCCAAAAAATTACCAGCTCCATTGACTCGGAATCCATATGTTGCCAGAAAGATGTGAAAAGGTCATAGCTAACAGTGGCCGATACTTGGAATTAATTTATACTGTACAAATGTTTCAAAATAGAAGCTAAAAATGTAAAAAAAATCGCTCATGTTTCAGTCATACACATAATATAACATTTCTCAGATATTTTTTAAGAATTTTAAAGACATACATTTTTCAAATACCTTCTCGCACCCTAACATAAATATCGTATATTTCTTCACACACACACTACTTACTGAAACACTCTGTGGCTGCATTAAAATAATGTCACATCATGACATGGTAATAAATTTCAGTGACACAATAAATCTTTTTGTACGTCAACAGTATTACAGGCAGACGAAATAAAAAATGATAAAACAATATTAAATTTCAACAATTTATATGGATTGGTTGGTCATTGAACTACAGATGACAATCGAAACTTCAAATAATAGATTTATATGAATTTTGTGTGTTATACATTCGTTTCCTGGGGAAGGTGTTTTGTGTCTGCATAACTTTATCGTTAGGAAAATTAGATACAATTAATAATTTTCAGTTAAACTATAAATAACTGAACATTTGAACATGCAAACGATAAATATTTCTTTGAATGTTCATTTGTATAAAAAAATAGAAAATACCATTAATTATTTTGTGTTTAAGAAACAAAAACAAATTATGTACTTTTTCCATTTATATACAATTTCCTTAAACCTTTAAAATTTCCTTTTTATGAAGGCTTTACCAAAAAGACTAACAGCAAAAAAAAACTCAAAACATTTCAAATCTAAATTTGTGCTCATTTCCTTTAAATTGTATAAAAGTAAAATTTATATTTATTTGAGCCTGGCCAAAATATTTTATTTACTCACTTTAGCTTTTTCTTGTTGTTGGTGGATGACAGTCGAGTTGGTCTTTATTCTTTTGTTGGTGCGATTTGTATCTTGATAAAGTAAAATAGTGTGAACATTTTACAAATGGTTTTTGTTTCAGACACCCACTCACTCACAGACAAAGATACATATTTGCTGAAACAAATTTTATGGCTTGTTTTAAAGACTACTCGAAATATGTAATACATTAGGTGTAAATTAAGTTTTGTTAAGGTGTTTGCAACATTTTAAATATATTTATTTACTGCTGTTCCACGATGCATCGAAACAAAAAGGAGTCGAACAAATTTATATGAAAAACACTCAGTTTTTAAAATTCACCATGTTTACCATACTTCACCATATTGAGAACAACATATTATGATATAATGATTCATCATGAACATGATTGCCATAAACATATAGTTTATTTACCAAAATCATATATATGATTGCTATAATCTCATGAATGGGAATTTGAATTTGAAATACAAAATCAATTTTTAATTATTTTTTTTTTTCAAAATTAAAAACTTTAAACAAAATGTGCAACCTTTACATATTATCCAATTTTGCTTAAATTTGTAGCTCTTGGGTTCTAGATGACGGAGAACAATTTTCAGACATTGGCAGCATCAAAAAAAAATGCAAATTGAGAGCCATCCTAATGTATATTATTCAATATTAATTAGGGAAAATAACGTTTATTTTTGAATTAACTTTGAAATGTTACTCTTAGTATGAACTCGACGGTAATAATATTTAGGGTATTTGACAATCGTTTTTGCCTATTCTTCTGTTTGATATATAAACTTCTTAATATTAGTTTACATATACCTGTAATATAACGTGCCAAAATACATTTGTGTTTAACTTTTTATGGCAAACAATTTATATAAATTGTACAAACTTACATCCCACATCCCACGACTTTTTATATAAAAATGTATCATTGTGTTGGCAAAATGTTTAGTCAATATTATTTTACAAAACTAACAACATTTTTTTTCTTTTTAACTGATACCTAAAATATCAAATTATATTACTGATAAATGAAGTTAAAGAAATAATAAGACAGGCATTCACATTAGGAATTATTTTATAACAAATAAAAACTGTTTGTGACTTTCTGTCTTTAAATTATCTATATGATGACTACTAAATATGGATTTCTTTAAGTTGTTACCAAATCTTTTTAACATTTTATGTTCATTTGCTAGTCTTTAAGTAGATGTATAGTTAGCTTAGATGTATAGTTAGCAAGGCGCTAAACTTATTTTTACAAATTTTTACACATACATATTAAAATTTAATTTTCTTTAAAAATCAATTTAGTTCTTTTACACTCTAAGCTTATCATATATGAAATATTAAATTCTAAACTGACACTTTCTTTTACATTTTTTGCTTATTTATAAATAATAAAAAAAAGAAACAAAAGAAGCAAAGTAATGCCATCTAAATACCTGGAGGAGATATATTGTTTTATTAAATATGTCACATTCTTTTCCATATTCATTTCTTTGAACATTGCGTGAGTGTCATTTGAATATAATACACAGTCTAACATGTTGTATGTGATACAAAATTTATTACATCTAACAATAAAGTTGAGGGTGTAACCCTAAAGTTTTTGAAGAATCTCTTAAATCAGTTTTTGATATTTCATTGTTTCATATTAAAACTTTTAAATAGTCTAGTAATTGTGATAGTAATATCAACTCTTATATGTATACTTAAATACATTTCTGTTAGTATATAAAGTTTCGCTATACATTTTTAAATATAATTTTATTTCATTTAACATACTCACGCATAGTTTTCCCTAAACATCAAATGAGGTAGAGGCCCTTCAGTACATGGAACTAAAATCATAATTAACAATGTCATGACCTGTTAAAATTACAAGTATTTGTTGATCTATGTAAATATTTCAATTCTAAAAGATCAATGATCAGCTTCTATACTACCATTCGTTAGTTGTTTCACTAGTGCCGCTTAGATAATTCATACAAAATAGTATTTTTAAAAAAGAATAGCAGCCATAGGATTCCAACTCATAACCAGCAAAAACTTTCAATTACTCATTTACCTACTTTATAATGACTACAGCACACCGTCTGCATTACTTAGAAGTAGTCGTATAATAACTTGTTTATTATCATTAATCTATGAGCTGATTTTCTAGTCATTTGCATAAGCATATTCCGATAACGACTTTTGATAGAGTTATTAAAGTCATTACTTGTAACTAGTTTAAGTGATGTGACTTATTTAACAGCGGTTGTGGTAAGCACATGCCTCCGGTTGTGGAAAGTGTTAAAATAATGAATTAAAATTCTGTTCTGTGAGAAGTGAAGTGCCAGAATTTTTCGTTTTTACCCATTACTTAAGTATCAGTTAAAGTTTCTGCTGGTTTCATTATAAAACACATTAATTTGATATGATTTATATCACTCTTTTGTACTGCAGGGTAGCCGTAGACATGTATATTTATAGAATGTTACGCTTACACACATCTATGCATTTAAATGGAAAAAGTTTTTATACAACAATTATTTTAATGTCATTAACGTTTATTAGTAGAAACAAGAATTTTTACTTACTGCTGCCTTGTTTATTATTTATACATATATGTATACATAAATATTAAAAATGGGCTATTTAATATATATAAATAGACAAGCAGTTAGGAACAAAATTGTAATGGCAATTAACAACGAGTGGCAAGTGTAGAATATGTCATTCCGTTTATTTGTTGAAATATGTTGTCCGAACCCGCCATGATCCAATAGGGTATTAATATATCAGATATATTCATGAGTAGACATACCCATAAAACACATAACCTAATTTCATGGCAATCGGTCCATAATTGGTCGTAGCTCTCATATAAGGCTCTCTTCCGAAAATCATTTGCGAAAATAAATTATTGAAAAAAAAAATAAAATAATACCAATATAATGATTTGTGTTTTCTGAAAAGTATCTTCAGAGAGCGAATTTTAAAGACGACAAACATTAATAAACTGGGTTTACCTCAAGCATTCACAAATTTAACTCCTTTTTATATCGAAATTTTCTAAAATCGCAAAGCTGGGATTGCCAAACTGACAACAGTTTTAGATACTGTGTATACCAAATTTAAAATTGATGGCCAAAAGATAAAAAAGTCATATTTCTAGAAAATTAATTTATTTCTTTTTTGAAGAAAATTGTTATTTCTAATCACATCTCGGAAGTTACTAATTGTAGCAATTCCCCCTTATGTTTCAGAATTTTCTAATTGTATTGGGTGTATTACTAAAAAATTGGGGATTTACAATAGATGGCGTATCTTTTGAACCCGATTTTTGTTTATAATAATTTATATGTAATTTTGTAGGGTACATATATGTTATTTATGCCCATTTAAATACTGAACATTTTAGTGTAAACAATAAAGTTTTTTACTGCTTCGAAATGTCGAATTTAGCTTTACTTAAATAATGTGGAAAAAGTACCGATTGCTCATCAAGTACGTGCGAGAGATGGTTTGTGAGGTTAAGAAGTGGTGATTTTGACACGGAATACAAAGATCGCCCAGGCCAGCCTGAAAATACTGCAGACCAAAAATAGGAATTATTACTCCAAGAAGATTGTTCTCAAACTCATCATTGGTAGCTACTAGGGTATTCATTCGACTAATGATCGTTCGATTAATCGAATGAGTTCTTACGAATAATTATTCGAACAATTTAAAAATGGCCATTTTCGAATAACGAATAATTCGAACAATTTTATGTAGAATAATCGAATAAAACGAATAAATGTTCATATATATTTAAATTTATTAAATTGCTTAAAATGTTTCATAATTTCAAATTTAAATAATGGGTCGATTATGGATGGCAACCGAACTTCAGTTGCGTTGCCAGAGGACAACCAGAAATTTCTGGTTGCCAATTTAGCAACAGAAATGATAGCTGCCAGTTGCCATCTGTAATACCATTTAGGCAACTGAAAAACGCAACTGAAGTTCGGTTGCCATCCACAATCGACCCATAAGTAATAATGACTCACAAAAATAGTATTGTTTCTAAAATTCGACAAATAGCTAAAGACAAAGGGACTTTCGATCACTGTAGATGAGTGTTCCAATAGCTCCTTCTATAAATATATAAATATTACTGCAAAAAGTTACAATTCTAAAAACAAATCTTTCGAAATTTTTAACTTAGGACTTGAACCAATGAAAATAAAAGGTACGGAATAAGATATTTGTTATTTAGCTGGCGAAATATTAGAAGAATCGCACTTAATAATCAAAATTTTAACTTAGATTAAAGTAGAGTTGAATGTGACGGAGAATGTGATTTTGAAACGGTCATAGAAAATGATATTGAGGATGAAATTTATAATGATTACATTGAAATAGATGAAGACCATGATCTTAAAATATATGTATATAAGTGATTTTAATAACCGCTTACGTAAGTGTTGCAAAATATTTAATAAATCAAATGATAAACAAAAATATTGCAAACTAACGCTTTATTGCAAGAAAAGCATGGAGTTCGTCTTATGCATGATTTTGAACATGTTTGTCTAACATGGTAATAAACTTTTGCGTATTTTTAAAGCGTCAATCATGCACTGCCTGACTTCAAATTAGCCACGTTCACTGACAATGATATCAAACTTTGGACAGATTCCCTTTATTGTGTAATTCCCCAAGACCACTTCATTAAGCAAAGATTCAATTTATTATAAGTAATTTAGAAAAAGTGAATAATTCATTTACTAAATAATTAGTTACTCATTTTAAAGCACGAATTAATGAACTACGTAAAAAAGTTCTTAATACGTTTATATTGTATTTGAATTCAGGATCATGTCCAACTAGTTCAAATGTTTTAAAGCATAGCTCCAAAACGGAAACTAAAGGGTTTGCTAGTCAATTGTTTTGTAGATTGTTCTGGAGTTAATCTGATCAGAATATTTCTGTTGAAAATTTAATGATGGACTTTTTTTTCGAATGTTTTTTAACATGATCATTACTTGAATTGTTAAATTTAACGTTATTTTTAGTTTTTCTTTTACAATAAAATATTTAAAAACCGAAGTCAAAACTTCATTCCTATTTATTATGAGCTGCTGAAATATGACCAGACCATCACAGAAACCTGTACCGAACGCAACTGATTATTTACAAGCGATTATTTACAATTTATATTGTACAAATGTTTCAAAAAAAAATCTAAAAATTTTAAAAAATTACGCATCTATCATTACTTTTGATGCCGAAGTTTAAGTGGACAATGTTCAAAAACTTAGACACAATTTGGAATATACAATATTTGTTTACATTATTTTCTGCCAATAACCTTGACAATTATTTATTATCCCTTATTTGTCATCAAAAATGTCATAAAACTTAAGTTCTATTTACTTTAAAATCCTATCACAAATAATTGGCTAAATAAAATGTATCATTTGTACATTTTTGTGAAAAGTAAAATTGTGTCTTACCTGGATTACATTTTATTTTTTTCAGTTTACCTTAAAAGCTTTAAAAATCTCAAACACCTGTTACACATTTTTCTCAACACTGTATAAAGATTAATAATTACATATTGTAGAACAGTTTGCCTTATATAAGAAATTTTGTATGTATACGCTTGTTTATGTCTGTCAGTCCGTCTGCTAGCTTCTGATGTGGGCCTGTGGTTGTAAAACATTTGCTTGTTACACAGAAAAAGGTTTAAAAGCCAAAAATCTTTAATTACTTGTTTAGGTCATTAGCAAAAACAAAATGTTTATATCTTTTTTGCCCAACTTTCGTCCTTTTAGATTTTGCAAAAAAAACCCAGCAGCTTTACAAGTAGCCAATGTAGCCCTTATAGACAGTAATTTTCAATAATATGTGATCTGTTGGATAAATCCAATTTATATTTTATTGGGTCATTTGACATGTGTACTTACTTTATACATCCCAGGTAATCTAACGTGAAGACAATTGTCACTTTAGTGTCTCTAAGTAATCAAGAATTCACTTTAAACTTTTACTTTGTACTGTACTTTAGAAAGTAGTAAACACATATGGACGATATAATTACTAAATTAATACCAATACATTCTTATGAATAAGATTTTTTTACGTTACAATTAGGGTTTGGGGTTTCCCGGATAATTTTATTTCCCGGGAACTTCTTTTCAACTAAAAAATAAATAAAAAAGAATATTATTTTACAAATTGTTTAATTTTATTAAAAGAAAATTAAAAACAATACATTACAATTCAATTCTACTAACATAAACCCAAAAAAAAAATGTTTAATAAAATATTCAGAGATCATTTGTTACTATAAAATTAAATATTAGCGATATTCATGTCCTGCTCTTGTCCTGGTAATAGAGCAAAAGAGCAATTAAGTATCACAAAATGTCATATAAATAATGTTATATGTTCGTCAAGAACTATTTTTTTAAAAAATTTAGTTTTCAAAATGCATTCAGTAAGTCATTTGACAATTTCTTAGTTTAGTGGCAATGTTTCCAGACACCGAGAAAACTCATTCGTATTAAACAGGTGGTGACTTTATCGTTAATAAAGCATTATAAAGACAATCTAAATTTTTTGCTACTTGCTTCAAATAAAGCTAATTCCAGCTTAAAACGACTTTCAGCATTTGATTTTAAATGTTTAGGATTTTCTTTTTCGATATTGATTGAATAATCTAATTCGTTTTTAATATTTTGCTCCATTTGTATTTCGGAAACATCATCATCATCATCGCTTCGAACTGATGAGGGAACATTGCGGTCAAATAGGCGTATGTATGAACATTGTATTTTTGTATTATAATTCAGCTTATTATGTATGTTGTGAAGTTATTAGGAAATTTACATAAGTCTGTTGTTATATTGTTTATTAACTTTACATTTTATAGCAAGAACAATTTTTTGAGAAATCGTAGAATTTTTAGATAACAGCTATTCATAAAGAGTGTTCGTCATAGCAAAATGTCGGCTTAATGCTTCTACTGTATCCTTAATGGGGTTTAAAACCTCCACTAATATTTGGAACAAACAATTCATCAAATATAGATGTTATATTTAAATGTATTAAAGTATTTTTAATTAATTTTAAATTTCCCGGGCGGGAATTCCCGGACCCGAAACCCTAGTTACAATGGTAATATATTGCACATTGTTTTCAACATTATTGAGCAGCATAATCATTTTAGAAGTGTCTCTGCTAGAACATGCTGGAAATCGTCAGAAGATGCCATTGGTGTATAAAAATAATGACAGCTGTATTGCTTAAGCTTAAAAATTCATTCGTATCCTATTTTCTAATATTTCATTTCAAATGGTTTCTATGGATTTCTAATTTACGTGTTCGTAATTTCTATGATATTGTTAACCCTTTTTATCTGGTGTCGAAACTGTTCAAAGACCTCTGCCCTAAAATGGGTTAAAATAAGATACTTTTTTAATTAGAAATCGTTAAACCAAAGTCAAAAAATACAGAACAAATTTGTTTCGAATACATATAAATGAGACTGTAAATATTTTAAATTAAATTCCAAAACTATTCCAAATGATTTTTACATGAAATTTTTTTGTGGTTTCTAATAACCGCCAAATAAAGACCACCCTAGCGTACATATTAAAGTAACTAGTTATGTAGCTAATCAAGTTACCAGTTAAGTAGCTAGTAAGGTAATTGACTCTATATAACCGATATATGAATCCCATGCGTTGACTAATTTAGACCAGCTATCAGACAGTATCTTTTTAATCTATGTGGGGTCATTTAACTTGAACCAAGATATGTTCATATTAATAATAGATAAAATCACTAGTTTGGGAGTAGTCATCCAAAACTGCCGGGAAGTGTTTGTGTAGGAGTAAGTAGTTGTGTTACTCACGTAGAAATTAGTGGTTGCTTAGAGGTTTCTCCTTTAGTGTAATAGGTATAGGTATATGCGTGTGTCTTGTCTTTAGAAGTTTTCTACAGTCTATTAAAATTTGCCTTGTTTTCTTCTCTCTGCGGGTTCATGGTGGCAGCATTACAACGCGGTACGTACGTTTATATCATAATGAATGTGGTTTTAATAGACTTGATGGAATTTTTGTTATTTTCTTTACTTTTTGTTTTGGTTTAAATTTGTTGCTTCTTCTTCAGTTTTTGTTTTTATAACCAACATCAAAAAAAGATGAAGGTATATTGATTTTCTCATTCCGTTGGTAACACAAAAACATTTTTTTTGAGGACCCATATATATTCTGGGTCCTCAAAAGATACTAAGCTAAGTCCGTCCTTCTGTATGTCTATTGTTTGGTATTGAAAATGAGCAATATCAATACCATACAAATTTCCCCTCGAAATTCTGTTTGAGCAGTTATAAATATATTGATTAGGTGGCAATTCTGATACAATTTTGCACAAATTAATTCTAAATATCTGAAGGTATGGCGAAAATGGGCAACATTTGAACATTCATAACTGACTTTTAATTATTAATATCGTGATAAAATTGAACATAGACAAGTTTTATATGAACCTAAATCTTTCTACCAATTTTTGTGAGGTTCAGTTTATAATAGACCCTAGCCCTCATATAACCCCTATATCATAAATATACATACATATTTTATTGTAACATATTAATGTTGGGTATACAATATTCGCCATAGCCGATTATAACACTCTTACTTGTTTTTATTAGCATTAATATAATATTGCGGTTAATTTTGATTTATGTACATTTTATGATAATGTACAATTCTGATGATTTTATTATTATATTTTTATGTGGCATTTAGTTATTTTTTTATGTTTTATTTTTCATAATTTTTCAAATGATATTTTTATTTTATGAGTTTGAGAATTTTTGAAATTTTCTTTGTACCTTAAGTTGTGCCAAGTTTGTTTAATTTTTTACGCTGATTTTAATGGTCATGCTTTTATAGGAGTGTTAGTAGGTGTGTTTTTGTTATAAAAATATGAAGCAGTTTAAATAAATTATTATTAATTTATATAATTTAATCATTTCAAATTTACATAATTTAGTAATAATGACAGATTTTAGCTTATGAAAAGAATGTAGGAAATTTTGTGGTGATATTTTATATATTTAGAATAAAAGGAAATAGGTTAACTTCAAATAAAAAACAAGTAAGAAAGCTATATTCGGCTGTGCCGAATCTTATATACCCTTCACCAAATTATACTTTAAAATAAAATTTTTAAAAAACGAAAAAATTTTGTAAACAAAATCTAATTTTTTTTTAAATTTTTATTTTTTATTTCAAAATTGTTTTTTTAATTTATTTTAAAAAGTTTTTTCCAAATTTTTTTTTTTAATTTATTGAAAAAAACAATTTTTGGTGAAAAAAAATGCGGGTAAAAAAATATTTTTCCCGATTTTGACCCCTTGTAGGTCCAACTTACTATAGCCTTATATACATCGTTTCAATGGACTTTGAAATATCTATCATTGGATATCCATATTGCCTATATTAATCAGAGATCGAAAACATCTCGTCCATATACCAAAAAATCCAAATTGTGATTTATATTTTTGTGATAAAAATAAATCACTGAAAATAACAGTTATAAAATGATTTTTATTTAAATGGTTTGGTATGACCTTTATTCGTTTTTGTTGTTTTTTAATGGTTTGGTGTGAGATAAACAATTCATTTCTTCTTGCTCTTAATAACTGTTACTTTCTCTTTTATTTACATACAATAACATATTATTAGTAATTTTTAACAAATTATAGAAATAATATGATAAGTATGAAGTAATGAAGTCTGATTAACAGAAATGAGAATTTTTTTCAATTGTTATTAATCTTTTGATAAATTTTATATATTTTTAAGCGTTGATTTCCATCAAATGCATTTTTGCGATTTATTTTCCATGTTCGAAAATAAAAGTCACAAGCTGACGAAAAAAATAATTTATAAATCCCTCATCCAGATTATTTGTGTTTTTTTCTTTTCTGTTTCTCTCAACCCCAAACCTAAAATGTTCTCGAATAAATCACTCTCTCAGTGATATATCACAAAAAATTATTTTTAAATGGCTGCGAATGAGAATTTACCATTGAAATGAAAGTGAACCCGTTATTTTCGGTCTGTGATATTCATGACTTATGCCCGTAACTTCAGCAAATAGATATCTACGGTATAATATACCCAGCTGATAAAGTTACCTTAAAGGCAACTTGACATTAATTTCAAATCAATATCTACGGATAAAAATTACCAAATGTTTTTACTCCATAATTATCTAAGCACCGACAGATATCTATTTGTTGAAATTACGGGCATTAATAATATATATAGGTCAAAAATCAAGGATGTTCTGGTTTTTTCCTTATATCTCAGCCATTTGTGGACCTATTTTGTCGATTTTGTCGAACCGAGCCGGAAGAATTCCCGATATACTGATGTATGAATCATGTATGTAAGTTATTTGGGTGCTACGGAAAGTTGATTTCAACATACAGACGGACAAACGGACATGGCTATATCGACTTCGCTATCTATAACGATCCAGAATATTTATACTTTGTGGGGTTGCAAATAAAAAATGTAGAAATTACAAATGGAATGACAAACTTATATATACCCTTTCCACTCATGGTGAAGGCTATAAAAAAGTTTTATTAGTAAATAACAAAAATTAAAAACTTTAAACAACATTACAATATCAAATAAGAGTGTCTTTCTATGTATATCTTTATTTTACTTACCACTCAATAAAATAAAACGATCTGAAACTAAATAATAGGTTAAATGTAATTGTTTTATAAATTCGTTAGTGAACTAATTCACCAACGAACTCAATTATAAAGTGAAATTTATTTAGAAACTTGCATTCGACACGCAATATATCGTTTTTGAAAAATTTAAATTGTTTAAACAAATCACACACGAAATCTTAACAATGACCTACAATGTCAAACCAATGTACAATAAATAAATAATACTTTTGTTTTTGAAAAGAACATTTAGTTTTTTTGTACAATAATTAATGAAATATTTAAAGTTTATGAATAAAATAATGAAAGTTCAATAATAAAATAATTTGGAATTAATTTTTTAACTGATTAAAGCATTTTAAATATTTAATTAAATGTGGAAAATTATTCATTATGATGGCCCTTATATTGGACATCTAATTACCAAATCCATAAAATGTTTGCGTTTAGAAGTTGCACATTTTAATTGAAGTTTCGAAATTTCTCCTGTAATGTGTGTAGTTATGCACTGAATATATTTTCGTTTTTTCGAGCTTGATTTTTCATATCCCAAATTTTAAATTTTCAAATTTTATTTAAACGATATTTCAAAAAATGTTTCTCGTTTTTAATAAATGCTAAATGAGGATTGAGTGGGCATTTTGAAATTGGTGAATTTCGAGGAAATTTAGTTTTTGGTCATAAATGTTTTAAAATTTTTCATTTAAAATTCATTTAGTGTCCCCAAAGAAAGAGTCTGATATTAAATATTATAAAATAGTCTACGAAATTTTTTTTAAATAAATAATTTTAAAAAATATATGACCAAAAAAAAAAAACTTCTCGTAAATCCGCCAATATCAACTTCTAACATTTTAATGTTTAACTCTCATTTAGTATTTCGTAGAATCAAAAACAATTTTTTTTAATTTCTTAAAATTTTGAGAATGTAACATTTGGGATTTAAGTTCATGCATAACTAATTGTATGTTATTTTTTTTTATTTTTTGCTATCAAGGATATATAATGAAATAAAAACGATTGAATATTTCATATTCAAAAATCAATGGATAAATTAAGTATTAAAAACTATTTTTAATTGGACCTTTTTCAACATTTATATTTTTTTTTTAATTTTTCTGAAAATATTGCTTAACTTTAAATAAAATGTGCAATCTCTAAACGTGGTCACCGAAAATCGAAAAACTTCCAATATAAGGGCCACTCTATTATACATAAATACAATAATTGTATTTTAGATTTTAATGAAACCCCACAGTATGTATACTTGATATTAAATTTTAAATAAATAAATATATTAAGTATACGCCTTATCCTTGCTACAAGTTAATACATTTTGCTCTCTTTGATTATATTTAGTTTTGCTTTCTAATATCAATATCTGGCATAATTTACAAAATAATACTAATAACAATAGCATGTTATTCTGTGACAATCTCTCCATGTAACTTTTCAATCATCTAAAAATACCTTCTCATACGATTTATTTGGCTTATTTATCGATTTATTTAGCAAGCAATTGCCAGTACCTTGTGCAATTTTTCACATTACAAACATTACAGAATTATTATGAAGATGATGACCCTGAAATGGAAAATATCCCGTAGAGTTTTTGTTCTCGGAACAATAAAGTGCTTGAGTATATGTGTGCATGCAATTAAATAGCAAATATCGGTAACATCATTATCATCATCATCATCATCCACTGGCAAATGATTACGAAAATATGGAGTAAAATTCATGGAAAAGCATTTAATTATTTGAAATACAATTCAATGAAATCTGTGTAAATGAATATTTAAAGCACAAAATATGTTCTCACTTTATAGGTCAGGGCACAAATACAATCATCAGATTGACATCTCATTAAACAATTTTTAGTGAATTCGGTTAGAATTCGTAACAACAGTCAGTTTCATATATGTCGGACAGAATTCTGTACGAGTTCTGATGACTAAAAAAAACTTCCCATATTGTTACAACATTTCTAATAGAAGTCTAAACAAACTTTAGCAAATTGTCCGAAAATGATGACCACTATTAAAGTTCTGGTTTATTTTTATACCCTAGAGTGGCAATGGTATATATAAGTTTGTCATTCCGTTTGTAATTTCTAAATTTTTTATTTGCGACCCTACAAAGTATACAATATATTCTGGATCGTTATAGATAGCGGAGTCGATATAGTCCCCAAATAACTTACATACATGATTCAATATATCGGGAATTCTGCCGGCTCGGTTGCTGTTATCGAAACAATCGGACCAAAAAAAAAATTTAATTTTGTTTACTTAGAAATATTTGAAATTTGTATTTTAAAATATAATTTGGTGAAGAGTAGAGTTTTATGGTTTTTGTTTCAAATTGTCAACCTCGGAACTAGTTTTAGACAAGCTTTACATTCCACTGAAAAGGTTTTGCATTCCACTGAAAAGGTTTTGGAAATATGTTATTTAAAAATGCTTTTTTAGCTTTTATTTGAAAACATTTGTAAAATATAAATATACCCAAAGTATTGGCCATTTTTAGCTATGACGTTTTTACCATCCTTTTGGAAACATATGAACTCCGATCCAAAAGAACTGCTCATCTTTTGAGGCCAAGAATAAATCAAGCCCATTTCGGATACTCTATTCCAAAGTGAAGCGTATCGCAAAGAGTGTGTTCTGAAGCGATCAAAACAAATAGTATTCGGACGGGCACGGCCTGGACTGTAAACAGGTACTGCAATATGTGGCAGAGCGTTGTCATGATGGAATATTACGCTTTCATTTCTTTCCGCATATTCAAATTCAAATGAATCAGTTGCATTCGCTATAGATTCCCTATGGTGGTCTGGCTAGATTTCAGCAGCTTATAATAGATAGGACCCTCTTGCTGCCGCCAAATACAGGAAATTACCTGGCTTTGGTGTCGGTTCGGCTGGTTGGTCGGGCTTTACATACGATCTCTTACGCTTAGGGTTACTGTAATGGATCTATTTTTCATCGAAACTAATGTTTCGGTGCAAAATGATTTTCTTTTATAGCGTTCAAGCATCATTTCGTGCATGCAAAATCATATTTCATGGTGTCTCAGTTACAACTCGTATGATACTAAATGTCCCATTTGGATGAATCCTCGTAAAATGCTTTGAAAATGCTGCTTCATTGGGAGCTACTTCCCAATGACTTTGCAAGCTCTTGTTGAGTTTAACCATAATCTTCATTGAGTAATGCCTGCAATTCTTGATCTTCAAACTTTTTTGGCAGGCCTGGGCGAACTTTGTCTTCCGTATCAAAATAGCCACTTCTGAACCTATTATCTATTGTAAATCCTGCATTTTTAAGTCATACATCCAATACAAATGGATACTTCTGAAATAAAATCGGAAATTTCTGAAATAGTATAAGAAATTTCTGAAATACAATTAGAAGATTTTGAAATACAATTGGAAATGGTTTAATTGCAATACTGTCATTAATAAATCCGAGGTGGTTCTTATAACACACCAAATTTTGGATTACAATATTTAGAACACATTTTGACTTGTTTTCAGAAGTCCAACTGGGAAAGTAAAATGAAACAAAAAATAAATTCACCTTTAAAGTACAGCCAGAGAATTTTAAAAGAAATATAGGTTTTTGCATGGTTGCTGATAAAATAAACAAATCAATATTACATTCTACGAAATTTTTAAAAAAATATAAAAAAAAATTTTGACTATTGTCTCAAGTGGCAGAGGAAAATTTAGTCAAATCATAGTTTAAGAGAATTCTAACATCAGATACATGGTCAAATAATGTTTACTGGGATTATACTTAACACAAAATTTCAATAATCTTTAAGGCAGATTATGAAAACTCATTAATTTATTCTAATACATTAAATTTCATTAATTTTTGAGTATTCTTTTAGGCACAATGTTTGAATTTTATGCAATTTTCAATATTTTCTGTTTTTAATTTTCCGTATTAATGTTTTCTTTTGTATTTATGTTTGTTTTTTTTTTTGCAGCATAATCACCAATTATTTCGTGGTCTCACTGGCAGTGGCGGATATGTTGGTGGCTTTGTGTGCCATGACCTTTAATGCTTCCGTTGAAATATCCGGTAAATGGATGTTTGGTTCAATAATGTGTGATATGTGGAATAGTTTTGATGTATATTTTTCAACAGCCAGTATTATGCATTTATGCTGTATCTCAGTGGATAGGTGAGTAAATTATTTGCATGAAAATACATCCACCCACATGTGTGTATGTAAATATAAAACCTACGTATTCAAATAGAAAACAAATGAACTATTAACCCTATAAAGGCTATGAAATAAGATAACCAAAACAAATTTTTCAAAAAAAAAATAAAAAAAACAATTTAAGTGGAAATTGTATTCCAGACGGAACATTTCGTAAAATATTTTGGAAATTTTTAAAAGTCCCCCAATTGACTTTTATCCACAACTCGTTTGAATTGTACCGAGATTTTGTCACATTTTTTAATTGCATTAGGTACTCAGTACTCAGTATTAACACATTGACTGCCACGTCGGACACATATGTGTCCGACACGACTTTTATTCTCTCTAGCCATATCAGACAATGTTGACTGGAAGTTTCTCATCAAAACTGTAATCTTCACATTCTTCATCACTTTCTGAACTTGTACTGAGTATTTTTTCTAACTCAGTATCCCATAAAAAATCCTTTTCGCCATTTCGTAAGACCATCTTATTTATAAAAAAAAAATCTGTTTCTAAGCAGTAAATATTTTCGAAAGATTACGCAAAGAAAATGCTGTGGCCCCCAGCATCTTATTTGCTGAAAGTGCCTTGGCAGTCAATGTGTTAAATACAAATGGTCCTGCAATATTGACACATGTCCAGAGCACGCAGAGTAAAATAAAAGTTGTTCATGTTTACCAAACCATTTCAAAATTTGTTCAAGTTTTTTTTAACAATGTAATTACGTATATGAATACGGTAATCATAACATGTCACCATTCGCATGATTTTACATTGTTGTTTGTGGCAACAATTTATGATACTTCACCATAATGTATTGTTCTTGGTTTATCATACTCAGAGAACAATATATTATGATTCATCATTAACATGATTGGCACAAACATATACATAATTACTACAACCATATATATGATTCCTACATTCCTACATATATATAATTACAGTGACCATAATATTGTTAAAAAAAACGTGTCAAAATGTTTAAATGGTTATGAAAAACATGTACAACTAGATTCTTTCCCTTTCTTGCCTTTTGAGGGTTAATTGTCAAAATATTCACAATTGCCAAAATGTATCTGGTTTCTATTTGTTTGGTTTTTCGTGTCATATTATTTACAGATATTATGCCATTGTCCAGCCATTGGATTATCCCTTAATTATGACACACAGGCGTGTATTTATTATGTTGATTATTGTTTGGTTGGCGCCAGCTCTTCTATCATTTTTACCCATATGTTCCGGTTGGTATACGACCGGCGATAATTGGAGTTACTTAAAATCAAATCCGCACGTAAGTTTTAGCAAATAAATTTGTATATTGTTTTGAGTTTTTTTGTTCGTTCTTATTTTTTTTTGTAATTAATTTGTAACAGAAATGAAAATTGTGTACAAGCCTATAATTACAGTAATTTTTATGGCATTCATGAATATAATTTATATATTGTACATACGAACATATATGTAAATAAGTATATACGATATTACATTTAAATAAATGAATATGTATTACAATTAAACATATATGTATATGTATATTAGGGTGGCCTCGTTTGTATGTAGGAAAAATAGGGGGTCAATGTTCCCAACTAAAATGAAACTTTCGTTTGTTTGAGGAGATAATTTTTTAATATGTTTGCTTTTAGTATAAAATATGAATGATCACATATTGTACCTATTTTCTATAAAATCACAGTTTACAAAGTTTTTAACCATTTAAGATATCTGAGATTTTTGCTATAAAATATGAGCGACCTTATTTATTCCTAAATCGCAGTATTTGCAAAGTTATTTACGATTCAAATTATTTGAGATTTTTATATTAAAAATCGCAGTATTTACAAAGTTATTAACTATTTAAGCTTTTTGAGTTTTAAGCTTATTTTAAGATATTTAAGTTTTATATACTAAACATTTTTGATATAAAATATGAGTGATCACAGATTAAGGTTATTTTCCCTAAAATTACAGTATTTACAAAGATATTAAAGATTTGAAATACTTTAGTTTTGTATAATAAAATTTGTCATTTAGAATGAATTAAACATCCATTTTAGTAAGGAAAATCCACAATTATTTTTTGTGGGGCCACCATAATACACATACATACTACAAAACTAATACCAACAGGACGTAAAGTACTTTTAATAGGATTGTAATTGATGTTCTAACATCATGATTTCTACACAATGAAAAACAATCTTAATTACGAGTACAAACATGGAGTAACTTTGAATTGTATTATAATTAACTCAAAGATACTTAAATTAAAGAAAATGTATTCTTGGTCAGAAATAGGAGTGAATACAGATTGAGGAAATTTTGTAGTTTAGCAAGTAATTGACGATTTAAGAATTTTTGTGTTTTTTATTTAAAAAGATATGCGCCCAATGCATTTTAACGTAAGTTATGTTATTGTTTCTATACACAGAAAAAAGTTTAAACATAACCCAGTAAGCACCAAAGCCCCAAAAATTCAAGCACTTGAACATTTTGTTGGAATTTGACTTGAATGCAAATGTAATTATTAGGGTATTCGAATTATTCGATTTTTCTCTTGTTCGAATAAAACGAATAATTCGAATAAGAGATATTAACTTGTTCGAATAATTCGATCACACGTATAAAATTAATCGAATTATTCGAATAATTTAAATTTTTTTAATAAAGTAAAGAATGAAGTTTTGATCTCGGTTTTTTAATATTTTATTGTTAAAGAAAAACAAAAAATAACGTAAAAGTTATCAATTCAAGTATTGATAATGATAAAAAACATTCTAAAACAGAGTCCATCATTAAATTTTCAACAGAAATATTCTGATCAGATTAACTACCGAACAATCTACAAAATAATTGACTAGCAAACCCTTTAGTTTCCGTTTTGGAGCTATGCTTTAAAAAATTTGACCTAATTGGACATGATCCTGAATTCAAATACAATATAAACGTATTAAGAACTTTTTTTTTGTCGTTCATTAATTCGGGTTTTAAATTGTGTAACTAATTCTTTAGTAAATTAATTATTCACTATTTCTAAATTATTAACAATTTGTATTATACCCTCAAGCTCTGTCAACGTTACCGAATCTTTGCTTAATAAAGTGGTCTTGGGGAATTACACAATAAAGGAAATCTGTCCAAAGTTTTAGTGAACATCACTAATTTGAAGTCAGAGAGTGTATGATTGACGCATTTATAAATACGCAAAAAGTTTATTACCATATTAGACAAAGCTGTTCAACGATGTTCAAAATTATGTGTAAGACGAACTCCATGTTTTTCTTGCAACAAAACGTTAGTTTGCAATATTTGTGTTTATCATTCGATTTATTAAATATTTTGCAACACTTACGTTCGCGGTTAATAACATCACTTATATACATATATTTTAAGATCATGGCTTTCATCTATTTCAATGAAATCATTATAAATGTCATCCTCAATATCACTTTCGACGACCGTTTCAAAATCACATTCAACTCCTCTTTAATCTAAGTTATAATTTTGATTATTAATTTCAATTCTTCTACTATTTCGCCAGCTAAATTACAAATATTTTATTTCGTACCTTTTATTTTCATTGGTTCAAGTAATAAGTTAACAATTTTGAAAGATTTGTTTTTAGAATTGTAACTTCTTGTAGTAATATATATGTATATATTTATAGAAGGAGCTATCGGAACACTCATCTACAGTGATCGAAAGTCCCTTTGTCTTTAGTTAGTTGTCGAATTTCAGAAACAATAAAATTTTTGTGAGTCATTATTACTTATTTAAATTTAAAATTATGAAAAATTTTAAGCAATTTAATAAATTTAAATATATATGAACATTTATTCGTTTTATTCGATTATTCTAAATAAAATTGTTCGAATTATTCGTTATTCGAAAATGGTCATTTTTAAATTGTTCGAATAATTATTCGTAAGAAGTTATTCGATTAATCGAACGATCATTAGACGAATGAATACCCTAGTAATTATACTTTAGACATGAAAAATAATTGAAAATTTATTTATTTTTCAAACAAAAAACATATGGTTTGAATTTATGTTTCCTTTTTACTGGAGAATGCTATTGAAATAAAGTGTAATACAACTGTAATTCAATTGCTTGACTATAATTCAAGGCTTGAATTACACTTGCTTTCAACTTGAATTCCAGTAAAAATGCTTATTGGGAAATATTATTATTTGATTTCATTGATTTCAACTAATAACATTTTTCATATTTTAAGTTTTCAAATAAAATCTAGAAGGCTTGAGAAATATTATTTCAATTTCATTTACATATGTATGTACATTAGGCAAGATAGGATTTAATTTTAGACCTATGGTTTCTTGAGGAAACTTTCTTAGAATTTTCCGCAGATTGCGTTTTTGCTATACGATTTTTTACTTTTTTATCGTCCATACAATTCGACACGACCTAATGTTCATACATATATTTTTATGTTGCTCAAAAATGTTTGAAATTTTTTTTCTCTACAAAATGAGAAAATATGCGCGAAATTGATTCAATTTTGTTAAGAGGATGAAATGCTTCAATTATTACACAGTGTGTAATTTTTTGTATCATGGAAATATACCCATATACGGACACCACTACGTAATAAAAGACCAAAAAAAGACTCATGTCTCCCAGTTTTGCCCAAAGTCGTGCATTTTTTTATGGCTCCCAAAGATTTGGGGCCTCGGTGTAGTTTTGGCAAAAAAGTGATTATTTTCTCAGGCTCATATCTTGCAAACAGTTCGCTGTTTTTATTTACACTCTGAGGCAGAGTTGTAGCCCTTGTCATAAACAACAAAAATTGTAAACATCTTCAAGATCAAAATCGCAAAAAACTTAAAAAAAATTCGAAATAAATTTGTTAAAGCTGCTTAAAAGTGTGCTTTAATTTATAATAATTAATAGTTTATGGCCCAAAATACTTAATTCATTTAGTTTTTTCTTACTGACTTATTTTGACCTACCTAAACGGTGTTAAGAATCATTCCTATGACGTTCATATGTTCTAGAAAGTTGTTTATTGCGATCTTGTAGTCAATTGTTTCCTTGAATTTTGAACGGTAAAAAAATCGAATTTTTTAAAATATTTTGAGATTCTTTTTTATTTTATATGTTTACAATTTTCTTTATGACAAGGGCTATTACATTGCCTCAGAGAGTAAATCAAAATTCCGAACTGTTTGCAAGATATGAGCCTGAGAAAATGATCCCTTTTTGCAAAAATGACACAGAGCCTCAAATCTTTGGGGGCCCATACAAAAATGTGTTATTGTTCTAAATTGAGAAATATTTTTCATTCGATTAAATATATTTTTTCCGCCTTTGCCGTTTAAATGCATTTTAACAAAATTATTGATCATTTTATATTTTTTTTAAATTTCATACTAAAAATGTATTGGTTAGAAATTTGAGTGATCACAGAAAGAGGTTCTTTTGTCGAATAAACGGGTTTTAACAAACTTATTAACGATTTTAAGTTTTTTGGAGTTATGCATTTTAAATATCGATTTTTGGTCACAATTGAGATACCTCTGGCATTTGAAATCTTGTTAATAAATTTATTGACGGTTTTAAATTGTTTATGTTTTTTTTATACAGAAACCGAAACCAAAATTTCTGTTAAGTCAGTATGTGTTTGAATTCAAAATTTACATTTGATTTGTTATTAACATTTTGCATGAAAAAATATATGAAAAAACGTAAAAATTGTTCAAAGGGGTCAAGGTGTGTGAAACTTCTGAAGACTAAATAAAATCTTTTTATATAAGTATTCGATATTGTTGAAAACCTTAGTAAAATTAAATAATTTTATAAAATTTTGGGACGTCATTTACCTTAAAATCTAAAAAAATTATAATATGGTGATTTTTCACGAATAAAAATATAAAATTTGAATCAATGGCATAATAATTTTTGACATTTTTTATTTTCAAATACATAAATTCCTAAATCGGGGGAAATGTGGTCCAAAAACTGACTACTGATTATACTTTATTTTACACAATAATGTTCAATAAAAAAGTGAGAATAAATGACAGATAAGTTATTAAAAAACACAAAATAAATTTATTGACTTTTTCATACTTAAAATTTTTTTTTCAGAAATATGAGTTAGACTCTTAAAGATGTTTAAACAAAAATCGATTTTTGGACAGGAATATGAATGTTTAGGAACTTTTAGCCAATTAAATGCGTTTTAATAAAGTTTTTATGTAAATTCTAAAATAAATACTAAAAATGTATTTTTGGCCAGACTGAATTACTTTCCTAGTTTTTCCTATTGTATACTCCTTAATAAGTTTAAAAACCTATAGGTTATTTTTACATACATCTTCATAATGTACATGAACGAGCATGTAAAATTCCACTTGCACTCGTTTCCCTCCTCAATTGTTTGGTCGGTTGGGCTAATACTTATTGCCATACAACGAAAATCTTGTCGTCGTTGATATTAACGACAACTGTCTTAAAAGGAAATTCTAATTTAGTTGGATTTTTTATTTATAATTCAGTTTGTTTCCCATTCCGTTCACAATATCTACATATAAGTATACATACATACTCTCCCTTAAGCAAAAAACAACCTGCCTCAACTTAAGACTTCTTAGTTTGTTTCTCATACAGTCCTAGTATTTGTATTGTGTTGTACCGTCTCGAATGTTGAATAGCTGGTATTTTTTCTTCATCATCGCCGTCGTCTTCTGCAGTGTTTATGCTTCAAGTTAATATTTTATATTTTTTTTTGTACTCAGATCTTTGTGTCTGTTCATGAGTGAGTAGAATGTAGAACTATTAAACTACCTTGACATATTTGTTGTTATTAAATTGTGCCACATCGGGGAAAGTCTACGAGTTTTAAATTATTTCTTAATGAAGATTGAAATAACACAAACATGTGTGTAAAAAGACTTTATTCGACTGTGTCAATTTCTTGCCTATTAGATATGGGAATTTCATGTACTATTGTATTTTTTTCATTACAGTAATATATATGACAGTGATAAGTTTGAAATACTAAATGTCAGGGTATATTTTTGGAATACAGATGTCAGAGATAAAATAAAATTTGAATTTTAAATAATTATAAATATTAAAACCTTTAAATAAAAATATAGTTTTTGTTTAATTTCTTTTACATAAGATGGAAACTATTCTTCTTTAAATTTTCGAAATTTCCAGGAACATACTTTTTGGATTTGGTAGATTTTTATTAATTTTTTTTCATTTAAGTTACAATAATTTCTGGGAATCCTTAAGTTTGTTGTTCCCTGGGTAACACTTCACCTTAGATCCCACAAACTACACACTTATAATATTTTTTTTTTTCATAACATTACAGTTAGATATGTCCGTATGTTTGTGTAAAACACGCTCACGTCTAAAATACCATAGCAAAATTAATAAGATTCATGGTGAATGTTTGACTCTGACTTAGGCAGCTTGGTATTAAAAATCAGCTCAATTGGTTGTGTATTAAGAAAGTTATGAACCAAAATATTTCACAACCTAGAAAAAAGATCATTCTATGAAATTTAATAAAAATTGATACTTTTCCTTAGATTTTAATGTGTATATAATTTTAATGGGTTGTATTTTGATTGTTGTTGTATTTTTTACACTAAGTGTGTTTGAATGACGTTCCATGTTGAGGCGAGTATAGTAATTCTAATTGTACACAGAGTTGAATATCATTCTTATTTGTTTAGCTACTGCTTTATTGTCCAACTTTAATCTTCCACAGTTTTCATTATTAAAGAATCTGCCGGAATATAATTCAAATCATCAAGTAACACTTGTTTAAAAGTATTAGACATTTGAGACTAAAAACATAAAAATTATATTAAAAATTTATTTTGTTAATTTTATATGATAAAATCATTGTGATAAATTTCGTACAACCAAAAACTCTTAGAAAACTCAAGATACATGTTTCAATACTCCCACTTTTTATTTGTACATATTCCTGTATGTGAAACTAAAATTCTATTCCATTTTTAATATAAAACTGTCTACAAACTTTGAAGGTCATCGACACACTTTTAATACAAGTCAATACAAAAATACATACAAAAGCCAACAAAACATAATAGAACACTTCCCTTATCACTGTTCTGTTCTTCTAATAAGATCCCCCAATGGGGTACATTTATTCAAATGTATTTAATATATACTCATTAGGGTTTGCCGATTTGTAAGGACAAAAATTTCTTAATATTTTGCCATCGATTCGAAAGCTTTTGGCATGAGGAAAAAAAAGTTCCACTATGACATATCAAAAACTCATTTCCGAGGCGACCAAAATTATTTTTTTTTTACTTTTTCTCAATTTTTATTATTAAGGTTTTTTTGTAGGTAATAAAAAAAATCGGCTGATTTAAAGGTTTTTTTAATATTACCTTTCCAAGGTTTTCAACCGATGGCGATAGCATTTTTTCCAAAAAAAATTCTAAAATATCTCTATCGGTTACAGAGTTTTCACCGAAGAAAAACGATCCTGAGCCACTGTGCGACGAGGTTTCTTGTAGTGCGACGAATATGTTCTATATATGAAATTTTTTTGAAATCGGAACACAGAAGAAGGAATACGATCGTTTTAAAAATTGGACAGACCCAAGGTATCCTATTTTGGGGACCCCTTGGTGCATGGACTTCGCATGTCAATTTTCATTCAAATCGGATTAAGGGGGTAGAAGTTACAGATTTATTTCCCTCTTTTTATACCCTTCACCTTCGTGAGAAGGGTATATATAAGTTTGTCAATCCGTTTATAATTTCTACATTTTTCATTTCCGACCCTATAAAGTATATATATTCTGGATCCTTATAGATAGCGGAGTCGATTAAGCCATGTCCGTCTGTCTGTTGAAATCAATTTTCTGAAGACCCCTGATATCTTCGGGATCCAAATCTTCATTAATTCTGTTAGACATGCTTTCGAGAAGTTTGCTATTTAAAATCAGCAAAATCGGTCCACAAATGGCTGAGATATGAGATAAAAACCAGGACAACCTCGATTTTTTACCTATATCTGGATTACTAAGTCATTAATATAGACTATATGGATATCTAATTATAGATATTTCAAAGACCTTTGCAACGACATATATAAGACCATATATACCAAAAAAACAAAAAAAAAATTTTAAAATTTAAAAAAAAATTTAAATTTAAAAACAAAAATTTTAAAATTTAAAAAAAACAATTCGAAATTTTTTTTTTTTCAAAACTGAAAAAAAAATTTTGTTCACTTAAAAATATTTCAATTTTTTATTTTGTAGTATAATTTGGTGAAGGGTAAATAAGATTCGGCTCTCTTACTTGTTTTATATCACTGTGTATCGTTTTTAGCGTACAAGTTCACCTTGAAAAGGTAATATTCAAGAAAAATTAAATCAGCCGATTTTTTTATTACCTACTAAAAAAAACCTTAAAAATAAAAGTTGAGAAAAAGTCAATGAATTGAAATTTGGACGCCACCCTACACCACCATAGTGGGGAGGGTATTGTACGTTTGTGCAGATGTTTGTAACGCCTAAAAATATTAGTCTAACACAAACCTTAAAGTATACCGATCGACTTAGAATCACTTTCTGAGTCGATTAAGCGATGTCCGTCCGTCCGTCTGGTCGGCTGGCTGGCTGTCCATGTAAACCTTGTGCGCAGAGTACAGGTCGCAATTTTGAAGATATTTCGATCAAATTTGGTACATATTATTTTTTCGGCTCAAGGACCAAGCCTATTGAAACTGGCTGAAATCGGTCCTTTATTTCACCTAGCCCCCATACAAATGTCCTCCCGAAATTGGACTTTATCGGTCATAAATGTTTAATTATACCCTGCACCACCATAGTGGGGAGGGTATTATGCGTTTGTGCAGATGTTTGTAACGCCCAAAAATATTAGTCTAACACCCACCTTAAAATATACCGATCGACTTAGAATCACTTTCTGAGTCGATTAAGCGATGTCCGTCCGTCCGTCCGTCTGGTCGACTGGCTGGCTGGCTGGCTGTCAATGTAAACCTTGTACGCAGAGTACAGGTCGTAATTTTGAAGATATTTCGATCAAATTTGGTACATATTATTTTTTCGGCTCAAGGACCAAGCCTATTGAAACTGGCTGAAATCGGTCCACTATTTCACCTATTTCACGGTCCCATACAAATGTCCTCCCGAAATTGGACTTTATCGGTCATAAATGTTTAATTTATAAATGTATCTCCACAAATTGCACTCCAAATAAGTTTTATATATACAAAATTCATGTCACCAAATTTTGTTACGATCGGTCCATAATTAGTCATAGCTCCCATATAGACCCGCTTCCGAAAATCACTTTAACGTGCATAAATCGCTTAAAAATGTTGGTAAACACACAAAATTCAACATAGTTAACTTTAATATAGACATAAATCACACGACCTAATTTCATGGTGATCGGTCCATAATTGGTCATAGCCCCCATATAACCCCACTTCCGAAAATCACTAAAAAATATAAATTATTGAAATTTTAAAAGAAAAATAGTTTAGCTCTTTTACTTAGTGTAGGGTATTATATTGTCGGGCTTGACCGACCATACTTTCTTACTTGTTTATATATGTATCTCCACAAATTCCGCTCCAAATAAGTTTTATATACACAAAATTCATGTCACCAAATTTTGTTACGATCGGTCCATAATTAGTCATAGCTCCCATATAGACCCGCTTCCGAAAATCACTTTAACGTGCATAAATCTCTTAAAAATTCCGGTATATACACCAAATTCAACATAAATAACTTTCATATAGACATAAATAACACGATCTAATTTCATGGTGATCGGTCCATAATTGGTCATAGCCCCCATATAACCCCACTTCCGAAAATCACTCAAAAATATAAATTATTGAAATTTTAAAAGAAAATTTTTTTTGCTCTTTTACTTATTGTAGGGTATTATATGGATCGATGGCACAATATAGACAAATTTATGTCCTTACAAATCGTCCCACCCTAGTATACATACATGTGTATATGTATGTATGTGTGTAAATTACGCCTGCAGGCAAACATCACATTTTTCCAACCAATTCATTTCCACGGTTTTCCATCTTTTACTCTATGAGTATCTAATGCATTTGTTTATATATGTATGTATGTATCTACATTAAGTTAAAGGTAAAAATGCCTCAAGATGAGTTGGATGAAATGAGTCTATACACCATTTACTTTGTTGCTGTAGTTATTGTTTTTGTTTTGTATATGGAAATTGATTTATCTGAGATGAAATGCGTTTAGTACTTGAACATTAAATTTAATATTGAGCTCGTATGTGTTGAGTGCTTTATTAAAATAGTAGTAGTATTGGTTATAGTGTGTCCTTATCTGTGTTTTTCCATTATCATATTTAGATTTTATTATTTGCTGTTACTTACTTTTCGTTTAAAACAAAAATCTTAAAGCAGGAGTTAAGTGAGTCTTAAAAGTATGTAAAAATTGAGTAATTCAATAGGATGTGTTAAAAGAAATCTCATAATAATGGGGATAAAAAAATAAAAGTTGTTAATGTTTTTAACACAAGTGAAAGTCTTGCTTATTTCATAGTTAAATTTATGAAAAGATTGGTCCAACATTATCAATGAACCGACGAAATAACCTCTTTCAGCTTCTACTAATTTTCCCCATGAGAATTTTATCCAAGGGAACAAATCAGTATTCACATGTTGACACCACGTAGCTGATAATTTGTATCCAAATGAGATAACAAACAATTCCTTTGTCAAAATGATGTTAGCTGACATTACTATTTCGTTATCAAAAAAAATCTCAGTTGCCAGATATCAATTTTAATAAAATATGAAAGTTCTTTGAAATCTCTATTAAACGGCATAAAGAAAATTTCCGAACCATAAAATAATTCAGTTGGATTTTTTACAATTCCTATAAAATTGAGTTTTCAACATAATACCTCTTTTGTTAACACCCACTTTTATATCAATCTATACGTGTTGGGACTTTCTTAGATTCACTCTTTTTCAATTCTATTATTTTGCTGTTTGCTCGACAGAAACAAAAGACATTAAGTAAATGTTAATGCAAAAACATAATTACTTTATGGTTTTCAGAACACAAGCAACATTTTTACAACTTAGTATACGATAACTTAATAAATATCAAGACAAAAGTAATAAAAACTGTGGCCAAATGTTAAGAAAAAGAAAAAAGTTGATAACATAATCAAAAGTAATTTGTAAATTCTTTATACAGAAAGTAATATCAAATAAATTATTAAATTGTGGTTAAATATAACTTATGCCAATATATCATTTAAAACAAGTAAGAAAGTATAGTCGGTCACGTCCGACCCTATGATACCCTACACCAATCTAATTATAGACCAATCACCAACAAATTAGGTGGCATGACTTCTGTATATATGAAACCTATTTGTGTTGAAATTTATTTCAATGCCAACATTTTTAAGAAATCTATACCCATTAAAATGATTTTCGGAAGTGGGCATTATATGGGAGCTACGAGCGTTATAAAATTTAGTGACATGACTTTTGTATAGATATAAATTATTTCTATGGAATTTAATTGGAATACTAACATTTTTAAGAAATTTGTGCTACACAGAGAAAACAGATTCATGATAGCAGCCGAATTTGTTTGCAACAATTTCGGTTGCTATGGCTAATTTTGGACCGATCATCACAAAATTTGGTGAGGCAAGTTCGACTTGTATACAACTTAGTTTTGCTGAATTTGCTTTGGATATCTATATAACTAAGATATTTATGAGAGCTTAACTATTTTCAGATAGGGCAATCGTATGGGGGCTAAGAGAAATAATAGACCGATTCTAACCAAATTCAATAGGTTTCGTCCTTGGGGCAATGGAAGAACTTGTACCAAATTTTGTCGAATTATCTAAATATAAGCTAAATCGTCTCAGAAAGTAATCCTGAGCAGATTGGTATACTTTAAGGTGGGTATTGGGACTGTATTTCTGCACGTTACAAACATCAGCACCAACCCAATATACCCTCCCCACTACGGTGGTGTAGGGTATAACAAAAGTTATATTTTAAAATAAATTCGACTTTAACAAAAATTAACTTTAAAATTTCTTTCATAGTTAGGGTGAAATTTAATCCTATAATAAACTACATATGTATTTTCAAGTGCATATTTTTAATTTTTAAGTGCATATTTTGGTTGCCTAATAATGACATATAATTTTTTGGCTAGAAATTGTGAATTTATGAAAATCGTTGAAAATAACTGTTTTAAATCCTCTAAATTAAAAATAATATTTAATTATGAATTTTATAATTACATTTATATTAAACACTAGCTAAACCCGCCTCTATCGTAGTGAAATCAAAAAATGTGAAAGGATTTTATTAAAAATTAAATAAATTTAAGTTTGAAGACTTTCACAATTATAGTACTCCTGATATTCGAAAATAAATATTTACTTTGTATGGGTTGTGCCACGCCCATTTTCAGCAAAGCAGCGCACAATGTTACTGAAGTAAATCCCGAAAAGTTTTGCGGCTTTTACAATTATAGTTCATCAGATTTTCCATAATAACTATTTACTTTGTATGGGAGGTGCAACGCCCCACAGTGGATTATATAAGGTGAATGCATCTCATAATTGATTTTTGCAAATTATTGAAATTAACCATAAAACAAGTTCTACCGTAAAGCTAAGATGTCAAGCAATAATTATTTAAAGAAATTATAGTTATTATGTCAACAGGAGTATTCGAAAATGGCAACAGAACACATTACTTTCGACTTTAAAAATTTGGGGTGTTAAAATTATACCATATTCAAGGGTGTATTTTTAATATTTATAATTATTTTTTTTAGGATTGTTATACCTTGTTGTCCAGATTCCAGATTCTTTGTAATGAGTTTTGTATATATTTTTAGCAGATTTGAAATTTACGCAACTTTGTCTAGGATTTTAACTATTGTCGCCATTTGCTACAGATCTAGTTTTAACAGGGAATGAAAGTTTAACTTATTTTCAAAAAGATATATCAAAATTAGCTGCCTTTTGGTGCCTATAAACAAATTGCATGCCAATGTTGAGCAACTCAGAAATTTAAAAAGAAAAAAATTATCAACTTTTTTTGATTTCATAGCTTATTTTGCTATTAAACCTTATACAAATTTATAACTGTATATAAAGTAAATTTAGTTCTTAACAAAATACTGTTTTAATTTTTTTAACCGGATGAAAATTGTGAAAGTTATTAAGAATAAATTTTTTTTTTACAATTTTTAATTTACAAGGTAATTTTTTTCGAACTTTTTTCGAAAAAGTTTAATAACTTTTGCAAATATAAAACGATTTTAACAAGAAATATCTCATTTTTGTCTACATAAAATTGTCTTGAAAATACGGTGCGAAAAAAATAGGATTTCATATAAAAAAATTAAAATAACTATTGTTGAATTAGAAAAATTATGAAAAAAATAAAAAAAATGCGAAACTCTTTATAATAACTTACATAATTTCATAAAATATGCAGTCATTTATGAGAGATTAATTCGATATCTTTCATAATTGTTTAAAATTTTGAAATCGGTCTAAAAATATGTGAGTTAGAGGTACTGTAGTACTATTACTTTTATACAAAATCTCAAAAAAAAATCAAAAATCTATTTTTAACCGTTCGTAACTTTTTTTAATAATTCTATTTTTATGACTAAAAATACATATTAAAGCTTAAAGTCCCACCTATTCAACAAAAAACAAGTAAGAAGGTATGGTCGGTCAAGACCGACCATATAATACCCTACACTAAGTAAAAGAGCAAAAAAAAATTTTCTTTTAAAATTTCAATAATTTATATTATTGAGTGATTTTCGGAAGTGGGGTTATATGGGGGCTATGACCAATTATGGACCGATCGTAACAAAATTTGGCGACATGAATTTTGTATATATAAAACTTATTTGGAGCGGAATTTGTGGAGATAAATATATAAATTAAACATTTATGACCGATAAAGTCCAATTTCGGGAGGACATTTGAATGGGGGCTAGGTGAAATAATGGACCGATTTCAGCCAGTTTCAACAGGATTGGTCCTTAAGCCGAAAAAATAATCATACCAAATAAAAATACCAAATTTGATCGAAATATCTTCAAAATTGCGACCTGTACTCTGCGCACAAGGTTTACATGGACAGCCAGCCAGCCGACCAGACGGACGGACATCGTTTAATCGACTCAGAAAGTGATTCTAAGTCGATCGGTATACTTTAAGGTGGGTGTTAGACTAATATTTTTGGGCGTTACAAACATCTGAACAAACGCATAATACCCTCCCCACTATGGTGGTGTAGGATATAAAAATCTTCATCCATTCAAAAGTTACAGATTTTTTTATCCGAAAATGACCAAAATTTTCCACTGTGGGCTCCCTTGAAATTTCAAAATAAAAAATTGTTTCTTCCAGATATATGGGAACATACAGTAAAAATTTCAAGAGGATCGGTTCAGAGGTTTAGGCTCCTATAAGTCACAGACAAACAAACATATAAATAAACAGACACATTACATGTGCTGATAATAATAATGTGCTAATATTAGTACTTTAAATTGAATTTTTCTCAAAAAAATATTTACTTACTTTTAACATAAATATTCATATACTTGTGTGTAAACAGACTCTTATAAAACATGTCTATAGATGTGAATTAGGATGCTACTTAGAAATAAATGAATTTTGAAGTAAACTCTCCTAAAAAGTTTGTACTAGGACGATTTACTGTTTAACGGAATAAACGGAGAACTGAAAGTAGTTTATAATCTAAAATTGTTTGCAACTTATTCGTATCGGAAATCAAAGTATATGGTATTATAAAAAAATGGGGTATAAATTATATAGAATGACATCAATTGATTTGTTTATTAAGCTTGTGTGACTTCTATTATGATTTTCATTCTAAATGGAAATTGGAGGATTTATACGACTTAAATTTATTTTTTCCCCCATGCTTGTATGGATCACCCTAATCTACATACGTATCATTTGATGTAATGTCACTCACATGTACTCTTGCATTCATACATATGTATAAATTTAATTACCTTTCAGACAAAGCGACAACATTAGTTTGATTTAATTAACTTAATTAATATTCAAACATTCTTATGTTCCAAACTCATGACCTAGATTTTGTGTATTTATGGCATAAACATGTAAGGAATGTTGTTCATTAACATAATCAGTATTTAATTTATGTGTTAAAAACAGAAGTGAAATTTCGTATAAACGAAACATATTTTTTTTCGCAAATAAATCTTAATGTTAATTTTCAATTACGGGTTTATTTTTAAGGTTGTTTGTGGCATAACACATAGCAGGAAAAGGATCAGGAGGAGGAGTAATATGTATTTAAAGATTTATTACATGAAAGTGGGTGTTTTATGTGAATGAATACTTACTTAAGAGATAAATATTTGAATTTTATTTAAAATTAAGTGTAAACCATAAATTATGGAAGGTACTGCTTATTTTACACAACACTTCCCAAAGATATTTATTAAAATATTTATGAAAAACTGCTTATTTTCATTTCTAAACACTCTCACAATGAAAATAACAGAATTAAAAATTAATAAACTCCTTCATATTATACATTATATTGAGCTCTTAAAACTTTTTTAATTATTTTGAAGAAAAATCTATTTTAATCCAACTCATTGGCATTTATTTAATTGAATTTTTATGTCAATTATCAAAGTGCTTTCATAAAGAACTGATTGCCATCCATAAAAATCCCATAGAATTCTTGGCTTGACAAAGACAAAAAATTAAATCAATTGTCTTTCTTAATGGTTGACCAGTTCATTAAAATACAAATAATTTGTAAAAATTTATTCTAATTCTTAGGATTCTATACCTTCAGCTAAAATTGTTTCAAAAGTATTTTTCTGTCCCCTTTTGGCTGAAGTCTAAACTTTAAGTATTTACATCCACTATCTAGTGTTAAATTAATAGAAATAAACTTCAAAATAACGTATAAAACTTTATTTATTAGTAGAATAAAATAAAGTAAATTACAGGTAAAAGCGTATAAAGTTTTATGCGAGTATAATATCTACATTAAAATAAATATTTTGTGCTAAATAAATATATACGTATGAAAATATATATTTAGTTACATTTGTATGTAAAATATGGTATCCACATTTATGTGAAATGCTATAAGGATAAATATACATCTATGTATCCTTGAATTATAAATAATAATAAATAATTGATGCTTATACTTGACACTCTTATATTCTGTTATCCTTGTATATACCGTTGAGTATTTATGTACGGATAAGTATTTATAAACAATCACAAATAAACACTCAAACATACAAACATATATGCGTGTATTTATTTATATACACTAGGAGAGCCTTCAAAAAATTAGTGGTTACCAACTTCCCAACATTTGGCTGTTTTTCGGTAGATACGGTTTTTTTTTCAAATTGTTTGCATTTTGCTAGGAAACATTTGTACAATATAAATTTATTCAATGTGTTGCCCATTGTTATCTATGACCTTTCCCATCTTTCTGGCAACATATGGATTCCGAGCCAATAGGACTCCTCATCTCTTGAAGCCAAGAACGAATCAAGCTAATATCGGATACTCTGTTCCAAAGTGAAGCGTATTCCAGAGAGAGCGTTCTGCATCGATCGAAACATATAGTAATCGGATGGACCACGGTCTGGACTATAAAGTGGGTGAGGCAAAATTCCCAACCACTTCATTATGTTTTTCTGTTTTAGAGAACATTTTGGTATAAAAACCATGTCATATTTTTCGAATACGCCCTTTCTTCATTGATAATCTGTAAGCCAAAAATGGCCAAATTGATTACAAAATGATGGCACTTATATTTAACATTATTATTTATATTGTTACGTTTTAACCTTTTCAAAACGTTAGTTTATTTTCTTTAAATAAACCGGATACTTTTGTTTGCAAATAAAAGCCGTTTAGTAGTTTAAAAATTGTAACAACTCTTTACTTATTTAAAATGTAAAACAACAGAATTAAATAGTCGCTTAGTGTTTTTTATACACGTTTATAAATTCGCAGAAATACAGACACACTTTATAATGTACAAGAATTCACTGGAAAATACAGAACACTTTAAGGCATTCAATTGATTTTTATTCGAATGAATGAATTCGAATCTGAGAAACTGAACTCACGACTGCAACCTATGTCACTATTTATAACACTGCCATCTGCACTCTAGATTGTTCTTTAACTGTCAAAGCTCGTATATTCGAAGCCTAGAGCTTTCGAATACACACGCCATCTCTGGAGAACTTTCTACAATGTTCTTTAACTGTCAAAACTCGAATATTCGCATTCGAATATACGAGTAGCAGCAAACATTCAGCGTTGCCATACTTACGATCAATGATTAACTCAAAGCTTGTATTTAATGTTAATACTGCCCACAGATACAGTTACAGTTTGAGAGGCACTGTTTTGAAATAACATTATGCAACTTTAAATCAGCCGTTAAATCGTTATATTTGAATTCAAGTACAATTTCATAACAATATTAATTTATAATTAAATAATTTGTATATTATATGTTTTTAACTTAAATCTAAATAAAAATATCATGGACGTGAATAGTTTTCTTTAAAAAAATATCTTAAAAATCAAAGAAATTAAAAATAATATCATATTACCACCTTCGCCAAAAACATTCAAAATATTAAAGATTTGACTTAATCTGGCTTTTATATTCGGAAACAGAGTGACCACTTCTTTCACTGTATGGTAAAAGAGAATTCCAGATACCAAAAACTCTTACTACAAACGAGAAAAAACGAGGACAAATTAAAATATGTGATCTGGAATATAGAATAACGTCATTAATTTTACCTTCAATGAATCAATAATCATGTAATTGAGGAGATGTTATCATGAATGATTGAATATTCACAAAGGGAGTTTTTCTTTCATCTCATGATACTTTTTGATAACATTTTTGTGCATTAACATATCGAAATGTAATTTTTATGTCGGTACAACTTTTGACACCAAATGTCAATGTGGAAACAAATATAAGATTTAGGAAAAGCAATTCCACCAATTCCCAAAAACCAAAGAAATAATCCCAATTTGCGTGTTTATTGGACTAAAAGTCCACATTTGTATTTGGTCTAAATTTAAAATTCCGATCAGAAAAAAAAAATAAATTCGGCTCTGGTACAATTTTCCATTGGTACATTTAGAGATTATCAATTCACATCTCTGATGCATGTTTACTTTGTACGTGTCAGTCTCTGACCAGTATTAAATATTTAATTTTGCATTCTATGTTGTTATGTAGAAATACCAGTATGTACCCAGTAGTTCTAGCTAAGTGTCCCGAACTAGTTACTAAAGAACTTTAAAGTCACTACACCCTAGATTACTTAGAGACACTATAGTGACGACTGACTTCACGCTAGCATACCTGGAATGTATAATGTAACCAATTGTGTACAAACGTGACAAATGACCCTAAAATATGTTTATAAATTGGATTCTGCGTTAGACAATAGACTGAATTTGTTTGTAGTCATTGCAGAACTGCTGGGTAACTTCCAAACATGAGTTTGTGAGCTTGAGGTTCATGTGTATAAACATGGCAACAATAACAAATTATATATTTAAGTATTAAATTAAATTGTTAAATGATTAACCAATTTAAAGAAGGAGCATGTGTTTAATTGAATTAAATACATAAATATTTTGTTATGAATTATAAATGAATTTTAAAATGAAATTTCATTACATAAAATGTGTTACTGGAATAGTCAAAGACTGTTGCGAGTATTTAAATACAAATATTTATTATATTATTGCTGATTGATTGATGAATGTTTAATCAATGGGTATGTGCTCGTACATAAATTTATAAATTATGATATAAATGGCATTATGTTTGATGTACTTTTATTATGAAATGTTTTAATGTCCGGCCAATGACTGTCATCTGTGAAAAAATTAATAATAGGAATGAAAATTTCACCCAGAAGGTTAGTCAGAAATATGTGTAATTGAATAGTGTATTATCTAGGAGAACGTAGCTTTGAACATAGCTTCTAACTAATATCGATCACGTTTAATGCAATCTTTGCCTATATCTGCACCTGAAAAAACTCAACTAACAATCTATCGGAGCACTTTTCATGTTTTAAATTCAAATCTAGCTGGACACAATTATTCAGTGGTGGTTTTATGGTGGTTTTATATAGATTTAGGGGTCTCTGAAACCAAACGCTTGATTCGAACATCTAGCAACGACCCTCTCTATTTTCGGCTAACAGCTATAGAGTAGATTTGATTTCCTGTGACATTATCGGGGGAGATCCAAGTCACCTTGTGCACCTTTTTGTGAGGAAATAAAGTTCCACCAATGACCAAGTTGATATTCATGCATGTTTCCAGGAAGAGCTCGTCATTTTCGGTCATTCTACCGGTTTATACATGCATTAACCATAGTTAAGATGCCGTAGAAATCCTCTTTCACCGACGGTTCTGCAATATCGGCTTGGGTTCGAAAACGGTTTCCATTCGATGATAGCATATTTTGCTTCTCTTGATAAGAGAATCCCGAATCAACTTATATTTGGTTGATCTGATAGTCTGCCGGAGTATATGAGAGTTAGGCCATGTGATATAACGAACTACCCTGATTAGCCCATTAAGATTAGTTTATATTTTTTAAATTCTGTATATAATTTAGCATGACATTACTTTAGTTTGGGTTAGCACGTACTTTGAGTGTACATTTTACATGTGTTTTGTTTTTGTTAAACCTTTTGTTACAATAACAAAACACATGTAAAATTTACACTCAAAGTACACGCTTGTACGCACATACAATTTTCTGAAAATAAGCGAATTCACTTAATTGTAAATAAATACGAAAATAATCCATAGATTTTTATGATCGATATCTCTTTTTGTTCCAATTACATGTGGCTTTGCGACAAAACAATAATTCCATACAATTTCTGCCGTTTTAATTTTCATGATTTTTTTGAAACAAAAAAATTTTATATTTTCACATAAAAAATATATTTTTTGCTTAAATTTGTTATTATAACTCCTTAAATTTGTTATTATATAAGCCGATTAAAACGCAATATACAGGCAAATCCCGGTATAACGAATCTCACTTTAACGAAAATCCGATTTAACGCACGGTCAAATTAGTTACATTGACTACCTTATATAACGAACGTTTCAAAAATTGTATGCTCGATATAACGAATGATGAGAAAAAACAAACAAAATCAAACAAACGACCACATTTTTAAAATTGACAACCTTATATAGCGAATATTTCGAAAATTGTACGCTCAATATAACGAACAGAAAGTATAAATAACAAAAGTAGTAAAGAATGTGAAAATAAGAAAATAAGTCGTTACATTACCGTTTTCAATGGTTACTCTCTTTATTAATAGGTGCTGACATTTTTTCTATAGTTGTTTTAATTGCTTGTTTTCACAATATCGAATGAAAGATTTCGTTCGCATTCTAAGCGAAAGAAAACTGATTCACATAAACATGTAGTTAGGGAATCCAAAATCAGCTTTCTTTCGCTTAGAATGGGAACGAAATCTTTCATTCGATATTGTGAAACAGGCTATAATTCACGTGAATTAAGTATGGGAAACCGTAGAAGAATTTCATTGAAAGAAAAACTAAAAATTTGGATGAATGAATGAAATATGGAATAACAAAATTATCAACATTTATTTTGAAGAAAATAAAAACAAACATTTTATCGTGACTAAGTGTTTCCTGTAAATTATGTTTACATAAATTAAGTGGAATCTTCAAAATCTGTTATTTTAAATGTTTGTCCCTGAGTTTAATTTTCTGCAGGTTGAATCATTTTCAGAATCGAAATCCCTTACAATGAAGGCTTTATTAATCATGGATAATGCAACAAGCCATCCTCCAGAAGAAAAATTAGTAAAAACTACTAAAAATATACACACAGAAAACAAATTGGTCGGAATTCGGTATTTATTATAAACATTTAATAACGTAAACTGAAAAATTATTGTAATTATTAAAAAAGTATACATTTTACAGTTTTTCTATGTTTAGAATTGAAAAATCATAATCATAATTGAATTGAGGTTCTAGCAACTGTAAAATAAGAATATTTAACCGGTTTGTGTCTTTACTAAGCTTTACTCGATAGATTCGGAAATGACAATCGAATTAAATCAACAATATTAATGATTGTGATCGAAAAATTCGATTAAGACGTAAGAAAACCAAATTCGGTGTTGACAACCGATACAAAATAAAAAATGGTAAATAGTTTTGACATTTGTTCAAAATAAATATTAAACTAAATTCTAAAATACAATATTATTTGTTTAAAAGAAAACAAAAACCAGAAAAGTCGATTTAAATAATTAATATTAGCGGGTTAATACAAGGGAAAGTAAGTTTCATAATTATTTTAACTGATATCCGGATACAAAATAAGTATGTGAATGAATACTACATACATACATATTTTGTAGAAGAATCTTTCTTATGATTTCATTAAAGACATATTGATATTGTTTTAGGTATAAAGGAATCAAAGATGAAAGGTAATTCCCCAAAAATGCATACAATCATGATAACGAAGAATAATTCAAACCCTAATCATCCGGATATTATTTAAAACCAATCCTTATCATGCATAAGAAATTCAGTTTTCAGTCGTGGTTGCACAACATTATTTGTCTTGGTCTATCGTTCAATTCATCTTTTATGTATGGACACCTGGAACGTGCTGTCATGTTATAGTGTACCAATATGTATTAAATTATATTTTGTGTTTCTTTATATTTTAAATAAATTTAAATAAACGGAATGAAATGGAATGGAATGTTTGAAAATTTATTGATTATAGCTACTAATATTTTCAGTCCTTTTCACCGAATTGTGTTTGAATACAGTTACGTGTACTATATAATTCAGTTATTTCAATCGAATTAAGAGATAGTAATTGCAACCGACAAAATTCGATTGGCGACAAATTCAGTTGCCACAACGAATCTGTTTTCTCTGTGTACCAATTTGGACGATATTCATGCCTCCTAATGTCACACCGCTCATCCAACCTAGGGATCAAAACGACATACGTTTAGTTAAATTCCAATATAGAAAAAGTTGTCGAAAATTAATAAAAAAAAACATCTCGATATAACGAATTTTTCAATTTAACGAATGGGCCTGACAACATATCGTTCGTTATACCGGGATTTGCCTGTATATGTGATAATTTGTACATAGCACGGGGAAAATGTTTTCAAAATTCAAACAATCGAAAGAAGAACATTAACTACTCAATTTTATGTATAACAAATAAAAAAGTTAAATTTTGTGAAAATGAGCGAATTCACTTAATCGTGAATAAATTCCAAAAGAATCAATCGATTTCTATGATCGATACCTTATTTTGTTGCTATTATATGTGGGTTTGCTATAAAGTAATAAACCTGAACAATTTCTGATGTTTTAAATTTTCATGATTTTTTTAAAACACAAACTTACAATAATATATTTTTTGCTTCAATTTGTTAATATAACACTGAAACTACTAAGCCGATTAAAATGCAATATATAAACGGATTAAAGGTTATGTAAATCTAAACTTTTCTTAGTTTATTTTAATAATATTGGGCTAACCCTTTTGGAGATATCGTAAATTATGTGGAGAAATTGAAATTTAAATAGAATAATGATTTGCTCATACACTGGGTATAGGGTGTTATATTATATATTTATAGAATATCGGTAACGGTATTTTAGCGGTTACGGTAATTGTAGTTATTATATAAAGTTATTAATTCATAAATACTTTTAATGTTACATTCAATTGGTTTCTAATTGTCAGAAGTTTTAACCAAAGAATTATTGCCACTCCAATTAAAGTAACAACATCTCCACCTTCAAATTTTAATCATCGCCATGGTTTAAATTCTGTTTATTTTTAGCAAATCATTGTAAACACATTTTGCTTAATGTATTTAACACTAACAAATTAATTAATTGTTAACTTAAATGAATTAATTGGTTTTCAAAATAAAATTAACAGATTTTTTCTTTACGTGAAGTTTGTTCTCTTACTCTTACATGTAATTAAATCATCATTAGTTAAAGACTAGAACAGAAAGGAACATTTAAATTTTCATTACGCATGATGAACATTTAATTGCTAATTTAGAGTAAGAAAAATAATACTCATACGCCAGGTGTTGAGTAGAAAGAAAAGGGAAACGGATACGTAATGTTGAAATCAAAACGAAATTAAAAGGCAGCCAACAAAACAATGCGAAAGCATTTTACATTTACAAACGACAATGAAAACGTCAACACCAATTACAACGCAACTCACAGTACAGAGAAAATCAAATCAACCCATTTCATTTCTGTTGAAATCGTAAATTTTTGCTTTCCTTTCAAACAAAACTAAAAAAAAAAGATTTTGCCAATCATTTATCTTACTTTCATTTCCAGATCTGTGAATTTAAAGTCAATAAAGCATATGCCATTGTCAGTTCGTCTGTAAGTTTCTGGATACCTGGTATTGTCATGCTTTCAATGTACTATCGCATTTATCAAGAGGCCGACAGACAGGAACGTCTTGTTTACCGGTAAGTTTATTTTTTATTTTTACTTTTTTTTTTAATCCCTAACACAGATAAAAAAGACTTAAAAACAACAAAGTCATACAAACTCAGCACTTTCTAACTTTTATACATTTATACATGTACCTACCAACAACATCTAAACTAATGTTGGTAGTTAATTTAAAATAAGAATCTGTAAAATAAAAAAATAAAAAATAAACTGTCCACTTTCCTTCTGAGCTAATAAATTTTCACACTTTTTCATCGTCCATGTGTAACATTCATTCCATTCGTGCAAACAAAACAAAAAAGGTCGAAAGTCGCTGCTTTATTACTGGAGAAACATCTGCAGATAAGTCAAATACCTAAACCTCGTCCCAGCATACAGGTGGAGCAGTCAACCATAACGACGATGCGACGGGAACGCAAAGCAGCACGCACTCTGGGCATTATAATGAGTGCCTTTTTGCTATGCTGGCTGCCCTTCTTCCTCTGGTATGTGTGTCACTGTGTTAAATGAATCATTCTTGTATTATTCCATTCCACAACCCCTCCCCGTATTATTACAGTAAACACTTTTTATTTTTCTTCGTTTCCTTTTTGAGTTCTTTTTCTGGACTCTTTTTCTGTTCAAAGTTAAAGGCTTAGTTTAATAACATCCTTTTGCCTTTTTGGTTAATAACTTATTTATTGTAAAATCAAAATGCTTTAAATTTATGTTTAATGTATAGCTGATTTTGTTCAAAATAAAACAGATTTTTAGAATATGTCTTCAAAGATAGTTCATTAAAAAAAAATTAAAATAAATTGCATCTTGAAAAATATAATTTTTTGATTTGAAGATCCCAATTCCATATAAAAAACCTAACTCTCATATACTCCGGCAGACTATCAGATCAACCAAATATAAGTTGAGTCGGGATTCTCTTATCAAGAGAAGCAAAAGATGCTATCATCGAATGGAAACCGTTGTCGAACCCAAGCCGATATTGCAGAACCGTCAAATTCAAATCTAGATTAACAAAACTATTTTGTGGTTTTTTATATGGAATTGGGATCTTCAAATCAAAAACTTATATTTTTCAAGATGCAATTGGGTCTACATTTAAAAACAGCTTCAGAAGAAAATATTGTTATCTACCGATAAATTTAATTAAGTAGAAAATTTGTCCTAAATCTGCTACAAAGTCTTTTCCGTTAAAATGAGAAATAAAATAAAAGGATGGACGAGGTGGGCTGATACATTCTTGTATTATCCCAGCAGTTAAGCAAGTAGTCAATGTATCCCTTATTGACAGTAACTGTTACTAATGTCTGACCACTTAACGAACGACAATTTATATATTTTTATTCGCAGATTGAAGTCAATTGGTTATTTTATACAACCCATGTAATCTAGCGTGATGACAATTGTCACTTAAGTGCAGTGTTGCCAATTCAAAAGGGCTAGAAAGTGGCTAAAAAAGGGCTAACATTTTTAATTAAAAAAATACATGCATTTGACACAAAAAACAACTTAGAATGTTACATTTGGCTATGCCGAATAGACAAACACAAATGTATGAATATAATACACGTTCAAGTGCAAGAAAATAATAATATTGTATGTATGTTGATCCTTAACTTTAACGTATTATGGGGCCACTCGTATATCATATGCCGATGTTTTTAAAGCCTCATATTTATCACATGGCCTGCAAAATGCTCCTAGGCAAATTTTTTATATGAAAGACAAATTATGTATAAAGTAATCCTTTGTCATAACTTCGATGGAAAATATTTTGATAAGTGAATATATGCATATTTGCCTCTCATGCAGAAAAAAAATATTCTAAAAATTATACACGTCGCCGGACAGAATTGATTTTCATTGGCAAAAACATAAATTTTGCCATTAGTTAGTAAACATATCAAAACTAAGGTAGCCAAAATATGTAAACATAAATATTTAATTTAAATTTGGAAAAAAGTTAATTTTCTATATTTGATCAGATAAAAATGATCATAGCTAAATTATTATCGATAATGAACTGAATTTTTCTTTCTAAATTGGTTGGATTGTAGTCTTTGAAACATGTGTTATAAAATATTTGTTAAAGTACTATATTTACGTCAATACATCGCCCAGATAAAGTTAAAAGAATTCTCTTTAACACTATATATGATTTTATAAACGCCCGGACCCGTGCGTAAAACATTAACAATTTTTATTCAAATAACGTCCATTTTCTCTATATTAGTTATGGCATTTTTTGAATGCATGGAAGGTCCAACAATTTGTATGTGCTTAAATTGTTTACTGGTTCAACATTTTTAGTTGATTTTTGTCATAATATCTCTACCAATTTTTTTGAACTGATTTTACTAATTTTCAACAGCAAAAATTTCAGATCATTAGAGTAAATATATAAGTTTTGATTTAGTCATAAAAATGGCTAAATGAAAATAAAAAAGGCTAAAAAAAGGCTAAATTAATTTTTTGTGGCTAAACAAGATTGAAAAGGACTAAATTTAGCCCAAAAAAAGCTAAATGGGTCAAAGTTTTAATTTTTTGATCGAAGGTAGCATTATACTACATATATATTGAAAAAAATGTTGTAAGTTAATATCTGAGAGAATTCTTATTGTCAGAGTTATATTGTGGAATTTTATGGGGATAATTTTTGTGGAAGATCTCCCCTCTTTAGGGGTCAATTTGACCCCTTTTTTGAGAAAATCGAATCTCGGGTCTCACACTTTTTTTAAATATCTCCAAAAGTATGATCCAAATAAGCTGAAATTTAAAATGTAAATAATCCATAAGGAGATCTACAAAATATATGTAAATATATGTAAGTTATATCTTTTAGTTCAAGATATATTATATTTCTGCTCGATATTTTTTGGTCTTTTAGATATGTCGGGCCTACGAAGATTCGAAAATTTTATTTTTAAATATTATCTTTCGAAAACAATAAAAATTACATGATAACAGTTATCCCATAAAAAGTTACACGCATCCAAAGTTGGAACATGAAAAAATTGTCATTTTTTTAGGTTTTTTTTCTTAAAAAAGTAACTATATTTTTTCTTTTGTAGAAAAAAAATTTCTTCGGGACTATATAAAATTTGTATATGACCCGAAAAGAGAACTCAATGCTAAAGCGTGTAAAGTAAAACTTTGCTCACTTTAGTGGACCTAGTGGCCTCCAGACTTATCCACCCTTTTACAATTAAAAAAAAAATTTGTTGGTTTCATTAAAAAATTATAAAAAGTCCGATCCTCAAAAAAGCATCATGCTTATATAGCCCTATATATTACTTAAATACGTGCAAAGTTATTTTGCTATAAAATCAGTTTTTGGAATACATTTTCACCGTTTTAGGAATTTTGGTATTTTGAAATAAAAAGTGTCAAAAATTGTATCGCCATTGATTTAAGAACATTTGGATCTACACTATTTCCAATTTTTGATGTATTATCTTTAACCGTTGAAATTTTAAATTAATTCAAACTTTATATTTTTGTTCATGAAAAATCCCTATATTATAATTTTTTAGTTTCTAAGGTAAATGACGTCCGAAAAATTCATAAAATTATTTCACTTCACCAAACTATTAAGCTTCAAGTCCTAAGGTTTTCAACAATACCAACCACTTATACAAAAAGCTTATATTTATTCACAAGGAGCTCCACAAACATTGCTCCCTTTTGAAAAATTTTAAAAATTTTGTATACGTTCCATGCAAAATGTGTTTTTGAAAAAACGTAAAAAATATGGCCATTTTTTCATGTTCCAACTTTGGATGCGTGTATCTTTTTATAGGGATGAGATAGTGTAATTGACCTAGAATCATGAAACGGAGTGAGTTTAAATACATGGGGCAACGTTTCTGAAAACTTTTCTTTATTTTAATGCCTGCGAATATAAATGATCTCATATTATGGTTCTTTTTCCATTTGGACCACTATTTACTGACTTACAGTCATGTTTTTGTTTTAGTACATTTTCATATAAAACATGGATTTTTGGTTGAAAATATAAGTGATCACAGATGATCGTACTTTTTCCATTTCAGTTCATTTTTATTTTACTATGATTGAGGTGCTTCGCCCCTTGTTCGCTAGTTTAGAATAAAAGAGACATACATAAATGTATTTTTCTTCTATTTATTTATGTATATTAATTTGAAAGAAAAATAATGAAAAATGTTTGCGTTAGTTTTAAATAAATTAAAAGTTTTAAATTTGATCATAATCAATAGTAGTTGAACTAACCAGCTCTAATTTAAAGTTTATGATTTCTAAAGCATTTTCTATACAAATGCTTGACCTTTTATTGGAGCTTTTACTGTATTAAGTCATGCAAATATTAATTTATTTTTATGTTTACTACCTTTTTTTATTATTACACATTTCCACCAGTTTATTCATATACATTTTAATGATAATAATTTCACGATTTCTGGGTTTTTTATCTTATTCTCTCTCTCTCTCTTCCTTTTTCACATGTCTTCTTCTTTTATTTTCTATAAACGTTTCCATTTGTTAACTGTTGTTGTTGGCAAACAAACAAACAAACAAAATGTCTGCATTACTTACGCTGTTTCCGCTGTGTGCGTTCACTTACTCACGTACGTGTGTGTGTGTGTTTATTTTCATTTCCGTTTCCAGGTATATAACATCGTCGTTGTGCGACAGCTGTACAACACCTCGCATCGTAGTGGGCATATTATTTTGGATTGGTTATTTTAATTCAGCCTTGAATCCCATCATTTATGCGTATTTCAATAGAGACTTTCGAGCCGCATTTAAAAAGACTTTAAAGGTGAGTTCAACAAATAATGCTTATTATGTCATTTCGTTGATGTTCTTTAAATATTTTTCGTTAATGCTTTTTTCATTGAAAATAAATTGTATATTAAAAAGTTTACATCTTCTACTATGTATTTCTTCTTCTTCTTCACATATTTTCATTTTATTTTCTTTTTGGGTTGTTATTTTATTGAGTTTAATGTTGCCACGGAAGTCAGCAGTGACAAATTTCATGTACAATATGAATACTTATAACAAAAACAAATATTAATGAAATTCTTTTATCGTTGAATGGCTTCTTACTTTTATTTACCATTTTTTTGCTGTTCGTCAATATGAATTAAAGCCGAAGTTACTTAAGAACTTCATAAAAAATATTAAAGAAAATTGCAAGAAAAATACAACATGCCCATTAATGGAGAGTATATTAAAAAATATTTCATTTTTTTAAATATAAAATTCTTTAAATGTTTGAAAGAAATTTAAAGTTAATAATCTCAACTTAAAATTAATAGGCCTTTTAATAATACATACTTAATATTTAGAAGAAATATAACGTATTTCAATAGCATTAGTATTAGGATGGCGCATAATTTAAGTATTTCATTTGCCCATAGATGATTAAATAAAAATGCAATTATAACCTGATGCCTAAATAAATCATAAAATTTTAAATTTAAAATGAATGAGGATTAAAACGTAAATTTTGACAATTTGTATATATTATGGCTTAGCCTGTGTACCAATTTGACATTGGCGGATTACGAGAAAATTTAGTTTTTGGATGTCCATATAAATGTTGGCCCAAGGAAGAATCATATTGAAACTGGTTGAATTACACTGTGCCCCCATAAAAATGTTCTCCCGAATTAGAACCATAAAAATTTCTCAAAAATGTTGTGCGGATCGATCCATTTTCGAATCCCATTTCCAAAAATCGTTTTAAAGACCATAAATGTCTTTAAAATGTCGATATCCACAAAAAAAACCAACACAAATAAGTTGTATATAGATATAAATCACCGACCTAATTTCGTAGCAAACGGTCCATCATAATTGGTCATAGCTCCACTTCCGAAAATCACTTTAAATTCAACACAAATAAGTTCCATATAGAAAGACATCACGCTTTTAAATTTCATGAAAATCGGTCCATGATTAGTCATAGCTCCCATATTAGGTCCACTCCCAAAAATCACCCACGAAGAACATATTATTGAAATTTGAAACGAAAAGAACATGTACTCAGTGTAGGGTATTAGATGGTCGGGCTTGACCGTCTTTAATTTCTTAATTGTTTTAACATTGGTTTAATATGGGTTTAAGATATCTAAGTTATTTTTCATAGAGTACAACAATTTATTTATTGGACATCTTTGATCTCAGATATAGAAATTTTAAATTACAAAATCACAAATAAGCTACCCAAGGGAACAGTCTAAAATTAAATATTAGAAAATAGGCAAATATTTTATCAAAAACAAAATTTCCAGAAAATTCTCCAATTTGAATTTTTAATCCTCATTTAAACATTTAATAGAATCGAACAAATTTTATCTAATTTTTGGAAAATTCTTTAACAATTTTATGTCTTAAAAATGCGGGATTTTTTCATATTTTTTGTATTTACTTTGAAACATTTGTACAATATAAATTTATTCAAAGTATTTGCCATTGTTAGCAATGACCCTTTTCCATATTTCTGGCAACATATGGATTTCGAAGCAAAAGAACTGATCATCTTTTGAGGTCAAGAACGAATCAAACCAATATCGGATACTCTGCTCCAAAGTGAAGTGTATCTCAAAGAGAGCTTTCTGCATCGATCGTAACAAATAATATTCGGACAGAACTTACCAACCACTTCATTCTAATTAGCTCTTAACAGGTATTGCAACATGTGGCCATATATTCTGGGCGTTCTTCGCCTAATTCTTGCATCAAATGATCAGTGTTCCCACCAAATACAGAGAATTACATTTGCGCCGTGAATATTTGGCTTTTTTGACGATTCGGCTGATTGATACGATCTCTTACACTTCGGGTTATCGTAATGTAAACATTAGGTGCAGAAATGAGTTTATTTAAAAACGTTCAAACAGCATTTGGGCACTGCTACACGTTCAATATATATTGTGATATTTGGATCGCGATCCATTGTACTGGATCACGCAAAATTAGGTTATTCTGAGATTTGGATCGAGATCCATTAATACTTCATGCTACACGTTCAATAAATATCGCGATACTGGATCGCGGTCAATATATATTGAACATGTAGCAGTGGCCTTTCGGACATTCAAAATCGTCTTTAAAGGTTTCTCGGCTGCAATTCGTATGGTACCAAATTTCCTTGCCGTTGGATAAAGTTATTAAAAACAAAAACCGAATTCAGAAGATACGCCATCTGTTGTAAATATTTTTAAATCATTTACCAATAATTTTTTAAATTTTTTTAAAATTTTTTTAAAATTTTGGGATTTGGAACATGATTTGGGATACGTACACCACTACGTGATAAAAGACCATAAAAAATATTGTTTCCTTGAATTTTGAACGGTTTGCTACCTATGGACCTGAACAGGGGAAAAATGTAAAAAATCGATTTTTTAAAGTTTTTTGCGATTTTGATCTTGAAGATGAAGTTTTTTTGATTTTATACAACTTTGCCTCAGAGAGTAAATCAAAATTCCGAACTGTTTGCAAAATATGAGTCTGAGAAAATGATCACTTTTTTGCAAAAAATTACACCGAGGCTCCAAATCTTTGGTGTCCCATGACTTTGGGAAAAACTGGGAGACACAGGTCTTTTCTTTTTAAGTCTTTTATTACGTACTGGTGTCCGTATATGGTTATATTTCCATGACATAAAAAATTACACACAGTAATAATGGGTTACCAATGTCAGAATATTTTTATATATTTTTATTGCAACATCTATGTGTAAATAAAAACTATTTTTAAAAGGTTATTCGGGAATGCAAAATTTGTGTTTTAGTTAAATTGTTTTATGCTAAATTCCCAATTTTTAGTTTGATAAATTCACTGAAATTTATTGTTGGGGGATAAGCTAGTTCCTATGCGCATTTCACTTGTTGCTTAGGCTAGATCATCAGGAAACCTTCTCCCAAAAGGCTTTAGAAAAACTAAAGATATTATACAAATAAAACTATAGAGTGTTTGAGAATTACAGACACTCAAGTTTTATTTGTAAAAATATCAAAGCTTAAACAAAACATCAACAATAAATCGTGATTTTATTTTTAGATGTTTTTTTCAAGATTTAAATTTATTAAATTTTTTGGAAAATGTTGAGCCAAAAATCGTAATTTCAAATAAAATAAGCAACCTCTTAGAGTTATTAGATTTTTCTGAAATTTTCAGCATTAGGAAATCACTTTTACACCGTGTTAGCTCATCTGAAATCCAAAAAGTGCATAATAAGTACCACCCCATTTATTACTATTAAAAAATATTTTAGTTTTTTAAATATAAAATTCTTTAAATGTTTATACAATATTTAATGTAATCTCAATTTAAAATTGTAAGCCTTTAATAATACATACTATTTTTCACAAGAAAAATAAGTTTTATCTGTCCTTTTTAAATTAGCTTAAAATCAATACATTTTTAAATCTGTAATAAATTTCGATGCGGCAACATTAAACTCATTTAAATATTTAACCAACAAAAAAATCATTTATTTACAAAACTTTTCTAAATCTTAACTAAAAATCTATTTAAAATTCATAAAAAGAACAAATCTTAAACATAAATTCACTATTTCCTGATTGACTGAATAAAACAACGTTTTTTTCCAAATCTTTTCATCATTTTCATTTTATGTAGATGGCGTTTTCATATCTGATACGGTGTCTAACACCAACCACTTGTTAAAACATGAAAATAGTCTTTCAAACTAAAAAAAAACGAATCTTAACAAAAAAAAACAATACAATTTATAGAAAATTCTAAAAATATCTAAATGAAAGCAATACTTACTATTGGTATGCAAATTGAAATTTTGTTGTCTTGAAAATGAATGTTGAAATAGACAAAATGTTATGTGTTTCTTAGTTTGTTTGTGTTAAACACGAAAATACTACACTAAACCAATCCATCCACTTCCACACACCCACCTCCACTTTCAAATCCAACCATCCATCCATCCATAAAACCATTAAATGTATTCAAATTCTCACTCTTATATACAGACAAACATACAGATACAGCCTGTAAAACTTTAACATTTTTAACAAATAAAACATCCAAAAATTCCAAATACATTTTGTAAATATACAGTAGTAGTGTATAGTAGATAGTAGTGTTCAGTAGAATATTTATTTTTTTTTTTGAAAATGTAAAATAAAATATACATATATATTTAGTTTATGTTAAAAAGTCATTTATTCTTTCATTTTCATGAACATGATAAACACCTTTACAGTTTTAGTTGTTTATATTAATCAAAATACACACTATTTATCAAAAAAGATAAACAATGTCAGTAGTGTTGGCAGTAGTATCCGTAAATATTGTACATAGTATTGGTAGTAACTAGTGCAGTGTGTAAATGTTTTCAGTTTTTTTGTTTATAAAAAATATATTGTACAAACAAAAATAAAAGTAGAAAAGAAAATTTATTATGTATTTTAAAAATGATTTCATTACAAAAATCACATCAATTTAAACACATAAAAACACTTTGGTAAAACTTCACTGCATAATAAAATAAAATCAACGAAAAACGTAAATCGATTGCACAGTGGTACACTGGTACATACATATACTCGTATATGTAGGTATAATATACCTATATACTTAAGACAAATATAACATGAAATCTAGTATTTATAATAACAGCACAAAAATGGAAATTAACCCTTAATGGCACTTGGGATTAAAACGACACTCAACTTTTAAAATCACCAAAAAAATACAGTATATGTGAATGGTGCTAATTTTAATGTTTTTTATAATTAAATAAACTAAATCATTGAAGTTATTTTTTAAATTTAATAAATCAAAAGTACACTAAAGGGTTAAAATCAATTTTATTCTTCAAAAATCTTCAATAAAATATTGGTAACGTTATTAAGGCAAATATCAGCTATAGCTAAACACAATATTTTGCCATTTAAAAAATGCGTGGTCAAAATTGATCAAAATTGTGACAATTTTTATACCCTACACCACCATAGTGGGGAGGGTATAATGCGTTTGTGCAGATGTTTGTAACGCCCAAAAATGTTAGTCTATCGACCGATCGACTTAGAATCACTTTCTGAGTCAATTAAGCGATGTCCGTCCGTCTGGTCGGCTGGCTGGCTGTCCATGTAAACCTTGTGCCCAGAGTACAGGTCGCAATTTTGAAGATATTTCGATCAAATTTGGTACATATTATTTTTTCGGCTCAAGAACCAAGCCTATTGAAACTGTCTGAAATCGGGCCACTATTTCACCTAGCCCCCATACAAATGTCCTCCCGAAATTGGACTTTATCGGTCATAAATGTTTAATTTATATAGGTATCTCCACAAATTCCGCTCCAAATAAGTTTTATATACACAAAATTCATGTCACCAAATTTTGTTACGATCGGTCCATAATTAGTCATAGCTCCGCTTCCGAAAATCACTTTAACGTGCATAAATCGCTTAAAAATGTTGGTAAACACACAAAATTCAACATAGTTAACTTTAATATAGACATAAATCACACGACCTAATTTCATGGTGATAGGTCCATAATTGGTCATAGCCCCCATATAAGGCCCACTTCCGAAAATCACTCAAAAATATAAATTATTGAAATTTTAAAAGAAACATTTTTTTCTCTCTTTTACTTAGTGTAGGGTATTATATGGTCGGGCTTGACCGACCATACTTTCTTACTTGTTTAAAATGTGTTAACTTAATACTTTCTAATACACCCCAGCAAAAACTTTACTTACCTAGTAAGCCAGCAAGTATAATTGGAGCAAAGCGATAACTACTTATTATTTGACTGAAACACTACTTACCGTTGTTCGAGATTTTTAAAAAATTCAGGGGTCAAGCTTACAAATGTACTTACAATCAGTTGAGAAATAAGTAGTAAATTCACAACAAGAATATGTAGCTAAAAAAAACACACAAAAAATATTGCCTTGTGTGGGAATCGAACAGTCACATTATTTGCTTGTGTTTGATAGTCAAGCTGCTAACTCACTGCTCCATGTACGAGTTATTTTATTGGAAGTTAACAATAGTTTTAACATCAACATATAAATGAATATGATATGAACAAAAAAATTGATGGCTTTGACAGGTGGCGAACCACTAACCTCCCGTTTTCCAGTCAAACACACTAGATAGCTGTGCTAAATGCAAAAGTTCATTACCAGCCTGTATAAAAATAAGTACTTATTTTAGTAAATAAAATAATGTGCTGGGTAACCACCACTCCTTACAAAAGAATGCATGAAATAACTAGTTGTCATTACAAAAATTCACAAAATTTTTGCTGGGACACTATAATATTCTTAAGTTTTCTTCCTTTAAAAATCAAATTTTGATCAGCACTATTGAAATTAATAATGCTTTTTATGATTTTAAAAGTTTGGAGTCATTTTAATCCCAAGTGCCATTAAGGGTTAATTTCCATTTTTGTGCAGCTATTATAAATACAGACTTCATGATATATTTTTCTTAAGTTGCATCAAAATCGGCCCAAAAATATATAACATTTCGCTATCTTTCCGTTAGAATTTCCAAATATTGAAAAATTTGACCTTTGACCTTCACGATTTAAGGTTTAATTTTCGTAAAACTTTCGGACTATATTTAGAATTATCTGGACTATAATATTCTGAATAGGATCTACTTAAAAAGAGCTCATTTGTCAAAATATGTCCAAATAATTAGTTTTTCTCGAAAATTGCAAAATTTAAATCGCAGGTACGGAAAAACTGTATTTTTATTCCCTATTATATTCTCAATAAATCCCAAATGATATGATCCAAAAATTTTTAAATTTGTTTATGAAATTTTTGAAAAATTTGAAAATGGATAATTTTCTTTTAGGTTGGCGGTATGAAAAAAAATTAAATTTTTTGATAGCGAAGAGGCCAGGTTCATTAAAAAAACGCCATGTTAGATGGCCCAATATGTTTTTAATTATTTTTTTTTCTACTGGGCAATGTTGATAACACGCTGTTATGTTAACATGAACATTAAAGCTGCTAACAGCTCTAGGTGATCATTGTGGAAATAGAAAATTCTAGTTTTGTCAGTTAGATAATTCATGAAACTACTAGAAGATCGCACTTTGTATCTTCTTATATATAAGTAGGCCACATGTTGTTTTATGGTACACTTTTAAGTATGTTATTTTCCACCAATATTGATGAAACATAAGGAGTGAGATCGAAAAATTCTTAACATACATATATGTTTATAAAAAAGAAACCACTAAACTTACAGCTTTAATTTTTTTTTATTTGATTGAAATTATTATTACAATTTACAAAAAAAATTATTTTTATAGTTTTAATCACTAGTGATGAAATTTTGAACCTTTTTCGGAAATCCTTCCATTAACGTTTTTATAGTGCTTTCTGTCACTTTGCTCGAACATGTAGTCCATCTCCGTTTAAAATCTACCACACTTTTGGACACCTTTTTTGTACTCTTCAATTCTCTTTTAACAAGAGCCCAATATCTCTCCACTGGCCTTAGCTCCGGGCAGTTTGGAGGATTTGCCTCTCTTGGTACAAATACCACATTATTGTTCTTGTACCACTCAAGGGCTTGTTTGCCATAGTGACAGGATGCCAAGTCAGGCCAAAAATAAGTGGACACATTATGAAGTCTTATGAATGGAAGCAGCCTTTTTTGTAAACATTCCTTGATGTAAATTTCGGTATTTATAGAGCCCGTTGTAACAAATGAGTGGCTTCTTTTGCCGCAACTGCATATTGCTTGCCATACCAAGAACTTTCTGGGAAATTTTGTCTGCTTTTGGGTCCTAAACTTTTCTTCAACATTCCCTCGAGCATCAGCAACATAAAATTTTTGACCTGGAAGTTGCGAAAAATCTGCCAGAACATACGTTTCGTCATCCATTATGCAGCAAGAATATTTTTTTATAAAACTTGACTTCAATTTCCGTGCTCTGTTTTTGGCCTCTAAATTTTTAGTAGCGTTCCTGTCAGGAACTTTTTGAGCCTTGTATGTTTTTAAACCTGCATTAGCTTTAACTTTTCGTACCAAATAGTCCGAGCACTGAGCTAACCGGGCTGCTTTCCTACCGGATGTGTTGGGAGCTCTTTTGAAAATGCGTTCTATTTTTTTGGCTTTAGAAACATCATGTGGACCATTCCTTCTACCTGAACCAGGTTTTCTATCAACTGACAAGTTCTCCCGGTACTGTTTAATAACATTGGAAACAGTTTGACGGCAGACCTTTGTATGCTTGGCCAACTTTTTGTAAGACCAAGTTGGGTTTTGTTGAAAATATTTAATAATTTCAGTACGCACTTTTTTCTGGTCACTCATTTTAATCAGATTAACAAAAAAATTAATATAATTGACATTACACATAATAACTGACATGTTTTTCAAAGGTAACTTGATCAAAAAAAAATTCAAATAATACTTGGGTTAAAAAATGTAATGAAAAACGTGTGTTAAGAATTTTTCGATCTCACTCCTTATATGGTTTAAAAGGTTCTTTTTTCTAGATATTGTTACGAAATTGTACTTGAATTCAAATATAACGATTTTAACGGCTGATTTAAAAGTAGCAGAATGCTTTCAAATAGCAGTGCTGTAATAGCAAACTGTAACATATCTGTGGGCATTATTAACATTGAATAAAATTTTTCAGTTGACCATTGATTGTAAGTATGGCAACGCTGTTTGCTGCGACCGTATATTCGAATTCGAATATTCAGTTAAAGAACGTATGTATTAGAAAGATCTAGACAGTTAAAGAGCAATCTAGAGTGCAGATGGCAGTGTTATAAATAGTGGCAGAGGTTGCAGTCGTTAGTGAGTTTATCAGAGACGCTTTTCGAATAAACATCAACTGAGTGCTGTGTTTTTCAAGTGAATTCGTGTACATTATAAAGTGTGTCTGTATTTCTGCGAATTTATAAACGTGTATAAAAAAACCATTGAGTGACTATTTAATTCTGTTGTTGTACATTTTAAATAAATAAAGAGTTGCTACAATTTTTAAACTACTAAACGGCTTTTATTTGCAATCAAAAGTATCCGGTTTATTTAAAGGAAATAAACCAACGTTTTGAAAAGGTTAAAACGTAACAATATGCACAATATAAAAAAATGTTTCAAAATTCTTTCATAAAAAGTGGTAAAAGGCTTTTTAAATGTGGTCGAATTTCGACCACCTGGCGATCCTAGTATGAATATTAACAGCGAGTTGCAGAGCAGCCAGTATATAATTAATTATATATGTATATAATTAAAAAATTTTGAAGAAAATGAATCCCATAAATCCAGTTAGAAATGGCATTAATAATATTTTTTAAATTAATAATATTTTTAGAGATTACAAAATCCCGAAATCGCGATTTAAATATTCCCAATCATGGCATTCGTAAAAAACGATCGCTTGACATAAGTATACCACATTAATCTAGAGTATACTTGTTATGATTGATCAATAATACTCATACGCTACATTGGTTTTAGAAAAATACGAATGAGAAAAAAAGCATTTGTTAAATAATTTTTTTTTTTCAATTTTGTAAAATTTCCTTTTTGTTCTTTATAAATATAGTTGAAGAAAACTAAAAACATTTTGGATATTTTTAACCATTTCGAATCATTTTATAAAAATTATATCATATGATTTCATACTCAGCCACTGTATAATTGAATTTTCAAAATTTCCATAATATTGTTTAAATAAGTGTAAATATATGTAAATAATATAATATATTATATAAAGTAGCCGTGTATTAATTATATTATTTAGTAGATATGTATAAACAAGTATCTGTTTTGCTAGTAGTAATGTAGTTCCTTGTCGTTGTAGAATTTCTTCTATCTATATGTAGTACAATATATATATTCTTATACTTTCGTTTCATTCTCTACAAAAAAAAGCAAAATAATCTAAAATAAACCAACTCATTTTCTTCATTTATCGTTTAAATATAATTTCATCCAATCAATATTTGATTTGATTTTCGTTTAGTAATAAATACTTTTTGTATCAGTGATATTTATTACGTTTGTTGATGATGATGGTCTTCTATAATTCAATTGTTTACATTACATTTACAGTCCTGTTGTCCCTACAAACTTATAAATTGTCGTGTAAGTGCTGGCGGCGAAATGCCACCATTTGTTAATTCCACCGCTTCATCGGAAATACACATGAACATAATACGTGCCCGCCAATATGCCACCTCAACATCATCCAATCAATTGCAAACATTATATCAAAACTAACTGAACACCATCTAAATGAAGGGGAAAAATACAAAACAATTCTACAAAAATAACAAATGTTTAAATGGAATAAGGTAAAAACTCAACTTTTATTTTCAATTTGATATTCAGGTGTTTTTTTTCTTGTGTAAAGTAAAACATGAAAAGAAATACTAAACAATTGTTCTACGAAACACCTAATAATAAAATGTCATTACTTATGTATGTATTTGTATTTAGTTACTAACAAATTTGTAGGTAATAAATGTGTGTAAGTATTTATATTTGTACTAAAACTCGTGCTACTAAAACAATTGACTAAAACTTAATAAATATTATTTATGGTGGAATCATAATTTTGTTTTGGAATCTTTTAACACTCAGTGAAATTCAAATAAAGGCATTTGTTTTTTTATTCTATTTATTACATATTAAGTTTGCTTTCAATTAAGTGTGGCAAAATAAATAATTAAAAAAAATAAATAATTAAATTAAAGACTTCATGAACATCAGTGAATATGTTACGATATTGATTTAATAATCTATATACAGTGGTGGCCACGAATTTAAGACAAAAATTGTTTTCTAAATTCCACGTGATTGTCAATTATTTTTTCAAATATTTCCACAAATATGTATGCATGAGGACTGTTTTAACACACAAGTGTGTTTTATTCGACTGTGTCAATTCATACATATTCACCACGAACACATAAAATTGTTCTACAACTTGACCAAAAAATTTTTTTTTTAAATAAACATATTTTCTCACATTTATATCATTATATTTTTATTATTATAAAATATTCGGACCAAATTTCGTATTTTTAGTTCCATTAGTTTTGGTCATATCATGTTATTAACAGCGGATGTTCGCTGAGGTGGGTCAACGTATTTCCACATATCTTTGTCCATATATGTTTTACCGATTTTTCCAAACATTTTTCAGAAACTACAAACATTAATAATAAATTTCATACCCTTGAGGTCCTTTTATTTTGGCTCTATCGCACTTAAAATTCAGTTGATGAAAAAAATTCAAGTATTTGTCTTAAATTGGTGGCCACCACTGTATATATAAATACAAGGCCTGACTCACTCACCAGCCCAAACTGCTTAAGCAAGAGACTTGAAATTCAATGCACAGATACCTCTTTCCATGAGCAGATCCACTAAGAAGGGATTTTTTGAAATTCGATCGTAAAATGTAACATACTATCTCCGAAATAAAATTCAAAAAGCAAATGAATACCGTAAAAAAATAAGCGGACTCATGTATAATACTTTTTTGATAATTGTACTTTTAAGAGGTAAAATTTAAAATAGGAATAAAATTTAAATCGAATTGTTCTCTTCTTAAAAGCTTCTCGAATGTTTTTTGGTACAATTTTTGAAATAACGGAAAGAGTTCGTGAACGATCTTGTTGAAAAATTGTGTCTGAATTACTATATAGAACTAACAATGGTGCAAATTTCATCCAAATCGGAAGACATCGATTTCTAAAGTTGGTTCACTTGACATGAAATCCCTCATATATAAAACTACTCGTATGTCTATGAATTTTAAAGAAATTTGGGTTAGTTACATGCCCTATTTCGCGATTTCAATTTATGGAAAATAACAATATTAGTATCCTTTGAAGCTGATGTTGATTATATTCAAAATAGAAAAACCCATGCTAAAAGACTTGTCTTTTTCTATGCTCTTTAGTGGAATTCATGATATAATAAATAATTCTCGAAAATTTCCAAACTTCTAGAGGTCAATAATATGATATTTGAACTAATTTTCATTGTTTGTTGTCTATCACTTTGCCTTGAAATCATTGAGGTAATTTTGCACTGCATTATCGATTATAATTTTTTTTTTTATTTTATAAAAACCATTAAATTGTCTTCCGTTTTTAAAAATTAATTTATAAAAAATAATCTTAAATTATTATAAAAATCTTACCTAAAATATTCATTATGCCTTTAATTGAATTTCACTGGCTGTATTATTTTTTCGAATATTTCAACTTATTCGAACAAACACTATACAAAATAAAAACCAAAGAGCTCTGAAAGATAAACAATAACATAAAAACCTACTCCCAGTAGAAATAAATAAGTTCAAAAAATAAATATTGTATGTATAAACTAAAATAAAATAACTAACTATAAGATAAATGAGAATAAGTTTCATAAGCAAATACAAAGAAAAACACAACCGAACAAAACAAAAAAAAAAAAACAAATAATAAATAATAAAAACAAAATAAATAGTTAAATAATATAAATGTATGGTGGAAATAAACAAAAAACTAGTAAACTAAAATAATATGTAAATAATAAAATAAATAATACATAAATAAATAAATGAAATACTATAGGAAACTTCATCCTACGACAATCCCACAGATTAAAAGCCTTTAGCATTTTAGAGTAGCAACAAGATAAACAATAATAAAAGAAAATTAAATTAAATAAATTCACCAAGAAATAAATATTTCATAAAATTAGGCCATGAAAACTTTAACTCAAAGTTAAAATCAAATAAATAAACAAACAATACCAACAAAACACAAATACTAAATTCAAATTACAAACTCAAACACAAATATTTAACGAAAACTTAACCTCAAATTTGTGGTTTTCAAAACAAAGGAAAAATAAAAACCAAATAATGTTTGTTGTACATATATAATTTGCATACCTACATACATATATAAATTCGTACAACATTTATAAATGGACAAACAAATAAATATATTTGAAATATTTGAGGTATTCATAATAAAATTATACTCACTCGTACAATATAATTTATTCAAATCGTTTAAAATTCCAAATTATACAATTAAAACATCATCATCATTATGGTTGTCATTATTTTAATTGTGTATATGAAAATCATATTTTTAATATTTTCAACATTAATTTAAACCAGGGGTGCCCACAAGTTCCTTATGGAAGAGTAAACACCAATACAGTTAAAGAAAAGCTACTTTTTATTCAATATTTGTTGTTGCTAAAACCAATTCATACAAAGAAAAAAGAAAAAAAACTCACTTTCAACACACACATTTTTTAAAATATCATACGATAAACAAAAACAAAATCTACATGGATGATCGCAGTCGTCAATGTTTACCAGCAAGCATACGAAAGTGTTGTTGCTTTCAACATGCGTGTATTCAGTGAAGAACGACAAAAAAAATAATAAGACAAAGTTGTTTGTGTATTTTGTATTGCTAATGCTGAGTGCTCTAGTGAGTATACAAAACACACAGCCTATAGCTAAGAGCAATTACAATAACAAAAGAGTACCAAGAGTATAGGGCTTGGGCATGACTGATTTAAACCATATGAATATTTATTATAATGATTTTGTTTTATTTTTGAGGTTTGCCAATTCAAAATTTCAGTTTTTAAATAAGAGAGAGACAAGAAATTTTAATTATCAGGATATAAAGTTAGCTTATCTGGGTGGTTTGTAATTAGTGATACTGGTAAAAAAATATCCAAAAGACTTTAAAAATATTGTGGTTCCTGCGATACTTCTGTCACTAACAACTATAGTTTGTTAGACTTCATTAGGTGCATTCGGTCCATTCTCGAATTTTCCCATGCATAATTTTTTCACAATTTTGAACATTTGAAAATTTGTATGTCTTAAAATTTTGTATGTAGGTACCAGAGATGTGCATGAATACCATTCAAATAACGTATTTATTATTTTGCAAAAATGAATACTGATTTATCACTATATATAAACTGTCATTGCATGATTCATTACAGCAAGTGTTTTGTTACAAAATGCATATAACAAATCAATATGAGTGTTTTGAATATACGCAGAGTTCTTTGAGTAAATATACACTTCCCTATATGAGTATGTTTGAATTCATTTAAGGAGGATTTTTCATGCATATTTATATTTTTTATAATACGGAAAACGCCATTTTTAATATTTTTTATTATTTCGAAGTTCATTGTATCAAAATAAGACGAAATTTATTTCTTCTACTAATTCAAGCTTATTTAAAACAAATTAATGCACTGATTTATCATCGAGCTCTTTTGCATCATTTGAATTTTGCATATGATTCAAAACACAGTCATAATTTTTGAGTTGCTATTGCTTTCGAATTATTCGATTTTTCTCTTGTTCGAGTAAAAAGAATAATTCGAATAAGAGATTTTAACTTGTTCGAATAATTCGATCACATGTTTAAAATTAATAATTCAAGTATGGATAATGTTAAAAAACATTCGAAAACAAAGTCCATCATTAAATTTTCAACAGAAATATTCTGATCAGATTAACTCCCGAACAATCTACAAAACAATTGACTGGCAAACCCTTTAGTTTCCGTTTTGGGACTATGCTTTAAAAAATTTTAGCTATTTGGATATGATCCTGAATTCAAATACAATATAAACGTATAAGAACTTTATTATGTCGTTCATTAATTCGGGTTTTAAATTGAGTAACTAATTCTTTTGTAAATTAATTATTCACTATTTCTAAATTATTTATAACAAATTGTATTATACATCAATCCCTATCAACGTTGACGAATCTTTGCTTAATAAAGTGGTCTTGGGGAATTACACAATAAAGGGAATCGGTCCCAAGTTTGATATCATTGTCAGTGAACGTGGCTAATTTGAAGTCTGGCAGTGCATGATTGACGCATTTACAAATACGCAAAAAGTTTATTACCATGTTAGACAAAGATTTCCAACAATTTTCAAAATCTTGTATAAGACGAACTCTTGCAACAGCTTTTCTTGCTAGAAAACGTTAGTTTGCAATATTTGTATTTATCACTGGATTTATTAAATATTTTGCAACACTTACGTACACTTACATCACTTATATACATATATTTTAAGATCATGGCCTTCGTCTATTTCAATGTAATCATTATAAATGTCATCCTCAATATCACTTTCGACGACCGTTTCAGAATCACATTCTCCATCACATTCAACTCCACTTTAATCTAAGTTAATATTTTGATTATTAATTGCGATTCTTCTAATATTTCGCCAGCTAAATAACAAATATTTTATTCCGTACCTTTTATTTTCAATGGTTCAAGTACAAAGTTAAAAATTTTTAAAGATTTGTTTTTAGAATTGTTACTTCTTGCAGTAATATTTATATATTTATAAAGCTATCGGAACACACATCTACAATGATCGAAAGTCCCTTTGTCTTTAGTTATTTGTTGAATTTCAGAAACAATGCAATTTTTGTGAGTCATTATTACTTGTTTAAATTTGAAATTATGAACAATTTTAAGAAATTTAATAAGTTTAAATATATATGAACATTTATTCGTTTTATTCGATTATTCTACATAAAATTGTTCGAATTATTCGTTATTCGAATAATTATTCGTAAGAAATTATTCGATTAATCGAACGATCATTAGTCGAATGAATACCCTACTAACAGCATTTAAAAACTGATTGAGAAAATGGCAATCAATTGTGAGATCGCAAGCACTGCAATATTATTAGCACATGTTGATGATTGAAAACACTACAAAAGCAGTGATTTCATTCATATAGAAAAAAAGCGAATCAACTCATGTACATCTCTGGTAGGTACCTCTGATCCACTAAAAAAGGATTTTTGGCAATTCGGATAAAAATGTATAAAAACAAGATAAAATCGGTACTCTACATCTCCAGAACTAATAAAGCTAGCACCAAAACTCAAACATAATCGGAAATATTCCAAAAAAATAAGTGGACAGATTTGTGGTACTTTTTGATTCTTGTACTTTTAAGGGGATAAAACGGACAAAAACCGTGTTTTGGTACTTTTTGTATCCCAGAAAATAAATTTAAATGAAATTGTTAAAAAAAAATCAAATAGATTTTGGCACTTTTTGAAATTTAAACGAATAATGGGTCAATTTGGGTGGTGCAAATTCTTGATAAAAACTGTGATAGAGCTATATTTTTAAAAAAGTATTATTTCCAATACTTTTTACAAAAAGTAGTATTTCTACTTCTTTTTAGAAAAAGTGGTGTTTCTACTACTTTTTAGAAAAAGTAGTATTTCTTTTAAAAAATTGTATTCCTACTACTTTTTTCCTATAGTAGTATTTCTACAACTTTTTTCAAATAGTAGTGTTTTTACTACATTTTTTAAAAAAGTAGATTTGTACCTTACTGATTGGTTGCACAAATTTGCGGCATCAATGTCAACAATTTGCATTAAAAAACATTTGACGTAAAGCAATAATCGCAAATATGCTTTTTCGAACGCTAAATTTTTAATTTGCTGCAGTGATGCAATCATGCTGAACACACAGTACTTTTTTTTGAAGTAGTATAAATACGTCCATGTCCATTCGTAAAGCCAATTTTCGAATTTTCATATACAAACATTTTTCACAATTTTGAACTTTTGAAATTTTGAAAATTTTTTTTTTGAAATTTCTTCCGATGTGTAAAAAAGATTTTTGGAATTTTAAGGTGGTGAACATTTGGTAAAGTAGGTATCTATACATCTCCGAAGCGTTTTTCTTGTCTGCAGATACACCCAGAGTCTCTGGCGGGAATCGAACCCGCAACCCTCAGATTGATACTCCAACACACTATAAACAAAGCAAGCACCAAAAATTAAAGTTAATCTGCATTTATGCAAAAAACAAGTGGACAGGTGGTACTTTTGAATTTTGTACTATTAAGAGGATAACTTTGGGTACTTTTTTGTATCCCAAAATTGAATTTGAATGGAATTGTGTAGTCCTTATATAAAAGAAATTCAAATGGCTATTGCCACTTTTTTGATATTTAAACACATAAGGGATCCAATAAATCCCTGTTTTTGTACTTTTTTACAAAAATATTTTTGTCGGTTCATTCAATATAAAAGTAATACAAATTTCCAACAAACAGATAAAATGGCCAAGAAAAAACTCAAAATATTAAGATAAAACTCTTTTTACTCTTTTTCAACAAATAAACAATATGTGTTGATGTTTTTAACGTAGTAGCATATGCCAAGTATCCGCTAGTATATAATATATTTAGAATAACTCGGGTTATTGTTGCAAAAAATATTTATACCGTTTTATTTTAAAAATCTAATATTTCAAAAGTTGTTTACTTCCACTCTAACATGTACGAGTAAGTAAGAACAAACCAAAAAAAACACAAATAGTTTGCATGTGTAACTAAATTAAAAATAAGAAAAAGACGCATCTTAGACCCTTCACCAAATAATACTTTAAAATACAAATTTTAAAAATTTTTAAAAAAATTTTTTTTTTTTTAATTATTATTTTAATGAATATTTTTTCAAAATTTATTTTTAAATATTTAATTTTTTAATTTATTAGTAAAAAAAATTGTATGACAAACTAATTTTTGTTTTCACAAAACTATTTTTTTTGTGAAAAAATTTAGTTTAAAAAAAAATTTTTCCCGATTTTGACCCATTGTAGGTCCGACTTACTATGGTGTTGTAGCGTCGTTGAAAATTTGAAATATCTATCATTATATATCCATATTGTCTATATTAATGAATTGTAATCCAGATATTGTATCAAAAATAGGTCATAAATCGAGATAGTCTTGGGCCGATTTTCTCGATTTTAAATAACAACCGAACCGGGTCTGTAGTGGATATATCGATATATGTTAGTTATTTTGGGGCTACGGAAAGTTGATTTCAACTACTGATCCAGAATATACATACTTTGTAGGGTCGCAAATGAAAAATGTTGAAATTACAAACGGAATGACAGATTTATATTTGCCACTCATTGTGAAGGGTATAACAACATAACAATGTTTTGTTTCTACTTGGAATATTTATCTCTCAAGAACCACAAAAAATAAATTTCTCATATAAACAATCATACACTTATGTATTCATTGAGGTAGTCACAGATCGAGTTAAAATTTAACATTTATTTCTAAAATTTAAGTATTTATTTTGAACTAAAGTTTAGATTTGATTGCAAACAATCAACCGAAAAGTTTTTAACATATTTAAATTGTAGTTATTACTAATGATTATAATAAATACAAAAGATAAATAACACTGAAAGGTGCTAAATGATTTAAATGCTTTCTCAGCTATATTTTTTCAGTATTATAGACACAAATTTAAATAACTAATAACATTACAAAGCATACCTACAGATGTACACCTAATTTTATTTTTTTCTCTTGACCTATTGTGATAAACTTTTTTTTCCCAAAATTTATTTGCTTTTCTCCAAAAGTTTTAATTTGACGACAAATAACTGTCTAGTCCACACACATTTCTGTATTAAATAATTTGTAAAAATAAATTAATATGAATCTTGTCTAGTCGGTATATAATAAAAACTAAATTATTACGATAAAATAGTAGTAACATTTATGTGTCTTTCACATAACATTTTTATCGAAGAACTTGTGGCAAAAGTCATAAATTTCCAATTCACAAAACAATAAAATTTATAGCATTTTTCTTTTCAATTGCATTCATTATGAATGACTTCATAAGCATTTATTTATTTTAGATTTTGTTTAAAATTTTTAACATAATTTAATTCTTAAAATTTTATAAGTTGTTTTTAATATTTCATAACAAATAAATGATTTCAGATTGAGAATATCGTTAATATAGATGCATAAACATAATTTTCAACAAATATCTTCATTACACTGTTATTAATATATAGCATACAATAGGAATACCCAAACAAAATTTAAAAACAAAATCGCTTATTTTGAGAAAATTTTTAGAAAGTGAAATTTTGTGTAGTTGCATTTTACATTTACTTTTCAAAAACGAAATTTTCCGACAAGAATAAAGCACCCACTAGGTGCTTTAAGTATGACCTTAAATGTACAATAGATAGTTCATCTTTTGAACGCGGGATTGAAGGAGAACGCTCTCTGAAATGCGAATCACTTTAGAACAGAGTATTTGGCTTGATTCGTTCTTGGCCTCAAAAGATGAGTAGTTCTTTTGACTCTGAATCCATATGTTGGCAGAAAGATGGGAAAATGTCATAGCTAACAATGGCGACTACTAAAATTATAAAAACAATTCCTCATTTTAAAGTCATACACCCATATTTATTTCGAAGCATCGTCAACATAGAAACTGTGCCACCCAATTTTATGCATCATATTTTTACATATTTTCAACTACTAAAATTGCCACATATGTATGTAAGTACAGTATCATACACATTTTGTACAAAGGACGAGTATTTATAAATTTACAACTGAAAATATATTTCTACCATAATAAAACCAAGAAAAATAAAACAATTACCATTATGTTCATAGATATTAGACAAAACAAGTAAGAGAGCTATATTCGGCTGTACCGAATCTTATATACCCTTCACCTAGTTATACTTTAAAATACAAATTTTAAATAATTACAGGTATACAAAATTTAATTTTTTTATTTTCGATATTGTTTAATTTTTTTTTTTTTTTAAATTTTTAATTTTAAAAAATTTTAATGAGAAAATTTGGGTTAAAAAAATCGTTGCAATGGACTTTGAAATATCTATCATTAGATATTCATATTGTCTATATTAATTACTTAGTAATCCAGATATAGATCAAAAATAGGCCAAAAATCGAGGTTGCCTCGGTTTTGTACTTATATCACAGCCATTTGTGGGCCAATTTTCTCGATTTTAAATTGCAACCGAGCCGAGAGAATTTCCGATATATTGATGTATCAATCATATTTGTAAGTTATTTGGGGACTACAAAAAGTTGATTTCAACATACAGGAAAATTAAACAAATTCGTATGAAAACTATTTGAAATATTTTCAAAAACTGAGTGTTTTTCATACAAAATTTTTCGACTTATTTTTCTTTCAACATGGTGGAACTGGCAATTATACTTTTTCCTTTATTTATAAATTTACTAAAGAATAAAAGTAAGCATACATACTTGTATATAAACTATTAAGACCTCGCATTTAACAAAGATAACAAGACAAGAAATGAAATGAAAATACAATTTTTGATACTACATATTAGTATCAAAACAGTCATAGTGATTGAAATAAGAATTAAAGCCAAATCTAAATAAGCTAAGATACTACATAAGTAAATTAAAGAAAAAGGAGACCAAAATATTTTGCTCAGACATTAAGAAGATTAATAATCATTTTGTGGCTAAAGGACCATGACAAGAATATCTCTACTAATTTTGGCAGACAAACAAACAAGTAAATAAACATAGAATTTCAACCATGTTATCATATTTAGCTGCAGATACTCAACCCAGACAATTGTAATGGAATAAAACATAGACAAGTGCTTCTCAAATAACTTAATTCAAATAGACAACTTATATTACATTGAATATTGAACATACATACATTAGTATGTCTTTGGAGTTTTTTTAAAGATGAATAAATTGTTATTAATATTAATAGAAAAAACGATTAAGATACTCCTACCGAACATTTTCCCTCAGTGTTATATTTAGAATTATAATTATGATGCCGTTTGTTCTTTAATAGTCAAAATTAATAGATAATAATATTGGCCCATAATCATAGTCAGAAATAAAGAATACTTTAAGAGAATTATACTCGACTTTACTCTAGAGCAGGGAAAGGCAAAACATGGGCGCCGCGTTTTTCATTTACTCTTCTCTTACGTACGTGTGCACACGTATTGTAGAGAAATAAACAACTTTTAATCAGTCTAGCTTAAGAACTCAAACAAGCAGGTTGTGTATCGTTTTTTTATTGCACAATTTAAGAATCAGCGTTGCCAGTGAAAAAAAATGTCCCAACTTTTGAAGATGTATGATGAACAATATGAGATTTTACATTTTTAATTGGGGAAAAGAGACGAAAGTTTACTGGCAACACCGATTCGTGGTGAGAGCGGAGAGATTGTATAACTAATACAGTAGTAAAATGCAATAGTATAGGTTGCCTTTCCCTGCTCTAGAGTGGACTTTAGGTCTATCATAGACAAGTTAAATTATCAGGGAAACCGGAAATATGCTCTAAAAAAAGCGTTTTAGGCGCTTTAATATGCAGTAAAAACTTTAAAATATGATCTTAAAATTTAAAAAATATGCTCTTAAAAAAACAAATTTTTACATAATTTTTAACCAAAAAAAAATTTACATAAATTTTCAAATAAAACTCGTTGTCTATTGAATCTGAAAAAATTTTTATACATAGAAAATGTTCTTTCGACATCAACTGATGTTACAGGAGCAAATTTAAAAGACAATATTTCTTTAACACTTAGAACGGTTAAGTTTGAATTAGAACTAAAATTTGATATTTAGATGGAGCTATTATTAAAATAGTGCTTATTTTATATTAAAACAAGTAAGAGAGCTATATTCGGCTGTGCCAAATCTTATATACCCTTCACCTAATTATACTTCAAAATAAAAAATTTTAATATTTTTAGGTGAACAAAAATTTTCGAAAAAAAAAATTTTTTTTTTTAGGTGAACATTTTTTTCAGTTATTTTAAATTTGAAAAAAAAAAATTCTGTTTTTTAAATTTTTTTTTTGGTGAAAAGCCATCTATTTTTCAATTTTGAATTTTAAACAAAGGAAATAAAAACCTGTAACACAACAGCGAAAAATAAGTAAGACAAAATTTGTTTTTGATAAACTCAAAATATGCTATTAAACAGTAAAATATGCTCTAAAAACGCAAAATATGACATAAATATGCTCTTAAAACAAATATATGCAAAAATATGTATTTAAGGGTAAAATATGCAAAAATATGCACTAACAAATCGATGCCAAAATTCTTAAATAGTTCTGAAACGTGTAAATATCTTATCCATGTGCTCATTAGACTCACCAGAAAAAACATGCATTTGCATATTTTGGTTTCCCTGTAAATTATACTTCTGTCGTAAGTCGACTTTAAATATAAAACTAGCTGAATTTTATTAACTCGTTTAACAACAGCATTAGCAGTTCTTCACCAAGTAAAAAAGTTCGGCAGAAAGTAAAAAATGTTTAAGTTACAAGATATTGGTAGAGATTTTGCAATTATTGAACAGTTATCAATAAAATTAGTACCAAAATATTCTAATTATGATATTCATATATATTATATTGAATTTGTCATTCCGTTTGCAACACATCGAAATATTGGTCGTCGGGCCAAAAGATTATATATATTCTAAGATCTAGCTATGCCCGTTAGTCTGTCCATTTGTCTCTTGAAGGGGTATGCAAATTTCCACAAATATTGTTAGTTGATTAATATTTTTGGTATTCAAAATGGGGAAAATCGGACCAAACAAAAAAATTTTTGAATTTACTACTGATATTTTCTAGTACTTCATAAAAAAAATTGACCAAATCGATGAACCAGGGAGTTCTTGCAGAATTGGATTCGAAAAAAAAATCATTTGAATTTGTATGCTGTATAGAAAATGATTTCATTCGAATCTAATTACACAACAAGTAAGAGTGCTATATTCGGCTGTGCCGAATCTTATATACCCTTCACCAAATTATACTTCAAAAAAAAATTTTAAATATTTTTAGGTAAAAAAAATTTATTTTTTTTCCAAAGCTGTTTTTTTCATTTTTTGGAAAAAAAAATTTCTAATTGTTATTTTAAATTTTTTTTTTTTTAAATTTAATTTTTTTGGTGAAAAAAAAATTCGGGTTCAAAATTTTTTTTTCCGATTTTGACCCATTGTGGTCCAACTTACTATGGTCTTATATACGTCGTTGCAAATGTCTTCGAAATATCTATCATTAGATATGCATATTGTCTATGTTAATGTCTTAGTAATCCAGATATAGGTAAAAAATAGGTCAAAAATCGAGGTTGTCCTGGTTTTTTCCTCATATCTCAGCCATTTGTGGACCGATTTTGCTGATTTTAAATAGCAAACTACTCGAAAGCATGTCTGACAGAATTATTGAAGATTTGGATCCCGAAGATATCTGGGGTCTTCATAAAAATTGATTTCAACATACAAACAGACGGACAGACAGACGGACATGGCTTAATCGACTCCGCTATCTATAAGGATCCAGAATATATATACTTTATAGGGTCGGAAATGAAAAATGTAGAAATTACAAACGGAATGACAAACTTATACATATATACCCTTCTCACGAAGGTGAAGGGTATAATAAGACCCCTTTCACACTAGGCAATTTAGTTGCGCAAGTCTTTTGTGTTTGTAGACATCAGAGGTAATGACGGGTTAAGGAGAAGAAAATTTTGCATGCTTATTTGTTGTTGTGCAAGAGACTTGCGCAACTAAATTGCTTAGTGTGAAAGGGGTCTAACCCCCAGATACATGTTTTTATACAAAATACACTAAAATCGGAGATCGTATTATATTTGTGGGTGTATAAAATTCGGCACAGCCTTTTGAATTCGAATATTTTGGAGGAGAAAGAACTAACTATATGTATTTACCTTTTTGAAACCATATGTATTTTTTGCACCAACAAATATAGAAATGAATTTTATATCGTATTCTTTACATCTCAAAAAATACCAAATAAGGGCTAAAAAATGTATTTATTTTTGGTACTTTTTTCATAAAATTAATTTTTCTCTAAATTAACATAGATATATGGATATTATGAGTTCCCACTACGAACCTAAAATTTATTTAAATAAAGTTTGTAACCTCTCATGTTGACAAAAAAGTACCAAAAAGGTGTAAAAACCGGAACAATAAATTTTATCCAAAATTATTAAGCAAATTTTGATAAAATATTAATAAAAATTGGTTCCTCTAATCATACAAAAAATAACTAACAGGTTGTTATTTGGAACTCGAGTGCAAAAGGATAAGATTCAGCCAAATCCGGGAACACAGTTTGGTACTATTTGTTTGTCTTCAATAAATTAATACAGATTTGAATAGTTTGAGACATATCTGTGATATCTAAATTCACCAAAATGGAACATAAACTTAAGCACACACGAAGTGAGAAAACTGCATTTCACTGGTACCTTTTGAAATTTCTATTATGAGGAACCTAGAATTTTTTCTTGTTTTTAATGGTACTTTTTGAATTTTCTGTATTTATGAAACGTGAAATTAGATTTTTATGAAACTAAGTAAAATTGGAACTTATGAATGATAATTAAGATCACTTGTTCATTATTGTAATAGTACCCTTTTTGGTTCTATATATTAACCAACTCGTCCTTTTTATACCCTACACCACCATAGTGGGGAAGGTATATTGGGTTAGTGCTGATGTTTGTAAAATGCAAAAATATTGTCCTACCTTAAATTTTGCGATTTTGATCTTGAAGATGAAAGTTTTTTGTTCTTTATTACAAGAGCTACAACTTTGCCTCAGAGATTAAATGAAAATTCCGAACTGTTTATAGACATGAGCCGAAGAAAATTATCACTTTTTTGCAAATATGACACCAGAGCCCCAAATCTTTGGGGACGCATAAAAAAAGTGCATGACTTTAAGCAAAACTGGGTCTTTTTTATTTTTGTCTTTTATCACGTACTGGTGTCCTTATATGGTTAAATTTCCATAAAATATAACATAAAATATAAAGTTCTTTTTTTGTATTTTTAATATTTTTCCTTTAAAACGCAATTTTAATTTATCACTTTGCTTAAATAATGAAATAAATGTTCAAATACTTAATGACACTTCAGTAATTTTTAATTTATTTTTTTAACATGATTCTTACTTAAATCTATGTAATAATTTTCTATGTCATTTTATTTATTGTAATATTTTGTATATAAATAGTTTGTAACTACTTAACTAATGGAAAATATCTATACAAAACTAAACAAATCCTTCAAAATAATTTAGGCCATTAACTAGGGCGTTTTATAAAGAGTAACAGTATGAATGTTCATGTGTATGTTTGGATTTGTATGTCTGCTATGTATCTGTGTAAATAAACTATAAGTAGAGTATAAATAGATTTTAAAATAGAATAGTATCTGTATCTTAATATGTCTCGTATGTAGGTATGTGTATTTATAGCTGTAACTTAGAATTTATGTTTAAGATCCTTAAAAAAATATTTAATTTTTCTTATTTAAATGGCTTAAGCTAGACAATCTCTTTAAAAATTAAAAAAATAAATATAAGAAATCGAATGTAAAACATGAAAAATTATCTTCTAAAGATTACAAACAACAACAAAAAAAACATAACGCTTTTTTCAGACTAGAATTGACAGACACATTTTTAATTTTAAACTGAAGTAGAAGTAAACGAACAAGGTTATTTAAGATTATATTTTATTTTACTTGATGTGGTTTTCTATTGTACTGACTGAGACTACAAACATGCAGCTGTAACAACCATTAGTTAATTACTTATTTATACTTGAACTTTTACTGTCAGTTCTATTTGGATCTTTATTATTCGTTTTCTCTTCAATTTTTATGTTACTAAGGCAAGCATCTCTCAGAAGACAAAAAAATATTTTTAATTTAAAATGCTTTAACTATTTATAGTTGTATTTTGTATTTATTTTTAACCTGTTGGTTCAGGGTTTGAAATTATTACTTTAAGAAAATTTTACAAAATACATAGTTGGTATATTTCAACAATTTCGAAATTCTCTGTAGGAAATCCCATATTCCTTAAATTTGAATAAAGAAACAATTGTTACAATTTTAAACTACTAAACTGCTTTTATTTGCAATCAAAACTGATTTTTATTGCAAATAAAAGATTTGTTGAGCTTTTACAATACCTTTTTCACGATTTTTTTTAATAATTTTGGGAACTGGGACCGAATTACCGCTCTCGTGATCGAATGAACTATCGTATCGAAAAATAATTTCGATATCGTAATTATAACAAAATGTACTAAATTTCATGCTCGATCGAATTTACTCGATATCGAATGCAGTAATTCGGCCCCTGGTGATTTTTTAATTGGATATTTATCACAGATAAATTTTTCTACAATCCAGCATTAAAGACGTTTATTAGTTTAGTTTTTAATTGTTCGCATATCTTGACCTAGCCATTATATCTAACTACTTAAAAAAGTATTGTTCGAAAAAGAAACAGCAAGCTTTTTACATACACATCTGCTCAAAATAATAGATACACCAAAATTTATTTTTTAAAAACTAAAAAAAATAATGGTATATTGTAAAATTATAAAAAAAATTCAGTCGATTTTTATTTATAGTTAAAAGGAGAGTAAAAAACAAAAACAAAATATTTCATAATTAATAATAAATATTATAAAGTAAATTAAATTTCTTAAATTTCGAAAAATTTGGTGCTCATAATAATAGATACATTTTTAAAAATTCTTATTAAACAAAAGCTAATAAATTTTATCTTAAAAAAATTAGTTTATTATTAAAGTAAAGCTAGTATCCAGTATATCCACCTTTGTTTTGTAAAACTTTCTCCACTCTTCTGGGCATACTGGATATCAAGTTCTGACACTTCTCCAATGGAATCTCGTACCATATTTTTTTGCGTTTTCTCCCATAAATCGTCTTTATTTTTGAAAATTTCCTTCGAAAGCCTTATCTTTAATTCACTCCACAAGTTTTCTATTGGGTTTAAATCAGGGGATTGGCTGGGCCAGCTTAAAACAGGTACGTTATTCTCCAAGAACCAGTTTTTAACTAATCTTGAACTATGTTTTGGGTCGTTGTCCTGCTGGAATGTCCATATTAATGGCATATTTTCCGATGCATATGGAAGCATTACGTTTTCCAATATGTCTCTATACCCACTAGCATTCATGGTATCTTCTATTCGGAATATCGGACCAACACCATTCCATGAAAAGCAACCCCAAACCATTATGTTTCCCCCGCCATGTTTTACCGTCTTTTTTGTAAATTTAACGTGGAATTCTTTTCCTTTTGGTCGGCGTACATTTCTTTGGCAGTCGTTTCCAAACAAATTTATTTTTGTTTCGTCGCTCCATAAAATATTTCTCCATTTTTTTTCGCCTTCACACCCGGACCATTGTAAGTGCTCTTTAGCAAATTCTAATCTTGTCTTGATATTTTTTTGGCGCATTAGTGGCACTTTTCTGGCAATTCTTCCCGGCAATTTAGCTTGTAAAAGACGACGACGAACTGTTTGTGGACTGATTTCGTTACATAGCTCCGCAGAAATAACTTTCGATGATATGAAAGGGTCTTTTTTAACCATAAGGACGATCCGCCTATCTGTTTCTGGACTGGTTTTCTTTGGTCTACCGCGAGTTTCTCTTTTTTGTTTTTTAGATAAAGCATTTTGGACAAAATGCTCTTTGCTATTTCCCGTAATGATTTTCCTTGATTTCTCATCGTTTGAACAATTTTTTTCTCATCTTCGGTACAATGATGATTTCGTCCCATTTTCTTCAAAAGAGTCCTATTTTTTTATAAAATTGTTGCTAAAATTTAAATTATACTTACTGTTTCACGTAAATAGGAACAAAAAATTGCACAAAAAAAAAATTGTATATAAACAAATTACAAATTACTGATGTGTATCTATTTTTATGAGCAAATAATTTTTTGTAATTCAAATAAATTCGTTTTTAAAAATCAACATGAAAGCAAATAGTTGCCAGATTTTTGACTGACATGACATTTCCAGATAGAAATTTTAATAATATGATGTATTCTTAACGCTTGCGAGGAAATTTTCAATGTTACCGCCATTTAAATTTTTTCCAATTAGGTGTATCTATTATTTTGAGCAGATGTGTATTTATCTTATTGTTTTTGTCACTTTTTCTCAATCACTTGTTATTTTTTTATCGTGACGATATAGTCACATTTCTCATACAAACATTAGATTAAGTAGTATGTCGCTACGAAAATCGATAACCAGAGATTGGGAAAATGGGGCTCAGTCTTCTTTCTTGTAGACATTTAACATTTCCATTGTTTTGAAAATGCTGAGAAGTATATCACCATTCTATAAATGTAATTTTGTTAATATTAAAAGCTTAAAATCAATTTTAATAGAAAACCTATTAAATTTGAAAAATATTTTTTTAAAAAAGGTCATGATTTTGAAAACTTCTATTACGGAATAGTTTTTCAAAAAACGAGTTTCCATTGTATTGTTACTCACTGCATCTGAGAATCCCTAAATACGATAAAATTCTATACTTTCTAAGTTCAACAACCGTAAATAACTTATTGCTATAAAAATTTCTTAATTTTCAACATTTTCTTTTAAGTACATACTACTTATTATTAAACAAATATGGAATATTAAACAAAACATTTTATCTATGGCCAAATGTAATATTCAAATAAATCATTTCATTAAGTTTATCAAAAATAATTTATTTGTAAACAAATCATTAAACAGCCAAATAAATAAATAAATGTACTGAATAGATAAGAATTCAATTTGGAGAAGCGTGGAGAATTTTATTGGAAAAAACACAATTCGCTCAAATTGAATGAAAATAAAATTAATAATAGTCTCTTTCATACAATTCGAGTCATAATAAAAACAACAACATTACTGTCATACACAATGGAAGAGAAAAACTGGACATACACAGGACTCTGTAACAAATTTAATTACAACAATGAAATTGTTATCGTTATTACGAATGAAAACAAAAAGTAAAACAATAAACACATTAACAACTTTTTGGTTGTTATTATTTTTTTGCACTAATAAGTAAATAAACAATATGATGGCGATAACGTTACAAAACCGCCAAAAAAACACACAAAACTATAATAAAAAAAACAATAATAACAATAATTAAAATGTAACAGTAAATAAACCAAATAATTGTGCTTGTTCGTTCGTATCAATTGTACAACTAAATAATAACAAATTTAAAACTATATAAAACAAATTGTGACACAAAAACAGCAAAATAATACTCACACAAAAGTTTTAAATGACTGATTAACCAAAACCAAAATAAAAAGGAAAAACAAATTTATATAAAAAAAAAACTGATGTTAATACATATTTTGTAATTATATAAAACACATAGATATTTTTAAACAAAAACCAAATCCAAACAGAATACGAGTAAAATGTATGTATGTATGTAATATAATAAAATATATTATAATAATAGTTAAGTAAAAATGTTAATTGTAAAAGTCCATAGTTACTAAAATTATAAAGAATTTACATACATAAAAAAAAAACATTTTTGAACACACACTACATTGAGTTAATAAATGTTCTAAAAACTAAATGTAAATCATTTAACTATTAAGTGGTAGACAAATTAAAAGTTTTTTGTTTGTTAATTACTTGTTATTTTAATTACACTATTTCAAAACAACAAAAAACACAATCATTGAAAAAATAAAAAAAATAAATAAATTTTAGAAATTTAAAATATTACAGAATTTGTATTTAAAGAAGGGCAAGGTAATATTTTTATTTAAAAAACATTTAATAGAAATCCGAAATATTTTAACATAATCGTGTTATTTAAAGTATTTTCAGATTACTATTTTCCCCCCGTATTCTGAATTTATGAGAAAGCTTAGCTTAATATTAAAGCTAAGCTGAAATAATAAATAGTAACCGCCAGTAATACACCACTTATCCTACCTTCATCTTGCTCATATGGCAGCGTTACAATTAGAAAATATGGCAACTATTTGTTTGTAAGTGGAATATGGTAACTCGTGATTGCTCGTTTGCTCGTGATGACTGTTCGGAGAATCTTATTTTATGAAAATAAAAATGAAAACGTTACACATTAGTTTATAATATAGTTATATGAATGAAATGTAAATAATTTATGGGAATGAACAAATTACTTTCAATTAAAAGTGTTTTCAATTTTAAAACGTGAATCGTTAATGTAAAATTGTGTGAATATATTTTATAAAAAATATGTCTTCAATACGTTTAACTTGTAACCAACTAGTGCTGGTGCAAAGAAATAGTTAACTACGTAAAAATTACTATTAAACAATGTTTCAATTGCTTGAAATAGCTGAAATTACATACTGTTCAGTTTATCAATGATTTAAGCAAACAATTCAGTTTACAATCGTTTAAAAAATTAAACAAATTACCGAAAACAAAGGTTTTAAAATCTTATGTTTAATAAAGACATAAACTGCATTAGAGCAAAGAATATAAATCATTATATTCTTTGATTAGAGCCACCAAATCGGCATATTTTACAAACTTAATTCCCATAACATTTCTCCGTTCTATGCAACGAAATAAACCGAGCTCACTCAGCCACGGGCTTTTTTAACTCTGCATCAAAGGTTCCAAAAGCCGGCATATTTTATAAAACTTAAATTTCCATTACATTCCTACAATTCTATGCACAGAAATGAGCCGAAATCACTCGGCCAAGACCTGTAAACTCAGTAACCGCTGCTGCTACAGTAACAACAACAAACTTAAATCTACTGAAAATGGAAAAACGATGAATATAATTGTGTCTTTAAATATTTTCAAAACATAAATTCATCTATATTTGTTTTAATAGTTCCTTCCTGCTTTGCTGTAAAAAAAACTTGGAAAACATGAATTGGATGAAAAGTTTACTATATTGTCGGCTTATTTCGCTGGAAACGGAAAAACGATTAATATACATAAGTATTTCGATAAATAATTTCCTTTCCGAATTAATCTTGAACGTAAGTACAAAATCTTAAAACATTTGCAAAACATAAATTCATCTAAATTTTTACGAATAATTGCAGGTTTGTTCCGAAAAACCTTGGAAAACAGAACGGTATGAAGAGTACTTTATCGGATAATGGTATGAAAATAATTATTTGCTTAAACATACAAATAGCGATAATTTATGATCTTAAACAGTTCAGATTATTTAATATTTGATTGTTTTAAATTTGTGATATAGGTACCTAGTCGTTAACTCTAAACAGAATTTTGATAAAATCTCAATATCAAAAACATTACCCATTATTCGTCCCCATAATAATACAATAGTGTATAATTTGTTTGCCATTTCGAAATAATTGAGTTAAAAATTTTTGTGTTAGTAATCATCTAGAACAAAAGTAATATTTCAATTGATCTTTTGATCCACTTTGTGGAAGTAGAATTTCACCAAATAGAATCAGTTATGTAGATTCTTATTATGCCAAAATAATGGTGTATATGCTTATACATTATTGTTTTATTGAGGGATCGCATTAATACTAATAAATATTGCCTTTGTATTTACGACTTGTATGTTTTTATGTTGTATAAAGTTATAAATTCTTTAGACATTCTAATTTATCTGTCCACATGATTGACGACTAAAAATAGCTTTCAATTATATTCTCAGATATTTTTATTTAATTTCACAGTTGGATTATAGTATAATAATTCTTAAAATGTTTTGATTCAGCTGAAGATATATAAGCGTTTATAATTTCTTTTATATATAATAGTTTTATTTTTTTAATATTGTAATAATAATAAATATGTACATATATGCCTAATAAATATGAATCGTTTGTTTATAATAATACTGAAGAATGTATTTTTACTTGCAAATATCAGGTATGTTCTGTAATCCACGTGATTTCAAATCACATACCGTTTTAAAATCACACGTGTGATTTGTGCCTGTTCTGTAAATCACACTGTTATTGTATTTTTCGGTGTGATTTTAAATTTTCGAAAGCACAAGAAAACAGCTGATTCGTTTATTTTAAATGTTTTGTTTTGAAAATAATTTTGTAGAAATATTAAAGTGAAAATAAAAAAATGCATGGAGCTTCTGTTATATCTTTAATTGAATTAAAAAGAATGGAATTACATAGCTCAACCACTATGTCAAAAAGAAAACAAAACAGCAAAGCTGCCACAGTACACAATTGCTTTTGGTTACCACTTGCTTCAACTTTGTTGCATTTTTTTCCAATTAGCGCAAAAAACTTAACGCATATTGATAACTTATAATATAATCTAACAAATATTATAAATTTTATGACGAATTCTATAATTAATTTAAAGATATTGAACATATTTTAGACAAACATTAAACAATTTTAGTCTGGCAAGCTTCCATGTATTTTCGAAAATCATAAACAGCTGACAACTGAAAACAAACCTGAAATCACAAAAGAAATCACACAAGCAAAAAAACTTTTTACAACAGAATAGGTGTCTCTAGATTTTTATTAAATTTTAAGTGTTTTTTTTAATAAAACAAGTAATTCTATAAGAAAATTAATAAAGGACATATTGTTTAATATACTTAAGTAATTTATTTTAATATTTTCCATGTAGTAGCCGCAGAAATAACCAAGTGATTTGAAAACATTAGTGACTTTGCTGAACGTTTTAAAATCACAAAATTATGTGCACAGAACACCTTTTATGTGATTTCAAACCACTTTTATAAAATGTGATTTGCAGAACATACCTGTATATAGTGGTTTGTGTATTAGGTTTATAGTAGAAAATAATAGTCCTAGATGGCGCTGTAATTACATAAAAATAGCGCCATCTATTGTTTAAGATTTTTCTGCACGCAAAAGTGAAAAATTGATTTCTCCAGGTGGCAACTTTGATAGTCAAATATCATTCCCGCTAACGAAAACAATCCGGCAACACTATGAAAATATTAAGCAAATACCAATGATGCCATATCAGTTTCATTAGTGGCATACATTTTTTGCGACCGGAGTTGCCACCCAAAAAATCACATTTTTTCACATATTATTTTCAACAACCTACTTTCAATAGATGGCGCTATTTTCATAGATGTACAGCGCCATCTGATGTCAATATAAATTATTAATTTATCAAATACCCACTATCAAATACCCTCTTTGTTAAATTAAGTCTATTGTAAATAAAAACATTTTTAAGTGAATTTATTAATAAACTGTTTATATTTATGCATTTAACTACAATATCTATATACATAAGTGGATCTTAAAACAAATAAACAATCAGTTTCTTTTAGATTTACTTTATACACCAGTTTTCTGGATTTAGAGACATCGTAACACAGAATTCAATTTTGGGGTGTCGTTATCTAAAACAAGAAAATAAAATGTATATATTAAGCAATACAATTAAAAATAGTCTTCTTAATTTTTCAACAAAATTAATGAGTATATTGGTATCTAAAGGCTTTTCCGACACGTAAAATTGTTTCCGATCTATCAGGTATGTTCTGCAAATCACATTTTATAAAAGTGGTTTGAAATCACATAAAAGGTGTTCTGAGCACATAATTTTGTGATTTTAAAACGTTCAACAAAGTCACTAATGTTTTCAAATCACTTGGTTATTTCTGCGGCTATTGCATGGAAAATATTGAAATAAATTATTTAAATAAATTAAACAATATGTCCTTTATTAATTTTCTTATAGAATTACTTGTTTTATTAAAAAAACACTTAAAATTTAATAAAAATCTAGAGACACCTTTTCTGCTGTAAAAAGTTTATTTGCTTTTGTGATTTCTTTTGTGGTTTCAGGTTTGTTTTCAGTTGTCAGCTGTTTATGATTTTCGAAAATACATGGAAGCTTGCCAGACTAAAATGTTTTAATGTTTGTCTAAAATATGTTCAATATCTTTAAATTAATTATAGAATTCGTCATAAAATTTATAATATTTGTTAGATTATATTATAAGTTATCAATATGCGTTAAGTTTTTTGCGCTAATTGGAAAAAAAATGCAACAAAGTTGAAGCAAGTGGTAACCAAAAGCAATTGTGTACTGTGGCAGCTTTGCTGTTTTGTTTTCTTTTTGACATAGTGGTTGAGCTTGCGCCATAGTTTTTGCAAAATTTTTATAAAATGTAATTCCATTCTTTTTAATTCAATTAAAGATATAACAGAAGCTCCAGGCATTTTTTTATTTTCACTTTAAAATTTCTACAAAATTATTTGCAAAACAAAACATTTAAAATAAACGAATCAGCTGTTTTCTTGTGCTTTCGAAAATTTAAAATCACACCGAAAAATACAATAACAGTGTGATTCACAGAACAGGCACAAATCACATGTGTGATTTTAAAACGGTATGTGATTTGAAATCACGTGGATTACAGAACATACCTGTATGTGTATTTATCTATGCTCTGGGCTGTTATCAAAATTTTCCGACACGTAAAATTGTTTCAGATCTATGTGTATTTATCTATGCTCTGGGCTCTTATCAAAATTTTCTGAAGTACATATTGTTATATAAATTCATAAAGGAGGTATTTTGAAGCACTATTCAGTGATATTCATAATGATTAGAAATTTTCTTAAACTCCTAAACCAAAAATTTATGTTTTAAAGTAACAACAACCCTTTACATTTTCCTTCACATCACTTTTTGGAACAATTCAAATCCCTGTAACACTTTACATTCTTATAATTTTTTTGGTCTAGAAACATTAAAATGTTTCGGAATTTTCAAAGTATCTTCATATAGATTCAAAATGTAGTTTTGTTGATAAATTGTATAATGTTATATACATATGTATCAGATTTTAGGAGCACTATTTATTCATGTCCTTGTTATTCAGATAATTTGTTTAAGCTACTAATGAAGAGAGCTATCACCGCAAACAATTATTAAAATACAAGCTGTTGTCGTTTTTGATTTATGCCCACTTGTATCCTTGTAGTATTTAGGAATAGAACTAAGAGTTCCTATATAATTCCAGAACTAAACCGATAAATGTTTTGTACACAATTTTATTTGGTATACAATTTGTTGCCGATATTATTTGTACTCACATTTCTTATATGTGTTTATAAATATACATAATTTATATTCAATATCTTATTGGTTTAATTCAAATCTTTGCATTATTTTACACTATTTTATTCACAAAATTTAAAACAAATAAACAACTAATTTTTAACACGCAAATTTTACTAATCAAGTCAGTGCAAGGTAGCCATATTTTAATACAGATATTTTCAAAGTTACCACCCTACACAATCATAGCGAAAACAAAGCAGTGTTGCATTTGAGCTTGCTCATTTATGTTTATCCGTTAAATTTTCAAATACTTTAAAAGTTACTTATAAACTAACTATTTAAATAAAAAATGGTAACTACTTACCTGAATTTGTGTTTGTACATACATATGTATATACTTTGGTTAATACTGTACACATATTTTTGCTTTGAATCTTTTATTGTTTAAGTAAAAATATATGGATTTTTTAATGTGAGTTTTAGAATTAAATTATATATAGAATGAAGATGAGTTAATAGATGAATGTATTGATAATACTTTACAAAAACAATTTACGGTTACAAAAAAAAATATTATTGTAGTATAAAAATGTAAGTTTAATATAAATAAGTACTCAAATATACTCTACGTTAACTAAAACTATGTATGACAAGTTATGTATAAATTTATATAATAAAATTTTGAAAATAAAAAATTGACACATACGTTGTAATTTATAAAAATAATCACTTTTTATTATCATTTGCATTTATTTCGTTCAGTTGAAGGAATAAATATAATTGTATCTTTGTTTATCAGTTGTTTTGTTTGTTTATCCTAAATTAATATAGGACATTAAAATTAAGTCCTGGTTTTATTATTATCTAAAGTACGTAAGGATTATTGTGAACTATTATGGTAAGTATCTCGAAAACGTTTTTGTATCAGTTGATATGCATTATAAACTCTGAAATAAAGAAAAAAATAATAATAATAAAAATGTTAGTGATAAGGAGAAAAAATAGTTAGATACTTTACAAATTTAATTAACAGCATTCTAGTCTTTTGTTTTAAATTTATTAATACAATTTTTTCTAAAAACGTACTAACAAGTGAGTTCCTTTTTGAACTTAGTACATTTTATATCATGAATATCACTAAATAACACAGAAAAAAATTACTTGGACTTTAACTTTAAATATTGAAAGATAATTATCTGCACTTTTAGATATGTTCTTCAAGTAAAATCTAAAATTGTTTCAAATAATCTTAAAAAGCGTGAAATTGACTAAACAAGTAAATGATTTTTTTGTGACAGGAAGTCCAACTATTTTTAATATTTTTGTTATATTTAATATTAACACTTTTCTACACACATAAAAAATTTAAATTGGTTGTTCAGTCAACTTAAGACTTTTTAATGTAAAAAAATAAAATTTAAGAGAACATTTCCAAAAGTTCATTTGAAAATTATATTTGCATCATGAATTCATTTTTTGAAAATAAATATTGCTTTAAGTTCAAGGAAGACATTAATATTTTCAAAAATTAAATTAAAAGAAATAAAAATGGAAATGTCGAAATAACTCTAACAAGTATGTGTTTAACAAATATGATTAAAATCAGAAGAACGAAGGCCAATATGTTTGTGATGTCTTATGGAATTCCTGTTATTACTTATTTTATTCAATTAAATGGCGATGCAGAATAGTATCAGTAAAATATATGAATTATCCCACTTTTTTACATTAATTTATGAAAATTCTAAATTTGCTATCTTTTAATCTAAATCTACAAGCAATGCACAATTGTTCATTGAATTGAAGAGAAATAAACTATATTGAATTTATTTTTCAGTTCATTATATCTGTATCCGTATGGAAGAATAACTTAAGTCGAAAGAACAAGTTTTGAATTATTCCCAATTTTGTGTAATTTTTATAATTTCTTACAAAAAATCTATAACTTAACTAATTGATAATAAAATTATTATACATTAAAGCGACAAGTTTTAAAAAATAATTTATAAATAGAGAAGATTTGACACATTTTCCACTTAAGAGCATTTTCATTATTAATTCGCCCTTATGTCGACTTAAGCTACTCTTCCACATATTATTTCTAAACTTACTTTTCTTTCGCAGCTTTAAATGACTTTTTGCGTGTCTTTTTGCAGGTAATATCTTGTCCATCAGAAGGTAGAGGTAAATCGTTGGGAGAAATCATTGTCAAATTATCTGCAAAATCAAAATGAAAGAAAGCACACATAAAATAAATAAAACACACAATTCTCACATATCCGCAACTTACCAGGATGACAAAAGAAAGCTATAGAATGGCGACCTCTAGTACGTATGTGTTCTTGTTCGGGTACTACTACACGATGTTGCTAAAATTTACATCTATTAATCTCAGTGTTTAATATTTGTAATTACAAACTTTAACTTACCAATGCAGGATAACGACTTTGGGTCCATATCGATAATATTTCACCACAATTTATTAAAATGGCTCCCGGTAAGTGACCAACTCTTTGCCATTTTTCACTACCCGGTATTTTAACTTCTAGACCACCTTCAGAATCCTGTGCCAATAATGTAAATGTACCATAGTCTGTGTGAGCACCGCAACGTATTACAGCGCCATTGGGCAAATGACGTTCTGTGCAGTTTAAGTTGCCATTTAGACCGTTTGAATCTTCACCATCGACCTCATTGTATTCATCGCGGGGATTGTATTCTGGACGAAAGTCTGGCTGATCCGATAAACAACGCTGGTAACTGTATTTGCAACGACCTTTGAGAAATTCGTTTTTACTAACTTCATCATCTTCTATGACAGGTGGATAGTACAGCAAACGTAATGTGGTCTCATTATCATTGTCACCGGACAACATGTGTGAGTGTTTTTCCAGGAAAAATGTCTGTGGTATGTCCAGTGATAGAGCTAAAGCTTGTAGCAAAAAACGCGACAGTGCTTTGAAATCTTCGGCCAACACCGATATATGATCCGCAAAACCGGGCAAGGGTTCTTCTGGCAGATTTTTGGCATTTAGTGTGCAGATATTAAAAGCATGACGTAACTCTGGTGTTTTGCCATCAAAACGTTCTAGGCCGGGACTAACATAACCATGATTATCATCACCTGAACGTATATAAAGTTCTTTAACGTCTGTGGGTAAATCGACAAAATCATCTAAATGATCCCAAGCAGTTTTCAACTACATTAAAAGAGTAATATATTTAGGATAATTAAAAAAAAACTTAATTCCATAAGAGTGTTACTAACTAACCTTTTCATCACAGATGCCATGATTGACTAAGAGAGCCATACCCTTTTCGGAAAGAGCTTTATGTAGTTGAGAGCCCACACGATTGACGACAGATCTTACGGGACATTCTTCGGTACCTAAAATTAAAAGAAGAGAAATAAATATTTTATTTAGCTGTTGTTATTAATATTAGTTCCGTAAATTTAAATTATTATTATATAAATAGGATACAGTACTTAAAATTAATTAATTCAATTTGAGCTTAATTCTCTAATAAAGTTAATTTGGAATTTAAAAATGTCAGCCATTCACTCCATAAATCCGTTCACAACATCAAGTTATTTAGCTTCATTCAAGGCTTTTATTAAAATAGAATTCAATCATCATTGATTTAATTCATAAACGAATTCATTCAACCTTTGACCTCATACAAATTTAATTAAAATATGTTTCTTCATTCAGTATTATGTTTGTTTTGCTTTAATCAGTTACAAAATGAATTGAAATAAATTGACTTAAGCCTTTTTGTAATAGATTTGAATTGAAGAATTGAAGACATTTTTAAAGCTATGTATTTTGTAATGGATTTGTATTCAAGAACATTTGAATTATTCAATAAGGAATTGATTCTATGAATAATGAATTCTCAAAGGAATGAATTCTCTTTTAAAACCCCTACGAAAATCCCCTTGCATTTATACGATGCCTTTTTTCAAATATGTTTTTGATCTGAAATCGTGCCTTTTTGTTTGCCGTCACAATTTGCGAGTACAAAAAAACATGTCTTTAAGTCATTACTTAAAGTCATATTGTAAATGCACTCTTGAAGTATAAAGGAATTAAGCCTATGAATTACAATGAATTCATTGACGGAGAGGTTAAGATATAAAATTTTTTTTTGATTTCGAACATGGAATTAAAATTAATTCTTTCAAATCATTGATAGGATACATAAAGTGAATAAAATTTAATCATATTTAATTTATTAGAAAGATATCATTTAGTTAACATGATCTAAATAGAATTAATAAAGAATTTGTATAAAATACAAAGAAATCGTATCCAAGCTTTATAAATATTAAAATGCATTTGCTATTTTAAATGGAGATCAATAATAGAGTATAAGTAAAAAATTCTTAAAATAAGTCGTTGTGAAGAATTTCGACTGTACTTTTTTAAAATTATTATTAAAGTTAAACCTCATTTATTTCGCTATAAAATTACGAAAATCTTTATTAGTAATTGGCAATCAAAAAAAAAACCTAATTATTTTATAAAAACTTGGATTTTTTCTTACTAACACTTACAAAATGTGGTTGCAATTGAATTAACAATTTGTCGCTGTTATTGCTAGTATAATATTTTATTAATTTATGCATTCATTCATAAAAATGTGACTGTTAAATCCCCTACTCTAAACACGTTACAATTGTGTGATGGATAAATGTGGTTATTTACATACAAATAAGTTTACAAACAGATACGCGTTTATAAATAAATTTACAATGAGCCAAGTAATAAAATAATTAATTTCAACAATACAAATAATCAAAATAGATAATTTCATAGAAAACAACAATAATAGGGAAAAATATTAATATAAAAATAAATATGAACAAGTAATTATAAGTTACTAAAATTGTTCAATGATAAATTTTCACAATACTAGGTTTTCCGGTTAATTAGTTTATAAATTACCGGCAAATTTCTTAATAAGTTTTCTTCTTATTATTTCTGCAAAGATAAAACATTGCCAATCGAATAATTCGATTATATCCATAAATTCGGTTATCACATACAAAACTATTTTATCTGTATGACAAAAACCGAAAAATGTTTATTTAAACCTGTAGAATTAAATTTTCAGTAGGTGGATTTAATAAAAAAAATAAATTATATTATATTAACATAGAATAAATACATAGAAGGGATATTTTCTTTCATTTCACACATATGGGAGAACAATAACAAAATACATGGCAATACATTCACATAAATTAGGTTTTTGTCAACAGACTTTATTATGACTTTAGGTTAAACAATAACTAGACATTGTGAAAATGGAACTAAAAAGTTTTGAATACAATGGAAACTTATGTTTTATTTTTATAAAAATGTCTGGACCCTTTAGTCATTTCCTTATATTTATATATTGCAATTTGCGAACTACGATTTTGAATAGGTTTTCTATGGTATTAAGATCTGGCGATTGGGCAGACAACTTCAAATCACGTAACTTATTGGATTGTAAACACTGGGTTACAGTCATTGTCATGTTGCAAGCTTGAAACAAGATACATATTTTCCTTAGCGTATCGTTTAAAATTAATCTGTATCTGATTCCAGTAATAGTAAGTTTTATGATGAAAAACACTCCCACACTATAATATTGCAACCGCCAAATTTGAATGTCTTATTTGTGTCCGGTCTCTTTCCCGTTTTACAAATGATCTTTCATCACTGCCTTTTAAATAGTATTTGCATTCATCCGAAAAGAAAACAGTATTCCATTTCTGTCTCAACCAGTTTAAATGTTATTTACGAAATGTCTCCTTTGTGCTCCAAGCGCTTTGTCCACTTTTATCCCTTCCTAAAAATAAGATATGTCGATGTCATCGAAATCATTTAATCGTTGTAGTCAAATCTCCTTCCGTGACACTTTTCTTCAGGTTTGAAAACATGAAACTCGGATCTAAATCCGATGAATAGGGCGGAAAAGGGAGCATTTCATAGCCAAATTCATGGATTTTCAATGGCTGTCAAACTCAAACTAATGGGTCATTATGGATGGCAACCGAACTTCAGTTACATTGTCAGTTGCCTAAATGGTATTACAGATGGCAACTGGCAGCATAATTTTCTGTTGACAAATGTCAACCAGAAATTTGTGGTTGCCCTATGACAACGCAACTGAAGTTAGGTTGCCATCCATAATCGACACATAAATGGCGATGCTTGTTCAAATTTGCACAGAAGTCAACTGAGGGATGCTTGTTAATTCTTGGAAATTCAAAAAGTCGCGGACTTTGCCCTGCGACTAACAGTTCGAGAAATAATTATCAATTTTAGATTATTGATAAGCTCTCGTCATTTTTGGAAAATTTTTAAACTCTCTTCCACCCAAATGTTGAGTGTTTACAATAGTTGTGTTCGCGTGCTTGATAATCTATATATCACGTGAGAACGGCTGGAGCGGTTTGGCTGATTTTATTGGATTCGAAATCTTCAGGAGATGGTTTGTAAAGAAAAAAAATAAAAAATTCCGGGTAAAACTCGTAATTTTTTTTGAGTCCAGTCAACTGTAATAACAAAGCTCCCTAAAGTATGCAGTACAAATTTAGATATTTTATTTGCAAATAAATAAGAACAGGAAGGTTTATGTGGGTTGGAGAAACTTGAAGAAATATCATTAGTAAATGCTACCGGGCGAAGCCGGGCCTGTCAACTAGTTTGTAATAATTTGTACAAATTATCATTGGATATATAGAGAACATGATATTTTTTACTGGAAATTTTGTTTCCAGTATAAAAATATCAACATAAAAAATATGTTTAAAACATATTGTTGCAAATGTAAACAAAACTAAAATGTTGAAAATTAATACAATTTACAAGTTTTGTAAAGAAAAGAAGTAAAATAACACAAAACAAACTTTTTAAATTGATTTATAATAAAATACAACTTATTTTTACAAATTGTTGTTCGCGTACTTTTTTGATATTTTTTTAGATTGAGCGTTAATGTATTTTTACGCTCTAAATTAAAGTTACTGGATAATTTTTACTGGAAAGTACACTTAATTAATACCATTATCACGAATATTTTTATAATTTTTGAAACATCTGATTTATTAATTGAATATTTATCACAGACACTTAATAAAAGGTTAGGTTATAAAGGCAGCTAGTATCAACCAGCTCACTTGGGTCCATTAATTGGTCCCTTTGTGTTACCCTAAAAGACCATGCTCAGGACCTCAAGAGGTCCTTCACATGTCAGAACTGGATTCAATGCCGAACCAACCTGTCGCACGAATGAACGATTCTATCTTCCTGACATCCAGAGTAGATAGATCCGCTAGGCCGTCCAAAAATGGACTACCTATTGTCTCAGTCCGAGTGCCTGCTAAGGCAGGGCAAAGGCAGAGGAGATGTTCAATCGTCTCATCCTCGTCTTCATCATGGCAACTCCTACAGAAGTCATTAAATGGAGTATTCAGTCTGTGCACCTATCAAGCAGTGCCACTTAATAAAAATAAATTACAAACAAATTTAAAAAATAAATTAATTATTGAAATTTACCGTTATTTCATCGATTATTTGAAACATTTTTCTGGTTTTTGGGTTAATTTAGTATTACAAAAATCCATTGAATGAAGAGATTTTTATTAATATTTGCTGGGAATAGAAAACGTCAGTGAAATTAGGAACCCTATTTCTAACAAAAAATTTATTTTTTAGTTTTTCCCCATTACTATGTAAAAATCTATTTTTAACGAATTGCTATTGTTTGTTTAAAATTAAAAATAAACTTTGTTTTACACTTTAAATTGTGCTATGCAGTGAGTGAGTAAATTAGTATAGAATGCGAAATAAAAACAAAGGAAACAAAATAAACCTTCTGAAATTAAATAAATAATAAGACAAGCGATAGATATGAACGAGTGAGCTAAATTTTAAGCACTTTTCTAGTGAGTAGTAGCTAACAATAGTAAAACTGATCAAAGAATAATAAAATTTAAATAAATTTTAATGAAAATATCGTAATTTTTTTACAGTTCGAATGATTTCAATTTTATGGATTTGCTAACTATTGTCACCAAAATTATATTGTTCTAATAAATTTACTATATATTAGCAAAACTCTAGATCACAAATAGAATAGTAATAACGCATTCTATATTCAATACCAAACATAATTTCTGTCACGCAACCATGGTTGGATTATCGAAGAACGCCATTCATTATAAGCGAAAAAAAAACCTTTAAAATAAAAAGAACAAGTTAAGCACCGACACTGACACAATAATGCCATCCAATATTTAATCTTCAAGTACTACGTACATTATTACTAGACAATACTCATATTCACACTCGTATTTGCTAGCAAGCAAATAATTGAAAGCAAAAAATATAAAATAAAATAAAACAATTCCAAGGAATATACCTCCACACACTTAGATAACAATTGCTGATGTTGGCTATTGATAGTCTGAAAGAAAATTATCTTGCCATTATTTTTCTGCTTGTGACAAAAATAAAATACTGAAATATTTACTCAAGATTAGATTGCGACTATTATGATTACGGATGCACGAAGTAAGTATTGAATAAAAGTTTGAGATGAAGACGAGAAAGGAAAAGTGTCAATGTATAGCTCATGAATAAATGTTTCATAGTGGTGGATAGATTTAAATCACTTGTTGCGATTACCAAGAATCTTACAAATGTACGTAATATTGCGACAAAATAAATACTCAGTTCAGAGAAAAATCCTTTTAATTGTTATGGAGTATTAAATGGCAGACGTACAGATTAAATTAATGCATTATTATTGTTAATTGTTGCTATGAAATCAAAGGGGTTTATTGCTGACACTTAAATAAGATTTATCGTATTTAACAGGGTGATGAAAAATAAGCATATTTCCACATTTTTCCAGATAATGAAACTGAATTTAATTCCAAAGACGCAAAAGAATTAATTATTAATTCAGTTTTCAAAATCAAATTAAATTGTATCTCTTAATCATTCAATTACCCCCTGTCTAGATTATCAATAAATATTTTGGCAATAACGCCGGCACAATAACATGTTAATGCTATGGGAAAACATATTTACATTTACAATTCATTTTTTTTTTCATAAAATTATTGAAAATTTTCGTTTGATGTTTTTATTGAGCGTCTTTTTTTTTCTTTGAAATGTCTAACACAAATTGGCAACCAAATTTGACATTTTATGTTCGCTATAATTGTCAAAATATGCGTCTTCACTGGAGATAACATAATTTTGACATTTGCTGCAATATATGTTAATGAATTTGTTGCCAGTCTAAACGGGGGGTTAATGAATTCATTACGAATTAATTCATAGTTTCATAATTTATTAGTATTTGAAACATATTGAATTCATTCCATTGAGAATTCATTCTTTTTAGAATTAGTTCCTTATTGTATCATTCAAGTTTTCTTTAATTCAAATCCATTACAAAATACATAGCTTAATCAAATGTACGAGTATTGAGTGATTACATTTTTTTAAAATTCAAATCTATTACACTTTTTTCAATTAATTTTATAAATTATTGAAAACAAAATAATTTGTATGAAATAAAACATGTATTCATTTAATTTGTATTAAATTTGAATTGACAAAAATTTAAGCACTTAAAGGAGGAATGAATTTTATTTAAATTATGAATTTATTCAACAATGAATGAATTCTATTTAAATAAAAACCTTTGAGTGATGCTTAAGAATTTCATTTGTTGTGAATGATTTTATGTTATGAATTGCTGATGATTTCTAATTCTGAATTAAGATATTAATAGGTTTCACTTATTAATATTTTACTGGTAGACTGTATTCTACCTCTATTTAACTCTTAGTTACGAGTTAAATAGAATTCGAAGCTTAATCAAATAACAATTAATAATAAGACCTAAGATTCTGTCAGATTTGTTAATATGTATTAAAAGTTATTCTATATGACGCGTGTATTTTATTCTGATCAGTTACACAGTGTACCGCTCACTCTACATTTTTGTAATATTTGATTATTATTCGTGATGCCTTGTAAGAAGTGTCATACTCTTAGATCGGAAACTCTCATATCAAAGACCTAACTCAGTTGTCAAAAACCTAACTGGTGAGAATGTATTAGTAAAAGTAATTCTTTTGTTTGAGGTTTTTTTTTAGTTTCTCTACGAAGTTCATTTGCAATTTTCTCAATTTCAAATTGAAGTTCTCAATATTTATAATTCTCTCAATTTAATTTATAATTATCTAAGTTTCAAATTCAAATTTCATTCGAATTTTTTCTATTTATAATTGTAATTCTGAATTTCATTTGGAATTCTCCCAATTTCAAATTGAAACTCTCAAATTTCTTTGGAGTTCTCCCAATTTCAAATAGAAATTCTCATAGATAAATACACATAGATCGGAAACTATGTACATACGAGAGTTGTTTTTGTTTTCATATAGTCTTTTTTACTAATACATAGTTACCAATAATTTTTAGGTCACCAATGAGTTAGGATAGGAGAGCTTCCGATTTATGAGTATTTATTTATGGAAATTAAAATTTAAATTCTAACATTTCTTTTCAGTTTCAATGAAAAATGATGTATCTATTAAAATTATTTATAAAACATTTTTAAAGTTTTATTAATTAGTAATACATATTTCAATATTAATTTTTTTGCATATTTTATTGTTTTGTTTAACTATTAAACATGACAGAGGCGTTCATATACGAGTAAGTATTTTTATTTATTATTTATCAAAGTGCTTTAGTCACCAAATTTAGTAGTCTGTATAAATGCAAACATATTTGGTAATTAAATCGAAAAAAATATACAAAATGCAATTTTGCGCTTGATATAATTAAATTGTTTAATTAATTTAATTACAAAACACAAACAAGTTACAGTCAACAACTTTAAAATGCAATATAAGCACTAGTAAAAGACTTTAAATACCCTATGAGGGAACAGATAAAATAAATTTTCAATACGATATTTATACAGTTTAAATTATTATTTGGTGAAGAACTTGGTAAAGAACTGAAATTATTTGAGGGATCAGTTGAATTTACATTTGATCTAGTCAAGTAGATACTAATCCTATTAACAAGCTTTGAATAAATACGTAGAATGGAAGGAGATAAATGTCAATGAAAAAATATAAACGAAATTGCTTCGATAACAGACTGAGGTTTTCGGCCATAGGGTAATATAGAAATGAGACGTAATTGTAAAAAACTTAATGTGCTGTTTTTCTATAGCGAACAAGTGTTTTGAGTGGACGTTTTACATGTATTTTGTTTTTGTTACAATAACAATTTACATTTGATCTAGTCAAGTAGATACTAATCCTATTAACAAGCTTTGAATAAATACGTAGAATGGAAGGAGATAAATGTCAATGAAAAAATATAAACGAAATTGCTTCGATAACAGACTGAGGTTTTCGGCCATAGGGTAATATAGAAATGAGACGTAATTGTAAAAAACTTAATGTGCTGTTTTTCTATAGCGAACAAGTGTTTTGAGTGGACGTTTTACATGTATTTTGTTTTTGTTACAATAACAAAACACATGTTAAATTTCCACTCAAAGTACTCGTTCGCTATAGAAAAACAGCATATTAAATTTAATTTATTTAATAAATATTGTAACACTAAGTAACAGAGTTAAAATTTTTTAGATTTTTATTAGATTCCCTTCTTTACACTGAATCGACCAAAATAATATTTGCTTGTATGGTTGAAAATATATAGAAATCAATTAATTGATTAAATGTTATCAACGACATAACAAACTTAATAATTCCAATTAACATACCGTACAGGTTATTACAAAATACAAATAAATACTATATACTACATATATGTATAGTATTTATATTTTTTTAATTAAGATCTATGACATTTCGAACATTTATAAATAACTACTAAGCACAGTTGTGTTAAATTGACTGCATGAACATATGTTCATACCAGATACTCGTATTCCAGTCAAACTACCTAATTTAAATACCAAATTAGATATATAAAACCAATTGAAGCTTGAATATGAAATTTGTAGTGCTGGTCCAAAGTCGATTAGAATAGTAAAAAGATACGAGTTAAAATGACATACATACATTTTGTAAATAATAATAATAAATTCAATTTTAAAATTGCTCAAAATATGTAGTATGTGCTTATTAAAATTATCAACTTATTATGTTATTTGGTTAAAAAAAAGAGTTAGAAAGAAGTCAATTATCATAATTTGGTGCCTGGGATTTCCATACAGCACTGAAAAAGAGTTTTCGGTTGTACTGTATTCATTGGTAGGAATACAGTACAACCGAAAACTCTTTTTCAGTGCTAATCCGAACATCGGCCAATTTAGCAAAGTTTGCCATTTTACAACAGTGTTCCAGAAACTATTTGGTCAATTCACAAGGTCTTTTATCAGTCATATTGTCATAATGTCCTAATATATCACGACTCGGCAGCTCGGCTTAACCGACTCTTAGGCATTCGGCTCAGGTCTCTTCTGGTTGGTTACGATAACACAATAAACATAGCATACATAGTAGTATTATTTTAGGACAGTTTTTGCTAGAAAAGCATTATGACAATATGACATGATAAGAGACCTTGTGAATTGACCAATTGATATCAAGAAAAATTAATCTGTTCATATATTTTCATTACAAGTTTGGTGTTCGGTAAAACTCGTACGAAACTCCAAATATTGGAATAACGACACTTTATTCCGAACAACGTAACAGAACCCGAAAGTTCAATCGGACACTACTAATAGATATTAAACTTCAACATTTGTTGAAAGACTTAAATAAACTGATGTTTTCTCAAATGATTTAACCAATCAGTACTGAACGATCAAAGACGGATTTTCTTATATGAAAAGTATTCGGAATGAGGGATTTACAATAGATGGCGTATCTTTTGAAAGCGGTTTCTGTTTTTAATAACTTATGTGTCATTTAGAAGGGCACATATCTGTCATTTATTTTCACTTAAGCTACGTTTCCGAATACACCGTAATCGGCACCGAAAACGAAATTCCATAGATTTGCACCGAAAAAAAGTTCTTTTTAGAAATCGGCAACGAAAATTGGGAACGAAACGGCACCGATCAGTAACGAAATACCTGTCATTTGGTATTTCGATCAAGTAGGTTGTTTTTGGTGCTGTAGGAACGAAATTATTTTAATTATTTTTTTATTTCAAATTTAAAGAAAATCAAAATCTTTCTTTATTGGAAGTGAAAAAAATAATAGATTTTGTCAAAAACAATGAAATTCTATTTAATAATCCAAAATTGAAAAATAATTTCGTTTCAGTTTTATGCCGCAACACACCCAACTGAAACGAAAACAATTCAGAAACGAGACGGTGACGAACGCCAACGTTTTTCAGTTTTCATTCGGCTCCGATTACGGTGTATGCGGAAACCCCGCTTTAGTTATTGAACATTATAGTATAAACAACAAAGTTTTTTTGCTTCGAAAATGTATAATTTTGTACCAACGAATCGTCATATGCAGGAAGTTTTGCTTTACTTCTTTAATTTGCTCACCAAAGCTTATGGTGAAAGACAAAGATCGGCCAGGCCGAGGCATTACTCTATGAAGATTGTTGTCAAACTCAACAAGAGCTTGCAAAATCAGTGAGAGCTATTCAAGCAGCTACTTCAAAACGTTTTCGAGCAGCAGGATTCATCCAAAAGCATGCGAATCATTAATTGCGATGAAAAATGGATCCGAATCGTAAGAGATCGTATATGAAGCTCGAATCGACACAATATCCATGGCGATTAGGCAATTCTCAGTATTTGGTGAAATCTGTCCATACCATCACAGATAACCTGTACAGAATGCAACTGATTCGGCCAATGCTCGAAAAAGCCCAGAATATGCGGCTAGACATGAAACCGTAATATTCTATTATGGCAACGTTCGACCACATGTTGCAATACATGTTAAAAACTATTTATAGATAAGTGGTTAGGAAGTTTTACCTCATCCGATTTATAGTTCAGACCATGCCCCTACTGTTTGTTTCGATAGATGTAGGACGCTGTGAAAAGGTCATAGCTAACAATGACCAATACTTGAAATAAATTTGAAATAATCTCGCATTTTTAAGTCATACATTCAATAGTTATAGCAGTTATAGTGAAAAAATTTCTGCTCTAAAATCCGTTATATGACCAAAATCATCAAAATTAAATTTTTGCCAATACACCAGATTTTTGGGGATAGGAATTCATTCAAGTCTACAAACTGCTCAAAATCACTTTATGCAATTTATTTTATTATTTAGAGCACTGAAAAAGTTTTAAACGTTTTTTTCAATTTCTTTACATCTCTTCCGTAAACAATAACTGATGTTTCCTTTGGCATGGAATTTTTTCTAAGCTTGTTTAGTTATTTGGTAATCGACTAATCGATTGATCATTTGAAAAACAATATTTAAACGTACATATATTATTTCCATTTATGTAGACGAGTGAGTACGTTGTATATTTGATTTATAGATAATATGTCATGCAAAAGTTAAGTAAATTGGCATATTCAATTATTTATTGATAGAATAAAAAGAAACACAAAAATTAGCAATCATTAGCGGAATCAACTGAAAAATGGTTGACAAATTTTTATTTATTTACTCTTTTGTGTATAATTGAAAATTTCGAGAATTGCTAATTTCCTATACAAAAAGTAAACAACAACAACATTAATAATAATAATATTAATAAGAGCAACAATAATAACTGTAGCAGCAATAATAAAATTACGTGTTGAAAACGACTTGTTTTTTCATTGTGGCCTCCCGGGCATCAATGGCAGCAGTTGGCATGGATTGTTGCTGCTGCTTGCTGCTATACGCAAAATGAAATTGTGCGAATACATTTCAATTTATAATAATTAACAAATTGTTTCTCTCCTCTATTATAAATCTATCAACACTGTGTTCGACTAAATTACAATAATATAAAACAGAATTAGAGCGACATGTTTTAGGTTCGGAGAAAATGTTTGAGTTTGGCTGCAATTAAATTATTTCAATAAATCTCCAAATATTGTTTCATAGCAATTTGTCAATGAATATTTAATATTTATTTATGTTTAATTTGATGCAATTTGTTGCAAAACAAATTAATTATCAATAAAAAATATTCACATATAAATAAATTTGACTAAAAATTGATAAGCAAAAAGAAACCTGTTAATTTAAAAATATAAAATTATTCAACAATGCCATCGATATCCGCCGACTTCCCAGACATTTGGTGAATTAAATGGAGCTTAAAATCAACAGTTTGCCAATATTACGAAATTTCCTAGTTTTTTTTTTTGTAGTTTTGCCAGCTGCTAATTGTGTTCTCAATATCCTTTGCCCGACCTTACTCCAATTTGTTCGTCATCATCATCGTCTTTAGGCGACGAGGAGCATTTTTGAATAAATGTTAACAAGAAAATTAACCTACAAATAGGTATGGTCCGTACTTCTTCGAATACGTTGGTGAGGACATCACCTTAAATGAATTATACGATTCGATTAAAACAATTGGTCGATTCACAAGGGATCCTATCATATCACATTTTCATAATGTTGTAATATTTTACAATGGTTTGTAAATGTAGCCTTGTCAAGCTAAAAATGTCCTAAAAAAATAGTGTTATCGTAGCCAACCAGCAGAGACCTGCGCCGAACGCCTTAGAGTCGGTTAAGCCGAGCCGCCAGAGCATGAAATATTACAACATTATGACAATATGACGTGATAGGATACCTTGTGAATGGATCAAATAATAATTAATATTTTCTACTATTAAGCTACGTTTCCGCATACACCGTAATCGGCACCGATAACGAAATTCCATACATTTGCACCGAAAAAAAGTTCGTTTCAGAAATCGGCAACGAAAATTGGGAACGAAACGGCACCGATCAGTAACGAAAAACCTGTCATTTGGGGCCGGAACGAAAACAACTTCAAGTAGGTTGTTTTCGGTGCTGTAGGAACAAAATTATTTTAATAATTTTTTTATTTCAAATTTAAAGAAAATCAAAATGAATAAAAAAAAATAATTTTCTTTAATGGAAGAGGAAAAAATAATAGATTTTGTCAAAAATAATGAAATTCTATTTAACGTGCGACATCAATAATTGAAAAATAATTTCGTTTCTGTTTTATGCCGCAACGCACCCAACTGAAAAGAAAACAATTCAGAAACGAGACGGTGACGAACACCAACATCGGCGCTGATTACGGTGTATGCGGAAACACAGCTTTAGCCGTTTGGAAAATATTGATCGTCACAAAATATTTCAAGTCAATCTAATATTTAGATGACAATAATACTTATTTCCCTTTTTCTTATAATATACACAGAGAAAACAGATTCGTGATAGCAACCGTATTTGTTGCTAATCGAATGATTCTAAGTGACCGAATCTTACAGTTGTGGCTACAATATTTTCTAATGGGTAACCAAAGCTTGGTTGCCTCAACTAAAATTCTTCTTTATCAACTGACTATCTGCTGTTAGAACTGAAAAAATCTATGTGTGCAACCGAATCTTTCGATTGGCAACAAATTCGGTTGCTATCACGAATCTGTTTTCTCTGTGTACATATATTTTACAAATCCTTTCTCCATTAAACCTCTCAAATTCAATAGCATAGTAAATTGATTAACAAAAAATAAATCTATCGCATTTACTACATAAATAATTTATAAATTTTAAATTAATGCGTTCTTTTTTAATTCAAATATCTTATCATCAATACAAATTTCAATTTCGAAATATGATTTAAAAAATAAAATAAAAATTTGTATTGTGTTTATCAGTGGGAAACCCAAATTGGTTTATCTGATTATAAATGTTTACTTACATCTCCGCTGATAAACTTTAATCGAACAAAAAGTCATAAAAATGCAATTTATTAAATCAAACGAATAATATCATTGTATTTATAAGGAAATTGATACTTCAATTATTAATGCAATTGAAAGATAGTCTTAAAAAAGAAATACCAAAATGTCTAGGTTATATTTAAATTTAATTGTTTTAATTTCAAATAAATAACAATTTAATAATTATATCCCTAATATTAAGACAAAAGTCCAGTTTTTGGTAAGGAACAAACAATTACAATTCCACTTAGAAAACTGTAAGGAATTTATCCGAATGAAATTCTATGACTGGGTGGTTAGTGTCTTTAATTGTTTGTGTTAAATAAAAACATATATAAATAACAATTTATTAATGTCAACTGATAAAACTTTAATCGAACAAAAAGTAATAAACATGCAATTTATTAAATCTAACGAAAAACATCATCGTTTTTATTAGGAAATTCATACTTAAGTTAATAATGCAATTGAAAAATAATCTAATAAAGGAAATACCAATATAGGTTATTTTTAAATTCATTTAATTTGTAATCTAATAAAGTGTTGCGGCTTGCAGTTTTACGTTTTGATTGTAATTGTGCATTGTTACAATTTGGAAAATAGTATTTTTAAATTTTTCGCGTTAAATTAGTAGTATTTTTTTTGTTTATTTATAAACTATGACGTTTATATAAATATTCTGAATACTATCTATGGATAACATTCTCTAAAAAAATGTTATGAATTGATTTATTTCAATTTAATCGTTTATTAATTCCCACTTGAAAGCAGACATTTAAAGCAGTATATTCAATTATCAATAGATATATTAAAAAAAAAACATATGTTTTACACAAATTATTGGTAGTTTATCAAAAGTTTGGTGGGATCAATTATGGACCGATCATGTTAAAAACATGTTTATATTCAATTACATCATGATATTAGTTATTATAATATAATTAAGAATGTTAAAGTTATTTTTTGAAGGGGACTAGGGGCAAATGTTACCGGATTTTCGTCATACTTTACAGTATAATTTCAGAGTACTTAAAAATATTTTTTGCAAAATTTTGTCGCGTAATCAACATATTTATGACTGCTGAAACAGTTCCGGGGGGACATTTGTATGGGGGCTAGATGAAATCATGAATCGATATTGCCTATTTTCAACAGACAGACGGGTTGACATAGCTTGATCGTCTTAGAATTTCATAAGGACCCAGAATATATATCGATGGCTTAATATAAAAAGGCCCTAACTTGTGTTTTTTTTTGTAAGTCCAGATTTTCGTTTATTTCGATAAATGGTCCGATGATCATATATCATAATTAGCCAAACAAATCTCGACTTAAAAAAACCTTTTTATATTAAGCCATCGACATACCAGGTCTGGTATTTGTGGGTCTGCGAGTAATATTTCGTTGTATTACAAACGAAACACTGGGTATAAAAACATGATTTTGAATTTAAGAACCAAACTAATGAAATTTCATTAAATATTAATGAATTCTTTTAATTTCTGCTTCAACTATTATGATACGACTACATTAATTGTTTATTAGGGTGATCGATTCTTCGACATTTTTTAGAAACCGGTGTTCGGTTTCTTCCAAAAATTGCAATTTAATATAAACCGGTTTCGGTTTTTTGGAAAAATATTAAAACGCCTAGAAAAAAGAAGAAAAAAAGATTTATTTATTAACACATTGACTGCCACGTCGGACACATATGTATGTCCGACACGACTTTTATTCTCTCTAGCCATGTCAGACAATAGTGGTGGATTTTAAGAATTTTTTCTATGTTGTCTGGAAGTTCCTCATCAAAACTGTAATCTTCACATTCTTCATCAATTTCTGAACTTGTACTGAGTATTTTTTCTAACTCAGTATCCCATAAAAAAATCATTTTCGCCATTTCGTGAGACACTCTTATTTATAAAAAAAAATCAGTTTCTAAGCAGTAAATATTACTGACAGTAGCCTAAATTCCAATATTGATGTTTTCGAAGAGATTACGCAAAGAAAATGTTATGGCGACCAGCATCTTATTTGCTGAAAGTGCCTTGGCAGTCAATGTGTTAAAATAATAGTGATTAAAACAATTTTGATTACTTCTTTTATCCTTCACAAGGTCTTCGGTTCAAATATTACCCATTTTGAAATTAATATTAAATTTTTTCTAAAAGCGAGTGGTTGATATTTTTGATATTTTATTTCATTTCAAATGTCAACAACTAGAAAAACAAATTGGCAAAAAAATATCTATAAACTTGTTTGGACTTAAGATCTTTTGTTAGGTACAATTAAGTTAAATTTTTTCAGAGCTTTGGTAGCACTACAATATATCTTTGGTAGCTCTAATATATATCTGTCTCTTTTCATCATACTTGCTGTACTACTGTTTTTCTTATCGTTCATAAGGTCTTCGGGTAAAAATGAGTGGTTGATATTTTTGATATTTTATGACTTTAATTTAATTTCAAATGTCAACAACTACGTTAGGTTTTTTTTAAAAAAATCTATTTTCTATTTGGGTCAAATTTGACGCGAAGATCGTTAACGTCAGTAAATTTGAAGACCTAATGAAGGTAAAATAATCTCCTAGGTAAACACAGTTTAAATGCTTTGGAGTGTATCGATTTTTGTTTTGTTTTTATAAAACTAGACATTGAAAATTATCTTTTACTTTGTAGGACATATAGAAAACAAAGCATTGAGTAAGTTTTCAGGTTTTCCAGATCACTTGTGATATTTTCTAAATCTTTAAAATAGTTGAAGTATTTCTTTTATTTTTTTTGATTTTTAATATTTTTTGAAGATTATAAAAACACACTTTTAGAAAAAACCGGCTATTCGAGGAGAAAACCCGGTTTCTTCGATATTCGAAATTTGAGCTTTTCAAAAAAAAAACCGAAACCGACCTTAGCAAAAAACCGGTTATAATCGGTTATTAAAAACCTGGCCGATCACCCTATTGTTTATTGAATTTTTGTTTGTTTTTTTATTTATAAAGCTTAAATTTATTTAGAATTTCATATGAACTGCTCATTTTTTGTTTTGAAATTTTGTTGCTGAGTAAGAATATTCTTTTCCGAATTAATAATGTGTCGTCAGTGATGGGTGGTGTTGGATTTTAATTGTTTGAATTTTTTATCAATGTTTGGCAGCCAGTCATTTACTTATTTATAAATAACACAAAACAAATTTAATTTCTATTTAATTTTTGATAAGAGTTCATTCAGTAGTGCTGCTCTCAAATGCTTCATTCAACCACACTTAAATAGAATCTTCAAATGGTTCAAATTTGTAATAATTTAATTGAAATTGGAACATTTAGCAACTGAAATTGTTTAGTTCTCCAACAGATGACTAATATTTAATTGATAATTGCGAGTACATGCTTTTTGTTTTTCCATGACTTTTTAATAAATGTTAAAAATGTGTGAATATGTACTAGGATTGTACTTACTACAAACAACAAGTGCTTTTTTACAACACACTAAAATGTCTATGAAGTACACCTTAGTTCCGACTTGACTAGAGATGATGAGTGTATGTGTTTACATACTTGTAAAATTTATTTGAAATAAAATTCGTCATTTGTAATGTAAACACTGTCTTGTTATCGTCATAGTTTTTGCACGATCGCTTGGTAACACTGTGTAAATCTGTTTCAAATTCTTGTATAATTGATTAGCATCTCTAAATTAAGCAAACTCACGTTTTATAATTATAATATAAATGTACTACATTTATTTCTTGATCTATTTTAATGTTTCACTTGACATGAAATGTTAAAAAAGAAAATATAAATGGGTCCGAACTGTGGGGGGTTATTCGATACTTTGAGTTTGTAGGAAACACTTTTTATATTAGCATACAAATTTGTAAAAAATACTTATTCTTTAGCATTTGCAATTGTGATTTACATATTTCTAAAACAGTTTTCTTTTTTGATTTTCAATATTAATTTTCCTATTGTGTTTCAGACAATCGGTATTTTGCGCATTAATTTCGATAATAGTATTATATGACGTTATATCGAATTCATTTGACCTTATTGGGGCTGCTATTAGCAATACAATCTAGTTACGACCCAGAACATTAATGTAAGTTTCACTTTAGTCAGAAATCGTCTACAAGGTCTTCTAAATTTGGTTGACAGGATTTGCTTCAGAGAAGTGAGAACATTAATGTCATAATATACCTAAGTATTTGTTTGGCCTGTGCCATATCTTTTATTCAGATTTGGTTATATGTCAACTGGTTGTCAAAAATACATTTTTAATATTCAATGTCCAACTTTTTTACACATTTAGTAAAATTTCCTCTGTAAATTGTTGAATATAAAATTAGAATTTTCCATTTCATATTCGGAAATGAAATCATCCATTTATAATTCAAGAACGACCATTTGAAAATTGTATTTTTCAGTTCAATTTCAGAGAAGAACAATTGAATCTGAGATTTTTCAATTTAGATTTAGAAAAGACCAAATTACTTTTCTAAATCATTAATTTACAACTGTTATTTTGGTAAAAATGGTCACCGAAAAAAAATACGTGAAAAAATAGTTAAAACTTTTCAAACAAATCCTATATGGACTTTCAAAAACATAGGAAAAGATTTGAAGGTTCATCGTTACTCATTTTCAAAAGCCTTACTGGCGTTTGTCTTACATTATAAGGAAGACATGAGCATTGTATGAAAACCTGGATCAGAAAGGAAAAAAGGTCTAAAAGCTATTGGTAAGGCAAAATAAGTCGAACAACTCTTTCGAAGAGCATCGAACACTTTTATGAGAAAAGCAGCTCGCACAGTTAAATTTTTGATTCTTTTGTGTGCAGAGTCAAAGATAATGCTGGGTTGAAGTCGTATAAAGTTCAGAAAGTTCCAGATCGATGTGGTAAAGAACTTAAAAGCAAAAGAGCGAAAAAATTGAGGTAAAATTTTATAAAAAAAAAAAATATGAAAGGTCAAGCCCGACCATATAATACCCTACACTAAATAAAAGAGCAAAAACTTTTTTCTTTTAAAATTTTAATAATTTATATTTTTGAGTGATTTTCGGAAGTGGCTTGTATGGAAGTGGCTTATTAGGTCGTGTGATTTATGTCTATATGAAAGTTAACTATGTTGAATTTTGTGTGTATACCAACATTTTTAAGCGATTTATGCACGTTAATGTGATTTTCGGAAGCGGGTCTATATGGGAGCTATGACTAATTATGGACCGATCGTAACAAAATTTCGTGACATGAATTTTGTATATATAAAACTTATTTGGATAGTAATTTGTAGAGATACATATATAAATTAAACATTTATGACCGATAAAGTCCAATTTCGGAAGGACATTTGTATGGGGGCTAGGTGAAATAATGAACCGATTTCAGCCAGTTTCAATAGGATTGGTCCTTCGGCCAAAAAAATAATATGTACCAAATTTGATAGAAATATCTTTAAAATTACCACCTGTACTCTGCGCACAAGGTTTACATGGACAGCCAGCCAGACGGATGGGCGGACATCGTTTAATCGACCTAGAAAGTGATTCTAAGTCGATCGGTATACTTTAAGGTGGGTGTTAGACTAATATTTTTGGACGTTACAAACATCCGCACAAATGCATTATGCCCTCCCCACTATGGTGGTGTAGGGTATAAATACACCTGTTGTGTGATTGATGATGAAACGAATGTACTGGCAGACTTTTCACAACTTACGAGTCAAGATTTTTATGTGGCTGCTGGACGAGGTAATGTTCAAAAATAATACCGGACAAAAAACAAACAAAATTCCCCAAGAAGTTTCTTGTGTGGCCAGCCATTTGCAGTTGTGGCAAAAGAAGCCAATCATTTGTGACATCAGGCGCGATGAACATAGAAATATATATTACGGAGTGTCTACAAAAACGTCTTATACCTTTTTGAAAAGAGCACAGAGTGCCTTCATATTTCTGGACCGATTTGGCATCATGCCACTATGAGAAAAAGGCCCTTGAGTGGTATTCAAACAATAATGTCAATTTTGTACCACTGAAGGCAAATCCACCCAACTATCCAGTACTTCGGCCTGTGGAAAAGTATTAGGCCGTTGTAAAAATAGAATTAAAGAACACAGGAAAGGACATGTCCGATTTTAAGCGTTAGTGGATCACCTCGTCCAAAAAGGTAACGTATGTATTTTTGAGAATTAACTTAATACAAGTAAAAATTTTTTTTTGGCACATGCTTTATCTATACTTCTTGATTCTAAGACCAATATTTTGATACTTTACAAATGGTTGAAAAATAAATTTTCCATTTGAAAATGAGAAAATAATAAATGAAATTGAGAAAAAATAAAAATTTAATTAAAAACATATGGATAGTTGAATTGGTACCAAATTCAAGAAGTCCCAGAATGTACATAAACATTGTAAGCAGGATTGTTCGGTAGTATCTGTCAGATTTTAGGCATTTTTCTTGCTGCGGGTGAGTTATCATGAAGAGATTTTTGGTCATGCATATTAAAAACACCTGTACAATGAAATATCACCTGTACAGTTTAATATAATTTGCTGCTGAGGTATTTTTTTCTAGACTTACTACGTATGCATGAACAGTTTACTATGAAGAGTGATTAGCATATCGCTCCAAGCAACAGATAACATAATTTAGATGAATCATTATTTGAACATTAGCGAGAAATTAGAGATCATGAGTGTATACGAATACACATACGTACATTCGTTTAAATCATTCGAGTGAGTGATCCGAACAAATTCGACAATATTTTAGCTTTTTGTAAAAAAAAACATTTATTTTTATATGATATTTTAAATGATTTTCATAAAATTGTTTTGAAAAACTTTTATTTAATTCCGCATTTATTTATTTTTTAATTATTTAAATTAAAAACACTTTAATCTGATGAAATTTTAACAAGAAATACAATTCCAAAATCGCAGTTAAAACATTTTAGGATGTTATTATTGTTAAGAAGTTATGATTAATTTGACTACTTCAACTTTTTAATTTTGATGGAATATAAGTATTTTCTTTTATTTGTTAAAAAATACCCTTAAACACATTGATCAAATATTTAACGAAAAAAATGTAACCACTGTTTTCAGAAAATGTTTATTTGATCTTATATGACTTTTATAAGAGCAAACAACGTCAAGCAATACAATAATGATCTTAAATTGTGATATTTTTTAAACTAAATATTTGTTCAATGGAAATATGGATTTTTTAGTGGTTACGTTTATTATTTCAACATTGTAAACGTACCTTTTATTGCTCATCTACTTAATATTCTTTGAGTGAAACCAATACGTAATCAAGAAATATTGTAGTAAAACTGTGTAAGTCCCCTTCGTTGTACTTGCCATAGAAAGATCAATTGACCTACACTAAATGAAGTTCAGTTTTAAGAGTTGAAGGTCAAATATGTTTTTAAATATTTTTTTTTAATAAAAAGAAAACCTTGAATTTGTATAGCAAAGTTTAAACTGAAATGCAACAGTATACACCATATTTATTATTTAAAACAATAATAAGCAAGTAAATAATAAAAACAAAATTATTGACGCAGTTATATGCAAAACAAAACAGATGATGCTTTCGAAAAAAAAACGGTTAATCTTAAATTTTGAACAAAAATTAAATAACGAAAAATTATTATTCACAGCATAAAAGGGAAATATTCAAAATAAATAACTATAAAAACAATTACTGGTATAAACAAGTTTAAAGCAAAAACTTTTTGTTTTAAAATAAAAGGGAAACACCTGAAACCGTAGGTAAACAACGTTATGTATAGAATTTGTTTGAATAATTATATTAATTAAATATAATTAGTTACAATATAATGACTAACTAACTTATACTATAGTGATAATATTTAATAGAGTTGGTTAAATAATTAACACATCTCATACATTCAAACTTATATATAAGTTTGTCATTCCATTTGCAATTTCTACATTTTTCATTTGTGACCCAATATTTTATAGATCGTTATAGATTGCGGAGTCTATATAGCCATATCTGTCTCTATGTCACTGTCCATTTGAACAGTAATAACTGTTGATAATGAATGATTTAGAAAAAATAATATCTGACATATTTTTTAAAAGCTATCGTGATTAAAAAAATAATAATTTATTGGACTAAGGATAAGTTTTGGCTGGAATAGTGTGTATACGTTTTTTCTGACTCACTCTTTAAGAGATTTAATACGATTTTAAAAACAGAATTAAAGATTTAATTCCAAAGTACTAATTCTTTAATTGATAGAATATAACAAATAAAAAAATATAATACAATTTTGTATGATATTTAAACAAATCGAAAAATATGAATAATTGAGCATTTAAGGGTTAAAGAAAATCATTATTGAAATTTAGTAATTAAGTCTTAATAAATAAAATATTGTATTTATATTGCGAGAGTGTTATTTACTTCACCAAAAACTCTATATGTTAAAAATATTTAAAAATAAATATAAAACTTACCACAGTGAGCAAGATCTATGATTGGTACCACACTTTTGGCCAACAGTGTATCAACTTTATCATCATTTGTTTTGGTTTTCAACATTTTTTTTTTTTGTATAATTTTTTGTTTATTTTTAAATTGGTATGTGTTTTAATTTTCTCTGTTGTGACTGTTAATAACAGTTGATTTTTTGCCTAAAAAAAACAATAATGACAAATTTTAAGGTTAATTGATTTTTAATTGTTTGTAAATTTGTTTTAAAATCTTATTTTAATTATTATCACGTTTTAATTTTAAGAAATTAAATGTTAAAAAAATTAATAATTGGAATTGCGATTATTCTAAATGTCTGCTTGATTTAAAATAAATTGTCTGTATAAATATAACCTTTAAGTTTCAAATTTCTTTTGAAAGCAAATTAAGTAAAACTCCAGATATTGAGAAAATTATTTTATATTTGAATTAGCATAAATTAAAGAAAAAAAAGCATAAATTCAAGCTTTGTTTGGATAAAGGAGACTTTTATTTTGGATGTTCCGAATTTGAATGTGTGTAACTTGTTATAGGAACCAAATAACTGTATTGATCACTTTTATTTTAAATTTTCGTGACTAAAAGAGACAATTCACACAAGCGTATTTTTTTTTAGATATTTTGAAGTACTTAATATAAAATTTCTTGATATTCGGATAAGAACTGAATTTTTTGTAATATTTTTTTAAATTTTGTAGGCCTGAGGTGAGCTAATTTTGGGGATCGCATACTAGCAACCATACCAACTCCTGTAAATAAAATCAACTCAAATACTCCTCGGCACTGACTATGGGAAATTTCATTAAGATATCTCCTATCGTGCACTAGCTACCAAATTATTTACAAAGTAAATAGTTTTTAAACCACTGTGGCACGTTTTTCTAACTCCAATTTGCATTATTTCGGTAACAATGTTTTACTGTAACCTAAATTTGGACTAAAAACATGCATAAAGTATCCAAAATTCATACAATTTCTTAATGCAAAATTAAGCTGAAATTCAATTATATTTAATTTTAAGATATGCGTGTAGAATAACAAAAAATAAATACCCGAAAAATGTCAGGTATTAAATCTTTCCTGGAAATTAAACGTATTTTCCAACTGAGTCATTTGAAATAAGAAAGAAGCTTACACAAGAAAACTGTTTTTTTTTTCTTTGAAAAATATTAAAAATATTTACACAGAAATTTATTAATTTAAAATCAATTCGAAACACAAATATTTATAAGCACTTATTAAACACATTTAAAACTGGTTTATTAAAACAAAACAAAATTTAAGAGAATTTCAAGAATTCCAGCAAAAAGTTTTGTATTTAAAAACACAATAAACAAATTTAAAAAGAAATGTTTGAAATAAAAAAAAATATATTTAAATTAATTAAACGCACTTGCAAAATATTTTATTTCTTGATTATTTTGTTTCTTTTTTTTTGTATAAGTTGCCGAAAATTAAAAAAAAAACTGCACTTCTTTATTCTTTTGTTTTAGCGTATTTTTTTATTATAAAAAATCTTTATTTCACCAAATACACCATATAAAAATAAACTTTTTTTTTACGTTAACAGTTTAAAAATAAAAAGAGTATTTTTTGATTAAATTTAAAAAAAAATAAAATAATAAAATAAACGTTCTATAACGTTCAATGTTCTTGTGCTAACTAACCTGTATAAAAACAATTTACGTACGTCAACCACATAGAAACTGAAATGATATCTTTGCTCCCCAATGTTTGTTTTTATTGTTTATAAGCCTACCCCCCACACCCCAAAACCTCACCTTAATATTTCAGTATTTCAGTAGTAGAAATTTAAACTGAAACAATAATAAGAAGCCGCAGCAGCAAAATGCAAATAAAACAAATTACAATGATCTATTTGCTTATCGTTCGATCACTCTCAAATTGATTAGATTATCAGTTGTTCATGGTTTAATGAGAGTACATTACACTCATTCACAAATAAAAAAAGTAAAGGGTACCGCATAGGTGAGAATTGTATTGTTTCCTTATAGTAAAAGAGCCAAAAAACGTTTGTTTTTGTATTTATCTTTGAAAAAAAAAACCCAAAAGTTTTTAATCTAAGACAAAATATTTTGCTTATCTTTAAAAGTTTTATTGTTTTTTGTTATGGTTTGACTCACTCAGTTTTACTACTTAAAATAACTGTTTTCTTTTTAAAAAAAACTTAAGGTGAGTATTTTTTTATCACCTTCAGGTTTTACACACATGTTTTCTTTATTTATGAATTAATTGTACATATTTTTTTTTTCTATTTTTGCAATAATACACCATTCACACTCGTACATACATATTTATGTTTTAATTTATGAAAATATATACATTTTATTGCTACATTTCCATTTTTCTTTTCTAATTGTATTAAGCTTTCAGCAATACACGCGCTCTCTACTCAATTAGTTACAGGTTTAATCGAAAAATTGTGATAAGCAAATTAGCACTTGTTGAAGTACTTGTCAAAAAAAAATAAATAAAGTTCAAATTACACAGCTAAATTTGCTGAGAAGGGGTGTTATCAGTGTTGCCAATTGGTTTTTGATTACGAAAGGAGTTTGTGAAATTGAACTTTTCGATATTGGTTTCTTATTATTGAGAAGAAATTTGAGAGTAAATAAAAAATAATAAAATAAATTGTTTTGAAAAATTAAATTTGCGAAGACAAAATTAACTCCATACATTTGACATGTGGGAATGAAAAGAACTAATTTACGTCGGATCGAAAATTGTATCTAAAAACATTTCAAAAATGCATAAATAAATAATGTAAATACAGTGAGCCGCAAAAGTGAGTATACACCAAAAATTATTGGATATTTTTTAAGATAATGAAAATTCTAAAATTTATCCATGATTAAAATTTTAAAGTTTCGGTTTGATAGAGATTGGCTTGAATAATATCTTTGGTTGTGAAAAATATAGATTTAAGTCGGACTATAATGATTGTCATGATCTTAAAAAATCAAAAAATTCGCTGCTGTTTACACACTTTTGAGGCTCACTGTATGTATATTTAATTCATTTTATTGCTTGAATTTATTTTCAAAATAACTATCATTTAGGGCTTGTTTATTTGGAACTTCGTTTTTCCAATTTTTAATGTCATTTTAAAAACCAAAAGTTTCGAAAAGGTAATTATATTGCGAAATTTCGGTTTTTTTAGTTTATTCAATAAGGTAAACCGTTTTTGAATTACGCGAATATATGTTATGCAAGCTCCTCCATTTTCGAAATAACGGTATATCTCGAAAATACGAGCTAACTTTAAAAAAACGGTTGGCACCACTGAGTTAGTTTAAGCCGCTGGGTGACGTACTTGACAGGAAAAAAGTGTCAATTTCGTGCACAGTGTAATTAATCATAGCTTCCATATAAGGACCACTTCCGAAAATCACTTTATCGAGCATAAATGTCTTAAAAATGTTGGTATTCAAATAAGTTTCATATCATATACTCGTTGTTTATAATCATATACTCGTTGTAGGGTATCATAATTAGGAATGCGCGACTAATCAAATAATCAAACATTCTGATTAATCAATTAATTAATTAATCAACATTTCTGATTAACCAAAACCAAATGATTAATCAATTGATTTGAATTCTGATTTTTCAAATTTGAATAAAATAAACAAATAAAAACCAAAAGTTACATAAAATTCAAAGAATTTATTTTACAATTACAGCACTGTTTATGACTAACCCCCATATGCATAAACAGTTTACAAATTTTGTATGGAAATTTTATTTATATATACGGGGGTAAGTGTATGAATAATGATCAAACCATAGATAAATACATATAGATCGGAATGTCGCCTGTCAAAGACCTAACTCAATTGTCAAAAATCTATGTGGTGAGAATGTATTAGTAAAAAAAAAACTATGTGGAAATGTATATTGATTTTTTTCACATATATTTTTGTTTATACCCTTCACCTTCGTTAGAAGGGTATATATAAGTTTATCATTCCGTTTGTAATTTCCACAATATAATTTTCCGAACCTATAAAGTATATATATTCTGGATCCTTATAGATAGCGGAGTCGATTAAGCCATGACCGTCTGTCTGTCTGTTGAAATCTACTTTCCGAATAAATAACATACACGATTCCAAATAAATAACATACACGATTCATACATCAATATCTCCGGAATTCTTCCGGCCACAAATGGCTGAGATATAAGGAAAAACAACCTCGATTTTTTACCTATATCTGGATTACTAAAATTTTTCTTTTCCAAAAAATTAAAAAAATAACTTTGGAAAGAAAATAAATTTTGTTTACCTACAAATATTTAAAATTTTTATTTTGAAGTATAATTTGGTGAAGGGTACATAAGATTCGGCACAGCCGAATATAGCTCTCTTACTTGTTTTTTTTTTCTACAATAGTTTCTGCCCTATATGTATTTTTCTACTGGCGTTTTCTTTTCTGACACAAAATGTCAACATATTGTGTATCATTTATTAAAGGTTAACGATCACAATAGAATAAAAATCATTACTACCCAGCAAAAACATTCATTGGAAAGTAATGAGTTAAAAAGCTAATATAACTACTCTTCACCACTTGTACATTGGCATTTTAACACATTATTTTAACACGGATGTCATTGGTGGCAATTACTTACCACCTTCGCCTACAAATAGGGAGTTAAATAAGTCATTACCACATTCGCTTACAAATAGGGACTTAAATAAGTATAACATACAAAATATTATTTTTCATCTCATTCATATCACATGTGCATAATATTTGAAAATATTTGAAAGTTTTCAAGAAGGCATAAATTTGTATTAGATTTAATTCAACAACAATTTAATCAATAAAACGTTAAAAGCGTTTTAATATGATATAATTCGTAAACCAGCTCATAAACAAGTACTTATGTATCAGATTATATGCCCGCCATTACTAAACTACTTATATTTAATGCAGGTGGTATGAAGTAGTCATTGAAAAGTAACCTGTTCATAGTTTAATATAACATAACAAAGAACTTATTCCAATATTACGCCCATTTGCATTTCTGAACACGATATGTACATATTTTTATAATCCACTTTGCCAGGTAGTTGACATTATGAACTCACGCATTTTATTACTCCTCGTACATTCTTACAACCGTAACAATATTTGCAGACAACAATGTGTGTCAACGATTTACGGACTTCGGTTTTGGGTGTCTGATAAACATTCTGGTTTATTGCACAGAAATGTCCATATGTCTGGCAGTGTGTACACATCTTCCGAATAAACAACAATGCAGAGCAACAACCTCTATGATTGAGATAAATATTTGTATGTATAATGAAACAAGAAAGCAGGTGGTGTTGTATTTTTCAATATACATACTTGTACTCACTGACATGAATACATACTTGCAGTAAGGAAAATGGTTCGAAACATCCATTTAATCGATCACATAGGTACATACAAACATTCTGCATATGGTAGTGAGACATTTAGAAACTGATCAATGATTATTTTTCTTGTACAATGAACTTATAAAGAAATCTTAAGTAGCTGAAATTAAAGGTATTTTACAGAAACATACAGTAGCCACTATTTGTAAAGGATAAGGGAAATATCTTAACAGATCTTTACATTATTATTGAATGATATTAAATCAAAATTCATTAAAACTATTTTTCAATATAAAAATTCTCAAAAATATGTAAATTTATTCAAATATTGTACAAATTCATTAAACATTAAAATATTGGCCTATTAATCGGTGTTTATAAATTTATCCACATTTCTTTGCTTCCGTTACCTTTTTGAACGAGGTGGTCCACTTCCGCTTAAAATCGGACATGTCTGGGACACCTTTCCTGTGTTCTTTAATACTTTTTCTACCCAATACCTTTCCACAGGCAAATGTTCTGGGTTAGGTGGATTTGCCTCCCGTGGTACAAAATTCACATTATTGTTTGAATACCACACAAGCGCCTTTTTTCCATAGTGGAATGATGTCAAATCCGGCCAGAAATATGAAGGCACTCTGTGTTGATTTATGAAAGGTAAAAGTCGTTTTTGTAGACACTCTATCAAACGGTGACAATTTTGATAGAAATAACAGTTGAAAATTAATGATTTAGAAAAAATAATATCAAACAGCCATATTTTTAAAAGCTAACGTGATAAAAAAAATTTAATTTGTTGGAACTAGAATAAGTTTTGACTGGAATAGTGTGTATCAGTTTTTTTGGACTCACTCTTCAAGCGCCCTGGAGACGATCAAATAAACCCGTAAATCAGTGCATATGTGTGAGAGTCGTATGCTTGTAGCTTTAAAGGAAACGTACAAAAAAAAAACTCGTCAATCACCATTTGTATTTTGACGCACTGACATTTATTACCAAAAATCTCAATGAATTTGATGTTTTATATTTGTTAATCAGTGACGTAAAACACAAAATAAATGAAATTTGATTGTCAATCACAACAGGAGACGATCAAATAATCAGTCGTCAAATAAAAAAATCAAAACTTTTTAATTTTCATCAATCATTGCCGACAACGCATACGTGTAGCCGAAAAAGAACGACTGCACGCACACAACTATTTTATTTGATCGTCTCCAGGGCACTTTATACTCTCAGAATTTATCTCGACGGATAAAGGGTTTAATGGACTGTTATTCAAAATAGCACACTAAAAATCAGATCAAACACACTGTGGTACAAAGGCAATTTTTAGATCTAAGACATAAAGGGAGTTTTTTCCCTTTTCCCATTTTTCCTATTCAAATTCAATGGGAAAAAACTCCCGGGGAAATTTTTATTCATAATTGGGCTGATATTTTTCTATAAATATGTCGAAATGTTAAATTTTTGTTTGACAACCACCAAAAAAGAAAATCGGAATTACTTCGAATGTTTGGCTATATTGTTCGTCTATATTTGTTCCAAAGTTAATAGACATAAGAAGTCTGGTCCCATACCTATAAAATTTTAATTCAAAATCAATAGCGGTTATGTAAATCACTTCACACTTAAAATAAGGTGTAAATCACCACCTTATTTTACAAAATAAGGTGGTAAAATTTCCAATAAAACCTCAGTATTCTTTGATAACGTTTCGTTTCATAAAATAAGGTTTTAAAAATCATTAAAATCTCCCAAAACTTTCAAGCTTACAAAAATCTGTTTATTTATATGGCAACATTGCGGCTCAAAAGTAAATTGTCTTCAAAGAGCACAAAAACAAACAAACAAAAAACAGAGAGAAAGAGAACATAACAAGAATAAATTACAATTTGAAGTTATTTTAATTTTGCAGATACAAGATACAAGAGAGACATAACAAAACTGAACTAGTACTACAAATTTGTACATACTGCCAAACCAACCAACCAAACAAAAGAATTTCAATAACAAAACACAAACAATAAAAAATACATGTTTGTAAAACTAAATACTATTAAAACAATAAAAAAAACTACTGTACATACATTAGTGTAAGTGTCTAGAAAAAAAAACAATAAATAAAAACATTTAGATTTTAATTAGAGCATTAAGCCACAAAATACAATGCATTAACTTATTTTAGCACATACTCGTTTAATAAATACAAATATACAGACTAGATACAAAAGTATTCAGTACTAAATAAATTCAAACATTTGTATTTGTATGAATGTATGACTAAATAACGTGTCGAATACAATTTTTGCTAAATACCGCGCTTAAAAATCAGACGGACAGACATAGAAACAGAGAAATTCAACTCGAAAATATTGTTATTGTGCAAAAAAAATCCAAAAAGGGTCCAATACCCTATATGTATCTGCCTCTGCATTTATTACTTTGTACTAAATTCAAGTATTTCTTACTCGACACTCTACTCTACCAAAAAAGGTTAGCAACAGTCTGCAGTTTTTTCTTGTTTTTTTTCAATTTTATTTCACCGACTTCAAGTTTCAGTTAAATTTTAACACTTTTATTTTGTTTTGTAGAATACGTGGCGTTCAAAAATTCACTTCCATTACATATTTTTTGTATTTATTTTTTATGGCATATTTTGGAAGCAATTTTATTTAATCATTTCATGTTGCTTTATTAATTTTTTTGTTAACTTTATATGATTGCAATAAAAACTAAACGAAAATGTTTAAAAACTTTCTATTAGCTTACAATTTTTTTTAAAATTATTTCTTCTGTCTGGCCAAGCACACTTCACAACAGCAAAACAAACAACAGCAAAATATTAAAACAGCCACACAACAACTGGTATCAGTGGTTAGAAAATAACGATTAACACCGTCGTCACACCAAATAGTTTTACGTAGGTCCACCTTCTATGCTTCACAACATTTTCCACAACACTGAATGAAGACAGATCGATGAATTTGATCGTAAACGTTTTTTTTAGAGTCCAAAGAGTTGTGGTGAATTTATTTTATAGAGGCGTTGTAGATTTCTCTTGTGCTCTTTAATTTTTCTCACATTCTCTCTATGTTTCCCTAATGATTAATGTAGTTGCTAATTAGTGTTTTTATGTTGCTGCTATAAATACAAATGAAGATATTTGGGGTTTGTTTCTTGGCTAAGAGATTTACAGTGATATATCGTTATTACGACATCGTAATAACGATAAATCACATTTTATTATTAAATGTATTAACTTCCAATCAGAGCTTCGAATTAATTAATTAAATTTGAGATTAATTTATTAAAATCTTTATTCTGAATTTATTCCATAAATCCATTCCCAATATCTAATTCTTTAGCATCATCCAAAAGCTTTTATTTAAATAGAATTAATTCACAACATAATTCATTCAACCTTTGAATGATTAAATTTTACAAATTGAATGAAAATATTTTTTACTTTATTCAGTTTTGTTTTTGTTTAGCTTTTAATCATTTAATATAGATTTGTAATAGATTTTTATTGTAGAAAAATTTAATTATTCAATAAATTTTAAAGCTATTTTGTAAAGTTTGAATTTAAGAAAATTTTAATGATTCAATAAGGAACTAACTCTATAAAGAATAAATTCCCAAATTAATGTTTTCAATACATTTAAAGTTAAGAATTCATTCTTTCGAACCTTTGCTTCCAATTCAATGAATAGTAAAAACCCAAATATATACACATCTGCTCAAAATAATAGATACACCTAATTGGAAAAAATTTAAATGGCGGTAACATTGAAAATTTCCTCGCAAGCGTTAAGAATACATCATATTATTAAAATTTCTATCTGGCAATGTCATGTCAGTCAAAAATCTGGCAACTATTTGCTTTCATGTTGATTTTTAAAAACGAATTTATTTGAATTACAAAAAATTATTTGCTCATAAAAATAGATACACATCAGTAATTTGTAATTTGTTTATATACAATTTTTTTTTGTGCAATTTTTTGTTCCTATTTACGTGAAACAGTAAGTATAATTTAAATTTTAGCAACAATTTTATAAAAAATAGGACTCTTTTGAAGAAAATGGGACGAAATCATCATTGTACCGAAGATGAGAAAAAAATTGTTCAAACGATGAGAAATCAAGGAAAATCATTACGGGAAATAGCAAAGAGCATAGGAAGATCTTTACATTTTGTCCAAAATGCTTTATCTAAAAAACAAAAAAGAGAAACTCGCGGTAGACCAAAGAAAACCAGTCCAGAAACAGATAGGCGGATCGTCCTTATGGTTAAAAAAGACCCTTTCATATCATCGAAAGCTATTTCGACGGAGCTATGTAACGAAATCAGTCCACAAACAGTTCGTCGTCGTCTTTTACAAGCTAAATTGCCGGGAAGAATTGCCAGAAAAGTGCCACTAATGCGCCAAAAAAATATCAAGACAAGATTAGAATTTGCTAAAGAGCACTTACAATGGTCCGGGTGTGAAGGCGAAAAAAAATGGAGAAATATTTTATGGAGCGACGAAACAAAAATAAATTTGTTTGGAAACGACTGCCAAAGAAATGTACGCCGACCAAAAGGAAAAGAATTCCACGTTAAATTTACAAAAAAGACGATAAAACATGGCGGGGTAAACATAATGGTTTGGGGTTGCTTTTCATAGAATGGTGTTGGTCCGATATTCCGAATAGAAGATACCATGAATGCTAGTGGGTATAGAGACATATTGGAAAACGTAATGCTTCCATATGCATCGGAAAATATGCCATTAATATGGACATTCCAGCAGGACAACGACCCAAAACATAGTTCAAGATTAGTTAAAAACTGGTTCTTGGAGAATAACCTACCTGTTTTAAGCTGGCCCAGCCAATCCCCTGATTTAAACCCAATAGAAAACTTGTGGAGTGAATTAAAGATAAGGCTTTCGAAGGAAGTTTTCAAAAATAAAGACGATTTATGGGAGAAAACGCAAAAAATATGGTACGAGATTCCATTGGAGAAGTGTCAGAACTTGATATCCAGTATGCCCAGAAGAGTGGAGAAAGTTTTACAAAACAAAGGTGGATATACTGGATACTAGCTTTACTTTAATAATAAACTAATTTTTTTAAGATAAAATTTATTAGCTTTTGTTTAATAAGAATTTTTAAAAATGTATCTATTATTATGAGCACCAAATTTTTCGAAATTTAAGAAATTTAATTTACTTTATAATATTTATTATTAATTATGAAATATTTTGTTTTTGTTTTTTACTCTCCTTTTAACTATAAATAAAAATCGACTGAATTTTTTTTATAATTTTACAATATACCATTATTTTTTTTCGTTTTTAAAAAATAAATTTTGGTGTATCTATTATTTTGAGCAGATGTGTACATACTTTGTTAATAAAGTTATTCTTTGGTAAAAAAAAATACATTAATGGAATTTGAATCAAAATAAATTCTTGATCCAGCTTGTATTTTTTTTCAATTTCGAATAAAAACATAATTTTAATATAATTTTAGTACGCTGAACACAAATCTGTCCAAAATTTTAAAATCGTACCTGACATTTTCACTATAAGTTTTTACGAAAAATCCTATTTTAAAAACATTAATTTAATTGCGTGTTTTAAAAACTGTTTATGGATTTGAAATCTATGAAAGTTAATTTGTTAGAGGGGGTTTTTGACTTGAATATAAAATGTCAATTAATAATCAGATTAGTTAATCTAATCTATATATATAAAAGAGTAACGTTACTGACTGACTGACTGACTGACTGATTCATCATCGCACAGCCCAAACGGCTGAAGCTAGAATAACGAAATTTTAACTGTGGGTTCCTCCCTCCCCAAAACGATCCGATAAGAAGGGATTTTTGGAAATTCGAACGTTTAGGGGGTAAAAAAGGGTAAAAACGGGTAAATTCGGTAACCTTATATCTTCAAAACTAATAAAGATACAAAAAAACTTAAAGTTGCATGTTACTCCATTTAAAAAATAAGCTGACAGGTGTTTCGTACTTTTTCGAAATTCGAAACATTTAGTAAAAACTGTATTTTGGTACTTTTTTTGCACCCTATGTATCTTTTAAACCAATAAACATAGAAACAAATTTTAAATCGTATTCTTTAATTATCAAAAAATAAAAATATAAGTTTGGTACTTTTTGGAAATTCGAACCCTTAAGGGATAAAAAATGTGTTTATTTTTGGTACTTTTTCATAAAATATGTTTTTCTATAATTTGACATAGGCATACGAATATTTTATTATGAGCTCCCACCATGATACAGAAATTTATTTGAATTAAATTTTACCAAAACAATGGGGATAAAAAAGGTACCAAAAAGGGGATAAAATCGGAAAAATACATTTTATTGAAATTATTAAGCCAATTTTGATAATTTTTTTAACACTGGTTCCTGGATTCATACAAAAATTAACTAACAGGGTGTTATTTGGAACTCGAGTGCCAAGGTGTATATTGGGCCAAATCCGGGTAAACAGTTTGGTACTTTTTTAAAACATATTTTTTCTTGGGCACATTAACACAGATTTTAATATTTTGAGACATGTCTGTAGCATAAACAATTTTGGCAAAATGGAATATTTTTAAAGGTCGAACTTGAGGGGTGTTCGAGGAAGAAAAGGGAAATTGGTACTTTTCTCCTAATGGTACTTTTTTAATATTTTAAATTATTGCACTTATCGACATTAAAGATAGCTGATTTGTATCTGAGTGAAGTTTGTGTTAGGCATAGGGTATAATATTTAGGTACCAAAATGTGTGAACAGAACTATAGGTACTTTTTTGTTCTTCTAATGGTACTTTTTTGAAATTTCTATAACAATGGACTTAGAAACATGAAATTAAACATATATGGTCCTAAGTGAGTGAGAATTCTAGGGGGAGACTTTTTGGTACTTTTTCTTTATTGGAATGGTACTTTTTGTAATTTCTTCACCAATGAACCTAGAAACATAAAATAAAGCTTATATATAAACCGAGTGAGTAGGAAACCACAAGTGTGGGTTTTTTGGTACTTTTTCTATATTCTAATGGTACTTTTTTGAATTTTCTATAACTATGGACTTAGAAACATGAAATTAAGCATATATGGTCCTAAGTAAGTGAGAATTCTAGGGGGAGACTTTTTGGTACTTTTTCATTATTCGATTGGTACTTTTTGTAATTTTTTCACCAATGAACCTAGAAACATGAAATAAAGCTTATATGGAACCGAGTGAGTGGGAAACCACAATTGTGGGGTTTTTGGTACTTTTTCTATGTCCTAATGGTACTTTTTTGAATTTTCTATAACAATGGACTTAGAGACATGAAATATGGCCCTAAGTGAGTGAGAATTCTAGGGGGAGACTTTTTGGTACTTTTTTTTTATTCGAATGGTACTTTTTGTAATTTCTTCGCCAATGAACCTAAAAACATGAAATTAAGCTTATACGGACCGGAGTGAGTGGGAATCTACAAGTGACTGCTTTTTGGTACTTTTTCTATATTCTAATGGTACTTTTTGAATTTTCTGTAATAATGGACATAGAAATATGAAGTTAAGCATATATGGTTCTAAGTGAGTGAGAATTCTAGGGGGAGAGTTTTTGGTACTTTTTGTTTATTCTAATGGTACTTTTTTGAATTTTCTATAACAATGAACTTAGAAACATGAAATTAAGCATATATGGTCCTAAGTAAGTGAGAATTCTAGGGGGAGACTTTTTGGTACTTTTTCTTTAATCGAATGGTACTTTTTGTAATTTCTTCATCAATGAACCTAGAAACATGAAATAAAGCTTACATGCGCCCGAGTGGGTGGGAATCCACACGTGGCTGCTTTTTGGTACTTTTTCTATATTATAATGGAACTTTTTGAATTTTCTACAATAAAGGACCTAGAAACATGAAATTAAGCGTATATGTTCTAAAGTGAGTGAGAATTCTAGGGGGAGACTTTTTGGTACTTTTTCTTTATTCTAATGGTACTTTTTGTAATTTTGTATAACAATGGACTTAGAAACATGAAATTAAGCATACACGGTCCTAAGTCAGTGAGAATTCTAGGGGGAGACTTTTTGGTACTTTTTCTCTATTCGAATGGTACTTTTTGTAATTTCATCACCAATGAACCTAGAAACATGAAGTAAAGCTTATATGGACCGGAGTGAGTGTGAATCCACAAGTGCCTAATTTTTAGTACTTTTTGTATATTGTAGCGGTACTTTTTGAATTTTCTGTAATAATGGCCATAAAAATATGAAATTAATCGTATATGTTCTAAAGTGAGTGAGAATTCTAGGGGGAGACTTTTTGGTACTTTTTCTTTATTCTAATGGTACTTTTTTGAATTTTTTATAACAATGAACTTAGAAACATGATATTTAGCATATATGGTCCTAAGTGAGTGAGAATTCTAGGGATAGACTTTTTGGTACTTTTTCTTTATTCGAATGGTACTTTTTGTAATTTCTTTACCAATTAACCTAAAACCATGAAATTAAGCTTATATGGGAGTGAGTGGGAAACCACAAGTGGGGGCTTTTTGGTACTTTTTATATATTCTAATGGTACTTTTTGAATTTTCTGTAATAATGGACATAGAAATATGAAATTAGGCGTCTATGGTCCCAAGTGAGTGAAAATTCAAGGCGCTTGGTACTTTTTCTTTGTTCTCATACGTACTTTTGTGAATTTACTATAATAATGGACCTAGCGTTTCCAAAAAACCAAAGAATTTCAAAACCGCGGTTTCGTTTTTTTTTTTTTGGGTTTTGTGATAATTTTTAAATATTGTTAAGAAACAAAATTAGTTGATAATATAGGAAAGGCTATACAAATTTAAAATTCAAAATTGGTTTAGTGAATGCGAATTCAAAAGTGATAATCAATGGTACTATTTGTTTATTGCAATGGTACTTTTTGAATATTTTATAATAATTTTAGGCACACATGATTCTAAATGAATTTGAATTCACAAAAGGTGACTTTAGTGGTAACTTTCTTTTGCATTTTCTATAATAATGGACCCAGAAATATGAAATTAGACATTTACAATTAGATTCACAAAGGGAGACTTAATAGTACTATTTCATTCTTCTAATTGGGGTGGCGAAGCGCACCGGGTCTGCTAGTAGTAAATATAATATAACATTAATCGAATTTAATGTTTTTGGGTTCCAGTTTAAATTTTGTTGTATTTCTATACACAACGTCAGAAAATGTCACATTTTGTTATCAAAATAGTGAATAATTTATAAATAAGATAAACAAAATTTTAGCTAGCTGTGTGTGTTGGGAAAATAAATTGGAAAAATTCCGAAAATTCAAAATAAAACATTAAATATATTCAAATAATATATTTTCAAGTGTCTTAAATCTTCCTTAGCACAGGAATGATCCATTTGTTTATGTTTATCTACACAAATATTTTTTCGACGACCCTAAAACCACATTCGTAAATTAAAATTAACTTAAACTCCAAGCTTTAAGTCAAAAACTTTTCAGTTAAATGCCTGCAATTTATATCGCAGCTAATATAATTAAAGTTTTTTGCAAAACTATAAAGCTTTGCGATTAATATTATGCATTAAAGTTTGTAAAATATTAAAAGCCGTATTCATAAACAACGTTTTAAAATTAAATTTTGTATGGAAATTTAGCTTTAAAACTATTAAAAAATTACTTTAATTTTGTAAAATAATTTGTAACATTTTTTATGTTAAAAAAAATACGTATTACCCCCAGTAACACCAAGTCTGGTTATGTTTTAACTAATAGTTATACTGACAGTTTTCATACAAAAATAATTTTAACCGACAGTATAACTAATAGTTAGGGCATAACCAGACTTGGTGTTAATGGGGGTTAATGTTACAAAAAATATGTTGAACAAATTTTTTTTGAGAGGAGGTATATTAAAGGTTCGAAATAATTAATTACATTTTCGAAATCAAAATACATACATTTTACCTCTTAACCGTACCATTAACGAATTCATTATGAACTAATTCACAGGCTTAATTCCTTTGTATTGAATTCATTATTTATAGAATTAATTCCTTATTGAATCATTAAAATTTTCGTAAATTCAAATACATTAGAAAATTGTTTTAAAAATCGATTGAATGATAAAATTTCTCTTCAATTCAAATATATTACAAAAAGCCTTAAATTAATTTTTTTTCAATTTATTTTTAAATGATTAAAAGCAAAACAAAACTGAATGGAGAAAAAATATTTTAATTCAATTCGTATTAGATTTGAATTAACAAAAATTTAATGAATTCTGTGATGAATTATATCAACTACGAATAAATTATATTTCAATAAAAAAAGTCTTGAATGGAGCTAAATAATTAGATGTTGGAAATGGGATGAATATTGGGATGTAATGAATGGTTTAATATTGGTAAGAAAAATACAAACAGAAATTATCTAAACCAATTTGGATGACCTTTTACAGTTAAAGTTTTAAACGAATATTGAGCTTACCAAGAAGGATTTTCAGATTTTCTTCATATTCGGTAGACACTAAATCTATGGAGCTATGTAGATACTGTAAGTTCAACAATTTTAATTCGCGAACTTTTATATACTGGATCCGCACAGGTAGCGGAGTCGAATTAGAGATTTCCGTCGGACCATCAGGATGCTTGAAAAAAAAAATTAAATAGAATTTTTATTTCATATGCATTGATAAAATATTGTCTTTTAAAAATAGATAACTCCTTCAATGTTTGCCGAATATTTTATTACATAAATATATCAGCATATTCCCTATAAGATTGAGATTTTAAATAACAATATACTTTATTTCATTACTTACCAGATTTCAATATACATAGGTATGTACTAAGTTTTCCTGATTGCCTCTGATTATAGCATGCAAGTATTCAACAGTAAATTGTATCTCTTATGAGGCCAACGGAAAATTAAAGTATACAAGCTTCGTCCAACTGAATCTGTATGAAAAGCTTTTTTATAAAACTCCTCTAAACAAAATTCAGTGTCAAATAAGATATAATTTAAATTAAATAAATAAAGCAAGTATAATTACCGTGTTTAATTTGTTCGACTTGTTATTATATTAATAAGTACATAATCTGTGTTAATAAGAGGATTTATGTGTAAATAATTAATTTTTTACTGCCTCCAATCTGTTATTTTGGAACACTAACTGCACAAAATACAGCCCTGTTGCTGTACAGTACTGGCTAATATTGTGCATTTATTTGTGGACACTTTTATTTAAAGCTATTTTAACTATAAAAAACATAGATTAACAATTAACAAGTAAACAAAATATAAATGTTTGCTATTACATTTATTATTATTTCTTTGTTCTTGTATTAAATTTATAAAATGAAAATATAAACAAAACAGCCGCTGTAGAAAATCAACCGCTGTTTGTTTTTTGCCAATTTGACATTTCTAATGTCAATTCAATTCCACAAATTGTGGAATACATTGATCACATGACAGCACGTGAGATGTCACTGTGAATTTTACTAGTTCAGAGTGAATTTTTCTTCGTACTCCATCAACGTCGCAACGCAGCTGACTGGACTCCCCTCGGCATTGAAAAAAGAAAAAAAAACATACAAAATCGTCAAGAAAAATTGTGTGTATTTAGCAAGAAAAAAATTTATTTATTTGAACCAATTACTAAAGTGTGTTTCTTTTGTTTTTATTCCATATCAAACAATTTGTAGAAATATTTTTCTAATCAGAGTGAGGAAATTCCAATTGGAACGAAGAAAAACAAGTGAAAGAAAACCAACTAAAAATGGCACTTTCTGCATCCCAAGCTCACAAGGAGCATGTCCTAGCTGTTTCTCGTGACTTCATTTCCCAACCCAGATTGAGTAAGTAAATCAATAATTAACAAAAACCTAAAAACAAAACGTAAAAGGGAAAATGTTTAAAAATTCGATATAGTAAAAATATAATTTTCGAAAAAGTGCAATCACTCAGTGGTCGCCATATTAGATTTAATTTTATCAAAACTTTTTTACGTCGTCACAAGATGTGAGAGAGAGAACGTACGAAAAAAAGTGTAAAAGAAAAATCAATAAAAATTTGCCAATTTTATTTTTGTGCACTTTTTTCTGTATCCAAAGGAATCTTTGGCTACAGAAACTGTATACAATAGATACAAAATGACATAAACCCTTTAGAAGCTGATAATTTTGGTTAATTAATTGCTAAGAAAAGTGAATTTATTTCTACATTTTAGTTGTAGTTATAGAGTTAATGAACATTAATAGATAGTTAACATTTTACGTCATGTGACTTGTTTTCATTTGACTGTTTTTTTTTGGTTACAGAGATGCCACGAATTGTTTAGTAATTATTTGCTTAAGTTTTTTTTTTGTTAATTGTGTTTAGCACCTGACTTGTGTGTATTATGAATTTAAAACTTATGATTTTGAAATGATTAATGTGAGTCTCGTTTTTGCATTTTATGCAATATTCTTTTAGATATTATAGCAAATATATTCGAGTATATCTCTTTTTTATTAGTAAAAAGTAAAAATCAATTATATTTTAATGTTAATTTTTTAAACGACATCAATTGGAAATAAAATACTAAGTTACATTTTAGAATTTTAATTTTATATACAAATGACCACCAACAAAATGCAATTCAAACAAAATTTTAGATTAAAAAAAGTATATACATATGTATTATGATATTATATATGAAACAAAATATCATCTACAAATATCTACAAAAAAATAGATTTTCAACAACTTCTCACGAGCGTTAAAAACAGATGGTAAATTAAATTTATGTCAAAAATATATTTACATATTAATTGAACATATTGTTAGACTCTGCGTTTTCGCCAAATCAGAAACATTTTTTTTTTTTTTTAAAAATTAGAATTTCAAAAACCACTTGTTTGCCAAATACAAGGTGGCGCAAAAGTAAACTTCCGATGTTTTTTGGCTGTAATTAAAAAAAAATGAAAAACTGATTCTTCTTGCGGATTATTTTTATTTGGTCTTTTAATTTATTTTACATCAAGTCGAGAAATGATGCAATGTAAATGGCCGCCGCCACAGTTGATTGTCATTTGAGCCCTTTTTATGGCATTTTCCATCACATTGGCCAAAACTTCCGGCGATAGGTCCTCACATTCTTGACGGATATTGTCTTTAAGAGCGCAAAAGTCTGAGGCTTGTTGACATAAACCCGCGACTTCAAAAAAGCGAAAACAGCACACCATACAGTGACTTTGAGCGGGTTACACGCGGATTTTCAGTGCCCCAGAAGCGTAAATTTTGCTTATTTACGTACCCGCTAAGATGGAAATGGGCCTCATCACTCATGATTATTTTTGATGAAAAAACCGACAGATTATTGGTCAAATAAATAGTCAGCAATATTTCGCGTTCTGGAGCAGTGTAGCGTAACATTGTTTATTAACGTGTATTTCGCATGTTTTTACTACACAATTTTCAAAACAGAACTGACATTAGGGGTCAATCGCAAAATTTATAGCATTTCCTGATAGGAGGATTACTTTTGCGCCACCTTGTACATACCTATACATTCACACAAATTTATTTAACTCAAATTTCCATTTTTTTAAATTACATATTTCCAAACAGTTTTAATAAATTTGCATAAAATATTAAGACATGATTACATGTTATGTTTTAGTGGTTTTAATTAAGTTTTCATCAAAACCCATTTAAAAGTAATTTTTGATTTGAATAGAAAAACTAATGAATAGATTTCAAAATTTAGTAGTTTGAGTTGTGACCAACTTTTAATTTTTGGAATATTCGATTCTAGATTTCAAACTATATCGTAATAAGATCGAGCTTTAAGCTTATTTAATTAAAATTCACAATGGCCTTTGTTACCATTCTTAAAATATTCAAATTATCAATAGTTTGATAACGAGAACATTTTTATTAGATGGAAAAGCAACTTTAAACAATCGATTTTTTACTTAAATTTATTTACATATCTATACAGTAATTATAGAAAGTCAATCAAAGCTTTTTACTACTTTTAACATCTACAATTTCGTGCATTTAAATTACACAAAAAAACAACTAAATATATATAAAAACTTGGCAACCCTTTTAAATAAATATGGGTTATTTAAAACTCTCTCTCCCCCACATAACTCTCTTTTTCTCCAATTGCATTACGTTTTTACTAGTTTTCTTTTGTTCGTTTATTCGTCTATTCTTCAATGGATTATTTTCAAAGTCAGCTGACTTTATCTATTTTCTTTTCCATTCTATTTTGTTAAGTTACGTTTTTTTTATTAATTAATTACGTTTCTTATCTTAATATTTTTTTAAACAAAAATTATCCACATATATTGTAAGTAGAGAATACTTTACTTACTCACATGTCAAGTCAAGTGATTTTAACAATTACCTTTTTGTTTTGATGTTATTATAAACTGTTGTTCTAATTTCTTTCTTTTTATTTTAGCCTACAAAACCGTGTCTGGTGTAAACGGTCCTTTGGTAATTTTGGATGAAGTGAAATTCCCCAAATTCGCTGAAATTGTACAGTTGCGTTTGGCTGATGGTACTGTACGTTCCGGTCAAGTATTGGAAGTCAGTGGCTCCAAGGCTGTCGTCCAAGTCTTCGAAGGTACCTCAGGTATTGATGCCAAGAACACATTATGTGAATTTACCGGTGATATTTTGCGTACCCCCGTATCTGAGGATATGTTGGGTCGTGTCTTCAACGGCTCCGGCAAACCCATCGACAAGGGTCCCCCAATTTTGGCTGAAGATTTCTTGGATATCCAAGGTCAACCCATTAACCCCTGGTCTCGTATCTACCCCGAGGAAATGATCCAAACTGGTATCTCTGCCATCGATGTGATGAACTCTATTGCTCGTGGTCAAAAGATTCCCATTTTCTCAGCTGCTGGTTTACCCCACAATGAAATTGCTGCCCAAATTTGTCGTCAAGCTGGTTTGGTTAAGGTGAGTACTTTAGATAAAAATGCCTTTAAAAGTAAAATCTTTATTAAATATTTTCTCTTTATCTATTTAGACTCCCGGCAAATCTGTTTTGGATGATCATGAAGATAACTTTGCTATTGTTTTCGCCGCTATGGGTGTCAACATGGAAACTGCCCGTTTCTTCAAACAAGATTTCGAAGAGAATGGTTCTATGGAAAATGTGTGCTTGTTCTTGAATTTGGCCAACGATCCCACTATTGAACGTATCATTACACCACGTTTGGCTTTGACTGCTGCCGAATTCTTGGCTTACCAATGCGAGAAACACGTTTTGGTCATCTTAACCGACATGTCCTCATACGCTGAAGCTTTGCGTGAAGTATCCGCCGCCCGTGAAGAAGTACCCGGTCGTCGTGGTTTCCCCGGTTACATGTACACCGATTTGGCTACGATTTACGAACGTGCCGGTCGTGTTGAAGGTCGCAACGGTTCGATTACACAAATTCCCATTCTTACTATGCCTAACGATGATATTACCCATCCAATTCCCGATTTGACTGGTTACATTACTGAGGGCCAAATTTACGTTGATCGTCAATTGCACAACAGACAAATCTATCCTCCAGTCAATGTGTTGCCCTCTTTGTCACGTTTGATGAAATCTGCCATCGGTGAGGGTATGACCCGTAAGGATCACTCCGATGTCTCCAATCAGTTGTACGCCTGTTATGCCATCGGTAAGGATGTACAAGCTATGAAGGCTGTCGTCGGTGAAGAAGCTTTGACTCCTGATGATTTGTTGTACTTGGAATTCTTGACCAAGTTCGAAAAGAACTTCATCTCACAGGTAAATACATGTTTTATTTATTTAGCTATGAATAGGATTTTTTTTAAATAATTTTGAATTAAAGTTTGAAAATGTGCAAAGTGATTAGAAACAATTTAAATATTGGAATAATTAATTTCATTTATGGAAGAAGTGTGCTTTATATTCTTGATTCGTGAACATAAATCTTTCAAAACTTAAAATTTAATGTAATGATAATTACACAAAATTTTAGTTATTCAACATGAGTGGATTAACATGTTTTTTATTGTTTTTTATTTATTTTATCTTCAATTTAAAAATTTTTAAATTTATTTATTTTACTGAATTTTTAACCAGTTCCAGTAGCCCCAATAGGTTGAAATTTGTCATTAATCTGATTTAAATTGAAAAGAAAATCATTCGAATTTGCTTAATACATGGAAATTCGGAATTTTTTACATTCGAAACGAATTACACAATAACCTCACTGGTGACATTACAATATTATGTACGAAATTTCGAAACTTCTGTAAAAATTGTTTCCTATTGTTAAATTTTAAACATTTTCTTATTGTTATTGTATTTTTACTTATTGTATTAATTATTTTCATTCTTCTTTTCTTACAGGGTAACTACGAAAACCGTACTGTATTCGAATCTTTGGATATTGGTTGGCAATTGTTGCGTATCTTCCCCAAGGAAATGTTGAAACGTATTCCAGCTTCTATTTTGGCTGAATTCTATCCCAGAGATTCACGTCATTAAACTTGTTTTTACATTATTAATATTTTTTCGTCATTATCTGTTTATTTTATTTGTTTATTAAATTTTTAGTCTTAAAGGCTTTTTTGCAAGCTTTTGAAATATTTGTTCTTTTCAATTGCAATAATTAAACAACAACAACAACAAAAGCACATTAAGCAAAACACTGTTAAATTTAAATTAAAGTTAAAGTAAAGATAAAGTTAAACTTTGATGTCAACGAAAATTTAGAACAATTTTTAATTTTCAGCCATCAAGCCAAAACTATAATAACAACAACAACAAATTATATAATACTAATTGTATATAAACAAAATATATATAGTGAAAAAAAAGAAAGAAATGGAACACAATGTAAAAACAAATTCTATTTTAAAGCAATATTTACTTACATACAAAAAAAGTCGCCGCCCGCCATAAAATCTTGTTTTAAAAATGATATTTGTTTTTTATTTGAACGTGTTGAGGGTTTACTACTAAAATAATACATAAACATTTATCATACCAGCAACAACAACAACACCATGTAAAAATGCAATAGCAAATTATTTTTATTTTAGTAGAAAAGAAAAATCATTTGCGTTTTGTTAAAAATTATTTAAAAAAAAAGAAAAATACAACTATTTGTTTCTTTGTTAGTTTTTAAGTTTTAAAACACATGTATTAATTAAAATGTCTGTTTATTGTTTTTCTTCTTTTCATTTTACAAACAAAAAAAATCTATTTTATTTTGCTGTTATAAACAAAATTATCTATCATATTGTACACCTCTCTCTTGTTCAACAAAGTGGAAAAAAAATGAAAATTCTTTATATTATTACACAGCATTCCAAAAAAAATAAAAACATACATTATTACATTTTAAATATAGGTTTTGTTTTCTTTTCTTTTGATTATTATTATTATTTCTTTAAGTTTTTGCTTCATTTCCTTTCCTCCTTATTACAAAAAAAGTATTATCCTTAATAAACTTTCTCCATATTCATATGAAATTGGCCATTGTTTTTTTTTTTGTTTTAAGTTTTGTTATTTGTGTTTTTTATTTTCTGAAAATAACTTTCGGAATATTTATTTTTAATAAATCTTAATGTCCGTGTGTGTTTATTAAATAATTAATTGATTAAAAATTGTTGTAAATTTTGAAATCTACTTGAAAACAATAATAAACTTTAATAAAAAAAAGTAAAATACATGCCTATTAAATAAATACTACTACTATATGAGTATTCGATATAAATAAATAAATGAAATACTAAATTTCATATGTATTATATAAAAACTAAAAGATTAATAATGAGTGTTTAAAGGAAAATAATTTAAAAATTATATAAATATTACAATAAAAAAAAGACATAAAAACTGTTAATGAAAAAAAAAAAGTAAAATGCTGTGCTTTTAATTTTTCGTTTTTAAATAAATTCACTTATTTTGGTGTCTGTAAATCGAATCTACATGACTTACTCGATTTACTTTCAAGTTCTGTTCTGAAATCCACTTGATTTCAAATCACTAATTTTATTAAATCACACGTGTGATTTGTGCCTGTTTTGTAAATCACACATTTTAGTATTTTTCGATGTGATTTTAAAATCTTAAATCACAAGGAAATATTAATCACCCCTATCGGCAATAACATGTGAAATTTTGTTCCCATGAAATATTCATTTCCCTCTAAGGGAAAATTGCTATCGGGAATATCACGATGAACTTTACATTCACAATAGTTGATTTTGTTTGTAACAGCTGTTTATTGTTTACAAAATTCCATCTAAAAATTTCACAACAAGGGGAATTTTTTCACGTGAACAAAGTTGATGAACGAAAAAAGGAAAAGGGAAAATATTTCATGTGAAATATTTATTCGCGATTTGATTAAATCTGTATTTAATCAAAATTTTTACTTGTCAAATATACAAGAAAACATGAATTTTAATTTTGTCGTTTACAACAAAAACACTCATACAAAAAATAATTCACTTTTTTAAAAACTGATAAAACTATCAGGCCTGTCACACATTTTGTTCGGAATGTTTTCAATTCTGTACTTTTTATTCCGATCGATATCGTTTTAGGTTCTTCAGATTCCGTTTAATTTATTAACTCCAAAAATATTTAATAATTCTATATTTCTGATTTTGATTAAAAATTTTAGAAAAACAAACAATTACAAAGAAATATCAATTCCACTTTGAAAACTGAAAGTGGTTTCATTCCAAAAGAAATTTTCGTTTTACTTTTCCTGAAGAAGCAAAATACGGAATTAATTCAAATTTCGATCGGAATTGAATTCTGTGACAGGCCTGTATATGAAAGACTAATGAACGGCGCATATTTTGTGTTACTCAGTTCAAAACACCCGGATTTTGAGTTATGACATTGTTGCAGCAAATGAGCGATATGTAAATGATTAAAGAACTCATCGAATTATTTAAATTACAAATTTCTCACAAAAATCACAAAATTATGTACACAGAACACCTTTTTGTGGTTTAAAACCAATTCTATAAGATGTTATATGTAGTAGTGAATGATAAATCGATTACGATTATGGTCGACAATCGATTTTCAGGATCTAACAACTATTATTTCGTGATCGATTATATACTCCGATTTTTATGCTGTAATCGATTTTTGATAACGATTAATCGAAATAGAAATAAAATTCCGGAATTTTTAGTATTGTTTACGTTTTTTGCTTTCATTGAAATTTGCAATATACATATGTATAAATCTTCAGCTGACATCGGAAAATATCCACGGAGGACCTCATTTTTTAATGCGTAACTTTTTCAACATTAAGAAATTTTTATAAAAATTGCTACGAAATTTTTTACATAAAATTGTTGTCAAATATTTGCCGTTACGGTTTATAAAATGAGCACCTCAACATAAAGGAGTTATAATACTCTTCCAAAATATGATTTTAATCCGTAATTATAGCGTATATGGGTCATTTGCTATAGTTCAAAAAATGCAGGTCGATTATTAAAAATTCTATTATTGGGTTCGTTTAATCGACTGTAAAAATCGAAATGAAAATGGTTGATCGAAAAGTAGAAAATCGATTATTAGCTTTTCATACCATTCACTAATATGTACAAAAACGTATGATTTGCACAACATCGATTTACAGAATAGGTGTGATAACTTTTAAGTATTTTTTTGTCCCTCCTATGCCATTTATAGACCGATTTTTAATAGCAATCTAACCGGGATCATACACGATACATATGAGGAGCCGCAGAACAAAAGTTACTTTTTTGCATCTTTCACAAAATCTATTTAACGCTGCGTTTACACATGCAAGTAGATTGATGAAAGTTGATAATACGTATTATTATCGAAAATGTCGAAAATACATCGAAATGTCTACAAGTTGCTTGAGCGTTTACACATGCAAGTAAAAGTTCATTTTGTAAATGTTAGCGAAGGAGAATGATGTCTTCAAAATGCCACAAATATAAGAATATTACAGCTAATTCGATAAATAAACCTTTTATATATCAGCATTTGTTATTTTTAAGTCCATTTGCGGCTTGAAACCAAATTTTATTATTTTTATTCATAACAATAAAGTGTTACCATGATATTCAAATATAAAAATTTCTGGGGAAAATGTTAGGTTAACAATTTTTATAGATATTAGTAACAATTTTATTTATTAAAACTAATGAAATTGCTATTTTTACGAAAACGATAAGCATTAGTGGTCATTTGTACTATTTTCTTTTACAAAAATACATAAAATAAGTTAAAAATATAATTATTATTTTACCACCTTCTGATAAATTTTTTAAAAGCTATTTATTGGCAACTCTATTTGTCATCACTTGTATGAAAGTGTCGAAAATCACTGTCCACCTAAATTCAGTAGGCAGTGAGCTGCAAGTGGCTGCATGTGTGATTGTGTTAGTGCGTATGTATGTATTGTGTTTTTCGAACTGTTACTTGCATGTGTAAACGCTAGGTAAGTCTGCTTTTACACACAGCAAGTTTACTTGAAGCAAGTCTCTTCGATTCCCTTTTAAACTTGCTCGACTGTTTACACACAGCAAGTCTGTGTTCAATTTTGTATGTCAAAACCTAATAGACGCCATAGTGAAAATGAGAAAACAAAAGAGAATTGAAGAGACTTGCCAGTACAAGCAAGTGTGTACCCCTCTTCTTTCTTCTTGCCTCTCTCTCCTATAAACTCTAGACTTGCGCAAGAAAACTTGCCCTGTGTAAAAGCAGACTAACGTTTGGTAAAATCATCACTAAGTTTTTAATGAATCATTAGTAAGATTTAGCTTAACTTCTATAATTATGCGGAATTTAATTTTTAATAGCTTCATTATGTGCAATTAATTCTGAAAGCTTTTTCTACTATTTAGAATCATTCGGGGTTGTCATAGAATCCAATCATTGTCGGAATCGGTTTTGAAAACGACAGAAAAAGGACATTGGTCTCGTGAAATTGAAAGTTATTCGTTTTATATTCGATCTAGAATTAAATTCCTTATCGATTAAAAAAAAAATTAAATTGGATTTCATAAGTCAAATGTACCTTTTTTGTCGTTTTCAAAACCGATTCCGAATGAATTCTATGACAACCCCGATAATGAATAAACAAATTCACAAAAACATGAGATTTATTCATTTTAATCCAAAATTTTAAAAATTGGTTAACCAAAATTTTAAATTAACGGGTTTTCGAAGAAAAACCAGTTTATTCGGTTAACCGTTTTATAAACACTACTATGTTCGAAGGATATTAAACCTTCGAATTTTTAATATTAAGCATCTTAATAATACCATTAAGAAATTCAAATTTCAAGTCTTTAACCTACTACACCATTTATAATTTTATTTCTGAAGTTTCTATATGTATTTCATACATTTCTAATCGTATTTCAGAAATTTTCATTTGTATTTCAGAATTTTTAATTTATACTTAAAAATTTTCTAATTGATTTAAGAATTTTCAATTGACTAAGAAATTTTTATAGACCAAATTGAAACATTTACAATATTTTTCCAAAAAAAATTTTACAATAAAATTAAAAGTCGTTAATTTTATTATGAATTCATCAATGAATGAATTCTATTCAAACCCTTAAATGAAGTGAAATAATTTGTTTTTTTCTAGGTTTTATGGAATAAATACCTAAGCTTTAATTGAATTAATTACAATAATTCGAAGTTCTGTTTCTGTCTAATTCAGAACATCATACTCATCGAAAAATGGGTACAATTATGCCCAAAAAAGTACTTCTTTGCATCGTCCTGGTACCTATTTATAATTCTTATTTTAAGGCCTGTTTTAGAACATAACATGTTTATGATTTTGGGCTACAATTTAAATAGATACCGTTAATTTTACTTGTTGTAATTAATATATTTTAGTTTAGTCTGAATTTGTCAAACCAGTGTGTGAGTCTCAGTTGTAATTTTATAAACATTTTTTGTCATAATTTAAGCGAAAAAATGAAATTTATTATACAAGTAACCAACGATAGTTCGGAAGATGAAGATGAGGAATTGGATGAAGGTAAATATGTGCACATAAAGTACTGGAAATGATAATGAATTTAACACATTTTTCAGAAGAACAATCACAAGATGAAGGCAATGATAATGAAGCTGAAGGCGAAGACGATGAAGAGGGTGAAGAAGACGAAGAAGATGGCGATGATGAAGATGAGGGCGACGAAGTAGACGATAATGAAGATTTTGTTGATGATAAGGAAAATATTGCTAATAATGCGGCTAAAGTGGCCACACCACGACAATCGTTGGGTGGTGGCAATAAGAAAATTGTGTTGAAAAAGACGGGCTCAACTAATTTGAAAAAGCCCGCTACCGAAAAATTGATTTACGAAGCCATAAAAGAACTTAATGAAAGGCGCGGTTCATCGACTGAGGCTATTAGGAAATATATAATGAATAAAAATCCCGCTGTCGATGAGAAACGCTTGAAAAACCAAATCAAACGTCAAATCAAAATTTGTTTGACTGATGGTACATTGGTGCAAATAAAACGCTCCTTTAAATTGACCAATAAGCTTGAGATGAAGCAAAAGCAACTGGAAAAGGAAAAACAAAAAGCTAAGAAGGAAAAAGAAAAGGAGAAGAAAAAACTGGCTAAAGAAAAGGTAAGTGTAAAATAATTAGGATTTAATAAAAATAAAAAATAATTATTTGTTATACAAATTTTATTTTATTAAAGAAACCGCCAAAAACCGAAAAAACAAAAGAGGAAAAAGCTGTCACTAAAGAAAAATCTACCGAAAAGCCCAAAAACAAAACTAAAACAACCAAAAGAGCAAAAGAGGAAACTACTGATGCTAAAGTTAAGCCGAAAGCTAAAAAGCCCAAATTAGAGAAAGATGGCAAAGGCGCTCCCACGGCCGAGACAAAGACTAGCAAGGAGAAAGCTAAACCAAAAAATAAACTATCACGGAAATCGATAAATTTGGTAGTGAGGCCAACGCCACCTCGTCCTAAAACCATGAAAAAGTCTAAAACTACTGCTGCAACATCTAAAAAGAAAATTGATTTTCCAGCTACAGAAAGTGCACCGGCTCCAACAACTACCACTGCAGTTAGGGCCACTGGTCGGGGAAGAAAGAAATAATTTAGTTCAATGTTGATTTAATGTTATAATTCTGAATGCATTTTATTTACTTAGTTTTAATTTATATTGTTCTTATTTATGTGTATTATTAATAAAAATTATACTTTTGTTTGTTATTTACTGTTCCATTATTTAGTTATTCATAATATTTACCAGTACCGTAACGTTAATTAAAAATAATTCTGATATTCAGGGAAAAGTTTATTATGAAAAAAATTCCCCGGGAGTTTTTTTTCATTTCCCATTTTTCCTATTCATAACCAATGTTAAAAAAATGTTAAGAAAAGGGAAAAAATTCCCGGGAAATTTTTTGAATAGAATTACTTAATTGTTCATAATGGAATTAATTCATTATAAAATTCATTCAACCTTTGAGTTAAATTTTTCAATTTCAATCCAAACAGAATGAAAATAATTGTCTAACCCCCATTAACACGGAGTCTGGTTAAGCCTTAACTGATAGTTATACTGTCGGTTAAAATTATTTTTGTATGAAAACTGTCAGTATAACTATTAGTTAACACATAACCAGACCACGTGTTAATGGGGATTATTTTCATTGAATTTATTTCCAATAAATGTTATAAAGGTATTTTGTAATGGATTTGAATTAAATAAAATGGATTTGAATTGAATTTAAATTAATTCAACCAAGAAGATAAACTTAAGAATTAACACTCTGCTACAAAATAACATTTTTTGTCAGAACTTGAAAAATTACATAGTGGGCATTGTAGGCCTCCTTCACCCTCAAAATTTTAAGTTATTTTGAATAAAGTTGGAATAATTTTATCTTGTAAATTAAAAACTGTACAAATAAGTATTTGTTTGTATAGTTTTTTGTTTATTTTTAATATGCGCTGGTTTAGAAAATACTAAAAAACTTGTTAATGAAAAGTTTTGTTAAAATTTAAATTTTCTTTTTTCGATTTTTTTCATAAAAAATCGTATAGCAGAAACGCATTCTACGGAAAATTTTCCCCAAGAAACCCTAGGTCTAAAATCAAATCCTATCTTGCGCATTTCGACTTTTACCCAATAAACAAACTATTAAAAAAATATATATATACTGAAATATCATTGGATAAAAGTCGAAATGCTCAAGATAGGATTTGATTTTAGACCTATGGTTTCTGGAAGAAACTTTCTTAAAATATTCCGTAGATTGCGTTTCTGCTATATGATTTTTTACTTTTTGATCCTCCATACAAATCGACCCGGCCTAATGTACAAACATTGGTATAAATTGTTATAAGCTTTCATATCAAAATAAGCAATGAAAAGCTACTAAAATCAAAAAAGTTGATAAATTTTTTTTTTAAATATTCGTAACAATACTTATAACTTACAAATGTGTCAAAAAATGCACGTTATTTGAAAGCGTAATTAGTTTTCTTTCTAAACCCTTAAAAAAAATTAAAATCGGACAGAAAATGACTCAGTCGATATGTTGACGAACATCACTGAAAACTGTTTTTTAGAATAACTTATGAAATTGAGGATGTTTCTGAAATTTTTGAACACAATTTGTAATGTAATAACATCTAATTTTTTTTAAACAAATCATTACATGCGATGAAAAATGGATCGATTGCGATAACCCGAGCATAACAGATGTGAAGCCCGGCCAATAATCCAAATCGACACCAAAGCCAAGGTAAATATCTGGATTTGGTGGGAGCAAAAGGGTTTACCCATTATGAGCTGCTGAAATCTGACCAGACCATTACAGGGAATCTGAATCGAACGCAACTGATTTGTTTGAAGTAGAGTTTCCAAGAAACCGAAGAATTGCAAAACGCGGTTTCGGATTTAAAAAATTGAAAACCGATCGGTTTCGGTTTTGTGATAAATCAGTTGATAATATAGGAAATGATATAAAAATTTAAAATTCAAACTTGACGGGGTGTTCAAGAGGATAAAGGAAAATTGGTACATTTTCTTTTCATGTTACTTTTTTAATATATTCAATTAGTTAGCTTATATACATTAAAGTTGTCTAATATGATTCTCAGTAAAGAAATAATCAAGAATAGTGGGCTCAATGGTTTCGTTATTTTTCGTTCTTGAAACATAGAATCAGGAAATTACTTTGTTTTCAAACTTGGCGGGGGTTCAAGTGTGGAAAATTGGTACTTTTTCTTCTAATGGTACTTTTTATTATATTAAATTATTATATTATATACTTATTGTATATACATAATAGTTGGCTGATATGCTTCTGAGTAAAGAAATAATCAAGGATGGCTTAATGATATTGAGGTAACAAAAGCTATTAATTTCGAATGAGCTAGAATCCACAATACAATGAACCAACAAACATGAAGCTACAGATTTGTTCTCCTGAATTAGTATTAATTCACAAAGGGAGAATTAATAGTACTATTTATACCCTACACCACCATAGTGGGGAGGGTATATTGGGTTAGTGCTGATGTTTGTAACATGCTTAAATATTGTCCCAACACCCACCTTAAATTATACCAATCTGAATCACTTTCTGAGTCGATTAAGCGATGTTCGTCCGTCTGTCCGTCTGTTCATGTAAACATTGTAATCAAACTAAAGGTCGCAATTTCAAAGATAATTCGACCAAATTGGGTACAAGCTTTTCTATTGTGCCAAGGACGGAGCTTATTGAATTTGGTTAAAATCGGTCCATTATTTCTCATAGCCCCCATACGATTGCCCTATCTGAAAATAATTAAGCTCTCATTAATATCTAATTTATATTGATATCCAAACCGAATTCTGCACAAATAAGTTTTATATAACCAAATTTTGTGATGATCGGTCCATAATTAATCATAGCTCCCATATAAGGCCCACTTTCGAAAATCTCTTTAAACAGCATAAATCTCTTAAAGATGATGATATTCCAATAAAATTTAATACAAATAAGTTCTATATATACCAAAGTCTTTACACCAAATTTTGTAACGATCGGTCCATAATTAGTCATAGCTCCCATATAAGACCCACCTCCGAAACTTACTGGTTTTTTCTTCTAATTGGGGTGGCGAAGCGCGCCGGTTCAGCTAGTACTCCATACTTTTATCGGATATTTGAAAATAACTATAGGTCTTATTCATAAACCATTTTTAAATTTATCAAAGGTTTACAAATCAAATTTTGAATAAACAACTAAGAGAGCTATATTCGGCTGTGCCGAATCTAATTTACACTTCACCAAATTGTACTTCAAAATACAAATTTAAAATATTTTTAGGTAAACAAATTTATTTTTTCATTTGTTTAAAAAAAAAAAATTTCGAATTGTTATTTAAAATTTTATTTTTTTTTTAAATTTGTATTTGTTTTTTAATTTTTTTTTGTTGGTGAAGAAAAAAATTCGGTTGCAAAGGTCTTTTTTATCTATCATTAGATATCTATATTGTCTATATTAATGACTTAGTAATCCAGATATAGGTCAAAAATCGAGGTTGTCCTGTTTTTTTTCCTTATATCTCAGCCATTTGTAGACCTATTTTGCTGATTTTAAATAGGAAACTTCTCGAAAGCATGTCTGACAGAATTATTGAAGATTTGAATCCAGAAAATATCTGTGGTCTTCAGAAAATTGATTTCAACACACAGACGGACATGGCTTAATCGATGCTATCTATAAGGATTCAGAATATATGTATATACTTTATAGAGTCGGAAAATTATATTGTGGAAATTACAAACGGAATGACAAACTTATTTATATATGCAAACGGTTTTAGGTCTTGAAAAACCGAGGTTTCGGTTACGGTTATAACCTAAACCGAACGCAACTGATTCGTTTGAAGAGAGCATTGGCCGAAAAACATCCAGAATATGCAGGCAGACATGAAACCGTAATATTCCATTATGACAAGGCTAGGCCACATGTTGCAATACCTGTTAAAAACTATTTAGAAATACTTAGTTGGGAAGTTTTGCCGCATTAAGATATTTCCAATCGTTCACGAGCTACCAAATTATATCCAAAATAAAATGTTTGGCTGCACCAATTTTACACATTTTCAATACCAATTTCAGATGTACAGACGGACGGACATAGCTAGATCGCCTAAGAATTTTATAATGAACCATAATATATAAACTTGTGTAGGTCTACGGCCAATATTTCTTTTGGGTGATGAATATATGTAAATTATATATAGGAATAATAATTGGAAATTTGAGTTTATTGGAACTGCTGATAGCTAAACGCGAAAAGATGTTCCAACTAGTTTCAAATAAATACCACAATTATTTTAAATTATTATTCTAAAAACTGATTTAAATTTATTTTTATATGTATTTACACATGCAATTTTTACATTATTATGTTTTGTTTTAAAAATAATTATTTACACGAACAAAAACCACCATCATAAAGTTTAATCCCATTAAAGATTTAATGCCAGCACTGCCAGAACCTTTAACACAATCACTATCGTTGTATGAATAAAAACCCTTCTTACAATTGCATTCACCATAAATACAATCCATTGATTGTTCCGTTTCGTTCAATTGACGTTGATAGCAATCCTCATCAATGCGACAATAATGGCCACGTTCAACAATTGCAGTGCACACTGTTTCCATAACGCCCTCGTCGGTTTTCTTTTCTTCCACAAAGTATTTCTCCGCACATTGACAGACATTTTCCTTACACTTACCACCTAGTCCCATAGTGCCCATACACTGCATATTCTCGATACAATCTTCCAGATATTTTGATGTTCTCAAACAGCGTGAATTATCGACTGAAGCGAAATGTTCGGCTGTACAGACACAGTGTTGGGTGATATTGCTGCATCTTGAATTGGCTCCATATTGTTCATGGCACTGGTCATCGCTAGAGCAAAATGATTTATTGCCTGTTGAGAGAAGATTGAAATTAGATATCGTTGCATGAAATTATAGAAGGTTATTGGGAAATATTTAGCTTGCTTCAGAAATAGATTCAGAATAACTATATAGAGTTAATAAATCGAATAATTTAAAATTAAGCGATTAAATCTACACCCTGATTAATTTAATACCCTAGTATATAGAAATATTGGTCGTATAACCAAAAGGTATACAGGATATATCCCGGGACCTCATAATATTCTAAGACCGTCTAGATATGTGTCCGTCCGTCTGTATGTTGAAAACACGATAGGGTCCATATAAAAAGAGCTAGCTGGCTGAAATTTTCCACAAATACTGTCTGTTGATAAGGTTTGTTTGGTATTGAAAATGGTCAATATCGGTCGATGATTTCTGGCCTCCATATTAATGTATTCCGGGGTGATTATTATTGTTTCTGCGGCAATCCTGATAAAATTTTGCAGAAATTAGTTCTAAGTACTCGGAAATTATACTGTAAACTATGGCGAAAATTGGGCAACATTTGTCCCTAGTCCCCATATAAGGTCCTCCTCAGAAAGAAACTTGGAACATTCATAATTGTAAACAAGATTTGGCACAGCCGAATATAACACATGATATTTTACACTCACCAACTGTAGAAGTACATTTGCCTTCATTATGAACAAAGTGATCCATGCAGCTGCACTGGTTCGATACATGGCAAATGGCATTAAAATCTGTTTTTTGACACTGTGAATCCAGCTCACATTTCTCACCCAATGCAACCATTTCTACAAAAAAAAGAAAGAAAATACATTTATAGAAAAAATCAAGCGTAAAATAAATGCAAATAATAATAATGAAATAAATGACATGAGTGAGACATTTAATTAATTGCATTTAATTAATTATATTTGTGTAATGTTATTTGTAAACCTTTCAGGCAGTTATTCATTCAACCATTCTTACTACTGACTCTGACTCGGTCAATCATTATTCATTCTGTCATTCAATCATTTTGCATTGATGGATTTACTTACTCAGTATGCATCGCCTCTTATCACTGCTGGGCATGTAATCGCTGGCACAATAGCAGACATCCTGTTGCTCATCACACTCAGCATTTGGTTGTTGGCAGGGACATGGTCCACCAATAATATTGTTCACTTTATGGTTCTTGAAATATGCAAAAAAAAGATGAAAAAAAAACCAATGAAATTTAAGTGCAGTAATTAAAACTGCTTCTTACCAGCGGTTGGCATTTAACACTATCTCCATTGCTGGTGGTGCATTGACATTGTTCTTCAATGCACGAGGATTTAATGCCAGAATGTTGAAATTGTTTACATTGCGTTTCATTAAAACAGTTCAGCTCAAGTAGTTCTTAAAAAGATAATTTGTTTTTTAATTTAGTTTCATTTTTTCTTTATTGAATTATATAGATTTCTTTTAATTACCATCACTTTGTATTAAATTTACACAATTTAAAATTGCAGTTAAAATTATTAAAAACCTGTGATTTCTCATTTTTTTCTTTCTTTTTTTATTTATTTAAAGTGTTTGTTTTCTCTGGCCAAACGAAGCTACATAAATGTGAAACTCAAGTAGCGGTGTTTGAAATCTAAAAGGCCACTGACCCTAAAGTAAATGCAGTGGTAATACAGATTCTGCATTAGTTATTAGTTTCATTTACTATACATATTTACTTATACCCAGTTGGTCAAATATTTAGTTATGCTTTCTCATTGAAAATTTCAAAATATTTGCACAATAACCTCTGTGTTGCCGCTTATATTGCATTTTTGAAATTTTCAATGCTTCCAAGATCTACAATTGTTCTTCGTCATCTAAAATTTAAATGCTGAAAATTTTAGCAAAATCGGTTAATGTTTAGATGTTGCATATTTTATTTTAAATTTCGTGTTTTGGGTCTAATATAAACTTAAAATTTTATGCATAGGATAGTTTTAAATTTTACAGATACCCATTTTTGGGCCTTGTGACCTGTTCTCCCACAGAGCGTCGATGATGACAGACCAAAGAAAATTTCAAAACGATCTACTATTGATAGCACTACAATTTATGTTTTGAAGATATGGCCAACTGGGTATGATAGATGGTACTAAGAAAAAAAAGTAAGAAAATACGGAAAGCAAATAAGAAAATTGCAAGTTATAGCGTTTCCGATGTGATACCCTACAGTGGTACGAGAAAAAAAATGATATAAATCTGTAACTTCTAAACCCATAGTCCGATTTGTATGAAACAAATCTTTACATGCGTAAAGAAGAAGTGTTGTCGAGTTTAAGTTTTGAACTTGGACCTCATGAGCCCACCAGAAGCCGGGCATGTTCTATTTTAAAAATGATCCTATTTCTTCGTTTGTGTTCCGATTTCAAAAAAATTACACATATAGAATGTTCTTGCCGAGCACTACATAAAACCTCGTCGTAGCTATCAATTATCTCTTATTGCTTAGGAGATATTCGAATTTGAAAATTAAATTTTCAACATTTTTACCCACCCTACTCCAGTTTTTTGATGACCGCGGTTCCAAATATTTCCCGATTTTTTCCATTTTTCTTTTGTAGGATTAACAACAGATGTATCAAATGTATCATCTGTATCATGTATCAAATAAAGAAAGAATTGTTTAAAAATCATGACTGAATCCAAAGTTACATATATTTGAATTTAAAAAATTTAAAAAGGCGATTTTTCGGAACCCTTTACAAAATAATTAAGAACATGTTGAGCCATCTAAAATAGGTTTCTATATTTTGATATCGACTATGCGATTTGAGAATTTTTTCCCTAAAGTTGAATTTTACAAAAAAAATAGTCGTTTTATTGAATGGACCTGGTCCCCTCGGTATCAAAAATTATAAATTTTTTTCATTTAAAATATTTGAGTAAAGTTAGCTTTTCAAACAGTACAAATTCATTATACATCCTCTTAGAAATTTTTTAGATAACTTAAAAAGAATAAAAGTACTTTTTTCCTAAAAAAAATAGCGAAAATCTCCTTTTTTTAAATTTTCTGGCAACTATGCTCGTAACTATGTTTTTGGAATCATCTTGAATAAAAAAAATGTTAGTTACGAGATGTCCACATGAGATCATCGATATATCTTGTTAATTTTACTATTTAAACAAAACTATGTAACTAGACTAAACTGCATATTTTAAATAGTCCATTTCTACTAAGCACTTAGTACTATTCGAATTGTTATTAGCAGAAAAGAGCGAAAAAGGATTCAATGTTAAAATAAAATTAACTTTAACAAAAATTCCAACAAATGTTCATGCTGAGAAACATTTTATTATTTTTATGACATTCCTTGTGACCTAAATGAAACGGCTAAAACCTTTAAGTCGAATATCATAAAAACCAACTGCTTGCTGTATTATTATTTATTTTTTTTTTTCGTTAAAAAGCAATATTCAATTATGTGAACAAATCTTTAATACAAAACTAAACTGACCTTGCTAATGACGGCTATGTGCGAGTATGCAAATTAAGCTTTTTATGTGGAAACCCAAAAATGGAAAAAGGATTTAATGGTTTAAAAAGGTGTTAGACTGACTGTGCGCCTTAACAATTGACCGACCTTTAATTTTTGGCGATTTGTTTTACTTTTTAAAAATTGTATTTACTTACATACAACATGTAATATTTTATTAACAAATCTTGTAAAGCTATTAAGAACCGTTGGCTTGTTTTTTAACTTGTAAATTTGAATTTAAATTGAAAGAATAACAATGTTAACACAATTTGTTCATGTTTATCGTGGAATGACTTATTTAATATTAAAAAAATGTAGTTAAATTGTTAACAACAAGTAAACACACGGGCATAAATTCTCGTACTTTTGGGATATTAAAGGAATTAATTCTTCATAGTTATATTCACCACCAAAATATTGAGTTTGTTATATATTCTGGGTCCTTATAACCTTCTTAGGCGATCTACCTATGACCATCCGTATCTTGTTGGAATGATATGGCCTCGAGAAAAAAATGTACGGTGATAACATTTTCGCCAAATATTCTTTGTTGGTCAGAAATGTTTGGTATTGAAAATGGGTACAACAGGTGAAGTGGAACCATAGTTATGGGCCAATTTGTGAGACAACTTCCAAAATAGTTGATATTTTTCGAAAATGTTTTGCTAGTTTCTTTAAATATATTGCAAATAATATGCAATTTTGAATACTTTTTTATTTTGATAAAAATATAAGCTCTGTTGAAAATGTCTCGACAATAGGCCCTTTTTGTCGAATTTGTTATAGAAATATTCAAATATTGTCGAGCTATGTCACATTTAGCAATGTGCTGGCAAATACTGGCAATGAAAAATCGTTAGCAAAAGTTAAAAAAGATAAAAAATTATCAGGTATAGTCTCCACTTATTATTGCTTCGTTAAGACAAAATTTTTAGAGATTTTCTTTGCTCACAGAACTATGTCTTGACAATAAACGTCATTAATTGTTATGATAAATATTTGTCAAGTGTAGACAGTTCAAACGATTGTAAGAAAATCTTACAATTGTCAGACAATAAATTTATCTGCCAATAAAAATTGTCAGTTCACACGGTTGTCAGATTGTTGTATTTTGCTTTTCCCGCACTTTTTCATTTCCCGGGAAATCGGGATTAACTTTGAAATTTCCCGGGATCCCGGGAATTCCCCCCTAGAACAAAATAATTTAATTTTAAGAATGTAGACTTCGTTAAAAATCTAAAAAAAATCTTTGGTTTTATAATGTAATTGGATACAAATAACTGACTGACTCGATTTTGGTTATATACAAACCGGTCACCATTTGTATCGGAATTAGCTTCAATTTCTTTAAATTTTGTTTTACCTTCGTTATGTTCCAATTCTGTTAATTAATTTTGAATTGGGAATGTTTCGCTTATTGAATCAAAAATTAAGTAAAGATGTTAATTAAAACATGAAGAAAAAAACATCAGTTCCACGGAAAGTGGTTTTATTCCAACAATTTTCTTTTTACACTTTGTGAAGAAGCAAAATAAATTTTTAATTTGAATAATGAACTTATTAATGGTCTATTTGGGTTAAATCTTTTTTGTTGTATGAATCGTCTGCATTTGTTTTGGAGCTTTAAGCATCTTTTAGAAAAAGAAAAGTTCAAAAAACATCATAAAAACTAAGGAAATATTTCCCGGGAATTCTTGCACAAACTCTAATTGTATCAATGTACTGACAATGCTTTTTCTGACAATGGTGCAAGACAAAAATTTTAAGTTCAGAAAAACCGAAAATCATTTCTCTAGTAAACTTCTTTCTGAAGCAATAATAAGTAAAATTAACAACCACATTTTTTTTGGATCTAGTTGTAAAAATTGCAAATTTATCAATTTACTCTTTTACTACACAGTCGCAGAGTAACGTCATAATGTTGCAAAATAAAAAAAAAATGTTTTTTGTTTGTTCGATTTTTAGAAGTTTAACGAGGATAAAACCCAAAAAATTTCTAATAAAACAACAACTTTTTTGTTCTTAGTGTTTTTGTACATGTTTTTTGTTCGAAGGATTCATTCATATTTGGGCTGGGAAAAAAAGTATGAACAAGTATTTAGTAGAACCAACCAGTAAATGCAGGAATCTTTATGTCCCAGCAGTTTTACAAGTAGTCAATGGAACACTTTAAGACAGTCATTTTCACTAATGTCTAATTAGTTGTCGGACTAAAATTTTTGGATAATTTTACACAATTGGTTACTTTATATATCTCAACTAATATAGCATGAAGTCAATTGTCACATTAGTGTCTCTAAGTAGTCTAGAGTGTAGTCGCTTTAAACTTGTTTGCATTTTAGAAAGTAGCTATTTTACCTACTAGAAGTAATCTATTACAGAAGAAATTGTCAATGTCCAATTTCATCACTAACCCCCATTTTCTCAATCTCTGGTTATTTTTTATCTTCACGATTAGAGTGCTAATCGAGACTGATTTTTGAAAATCCCGGGGATCGGGATTTGGTAAAGAAAATCCCGAAACCTCGGGACGGGATTTCGGGATTTTCGGGAAATCTAAAATCCCGAAAATTATAAGAAAGAAACGTACATAATTATGTCTTTACAATTGAAAGTAAATTTTTATTAGACACTAAAAATCATACACATAGAAAACAGATTCGTAATAGCAACCGAATTTGTTGCCAATCGAATGATTCGGTTGCACACATGAAATTTTTCGGTTCTATCAACAGAAAGTCAGTTGATAAAGAAGAATTTCGGTTGAAACAACCAAACTTTGGTAGCCAAAACTGTAAAATTTGGTCACTAAGATAGAATCATTCGATTGGCAACAAATTCGGTTGCTATCACGAATCTATTTTCTCTGTGTACTATTGCATCTATGGTTTCGTCTGCCATTCTGGAACGAATTTTGTTTCCGACATATGCTGCTGCCGAAAAACATCTTTCATATTGGCAAAACTGTTTGCAAATACTTATAACAAATCTGCAAGTATTTTCCTCTTGTTCCTTCAGAAATAAAGTGATCTATTTATTTTGCAAGTTGCAAATCTACATTATAACTTGGTTTCGTTATTCTTATTTGGGTTTTTTTACATTTATTAATAATATCTTTTAGCCTTTAGGTTAGGTTAGGTTCCATGGGTAGCCACTCTTCAAGCAGCTCACTTGGGTCCATTCAAAACTGATCCCATTGTGATACCCAAGGGGTAAACATCTTGGTATTAATTATACGTCCGTTGTTTCCAGGCTAAACCAACCAGATTCTCTGATGAAAGAGTAGATTCGTCTAAGACTTATCCTTGATAACTCATCTAAGCATGATAGGAATGGTGTTCCGAAGATACGTTCCCTCAGATTTATCAGAGCCGGGCATTGACAGAATAGGTGTGACACCGTTCATCCTCTTCTTCATTATGGCAGCTCCTACAGTAGTCATTATACCGTAGGCCCAATCTCCTAGCATGTGTCCCAATTATACAGTGTCCTGTAATGAAGGAGACAATTAGCCTTATTTGCTCACGACGAAATTCCATAAGTAGATTCGTCCTGCTGGCATCATATACGGGCCAAGTAGACCTCGTTGTAACACAGGAAGACTCATTGGTCCACCTGCTTTGTGCAGATTCATATAGTGTCCGCTGAACAGCCATCTTGCATATAGCAAGGGACCATCTTGCATATAGCAAGCCTTTGAGTAATCGAAATATTTTCATTTTGTTCGAGCTCCTCATCTGAGATAAAATCAATTTCGTTTGAAGAGGATTTAAATTGAGTTTTGTTAGATAACTTACAAAAAAATGTGAAGAATTGATTTTCCAGAGCCCCACTCTAGGAAAACCAAAAATACCGCTTTCCTTTATTAACTATGTTGTAGCAGGAGTTGAGCTTAACAACTTTGCTGAACATCACTTTGCGATATTCGGGCATGTAGAATGTCAAAATGAATGAGAAAGGCACACAAAAATTACAATTTCCCCTATTTATTTATGAAAAATGGGATTTGGAAAATCCCGGGATTTAAAATTAAAAAATCCCAGGCTTCGGGGTTTAAGAAATCCCGAAAACCCCGGGATTTTCGGGAACGGGATTCCCGGTTTGGCATCTCTATTCACGATATACTGACTGTTCTCATACAAAAATTACATTAATTGGAAGTTTATCGTTACGAAAAACGATAACCAGATATTGAGAAAATGGGGTAAGTATATTTGTAATTATTATAAGACAATGATGAATGTTCAAGTCATATAATTTCAGAGTACTTAGAACTTCTCAAACAGTATTCCGAGGGACTTTTGTATTGGGGCTAATAAGTAAAATCATCGGCCGATATTGCCCATTTTCAATACCAAACGAAATTTATCAATAGAGAGTAAATGTTGGGCCCTATCGAGTTTTTAACGACAGACAGATGGACGGACATAGCTAGATCGTCTTAGAATTTCATAAGGACCCAGAATATACATATATACTTTTGTAGGTCTGCGATGTGTTACAAACGGAATGAGAAAATAAATATATTCCGATCTTTCTTCATGGTGGTTGTAATAAAAATTATAAACAGACAATACTTCAGATTAGAAAGGACCCTCCAATAGATTCCAAATAAATAAAGTGACTACACTCTAGATAACTTAGAGACACTAAAGTGCCGATTGACTTCACGCTAGATTACCGGGGATGTATAAAGTAACCAATTGATTTCTCTTTGCACTACAAAGAGCACGTACGTGTCCAATAAATCAAAAATATATAAATTTGAGTCAGCCAAGAGTTCAGACATTAAGGGATACATAGACTTCTTGTAAAACTGCTGGGTTATGTTGATGGGTGGGTGTTAATAATTTTTGGCTTAGACGGCGGCACATGTGTCGGTTGTAACTTTTTGTTTGTTAGATAATTTAACGTAAATTGACAACAATTTTAATATTTTTTATGAAATAAGTTTTTAAACAAGATGGAAACTGTTGCAACAACAGTAATTACAATATTGTCTATTGAATATTAGGGAGTTTGAAAGTACTTTTGTTAGATATTACATTCGAAAGCAGTTGGTGTCGCTAAAATAACAGATTTTTCATGTTTAAAACGATGTTTGAACAAACATCTTGTTGCTTAACAATTTATTCCCTGCGAGTGGTTACTGTTGCAGACAGTGTGACGAAGGGAGACAAGGATTAAAATATACAATTTTGATAATTTATTTTAAATTCTTAAAAACTTAGATTTAGGGATATTCATTTAGCAGAATAAAGAAAAAACATTTGGAAAGTACTGCAATACCTATAATTTTTTCTAAACAACATAGTACAATTTTGATTTAATCCTCTATTTTTAAGTATTGATATTCCTTAGAATAACCTTAGAAATTTTTTTTTTCAAAGGATTTCCCACTCTGTTCCACTGTTAGTTTTTTATTATTTGTTTAAACAAATTTTCTGCTTGCCTGGAGTTGCCTTCACAAAAAATTTAAAAAAAAAAATTGTTGCGAAAAGTAAAAACTTTTTCTGTTGTTTTCCTGCCATTCACAATAATGACGACGATGATGATAATAATCCGAACAAGTACAACTTAAATAAAAATAACAAGTAAAACATTTCTTAAAGAACACTTTCATACATCTCATCCAAGTGTTTCGTTCATATATATGTTCACAGACTTGCTTATTCATTCATGGACTCTAACAATCGAGATACAACATGTAAACATTTGAAACAGTAAAGAAAATGTTTAACGACTTTAACAAGGATGCGACAAAAAGAAAATTTAAAAGTTTTGAATTATCAAATAATGATGTTCGATAACGAAATATGTATTTAGAAGGAAATGTGTCATAAAGTTTGTTCAAAACTGTTGAAACTTTATTAATCTGTAGCAGCAAAATAATGAAACAAATAACAAATTAATTGTACTTCTTCAAAAAAAAAGTGCTGAGAGCAATAAGGAAATTTTGAATTGATTTTGGGAATAATAGAAAATTGCATATACATGTACGTGTTAAAGAAATTATAATTATTAATTTAAATTTATAAAAAAGTACAGAACATGTTGTCGAAAATCTTAGCAAAAACTTGGCAATGAATTGTAATAACTGAACAACGTACTTCTCAATGATTACTTCATACCATCTGCATTTCTTAGAAGTGGTTGGGTAATGACTGATATATACACACAGCCTCAGAAGTGAGTATACTCCAGTGAATTTTTTTGATTTTTTTAAGATCATACAAATCATTATATTCCGACTTAAATCTTTTTTTACAGAACTAAATATCCAACAAACCGAAGCTTTTAAATTTGAATCGATGGATATATTTTAGGATTTTCATTATCTTAAAAAAATCCAATATTTTTTGGTGTTTACTCACTTTTGAGGCTCACTGTACATAAGTACTTATTAATAAAATACAATATTTTTTTAAATGTTTGATTTTTTATGTTTCTTTAAAGGTTTTATGATTTAAAATTATTTCAGAAAAGATAATTTTTTTTTAATTTATTTTAAAATTTTTTGTAAAATATTGCAGAAAATATTTTTTTTAATTTATTCCTCATAATCTGTATAAGAAGGTATATCTATATAAAGAAGGTTTTCACGGTTATAAAGTTGAGAAATATTGAAAAATTGGTGCAACAATACATACATATATGGAAAACGTACAAATTTTTCAAAGGGGCCAGGTTTGTTTAACTTCTGAGGAGTAAATAAAGGCTTTTAATATAAGTATTTGATATTGTTGTAAACCTTAGAACTTGAAGATTGAGATTTTAATAAAATTACATAATTTTATAAATTTTTGGGCGTCATTTACCTTAAAAATTTTAATAAGGCGATTTTCCATGAAGAAAAATATAAAAGTTGAATTAATGTAAAATTTTAACGGTTGAAGATATCATAAGAAAATTTGGATTTAATGTAGACCCAATTATCCTTAAATCAACGACATTATAATTTTTGGCATTTTTTATTTTCAAATACCGAAATATCTAAACCGGGAAAAAAGTGTTCCAAAAACAGTGACACACAGTGGAGCAGAATCGAAATTTTTTGGGAAATAAATTTAAACGGCTGGTCCGATCGGGATAAAATTTTACGTGGGCGTAGCCAAGGAGCATTCGAGTTTAAGTGATTAAAATGGACCATTCAAATGCTCCAGGGGCGTCGATATGGGGGCTCAAAGTAGGGTACCTTTGACATGTACAATTTTTAAACACGTGCCATTTTTTTGTTTCCCATCCACACGGCTAGGTCTTCAAAAAACATGCGTGTGCTATTTATCTCTTCGAATTTTTAAATACCTATAAGTCGAAAGACTTATAGGCATTTAAAAATTTAAATTTAAAAATTATTTTCTTTTATAAATATAGGGCGTAATTTTGGACCGCATGGACTCGAATATAGTTTTTGTTAGTTAGACAATTAAAATAAAAAAGATTTGAGGTCAATATCTATTATGGATCCAAAAATAAACGATTTTCAATTTAAATATTAAAAAAATAGTAGATTTTTGCTGTTTTTTTGGGCGAAAAGGTGACCTAACTAATTTTTTTATTATAAACAAACTTTATTTAAGAACATATATCAATTTTATGTTTTTCTGTAAGGTATCTTTACGAAGAACATTTTGGTATAAAAAACATGTAAAATTTTTCAAATATGTCGCCCCTACGCCCTTCGGAATTTGACCTATTTTTATCAAAAATTCAACTTTGGGCCACATGTTCTAAAACCCCAAAGCTGGGATCACAAAACAAAAAGCAACTTTGGAGACCTTGATGTGTTCCCTATTTATCGCCAAAGTATTTTCCCAGACCCGAAGGAAATGTGGACCCTATAGACGAAATTGTAAAAAAATACAATTTTTGGGATTTTCGCTCCAATTTTTAGGAATTGCGGGATTGCCTTTGACCTTTTGACAAGATTTTTTACACCTCGTTATTTAGAATGTCATGTCATGACATTATTTACCGTGTGATATTAAAAAAAACTTTGTAGATATTTAAAAAGCTTATAAGTTTATACAAATATGAAGCTTTTTCGAGGATCGGTGCTTTGACTTTTTAGAATTTTTTACTCAAATCTAATTTTTTTTTAAATTGTCCATTTCTAGATAGGTCTGGGGGGAGTTGTGTCCGCTTAAATAAGCCAAAATTTACTTTACACACTTTTGCATTAAATTCTCTTTCCGGATCATATACAAATTGTATATAGTCCCAAGAAAAAATATATGGGTCTTTTTGGGAAAAAACTTTTTACATGTTGCAACTTTGGATAGGGACAATATAACTGTTACCAAGTTTTCTTTATTTTATTTAGAAAAAAAATTCGACCCTCCGTAGGCCCACACAACTAAAAAACCATAAAAAGATCGAGCAAAATTAAAATAAATAAATAAACCTAAAAATCTCTTCAACTAATAGAGATAACCTACACGTGTAAGTGCATTTCGTAGATCTTGTTAAGCACTATTTATATTTCAGTTCATTCGGATCATAAATGGATTTTTGACGATTTAAAAAAAAATTGAGACCCGAGCTGACCAAATTTGGATGCGATAGGAAGCGATAGGAAGCTGAACAACTGCAAATCAACTCGTAAATACCTTAGCTCCAACCACATGAAATTTCGTAACAATATCTCCAATAGTTCCCGATATATCGAATTGTTTCAAAAAATTTTTTTTTCTAATTCACTGTGCAATGCAAAGTGAAAAGCTGATATGTTGTTTTGTGTAACAGGGATCAGAACAAAACATTTGTCCTTAACAAAGTATGAACACTTTTAGTTAAATTGGTAACAACTTATTTTTTAGAAGGGCCAACCTAATCTACATATAAATATAGTTTAAGGCTCTCATTTTATTCAACAATGACCTTGTTGTTTGACATCGTCAAGCCTTGATTTTTATTTTCTATATTTCTTTTATTTATTCTTTCCTAACAAACATTTATCACACGCTAAATTTTAACAGTTTTGTTTGTTGCTTTTTCATATTTAGTAACCACGAAAAATTTAATACCAATGTTAACTTATTTAACAGAACCTAGCTGCATATAGTACTAGCTGTTCTTTAACATAATGTTAGCAATGCAACAGAATGATAAAGATAAACTGTTTGCTTTATATATTTTGTTATGTTGCAAATAAGCTTTCTGTTAAGATGCTGTAGTTAGTACAGAGTGTTGCAAAAATTTTGAAACAATTTCAGAACATTATAAATCTACAATCATGACATGCAAATTTTGGAAGATGTTAGAAACTCAATTTAGATAGCTGTATTTCTTTTGTTTAGAAATAAAACAAAACAAATAGCCTACAATGAGCAAACGCGCAAAAACATTTTCTTATAAAATTTCAATAATTTATTTTCGTGAGTAATTTTTGGAAGTTGGCCTTTCTTTCTATTGAAGTTAATTTTTGTTGAATTTTTTCTGCTTACCAACATTTGTTACAGCTCGTTGAAATAATTTCAGGAATCGATCCGCAAAACATTTCTATTTCTGATTTATTATACCCTTCACCATGAGTGGCAAGGGAATATATAAGTTCGTCATTCCGTTTGTAATTTCCACATTTTTCATTTGCGACCCCATAAAGTATATATATTCTGGATCGTTATAGATAACGGAATCGATATAGCCATGTCCGTCTGTCCGTCTGTGTGTTGAAATCAACTTTCCGAAGCCCCCAAATAACTACATACATCAATATTTTCTTTTTTTAAAAAAAACTTAAAAACAATTTGGAAAAAATTTTTTTTTTTTTAAATTTTAAAACATTAAAAAAAAATTTTGATTTTGTTGAAATAAAAATATTTTTAAGTATACTTTGGTGAAGGGTATATAAGATTCGGCACAGCCGAATATAGCTCTCTTACTTGTTTTTATATAAAACTTATTTGTGAACACATTTTTGTTGAGACCTATATAAATCAAGCATTTGGACCAACAATAGGTTTCGTTCTTGGGTCATATTTTTCGGCAACAAATTTAATCGAAATATCATGGACAGCCAACCAGACGGACCTTAAAATTTGATGTTCAACTAAGTTACTGGCTTATAAGTACATACGAAAACCCGGGTTTTTTTACCCATAACTAAAGATTTTGGGGGTGTTTGACAAATGTTAAAAAAAAGATTCTTCTTGTACTCCAGAAAAATAGTAACACTTTCCAGGTATTTCAGTATAAATATTTTATTAATTTTTTGAAAAAAAAATTTTTGGTCATCATAAAACTCGATTCATTCACTGATTCATCAGTCATGAGTGAATGAATGAGTCAGGCCTTGTATTTCTAAATATATAGATTTAAAAAAAACGCCCAAAAAGTTTATCGATATCTCATTTTATTCCTATTACATGTGGTAATAAATCTGAACAATTTCTGCCGTCTTCGATTTTTCATGATTTTTTTAAAATAAAAAAAATTGCTATTGATAAAAAACCTGAACAATTGCTGTCGTTTTGGATTTTTCATGAGTTTTTTTTGGCTTTAATTTGTTATTATAACTCCAAAACTACTGAGGCGATTGAGACGCAGTATATAAACGGATTAAATGTTATGTAAATTTTAACTTTTCTAAGTTTATTTTGATAACATCGGACTGACTCTTTTCGAGATATCATAATTAAGTGAAGCAACGTCTAACAAAATTTACAATTTTACTTAAAAATTTTTTTAAAAAAAGTCCATCCATAGAATTGAAAAATTTTAGTTAGTGAACCTTTTGTTGCTGTTGACCTGTGTAATATATACAAGTTATCAGTTCATAAAATTTCATTATGCATAAGAATTTAATGTGTAATACAAAGTTTCAGAACAAAAGTTTGTTATAAATAGTCTTCTGTTCCACCGTATCACTAACATTTTGAAAATATTTCCGCTTATTTTAACAGTAACACATATTTCAAAAGCTTTTGAGAGCAAGCAAATGCTAATGAAAAGAGCATAGAAAAATTATAGAGAGAGAAAGTTTCAAATTTAACCCACTTTTTTTTAAAAGTGTTACAAACTGTTAACCGTTTAGCATAATTTTAACAGTATGAATGAAATTTCAGTTTACTGTACAAAATGAACAGATTTTTTTTTTGCCTTTGTAATAAAATTGCAATAAAAACAAGAATTTAAAAATGTAAGTTTACATATTTGTGTGTAGATTTGTATGAATTCTATTTACTTACCCCTGATAATGAATATGAAAAAAAATCGCGTGCTTTATTTAGAATTGCGATGATAAAGTAACACAAATATTACAAAAAATCCAAGCCCTTGAATTTGTGCTATACAATAATACAACCTGTAATTAAAAATGCAATAAAAATTAAAAATAATTAAGAGTGAAAATTGAAACTAGTTGTTTAGAAATTAGAAATATGTAAAGTAAATAAAGTGTATACCTATAGCAGGTATAATAGTTATGAAATATAGTTTGTATAGAATATGTATGAATAACAGAATTTTTAGATTTTTGTTTAAGTTTATATTAAGAATTGATTCCGAACTTTTTATGTACAAAAGAAATTTTCTTAAGAATCAATGAAGTCGATAAAATGTTAAAAAATATGTATAAATAGAAAAGGTTTCGTTATAACAAGTATACTTAGCACGATGACTACTTCATCCACCGTCTGCATTAGTTAGAAGTAGTGAAATAATAACTTATTTATTATCTGTTATATAACTGCTTAATTTCTAATCATTTACATGAGCACATTCTGAACGACAAAACCAACCATTTGCACTAAACAAGAGTAATTAAAATGCTATCTAAAAATGGAAATCAGAAACAAAATTTTAATATTTCTTTATTTATATTACGATTCAAAGGCGAACGAATGTCGCGTTCTAGACCGTCCATACATAAAATAAATATTTAAAAATTCTTTGCTTCAAATATTGAAACCTCGTGGACATTTTTTGGTTCAAAATCCGAAAGAAAATATTATTAATACTCTTAGTAATAGCAGGCGTTAATGAATTACCTCGAAACGATTAATTAGCAATAATTTTCCCCCCTATATTTAAGTTAAACAGCTTTTATATTTTATTGGTTCAATAACTAAAAGATCAAACATATTTATGCAATTGTACAGCTTAACTTTCGTGGAAACTTAAACATTTTATCTACATCTTATATTTAAGAGGATTTTTATCTAGACGAATTAATCATTAGCTCCCTTAAATTGCAACAGCAAAAGATTAAATCATGAGTGCAATTACGGACACTGTCTTTAATATAATTAGCTGTAAATTTTCAATTTTGTTTCTACAAATTTCAGTTTTCGCACGAATTATAAGATGAAAACATTATTATTAGATAGAACATAATCATCATCCCCCTTAAATCTTATATTAAATACAATGTTTGATCACAATTTGGGCGACAAAGCAATAAAGAAATCGTATATAACCACCACAATATAATACCGATTTTTGTGCATTTTATATCAAAATGTTTATCTGGATTTAGTTAATTTTATATTTTCTATTATGTATTAGAAAATATAAGTGGTTAATTTCTTCTTACAGAGTCACGAATTTATATGTAAATCGGTAACAAAATATATACATATAGTGTTAAAACCTATCAAGGTTTTTTATATACATATTTTGATTCAAAACTTTTTACCGTTTCAATCTATTTTGTTAATTTATTATCTTTTTCGAAATTTCTACCAGTTTAACACTTAAATGCACGATTTTTACTTTTATTTGACTATAATGTATCAAATATTTAGTTGATTTTTATTTATTATATTTCCTTTAGCTTGATTTAGAATTTCTTTAGCTGAAATATTTGGAATTCCATTTGATTTTTCGAAATTATAATCTGAATTAGTATCAAGCTTATATTCGTCTAAAACTAGGTGGAACTGGAATGTAGACAATTGGCAACAATATGCATTAAAGGGTTAAATATTAACCAAATTGATGGTACATTGGAGTGGTATAGAAAAAAAAATAGAGGGAAATAAATATGTAACTTCTAAACGGTAAGTTCGAATTTGAATGAAAGTGTTGTCGAGTTTAAGTTTTCAACTTGGACCTCATGGGCCCAACAGGGGCCCGACCGATGTCCCTCAAAGTAGCACACCTCGGGTATGTTACATTTTTAAAACGATCCTATTTATTCGTTTGTTTTCCGATTTCAAAATACTTACACATATAGAATCTCCTTATCGATCACTACAAAAAACCTCATCGTAGCTATCAATTATATTTTATAGCTTAGGAGATATTCGCATTTGAAAATTAAATTTTCAAGATTTTTACCCACCCTACTCCAGTTTTTTGATAACAGCGGATCCAAATATTTCCCGATTTTCTCCAATTTTCCTTTATTGGAGTAGCAACACATGTATGTGTCAAATAATGACTAAATGACTAATATGCATTCGAATTTAAAAAGTCGCTAATTTTTTGGGAAAAAAGTCCTTTTTTCTTTCTAAGTTATCGCAAATAATTTCTAAGAGGATGTATAAGGAGTTTATACTTTCTGAAAGCTAAGTATTCATAAAATATTTTGACCGAGGGGACCAGGTCCATTCAAAACAATACCTATTTTTTGTGTAAAATTAAAATCTAGGGCAAAAATTCTCAAATCGCATATTCGATATCAAACCTATAACCTATTTTAGGTGGCCCAATATGTTTCTAATTATCTTGTAAATGGTTCCGATAACCGCGACCCTGGTATGGATATTATAGCCAAAAAAAAACTAAAAATTCTCATTTTTGGAATTTTTCAACACTTTAAATAGAAAAATCTACATAACTGTGAAATTTCATTAAGAACTATTCATAACTAAAATTTTAATTTCAATTCGAAAAATAAAAAACATTTTTTGTCATATTTTTCCAAAAAAATATTCCATGAATTTTTAATTGTCAAAAGTTATAAATATTTTTGAAAAATAGACAAATATGTAGCTTGAACGAAATTATATTATATCGCATAATAACATTTTTAATTCTATGTATAAATTTTAAAATAATCAAAAAACCTTCTCCTGTAAAATTTGTGTTTTGTCGCTTACGATAATTTGGCGCTAAGGGCTCGATATGTAGATTTACGATAAAGTAATTAGCTTGAACAATTTCTGCGGTTTCGATTTTAAAACCAAAACAAATTCACTTAAAAATATGTTTTATGCTTCAATTAGTTATTATAACTCCGAACTCTGAGCCGACTAAAACGCAATATATAAATTAAAGGTCATGAATATTTACTTTTCATTTTAATAATATCGGACTAACCGTTTTTGAATTCATCATTTTACCATATTTGTACTACTGGAACTAAAATACATCAAAATTTTGTAGTGGTTCAAAAAGACTCTAACATTTTTTTGCGAATTTTGGTGCTAGTCTATCACTCTAGAGGTTGTGGGTTCGATTCCTGCCAAAGTTTCTTCAGTCTATTTCACTATAACGGACTCACATATAGTCTTCGGTTATGTTGTTGCAACTGCTCTGCTCGCGTCGAAAGTTTTTCCCTCGGTAAAAACACTTCCAGTTCACACAGCTGTAGCCGATTGGAAAATCCTTGGCCTAGTGTGACTTAAATCGTTCCGGAACGAAGAGAAAATTAGTTGAGAATATAAATTGTAAATGCCGTCTGTCGCTTTAGGTTACAATTCCAAAAGCAGCCGGACGACAACCATAAACTATAAATGTATGAAATGGACAAGAGTAAATGAATAAATGGCATTTGTTCACTTGAAAAACACACAAAAACACTCTCATATGTATGTATGAAACCCAGCAGTTCTAGCTAAGTTATTTTATCCATCATTACAAATTTTACAAAGGACATCCCAGGGAATCTAGCCTGAAGTCAATCCTTACTTTTGTGTCTCTAAGTAATCTAAGGTGTAGCCACTTTATAGTCTATTGAAGAATTAATTATCACTCAGTGTTCTTTTGCAATGAGGAGTTTACTAGATATGATGGGTAAAATCGCTAGTTCACAACTTTTAGCTAGAACTACAGGGATATGTATACAACTCTTGCTGCTGCTGCTGCCTCCACTACTACTAGAGTCTGTCAAAGACTAAGCGTTTGCAATCAGTTTCATCAAAATCACTAGTGTAAACTACATCTGGGAAATGTTTAAGCATGACTGACATTTTAAGCAAAAAAATGAAAATAATTTTTAAAAAATGGAAAAAACACACTGGCAAAAAAAAAAAAATAACAAAGAATACATGAAATTACATTTCTAACGATTTAAAGGAGTAACAGTTGAAGGAGCAAAAAAATATACATAAAGAACTAAAGATTTTGCCTTTTTTATTTGCACAAAACAAGGAAATTGCTTGTTACAAAAACTAAAGAATAAAACTATTTACAGTAAAAATGCCATCGATGTCATGTAGACAATAAATAAAAAAACGAAGGAATTTAGTTTCAATTGTTCAAAGTAAATACTACATAGAATATTACAAAAATTGATATCCTTTTTGTAACATATAAATAAAGGTATATCATCTATATGTGCAGTTAACTGGTAGTTGGAAACTGATCACATTATTTTCATGTTTTTTTTGTCAACCTTTAATGTTTTCACATTTTGCAGATGAATGAATGGTCTGTTTACAAGTACAATTGTTTTAGTTCGTTATTTTTAATAAAAAGCAGGAAGTAATGTAATATTTTTATTGTATATGTTGTTAAGTAGCTGAAGTTTTTAAATTAGAAGAAATAAATAGTGAGCTGTTAATAAAACTATGTACTTAGTTTTTGTAATCTTCACCTCTAGTAGTAAGGGTAAAAATAAGTTTGTCTTTCCGTTTGTAATTTCTTAAATATTAATTTGCTAACCTAAATCATTATACTATCCTATCTATCTCGGATATAAAAAAACTTGTTTACTTTTCATGACATTTTCTCTTTAGTATTTATTTATTTTTCACATATTTATATCATGATTGAACACATCTTATGAAATCTTCAATCGACAACAAATTACAAATAAATAAAAAGAACAAACTCGTTTAATGGTACATTTTTAATTTGATTTTGTTCATGTCGCGTTCTTGTGCCTAAATAATCGTTTGTTATCAATATTCTCAGATTGTTATAATTAAGTGTTTAAATATTTTAACATTTTAGTGACATTTGCTAAAAAAACGTTGCAAACTTTTTTGTTTTGATTTTCAAAGTGTGTCTCGTTCGCTATCGTAAATGTAGAATTTTTCAAAAACAAATGTTTTTATTATTTTAACTTACATATTTAGATGGTAAAACGTTTACCGTAAAGCTATACTTGGTAAAATTAAAAGTGATCTACTAAAAGGATTTGTATAAATTTTCTTAATATTTTATTCAACAACAAGCGCAATAATTTTGAAGAACGGAGTTTTAAAGTGGCACATTTTTGAATCTAATTGAGATATTGACTTGAATTTGTAAAAAAAATTATGCTAAAGAAAAAGAGCTGTTTAAGCCAGAAACCGACAAGAAAACATTGGGAAAAGCAGTGTGGCAGTCAAAAAATGCAAAGCCCACAGTGGGCTTTGTTAATGTGTTTGTTGAGTTATAGTAGAAGTTATTGAAGCTGTATTTAAAAATAATGTTGTACCAATAAGTAATAAAAACGAAGCTTTTGTTAAAAATACTTGAAATAATCCTTTTTATATACATAATGGAAATATATGTAGCGTACTAAATCATATTAAAGGTTGTAGATATTTCAACATGACTTTATTTAAGTTTTAAAAAATTATTTTCCAATTTGTAGACTTTTACATTTTTCTAGATGCTATCAAAATCGCGTCCAATTTTTTGTAGCGTTCTGCATCCAAAGTTTATTGGTAATAAATCTTGTTGTGTCTGAATTACTATCCAATAGGTGCATCCCGATCGGAACATCGATTTAAAAAGTTGGTTCACTTCACAGAAAAAAACTATATTTCAAATCAAGCATTTATCACATATTGAACTGGTTTCAATTATTTCATAATTGAATCAAGTATTCATGTGCTCAAAAACAAAATTTTCTGATATTTTCTATTGAATTTTGAGTTTTGAATTTGATAATTCTGATATTTAAATAGACAATTTTCGTTTTTGGTTGAACTTTAAATACAATAATTATTGAATAGATAATTTTCGTAATTGAAAACACAAAAAATAACAAAAATGTGTTTTCAATTACAAAAATTATCTATTCAATAATTTTTGTATTTAAAGTTCAACCAATAACGAAAATTGTATATTCAATTGTCAAAATTATCAAATTCAAAACTCAAAATTCAATAGAAAATATCAGAAGATTTTGTTTTTGAGCACATGAATACTTGATTCAATTATGAAATAATTGAAACCAGTTCAATATGTGACAAATATTTGAATTGAAACGGTTTAAGAAATAGTTTTTACTGTGTTGATATGAAATCCCCCATATACATTTCGGAAAAATATGTCACGTGCTAAATCATAACAGCTAAGTGATTTTATTCAACATGTAGATATTTCAACATGATAACCATCAACTGAGAGTTACATTATTTAACTTTAGTTTAAATAAAACCGCTGTAACCAATTATTTTCAAATTTGTAGACTTCTAGATGGTTTTGAAAACGCGTCCTGATGCGATATGAAAGACTGTAAAGGTATACCTTTACACTAATGTTGTTCTCTTTTCTGTCATAAATGTTGCCCTAAAAAACCGAAAATATGCTATATGTTTAACCCTCTATATGATCATTGGGTTAGAAAGGCAGCACAGTTTAAACAGCTGTTCTTGTTATTGATTTTAAAAAATATTTATTTTCTGTTGAAGTTCGTTTGTGTTAATGAAATAATTTTTGCATATTTTGATGAACAGTGTTAAAATGAAAGCAAAAAGTATTGTTTTAGAATAATAAAAGCTACATCAAATAAAATTGCATAACTGACAATGGTTTTTGTTATGGGGGTATATCAGGCGCGGATCAGGAAATTAACCCCCTCCCCCCCAAAACCGAAAAGTTTTCATATAAAAAAAGCAGGGACCGTAACGGTTATAAGGGATATCAAAAAAGTTATTTTATAACCGTTATTTTGTGACTTTAAAAATAAAAATCCATCTAAAACTGTTATTTTTCAACGTAAAAATAAAAGTTCCGATGAAACTGTTAAAAAAAGAGTTTTAAATATCCGTCAGATATAAAAGTCTTTTGAGGACTTTTATTTTTTCCGTCAGAAAAAAAACTCATTTGAGGACTTTTATTTTTTCCGTCAGAAAATAAAACTCATTTTATGTAAATTGCTTGTCGTTGGTCAGATCATTACAATTTGTAAGCACCTTGCATTGCAATTTAAAATTGATTCCTATTATTAAATTGTTTTTGTTTTTTCGTATATCTTTATTATTTATTAAATTGCAATACAAGGTGCTTACAAATATTAATGATCTGACCAACGACAAGCAATTTATATGAAATGAGTTTTATTTTCTGACGGAAAAAATAAAAGTCCTCAAATGAGTTTCTTTTCTGACGGAAAAAATAAAAGTCCTCAAAAGACTTTTATTTGTGACGGATATTTAAAACTCTTTTTTTAACAGTTTCATAAGAACTTTTATTTTTACGTTTAAAAATAACGGTTAACTTAGGAGTTGGGATCATTTTTTTAATATCACCATAGATTCTGAAAGAGCACGTCAATACGAATCTATTGGTATATAAGAGTATATGTCTCCGTTGACTCTAACATAGTGATTTTTTGATTTCAAATTTTCTGGATAACCGTTATTTTCGGTCCCTGAAAAAAGGAATAAAAAGAAAAATGTAGAACAAATTTTAATATTTTAATAAATGGTTGTATAAAAAGCGATTGATGTATAAAAAGTGAGATAACCTTCAAAAAAGTTGATATTTTTCGGAATGGTTATATGATAAACCTGTTATACCAATATTACTCCCAGCCACCATACAAATTTACCCGTATTTGTGGTGGATATATAAGATTCGGCACAGCCGAATATAACACATTTACTTGTTCATCTTGTTAAACCCGTTAACAATTTTATTTATTAAAAAATATTTCCCCCATTTTTTTTTTTAACCATAACAAATTTTACTTGTAAATAAATAATTTTCCCCTATTTTTAGTTTTCCAAATAAATGTTTATATTTTCTGTTATTAAATTTTCCCTCTTTCAGCAGTTGTTACACTGCGGACCATAGCTGTTGCTGCTGTTGTTGTCACTGATAATACCAATACATTACTTACCGAGTAACTTTTTGTTTTTTTTTTAAACACAAAAACATGTAAAAGTAAATAAATACTATATTACAGATACTTTTTTCAAGTTACTTTCAATAAAAATATGATGTATTGAATTTGTGTGCAAGTAAAACTTTGGTATATAATTTCACCAATAAATAAAATTTATATTCGCGTATTTTCACATTTATTTATATTTGTTTACGTTTTTTTTTTTAACTTTTCAAATTTTCATTTTAGTATCTACCAACTGCAATGCAATTTAATCTAATATCAAAATGTTGTCAATATTTTTTTTTTGGTAGCTGCTGATGCCGTTGTTCATACATATTGCGAGGGTGAATGATAGAAAAAGAAAAATGTTGCTGTCATGTTGTTAAAGTTGATGGTGTTGCAAAAAATAAAAAAAATAAAAGAGAAAAATTTGAAATTTATTGAGAAAAAATAATAAAGGATTTAAACGTGAGTTTTTTTCTTCTATTCTGCAACAGTAATACAATTTGTTGAAATGTATTTAAAAAAAATATATACAATATACAACATATATACAACAAATTGAGAGAAAAATATATATGTATATAAATACTGCTATTCTAGCAAAAGGATGCAAATAAATTGTTCGAAAATAATGTAAATAAAAGGTAAAAGCCAAAATCATTTTTAAAAGGATATATTATTGCAATACAAAGTATCCGGGTTTTCTGTCAACTAAATGATGCAAATTTGTCAAAGAAATTATTTTAAACAAAAAGAATTGTAATCTCTTTATAGTTAAAGAAGATTGTTAAATTGAAAGTTTCCGGTGTTTTAATTCAAAGAAAAGTTAAGAAAAATATATTTTTATAAGCATCTTTACTAAAAAAATCAATTTGTTACTAGAATTTATAATAAAAGAAAATATTAAAAGAGGAATTTTGTACAAATCATATTATACATATTTAATATTTTCTATAACAAAATTGATTAAAGGTTTATGTCATATGTATATGACAACTATATAGGTAACTGAGAGCGAAAAACCTAAGTCTGTTGTCAAAAACCTAATTCATGATAATGTTTTGACATGTATTTTGATATTGTGTGCAAAGGGAGACATTTTTTTTATTCACATTTCTCTCTCTTTCCGTTCTATGGTTTATATTTTCTATGGAAACATGGTTCTCTCTTAAGGAAATGCATTTTCTATAGAATATAAGATATAGCACACAATTATGTATATCGAAATTGTTTTCCTCTTGGAGAATTCTATAAAAATGTGTCCTGTCCGAGGCATATAAATATTCTTTAAAAATCTTTCCACTTTTATGGATGTAAATTTTCTATTGAAATTTGTCCCCTTTTAGGAAAGTAACTTTTCTATTGCAAAATGTTATATAAATCTTATAAATATAAAGTATCTTATGTAGTTTTCATTACTGTCATAAATGATGGCTTTATTATGCTTTTTACTCTTCTGTCACCCTAGTTTGGTAATCGTATAACGTGTTCTTTTCAAATAATGTTGCCCTAAAACCCCGAAAATATGCTACATGTCTCACCTAAGCAAAAATTTTACTTACAAATACATACGCTGAAAAATAAGAGAATTTGACGATTAGACTACTTATTACTCTTCTGGAAATTGTACTTCTTTTGTTCGAGATGTCCCAATAGTAATCTTTAAAGAAGCTGTTGTGTTAGTAGTTATAGTGAAGTTTTTGTCACATCTTACAATGTTGTCATATCTGGCAATGTGCTGGAAATCTACTGACAATGAAAAATTGTTAGCAAATGGTAAATTGTCAGTTCAGATGATTGAAGACCTTACAATTTTATACCCAGAAAATTGTCAGACAATAAATTAATTTGCCCACAAAAAGTGTCAGTTTAAATGGTTGTCATATTGTTGTATTGCAAAAATTGCCAGATCCCTTGTTAGACATTGCCAGAACTGGCAAAAAATTTAATTTGTTTGAAATTGTTCATTAGCGTTAAATTTTTGCAAATTGCAATTGAAAGAGTTGCGGGGATTTAACCATTTTCCTTTGCAATCGTTCAAACTCTGCCATAAAATATACCATAAACTTCGCCTTGCCTCAACTTCCCCGATAAGTTTCAAGGCGAATCTATAGAATCACCTCAGAAGAACAGCTGATTCAAGGCGTATTTAACAAGGTGACAGCAGTGGCGAATTGAAATAAATACAGGCGAATTCACTTATTTTTTATATATAGAGTTTGACATACGGACGTACGGGCGAATATTTTTTATATATGTAGTTTGACATTTGTGCGTGCTATTTCTATAATCAGCTGTGCTGCCGATGGCACCTTATTAAATGCACCTTGAGCTGATTATTTTTTTTATTCAGTTGCTTAGACAATTGTGACAGTTCAGTGGTTGTTGTGGCGAAAAATACAACAAACTCAAAAGCAAAAACAACAACAGGCAACTTTGACAGTTCACTTATCTTTTAACAAAAACAAAGTACCTGTTGTTTTTGTAGATGTTGTATTTGTTGTAGTTCTATCGTCACCTTCTATAGATTCGCCTTGATTAGTTTGATAATATTTTCGTGTGACCATGACGAATTCGACCTTTTTATCGGTAGAATATTGTTTGGGACTTGATTTTTTATCGCCTTCAAATTATTTGATTTTTCAACATTTCAATTTGTCTAACGTTTTTCCAAGTTTTTATCCCTTTCAAAAAATAAGATAAGATGAGAGTTGAATCTCTTTCCGCCGAAACAATATTTCAGGTTTGGAAACAAGAAATAGTCACTTGGGGCGGAGAAATAGGGCGGAAGAGGGAGCATTTCATAGTATAATTCATGGATTTTTGCCATGGAAACTGAACATATGTGTAACCTTTTCTGCACCCGATCCATCTTGCGGTAAAGCTTTCTCATTTCTCATCATGATCATTTAAAATTGAAACCACTGAGTCATGTGAGATGCTTCTGGCTTCCAAAATCTCTCGCACTTTCAATCTCCGATTGGCCAACACCATATTGTGATTTTTTTCAATTGTTTCGGGTGTAGAGACCTCAACTGGGCGTACAGAACGTTCGGCAGCTTTCGTTCTTGTACGGCCACAACGAAATTCAGTAAACCTCTTTTACAATTGAAATTGATGGTGCAGAGTTCATATAGTATTTATCAAGCTTATCCTTTATTATACCCTTCACCATGAGTGGCAAGGGTATATATATGTTTGTCATTCCGTTTGTAATTTCTACATTTTTCATTTGCGACCCCACAAAGTATATATATTCTGGATTGTTATAGATAGCGAAGTCGATATAGCCATCAATATATCGAGAATTCTTCCGGCTTGGTTGCTATTTAAAATCGACAAAATCGGCCAACAAATGGCTGAGATATATGGGAAAAACCTGGACTACCTCGATTTTTGGCCTATTTTTTTATCTATATCTGGATCACTAAGTGATTAATATAGACAATATTGATATCTAAAAATAGATATTTCAAAGTCCATTGCAAAGATTTATATAAGGCTATAGTAAGTTAAAATTTTTAGCAACTACCACAAAAATTATATAACTTCCCAGATATTGTTTTTAGTTAATAATTTCCTTCTTAAGGATCTAAATTTTTAATGGAAAATATTAAACCAGCTTCTAAAATTTTTGTCCAGATGGCGATCAGTATTTGCTGCTTACAGACATTATTTATTTTAATAAATTTTTTTCATCTGCCTCATGATTTATGTTAAACAATTTAAATCAAGTGGCTATACAAAATCTTGTAATTCATGTACTCAAATCCATTTGGTTAGACATTATGAAAACCACTTAGTAAATTGAAAATAACAAAAGTATCTATGATCTTTTAGTCTGATTAAGTTGTCTAACCCGTATCAAATGCACAAGACTTTAGCACTTTTAATCCGCATACAAATATTTCTGCTTCTGTTTGTTGATTTTTTATTCTTATTCTTGTCTATTCTTTTCTTTTTAATTTACTATATTTTCACATATTTTTATTGGAACATAAAATGACTGAAATTCTGCTCAAACATGTCTTATAATTTATTTTAATGGTAGCAGAAACCACAAGTATGTAAACTTGTTAGACGTTTTGGTTCGTTTCGTTTCAGTTCAGTTTATTTGAATTTGGTTCTTATGTATTATTATTGAATATTTTCACACATTCTGGTGTAAGCGCCTGTCTAACTCAAATTTGGCCGCAAAAATCTATGAAACTGTCGTATGCACACACATACTAATGCATAAGAACCCAGCGGGAAAAATATGCAGTATAGAGGGCTTCCTAAAGGCCTTATTTTACAGATACAAGCACATCCAGCCGCATTGAAAAATCGTTAAAATTTTACATGGCGTGTCGTAGTCGCTTCTGTTATGGGGCTGATAGAAGGCCTATTTAAGAATACATATTAGAAGGTCTTCCGTTGACGACCTGTAAGGAGACCTTCCGTAATGCCTCATAGAATGACTATGTATATAGTAACTTCTATTAAAAGGCTTGAAAATTAAAGCCTAATTGAAAGTCTGCTGAAGCAAGTCTTTAAAGTGGTTTTACCGCACTTTTTTATTTCCCGGGAAATCGGAATTAATTTTGAAATTTTTTTTAAGAATGTAGACTTCGTTAAAAATCTAAAAAATGTCTTTGGTTTTAAAATGCAATGGGATACAAATAGAAAAATTTAATATAAAGAAATAAACTGACTCGATTTCTAATTTTGGTTATAAACAAACCTGTCACCATTTGTCGTTTGTATCGGAATGACTTAAATTTCCATTAGATTTTGTTCTACCTTCGTTAGACTCCAATTAATTCTGTTAATTCGCAATAAATAAATATTTTTTTTTTAATTGGCAATGTTTTGCTTATTAAATCAAAAATTAAATAAATATGTTAATTAAAACTTGAAGAAAACCCATTAGTGTTAAAATTCAATTTAACCGAAAGTGGTTTTATTTCAAAAAATTTCGTTTAACTTTTTGTGAAAAAGCTAAATACTAAAATAATTCCACTTTCGATCGGAATATAATTCTATGACAGCCAGGAACATTCATTAGTTTTTGGAATAATTTGAATAATGAACTTATTATTGGTCTATTTGGGTTAAATCTTTTTTGTTGTATGAATCTTCTGCATTTGTTTTGGATCTTTAAGCATTGACCCATTTTGATTACAATGAGACTGTTTGATAAGTGGTCCAAAGTAATCAAGGCATTGGATTCACATACTAGTTACATAGCGTCATTTACCTTACTAGCTACCTAAATGGAAACTACTATTGACTTTACGGTATATTACATGGGATGTCAGTATACTTTAGCAAAAATAAAAATAAACTGTATGAGAATTATATCAACACAATTTCTATAAAACCAGTTTGTACGCATTACTCACAAAATCCTGTATGTATTTTAAGGTGGACCTTCAATGCACTGTGGTTCCAAATCAAAATTTAGGTGGACAAAATTATGAAAATCGGTATCTTCAGAATTTGGAAAGTTTTTTCGGAAGCTGACAATCTGCTCTCCTCCAATACAAATGGGTTTTTCAATTGAACATTTCGTTTTCTCGACAGAAGCGCCAGAAGTTCAACAAATTTTGAATCATATTTTCGTTAATTTTTTTTAATATTTTACTGCTTTACTAAATCAGATATATCATACTTCAAAACATATGTAGATAAACATTAATATAGGCTTTTATTAAGTGTATATCTTATATTTATGGACCTCTCCATTTTCCTGTTATAGTCCTTTCAACTTGGATCTCAAATATACTCATATTTTTTTTCTAATATGGCCAAAAAAAAAAGACCGTCGAAGTCCATCCAATGACTATATACATCATTTAAAGAAACTTCTGAGGAATGTCTTTGTAAAAAAATTGTAGCCGCTAGCACCCGCCGAAATACTTTTTTTTTAATTTTTACAGAATGGAATTTTTAGAAATATCTATTTATTATTATTTGTAACTTGAAATATACTAAATACAGATCTTTTTAAAAATTTTGTTTCAGAAACACATGAAAACGTATTTTTTTAATTTTTTATTAATGATTTTTATATGTATATCTAGACCCTACTGTAACTTGAAAAAAAATTTATATTGATCTTTTAAACATTTTTTTTTGAAATCGGAGATACCAATTCTATATAAAAAGAGCGCCAAATAATTTTGTCCACCTAGATTTTGATTTGGAACCACAGTGCAATGTATGGAAAAATTTAAAACTCATCTATTTCAAAAACGAAAGGCAGTTTTGATTTAGGATAGGATACAAAAAATGTTGACAAAAGTTTGAGCTCGATCGGTTAAAAATTGGCGTGTCGCACGAGGGTTAAAGTTCGTGAGAACATTTACAAGGGGAAAAAATTCTATTTTTTAAATTTTTGTAAAAAATTTGCCATTAAATAATTACTTTAGCTATTTAATATAAAAGATTCGAAATGTGTACGTAATTGTCGTTGTAATGAGATATAACTGATAAAAATTGGTTAAAAAATGTTAAAGTTATTAAAAATTGCCCAGGCCATTAATGTGTCTCAGGCCACTAGAACAAGAAATGTAGGAACAAAATTTACATATTTTGAGAAATATTAAAATAAAATGTAATATTTACTTAAAATATATCCATAGTTACATTTATATGAGTTTTGTCTTCGTAGGATATTTGCAGATATGACCAAACAAATTCAATTTATTAACGGCAGTTTCAAAATTTTGTTAAACAAATTTCAGAATTTTTTGATCATCACATAGATATTTATTGAGAATATAATAGGGAATAAAAATATGAAAAAAAAGATGTCCATACCTCCTATAGTTTTTCCGTACCTGCGACTTAAATTTTGCGATTTTTCGCCTTATTTTGGCGAATGATACCAATTTCTTTACTGTAATGAATTTTAAGTAAAACCTATACAAAAATATTATATTATAGACCAGATAATTCTAAATATACTCTGAAAGTTTTACTAAATATGGACAACGTTAACCCTTAAATTGTGAAAGTCAAAGGTAAAATTTTGCAATATTTGGAATTTCTAAATGAATGATAGAGAAATATTATATATTTTTGTGCCGATTTTAATGTAAGTTGCGAAAAATATACCTCAAGGCCATAGATTTACAATAACAGTGCAAAAATATAAATTAACCCTTAAGAGCACTTTGGATTCAAATGACCCTCAACTTTTAAAATCACGAAAAACACAGTCAAACCTAGTACTCTTAAGGGTTAATTTCCATGTTTGCACTGTTATTGTAAATCTAAGACCTTGAGGTGTATTTTTCGCATCTTTTATCGGAACAAAAATATATTATATTTCTCTATCATTCATTTAGAAATTCCAAATATTGCAAAATTTGACTTTTGACTTTTGACCTTTTACATTGTATTTATTTTCTATGTTTTGTACCTTCCGTTTCATGTAACGGTTTATAATAAAGAGAGCAAAATAAATTCTATTGTAGAGAGAAAACATTGGAATAATTGCAAAGACAATCATATTTGAATTTTAAACAATGGTTCGTTACACCTTATTTTGCAATGCAATTTTTGAGAAGGAGAAGCAAAGCCCTTCTAGGAATCAGGTCCTTTAGAAGGCCTACAAAGTGAAGCCCTAGCAATTTATCCCGCAGGGAAGATGTGTTAAGTGTGTGTGTGTGCGTGGAGAATGTATACATGTAAACAAAGTCTGGGGCAGATTATAGTCTGACATACATAAATATTTATTGCCTCCCCTACAACGTGTGTGGAAATTCATAAGAATACAAGTAGAAGAATGAAAAATAAAACGAACATGTTCTTACAGAAAAACGAAAAAAACCCATACAAAAGAGACAATTTAAAGACTCCAAGAAGATGTCAACGATAGAATAAAATAAGATAAGTCGCTTCTCAAATGATTTCCTGTTTACTTTTGTGCATATATGTATGTACTCGTATGTAGTATGTTCTCTCTAAACCACAAACAACAGCTAAATTTACTAACACTGAATAAAGACAGCAGCTAAACAGCTAAAAAAAACCGAGCGAGTTAAACTAAATTTGTGCAAAAATAATATATGGATATTACTTCATTCTTACATACTAAATAACATATATACAAAGGTACATTAGACCTGATCTTAAAAAATATATTTGTTTTGAATGGGTTTTTAATAATTTCAATCAAATAAAAAAAAATAAAAACTATGGCCCATAATAATAGTCAGAAATAAAGTATATTTTAAAAGAAATAAAGTCGTCTTTACTTAAGAGTGGACTTTAGGTCTATCATAGACAAGATAAAATATACTTTTGACGTTAAAGTCGACTGTAAATATAAAACCAGCTGAAGCTGTTTTTAACTCTTCACTAAGTAAAAAAGTTCGGCAAAAAGTCTAAAATGTTTATGTTACAAGATATTGGCAGAGATTTTGCAATTATTGAACAGTTATCAATAAAATTAGAACCAAAATATCCTTATTATGATATTAATCTTATTTTTTACATTTTTCCACCACAACTTGTTTTTTCTTTAGATTTCGCTATTACTTTTATTATTTACCTTTTATTTTTGTTTTTTGATTTTCTATGTAAGCTGTTCAGTGGTGTCACTTGTCTATATTTTTTTGAATATTGTATGAAAACATATTCTACATTTGAGGTGACACCCAGTTAAAGTCGGTTCAATTTAAAACACACTTTAATTTTGACTATAGTTGCAAAATAATTAAAAGCAGGTTTTTATTTTAAAGTTGTTCCTTAAAAGAACCGACTTTAGTGTTTGACTATGATTATGGGCCTATAGGTTTAGTGGTGTATTTTTTTTATTAACATTTATGTGTTTATGTTATCTCTAAAATAATAAATTTATTTCAAAAGTTTTTTTATTATTTTTAAATTTGAAAAAGTATCAATGTTTACACAATTTCACAACTTTCAATTCATTCGTTAATTTAAGCTTATAAAGAACAAACCAATATCCATCCAAAGCAAATATATTTTTTAAGGGCCAGTCTAATGTACATGAATACATATATTTAATCAGTTTTTAGTGGTAGGGATGTAGATAATGTACTTACACTATATATAAAAATACACAAGTTTATATACACTTGTAATATTGAGATTACATGGATTTAAAAGAGCTAATTCAAAAGCTCCATTATATTTTCTACTGATTGTTGTGTAAGTACTGCTATGTTAATGTTTAAAATTTACATAATTTTTAAATTTGTCGAAATTTTAAAATGAATTGAATTTTTTTTTGTACAGTATGTCCTACATACATACTGTACAAAAAAATTGCTTATAAAGTAATAATAAATTTCAAATTTTGACGAAAATCTTTGAATCCTGAGAATTACACATATAATATTGCATGCAAATGTGTTATACCAATCTTTCTTTTAAGTCAGTATTCAGTCTGAATTCATAAATTACATTTAAAAATGTTAAAATTTTTCGAAGGGAGCAAGGTTCGTAGAGCTTTTGGAGAGTAAGTATAAGCTTTTTATAGAAGTACAGGTAGGCCTCCATTTACGCGTTTTGTTGGGCCCAAAAAAATAGCGTGTAAATCAAATTCACGTAAAACGAGGTTCTAATTTAGAACGAAATGCTTTTGTGGGGCCAATAATTTTTTATTTCGCGTAAAACAATACATCAGTCACATAACAAAAAAGAAATTGGGACCTAAAAATAGCGTTAAATAGAAAACACATATGTACAACATATCCCCACCTTAAATTAAAGCGGACGTAACTACACAAAAATTCAAAATCGAGTTTTTGATTGAACAATTGCCAAGAATACTCTATTATTATTGATTTTATAACGTATCCTGTAAAAACAATAAAAATGTAATGTCCGTTTGCATTTAAGGCTTTTAAAAACTTACTTAAAACAAAAGTAAAGTAAAACAAGTAAGAGTGCTATATTCGGCTGTGCCGAATCTTATATACCCTTCACCAAATTATACTTCCAAATTTTAAATATTTTTAGGTAAACAAAATTTAATTTTTTTTACAGTTGTTTTTTGAATTTTTTGGAAAAAAAAATTTTACGCTTGTTATTTTAATTTTTTTTTTTAAATTTAAAATTTTTTTTTTTAAAAAATTTTTTTTTGTTAAATTTTAAATTTTTTTATTTTAAATTTAATTTTTTTTTGTTTTTTCAATTTTTTTAAAAAAAAAAAAAATTCGGGTTCAAAATTTTTTTCCCGATTTTGACCCATTGTAGGTCCAACTTACTATGGTCTTATATACGTCGTTGCAAATGTCTTTGAAATATCTATCATTAGATATCCATATTGTCTATATTAATGTCTTAGTAATCCAGATATAGGTAAAAAATAGGTCAAAAATCGAGGTTGTCTTGGTTTTTTCCTCATATCTCAGCCATTTGTGGACCGATTTTGCTGATTTTAAATAGCAAAATTCTCGAAAGCATGTCTGACAGAATTATTGAAGATTTGGATCCCGAAGATATCTGGTTTCTTCAGAAAACTGATTTCAACAGACAGACGGACAGACAGACAGACAGACAGACAGACAGACAGACAGACAGACAGACAGACAGACAGACAGACAGACAGACAGACAGACAGACAGACAGACAGACAGACAGACAGACAGACAGACAGACAGACAGACAGACAGACAGACAGACAGACAGACAGACAGACAGACAGACAGACAGACAGACAGACAGACAGACAGACAGACAGACAGACAGACAGACAGACAGACAGACAGACAGACAGACAGACAGACAGACAGACAGACAGACAGACAGACAGACAGACAGACAGACAGACAGACAGACAGACAGACAGACAGACAGACAGACAGACAGACAGACAGACAGACAGACAGACAGACAGACAGACAGACAGACAGACAGACAGACAGACAGACAGACAGACAGACAGACAGACAGACAGACAGACAGACAGACAGACAGACAGACAGACAGACAGACAGACAGACAGACAGACAGACAGACAGACAGACAGACAGACAGACAGACAGACAGACAGACAGACAGACAGACAGACAGACAGACAGACAGACAGACAGACAGACAGACAGACAGACAGACAGACAGACAGACAGACAGACAGACAGACAGACAGACAGACAGACAGACAGACAGACAGACAGACAGACAGACAGACAGACAGACAGACAGACAGACAGACAGACAGACAGACAGACAGACAGACAGACAGACAGACAGACAGACAGACAGACAGACAGACAGACAGACAGACAGACAGACAGACAGACAGACAGACAGACAGACAGACAGACAGACAGACAGACAGACAGACAGACAGACAGACAGACAGACAGACAGACAGACAGACAGACAGACAGACAGACAGACAGACAGACAGACAGACAGACAGACAGACAGACAGACAGACAGACAGACAGACAGACAGACAGACAGACAGACAGACAGACAGACAGACAGACAGACAGACAGACAGACAGACAGACAGACAGACAGACAGACAGACAGACAGACAGACAGACAGACAGACAGACAGACAGACAGACAGACAGACAGACAGACAGACAGACAGACAGACAGACAGACAGACAGACAGACAGACAGACAGACAGACAGACAGACAGACAGACAGACAGACAGACAGACAGACAGACAGACAGACAGACAGACAGACAGACAGACAGACAGACAGACAGACAGACAGACAGACAGACAGACAGACAGACAGACAGACAGACAGACAGACAGACAGACAGACAGACAGACAGACAGACAGACAGACAGACAGACAGACAGACAGACAGACAGACAGACAGACAGACAGACAGACAGACAGACAGACAGACAGACAGACAGACAGACAGACAGACAGACAGACAGACAGACAGACAGACAGACAGACAGACAGACAGACAGACAGACAGACAGACAGACAGACAGACAGACAGACAGACAGACAGACAGACAGACAGACAGACAGACAGACAGACAGACAGACAGACAGACGGACATGGCTTAATCGACTCCGCTATCTATAAGGATCCAGAATATATATACTTTATAGGGTCGGAAATGAAAAATGTAGAAATTACAAACGGAATGACAAACTTATATATACCCTTCTCACGAAGGTGAAGGGTATAAAAAACTCAACTAACAAAATAATTTCTTATCGATAATTATGAAAAAAATGTCAATTAAAAACTAAAATATAAATATTATGGAGATTTTAAATGTTGAATTAATATAAAATTTTGAACATATCATAACAAAATTTGGAACTAATGTAAATCCAAATGTCCTTAAAGCAATTTCATTATAATTTTTGACATTTTTTAATTATCAAATACCGAAATTCCTAAAACGGGGAAATGGGGTTCCAAAAACTAAGTTTTTTAGAAAAGTGCCTACAGTGACGTTATTTACTGCGTGATAGTAAAAAACTTTTTGGCTAGGGTTAAATAACATATCGAGCCCTTAGCGCCAAATTATTTTTATTGCAAAAATTAAAATTTTATTGACCGACTGATGTTTTAGCGTTCTCAGAATATCAAAATTGTTAATAACTTAAAAATTATAGCGGGTAAGATTTTATCGTAAGTCAATGTTTACATTTTACAGAAAACGAATTTTATCGTAAGCAGCACACAGTGGTATCGAAAAAAAAGAGGGAAATAAATCTGTAACTTCCAAATGGTTCGATTAGTTGAATGAAATTTCACACGCGCAAAGAAAAAGTGCTGTCGAGTTTAAGTTTTGAACCTTGACCTCATGGGTCCACCGGGGGCGCGACCATGGGTCCTCAAAATAGGACACCTCGGGCATGTTATATTTTTAAAACGATCCAATTTATTCGTTTGTGTTCCGATTTCAAAAAATTACACACATATAATCTTCTCATCGAGCACTATAAAAAACCTTGTCCTAGCTGTCAAATATCTGTTATAGCTCAGGAGGTATTCGCATTTGAAAATTCAATTTTCAAAATTTTTACCCACCGCACTCCAGTTTTTTGATAACAGGGGGTCCAAATATTTTCCGATTCTAGAGTAACAACACATTTATATGTCAAATAGAAAAAGAATTGTTTAAAAATAATGATCAAGTCCAAAGTTAGAAGCATTCGAATTTAAAAATTTTTAAAAAGACAATTTTTCGCTAATTTCTGGGAAAAAAGTATTTTTTCTTTTTAAGTTATCGCAAAAAATTTCTAAGAGCATGTATAAGGAATATATATTTTCTGAAAGCTAAGTTTTCATAAAATATTTTAAATGAAAAAAAAAATTTTAAAATTGTTGTTACCGACGGGACCAGGTTCATTCAAAAAACACCTATTTTGTATGTAAAATTAAATTTTAGGGCAAAAACTCTAAAATCGCATATTCGATATCAAAATATAGTAACCAATTTTAGGTGGCCTAATATGTTTCTAATTATTTTGTAAAGGGTTCCGATAACCGCGACTCTGGTATGGATATTATAGCCAAAAAACTAAAAATTAAAATTTTTGGATTTTTTCAAAACTTTTTTGGGAATTACGGGATTGCTGATAATAAATTTGAAAATTCGTTTTTGTTTTTTCATTTTAAATAGAAAAATCTACATATCCGTGAAATTTCATTAAAAAATTTGTATCCATAGGGTAACATAGAGACGAGACGGAATTGTCAAAAACCTAAGTCTGTTGTCAAAAACCTATCTCTTGCAACTACAAAATACATGCTAGACAATGTATTTTGTTGTTGTATCAGAAATATTATTTGTTGTATTTTTGTTTGACAAATCGGAGTGTCTCGTCTCTATGTATAATTCTCTATGTTTGTATCTATACAAAAATTCAATAAAAAACATTTTTTGTCATATTTTTCAATAAAGTATTCAATGAATTTTTAATTGTCAAAAGTTATAAATATTTTTGAAAAATAAGCAAATATCTTGAACGAAATTAAATTATATCGCATCATAACATTTTTAATTCTATGTATAAATTTCAAAATAATCAAAAAAAACTTCTCCTGTAAAATTTGTGTTTTGTCGCTTACGATAATTTGGCGCTAAGGGCTTGAGGATCAGTGCTTTTTGAATTCTTTACTCAAACATAATTTTATTTTCATAAATTGGCCAAGTTTGGATAGGTCTGGAGGGTGATATGTTCACTTAAGTGAGCCAAATTTTTATTTTACTTTACACGCTTTTGCATTAAGTTCTCCTTCCGGATCATATACAAATTGTATATAGTCAGGAAGAAATTTTGTTTCTGCAAAAGAAAAAATATAGGGGATTTTTGGTAAAAAAATTAAAAAATACGGCCCAATATATTTAGAATATTATCGCCAATATGCTGATTTGTTATCTAGAAAACCCGAAAAAGATCGAGCAAAATAAAAAAAACAAGTAAGAAAGTATGGTCGGTCAAGCCCGACCATATAATACACTACACTAAGTAAAAAATTTATATTTTTGAGTGATTTTCGGAAGTGGGCCTTATATGGCAGCTATGACCAATTATGGACCGATCATCATGAAATTAGGTCGTGCGATTTATGTCTATATTAAAGTTAACTATGTTGAATTTTGTGTGTATACCAACATTTTTAAGCGATTTATGCACGTTAAAGTGATTTTCGGAAGCGGGTCTATATGGGAGCTATGACTAATTATTGACCGATCGTAACAAAATTTGGTAACATGAATTTTGTATATATAAAACTTATTCGGAGCGGAATTTGTGTAGATACATATATAAATTAAACATTTATGACCGATAAAGTCCAATTTCGGAAGGACGTGTGTATGGGGGCTAGGTGATATAATGGACCGATTTCTGCCAGTTTCAATAGGCTTCGTCCTTGGTCCGTAAAAATTATATGTACCAAATTTTATCGCAATATCTTCTAAATTGCGACCTGTACTCTGCGCACAAGGTTTACATGGACATCCAGCCAACCAGCCAGACGTACGGACATCGTTTAATCGACTCAGAAAGTGATTCTAAGTCGATCGGTATACTCTAAGGTGGGTATTAGACTAATATTTTTGGGTGTTACAAACATCTGCACAAACGCATTATACCCTCCCCATTATGGTGGTGTAGGGTATAATAAATAAACCTAAATATCTCTTTAACTAAACGAGATAACTTACAAATGTAAGGTTATTTTTTGTAGATCTTCTCAAGGACTATTTATATTTTCGGATAATAAATGGTTTTTTTGGCGATTTTTTTTGAAAAAATGTGAGACCCGAGGTGATGTCACGCACTGGCATTTATATCTAAGAAGCAGAACAATTATCAACTTCAGCTCCAACTATGTGAAATTGCGTAACAATATCTCCAATAGTTCCCGAGATTCCGAATTATTTCTAAAAAAACGTTTCTATACCACTGTGCCCCACAAGCATTGTTTTTTAAATCATTGAAATTTTAGTCATTCTACTCCTTAGAAATCATTTAGGTGAACCGAAAGACTGAATGAAAGTGTAATCGGTTATCAGTCCGAGGGTTGAGGGTTCGATTCTCACCAGACGGGCCAAAAGGGTTCGCAGTTTGTATTTGTTAAACAAAATCTGATGATAAAGAAGTTTAGTCTATTTTTAGCCTTTTTTATGACTATTTAAGGTCTGTTTCACGATGTCGAAAGAAAAATGTTTCTAACAAAGTTGAATGAAATCTATTCGAAAGAATTTTAAAAACTGAATGTTTTCATAAAAATTTGTTCGACTCATTTTTCTTTCGACCTCGTGGAACAGGCTGTTAGTCATTTGGAAATAGTATCTTTGGAGTGCTGATAGTTTATAGGACTTTTAATGATAACTCATTTATTTGCAGCGGTTATAATATTTTAAGTATTAAGAACATTAGTTAAACCGCAAACAGTTTGACTATTCTTATCTATGAGAGGCTTATAAATCCCCTTCTATCCCACACATCAAACAAAACATTTTACTTTAATTGAAAAGAATTAACTCCTTGCGATGATGACATGACATACGATATCAAAAATGGCTATGAAGTATATGAACATATACATACAACCTTTATAATAAAATGTAGTAATTCAAGTTAACAATGGCAGCATATTTGGGTGAAATACTTGAAATATTTATTTCAACTAATACGAGGATACACACAACACACAGATACAATTACCAATGGAGACATAGATACATACAGACACAAACGCACTAAAAATTACATACACATAAACATCATCATTGTAATCGTATATACTTATGTATGAGTTGGATATAAAAATACACACATACAAGTATTTATTTATCTCTTGACTTACCTTACTCAAGCTGAAAACCCACAAATACTTACAGGCAGACACAATCAAAGATATTCCTACATATGTAAATTAGGGCGGTCCCGTTTAAATAGAGCAACAATAAGTTGTCGATGTTCCGGACTAAAATGAAAGTTTCTCACATAAATGCTCATATACATAAGTTTCGAAAACGTACGAAGTTTTGAAATTTTTCGCAAAAGTTTTTTTAAATTTTGATGTAATTAGTTTAAATTAATGAGTTATAAACCATATACAAATTCACCAAAATGTTTTTGTTATTGGGATTCAAGTTCGAAATTTAATTGAATTTTTCGAAACATATTTTCTGTCCGATCTGTTGTTAACTGCAACTTCTAATATTTTTGTATTTATACTATCAATTTGATACTGAGAAACAGTACCTTAGAATGATTTCAACATATTTTAGTTGGAAATATCCACAAAATTGGGGTGCCCTATTGTATATGTATGTATGTGTACAATCATTTAGGGTGGGAACTAGTTACTTCAATAGCCACGTGACTAGTTATTTTACACGTACATGTCCTAAGCAGGGGGTCATTTGACCCGTTTTGATTACAATGAGACTGTCTAATAGCTGGTACAAAGTAGTCAACGTATTGGATTCACATACTGTTTAAATAGCATCAGTTACCTTACTAGCTACTAGAGTATCCAAAACCGAAAACCGGTCATCCGGTTTTTTCATCTTTGTAAACCCTACCGGTTTCGGTTTTGTTTAGCTTTTCGATTTTTGACAAACAGGTAAGACGATTAACCGGTTTTAATGAAATATATTTTCTAAAGCTCATTCAAATATATTTATGAAAAACTTTAATACCATTTTTAAAAGTATTGTTTTATTTTATAGAAAATTATATCATTTGACAATATTTCGTAAAAGATATAAAATAATTACATAAAGATAGAGCCTTAAGAATTCAAAAATGCTAAATTTCCGAAGATTTAGTACACATTTTTAACACATTTCCTATTATCGTCCACAAATTAAAATAAATTTAAGGAGCCCTTTTCCATATTAAATAACAATTTTATATAAACCGGTTAACCGGTTTATTTGAAGACAAAACCCGAAACCGTTTAACCGGCTTTTTTAAAGGCAATAATCAAACCCGGTTTTTGCAAAAACACACTTTTTCGGTTAAACCGGAAACCGGTTTTTCAAATTTGCCGGTTTTTTGGACACTCTACTAGCTACATAACTGGTGCTAATTTACCTCAAATAGTCACCTAAAAGGACATATCATAGACAGTCCAATAAACGATTGCTTGTAGGTAAACCTTCCTTCGACAACTCTCAAACAAATTGCTTCTGGAAATAAACGTTTAAAGTGACTTCAATATTGGTTACTAAGAGACAGTAAAGTGACTATTAACTTCAAGCTATAGTACATGGGATATCGGTATAGGTACTTAACGAAAAATAATAATAAACTGTATGAGAATTATATCAACACAATTTGTATAAAACCAGTTCGTACGAATTGATCACAAAACGTTTATAGTGACTTCACTCTAGATTACTTAGATACACCTTACAATCCTCCTAATCGGAGGAATAAGGTTTGTTTATTAGACTCTCTAGGATATATTTTATTAAAGGAATATTTGAGGTCAATTAGCTTGCGCTTAGTACCCGTACATGTTAAAATAACTAGTTATGTAGCTAAATAAGTAATTAAGAAGGTGGCTAGTTAGGCAACTGACTCTTTGTAACCAGTTATTTATATAGTCTTTTCTATGTAATCTATGTAGGGTCACTCGCACATGTTCAAATAACTAGTCACGTTAAAAAACCTTAAAATCACTAGCTCGGGACAATCAACCAGAACAGCTGGGAAGTTGATATTATATATATATTGCTCACATACATACATTTTCATTTACAATAACATTTCTTTTTGAATTTGATGTTCTTTAGTTTGTTTTTTATTTCTGCTGAGCTCTTCTTTTACTTATTTGTTGTATATCATCTGTGCTGAATGTACCTGGTAAAGTAAGATTCCGCAGATGTTAAAAAGTTCAAAAGAAATATAAAATAAAAAACTGAGGAAGCCAAACCAGCCATAAGATACACTATAATTTGAAAATATATATGCATGCCAGAGACAAATGATATATACACTAATAAGATACACTATAATTTGATAAGATACACTATAATTTGAAAATATATATGCATGCCAGAGACAAATGAGTTCTTAACGATCAGAGTTATATGTGGGTGTTAGCCCAATTTTTTAAAGCGTAACTGGAGCCAATTCATGTAGCATCATGCTTATCAATCTTTCTATTTCTGGAGACTTCTAATTGTGGACAATTTTGTTTACCGACCGATTAAGTGAAGTTAACATAACTGTGGACATTATTAACATAGCTGTGGAACACACAAAATTGAATAAAAGCTTTGAGTTGATCATTGTAGAAATAGAGCTTTCAAGAAGTATCGATAGATGGAGCTAGAAGGTTAGAGATGGTAATGCAGTTGGCCGTGAGAATATCAAGTAGTCTGTATAATTTAAAGCATCGTTAAGTAAAGATAAATTAATTAAATTAAAAACGTGTGTGTGTATTAAAACACTATTTAAACTGTTATTGTGTACATTTGAATAAATAAGGAGTTGTTACAAATTTTGAACTACTAAACAGCTTTTATTTGCAATCAAAAGTTTCCGGTGTATTTAAAGAAAATAAACCACCCATTTTAAAAGGTAGAAACGTAACAGTATTATGATATAATGATTCATGACTGCCATAAACATTTATTTATTTACTACAATCATATATATGATTGCGACAATCATGTGAGTCATAACTTTACCATATTATGGTTGCCACAATCATATAAATAATTACTGTGACTATAATATAGTTAAAAACTTGTAAAAAAGTTGAAATGGTTACAGTAAACGTGTACAACTATATTTTTTCTCTGGATGCAGCACATGTATAAATAAAACCACTTAACAACTTTCAATAATGAAATCGTTTTAGTGTAAAGCTCAAACAAACGTTCGAGAATGAATATCAAAGACGACAGGAAACGTTTAATATTCGATCAGTAGTAGTAGCAAATCTTTCGACTTCTAAAGTTCCTTCATGACATCAACATCAAGATTCTAATCTAATCATCTAAAGGATAAACTAAAATGAATAATATCCTGTTCAGGGGTAGGTTCGGGTTCTGTGAAACGGTGAAATGAAAAAACTTTTCATTTTCGTTTTCATAAGAACTTTTCATATTATCACTTCACAATTACACAAATTGCGATTCCCATTCTTCAATTTATTTTATTCAACTTTTACTGTTCATATGAAAACATTTGAATTTATTTATTATTTGTTCACTAAACGAGAATCAGAAACTCTATGAAAATATGAAAAAACTTTTCATTTCACCGTTTCACAGAACCAGAATCGACCCCCAACATAATGTTGTAGGGTGTAAAATAAAAACGGAACTAGAGATAAAAGTCAAAAGTGTATTTTGCGGGTAATACGATGCAATGAAGTTATTGTACTTCAGATCCATACATACAGACAAACACACAGATACTCCTACAGTCCCTAGTACTCGAAACACATTCATATAAATTTGTATTTATAAACATAGTGGTTGATTGTTGTATGCGTTTTTTTTTTCTTTTTACGGTTTTTCACTTTTTACTTCTATATCACAAAATACATACAAACGTATAAATTAGATGAGCTCACGAGAAATGTTTTTCATTATTTAAAACAATTTCGAAAATTAAGTTCCCGATATAACGCAATTTTTTTAAATATCTAATAAAAATTAAAATAATTTCAGCTTAAATTACTCCAAAATAAAATTATTTAATGTCATATGAATTTGCGTTTAGTTTATTTGGTACAAATACGACAAAATCTTCAAAAGGGTATTTCTCACCAACAGCTAGTGCTAGACCTATTTGAAAATTATATCATTTAAGTTGATATATACCGGTTTAGTTCTTTTAACTTTTCGGTTTTTTGAAAAACTTTGATACCATTTTTAAAAATTTAAGGAGTCCTTTTTCATATTAAACTTTAATATAAACCGATTAACCGGGGTTTTTGAAGACAAAAACCGATGCTGTTTAAACGGTTTTTTTTTAAAAGACAATAATCAAGACCGGGTTTTTCAAAAAAAAGTTTTTCGGTTAAAACGGAAACCGGTTTTTTTAAATTTGCTTTTTATGAAGTCACCCTAATGCAAATAATTTTACTATACAACAGTATATCGATAATTTGAGATAAGACTGACATAACTCTAAAAATCTACTTTCAAATAATAATTGATTATTGTATATTGAAATATTTGTTCCAAAACAGCGATGATAAGATACTGTTTCGAATTTTAGGCCCTCGAAGTGAAAAAAAGAATTCATAACAAATTATTTTTTTTCTTGTTTCCATTTTCGCATTTCGTAGCACTACGATAACCCGAAGTGTAAGAGTGTGAATGTGAAGCCCAGCCAAGCAGTATCAGTTTTTGTGATACAAAAAAGATATTGGTTGGTGATAGAATGTCAATAATAGTGAACAATAAGTGACAATAATTTTATCGACCATTTAATTTGAAGTACGAAAAAAATTTATATTAAACATCACAACTCCTCCTGGGGCACATTCGCCAGATACAAGGAATCCCTTTAATGTAGAGCAAAATGTTGATAAGATATAAAAAAATTCAGTCACAATTTCTTTAATTTTTTGTTGTTAAGTTATGTGAAATAAGCAATAAATATCTAGTTTATTATGCTTTGATTTGTGAATTAACCCATTTCGTTCCGAGATAAAATTATTATTAATTTTTTTTAAAAAATAGCTTTTTTAGGGTAATTTGACCCCCTAATTCTAATATCTGGTCAATTTCTGATTTTTCGTTTTTCCAGAAAAGCCAGTTCAAAATTTCGAACAGTTAAGTTTAAACATATGTGACGTCCCGTATTTGCATGTAAATCATCGCTTTTATATTTTATGAATCAGTTACATACATATGTTGGCAATAATTCCTCATGTTTATTATTTGAATTTTATTTTTTTTACTATTTTTAAAAATTAATTTAAAAAATGTCTATTTTAGACACTTTTTTTAATTTAATGTAATTGTAGAAATCTGCCCCTAGCAACAAGGGTATGGTCACGTCGGGATATAGTTTTTTTATTAGCTATAAGATCAGACTTAATATTCATGCCAAAATTTTTCAGAAATGCCACCTTTTTCACATATAAACATTTTTTTTGAAAAATTTTATTTTTACTGTTCGAAAAATCGAACAGCGGAGCGAAATGGGTTAAGGTATAAAACCGTAAAATACGTTTATATTTTTTGATTTTTTTGTTTTATTTAACAAATGACAAATCCGCCCACCACTTTGGCGTATTTACCCCATAGGTGGGGTGGTTTCGTCCTTTTTGCTCAGTCTAAAAATGTTAAAAAAAAATGTTAAGTCCAAAATCCGAAATTTTGAGTTAAGACGATTTTCTTTTTTAACAAATGAGCGACATGTGTGTAATAAGATGATTTAATATTTTTATTTCAATGTATTTGTAGTTTTCTTGAAATGTTTACGAGTGCGTGGGTGTAAGTATCTATCTTTTTACCTTTTACACATTCATATGGAAAAATGAATGTGATTGTAATTCGTATAAATTTGTGGTAATTGAATTTATTGTTGTGTATTTACATGTATGTGTATTTAGTATGTATATGTGTATATTAAACTATGTATTTGTGTTTATCTGCTTAATGAAATATATAGGTATGTTCAGGTGTAAATATGGTGTGGTTTGCTAGAGTATTTGTGGGTGTTACACCACCAAGTGGTTTTTTTATGAGCAAATTGTTATATGACAATACAGACAATAAAGTTTTATTTAAATTTGAAGTATAAATAAGTATTGTATATCAGCAAATTTTAATGAATATCAAATGAAAATGGTAAATGCCAAAATGAGAGTGTCAATAGCATTTTCTAATTAAATGTTTTATATTTATCTTATTAATATAGTAAGTAGAAGATGCTGAAGATATTAACAAAAATACATGATTTAAATATTAATCAACAAGTTGTGTAATGTAAAATAAGATGAAGGTAAAGAATTTGTGTGAATAGAAGTAAAGTGAAATTTAATCACAATGAAAATATTTAAAATTTTATGTATAAGATGAATTTTTTAACAGATCTTCGATGAAATAACTGATTTTCTTTTAAATCTGGTAAAATATTAGTAGATTGTAAACTGGAATGAATTTTATCGATGGTAACTCTGACTCTTCCTAATTACCCACCATCAAAACATCGAAATATGTATCGCATACCCTCAAAAGTATATAGATTCCGAGTCCTTATGAAATTCTAAGACGATATAGCTGTGTTTGTCCGATTTTCTGTCTGTTGCAAACACGATCGAGAGCTAGCTGGCTGAAATTTTCCACAAATACTATCTGTTGATAAGATTTGTGTGGATTTGAAAATGATTTCTCATAGCCCCACTCCTACTTGTTTTAATATGAGATATTGAATTTTTATAATTTGTTGAAAATGTTCCTAGTTTAAATTTAAAACTTTTATTTTTCTGTAATTTAATTAGAATTCATATAAATAAAATTTTACCTTAACAAATGTGAAAAAAATGTAAATTACAAATTTTAATTCAATTTTAAAATATTTCACTTTACACAAATTTGCCAATACAATACGACCTTTTAATACATTTAAAATTCCAATAAAATAAAATAAATACATAAATAAATTTGTTATATTTAATGGAATCAATTTTATGCTTAAATAAACACAGCGTATAAATTAAACATTTTCCAAATACATTCATACTATTTATTCTTAGTATTAAATGTAAAAATGTAAATTAAAAACACATTTTGTTTGAAATGCGACAAAATACAAATTGTTTAAAACTTATTTGGAAAATCCTTTTTTTTCGTTATAAAATATTATAACGACTACCAATTGGCTTAATAGATTTTATGCTGTATTCAAATAATAATAAAAGAATTAAAACTTTTTCTAATTTAAAATTTCTACATTTGTATTAAAATCCTAATTAAAATAAATAATAAGTAATGAAAACAATGTGTCGAATTTTATATACTCTTCAACTTAGCATGGATAAATTTAAAAATTGTTTTTGTAGAAAAAAAATTGTTTTTTATTGGTTAGAGGCAATGCATGTTAAATTGGGATGAAACAAAAAAATTCGATAAAAAAAATAAATTTTTGAACTTTTACTCTTCTGAATTTAATGAAATTTAAAACTCTTTATATCCAAACAAGTATGGTTTTAGAGCTTGTAAATATTTTATTTTTTTTCACAATTATTTAGACCTACAGCATTTATGAAACAAAATAGATTAGAGCCTAGTATTACATAGTATAAAACCAGTAAAGCACTGTCACTTGACTTTTTTCTGCACTAAACATGGATTTCTCGGCTTTGCTTCACCATAATTATTAATTATCATTAAAAGATGCATTTACCTTTACAAAACAGTAATCGTCCAATAATTCAATTTTGGATTTTTTGTTGCTTGACTGGTTTTTGAAATAAACGATTCAATTCCTAAAGTAACATTGTTAATATGTAAATGTTAACATGTAAAACTGCTGGTTAGATTATATAATTTTTGTTTTCATGTTTTTTTTCTCCATTACTCATCTTGGCAGCATATGTCTTCCTCAAAGCATTTGAATTTTACTCGGTTTGTTGGGTATCATGCGTTTCCAGGTGTTCTTGGTTCGACGACGGCTTCTTCAGCCTTAAGGATTCTACTCTAGCGCCATCCTTGTAACACAATCGGGCATATTCCTAATTGTATAACGGATCCACCTCCATTTTCTGCGTTTGATTTGTTTTAGTATGGGTTCCTCATTGGTTAAGTTCCAGAGATTCGTGTTGCTGATGGTGTTGGGCCTCCTAAGCGTCAATTGTTTTTCTTTTGTATAACCAACACTCAGATGTTATTGCGTTGAGTGCATTGCACTATAGTTCAAAGTATCACTTTTTCCGTGCGAAATTCAAATTTCGAAGTTGTTATTATTCATTATTTTTTGTTGTCAACCTGTTACTAAAACTCCAATGCAATCAAATTCGTAATTGGTTTTTGTAAAATACAAAATACTGCTTGACAGCCCGCCTTCAAAGTCAAAGTTTCGATACATTTTTAAAGATTTGTGAATGGTATCAATATTGTATTGTAACTTTTAACCGTTAATTGTGGAAAGTGTGTGAATAATTTAAATAATGTTTAAAATGGAAAACAACGAGCCGTCTAAGTACTTAATTTTTCTTTCCTAAATATTTGGAATCTATTTCCCTTTATATTAAAAATTACAATTTTTAAACATAACCTATAGAAATTTCTTTTGATTACAAAACTTTAACTTTATAGAAGCTTTTAAAAAAATGTTAACGTTTGTTAAACTTGAAATAAAAATAAATAAATATATTGAAATGTTATGAATTCATTTCACTTTATTTCATACTGCGAATTTGTGCTCCTGTTATTACTAAGGGCTGTAAGAAATTATTGGATGAAAAAGTCCGCCATTTTGTCTACAATTACTTAAAAGTAAAATGTCAAAAATGCAGAAGAAAGGAAGATAATTTTCGAAATGAAAACAATATATATAGCTTAATGGTGATTTATGCTTTCAGATTTGTATCTTTGGTTACCAATGACATCCACAGTACACAAGGTATTAATGCATTCCAAGCAGATGATATAAAACACAGACGAAGAAATAGGATCGTTTTAAAAATTGAACATAGCCGAGGCATCCTACTATGGGGACCCCTGGCCGCACCCCTGGTGGGCCCATGCGGTCAAAATTCAAAATTTAAACTCGTCAACACTTCTTCTTGTGAAATTTTTTTCATGTGAAATTTTTTTCAAAACTAACTAAGGATTTAGAAATTAAAGATTTATTTCCCTCTTTTTTTTCTATACCACTGTGCGAAGTTTTATCTGATACTTCAATTAATATTTTGAATCAAATGTGTTTACAAAATGAATTACTGATTCAACTAATTTGACTGAAAACTGATATGAAATAAATTTTTTCTAATCAAAACCAATGAATTTACTTTATTTTTCTCCTGATGGGTCGACAAAGGGTTAATTTTTTCTTAAATTTTTTGAAAATATAAGTATTTCTACCTATGGTCCAATTTTGGTATAAAACAGTAGAATACTTTAATAGTTATTAATTTCGCACGGAAAAAGTAATAATTTGAACTATAGTGCATTGTGTTGATTTTAGGAAATAAATTTATGAGAAGGAGGAAAGAAGGAGTAGTATTTCTTGCCGTTTGACTTGAATTGATAAATATTATATTTTTCCGGAAATACGTTGGCAGGTAGTAGATCAAAAAAAATAGTGTATGTGTCGTGCGGTCGATACTCAAATTTATAACAAATGGTTGCGATCTGTCTGATAGTCGTGTGCTCCGAATGAAAGTGAGCGTATTAGGTATGAGATTACTTATGTCTGCTGAACAACACCCGTGATAATATCTGTAAAATAAGGATAAGCTGCCTACATTCCGACGATGTTCTAAAGTATCGATAAACCGAGTAACAGTTTCATCACCTAAGATCCGCCCTTATTTGAACCCCAACCAGCAGCTCTAGATTTGACCTTTAGCTCCGACCCATAAGTTGCTTGTGTATATTCGAATAAGGTCGGAAGGGGAGAAATATGTCCGACACAGTCTCAAGAAAACCAAGCACCTAAGAGTTTCCTTCACAACTTCGAATATATGACGATTCCAACGGACGCCACACTGTATTCTCATATCTATAATCAAAAGGTTATCTGAAACTCCAACAGTTGCATTACCCATACAATGAATTTAATCTGGTGAAATCTCAAGACGTTTTTGTGTCACTAGGCAGCAATGAGTTTTGAGTGCGTTGAAAATAACACGGTTCAATTCACCCCATATGGAGATGGTTGTAAAGTCACGATTTATCGAGTTATTCATATTCATTCTTGAGAGCTTAATCTCAGAACCCTTCTATTTCTACCCCTATATTATGTCCACGAAGGAAACTAGAAATAAAACGAGAAAATTCTACCCCGACACCGAACGAGGTCAATTTCGAAACTAGTCCATCATGACACACCTGGTCGAATGCTTTCGAAATGTCGAGTGCGATTACATTACTCTCTCCCATGCGGTGTATTGATTTACACCACTCTTCTGAAAGTGTGGTGTAAATCACGCCTACTACGGAAGCCTGTAGTAGTCAGTAGTATGTTCGATTCTAAATAATTGACAAGGTGATAGTTTAACATGCTCTCCATAAACTTCGAAAGCGTCAAATTTCGATTGGGCGAAAATTTTCCGGAGTGGTGGGGTCACTTTATTGTGGAAAATCCCAGATTGATGTGAAAGGTAAAAAAAGGTTCCTAAGTGGACGGTCCAGAGATGATGAACATTTTGTTTAACACAAGTGCTTGAATATAATCAGGACCAGGGGATTTATTCACGTTGAGTCCGGATAGAAATTTCTTAACTGCCCGAGTTCTGAAGAATATTTTAGGCATAATACAAGACACAGTGGGTATCACAGTCACCGATTGATTGCAGTCGGGAAGAAATGAATTTGTTGAGAAAATTCTCGAAAAAAGGTTTTCCTTAGCTTCATTTACAATACAATCACCTGTACGAAGGGAGAAATTGAAGCACAGGTATTGTTCCGAATCCTCTTGACAAAGGATCAGAAACTTTTAACGTTTTTTGGGGCATCAAGAATTCTACCTCGTATGCGATGTTCGTAGTTAAGTCTATAGCGAATCGAGTATGTTCGTACAATCGTTACGTGCCTTTCTCTTAGAATTAACCAGTGACTTTACGTGTAACTACAGGAAATAATCGAGATGTGTCAAATCGCACGACCTTTTAGTCCAAAGTGATAGGTGCATTTCTCGATATCAAGTTATCGCCAAATATTGATTTCAATAAATCAATAGCTGCGGTCGCCGTATGTTATGTAGCGCATTCCTGTTGAAACCAAATCTCACCTGGATCAATGTCATCCATAGTTTCAAACAAAAAAATCATTGATCATGGTGCTGTAACGATCTCCATTGAAGGTAAAGTGAACTCCTGCTTAATTTTTGAAGAAACAAGTTGCGATGATGTAACCAGCGTGTAAATCGCACCAAACGGTTCATTTTTCTGGATGTAATGGAATTTGTATGAAATGCTGTAGATTGATCTAACTCCATATACGGCAATTTTGTTTATTAACAAACCCGTTAACCCAAAAATTAGCCTAATCGCTGAACAAAATTTTGCGATAAAACAGACGTCTATAAGACTGCGCGAATCTATGACTGCTTTCAAAGTAAATTTGGATAATTTGGTAGCGTTGTTCCAGCGTCAAACTATTCATGATGATTCGCCAGAGTATAATGATCGTAAATGCCAAAAAGTGATGGCAGAATGACAGTTCGTTTGAAAGTAAGTTCTATCGGGCTTAAAAAGTTGCAATTATTACTTCCTGGCTTATTAGTAGGGTTTTTATCCCGGGAATTACCGGTACAAATTTCTAGGAAATTTTGCAAATTTCGTCGGGAATCCCGGGAATTAAAAACTGACGAAAATACATAGAAAACAAGTTAGAACTCTATTTTTTTCACCAAAAAACATTGAAAAGTTTTTTAAAGTTTTTTGCTTATATCTCGGTAATAATAGACCGCTTATTATTATTTATTTGGGGTTTTTCGTATAAAAATTTAAAAAGTGAATTCATTATTTATAGAATTTATTTCCTATTGAATCATTCTAATTTCTTCTTCAAATCCATAACAAAATACCTTCAAAAATTTATTAAAAGATTAAATTCTTCTTCAATTCAAATCTATTACAAAAAGGCTTAACAAAATTTTTTCATTTAATTTTGTAAATGATTTGATTTAACAAAAATTTAATCATTCAAAGTTTGAATAAATTCTGTTATTAATTAACTTTAAAATTAATTCAGTTTAAACAAAGGCTTTGGAATGAATCTAAAAAATTAAATATTAGGAATGGATTTATGGACGAAAGGCTGACATTTTTTAATTACGTATTAAGATTTTAGTGAATTAAGAACAAATTTATTAACTAATTCCAAGCTCTGATATTTAATAATTATAAAACTAAATTTTAGTAAAAGTTATAGACCAATTAAGAGATCACCTCGATAATATTTGATATATTTTTCCAATTTATTTTCCAAGATTCTTACGTTTATTTATTTCTTTTGTCAGTTTTAATATAAGTTATCCTTTTACATATAATACCCCTAATAAATGTAAACAGTAGTGCATTTAAGCTCATAATAAATGTGCATATTTATTAAGTAGAAAATATTAAATTATAATGAATTGAAACAAAGCGAACCTTTATTTTAATATATTTTCATTTTAAATGCTAATAATGACCCAACTCCACCATTCTTGCTACAACTTAAAAAAAATCCCTTTTTAACATTATTAATAATTCTATGTTAAATATTATTATGCACATTTTTATACAACATCTCGTTTTTTTTCGCCAGTAAGCATTTAAAACGTTCAAAATAGCAAAATAAAAAACAAAAAAAAAATTATGTAAATTCTTAAAGTTCGCATAATAAAATCTCTTTGTACATATTGGTTTGACTTGTTGTAATACCCAGGTTTTTTTTAAACTATTTTTTTGAAAAGTTTTTTTTTATCCAACACCAGGCAGGGTTGAACTTGCAAAGACTTGTTAAATATGAAGCGAACAAAAAATAAAACTTCGAAAGTTAATTAATGCCAAGATAATACTAAAAGTTTTTCTACTACAGCTACTACTGATGCTGATGCCGATGCCGATGCTGCTGCTGCTTCTGTTAATGCTCATGCTACAAGTTGGATGTTGAGCAGTAGTGTAGAAACACAAGCTTGCGGACCGGTATCAAAAAAGATGATGGGAAATATTGATTGTTGAACAAAAACGTATAATCCTAATAAAGTTTAATAGAATATCTGTGTCCGTCTGTCTATACAAATATAAAAATCTTTAAAATCAGATGGGAAACAAACAATTTTACATGTCGAAGGTACCCTACTTTGAGCTTCCATAGCGCTACCCCTTTAGAATTTGTTGGGTCCATTTTAATAACTTAAACTCCAATACTCCTTGTCTATTTCCAAGTCAAACTTTGTCCCGATTCGACCAGCCGTTTAGAAATTCCAGATTTATTTACAACAAATTTCGATTCTGCCCCACTGTGTGCTCTTCGAAAGAGCTGTGCGACTTCTTTTGCCTACCCAATAACTGTTAGACCTTTTTTGCCTCCTGATCCAGGGTTTCTTTCAATGTTCAAGTCTTCCTTATACTGTTTAATGGCTTTTGAAGCAGATCTTTTGCTATTTTTTTGAAAATGAATGATGAACAGTTGAAAATTAATGATTTAGGAAAGACAATATCTGACAAATTTTTAAACAAGTTATGGCTGCAATAATGTTTATCTGATTCACTCTTAACATTCCATCTGTAACAATTAACTCTACATAACAACTAGTTTCGTGTAGAGTATAATAAAAGCGATTTAAAATAAATAAAGAAAATCTAAGAAAAAAAGTGCTTGTGATTATAATTATAGAGATATACGTTTAAGCAAGTTAAGACCTTAGAAAATGTAAAGTAAAAACAAAATTAAAAAATAAAATCTGAATTTGTAAGAAAAATGTTTCAAGTTTCTTGCTTTTAAATAAGAAAATAAATTCAACAACTTTAATTACTCACTATTTTGCCTCGTAGATTGAAAAGCAAATAATTAAAAATCTACTTACTTGAGTTGATAAGAGAATGGCAAGAAATATGCAAAAAAAAGGACATGGAAGGTATTTTTAAGATGCTCTATATGTTTCAGAAGGCAGTAAGAGTGTGTGTAGCATATTTTCAATGTGTTCAGACGCCTTAAAAGCCTGACATCTCATTGCCAAAATGAATGGCAAATAAGTTAAAAAGTGTATTATGTTTTTTTCTTTTTACTTATAGGTATGCAAATCATTAAGATGAAAATGACGAATTTTAAATTGGGAATGTAAAAGAGACAAATATTGCAATGCAAATATAAAAAGATTTTTTAATTTGCCGCTAGTGTCTACATAATATGAGGATTATTTTAAGTGCATTTAATCTTCTGAAATATGAGGATTTTTTAAACCTGAGATTCAGCACTAATTTATATACAGTGAATGACAAGACAATGGAAACATTTTTTGATAACTTTATTTATAAGGTTTTCTATTAAAATATAAATTAAGAGCTTTATATCTTAAATTTAAATAAAACATAGAGGGAGCGCGATATCAACGAAATTTTGTATTCGTTTGAAAGGCTAATCTATTAGGGTATTCAGGGTAATCGGGTTTCTGGTTTAATCGGTTAATCGAGCAAATAATGAATCGGCGTTTAGATTTAATCAGTTAATAATTGGTTAATTTTAAATTATTCGATTAACCGAATAATTTATATTTTAATTTTAAAATGAAAAGAAAAACATGCATTTTGTTAATAAAAAGACCAAAAACATAAAAAAGAAACAAAACATAACAATTTAACAAAACAATAAATAAATATATACACATGTAAGTTTTATTAGGATTTTATGGAGATATTCTGAAATAATATTTTAAAAAAAGAATATGCATTCCTTTGAAACAATTTTTTTTAGTTGTAATAAAACTTGACTTGTAAAAACTGTCTCACTGATTGTAGATGTTGAAGGAATCGAAAGTAAGGTATGATAAAGAATATCCAATTAATCCGTTCTTTTTTAGTGCTTTCTAAGCATATAAATTCCTCCATCATACCATTGGAGATCTTTTTGGATTTTTTACATTTTGAATACTTTAGTAGTTTCGTTAAGTTCTGATAAGAGACTCGTATCAGTAATGTCTTCGGTTTCGTCTATTAACATTCTAGAAAAATGGTAATTTCTAAATTCCTTAGTTTCAGATTTCGTACAATACTTCACGAGTTAAGAAATAAAATTTGTGTATTGAAAACAATATTTCTGTATAAAGTGTAAAAAATATAAAATGTCGGTTAATCGGTTAATCGACACAAATTAATCGGTTTATTTGTTATTTGAAAATCGTCAATTTTAAATTATTCGAACAGTTAACCGACCAAAATTAATCGGTTAACCCATTAACGGTTAATCGATTGAATACCCTACTATCTATGCGTTTATGTACGGAATATAACATCGCACAGTGGTATGAGAATAAAAAAAGAGGGAAATAAATCTGTAATCTGTTATGTTTTCCCTAATTTATTTGACACGCAAAAAACACAAGGTAGATATGTTATATATCAATGGATAGAGGATTTTGTATACTTTTCAATAATGTATATAACTTTTGACAATTAAAAAATTCATGGAATACTTTTTTGAAAAATATGACAAAAAATGTTTTTTATTGAATTTTGCATAGATACAAATTTTTCAAATTGAAATAAAATTTTTATTTATGAATATTTTTTAATGAAATTTCACACTTATGTAGATTTTTCTATTGAAAATGGAAAAGTAAAAACGAATTTTGAAATTTGTAATCAAGTATCCCGCAATTCCCAAAAAATCTTGAAAAATCCCAAAAATGGGATTATTTCGTTTTTTGGCTATAATATCCATAATAGAGGCGGGTTTATCGGCACCCTTTACATGATAATTAAGAACTTATTGGGTCATCGAAAGTAGGTTACTATATTTTGATATCGAGTATGAGATTTGAGAATTTTTACCCTAAAGTTGAATTTTACATAAAAAAAAGGCATTTTTTGAATGGACCTGATCCCATCGGTATCAAAAATTATAAATGTTTTTTTCATTTAAAATATTTGGCATAAAGTTTGCTTTTCAAAAAGTACAAATTCATTATACATCCTCTTAGAAAATTTTTAGATAACTTAAAAAGAATAAAAGTACTTTTTTCCGAAAAAAATTGCGAAAAATCGCTTTTTTTATTTTTTTTATATTCAAATGCATGTAACTTTGGACTCAGTCACGATTTTTTTCTCATACCACTGTGCATCGTACAAATGTCTGCCTCGCCGTGCATCCGATATGTCCAATTTTCCATGACTCTGGCGTATAAATCAGGCTTAATTATACCGATGGCATGGGTTATGTAGACTTGCGACTTAATAAAATCCCAAGATGAAAAAGTCTGTTGAAACCACATATCGTTGGTGTCCATATCATTCAATTCAGGTCAAAAGAGGTTGGTAATCACCGATCTATAGCTCTCGCCGTTGACGGTCATAGACTTGCCAACGTCATTCTCAAAGCCCACTATAAAATCTCAATATTTGGGAGGAAGATCGTAAAACTACTCCAAGACGTGATAATTTATGAAATTTCCAAAAATGACGTCACGCGATGTTGTCAATAACACAGGTCAACAGCAAAAAAAGGCTTCACTAACCATGATGCATCAATTCACAATTATGTGAAAATTGTGTGTGCGTACAAGCGTGTACTTTGAGTGTACATTTTACATGTGTTTTGTTTTTGTTAAAATTTTTGTTACAATAATAAAACACATGTAAAATTTACACTCAAAGTACACGCTTGTACGCACATGCAATTTTCTGAAAATAAGCTAATTCACTTAATTGTGAATAAATTCGAAAATAATCCATCGATTTTTATGGTCGATATCTTATTATGTTCCTATTTCATGTGGCTTTACATAAAGCTATAAATCTAAACAATTTCTGCCGTATTCCACTTTCTATGAGTTTTTTAAAACAAAAAAATTGGAATTTGTTGCAGTTTTGCGGCGAAGTAATAAACCTGAACAACTTCTGCCGTTTTAGATTTTTCATGAGTTTTTTAAAACACAAAAATTTGCTATTTTCATGTAAAAACTTCGAAACTACTGAGCCGATTAAAACGCCATATATAATCGGATTAAAGGTTATGTTTAATTTCAACATTTTTACTTCAGTAATATCGGACTAAACGTTTTTGAGTTATCATAAATTATGTGGAGAAACATTTGAAAAAATTCACAATTTTAGAAAAGAAATCTATCCATAGAATTTAAAAATTTTACCATTTTTGTACTACAAGAACCAAAATACATCAAAATTGTGTAGTGGTTGAAAAAGCCTACAAATTTTTTTCGATTTTGTTACCCTGTGTAATCAAAAATTGGAAATTAGTTCTCGAACTATTTTCAATTATTTGCCGCAGGGCAAAAGAACAATTCTGATCGTTCAAAGAGTCTTAGTGTACAGTTTATTTCTTATTAAAATGTATTTCTCATGATTGGCACTAAAATAAATTTATGTCTATAAATAAGTAAATAAAAAATCATAAACTAAGTATTAAACTAATAAATAATTCATAAGCAATTAATTAAAACAAAATATTATTTCAAACATTTTTAAATATCTGCAGCATGTGCCAATGCAACAACTGTCATTCACATTTGCACATGCCATAGTGTTAGTTGCATGAATATTTTTTTATGATTTAAATTGTACAAATGTTAACACGTCATAAATTTGTTTAATTATAAATATTTGCAATAAAAAAACCAGAATACAATCTGTTTTTTCTCCAATAATTTTTCAACTCGTAGATAATAAAAAAATGTTGTATACAAATTTAATTAAATCAAAAATGTATGATAGAAATTCATAGAGTGGCAGTAATAAATGTCAGAAATTGTTATTCCATTATTAACTGTTAAAACTTATTAAGTGCAATTCAATAAACCAATTAGCTAATGTAAATATAAAAAATATAACCACAGTGGTGCTCAAAATAATGAAAACTAATAAAAACTTAAACCCTATTTTTTCTACTTTCGCCAAAATTTTAAATTTGTTGTGATTTAATGATATAAAATATATAATTTAACTTTCTACACAATTTAACATTTTATTTGTAAAAGTTCTATAACATGCTTATAATTTAAACCCCATAATCCATTTGCTCTTTTTGTGTTACCATTGACCATTATAACTAAAGCAAACAAATAAATTCAATTCACAAAACTTTTTTACAATTCCATAGATTAAAACTACACAAACAATAAAACAACAACATACAATTTACTATATAAAAAAACATTATTTTGTACAAGTTTTAGTTTTTATTTAGCAAATTGCAAGCAAAAAACGAATTTAATTTACTCAACCTAAAACATGTTAATTAAAAGTACAAAAATAAACAAAATACATAAAAAAAACTCTACACTAATGAAAATTGGTCGAACTAAAAAAAACATAGAAAATATATCAAGTTAATCATACGAGTTCAAATAATAAAAAAGAAAATAGCAAAAATAATAGGAAAATGGAAAATAGCAGCAGGTTTTGTACGAGAATGATGCTATATACTCGTACTTGTAGTAGTCATCCACCAACCAAAATGTAATAAACTTCAAATTGCTTAAAACTGTTGCATTCTTCTAGGTAAACGTTGTAGTATTTAAAGTGTAGCATACTTTTTTTGTATTGAGTAATTTAAGCTGAAACCTAAGACCAAAACACCTGGTATTCAAAGTAAGACAACTTGAACTCTACACTTGAAGAAATAACTATTACCATTCGGTTTATTTTGCTTAATTCGACAAATCACATATAAATTTATAATGATATTTTTTAAAGCCTTAATCAGTGGACCACTTATTTTTACATGGTTTTTAAAATCTTGTGTTTTTCTATAGAAAATACAGTTATATTTTCTATAGAAAATTTTGTATTTAGCAGAATCTTTTATAGAACATATTGTATTTTCTAAAGCAAATCGATTGTGCATAACATTAATTTCTATAGAAAATCTTGTGTATAAAAGTGGTTTTCTATTGAAAATCTTATGTATAACTGTATTTTCTACAGAAAATATTGTGTACGCCGCACAGTGTTGCTAATTTTGAAATAGCGAATAGAAATAGCAAAAGTCTTTTTTTATTTTGCCGCCAAATTTTAATTTTAAATACTCATATTAAAGTAAACACCTGAGAACCTCAGAAGCCAAAAATTTAGGTCTCTATGTAAACATTTTCCCTATAAATAGGGTGATTCATTTATCTGATTTTTATTATCTGATTGAAAGTAGGATTTCGCTTATAACTTTTTATTAGCAAAATGGATTTTTATGAAGTACGGTTTTTGTTAAAATGGCTTCATATCTCTAATTTCATCGCTTCCATATTATTTTTAAAAATGTGTTAAATTTTACATAAATTTGAGGTTTGATGGAATAGAACCTAAGGGAATTCCTAATATTTCGTAAAAAGCCTAGTACCATTTGAAAGTACGAACTCTCTTCTTTATTAACGTACCTATTTCGTTTTGCGCCATTATTTCACCTAGTCCCTATAAGAAAGTCCTCCCGAAATAGGACTTTATCCGTCATAAATGTTTAATTAATATAGGTGTCTACACAAAATTCCTTTCCAAATAAGTTTTATATATACGGAAGTCATGTCACCTAATTTTATGACGATCGGTTCATAATTAGTCATAGCTTCCATATAAGACCCGCTTCCGAAAATCACTTTAACGAGCATAAATCTATTAACAATTTTGTTACAAACATAAAATTCAACAGAAATAACTTTCACATAGCCATAAATCACAAGACCTAATTTCATGACGATCAGTCCATAATTAGTCATAGCTCCCATATAAGGCTCACTTCCGAAAATCACTTTAACGAGAATAAATCTCTTAAAAATATTGGTATACACAAAAAATTCAACACAAATAACTTTCATATAGGCATAAATCAGATGACCTAATTTCATGGCGATCGGTCCATAATTAGTCATAGCTCCCATATAAAGCCCTCTTCCGAAAATCTTTCACGAAAATAAATTATTGAAATTTTAAAGAAAAATGATTTTGCTCATTTTCTTAGTTTAGGGTATTATATTGTCGGGCTTGACGGACCATACTTTCATACTTGTTATTATTATAATTCTTTACTACTATTATCATTATTTATTAAATTTAATTGGAAAATAAAATATTTCTTATAAAACTTTTCTAAAAAAATTCAAAATTTTTTTAATTATTCGACAAAAATATGGACTCAGAAAGGTTTTTCTATTATACAATACAATAAATACTCAATTTTTTGTTATAAATTTCATATGCAAATTGCAAAAAAAAATTCTTACTTAAATTATGGCTAATAATTCTTCAGAAACTAACTATCACTTTTCTAGACATCATAACTACATTCCGCCACAACCTAATACAAAGTAATATACCAAAATAAGGGTAAACAAGTCACCTATCAAACAAAAAACCGCATTAAAAAATTCCGCCTGTGTCATAAGTTATAGAGTTTTGGACTCTATTTTTAATTTTGCCACACTATGCGCCGTATTTTCTATCTTGTGTATTTATAAAACTACTACTGAATAATAAATTTAATTTCCCACATATGCACTATGGCCGAAAAACCCCAAGTAGCGGCAAGCTAGTCTCAACAAATTTGGTATGCAGTCTTCTACTGTCAAAATATTCGATTTTAGTAAAAATTGGCGGTCCACGCCCACTTCATGGTAGTGGGCCACCCATAAGGGTGATTTTCGAAAAAAATAATGCTTAAAGAACTATATTTACTTTTTAGTAAATCCCTTTATAATTTGCTAGATACACTTCTATAATCCTTATACAAAATTATGAAAGTCGTGTCAGTTTTTCTGTGGGGCTCTCATATGAATTTAACTTTTGTAAAAGCAGCATTAAATCGTGAATTTGCAATAATTTGCAAAAAATTTACATGTAGGAAACTCCTTTATCGGTTGTTATCTACGGGAGTTCTACTCATTATTTCTTTTCTATTTCTTGAACTTCCTCTTGAACGAGATCGTAATTTGAAAGATAACGTGTTTGTACGTTGAGTTGAAAATATCTCTAACGCACCTATACGAGAAATTATGTTGTCCAATTTACTTGATTAATTGTATTCATTTAAAGGCGGAGATATTTCGGTAACAAACATTGATGTTGAACTTGAAAAGACTTCAACAATTTTGTCGGCTTGTAGTGCTAATTTATCAATGCCACTGGTTTCACACACAGCCAAAATACTCTTTACTTTCCCTGGTAATCATTCCAGAAATATTGTTTTCAAAATATCACTACTAACCTTACCATTGGATAAATATTTAATACGTTGACGGTAATGATGACCCATATCCATGCCACTTAACAAACGTTTTAATTGATGTTCCGCAGATTCAGCAAATGAATTAATGATACGATTTTTAAATGTATGTAGCAGATGTATGTGGGAAAACGATTATACCTCTTAACAAAACTAAGACGGATTGTTCCAAATTCATAACCAATTATTCAAACTTTATGGTGTCTTGAGTAATTCCACAAATACGGAAACTTTCCAAACTTCTGGTTTATCTTTCCAAAAAGCTGGAAGCTTTGGTGTTTTTGCAGAAGAAATTTCCGGAACATTTATAGGCTCTGTCGGTGGTGGTAATGGATTCGATTGTGGCATCTCTTGCGTCGCACAGTGGTATGGGTTCATAAATTTTTTTGCAAAAAGTAGAGATAATAAAATTTGGTACACTTGGCTAGTTTCATATAGAAAAGCTAAATATTAAAAATGGTTCATATCGGATAATCCCTAGGGCTACCTCCCATACAAGGGTCCTTCCAAAATAACGTTGTATCAGTCATAAATTATTATGCATATGTTAGTTCCAAGTGCCCAGATATCATACTAAAAAGTATGAAGAAAATCGGTCCATATTTGAAAAATAGTCCACATATAGGTCCCTTTCTGAAAATAGTTTTATCGTTCAAAACTCATATAAAAATAATAGTATCGTGATGAAATTCGACATAAACAAGTTTTATTTAAACCCAAATCTATCTGTCAAGTTTCATAAGAATAGGAGCATAATTGCTCCTATCCCCCATATAAAAAGTAAAAGCCTAAAAGTATGCAAAACCTTTTATTGTAAATATGCATACATGAGTTTGATCACAAAATTTATAAGTTTGTTCAGCGATCGCATAAAGTCACAGAATTTTTTTACATAAAATTAAAGAAAATATTCCAAATATTCATTTAGTAGTAGTAATAACACGGAGGTAGACCGAGCTAACTTATTTTTTTTCTAATGAAAACTGCAAATGCTAAATTTTTTAGAGCCATTTTGATTTGCTCAGATCTCTTAAACTATATATGTAATTTAAATATTGTTTTCTTTCCTATTAAATTTAAAATACTATATTTTAATAAAAATTAGCTAAAACTATTGCTATTTATTATATAAACAACTGAAATGTAATAAAATTTTCATAAGTTTTCGTTGTATAATATTTAGATAACTTTACCACACTCTTTTTTATACAAAATTTTATTCTTTTCGAAAACAAATCAAGGTTTTCTACTAATGAAACATTTCTCTATAGAATTGCATCATTAGATTTCTAAAAAATAACTGTAAAAATTAGACTTTTTGAAAAAAAAAAATACCACTGTGCGTCGTGCTTCTTGATGGAATATCTTCAAAAACAGGCATGTTGATTGTGGCAATTATTTTAATATTTGTTTTGCGGGGTCACCAACTATAAATGAGGACACATTTATATTTATAAAAATTAAAACAATGTAATTAATAGTTTAAAGATTTTAAATAGAATGCAAATTTATAAAATTGTTTTTAAGATAGCATTGGCCGAAACACGCTTAGAATATCCGGCCAGACATGAAACCGTAATATTTCATCATGAAACGTACAAAAACATAAAAAATCAGCAAAACGTTTCAACAGAAAAATAAATAATAGCAATAAAATATGGTATTTCAGATCCTTTTTATATGTACATGCGAGTTTTTTTTTAGGATTTTTGATAGATAAAATCAGTAGTACCACCCAGAACTTCTGGACTTATTCATTTTAAATGCTATATTATAGCTTTCTAACTTTCCAATTCACTAAATATGTATATTAAATTACGTTTCTCGTTTCCCCCAAACAGCTAATTTTTAAGAGTGTAAATATTGTAAATTGAACTTCATTGAGTTGGTTTACGTACGTAGAGAATATTGCTGTATAAGGGCAGTGAGTGTAATTTATAGGTGTATTTGTGTGTAATGAATACGTGTGGGTGTGTAGGTGCGTCTAACCAATAAATAGTAGTCCTTACAAGGATGCAAGATTGCAATGTAAGAGTGTGCTACACTAATTGCGTCTGCCAATGTTATATTTTTTTAGGTTTTTATTTTTCAATTTTTTCAAAAATGTCGCAAACTGTTTAACAATATACTCAATGCATTTTTTTGTACCTTTTTTTTAAGGAAAAAAAAATGGAATTTTGTCATTATTATAACTATTGTTGTTTTCGTATGTGTTGTTTGCATTTGTGTACACCTTCTGTGAGAGTGTAATACTAGATGTTTGGTTAACACAAGTATCCAGCGGGAAAAAATGATAGGACTTCAGTTTGTAGGCCTTCTAAAAGGCATACTTATACATTCTAATAGATCCGATACTCATTGCACACTGCCTGCTCTTAGAACGTATTCAAGAAGGCCCATGAATCCCCTTCTAATAACAAGTGGTTAAATAAAAATAGTCTACATCAAAAAATAAAATACTCTGCATCTCTTTGATTAACTCTCTTTACAAAATTTACAACAGTAAATTGCTTGATGTGGCTTCTTATTTATTTTCGTTGTTTTTTAAGTATGTAATCAGAAATTATCATGTTTCAAAAAATTAAACAAATAACTTCATTTTAATTCTTATTTTTATTTTAGATCTTCTAATAAGACTTTAAATAGGTCTTCCATGGTAGAGGTTCTATAAAACTTGAAAATGCACGACTTTTCATAGGCCGTTCTTTGATGCCTTATTCTAATGCTTTTTTCTCTTTTAGGCACTTTAGTAGGCCTTCTCATGTAGACCTTCCATAAGACTTTGCAGGCTTTGCAGTAGTCCTACCTTTCTAGGCATTCCATATGACATTACTCTACAGGCCTTTTATTAGATCAGTAATAACAGATTTTTGTACAGGCATAAGACCATATAGCAGCCCTGCGACCCATTTAGGACCATTTATACCCGCTGGGTATGTTGTCCTAAATGTAGTTGTTGTGCACTAGGGTGGCATTTATTTTGAATTTTCTGCTTCCAAGGACTAAAATTTTCTAAGGAGACTGGAGACAAATGTTTCCCGATTTTTCCTGATAGTTTACAATATAACTAATTTCAGAGTACTTAGAACTAATTTGTTTCATATTTTAAAACAGTATTGCAGCATCATCAACATATTTATTACTGCTCAAACAGTATTCCGGGGGAACATTTGTATGGGGACTGGGTGAAATCATGAACCGATATTGAACATTTTTCAATACCAAACAAACCTTATGTTGTGGAAGATTTCAGCTAACTAGTTCCTTTCGCTTGGTCCCCATCGTGTTTTCAACCGACATATATATGAACGGACCCAGAATATATATACTTTTATGGGTGTGCTATAAATATGTCGATGTGTTACAAACGGTATGTAAAAATCAATATACCCCCATCTTTTTTGATCGAAACTTTTGATTACGTCCCTACTATTGCTACAAATTTTCAGCATTTGGTTTTTACATGACGGTTAACAATCTTAGATCTATCTTGTGATCATGGAAAATCGAAAAAGTGCAAAATAAGTGCCAACCTATTATGTACACGTACTATTTAGTACAAATATACAAGTACGTGCATTTACGGGTATGTTCATTAGGATGACAACTATTGTTGAGCAGCTAATTATTTGTTATATTGAAAAACTTGAGCTACTCAGAACAAGTTTCAACAAAGTTTAATATATGAATTTAAGCAAATACCTGGACTTGCTCAAAAATTTCTTTAATGTTCTTCGATGGTCCTTTCAAAGATTTTTCATAATGTATACTAGGGAGTAAAATCAGTTTCCTTGATCAAATTTCCTTCGAAGCCATCCTAATGTAGTGCAAGTGTTTGTGCTTGTGGTAGCAAAAGTAGTATTTGTGTTGTAAACATGAACTGCTAATAAAATTGTTTAGTTGCTTATTTTGTTTTGTTAACCAAAATACATTTTCACACACATAGATATACTAATACATGTTAGAATTGAAAATACAAATAAATACCCAGCAGTTCTGGGAGATAGTCCCGAACTAGTGATTTTACCCATGATTTAAGGCGTCAAACTAGTTACATAACTAGCGACGTGAATAGTTATTTTAACACGTGCAATACCTAAGCGGGGGCCTATTGAACATTTTTGATTACAATGAGACTGTCTAATAGCTGGCCCAAAGTAGTCAACGCATTGCGGATTCACATACTGGTTATATAGCGTCAGTTACCTTACTAGCTACCTAACTGTAACTTAATAAGCTACACAACTAGTTATTTTAACATCTACGGGTGCTAATTGACCTCAAATAGTCAGATAAAAGGACATATCCTAGACATTCCAATAACCGATGTCTTGTAAACAAAACTTCCTTGAACAACTCTTCAATATATTACTTCTGGTGGGTAAAATAACTACTTTCTAAAGTGCGATACAAAATAAAACTTTAAAGTGACTACACTATACATTACTTAGAGACACTAAATTGACAATTGACTTCACGATAGGTTACATGGGATGTCACAAATTAAAAAAAACTTTATGAGAATTATATCAATACAATTTTTATAAAGCCAGTTTTTACGAATTACTCACAAAAAAGTACTCTAAAAAATAAACCTTTAAAGTGACTACACTATACATTACTTAGAGACTCTAAGGAGACAAAAGACTTCACGGTATATTACCCGGGGTGTATAAAGTAACCAATTGTCTTCACTCTGCACTACAAAGAGCACATGCGTGTCAAATGACCCAAAATATATCAATTGAAGTCAGCCAAGTGATCAGACATTATATTGACAATTACTGCCTATAAAAGAACCATTGACTACTTGCTTAACTGCTGGGGTATATCAAATAGTTGTGTAAACATGTATAAATGTTAAACAAATACAAATAAATATAAATTTAATAAAATTTACTTTAACCAAATTTATATGTTCTACTACATCCGTTGATTTTATTAAATTATTGAATGAATTTACAATAACAATTTGAATTATTAGGTCTCGTATTTACTGTCGTTAAATGAGAAATGTTTGTTTTTTTTTTGTTTATTAGGATTTTAATGTTTGTTTTTAAATAAATTAGTTATTGATAAATTTGCAGTGATTCAAATTGCTTCGGGCTTTAATATTTAAATGTAATTATAAATGAAAATTTGTTTAATCGTCTGAAAGATCTACAAACAGTCAGGTGAAATTAAAAATGAATAATAAATATGCTATATTAAATTCAATAATATTTATAAAATTTTCTAGTATTCTGAATAGACCAGAAACAATAGAATAAATACAAAGAAGGAAAGGAGAGAGATGTCAATGATAAATCGTTAAAATATATTAAATTTCAAAAATATTTAACTATTTTTGTTGTCTTAAGCAATGGAGTGGAAGCTTTTGCAAATATTTAACTAATACTTAGGTCAAAATCTGAGCAGAATCATAAGAAATTTGTATTTATTTCTAAGTATTTCATTATAAACTTTTATTTTATTTAATTAAATTCTTACAAAAATTGTCCGGACCTTTTAGAGACTCACTATTTTGTTGGATAGTCTGCACAGTGGGGCGGAATCAAATCTTTTTGGAAAACTGGAACTACTTAGAACAAGTTTTTTTTTCTCCATTACCCCACTTGGGGTCATTTGGGTTCCACAAAGCATCTCCATTTTATACGAATTGTTGAAGTAGTTGTTTTTCGCGTATTTCCCATGTAGATTGTACTGTCCTTACTAATTATTGGAGTATCGTGCATCTCCATGTACGATGTTACCATTAAATCCATTGTTATTGTATGTATCATTTTAAACGGTTGTTGTCCCGATTGGGTTAAAATTTGAAGTGGGCATAGCCGAGGAGCAACCAAGTTTAAGTTATTAATATACAAATGAATTAAAAGCAATTTAGATATTTTCTTTATGAAAATTGAATTTTGGTGGGAAATATGAGTGATCACAGATTTTCGTTATTTTCGCTCTAGGACCTTTAGTTTACGAATTAAAAGCAATTTTAGATATTTTGAAATTTTCTTTATAAAAATCTAATTTTGGTGGGAAATATGAGTGATCACAGATTTTCTTTATTTTCGCTCTAGGCCCTTTAGTTTACGAATTAAAAGCAATTTTAGATATTTTGGAATTTTCGTTATAAAACACTTATTTTTAGTGGGAAATATAAGTGATCACAGATTTTCTTTATTTTCGCTCTAGGACCTTTAGTTTACGAATTAAAAGCAATTTTAGATATTTTGAAATTTTCTTTATAAAAATCTAATTTTGGTGGGAAATATGAGTGATCACAGATTTTCTTTATTTTCGCTCTAGGCCCTTTAGTTTACGAATTAAAAGCAATTTTAGATATTTAGGAATTTTCGTTATAAAAATCTAATTTTGATGGGAAATATGAGTGATCACAGATTTTCTTTATTTTCGCTCTAGGACCTTTAGTTTACGAATTAAAAGCAATTTTAGATATTTAGGAATTTTCGTTATAAAAATCGAATTTTGATGGGAAATATGATTGATCACAGATTTTCTTTATTTTAGCTCTATGACCTTTAGTTTAGTTTAGATATTTAGGAATTTTCGTTATAAAAATCTTATTTTGATGGGAAATATGAGTGATCACAGATTTTCTTTATTTTCGCTCTAGGACCTTTAGTATACGAATTATCAGTAATTTTAGATATTTAGGAATTTTCGTTATAAAAATCTTATTATGAGTGATCACAGATTTTCTTTTTTTTATCTCTATGACCTTTAGTTTACGAATTAAAAGCAATTTTAGATATTTTGAAATTTTCTTTATAAAAATGTAATTTTGGTGGGAAATATGAGTGATCACAGATTTTCTTTATTTTAGCTCTAGGACCTTAGTTTACGAATTAAAAGCAATTTTAGATATTTTGGAAATTTCGATATAAAAATCTGATTTTGGTGGGAAATATGAGTGATCACAGATTTTCTTTATTTTCGCTCTAGGACCTTTAGTTTACGAATTAAAAGCAATTTTAGATATTTTGGAATTTTCGTTATAAAAATCAAATTTTGGTGGGAAATATGAGTGATCACAGATTTTCTTTATTTTCGCTCTAGGACCTTTAGTTTACGAATTAAAAGCAATTTTAGATATTTAGTAATTTTCGTTATAAAAATCTAATTTTGGTGGCAAATATGAGTGATCACAGATTTTCTTTATTTTCGCTCTAGGACCTTTAGTTTACGAATTAAAAGCAATTTTAGATATTTAGGAAATTTCGTTATAAAAATTTAATTTTGGTGGCAAATATGAGTGATCACAGATTTTCTTTATTTTCGCTCTAGGTATTTTAGTTTACGAATTATAAGCAATTTTAGATATTTAGGAATTTTCGTTATAAAAATCTAATTTTTGTGGCAAATATGAGTGATCACTGATTTTCTTTATTTTCGCTCTAGGCCCATTAGTTTACGAATTATCAGCAATTTTAGATATTTTGCAATTTTCGTTATAAAAATCTAATTTTGGTGGCAAATATGAGTGATCACAGATTTTCTTTATTTTCGCTGTAGGACCTTTACTTTACGAATTATAAGCAATTTAAGATATTTTGAAATTTTCGTTATAAAAATCTAATTTTGGTGGGAAATATGAGTGATCACAGATTTTCTTTATTTTCGCTCTAGGCCCTTTAGTTTACGAATTAAAAGCAATTTTAGATATTTTGAAATTTTCTTTATAAAAATCTAATTTTGGTGGCAAATATGAGTGATCACAGATTTTCTTTATTTTCGCTCTAGGCCCTTTACGAATTATAAGCAATTTAAATATTTTGAAATTTTCGTTATAAAAATCTAATTTTGGTGGGAAATATGAGTGATCACAGATTTTCTTTATTTTCGCTCTAGGACCTTTAGTTTACGAATTATAAGCAATTTTAGATATTTTGAAATTTTCTTTATAAAAATCTAATTTTGGTGGGAAATATGAGTGATCACAGATTTTCTTTATTTTCGCTCTAGGCCCTTTAGTTTACGAATTATAAGCAATTTAAATATTTTGAAAGTTTCTTTATAAAAATCTAATTTTGGTGGGAAATATGAGTGATCACAGATTTTCTTTATTTTCGCTCTAGGACCTTTAGTTTACGAATTAAAAGCAATTTTAGATATTTTGAAATTTTCGTTATAAAAATCTAATTTTGGTGGGAAATATGAGTGATCACAGATTTTCTTTATTTTCGCTCTAGGCCCTTTAGTTTACGAATTATAAGCAATTTTAGATATTTTGAAATTTTTTTTATAAAAATCTAATTTTGGTGGGAAATATGAGTGATCACAGATTTTCTTTATTTTCGCTCTAGGACCTTTAGTTTACGAATTAAAAGCAATTTTAGATATTTTGAAATTTTTTTTAATAAAATTTTATTTTTGGTGGGAAATATGAGTGATCACAGATTTTCTTTATTTTCGCTCTAGGACCTTTAGTTTACGAATTAAAAGCAATTTTAGATATTTTGGAATTTTCTTTATAAAAATCTAATTTTGGTGGGAAATATGAGTGATCACAGATTTGCTTTATTTTCGCTCTAGGCCCTTTAGTTTACGAATTATAAGCAATTTTAGATATTTTGAAATTTTTTTTATAAAAATCTAATTTTGGTGGGAAATATGAGTGATCACAGATTTTCTTTATTTTCGCTCTAGGACCTTTAGTTTACGAATTAAAAGCAATTTTAGATATTTTGGAATTTTCGTTATAAAAATCTAATTTTGGTGGGAAATATGAGTGATCACAGATTTTCTTTATTTTCGCTCTAGGACCTTTAGTTTACGCATTAAAAGCAATTTTAGATATTTTGGAAATTTCGATATAAAAATCTAATTTTGGTGGGAAATATGAGTGATCACAGATTTTCTTTATTTTCGCTCTAGGCCCTTTAGTTTACGAATTATAAGCAATTTTAGATATTTTGGAATTTTCGTTATAAAAATCTAATTTTGGTGAGTGATCACAGATTTTCTTTATTTTCGCTCTAGGTCCTTTAGTTTACGAATTAAAAGCAAATTTAGATATTTTGAAATTTTCTTTATGAAAATGGAATTTTGGTGGGAAATATGAGTGATCACAGATTTTCTTTATTTTCGTTCTAGGACCTTTAGTTTACGAATTATCAGTAATTTTAGATATTTAAGAATTTTCTTTATAAAAATCTAATTTTGGTGGGAAATATGAGTGATCACAGATTTTCTTTATTTTCGCTCTAGGCCCTTTAGTTTACGAATTATCAGCAATTTTAGACATGTAGAAATTTTCGTTATAAAAATCTAATTTTGGTGGGAAATATGAGTGATCACAGATTTTTTTTATTTTCGCTCTAGGCCCTTTAGTTTACGAATTATCAGTAATTTTAGATATTTAAGAATTTTTTTTATAAAAATCTAATTTTGGTGGGAAATATGAGTGATCACAGATTTTCTTTATTTTCGCTCTAGGCCCTTTAGTTTACGAATTATCAGCAATTTTAGATATTTTGAAATTTTCTTTATAAAAATCTAATTTTGGTGGGAAATATGAGTGATCACAGATTTTCTTTATTTTCGCTGTAGGCCCTTTAGTTTACGAATTAAAAGCAATTTTAGATATTTAGGAATTTTCGTTATAAAAATCTAATTTTGGTGGGAAATATGAGTGATCACAGATTTTTTTTATTTTCGCTCTAGGCCCTTTAGTTTACGAATTATCAGCAATTTTAGATATTTTGAAATTTTCTTTATAAAAATCTAATTTTGGTGGGAAATATGAGTGATCACAGATTTTCTTTATTTTCGCTCTAGGACCTTTAGTTTACGAATTAAAAGCAATTTTAGATATTTTGGAATTTTCGTTATAAAAATCTAATTTTGGTGGGAAATATGAGTGATCACAGATTGGCTTTATTTTCGCTCTAGGCCCTTTAGTTTACGAATTACAAGCAATTTTAGATATTTGGGAATTTTCGTTATAAAAATCTAATTTTGGTGGGAGATATGAATGATCACAGATTTTCTTTATTTTAGCTCTAGACCTTTCGTTTACGAATTATAAGCAATTTTAGATATTTTGCAATTTTCGTTATAAAAATCTAATTTTGGTCGCAAATATGAGAGACACAGATTTCCATTATTTTCGCTCTAGGCCCTTTAGTTTACGCATTAAAAGCAATTTTAGATATTTTGGAAATTTCGATATAAAAATCTAATTTTGGTGGGAAATATGAGTGATCACAGATTTTCTTTATTTTCGCTCTAGGCCCTTTAGTTTACGAATTATAAGCAATTTTAGATATTTTGGAATTTTCGTTATAAAAATCTAATTTTGGTGAGTGATCACAGATTTTCTTTATTTTCGCTCTAGGTCCTTTAGTTTACGAATTATAAGCAATTTTAGATATTTTGAAATTTTCTTTATAAAAATCTGATTTTGGTGGCAAATATGAGTGATCACAGATTTTCTTTATTTTCGCTCTAGTCCCTTTAGTTTACGAATTATAAACAATTTTAGATATTTTAAAATTTTCTTTATAAAAATCTAATTTTGGTGGGAAATATGAGTGATCACAGATTTTCTTTATTTTCGCTCTAGGACCTTTAGTTTACGAATTATCAGCAATTTTAGATATTTAGGAATTTTCGTTATAAAAATCTAATTGTGGTGGCAAATATGAGTGATCACAGATTTTCTTTATTTTAGCTCTAGGACCTTTAGTTTACGAATTATAAGCAATTTTAGATATTTTAAAATTTTCTTTATAAAAATCTAATTTTGGTGGGAAATATGAGTGATCACAGATTTTCTTTATTTTCGATCTAGGACCTTTAGTTTACGAATTAAAAGCAATTTTAGATATTTTGGAATTTACGTTATAAAAATCTAATTTTGGTGGGAAATATGAGTGATCACAGATTTTCTTTATTTTAGCTCTATGACCTTTAGTTTACGAATTAAAAGCAATTTTAGATATTTATGAATTTTCTTTATAAAAATCTAATTTTGATGGGAAATATTAGTGATCACAGATTTTCTTTATTTTCGCTCTAGGCCCATTAGTTTACGAATTATAAGCAATTTTAGATATTTTGGAATTTTCGTTATAAAAATCTAATTTCGGTGGGAAATATGAGTGATCACAGATTTTCTTTATTTTCGCTCTAGTCCCTTTAGTTTACGAATTATAAAAATCTAATTTTGGTGGGAAATATGAGTGATCACAGATTATATTAATTTATTTTGAAACTAAATTTCAATTATGTCAAAAACCTCTCATGGTCCATGTTTCAGAATTTTATATGTTTTAAATCATTCAATGGCACATGTAACTTTTTTGTGGTGAAATTAGCAACTAGATATTTGTGGTTGCAACTAAAGTTCGGTTGCCATCCATAATCCACATAAATTGTCTATAAAAAATCATTTATTACAGAACCACTTCTATATTGCATGTTTGGAAAAACTTTTTTAACCGCATTATATTCTTTTATTTTTATAAATTTTATAACAGTTTTAATAATTTAAAATATTTATTTTTATTGTTTGCTCATGCTACACACTTGTCAATTGCCCATCTCCACTTGTATGAGACTGTATCAAAAAATCAAAATTTTTATTTGCACACCACTACTCGTATATTGAATGCGGCTGTGAATGAAAAGTATTAACCATAGAGAAATACATATAGAGCAGAAACTCGGAAAGAAGCTCAAACAAAATAATGACTCAACATAATCACATGAGTATTGTTTTTGTTTTGACATAGTTTTTTAACTAATACATTTTCATAATATAGGTTTTTGACAACTGAGTTAGGTCTGTGACAAGAGAGTTTCCGATCTATGTGTATTTATCTATGGTATTAACAAAAAAACAAACATATAAATATCTTTTAAATACGCATATTGTATTGGCAATCAGTCAGTGTCATGTCGTTTTCAAAAAATCTAATAAATTGCAAACATATGGTTTTTAATAAATAATGCTGTACATACAAGTACTACTTACTTGCGTAACAGCAAAAAAAAAATAAAAATATTGAACGAAAATAAACAAAATAAAATTATATAAAATCAAAATTTAATGTTTGTTATAACTAGTAAAGTGCAGCATATGGCGAATTTCATAATATTATTTGTAAAATACTTAAGTAACAAATTTTCATTTGAATAGTGTTACTTAGGAGAGGGAAATATTTATGTTAAAAGGGTTAGACTAGAAAGTTTTTATGATGTATTACAATAAGTTGCCAGGTTTTTAGTCTGTAGCTGATAGCTGGTTTGTGCCTCCTTCAAAAGCTGCTAATGTAATTAAATATAGCTTTAGAAGCACCGTCTTAGGCTTTCTGGAAACTGTACAAATGTTGCCCGATTTTCGCCTTACTTTAAAATATAATACCAGAGTACTTAGAACTAATTTTATCAGGATTGCCGCATAATCAACATATTTATGACTGCTCAAACTGTATTCCGGGGGGACATTTGTATGGGGGCTATGTGAAATCACGAACCGAGAGTATTTGTGGAAAAGTTCAGCCAGCTGGCTCTTTTCGTTTGGTCCCCATAGTGTTTTTAATGGACAGATAGACTGACAGATGGACGGCCATGCTAGAACGTCTTATAATCTTACGATGGCCCAGAATATATATACTTTTTGGTTCTACAACCAATATTTCGATATCTTGCAAATGAAATGAGAAAATCAAAATTCATGGTAGGTATAAAAACAATGTTCCTGAGTAGTTATTGTGTTAGAAAGAATTGGTTGGAAATCTATGAAGTGCTTCTAAATGTAGATTTTCGAGATACAATTTTGAGTTAATAATACATATTCTTTCACATCTCAATCGTTTAAAGACTGATATTTCAATAATATACGAAAGCTAATTACAAGAGACAAAGGAACATAATTAAATCTTCTTCCAATAGGAATCCACGATGTACACGTTAAAACTATGGAGCTAATTAAATAATATTGTGAAAATTCCAAACAATATTAAAAACTCACATAATTACAAACTTTTCAATTGAAGGGTAAAAATATTTTAATTCTTCATCTCTTACCAAATACCAACCAACTAAATGTTTACCGAGAAAAAAAAAAGAATTAAAAACTGCATAAATTATGAAAATTATATTGGTTTCAGTTCAAACGCTCCACACAATTTGCCAAACAATTTAAATGGGAAAACTAAATAAATATGTTGATATTGAAATTGAAACGCATAGTGAGTGTCAAAAGGGGAAATAAATGGAAACATGGTTTCACAGACAGATAGAGCAGAACATTTAGCTAGAATTTAGTATAAATTGTGAACAATTTAAAAATGAATAAATAATAAATGATAAATACCAGCACTAAATAGTAAATGTAAGTACATAAATTATTTTAAACAAGCACATAAATAAATATGAATATAGCGTTAGCGTTAGTAGAAATGGGAAAAGGTGAATGTGACAATATAATTTATTGGAAGTTCCAATCTAAATACATATTGGTGATGCGTCAACATTGTGCTCTCTGTCGTTTTGGTGATCAGAATTGGCTGTCTAGACCATGTGATCAGTACAGGATTTCTTTTATGGTGTCAGGCTTAAGCCAGTTTGGAGACGACGCTAGATATACCTTCCCTCGATATCTATATCAAATGTATTCCTGATAAGTCTACTCTAACTCTCAATGAGTCAGGTGAACTGAAGCATGAAGAAGATAGGAAAGCCAATCTTGGGACAACAAAAGTTTCTACACCGAATTTTGAAAGGACCTTTAGGATCTCTGATTACTTAATACCTACACCGTTTTCCACGTGTATTTTTTTATACCATCTGTACAGCTGCGAGAAGAATCTGGAAATTAAATATCGAAATTTCGACTATTAATATCTAAGTGAAAAGTCTTGGGCCAATCCATGCTCTTAACTCCAACGTAATTAGTTCGAAATGTCTTATCGACCGTATTCATTCAATTTAGTTTAGATAACATCTGGAGTAATGAAATCGCTGATGAAAGTGCTAATAACGGGTCCTCCTTGGTCGAAATTCTTGCTCAAAGGGATATTCGTACTCCCTTGGTGGCGCTTTCGAATTTGATAGATTAATGGACGTTGAAAGAGACCGAACTGTGGGGGTCTGGGCGTCCTTGGACATAACTTTAGCACAAAGGAAGTCTTGCACAAAGAAAAATTCGTACTCCTTTGGTACCATTGAATTTGATAGATGAATGGGTGTTGAAAGATATGGAACTCGGCTGGTGTAGTGATCTGGTCTTCTATGACAAAGGAAAGCACTCGAGTTTTATAGATGAATCGGCGTTGAAATAGACGGAACTCGGCTGATATAGTGATCTGGCCCTCTCTGACAAAGGAAAGGACTAAAACTCTTTGAATCTTGGTAGGAATTCGATCAGGCTTCTTACGGGTATAATTACTGAACACTGTATGATATGATATATGTCAGAACGTATGGGCTCCCACTTTGTAACTAGTGTAGAAGTTGTTTAGACATATTTTATGTGAAGAGACCAGCTTTGCAATAGCGACTGAAGTCAAAAATACTGTTCAAAGCTAAGTATTTCAAATACGTATAAATTAGACTATAAATAACGTAAAATTATGTGATAATCGGGGTTGTCATAGAATCCAATCATTGTCGGAATCGGTTTTGAAAACGCCAAATAGATACATTTGACTTATGAAATCCAATGTAATTTTTTGCTTAATCGATAAATAATTCAATTCTAAATCGAATATTAAACCAATAACTTTCGATTTCACGAGACCATTATACTTTTTCTGTTGTTTTCAAAACCGATTCCGACAATGATTGGATTCTATGACAACCCCGAATGACCAAATTATATTTAATTTTATAATTTTTAGTAAAACATAGTAGAATTTAAATATAGTTTTACAAAAATTAGGTACTGAAATCAGTGTTTAAAAAACTAGACTCTAAGTAGCAATAGCAACGAAAGAACACATGTAGTCTAGTTAAAAAATTAATAAAAACTCGGAGTCAATCGATTACTAATACTACAGCTACCTTCATATTTTTGTAGCAGTAGTTGTGGTAGTAGCAACAAAAGAAATACAATTAAAGGTAACAGAACAATTAGATTTCTATTGCTACCTTAAAAAGAAAAATTTTTAAAGTAGCAGAGTCATTTGTTTTCTATAACTTCTGATAATTTTAAAATTTAGTAGTAATAGAAGTAGTAGCTGCCGTAGTAATTGACGTATCAGTTAATGTAGCAAAATGTACAAAAATGGTAAAATTTTTGAATTCTGTGGATAGATTTTTTTTTCTAAAATTGTGATTTTTTTCAGATATTTCTCCACATAATTTATGATAACTTATAAAGGGTTAGTCCGATATTATTGAAGTATACTTAGAATACATAACCTTTAATCTGTTTACATATTGCGTTTTAATCGACTCAGTAGTTTTGGAGTTATAATAACAAATTGAAGCAAAAATTTATATTTTTTACATGAAAATAGCAAATTTTTGTGTTTTTGTGAAAAATCAAAAACGGCAGAAATTGTTCAGGTTTATTACTTTGCCGCATATAATAGGATCAAAATGAGATATTGATCATAATTATCGATGGATTCTTTTCGAATTTATTCACAATTAATTGAATTCGCTCATTTTCAAAGACCTAACTCAGTTGTCAAAAACCTAAGTGGTGAGAATATATTAGTAAAAAAAACTATGTGAACACAAAAAACCCCTTATTGTGTGATTATTTTGAGTTAGTTTTTATTTGTACTAGTTTCCGCTCTATATGTATTTCTCTATGGCAGGAACCTTCATTTCATTAAGCAAAAATTTTTACTCAATTATTTTAAACTCCACTTTATTTTAGTTCCTCCCTTATACATTTCAGCTGACTATATTGTACTCGTATGTGTCTATGTATAATATATTACGCTTGTAATGTAAACTGATGTTTATCATTTAATGCATGTCAGTCATGTGTGTGGCTGGCTGGCTGGCTGCATGAATGTATTTCAACATAATTTTCATTTTAACCTCAATTTAATATTTATATTGTGGCTTTATTAAAAACTGTATTTAAGCACATTTAATACAAAATATCTCTATAAATGATACATCATTACATTATGTAAATTTTAAACTGTTTAAATATTAAAATTTTTGCGGAGCTGAGGCTGTTACAAAGTTTTTTACAATGTATCTACTATTTATCTGTATGAGTGAGTACTCAGTAGAGAATTATGATTTGAAATTGAATTTTTTGTTTAATTTATTTAAGTTTGACTTTATCCTAAAATTTGTGTTAACTAATTATGTTTACATACTTAGATAACATGGATATGTTTCAAAGGGGGTTGCGAGAGAAATAAAATGGGATTTGAATTCAAAATAATTTAGTTGCATTGCAATGACAGAACGTGATAAATACTTTGAGTTATCTTAGCAATGCTAAACACTTTTTACTGCTAATTTGTTAATTTGTCGTCCCTTGCTGTATCGTGCAGGCCTTTAATACGTATTTATAAAATAGCACGTGACAGATCCATCATCAGTTTTTAGGAAATTAAAAAAATTGGGGGCAAAAATTCGTATATATGCTGACAGTCAGACCGCAACAACTTCTCTGACACGTCTAACTTAGTCCAGGAATGTCGGGCATTCTTAAATAGGATGGCGAGAAAGTCTACAATCGCACTCATGTGCACGCAGAGAAAAAATATAGTTGGGCATGGTTACTGTAACCATTTCAATATTGTTACAAGTTTTTTAACTATATTATAGTCACAGTAACCATTTACATGATTGTGGTAACCATAATATGGTTAACTTACGATTCACATGATTGTCTCAACCATATATATGGTTACAGTAAACATATATATGTTTGTGACAACCATTTATATGATGAAGGACTTATCATATTATGGTGCTCTCGGCTTAAGGCTTATCATAATCTGAGAACAACATATTATGATAAAATTATTCATCATAAATATGGTTGCCACAAATATATATATGTTTACTGTAACCATATATATGGTTGAGACAATCGTGTGAATCGTAAGTTAACCATATTATGGTTACCACAATCATGTAAATGGTTACTGTGACTATAATATAGTTAAAAAACTTGTATCACTATATAAATTGTTACAGTAACCATGCCCAATTATATTTTTTCTCTGCGTGTGGGTACGTGAATACGGAGTTATTACGGGCAACTGTGTTGCTTATGCTTTGGCGAAAAAAGGCGACATGTTGCCTATGGAGACATAGACTTCCTATGTGGGATTCCGTTATCTAATTGCTCCTGACTAAATCGAGGGCGGACAACTTGTCTTATTGGCCAGAAACACTCACAATTTAATAATATTGTGGCTGTGATAACCGGCCACTGCATATTTGGCAACCATGGGAGGAGAGTTGATCTACTTTATAACGACTTCTGTAGAAGTTGTCAAAATAAATAGGAGGATGAGACAATTTTTCATTTTCTTTGTCATCCTGCATTAGGAGATCTACGCTTAATGCTTCTGGGATATCGTTCCTTAAAACTTTTTCTGAGCTTTCGGAGAAGAAGCTAGGGTGCATCAATGCCTTTATCAGGAACAGCAATTGGCTAACAAGGCCAGACACGCAGAGACCTAACATCCGTCAACTGACTGGTACTTAATAATCTCCTGTCCTCTCTTTTTCCTTCCTTCCTTCCTTAATTCCTTTCCACTTCTCCTACTTCTTCATTACATCTGACTATCCCCTTCTCTTTTCAATTCTATCTGTCCCTCTTTTCTATCTTAATTGGACCCAAGTGAGCTTCTGTCTTTCCTGTTTCCACTATGAGACTGCTTGAAAACCTAACCTAACATACATATGGCCATAGTTAGCTGTGACTTTTTTCCATCTTTCTGGCAACATATGGATTCCAAGCCAAAAAAAACTTCTCATCTTTTGCGGCCAAGATCGAATCCAGCCAATTTTGGATACACTGTTCTAAGGTGAAGCGTATCCCAGATAGAGCGTCCAGAATCGATCGAAACAAATAGTATTCGGACGGGACAAGGGAGAACTTCCCAACCATATCATTCTAAATAGTTTGTAGCAGGTATTGCAAACTGTGACCAAGCGTTGTAATAATGATGTCACATTATGCTTTTCGGTCAATGCTCGCTTCAAATGAATCAGTTGAATTCTGTACAGGTTCCCTGTGATTGTCTGGTCAGATTTCAGCAGCTCATAATACATATCACCCTTTTGCTGCCACCAAATACAGATAATTACCTTAGCGCCATTCATATTTGACATTGATATCGATTCATCAGGTTGGCTGGGCTTCACGTACAATCTCTTACGCTTCGGGTTATCGTAATGGATCCATTTTTAATCGCAAGTAACGATTCGGTGCAAAAATGATTGTCTTTTATAGTGTTCAAACATCAATTCGGACATGCAAGATCGTCTTTCTAGGTCCCTCGACTTCAATTTGTGTGGTACCCAATTTCACAGCTTTTTGAGTGAAATAAGCACAAAAATGGTACTTTTTGAAACTAAGGATGCCTGCAACATAAATGTTAGCACTTGTGTTGCTAAATGTGGTAAACATCTGATGAAGGTGTTGTGATACTTTTGTTTAGATCTGAAGTTACTTTTTGATTATTTTAAGTAAATTTAACTTCTTCTCTAAGAAGTGGTACTTTTTTCCTAATAATGCCCAGAAGTTTATCAATCAATCCTCGTAGCAATTACAGCCACACACACATTAAACATATTAAGAACTCATGTTATCAGCAAGAAGTTGTTTTCCTAAAAAAAAACTTCTTTTAGAAGCAATTACGACAAAATCGAACTTTTTTATATTTATTTTTCTTTGCTAGTAACACAAATGAAAAAAATCGTATTTTTTAAATTTCCTTTTTGATTAAATACTATTTGCACGGCATTTGTATTCATGCGTACTTGATTTGAAGTGTAGTTAGTACCAATTAAGTACTTTTGCTTGTAGTACAAGTCATTTGATAAGTTTCACTCATATTTAATGATTATATTAATTATTTATTACGTTTGTCATTTGTAACGTGACATTAATTTTAATAGTTTAATAAAAGTTTTCTTTGGCAGAGAAGAAAACACTCAAACTTTAGTTTTATGGCAAATGGAGGCATTTAAGTGTGAAATGAGAAGGAAATGCCATTAATTAGTGGTATTCGAAAGCTGAGTTTCTCATGCTTACGACTATTTTACAAAGATTTATGAAAACGTGATTTGTTGTGAGGAGTAAGTGTATGACTGTAAGCAATAAACTGGTGTAATTTATTATTTTTTTTGTTGTCCTTTAGTTTGACCTTTGATTTAATAAATCAAAGAGAATGCAAGATAGCTGAGTCTCCTGAAGATGGAAGCATTATGTACTAATATTTGGTAGTATTGAAAACCGTTTCCGTTCAATTTACAAAATAACATTTAGCATAAAAACTTTAGCTTTCCCAGAGAGAGCGTTCTGCACGGTCTGGACTATAAAGGAGTTGAAACTTCCCAACCACTTCCTTGTAAGTACTTTTGAACATGTGGCCGAGCGATATCATGATGGAATATTACGGTTTCATATCTGGCCGAATATTCTGGTCGTTTTTCGGCCAATGCTAGCTTCAAATGAATTAGTTGCATTCGGTAGAGGTCTCTTGTGATGGTGGAATATTATGGTTTCATGTCTGGCCGCATATTCTGGGCGTTTTTCGGCCAATACTCACTTAAAATGAATCTGTTGCATTCTGTACAGGATCCGCGTGATGTTCTGGTCAGAATTCCGTAGCTCATAATAGATAAAACCCTTTGCTCCCACCAAATTCAGAGAATTACTTTAGAGCCATGGATATTTGGCGTTGGTACCGATTCGGCTGGTTAGCTGGCTTCACATACGATCTCTTACGCTTCGGTTATCGTAATTTTTCATCGCAAGTAATGATTTGGTGCAAAAAATTATTTTCTTTTATAGCGTTCAAGCATCATTTCGGACATGTCTTTCAAGGTCTCGGCTTCATTCGTATGGTCTTAATTTTTCGGCTTTAGGATGAATCCTGCTGCTCGCAAACGTTTTCAAATTGCTGCTTAAGTTGCTCCCAATGATTATTCTAGCTCTTGTTGAGTTTAAAAACAATCATCATGGAGTAATGCCTTAAATTCTTGTTTTTCAAACTTTTTTGGTTGGTTTGGTCGATCTTTGTCTTCCGTGTCAAAGTCACCACTTCTGAACTGCATAAACCATATCTCGCATGCTGAAGCCGATGAAACACATTTACAATAAGCCTTGGTGAGGAAAACTTCCCACATATGACGTTTTGTTGGTACAATATTCGACATTTTCGAAGCATAAAATAGTTTCTTGTTTACACTAAAAGAGGGAAAAGAGGGAAATAAATCTGTAACTTCTAAATCCTTACTCCGATTTAAATGAAATTCCACATGCGCAAAGAGGAAGTGTAGTTTTGAGCCCACTAGGAGCGGGAACAGGGGTTCCCAAAGTAGGAAACCTCGGGTATGTTCAATTTTTAAAATGATCCTATTTTTCGTCTGTGTTCCGATTTAAAAAACATTACACAAATAGAATCTCCTCGTCGAGCACTACCTAAAACCTCGTCGTAGCTATCAATTATCTCTTATAGCTTAGGAGATATTCCCATTTGAAAATTTAATTTTCAACATTTTTACCCACACTACTCCAGTTTTTTGGTGACCGCGGTTCCAAATATTCCCCGATTTTATCCATTTTTCTTTTATAGGATTAACAATAGATGTGTATATCAAATAAAGAAAGAAGTATTTAAAAATCATGACTGAGTCCAAAGTTACATGCATTTGAGTTTAAAAAAATTAAAAATGGAGATTTTTCGCAATTTTTTGGGAAAAAAGTACTTTTATTCTTTTTAAGTTATCTAAAAAATTTCTAAGAGAATGTATAAGGACTTTATACTTTTTGCAAAGCTAACTTTACGTTAAATATTTTAAATGAAAAACAAATTGATACGTTTTGATACCTAGGGGACCAGGTCCATTGAAAAAATGCCTATTTTTTATGTAAAATTCAACTTTAGGGCAAAAATTCTCAAATCTCATACTCGATATAAAAATATAGTAACCTATTCTAGACGGCCCAATATGTTCTTTATCATTTTGTAAAGAGTAACTCCGATAACCCCGCCCCTGGTATGGGTACTATAGCCAAAAAACGAAAAAATACAATTTTTGAAATTTTTCAATACTTTTTTGGGAATTGCGGGATTCCTGATTACACATTTCAAAATTTGTTTTTATTTTTCCATTTTGAATAAAAACGTCTGTATAAGTGTAAAATTTCATTAAAAAATATTCATAAATAAAAATTTTATTTCAATTTGAAAAATTTGTATCTATGCAAAATCTCAATAAAAAGCATTTTTTGTCATATTTTTCAAAAAAGTATTCCATGAATTTTTTAATTGTCAAAAGCTATATACATTTTTGAAAAGTAGACAAAATTCTCTATCCATTGATATATAACATGTCTACCTTATGTTTTTTACGTGTCAAATAAATTAGGTAAAACTTATCAACTCGCTGAGAAGTCCGAGGTGAAAAACTTTGGGGGACCGTCCTAGCCTCATTCCTGCTCAGAACTGACCATGTGAAATTTCATTAAGTTATAGATGCAATCGTTATTTCTATAATAAAATGTTTCTAAACCACTGTGCTGTATTAGTCTCTTGTTGTAAAGAATCAGGAGTAATTTTTCCATATGTTTCCTGTGAACTTAAAATTTTGCAAAATGTCAGCATGATAACATCATCAGATTTTCAGTATCACTCTAAAATCTATTAAATTGCCATGATACCACATTTTAATATAGTTTACAAATTGCCCTGGTTACATTTGATATAAAGTATGAGGAATTCAGAGGATATCAGCAGGTTTTAGCTGAAGTAAAAGCCTTAACGAATTTAAATCATCCAGCTGTTATACTTATAAAAGCCATAAGAGACTTAACACCTCTTTAATTATATATGTAATGCAAATAATTTATTGTAGTTCTTTGTCAACAGCAAACACACAGCCCCAGCAATAATAATAATACTTAATAGCTGTGTGACAAATTTCTTACACCTTTATTGCTAATAAATAATAATAATAATTTTCCCGCCTGGCTTAATTCAATATAAGTATTACACCGGTTTTTGTTACCAAAATTCTTGGGGCGATTTTTAAAACAATAAAACACCTTTTAAGTAAATATAATTTAGGATCACTTGTAACTTTTTTACTTTAAAAGGGGAGGAAGGGCTGTAAAGATGCAAAGCAAAGCGTTTGCTTTTGTTTAAAGAAAAAGTTGCAAAGCTTTTAATAAAATTTATTAACATGTTTACAACAAACCACAACAATATCAAAAGAAGCCAAGAAGAAAAAAAGTCAAAAGGAATAAAATATAACTTTTAAGTGGTAAACTTGAGGGCCAGGAGGCAGCGTAAGCATTGAGCCAATGTTGTAGTTGTTATTTTTACAACAAGCTTAAGGTCATGATTTATACGTGACTGAACTACAAAAATTCTCTTGTACCAAAAAACCGACAAAATGTCTCATTATCGTTGTCATCAGTGTGGGTGGTGGAAAAAAACTAAAATAAAACCAAATAAAATAAATAAAAAAGATACTTAAACTTGAGAAATTCTTTATACAGAACTTTGTTTGTTTAAATTATCTCTTGCTTAAAAATAAATTCACAGAAAAAAGCCAAAAAATAAAAGAACAAAGTCTTACAAAATAAAACTTTATTTAAAAAATAAACAGTACAATTTATAAAAAAAAAATCACTGCAAAAGCTTATTGCGGTCAAAAAGAGTAAAGAATTTAATTGAACAAGTTAGAGTGTTATATTTGGCTCTAACAAACCTTATATACCCACCACCAATATACGACTGATAACGATTTTTGTACATTTATTTTTTATCAGATTTTTCCTATGTTCAATACAAAATTGTTAATGGATATCACTATTTTATAAACATTTATCTATCCTAGAGCCATATTCCGGGAAGATATTTGTATGGATGCTAGAATAAATTATGAGGAGATTTTCGCCAAATTGTTCTTTTATTGGGTGTATGCGCGATTTACAATAAATGGCGTATCTTTTGAACTTATATGTCATTTATTCTCACTTAGAATAACTTCGGGTAATGTAAGCTACCGTTTTGTTTTTTTTCTAAATTTTGGGCACAATAAATATGGATATTAAAAAAGTTGTGAAGCATTAAATTAGCTAATGTATTCTCTAATTGTTTTTGTAGTTGAGAATTTTTTCCGTCTAAGGATAAAAAATTTATGTAAAGATATATATGAGGGTAATGTGGACTAGTATTTATACATAAAATTTAGTTTCAATATATTTAATTACCATATAAATAAAATATTGACAATTTGTATATCAAACGTTTAAATTAGTTTACACACTTTATGTATAAAACTTCAGTTTATGCATAATATATGTAATTTTAAACATAAAATGCCTATTATATTATAAAAATTTAAAATACTACATTTTGTTTGTATTTTTGCTGAAAAATATGTAATTAATTTTGATAAACATATTGTGCTTAAATTTACGCATATTGTGTAATTTTACATGAAAACTTACTTTCTTTATAGTAGTAGATTTACATGCATTTTTCAGAGTGTGTATTTGGTGTCAGCAAAAATTATGAAATGCTGAAATCTGACCAGACCATCACAAGGAACCAGTGCCGAACGCAATTGATTCGTTTGAAGTGAGCATTGGTCGTAAATAGCCCAGAATATGCGGCCAGGAATGAAGCCCTAATATTCCATCATAACAACGCTCGACGCATGTTGCAATAACTGTTAAAATGTATTTAGAATGAAGTGATTGGGAAGTTTTGCCTCACCCGCTTCATAGTTCAGTTCGTGCCCTGTCTGACTACTATTTGTTTCTATAGATGCAGAATGCTCCCTCTTGGACCAGAGTATTCGATATTGGCTTGATTCATTCTTGATCTCAAAAGACGAGCAGTTCTTCTGGCTCAGAATCCATATGTTGGCAGAAAGATGGGAAAATAACAAAACTAACAATGGCTAATATTTGAATAAATTTATATTGTAGAAGTGTTACAAAATAAAAGCTAAAAGTTTTAAAAATATACCGCATTTTTAATTCGTATACCCAATATTCGTAAGTAAAATTTCAATGTATGATCTGCTATATGTTTAAAGAAAATTACAAAGCTTTTAAATTATCTCACAATTTGGTCCATAACTTAGGTTGTGTTTGATTCAGTTTTCAATACCAGACATTTCTCATCAACGGAGAATAGTTGAGAAAAATCTCATTCCCATAAGTAGGCTCTATCATGTCTTTAACAGACATACAGATGGACAGAATTTTTCTGGGTTCGTATTACAAACGCAATGATAACTTCAATTTACCCCTCATATTTTTGGTAGTGTGTATAAAAAAGACACAAATACAAATTTAACAAGCAAAAAGCCTAAATTCTCAACAAATGAAACAAACTTTAAATTTATATCGAGGTTTTTAATTTCCGCAATAAACCTTAGTTTTCTTAGCAACACTGTGCTACATACTTATAATGGATATATTGATTTTGTCACTCCTTTTGTAACACATCAAAATATATGCCGCCGATCCACATTAGTATATATATTCAGGGTGCCCATAAGAGCCTAAGACGATCCAGCTATGACCATCCGTCTGTCCATCTGTTTGTCTGTTGAAATACACAAATACTCTCTGTTGATAGGGTTTGTTTGGTATTGCAAATGGGCAATATCGGTCTATAATTTCACCTACCCCCCATACAAATGTCCCCCGGCATACTGTTTAAGCAGTCGTTGATTATGCAGCAATCCTCATAAAATTATGCACAAATTAGTTCTAAGTACTGTGAAATTATACTGTAGAATATGGCGAAAATCGGGCACCATTTGTCCCTAGTCCCCATACAAGTTCCCCCTTAGGAAATGACTTAAACATTAATAGTTGTCTTATAACAATAAATATAGGGATGAAATTGGCACATAAACAAGTTTTATATGAACCTAAATCTTGCTACTAACTTTTGTTAGGATCGGTCCATAATTGAGCCTACCCCCCATATAAGATTCGGCATAGCCGAATATAACACTTTTACTTGTTTATTGTGTGGCTTCACATTTGAACTGGAAATGAAAATGAAAATGTAGGCTATAAAATTGTTGTAGCACATAAATATCGTTTGTTTGATTACTGTTGTTGTTCTAGTTGGTTTTTGTTTAAAAACAAATAAAATTTAAAAAAAACATGCAAAAGTTTTTATTAAAAGTTTTTCTTTTTTTTTTGGAAATTTGGTATTTAGTTTTGTTTTTTCATTTGCCATTTTAATATTTCAAAGTTGTCTATAAAATACCAAAACAGAAAAAAATCCTTTTTTTTCGTTATTATTTGTTTTATGTGTAGTTTGCCAAAGTAGTCCAAGGCAATATAAATTTATACAAAAAAACTACAGGAAAAAGACAAAAAATAAAATAAAACACAGTACATACAACTGAAATAACTAAATTGTGTCGCAAAATATATTGTTTATACATTTATTTTTTAGTCATTGCCAAAATTTGTTAACCTTTTCCATTTTTTTCTTCCTTAAATTTCAAATGTAAACAGTCAACCAAAATATATAAAGTGGCCAGACTTTTTAAATAGAAATTGTGAAATTTACTGCGGATAGCATACTTAGGATTTATAGTGATCATACCCTACGTAATTACGATCACATTTTACGACACACTTTTGCGACAATAACAAGAATATAATCCAATCTGTTTGTAGATTGTTTTTTCTGGAAACTTCAAAAAATATCAAGGTTGGCTACCGATTCATAACAGCAACGCTAATTATTTCGGTAACGGTATTTTAGCGGTAACGGCATTTGGTTTTATATCGGTAACGGTAATTTTCTGTATTATTAACATAAATTAAAAATAATTTGACAAATATAATTTCAAATTTTGTATGGAAATTTTGTTTTATAAACCTTTGATGAATTTAAAAATTGTTTATGAATGTGGGATTTAATGTACAATTTCTCCTCAAGTCACGATGTAGTCGGAATAAATCTTTAATCTAATAGTCCGACTAGAATGAAAGTTAGCACGCGCTAACTTTCCGGTATGTTACATTTTTAAAACGATTTATTCGTTCCGATAGCTTATTAGGAGATATTCGCATTTTAAAATTAAATTTTCAACATTTTTACCCACTCTACTTAAGTTTTCTGATAACAGTGGATCCAAATATTTCCCGATTTTCTCAATTTTTCTTTTGTTGAACTAAACAAATGTGTATTTCAAAGAAAAAAATACTTGTTTAAAAATCATGACCGACTCCCAAGTTATACGCATTTTAATTTAAACAATTTAAAAAAGGCGATTTTTCGCTAGTTTTTTGGAAAAAATTACTTTTTTCTTTTTAAGTTATCTAAAAAATTTCTAAGAAGATGTATAAGAAGTTTGTACTTTTTGAAAAGCTAACTTTACGCCAAATACTTTAAATGCAAACAAAATAGAAAGTATTTGATACCGAGGGGACCAGAGTTCCTCTAAAAAACTCAAATTTTTTATGTAAAATTTAACTTTTGGGGTAAAAATTATCAAATCACATAGTCGAAATCAAAATACACTCAGGTCTCGTTTTATGCGATAGATGCGTTCCAAAAAAAATCGCATAAATTGAATTCGCATAAAACGATACTCTAGATAAACTCAAATTTTAATTAAAAATCCAGAGCAAAATCGCAAAAAAAAAATATATTTATTTCATTTACTTACTGTTTGTAAAAACAAAAACCCTTTACAAAAAAATAAACAAAAATATAATATTAATTCATTAATAACAGAAAATGATCAAAAAAATAAGCTAAAACAGTTTTTAAGGAAATTCTGTAAATATGTATGATCAATCAATCTAAAATTTTAGAATCTGTTAAAATTCCAAAAAAAATTGTTAATTTAAAAACCGCATAAATTTGAATCCGCATAAAACGAGACTTGAGTGTATAGTAAATTATTTTAGATGGCTCAAAATGTTCTTAATTATTTGGTAGAGGGTTCCGATAACCCCGCTCCTGGTATGGATATTATAGCCAAAAAACGAAAAAATACATTTTTAGGATTTTTCAAATCTTTTTTGGGAATTGCGGGATTCCTAATAATAAATTTCAAAATTTATTTTAATGTAAACATCTACATAAAACTAGAATTTCTTTAAAAAATATTCATAAATAAAAATTTAATTTCAATTTGAAAAATTCGTATCTTCGCAAAAACTCAATAAAAAGCATTTTTGTCATAGTTTTAAAAAAAAGTGAATATTTAATTGTCAAGGTTATATAAATATGGGGAATTTCGTGTCAAGTGAACCAACTTTTAAAATCGATGTCTTCCAATCGAGATGAAATTTGCACCAAGGTTAGTTCTGTTTGATAGTAATTCAGACACATTTCGGTCGGTGAAGAACTTTGTAATTCAAAACATAAAATTTTTTAGGTTTTTTTTTTCGAAAATAGGCCCTTTTTTATTTTTTTTTTGCTCAAAATAAAGCGTAGTTATTTTTCTTTAAGACCTATTTGGTCGCTTAGTGGGATGAGAGTGGGATATATATCAAAATAAATGTTTTGTAACTCAATGGGAAGAAATCGAATTCAAAAGTTGCTTCACTTGACATGAAATCACTTATATATTTAAAAAAAATCAATTTATATATAACATGTATTAGTTGGCTCATGAGGTAAAAATGCAAAACTTAAACTCGATAGCACTTCCTCTTTGCTCATGTTAAATTTAGAATTTACAGATCTATTTCCATCTTTTTTTCTATACCACTGTGTGGCTGTTAAACACAAACTAAATGACGCAGCTTGTTCAAATTTTCCACGAGTCTTATTCGGTTTGTTTGAAAATTTACTTTTGAAAGCTTCCAGATAACAGATAGAACTAAAATCTATCAGAAAAACGCTCTAACTTGTTTCTGTTGAAATATTCATAAATTGCAGAGATATCTCGATTGTTTGGTTCATGTGAGTTGGGCATGGCTTTGAATTTGAAAATTTTTTTTAGAATAATTGGAAATTTAAGTTCGGTACATAGTAGGGTATTCAGTCGACTAATGATCGTTCGATTAATCGAATAATTTCTTACGAATAATTATTCGAACGATTTAAAAATGGCCATTTTCAAATAACGAATAATTTTATGTAGAATAATCGAATAAAACGAATAAATGTTCATATATATTTAAATTTATTAAATTTATTAAACTAATGAAAATAAAAGGTACGGAATAAAATATTTGTTATTTAGCTGGCGAAATATTAGAAGAATCGCAATTAATAATCAAAATTTTAACTAAGATTAAAGTGGAGTTGTATGTGATGGAGAATGTGATTATGAAACGGTCGTCGAAAGTGATATTGAGGATGACATTTATAATGATTACATTGAAATAGATGAAGGCCATGATCTTAAAATATATGTATATAAGTGATGTTATTAACCGCGTAAGTAAGTGTTGCAAAATATTTAATAAATCGAATGATAAACACAAATATTGCAAACTAACGTTTTGTTGCAAGAAAAGCATGGAGTTTGTCTTATACATGATTTTGAACATCTTTGTCTAACATGGTAATAAACGTTTTGCGTATTTGTAAATGCGTCAATGATGCACTGCCTGACTTCAAATTAGCCAAGTTCACTGACAATGATATCAAACTTTGGACAGATTCCCTTTAATGTGTAATTCCCCAAGACCACTTTATTAAGCAAAGATTCGGCAAGCTTGATGTATAACACAATTTGTTATAAATAATTTAGAAATAGTGAATAATTAATTTACTAAAGAATTAGTTACTCAATTTAAATCCCGAATTAATGAACGACATGAAAAAGTTCTTAATACGTTTATATTGTATTTGAATTCAGGATCATGTCCAACTAGCTCAAATTTTTTTAAAGCATAGCTTCAAAACGGAAACTAAAGGTTTTGCTAGTCAATTGTTTTGTAGATTATTCGGGAGTTAATCTGATCAGAATATTTCTGTTGAAAATTTAATGATGGACTTTGTTTTCTAATATTTTTAATGATAATTACTTGAATTGTTAACTTTAACGTTATTTTTTGTTTTTCTTTAACAATACGATATTAAAAAACCTACATCAATAATTCATTCTTTGCTTGTTTAAAAAATATTTAATTTATTGGAATAATTCGATTAATTATAAACGTGTGATCGAATTATTCGAAGAAGTTGAAATCTTTATTCGAATTATATAGTTTTATTCGAACAAGAGAAAAATCGAATCTATTATTAGTACATAGACAACAGTGGGAAAATTATGGAACAGTAGGAAAATTATGGAAAATAAACCAAACTCAAGAAGGCTGAAAATTTAAATTTGGCTAGTTATATTTGAATTTGGCCACCGTAGTTCCGGTCGGAAGTTTGTAAAACATTTGTATACATTAAATAAGAAAAAGTGCACAACATGTTACTGTAAACGTAATATTTATCAAAAAATTAGAGTGGGTTGTAATGTGACTGTAATGTGAAGATAGAATTACTATAACTATACTTATACAATTTATCGAAGAATTTAAACATTTTGTTTATTGTTTAAGTTCTCATTCATATAAAGTGTTTGAATAAAAACCGTAATACATTTTGTCAGTTAAATTCACCTATAGGTATTCAGCTATGCTCCTTGTAGGAGTTAAAAGAAACAAATATATATATAGGTAGTGAATTATTATTTTTTTTTGCAGTGCAAGCATACATATAGACATTTGCAAATGCGGCATAACTTTTTTTAAAAATAGTTGAAACTGTTTCTTTTTAGTTGATATAAATATAAACATAATTTCCTTCTCATATGTCAAATTTCCCAAAAACTATGTACATTTATTTCTAACGTATAGGGCACATTAAATACAAAACTTCATAAAAGCCAAAACCAAATTCATCTAGTGTTTGCCATTTTTAAGTAGACACCAATGGCTTCTATAGACACCACTGGCATCTTTATGCACACCAGGGTTTTGCTTTCCTAGAGTAAACAACAACACAACAAAAACACACTCGTGCACAACCATTAAATTGTTGTTTTAGTCAAAAAATAAGCTTCCGGTTTTTGAAAGAGTACAAACTTTATTTTTCTATTTGTGTTTGTATTGGTACCAGAGTATTTGCACTTGTGCTTGATTTTCTTTTTATTTTTCATTTTGCTTTGTTGCATATTCATTCATTCCCCTTTTTAATTTAGTTAAGTTGGTTGGTTATAAATGGTATAAAATGGTAACATTTTCATATTTATACAAATATTTGTAGGTACTTTTGCTTGAGAGTTCATGAGTATGAGTGAGTGAGTGAGGGTAAGTGTATTTTTGCAAAAGGAAGTAACTCTATAAAAGTATTCAAATAATCATTGCAAGTTTATGTATGGATATTAGGCGATCTCCAAAAAAGGGGCAGATGTTCCCAACTAAAATAAAAGTTCAATGCATTCTAAAATACAGTTTCCCAATTTTATTTAAAATGACGTCAATATTTGGAGCTGGATCCAAGGATATTTCAAGGACCTTTGCGTTATAAATTAAAAATAATTTGCCAAATATAATTTCAAATTTTGTATGGAAATTTTGTTTTATAAACCTTTGATAAATTTAAAAATTGTTTATGAATGTGGGATTAAATGTACAATTTCTCCTCAAGTCATGATGTAGTCAGAATAAATATGTAACTTCTAAACGCTTAGTCCGATTTGAATAAATAAATGAGTCAAAATAAGGAGAAAAAAATTTAATTCGAATTTTGGTATCATACATGCATGATACCAACATGTCATATGTTCCCTTTGAGAGGAGGTCATAAAGTCATTTTTTGATCCTTTGATCCAGCTCACCAAATATTAATGCCAGGACAAAAATTTTGTGAAATGAAGACCATTTCAAACTAAACATTAATTTAGGCCATACAAACGGGGCCATCCTAATGGATATATGTTTAAGTATAAGTAGGAAGGACTAAGTTTCTTTATTTAATATTATTTAAGAATGTAATGTATGTTAGTGAGCATTTGTTTTGGTATAATTTTGATTGTGTCTGGTTGTGCTTGGTTCCGCTCCAAGAATTTGTTTTCCATAAACTTGCTCTTTTCTATGTGGTCATCCTTTTGGCAAAATATTTTTTTTTTTTTTGACTTAAAATTAGTTTTTTTAGTTTTTATAGGTTACGACGGAGAATGCAATGAAATGTTTAGTTTTAAATAAAAGTAAACAAAAAAATGTTAAGGGTCAGGAATAGTTTTAAACATGTTTAATTATGTGAAAAATGTGGAAATATGTTCCGTTTAATATGTTCTTTACTAGCTAAAACTAACAGCTGCCAAGTCTGAGGCCAATAGAATAACTAGAACCCGTGCCGAAAATCGATTGAGTATTATAAAATTTGGTAAAACGTTTTGATTTCTTTAAATATTAAATAGTGTATTTTTCAATAAATCTTATTAGTTTTATTATTCAAAAAGACGATTTTTTAAATAAATGAAAAAGTTCCATTGTTTTCCTACCTTCTCTTTTTTGGTATAAAAATCTTTGTACATATCGCACACCATTCGGTGTCAATAATGTATCAACCCCGTATGTGTACAAATTGTACACGAACGCTGTTATTTTGACAACGAAAAAATTACACCATTCCGTTGCTGAATTGACACCATCCGTTGTCGATTTGACACCGTTCGTGTACGATTTGACACCAGACCGTTGTCAATTTGATACCATACGTTGTCGATTTGATACCGTTCGTGTACGATTTGGTAATTAAAATAAAAAATAATTTCTTTATTTTTACATTAATTTTTAAATACAGTACGAATAAATACTTAAATATAAAATACATATGTATAAATATTCCATGTTTAAATGTGACAAAACATTGGTGTCAATTGTCGGAGTTCCTGTATGTGAAATTTCAAATAGCATACCTAATTGTGGCACTGCTTCCACAGGTCCTCATTCTAAAAAATAAAACAAATACTTATTGTATTCTACATTGCTGATAATTATATGTATATAGCTCTACTTTCCTTTTATATGTACAAAATCTGAAGGCATGTTTATTGTTTCCAGGAATTTTTGGAGTTGTATGTCTTCACAGGATTCGGTGATCTTCTCATTTTTTGCACTGCCTGGATCTTCATCTTCATCTGCATCAACACAAATTCACTATTAAACAAAATTACACTTTCTTTTATATTTTGGTTTTTAAATATTTTCACTTTTTTAATGTAAATAAAATTAAAACTCACTTATAAAAACAAAGTAGAGCAAAAAGTTTCGCCGCAATACTTTGACAATAACTTGTCAGCAACTCATGTTGAGATTCGTCGGCGAATAATATAACAACATTGCGTTGTCGATTCGTACCCGTTTGTTTACAATGACACCAACCGTTGTCGATTTTGCAACGTCATTTTTCCCTCAGTGTATATCAATTGAAACATAATGAAAGACATTAGTGTTTTTTTTAGCCATAGCTACCAACAACAGAATACACTGATATCTTTTGTATAGATAAACAAGTGTATTGTGTATAGTTTAAGCGTAAAATTCATTTTTCGGGTTTATATAACCCGACAAATTAATTTTGAGTTGTGTCACTTTTGAACTGGGTGTGCGATATGTATGTATATGAATCGAAATTCCTATCTGAATGCAATCCTTGTTTTTCTGGGACAATTTTAATTACTTCAAAAAGAACATAGTCAATTTTCTTGTACACAATTTCCTAATTTTATTGAATTTCTTCTTGTGCCAATACACAAACAGTTTTGAAACGTTTTTGCAATCAATGTGACATTCATGTCATTTTTAAATTGTTTTTCGTAATAAAGGTAAACATTTGTTTTCTGATTTACTTAGAATTCCATACACACAGCAACATGTTTGAGTAAATATTAGGTGGGTAACAATATTAGTGAATATCACATGTTATCATTGGCTTCCAAGCGTAAATTCTCATAGCAAAAATTCTTTTTTGGTATGAAAAATTATTTTTGGTCAGAATTAATAGTGATCGAGCTGCTTTTCTCAATCTTTACAAAATTATTATCGATTTAATAAAATCAGTTTTTAGTATAAAATTTGAGTGATCACATAAAGATCTTATTTAGTCGAAAATCCCAGTTGTTGGGTGATCACAAATCTTATCTTATTTTTCCGATACACTCTGTAAGTACGCAGTTATAAACGTTTTAAGAATTTTTGGTATGAAATATGAGTGATCATAGATTGAGATTTTTGAAAATTAATACAATTTACAAGTTCTGCAAATAAAAGAAGTAAAATATTGCAAAACAAACTTTTTAAATTGATTTTTTAAATAAAATATAACTTATTTTTACAGATTATTGTTCGAGTAGTTTTTTTTTGGTTAGTTTTCATATTTGTTTCATAGTTTGTTTTTAATCTCTAAATAAAATTATGTTCACAATTATTATAAAATTGTACATGACATTTCAATTGCATTATAACAAAATCTGAAAAAAAACTATCAATTATTTATGTTTAAATATTTGAAAACTAAATTATTTAGAAATATTATGAGTTGTAATCAATTAATCAAGTAATACTATTGGTATGACTTAAAAATGCGGGATTTTTTCCAAATTCAAAGTATTGGCCATTGCTAGCTATGGCCCTTTTCTATCTTTCTGTCAACATATGGATTCAGAGCCACCTTTTGTGGCTAAGAAAGAATCAAGCCAATATCGTATACTCTGCCCTAAAGTGAAGCGTATGTTAGTGAGAGAGTTCTGTATCGATCGAAACATATAGTAGTCGAACGGTAAAAGATCTGGACTATAAGTCGGATGAGGCAAAACTTCCCAACCGCTTCTATCTAAATAGTTCTTAGCAGGTAGTTAAAAATCCGATGATAGGGCAGTTCTCTTAAAAAGAGATAGCAAATATTTTGCACTACAATATCAGTGATATGTTAAAACAAAACACTATATACAACGCGAATACGGTGAACAAAGTAATGTAATCAAAACAAACAAATAAACAAAACAATGAAATGAAACAGTTTATAATGAAAGAGACAAGTAGAAAACGAGATTATTTTTTCTGTCTCGTAACACCTCTGTATACTTTGTGGTGCTGTCCAGATTTCAGCAGCTCATAATAGATAACACTCTTTTGGTCCTAACAAATACAGAGTATATCCGCTTCACATACGATCTCTTATGCTTCGGGTTCTCTTAATGAATCCATTTTTCATCACAAGTATTGATTCGCTGCAAAAATGATTTTCTTTTATAGCTTTCAAGCATTATTTCGGACACGCGAAATCCTATTGCAAGGTCTTTCGGCTTCAATACGTGTGTTACCCAATTTCTCTGCTTTTGAATGAATCCTGCTGCTCGCAAACGTCTTGAAATTGCTGCTTGAGTAGCTCCCAATGATTTTGCAAGCTCTTGTTGAGTTTTATAATAATCCAATAAGCATTTTTACTGAAATTTATATTGTATAAGTGTAGTTCAAGCCTTAAATTAAAGTCAAGCAATTGAATTACAGTAGTGTTACACTTTATTTCAAAAGCATTCTCCAGTAAATGGAACCATATGTTTTTTGTTTGAAAAATATTGGAATAATGCCTCCAATTATTGGTCTTCAAACTCGTTTGACTGGCCTGGGCAATCTTTGTCTTTCGTATCAAAATCACTACTTATAAACCTCACAAACCATCTCTCGCAAGTTGAAACCGATCTAACGCATTCACCATAAGCTTCGGCCAGCAATAAAATTTAAGTAGTAAAGCAAAACTTCCCGCATATTCGACATTTGTTTACAATATAATGTTGAATAAGATATATGTATCCTTCAAAATGACATAAAAGTTATTAAAAACAAAAAATATGTGGGATCACAAATTGAGCATATTGTTTTTCCGAACAAATCATTATGTACAAAGATGGTAACGATTAATATTTTTTTTTGTTCATAATAAAAAGTGATTCCTTAATATATTTTTGTTATAAAATATGAGTTCCCACTGATATTGAAATTTATTGTAATAAAAATGTTTACGAAAGGGCTGGAAAAAGGTACCAAATAAGGTTAATAACGGGATCTTCAAAATTATTTAGGACAAATTTGAATACAAGTTTAAACAGTCCCAAAAAAAATAAATAAAGCGTCTTGCTGGTGCAATATTTATTTACAAGAATCCTCAAAAATATGACGCAGCGACAAAGAAATTTATCTTCCCTAATATTTGACATATGAGGAAATAAAAAATATAAATCTTAATAAAAGTCATATAAATCCATACAGCTGAGATGTTTTTATTAAAATTTGTGGCTGAACTGCACAATAAATGTTTAAACCAAAAAAAAAAAACTTTAAGGTTCCAGGGCATAATTTTGTTGAAATAAATACAAATGTATGTGAACTTTAACTTTTACACATTTACATTTATATTTAAGCTAATTTAGTTACATATTGTCACCAAAAGGGCGTAACAACAAAAAAATTCAAAATTGGGTTTGTAATGGATCTTGAAAATATTTTATTAAAGAAAGAAAATCATATTTGTAACCACACTACTTAACATTTTATAGTGTTTTTTGATTCTCCTGTAAACTTAAAAAAAGTGTTGATAGGCCCTTTTGAATTTTAGGTGACGATATGTACATATGTGGTTATTTTGTAAGTGCTGAGACGTCTGTATATATGTGACACACATAGATTTAGTTTTAAAAATATCAAGGCATTTTGCAATACAAAATATAAATTTATATTTAAATTATAACAATATGGTACCAGAAACCGAAAATCATCACTTGTCCACAAATCCATCGGTTAGAAATTACAACTTATTTTTAGTTGTAAAAAACAAAATCAGTATTATAAAATTATAGTTTTTAAAGAAGTTTCATATAGAAATGAACCACATGTCCTAATTTGATGAAGATCGGTATATAATTGGGCATAGATCAAATAAAAGGCCCACTTCCGAAAATAACTCATGAAAATAAATTATTGAAATTTTAAAAGGAAAATAGTTTTGCTCATTTACTAGAAGGATTTAAGATTATTTGACACTCGTGACACTGGTTTTATGGTATGAAATATGAGTGATCACAGATTGAGCTTATTTTCCTTTTGTTATTAACTCTTTCAGCCACAGTTTTTTGTTTATAAGTTTATAATCAAAACAACTAAATTTTTATTTTAATTAAGATACATTTATTATGAAAAAATAAGAAAACTACAGCTAAAGAATTTTATGAAATGTGGTGGTTAGTTTAGTAACCACCATCGGCATTAAAAACAATTATGTTAAACATTTTCGTAGCATATTAATTAATTTGTTTGAAAGACAACAAAAAAAAAACACTAGATAACAAAGTAACACTTAATTCGATGAACAATAAACACTCTGATCTATTTTATTGAATGTGGAAAAGCCCCTTAGAAAAACTGCGGTTTACAATATTTTTAAATTAATATATTATCTAACCAGCGCATCCTGACGGCAAAGTTTTGCAAAAAAACCTAAACGATGACTTTAAAAAATTTAATTGATTAGCAAAATGCCAATATATGTCACTAAAAAAATGTTTTAAAAACTCTACAAAAGGTGGTTAGGAAAGTGACCACTAAACCGCTTTTGTAGACAGTATTCCAAAAGCGTAACATTCACAACATAACAGATTGTAGTAATGGTTTCGAAGTATTATATTTATGACTATTTCTTTTTCGAATAATCCCACTGTGCACTAAAGTATATTATTTGTATTTCTATATTTGTATGAACTGACTCTATATATAAGGGCTTATGGACATACATATGTATAAATATTTACTATATGCATTTATGTACATTTAATTTTTGTTTTGTTTTTTTTGTTGTTGTTGTTGCTGTTAAGCTGTAAACTAATTTTGTGGCAATGTCCATTTAAATAATTGTTAAAGCTTTTAATTTATTGTCATGTGTATAGAAATCTGTGCGTATGTAGATAGATACAAATATGTACAATTGCATGCATGTCATGTGCTTGCCACAATGTCTGTATGTGTGTGAGTGAGTGTGTGTGTGTATAAGTGTGCTTATCTTCCATGTCTATTTTTAGACACAACCATGCTTGCATATACAAGGTGGCACAAAATTAGTCAACCAATTTTCTAAAACTGAAATAATTTATTAAATCTAAAAATTTAAATTGCTAATAAATTAAAATTAATAATACTGAGTGTTTTGGAAAAAAACCTCAATCAGTAGTTGCTCATAGCATAGAGAAGAGACATAGAGCGAAAACTCTCGTGTCAAAGACCTAACTCAGTTGTTAGAAACCTAAGTGCTGAGAATGTATTAGTAGAAAAAACTATGAGACAACAAAAACAACACTCGTATGTGTGATTATTTTGAATAATTTCTTTGTTTGAGTTTTTTTTTCTAGTTTCCGCTTTATGTTTCTCTAAGGCTCATAGCACTGGAGGCATCATTCATCCAAAATCAGTGAAATTTGGTACCATTCGTTTGAAGCCAATAAATTTTGAAGTACGAGTATGTTCGAAATGATTCTTGAACGCTAATACATTACTGTAACCCAAATCTTAAGAGATCCAACCAGTCGAATCGATACGAAAGCCAAATATCCATGGCGCTAAGGTAATGCTCTGTATTTGTTGGGAGCAAAAGAGTTCTATCTATTATGAGCTTTTGAAATATGACCAGACCATTACAGTGAACCTGTGCCGAATGCAACTGATTTTTTTAAAGCGAATATTCGCCGAAAAATGCGCAGAATATATGGCCAGACATGAAACCGTTATATTTTATTATGGCAATGCTCGATCATATGTTGCCATAGCGGTTAAAAAGTATTTAGAATGAAGTGGTTGGGAAGTTTTGCCTAACCCCGTCCCACTACTATTTGTTTCGATCGATGCAGAACACTCTCTCTGGGATACGCAGAGTATCCGAAATTGGCCTGATTCGTTCTTGGCCTCAAAGTATGTGGGGTTCTTTTGGCTCGGAATCCATATGATGCCAGACATTTGGGAAAAAAAAATTAATAAAATCAGCATACACCCAATAAATTAAAAAAAAAATGTGAGATTAGAAAATTTTACAAAAATGCCAAATATGCTCTTAAAATCAAAATATGCCATAAATATGCTCTAAAAACTAATAATTGGAAAAATATATTAATAAGGAAAATATGCTATTGCAAAAATTTTTAAAATTTTCTGAAACAAATAAATACCAGGGACGGTAAGTACTGTTATCCAGAAAATTTAAGCTTAAAAACTCTCCATGTTGGAGTCAACGGAGACCTAAACTGTCATATACCAATATATTTCTATCGAAGTGCTCTTTCAGAATCTATGGTGATATTAAAAACAATCTCAACTCCACAGTTACCAGTTATTTTTCAACGAAAAATAAAAGTTCTGTTGACAGTCTTATTTTTGCAGGGTTTTATTTTTCTCGCCCTAAAATAAATCTCATTTGAGGAGTTTTATTAGTACGTGCAGTAAAAACATGATTTTCCATGATTCCGGTTTCCTTGATGATCACACATATTTCATATTGTGAAAATCAAAAGATCTTCAATCGTTCAAACTTTGTAAATACTAAGTTATTTAATAAATCTTAAATCGGTAATAACTTTTGGTAAAATAAGCTGAATCTGAGATTTTTTTAAATATGGGGCATTTCATGTCAAGTGAACCAACTTTTGAAATCGATATCTTCCGATCGGGATGAAATTTGCACCAAGGTTAGTTCTATTGCATAGTAACTCAGACGTAATTTTCAACAAGATCGGTCGAGAACTCTCTGAGTTATAGGGGGTCAAATTTTGACATTTTGGTCAAAAAGGGGTTTTTTCTTATCCATGTAACTTATTACTTATTGTTCTTAGCAAAATGTGTCTTCAATCTTTCGAAAAAAAATAAAAAATTTTTAATATTTTTATTTCCGAAATCAAAATCTTTTTTGACCAAATAGGTGTTCAAGGAAAATATCTAAGCTTTATTTTAAGAAAAAAAAGGGCCCATTTTAAAAAAAGTCAAAAAAGTTTTTGATTTCGAAAAAAAATATTAAAAATTTTTTATTTTTTTTTTTAAATATTTTTTTCGAAAGATTGAAGAAAGAGCTATCTAAACTATTTGGAACACATTTTGCTAAGAACAATAGGTAATAAGTTACATGGATAAGAAAAAACCTCTGTTTGACCAAAATGTCAAAATTTGACCCCCTATAACTCAGAGAGTTCTCTACCGATCTTGTGGAAAAATTGTGTCTGAGTTACTATCCAATAGAACTAACCTTCTTCGTTTTTCGGGAAAATAAGATCAATCTGTGATTACTCATATTTCAAATCGTTAATAATTTCGAGTTATAGAAAATCTGTTAAAAATTTTGAAATCGTGGTATTATGTAACACAGTTTCAATAAGGTGTTAACTTTTGTGTCACCTGTGTTAATATATGTAGTGAGTGTACTTTTGTCTGTATCTATATGATATTTTATTTGAGTTTAATGTACGAGTTTATTTTATGTCATGTTGTTTTTTTTCTCTATTTTTATTTAGAGAGAGAGAGAGAGAAAGAGGAGTGTTTAAATGTGACATTTTTCAACAAAATACAATTTATTAGTAAAATTTGTAAAGCTTAAAAGCATAAATTAGTTTTGTTGTATATTTAATTTATCTATACGTTCATATTGTATGTAGTAAGTGTTAGGGTATTTGAAAATATTTTTATTGAGGGTGTTGGTATTCAATATTTACTTAACACATAATTTTATATGTGACATTGGCTACAAATATTACAAAATATTTAATTAGCTGATGAAACAAAAAAATTGCTTGAATGCAAAGTATTTTTATTAAATGAGGATTCATAATTTGACAGAAAATAAAAATCAGTGCTCATAATCATAAAAGCCTTAAAAAGGTCTCAAAATCTCAAAATAGTTACACGGTATTTTTTACAGTTCCTTAAAAATTTTAGCACTGACTCTCGTTTCTAACTTTGTTTTTTTATTTTCAATATTACACTCCTCTTGAATAAAGAATATTAACAAATTTAATATTCTTTACAGATTTTGAAATTTCTGTTGTGATAAATCCTTAAAAATCTCTTTAAAACGTATCTACTTTAATTAAAAAAATGAAATAAAGGTTTTTATCATATTTTTAAATTAAAATCATGCATAATAAAGACATTAAATTTAAGCATATTTTGACACCTTTATGTTCTATTTACATAATATTCGCTTAATAAAGAGAAAATCCTTGCCTCATATTTATTTGTGGTAAATGTTGACTTTAAAGTACCGTTTATGACAAGCAGAGACAGAGCACTTTCATTTTTTTTTTTTTATTAAATTATAGTTTGTTTCCTTTTCCATTGTGAGGTGAAGACAAGAAAAACAAAAATAAAAACAACTAAAAATATTCTCCCAAAACAGTTACAGGATGTCTGTGGTGTTGGGTGCTGGTGGTTGGTGTATTTACATATTTTATAGACACATGTTTATGGTTTCTGTGTTTTTGTGGAAAACCGAAAAAAATAACGTTAAAAATATTTTTCATCGCTGCCAGCCAGCAGAACAGTAGTCGTCAGTAACATTATTATTTAGAGCATACTCTTAAAACCTATTAACCTTGTATATGTCTCATGTAATTACATTAGACCTGTCCTTAAAAACCATTTGCTTTAGATGCGTATTATTTTGTTTTTTACTTAATACGGGAAACAAAATTTTAGTCCAATTGGCTAACTAGATCCCATGCCGGAAATCAATTTAAAGTAGAATAACAATGTTAATTGTTTTACAAAATGTTGCTATTTAAGTAATTTGTCAATTCACAAGGTCTCCTATCAAGTCATATTGTCATAATGTTCTAATATTACAATGTTTTTATTACCTTTCAAGTTCAAAATGTACTAAAATAATACTACTTGTTTACGCCGAATGCCTAAGAGTCGGTTAAGCCGAACCGCCGAGTCAAGAAATATTAGAACCTTATGACATGATAAGGTCTCCTATCATAGACAAAATATGTTTTTTAATGTTTCCAATAAATCTTATCTTTTAGAGGAAATTATTTTTCTAAAGAGCTATAAAGTACCGAATTTTTTCATTCTTTACTCACATGTTTACATGCAAAACAACCATTTTCCACACAGAAATTTGTGTAAAATATGTATTGGATGATAATGACTTAAAAATGCGGCTTTTACAATAGAAGGCGCATCTTTTGAATGCGGTTTTGGTTTTTAATAATTTGGTTTTTAATCATTTTAAAGGGGACATATCTGCCATTTTGTTCTCACTTTGTTATTGAACATTTTAGTGTAAACAATAATGTTTTATTGCTTCAAAAATGTAGACAAAGCGTGAAAAAAAGTGCTGCTAAAGCACACCGATTGCTCACTGAAGCTTACGGTAAATGTGTTCCATCGGTTATGAAGTGGTGATTTTGACACGGAAGAAAAGATCGCCCAGGCCAGTGAAAAAAGATTGATGACTAAGATTTGGAGGCATTACTCTATGGAGATCGTTGTCAAACTCAACAAGAGCTAACAAATTCCTTTGGAAGCTAATCAAGCAGCAATTTTAAAATGTTTGCGAGCAGCACGATTCATCCACAATCAAGTAAATCGGGTACCATACGATTTACTTCATTGTGATTTTGCTTGTCCAAAAAGATGTTTGAACGGCATAAAAGAAAATCATTTTTGTACTGAATCAATACTTGCGATGGAAAATGGATTCATTACGATAACCCAAAGCATAAGACATCGTATATGAAGCCGGTCAAATTGCCGAATCGACACCAAAGCCAAATATCAATGACGCTAAGGTTATATACTGTATTTGGTAGGACTAAAAGGGTGCTATCTATTACACTATACAACAAAATCAAATTTTTTCCAAAATTACAAGGTCCGACCAATTAATTTTGCTAGAGGAGACAAAAAAAGACACGTGTATCGGCGTTTTGAAAGTTTACATCTGAATTTCATTTGAGGGGGGGTTAAAGTTTACCAAATGTGGCACATTCTTATTGTTCTTACATATGATCCTTACATTTTAGGTATAAAATGTGTGAAGCAAAGTTAAGTAAAATGTTACGGAGAATATGTTTGTAAAATATGTTAAACCTCTAAATGCTCCAGGCATGGGACTTTTTTGTCCTTCTTTTAAAAAAGTGCAAAACCACCATTAAAACAGGGATTTAAGGGGTTAAAATTTTCTGCAAAAAAATAATACGTGAAATTTTACTATAAGTCCCTGAATACATTAAAACGGAAAATTCAACCAGAAAGTCAGAAATAAGACTTAACAAAAGAGAGCCCAGGGTTAATTTCGCAGTTATTAAGAATTTTATTTTAAACATTTTTCTATCAGAATTTATTGGTCGGACATCATAATTTTTTTTGGTATTGTACAGCGTTATTAGCAGGGAAACCGGAAATATGCTCTAAAAAAAGCGTTTTAGGCGCTTTAAATATGCAGTAAAAACTTTAAAATATGCTCTTAAAATTTAAAAAATATACTCTTAAAAAAACAAACTTTTACATAATTTTTAACCAAAAAAAAATTTACTTAAATTTTCAAATAAAAATCGTTGTCTATTGGATCTGAAAACATTTTTAAACATAGAAAATGTTCTTTCGACATCAACTGATGTTACAGGAGCAAATTTAAAAGACAATATTTCTTTAACACTTAGAACAGTTAAGTTTGAATTAGAACTAAAATTTGATATTTAGATGGAGCTATTATTAAAATAGTCCTTATTTTATATTAAAACAAGTAAGAGAGCTATATTCGGCTGTGCCGAATCTTATATACCCTTCACCTAATTATACTTCAAAATAAAAAATTTAAATATTTTTAGGTGAACAAAATTTTTTTTCAGTTTTTTCATTTTTTTGATAAAAAAATTTTTCGAATTGTTATTTTAAATTTAAAAAAAAAATTTCTGTTTTTTAAATTTTTTTGTTTGGTGAAATAGATGGCTTTTTTTTCAATTTTGAATTTTAAACAAAGGAAGTAAAAACCTGTAACACAGCGAAAAATAAGTAAGACAAAATTTGTTTTTGACAAACTCAAAATATGCTATTAAACAGTAAAATATGCTCTAAAAACGCAAAATATGACATAAATATGCTCTTAAAACAAATATATGCAAAAATATGTATTTAAGGGTAAAATATGCAAAAATATGCACTAACAAATCGATGCCAAAATTCTTAAATAGTTCTGAAACGTGTAAATATCTTATCCATGTGCTCATTAGACTCACCAGAAAAAACATGCATTTGCATATTTTGGTTTCACTGGTTATTAGCTACTGAAATCTGGCCAGACCTTCACAAGGAACCTGTACCGAACACAATAGATTTATTTTGACCGAGGATTGGTCGAACAACGGCCAGAATTGAAACAGTAATACCTCATCATGGCAACACTCGGCCACTTTTTAGAAAGAGTTGGTTGGGAAGTTTTGCCTCACCCGCTTTATAATCCAGACCGTGAATCGTCCGACTACTATTTGTTTTTGATCGATACAGAACGATGGCTATAGGATACGCTTTACTTTGGAACAGTGTTTATCGATATTGGATTGATTCGTTAAGTATTTTATTGGCTAAGAATTAGGATTCTATAAGTCGATTGTTCGAACAATCGACTATTTCCTGAAAAAATTCGAAAAGTCGAAATCGATTTTTGGTCGGAAAAAAGTCGAACAATCAATTATGTTATCTCAAAAGTCGTTAAAAGTCGATAAAAGTCGAACATAGTCGAAAAAAGTCAAATAGTCGATAAAAGTCGACATTTTAGATTGTTAAAAAAAATGTTGCACTTGCATTTTTTGTAGTGTATGCTAATATATGTAAATAATAAATAAATAAATGTTTATAAAATAAAGCTTTTTTCTACACAAAATTCTTACAACATTATTCTAACGATTATCGCCTTGATAAATTTAATTTTTATTGCTAAACTTTACAAAAGGCGCATCAATAAATGTTGAAACCTTGTCTTTTTTACAAGAAATGGTAAAAAGTTGCAAAAAGTCGAAAATAGTCGGAAAGTCGAAAAAAGTCGATTAACTAAAAAGTCGAAAGTTCGAAAAGTCGAAAAGTCGACTTTTCGTAAACTACCAAAGTCGAAAGTTCGAAAAGTCGACTTTTTAAAAAACGAAAAAAGTCGAAAAGTCGACTTTTTGTTTCATCTATAGAACCCTACTAAGAATCCATATATTGCCAGAAAGATTGAATAATATTTGATTGAAGAATATTTAAAATTTAGACACTAGCGAACAAAAACAGACAAATGAAAAGTAAATATATTTTATAGGGGCAGGTCTAATGTTCTTATGTACAAACAAAAATTCACTTAAATATCATAAGGTAGAGTATGAGTTTAATTTTGAACCATGTGTGTGAGTGTGTGGATACTAGACTGCTCCAGAAAAATTCAATTGTTCATGTATGCCGCAGGGTCTGTCAATAGCATTGAATTTTAAATTCTTCAAAAAAATAAATTACACGATCTAGGGGCAACTTATGATCACCGAAACCATTGAGTATATGATTACGGGAATGTTTCATGCAGTAATTAAATACTTGCGGAAGTTGTATGGCATTTGACTCTGTTTTGTTTAAACCACATGTCATTCACATCAATGTCCAAAAATGTAGGTAAACAGAACTCTGTTTTCATGTCGTGATATTAACGATCAGTATGTTACTGTTTGACGAGCCCACTAATACCTCCAATCCAAAATCTTCATCAAATAGTGGATGCAAGTGTGTGTTCTCTGAACCAGACATCAATGTGAAAAGTATGTTGTAATATTACACATAAATGTATTCACTAACATCTGAACAAATGAATATATTTGTAGTAACCAATTTTGGTTAGCCCCCATTCAAACTACAAATCCAAGTAAACACAACTCATCAATTCCGAAACAGCTCAGTTCTGAATGTGTAAAATTTAATTCAGATATGGCCAATATTTCACTAGCTACTAGGGTATTTAATCGATTAACCGTTAATCGGTTAACCGATTAATTTTGTATGGCTAACTGTTCGAATAATTTGAAATTACCGATTTTCAAATAATTTTTTTGTTCGATTTTACTTTAAACATTTTTTTGTATTTATTTTTCTGTTTCAATTCAAATACAAATTTCATATTAAAATTAGATTTTTTTTGAACATTGAACATCTTTTTGAATAAACATGATTAGTGAGTATGTATAATAACTTACATATTTAATTTACATGTATTTGAAACTTTGTATTTACATGTATAGACGAAACTTTTTTTAAATTAGTGTTTTATCATAACTAAACGAAACTATTAAATTAATCAAAATCTAAAAGAATCCAAAAAGGAATATTCTTTATCATGCTTTTGATTTCTTCAACATATACAATCAGCGAGAGTTTTTTCCAAGAAAAGTTTTATTAAATCTAAAGAAAAAAATCGTTTAAATTATATTCTTTTTATAAAAGATTATTTCAGAAGATCTCACTAAGACCCTAAAAAACTCACACATCGATCATTTGCTGCAACAACGTCATAATTAAAAAAAAATCGTTTCGAGAAAAACGTTTTTGAATATTTTATGACATTTTACTATTTCTTAACCCATTTTCGGCTGGTGGTCGAATTTTCGACCAGCAACTTTGTAAGTGAATATCTAAGAAGCTGACCATATTTTTTTAAATATGTTTTAACAGAAATTAAGTTTTATATTTTTTTAACATCCTTGATATATTTATTTTCTGTCTTTAAGTAAAACCAGAATTTTTTCTTGATGGAGCAAAAAATGCAATTTTTAGTCACTTTTCTAAAATGTTAAAAAAATTAAAAAAATAAAAAAGTAATTAATTTTTATTACTTTTACGTGATGACAAAATACCAAGTTATAAGAAAAAAATTAAATCAAATTCAAAATGATAAAATTCTTATTTTTGAGAGGCCGTAATTTTTAGTGGTCGAAAATTCGACCAATGGCCGAAACCCATCATATAGCGTCATGCATACTAATTTAATTATTTTCTTTTCTTATTATATTAAAATGCTTCAAAATCATAACATATGTTCTATTTTTACCCTTGAGTAATTTTTATGTGATAAATGCATATCATTTTGTTTTGTGAGACCTAAATCTCCTTTTGATATTTATGCACTATATTTGGATAATTCCATTATTGCGGAAATGGTTACTTTTACAAATGTCTATGCGCGTGAAAATAATGCTACTGCTAACCTTTACCAATAGAATTGCGTCGGTTCATTGGAATTTTATATTTGTCTGGTTATCATACATTACCACTTATCGATCATTATTGGTCTTCTCCGACATGGCATTATCAATGTTGAAACAGGTATTTGCATCTTGCCGATAATACTAATTTGGATATATCAGATCGATTTGTTGTACTCATGTAAGATGTTTATAAAATAAAAGCCAATTCGAATCGTCTTTAAGTCGAGGTGCTTATGTTCAGAATAGGGCTATTTATTTTATAGTATTTTATACAGTGGTTCAGCCACATCTTATAGTAAGAGCATATGTCCTGCTGCCCAAAAAGTTTTAAATTTGCTTGCTAACGTACCTGATCATACTGTTTCCTTTGACAATTTTGTGTTCTTCTTATCAGCTTATGTGTCTTTTTGCGCCAAAATTTTATGCAATTGGAACTATACGTGAAAACAGAATGGAAAATGTTCCGTTGCAAAATCTAAAGAAAGGTTGCGAGGAGAATTTGTTCCTTTAGTTGATAGTCAACAGTAATGTTATAACAATAACTCCACAATTAAACCACTGGTCAATGCAAAAAGATATTGTCGCAAGCAGAAGAAAAACATAACAATTCCATAGCCGAAAGTGATAAAAGAATAGAAAAACTTCAAAACAACAAACCATTATCGCAACTTGATTTTCATTCTGAAGTCACAAGTAAACTATTGACATACGAAAAGGATAATGAGTCTGAAAATAAGAACCTGAAATATCCCACGAACAATCAATGGGAAAGTACACGCCGTATCAAAAAGCGCATAGAATAAACATAGTCGGTGTAAGCTATGCAAGAAGCACACTTTATTTACATGTAAGAAGTGCAATATTTATCTACACATCAAATGTTTTGATGAATATCATATATTTTTTAAATGTCACGTATTCAGAAATAATAATTATTTTAAATTAAACCGCATTACTTTAATATTTTCCTTCAAACTAAAGATTTTCTTTTATTAATTGCAAATATTTATATTTCTTAAATTATATCGTTTTCGGCCAATGGTCGATTTTTCGACCAAGCCATACTAGGAAAATGGCAACCCAGGGACAAAAAATTTTAATTTTTTTTTCTTAATTGGAGCTTTTAAACCATGCCTTTAAAAGGAATTTAATAAGCTCCGCCGGATTCTGGTAGTGGCCGATAATGGGTTAAATCAATTTTCAACAAATCATGCGATTTCAGAAATATAAATAGTAGATGTTAATATCTTTCTAATCTGTATTTAACCTAAATGTTTACTTATCAAATATACGAGAAAACATGAATTTAAATTTTGATGTTTACAACTAAAAAAAAACACTCATACAAAAAATTTAAAATTAAATTAAGAACAGCGCGTATTTTGTAGTACTCAGTTCATAAAACACGGATTTTGAGTTATGACGTTGTTGCAGCAAATAGGCGATATGTTTACAAAAATGATCTCAAATACCTTATTTGCTGTTTTTTTTATGTTTTTGTACAAAAAAATTCGTTGTTGTATTTTCAATTTAAAATGAAAATAGAAATTATTCGGTTAATCGAATAATTTTAAATTAACCGAATATTAACCAAATAAATCTAAACCTCGATTAATTATTTGCTCGATTAACCGATTAAACCGAATTATTTCTAAAATAAAATCGTTCTAAATCTAAATTGTGCAGCAGTCTAATATGGTGGCGTATGAGTATTATATAATAATTTGTTCGCATATCTCGTATACGCACTCGTATCTATGTGTAAATCATGTAAATGAGTAAATATGAATGAAATTTTTCTTTGTTTATATTCTTAAGATTAAGAATAGCAAACATATCAAAAGTATGAATTTATAAAAATTCATACACATTTTTATATGTTCGCAATAACTCACAAATAAAAACACAGAGTCACATACAGAGACATTTGGAAATACCAGTGTATGTACAGTGGATGGCTAAAAAGAGGTAATAAATGAAGATAAGTAGTTATATAATCTAATTCAACGGTTCTTAAATGGACAACTGTATTCAGATTAATTTTCAATTTTAATTCAACGGGTATGCTGAATTCAGTGATGCTAACCGTTTTTTTAGGTTAGCTCGTATTTTCGAGATATACCGCTATTTCGAAAATGGAGGAGGTTGTACAACATATATTCCCGTAACTCCAAAACGGTTTAGTTTATTGATTAAAATGAAAAAACGAAATTCCGCAACGAAATTACCTTCAAGTAAAGCTTAACTTGTTTTTAATCTTCTAGTTGTTTTAGAAATATGAATTTTTTTTTGGCCAAAAAAATAATTTTTTAGAAAAATTTCGAAATTTTTGGTTTTTAAAACGGCATTAAAAATTGAAAAATGCATATACGCTCTCAATTTTTTGTTACACATTTAGAAAACGAAATAAAACAACCTCTATATAATTAAAATCTGTCCACAACTTTTCATTTTATTCACAAAAAATTATACAAATATCCCCTAATATTTTATTAAAACACATAACTCGTAGTAATTAGCTACATTATGCAGTGCACAGTTGTATAGAAAAAAAGAAGGAAATAAAGCAGAACCCTTAGTCCGATTTGAATCAAATACGACACGTGCAAAGAAGAAGTATTGTCGAGTTTAAGGTTTGAATTTTGACCGCATGAGTCCACCAGAGATGTGGCCATGGGTCCCCAAAGTAGAACTCGGGTATGATCAATTTTTAAAACAATCCTATTTCTCCGTTTGTGTTCCGATTTCAAAAAACTTACGCATATAGAATCTCCTCATCAAGCCCTACAAAAAACCTCGCCGTGGCTATCAACTATCTCTTATAGCTTAGGAGATATTTGCATTTGAAAATTAAATTACCAACATTTTTGCCCACCATACTCCAGTTTTTTGATAACAGCGGGTCAAAATATTTCACGATTTGCTCCTTTTTTTCTTTCATTGAACTAACTACAAATATATACAGTGAAAACAGATTCGTGATAGCAACCGAATTTGTTGCCAATCGAATGATTCGGTTGCACACATATAATTTTTCAGTTCTAACAACTGAATGTCAGTTGATAAAGAAGAATTTCAGTTGAGGCAACCAAACTTTAGCTACCCCATACATAATATTGTAGTCACATCTGTAAAATTTGGTCACTAAGATAGAATCATTCGATTGGCAACAAATTCGGTTGCTATCACGAATCTGTTTTCTCTGTCTATATGTCAAACAAAAAAATAATTGTTTACAAATCGTGACTAACTCCAAAGTTATATGCATTTGAATTTAAAAATTAAGAGCGTATATGCATTTTCCAATTTTTATTGCCGTTTTAAAAACCAAAAATTTCGAAATTTTTTTTAAAAAAAATTATATTTCTAAACTGACTGCGAAGATTAAAAACATGTCAAGCCTTGCTTAGAGGCAGTTTTGTTGCGGAATTTCGTTTTTTCAGTTTGTTCAATAAACTAAACCGTTTTTGAGTTACGCGAATATATGTTGTGCAACCTCCTCCATTTTCGAAATAACGATATATCTCGAAAATACGAGCTAACCTAAAAAAACTGTTGGACCACTGAATTTAGGAAATTTTTTTTCCTCATGTCAAAGCTAACGAAAAATCGATTTAATTGCTAAATAGACCTACCCTATTGTACATGAATCTAAACTGACAAAAACTCGATTGGCTACAAATTTGTTTGCCATCACTAATCGGTTTTCTCTGTGTAGAAATTATCATTTTAAAATAATCACATTTTTAAATTGTGTACATAATTTGCCCACACTGTATAATCATTCCACAAATCTTATATATTTATAAAAATATCTGTGTGTTTTCATGAGTGTATGTTGCTTTGATGGTATTTATACGAGTATAAGCTGGTACAATAGGTCAAATCATAAATTCCACCATAAAATGCCAGTAATTTTTGGCAATATGAAAAATATGTTAATAAACCCCAAACAATTTGCATACATTTTGCAAATTTACTTAGAATTTTCAAAACACATTTAGTATTTTGCTTTAATTTTGTGTAAGTGAAAGGTTTATGGATTTATTTATTGTACCAAAAGGTTTATATTTTGATTTTAATAATTTTTAGTTATAGGCAGAGTGCTATTACATTGTAATGAGATTTGTAACAATTTCTTTAATAAGAAATATGATTATATTTGTATAGCCTTCACCAAAGTATAACTAAAGTTAAAAATTTTTTGCTTAAAATGAATGGTTAATAAAAACTGTTTGGTGAAAGTGATAAGTCGTCGGAAAGGTATTTCAAATGTATATCATGCTCAACATTTTTGCATGTTATTTGTTTATAGGCAGGAAAAGGCACATAGTTTTGATATATCTTTTAGTTAACAAGTCAAACATTAATCCAATATAAAATTAGATCGGCGACAAACGGCGCCAACATTTGAAATCCTAGCCAAAGTTGCGTAGCTGAGCCAAAAAACTTTATATATTTCAAATGAATAAATTTCAAATCTGCTAACAATAAGTAAATACTCATAACAAAAAAAGAATATCAATAAGATACCCTTTTCAACAAGGTATAACAATCCTCCAAAAAAATAATTACAAATATTAAAATACGTCCTTGAATATGGTATAATTTTATTTTCCCTAATCATTAAAGTCGAAAGTAGTGTGTTCTGTCGCCATTTTAGAATATATCTGTTGACATAATAATTATAATTTCTGCAAATAATTATTGCTTGGCATCTTAGCTTTACGATAGAACCTTTTTTTATGGTTAATTTCAAACATTTGCTAAAATTAATTTCACCTTATATTATCCACTGTGCAGCGGCTTAAATATGAGTTTTAGATATTGATACTTTATATCCCCAGTTAGTAATTTATACAAAAGGAATAACTATATAAGTACGCATAAATATATTTAAGAACTTGAGTTGTATTTTATGAATTTCTATAGCATGTAGTTTTATGATAAACTAACCAACCAACATATTTACCACATATTTAAGTAAAAAGGATTTTAAAATGGCTGGTTAAAATTCATAAAACTATATTGGAAAATAAAAAATATAAAACAAAAATGGTCACAGTATAAAAATTATATTACTAATAAAAAAAATTGATTTAAAATTGAATATGGTTATGTTAAATACGATTTACTATAATTTAAAATATCATGCATGAGTATGAAACTAATTGAAATCCAAAAATTATTTCAGTAATAATTTAAATTTTTATATTCGCCCAACATGAATAAAATTTAATTTAAGCTGTTGATATTTTATACTCCTGTTACTCATATTTTAAAACAAAAACCCCAACTTCATTATGAATTTCAAATTAGTATTCTCTATAGTCAGTATAACATGACAACCATGACTAAAATAAGTATTGAAAGAAATAAAATAAATTTTAAAGAAAATTTCCGTTACGGAAATGCATGTTTTGAGAAGCTAATATTTGGTATGAGATGAGATGAGACAAAAAAAAAACAAAGTGAATATTTAAAATGGAAATAAGTTTTTTTTTTTTTAATAGAACGATGAAGTAAGAGTGCAAATAAAAACACTTGAATTGAAGTAGTTGCAAGATATTTTCGGAAAAAAGTTATTAAAAGAAATTTTTTTGTAGAGAAAAAATAATTTCGAGTTTTTTGTATGTAAACTTTTAACCTCCATCTCACCCATGCGTGGGAAACTACACACAGAGAGCATTCTGCATCGATCGATACAATTAGTAGTCGGAAGAGGCACGGTTTTTCAAACGAATCAAATGCCTTCGGTATAGGTTTCCTGTGATGGAGTGGTCAGATTTCAGCAGCTCATAATAGATAGGAACCTTTTGCTCTCATGAGGTGCATCAAGTATACAGAATTAATTTATCGCCATGGCTTTAGGTTATCACAAACATGATTTTCTTTTATGTCGTTCAAGCATCAAAACATGCAAAATCGTCATTCGGCTATCAATTAACATGGTACCCGATTTCTCTGCTTTGGATTTTACGCTGATCGCAAACGTTTTGAAAGTGCTGCTTGAGTTTGATTTTGCAAGCTCGAAAACAGCAAGAACTCCGTGATTTGCAAAAAATAATTAATTTTTAATGAATGTAATTTTGTATATCAAACATTAAAAATTAGAATTATAAAACGAATATTTTTACTCCAAACCAATATCATAAACAAAAAAACTTTCATTGAAGAAATTGTTAGTCAAATAAAAATAAAGCGGTGATGTTCTTTAAAAAATTAAAAGTTTTTGTAGAGAAAAAAACTTTCCAAATATTTTCTATGTGAAAAAAAAGAAGGAAATTGAAGTGCTTTTGGGAAAAGTTTTATTATGTGCATTCGAATATTCGAGATTGTTTTTTTTTACTATTTTTAAATATTTTTGCAAATGCATATGTATAATAATAAAAAGCCAACTGTTATTCGAAAATAAGTCTAAATATAATGAAGTGTCAAATGGTAAGAGAAGGAAAAGGAAGTAAAGGGCAATAATAATGTGACCCCAAATTTGGAGTTATGGGCAAAGTCTTTTTTATGAAGAGTGGACATATTTTATAATCGGTTTAATATGTTTAGTAGCATAAATCACATATTCTTACACAGAAACAACTATTTCTTAAACCGTTTTAATTCAAATATTTGTCACATATTGAACTGGTTTCAATTATTTCATAATTGAATCAAGTATTCATGTGCTCAAAAACATCAACAAAATTTTCTGATATTTTCTATTGTATTTTGAGTTTTGAATTTGATAATTGAATACATAATTTTCGAACTTTAAATACAAAAATTATTGAATAGATAATTTTTGTATTTAAATTTCAACCAATAACGAAAATTGTGTTGTATTCAATTATCAAAATTATCAAATTCAAAACTCAAAATACAATAGAAAATATCAGAAAATTTTGTTTTTGAGCACATGAATACTTGATTCAATTATGAAATAATTGAAACCAGTTCAATATGTGATAAATGTTTGAATTGAAATACAGTTTTTTCTGTGTAAACAAATTTAAATTTTATAAAATAAAATTTCCATACAAAATTAGTTTTATATTTTTAAAATTGTATTATTAATAAGGCTTTAAATATTTAATATAGAAATAAAAGAGTAACGTCACTAAAATCTCATATCAAAGGACTGCACCTATAAACATAATATTTCAATATATTTGGCATTTCTTCGATCAAGCACGCGACATTCGTACGCCTTTAAAGAGAAAAACTAATAAAATCTTAATATCATTCTACGATAGAATTTTATGGGCACAAAGCTTAGCGCATAAGGCAAATTTTGTTGTTTCCAATATATTAGCAATAAACAAGGGTTCAAAAACGTCATAAGAATTGACTACATCTAGAAAAATTTTAAAATCTGTGGATTGTAACATCATTTATTTAGACAAAAGTAAAATTGAAATATTTATATTAATTGTTTTTTACAACAATAAGTATGATTTAGCAAGTAAAGATCATTATTAATTTTAGCATAATTTTCATCGCTCAACTGTTTCCACCTTATACGATTTCCCTTTTTTCCTTTTAGCACTTTTTTTACCAATTTCTATATCTCTTTTCTGGTTCATTATTGCACTATTCTTTATACGTTAGTGGATATTTTTAATTTATTCTTCCAACCATCTAACTAACCATTTTGTTAAAAAAATAAAAACATTTTGTTTGCCAAAAATGTTAACAAAAATATATAGTGAACGTGACACAATAGTATCTGGAAAAAAGTTTACTGTGGTTTTAATATGGATTAAAATTTTTGTTTAAAAACACAAAATATTGATTAGTTAGCACTAAAATTGTTCGCCACTTGAACGATCTGTACTGATAACAAACGATTTTTAGGAAAAAATTTAGGTTATTTGATTTTTTTGTACTAGTTTGTTGTTAATAGATAAAGGAAAAAAACAACTAAGATCCTGTAAATATTTCTGTGCAAATTGGTATACCTATCCATAATGATGACTAACCTTCTCGTGAATTTTAAAAATTTTAGTCAAAAGTAACTTTTTTAGAATTCCAGAATAATTTATTTCTAAAATTCAACACTCATAGTGTCATTAGTCTCATTTATGACCCTAAAGCGCATGCACATAGGGAGTACTACAGTACTGAGCAGCCATTCTAGATGACCATAGAAGGATTCAGATGCAGTATATGTCTCAACATCGATGGGTACCATTAAAATTGAAATATGATGATGCGAAGTCTATCAGAGGTTGGTGCAACATGGAAATATGCAAAACTATCAGAAACTTGTTGTCCACATACGATAAGAAATGCAGCAAGGTTCGCTGCCCTAACCGTGGAAATGAGGAAACAGTTTGTCACCTCTACTGTGAATATGGCTCTTCATTTATTGAGATACAGATTTCAGGATATGCATATCCATCTGAGTACCATAGAGTACCAGAATGAGTGATATAATTGGATGAATGGTTGGAGCTACTACTCCTTTCTCTAGCAGCTTGACTTTATATAGGTTTTTACCGATATCATGAGTGGCGTGTTATCAACACATAATTATGTAGATGCTATTTGAGTGCTTGTGTTTGGATCTCTCTTTGGATTTCCCTGTCTATATAGACAGTAACGTGTGAGTCCATATTTGTCCAACATGATCACTAATCCTCTCCTTAATTTTCACCTAAAAATACAGTATTATGTGCAGCTCTAGTGTTATTCATTCCATATTAATTACAAAGCTTTTGACTGCAACTCCAACCTGTACTACAAACCGCACTAAGTTATTTAGCGAATAGTATTTCCCTTAATCTCAGTATTATTAAAGAAATCTGCAGCTTTAATTTCCAATTAACCCTTGAAAAAGTGTTAAGTTGTTACCACTAAAACATTAATTTCATTCAATACCATTCATTATGTTTTTAACAATCATTGTATCCCTTTTAGTTTTTTATTTATTTATTTGTATTCTTATATGTATTATTTGCACATGAACAATTTGACCTCTTGCTGTAGCTCTCCGGTATCTGTAGTCTTTGGTTCAGTGGAAGTCACGATTCTTATGCTAACTATATTATCCTTTACCTGTGGTGCATGATAATGATTGTTGTTGTCGTTTCGGTTGCTGATGCTGGCGCTGTGGTTGATGCTGTTATTCATGATTAAGTGTTTCTGTAGTGTGTTTAAAGTGGCATTGAATGTAAGTATGTATATTAGGGAGGTCTTCTTTGGTATGGAGGAAAAATAATGTGTCGGTGTTCCCAACTAAAATTAAAGTTTGTTTGAGGGTATGAGCTGCTGAAATCTAGTCAGGAACCTGTACCGACTGCAACATATTCGTTTGAACTGAGCATTGACCGAAAAACGACAGGAATATACAGCCAGATATGAAACCGTAATATTTCATCATGACAGTCAAGCCAAATGTTGCAATACCTGTTAAAAACTATTTAGTTGGGAACTTTTGCCTTTGGGAAGTTTTGCCTCACCCGACTTATAGTCATCCGACTACTATTTCTTTCGATCGTTGCAGAACGCTCTCTCTGGGATACACTTCGCTTTGGAATAGATTATCCTAGATTGGATTGATTCATTATTGGCCTCAAAAGATAAACAGTTCTTTTGTCTGAAATGGTAACTGAAATTGAATTTAACTTTTATTTTAGTTGGGAAGAAGCATAACTCTTTTTTGGGCCACCCTATATACATGTTTGTATGTGAATGTACAGATATATTTATTGTGTTTTGTACAAACCAGCTATTTACCAACAAACCATCATTAACAGTAACCAACCAGCCAAGCAGCCAACGCGCCAAGCAGTCATCTATCCAGCCATTCAACCAACCAGCTAAACAACAAAAATTCACTAACCACCAACAAAGCAACAACCAGCATACATCCATCCTTATAAAACACCATCAACCTACTCTAACCTTTGGTTGGTTTCCTTCCGTTTCCCATGTACATATCTACTTACCTCGATGCTATTTAGCTAAACAAGATTAAATTAAGATTGATGAACAACATTTTTAGAAACAAAAGGAAACAAGCAAATCATACACGCCCACACATACTCTCTCACATTATACAGTACTTTGAATTTTTTGCTGCTTAAAATGTAAGGAAATTAGGTTTTAAGAAATAAATGTCCTTTTTTTTGGTGTTTTGTTGCTGCTGCTGTTTTAAAGTGACAACTCAAGGCCGACATCTTTTAAGTCTAAGGGGTTTTTCTTCAAAAAAAAAAAATTATAATTTATCAAAATATGTATTTTCAAAACTGGTGCGAAAAAGAAAGTAATAATGAACTTAAGACATTTTTGGTTGTCTGTCTGTATTTTATTTTTACATTTTATATTCATGTTACGCATAAAATCATTTAAAAGTCATAAAACTGACAATTTACTTCACTCTCAGTGTTTTTATTAGGCCATAGTGCTGCTTTGCCATTTACTGAGACACTTATAATGATTTCATATTTTCTTTTTTATTTCGCAAATTGACCTTAATAGATTTTATGAGTTTTTAATTTTTGCTTAATTTGCATTAAGGGTTGAAGGGTTAAAGGACAGTCAAATAAGGGATATTGATACATTGTTATAGACATTTTGCCTAAGCAAAATAATTATTTTTTTTACTAATTGCAAGTCATTTCAGTTATACTAAAGTTGTGAAAGTAAATGAAGAGTGATAGTCTCTTTAGTGAATGAATGATTTCTTATAATATGAATTGTAGTTCGATGTTATGGAAAATCGTTTATCTGAACTGTAAGATTTTAAGTAAATTATAGAGATGATATATAAAGTTCTAGTCAGATAACTTTATTAGACGTGGTTTTTCTAGAAGTGAACATGATATCAATATGACATCATTCATAAAAATGCTGCCTTCTTTCCTAAGATAAAATCAAAACTGACTGACAAAAACTTAAACAGATGATATTCACAGGGATTGATAATGGTAATATAAAAAGTCTTAAGGACAGTTTCTACAACTCAACCCATCCCTTAACCCATTATTAGAAGATGACTCATTCTCAGGAAACTACAGCTTGCATTTAATAGATAGTCTCATCCATAAGTAATTTAAACTGACTCCACTTTACACTAAGTGACAATTAAATTCATTACTTCCGGTTGGTAAAATAACTACTTTCTAAAGTGCAGTACAAACTTTTTTTTAAGCTTTTACATTCTAGATTACTTAGATTACACAGTGAGGCATATTATTAATTTTTTTTTTGGAAATAAGTCTTGAATTTCTAAACGGTTGGTCCGATTGGAATATAATTTGACGTGAGCGTATCCCCTGGAGCATTTGTAGGGCGCATTTTAATAACATAAACTCTAAAACTCCTTGGCTACTCTACTTTGAGCCCCCATAGCGCCGCTCCTGGAGCATTTGTAGGGACCATTTTAATAACATAAACTCTAATAATCCTTGGCTAACCTATTTTGAGCCCCCATAGCGCCACTCCTGGAGCATTTGTAGGGCCCATTTTTATAACAAAATCTCGAATAGTATACACTCAGGTCTGATTTTATGCGATAGGTGCGTTCCAAAAAAAAACGCATAAATTGAATTCGCATAAATTCAAATTTTAATTAAAAAATTCAAACAAAATCGCATAAAAAATCAACAAAAATATATTTATTTCATTTACTTAAACTATAAAAACAAAAGACGTTAAAAAAAAATAACCAAAAATATAATATTAATTCATTAATTACAGGAAAAAACTGAAAATTATCCAAAAAATAAGCTGAAACATTTTTTAAGGAAATTCTGTAAATATGTATGATTAATCTGAATCACTGAATAATTGTCTGCATCGTTTTGGAATTGGTTCAACGTCACTTTCATCACTAGATGTTATAATCATATTGTCATCATATGGTAAAATATCATTTTCATTTAAAAAACAAGTAAGAAAGTATGGTCGGTCAAGCCCGACCATATAATACCCTACACTATGTAAAAGAGCAAAAACATTTTTCTTTTAAAATTTCAATAATTTATTTTTTTGAGTGATTTTCGGAAGCGGGTCTATATGGGAGCTATGACTAATTATGGACCGATCGTAACAAAATTTGGTGACATGAATTTTATATATATAAGTCTTATTTGGAGCGCAATTTGTGGAGATACATTTATAAATTAAACATTTTTCACCGATAAAGTCCAATTTTGGAAGGACATTTGTATGGGGGCTAGGTGAAATAATGGACCGATTTCGACCAGTTTCAATAGGCTTGGTCCTTGGGCCGAAAAAATAATATGTACCAAATTTGATTGAAATATCTTCAAAATTGCATGGACAGCCAGCCAGCCAACCAGACGGACGGACATCGTTTAATCGACTCAGAAAGTGATTCTAAGTCGATAGGTATACTTTAAGGTGGGTGTTAGACTAATATTTTTGGGCGTTACAAACATCTGCACAAACGCATAATACCCTCCCCACTATGGTGGTGTAGGGTATAAAAACAACTAAAATTTAAAAATCTGTTAAAATTCTAAAAAAAATCTTTAATTTAAAAATCGCATAAATTTGAATCCGCATAAAAAAAAATCACATAAAGCAAGACCTGAGTGTATGTTTTTTAATGAAGAAAGTAAAATAAATGACGCGAAAAGGAAACGATAGACATATTTTATATCAGCGGGAAGAAAAGTATTTTGATTTTTTTAAAATCGTGCTCTACAAACATGCACGTCATAATACACAAAGGAAATGTTCTATATAATTCAAATAAATTTATTTTATTTATTCTTAAACACAATAGTACACAGAAAAAAATTACGACTAATCAATTGTCATATTAATTACAATTTTCGTCAATACAATTATCTTTTTAATTGAAAAGGCACCAACAACCGATTTTGTAGATACAAAAAATATTTTTGTTACTTAAAATTGTTAACACTCAAAAATATGTTTTAACAACGAGTTTGTTAAATTAAACAAAAAATTTGTTAATAGTCAACAGTAAAATTTTAACAATAGAATTTGTAACATTGAATAATTATATTGTTACTAGCTAATTATAGATTTTTCTTATATTAATTAAAAATGCATTTGATGGTTTTAATTGTTGTTTTTATTATTATAAACAAATTTACAATTTATTATAATAATGACATACATATATAAATTTAAAATATAAAGTTAAAGTTTGTTATATCCATTATCTCACCTTTTGAACTGGTACAAAGTACAGGTCAGTATCACCTTCCACGAGCGGTTATACAGATTGTTCCTCTAGTATTGTTCTTAAATGCGTTCCTTCAACATTCGACGCATTTTATGTTGAAAAGAGAGTCCACTAAAAAAAAAAGTTTTGTATATAAAATCGATGTCCATTTTTTTCCTATTGCAGTATTATTTTTACATATTCAACTTACTATCTGGAATACACCAATTTCTTTATAATCCGCAAAAGAAAACATACATATTTTTTATGAAACAACAAAATGTTTATATTTTTCTTAATTACTTTTTGTTACTTTCAATATAATATTCCTATTGAATTTTAACAACTGAAATTGTTAATAAATATCTAAAAGAAATTGCTGATATGAGTATTAAAAAAACATATTAAGGGTCCTCATGTAAACGCTTAAAAGCCTCGCAAAATGTGCAATATGTGCATTTTTACACTCTCGCAAATGAAATGTCAAAAAACGTATGGAAATTCGTTTGCACAACTGCGATAAGTTTGCGCGACAATTTAGACTCGCAATCTTGAATTTATTGTGCATTTGATGAATCAGCTGCTTTTGTTTACTTTTATTTATAAGAAATAAAAATCAAATAAAATATAAAAATTTTGTGAATGTGAAAATTGTGTAACTTTGGAACAGAATGATTGTATTAAATGACACTGTGTATGAAAACATTAACCAACAGCTAGAACATAAACAAAGTCTTCCAAACTATGTATACCACCGTTTGTTCCAAAGATTTAACTTTCATTCAACATTTTAAAATTAAAATTTATACAATTTGAAAAAAAATTATTAAAGCTTTTGTTGAATTTATGTATTTTTATTTGACAAATATAAATTTTCTGTATAAACTTGCACAAAATTGAAAAGGTGGGTTCATGAAACATGTCGCGCAAATTTGCCCATTTGCACAAATGGGAAACTTAAGCGTTTAAATGAGTACCCTTATTCAATTAAAAAATTATTGAAAATTAAAATCATATTTCAAACAAATTTTTTCAATTGCTTAATAACTGTTACCATTTTTTTCTGTGTAGTAGTGTGCTAGTTTGTTTTTACAAAATATGTCCATATCAAGAGTGGAGGATAGAATGAAGCGCTCATAAAAACGTAGTAATGGATGTTATTCTACCATTTGTAGAAGCAACAATGTTTCTAAATTGAATACTTTTGCAGAAAAATTATCCTTACCGATAGGTCCTTTAAGGAATATCCGTTCCGTAATGATTTGGACATACATATATTTGATTGTGTATTTATAACGCGACATCACTTAGAAGCTACAAGATCGATATTTTAGTGGACAGACAGATGTCTTGAAACTCCAAGGTATTGTACTGATTACTCCTCTTATTTGTGCAAACAACTAGTCGAATTCCTACCAAGAGCCAAGATAGTCTTGGTTCAGAGACGCCCAGAGTATGTTAGTTATTCTGCAAATAGGAATAGTAGACCTTCGTTTCCAACTCCCACTCGTCTATGAAATTTGATATCGCAGCCAAGGGTATGTGAATGACCTTTTGCGCAAGTTGCGTTGTTCACTCATCATGTACTGGAATCCATATTAACTCGACAAAGTGTTGTCCAAGTTGGCTAAGTGAATAAATGAAACCCAGATGTGTTTCCCAAAGCTCGATGTAGTCTAAAGTAAGTACGTAAAACCAATTTATGTAATATTGTATAAGGATTGTCGCATAATTATGGCTGCTTAAACAGTATTCCGGGGGAACATTTGTATGGGGACGAGGTGAAATCATTTTCAATACCAAACAATCCTTATCAACAGAGAGAATTTGTGAGAAATGTCAGGCATGTTTTCAACAGACAGACATACATACGGACGGACATGGCTAGATCGTCTTAGAATCTTATATATACTTATATACTTTTCTAGTTCTACAACTAATACTTCGATATGTTACAAACGGAGTGACAAAGCCGTCGATCGTGGTTATCGAAAAGGTTTGAACTAATTAATAAAATTCAAGAAAACTGTATAGTTTTAAAATAGAAATACCAAACAAAAACACCACAAATACCTTAATAAAATTAATTTATGCATTCATTCTTACATACTAACAAGTTTTCAAAATTTAATAACCAGGAAAATCTAAATATTTTTATCATACACATGAATTGAAAACAAAAATTGTGACAACTTACATATTTATTACGCTTAAGGTTCTAAATTCTGTTAAAGGTTTCATTTTTACAAAGATATAAAAATTTCCATTTACATGTTTATTCATACAAATTCATCTCATACAATATCATACGTACATACAGTCGTCATATAATATTTCCGTCGTTTCCGCCAGCTATAGAGAATTAGAGCAAAAACTAAAAAAAACAAACAAACTTTACAGGCTTAAACTAACTATATGAGGTTACAGTTTTTTTTTTTTTTTATTTTTGCCAAAAGTTTAAGTGTTGGTTGGATGTTTAAGGTTGAAATTTTTTTTCGATTTAAATATTTGTTTTTTTCAATTCTTTTTATATGCAAGTAGTCCTTCTATGTATTATATGTATATGTATCAGATAATCCTTAGAACCAAAAGGACAAATGTACATATGTATATATTTACGAGTATTAAAATAAAAAAAAGATTTGCATTGAATTGAAGCTTATTCTTTCTAGGCTTTATTTAAAATGAAGAAGAGCAAAATCCGTATGTATTCAATTCAATTTGTGGTTTGAAATAGTATTAATTTGCGAGGTTTTATAGATTTTCGTCCCTTTTTTCTCTCTACAACTTTGTTAGTATTTCTTTTTCTTTTAAGGTTTCAGGGTCAATGGTGTTAAAAAGGTTTCAATATTGAATTAGGTTATTTTAAATTTTGTATTGCTTAATTTAAAGGCGTTTATTTTTAAGTAATTTGAATTGGAAGGTAAATTAAATGTAAATTTATGATACATATTTTTAAATTTTTCAGTAATTTTGTATTGTATTATTGGAAAGGCTGGATTTACAGATGGATTGAACAAATAAGTAAACATGCAACAACATTATGGTTTTCAAAGAAAGCTCAGTTTTGTTATTCTTATAATTTAAGCACAGAATTTCAAAAAATAAATATCTAGGATTTGTTGAGATCATTAAAATAGGTAATTGTTTGTGAGATAATTTTTGCCAAGGAAACTGCTCATTTTCGGTACGTATTCGATTGGACTTAGTTTTAGTTACTAAATATCAATATGACCCACCCCAACTTAATTTTTTTCAGCCAGGTCTACTATACTGAATATACTTATAGCGTTGGCTTAACATACAAAGGCTCTAAGTCCATATTTTAAAATTTTACTGGAGAGACAAAAAACAAAACTTTTTTTTGCGTAAAATGTTTGCTTCTGTAAACGCAATATTTTTATACCCTACACCACCTAGTGGGGAGAGTATATTGGGTTAGTAATGATGTTTGTAACATGCCAAAATATAGTCCCAATACCCATTTAAAGTATACCAATTTGCTCAGGATCACTTTCTGAGTCGATTTAGCGATGTCCGTCCGTCTGTCCGTCCATGTAAACCTTGTAATCAAACTACAGGTCGCAATTTGAAAGATAACACTATGAGACAAAAAAAACTAAACTAGAAATACCTGGAAAGTAATACTATTTTTCTGATAGGCTTTATCGAGTACAATAAGAATATGTTTTTGAAATTTGCAAAACACCTCCATCTTGAGTTACGGGTAAAAAACCTGTTTTTCATATCTTTAAGCACTTATAAGCCATTAACTAAGCTGATTCTCAACCGATTTTAATTTTTTAAACAGATTTAAAAAGAAGAAACTGTGGCCTTTCCAATGGTGTATATATTATTTAAGTATTTTGACAAAATTTGTGTGCATTTCTTCAGCAAACATATTTTTGTTTTTATTTTTTCACCATTTTCCAACTTTGAAGAAGATTTTACATAGTATTTTATAAAGGAACCGTAATATTTATGCATTGATTAAAAAAATAAGTTTATTTGTGCGTAAAACGTGATATTGCTTTTAAAAATCCATTGGAAATTGACAAAGTTAATAAAGATTGTACTAAAACAAAATTTTTGAAAAAATATCACATCTAGGCATTTTGCTTAGAAATGTTTGCTTAACCGCAAATGCCTTGTCACTAAATTTTATAACGATCGGTCCATAATTAGTCATAGCTCCCATATAATGCCTACTTCCGAAAATAATTTTAATGAGTGTGGATTTCTTAAAAATGTTGGTATTGAAATAAAATTGAACACAATTAGGTTTCATATACATATACAGAAATCATGCCACCTAATTTTGTTGCGATTGGTCCATAATTATATTGGTGTAGGGTATCATATGGTCGGTCTTGGCCGACTATACTTTCTTACTAGTTTATACTTTTCTTTGTTTTCTACACGCAGAGAAAAAATATAGTTGTCCATGGTTACTGTAACCATTTCAATATTGTTACAAGTTTTTTAACAATATTATAGTCACAGTAACAATTTACATGATTGTGGTAACCATAGTATGGTTAATTTACGATTCACATGATTGCATCGATCATATATATGGTTACAGTAAACAAGTATATGTTTGTGACAACCATTTTATGCATAAAAGCAAAATGAAAAAATAGTACTCCATTGCTACTACATTTCTATTTATTTTTTGGGGGAGATTTTTCCATTCATCAGGAAATCTAAGTTTAAAATTAGATTTATCATCTGATGTGTATTTGACAGAAATTGTTAAACTCTACTTTTTATAGGAACTATGAGTGTTCTCTTGTGATAAATTGGACTTAGCGCTTTTGATCATCACTACAAACCAACAATAAAAAACGAGATAACTGCAATTTTTTTCTGCATTAACATCTGAATTACTAAATAAAGTGGACTTAGAGCCTTTGCATGTTAAGCCAGCGATATGTAAGTACTTTGAATTTCTCAGTTAATTAAAGTACTATAAATATGATTGTCTTTCAATTCAATATAATTTCCGATCATTTTCATTTGTCAATAACTAACATACACAATACGTGCATTATTACAATCCTTAACAGTATTATGTATTTAAAGATTTTACATTTTCTTTTTTACTTAAGAGCTGTTGTTGTTTTTCTGTGTGAAACTAAACCACAATTGTTAGAGAAAACTTAACGACTGATTGTCTTATATTCGTACTCAAACTCACAAACTCTTACGATGCAAATAACACTAGTTTACAAGGTTTTTTTCATGCGTTTGTGCTGATGTTTGTAACGCCCAAAAATATTATTAATAAATCCATATTTTCGATTTTAATTCGAAGTTCGATAAAAAGTGCGAACTCGAAACCTTGCATACTGGGATTTCATTTAATGAACAAAAAAATATTGTTTTTGTAAACCTGTGTAATTTTCCTTTCAGAGTTCGACAGAATTTTAACGAATACAGGCAGGAAGAGAGACAGACAATTTTCAATTCAGTATAATATGTAGCTGTCGGTGTATGGGTATTTGAGTGGGAGGATGATGATTGTTGGCTTGATTGGTACAAGTAAATGTACGAATAATGGCTTGAAAATATGACCTCTTTTCAACAATAAAAATGAGATGTGTATGATGCACATCTCATTTTGCACCATCATGCAACGAATGATTGTTAACCTTATCAAAAACTTTTGGAAATGAAAATTTTCTCTAGCATGTTATATCTGAACTTTAATGTCAAATGTTAGTTGAATTTTAGTTTTTAAAAATAACTGATATCTTAATAAAATTACATCAAAGATGGAAACTTGGATACAACATATCTGATCAGAGCACCTATTTATTTTTAGGTCGAAGTTTTACTAAAATATCTTCAAGAAAAAATACTACATTATGTTTTTTTTGATTTGTGACAAATGCTGTAAACATATGATTAAACCTTAAATTCTGCGGGTAGAGTGCATAAATGGGAAAAGATAATATTTAGTATAGTCTCATACTGCTATAGCATTACAGACATCATTTGAAATATGCGCTCGCATCTCAACAACAGCAAACATTATGCAACTAAAGTATAAGGAGAAAAATAAAAATAAACATGCGACTGCATTGTTAACCCATATTTAACAGGAAACTAGTTAAGAAATTTTTTACCAATGAAACATTATCAGAGTATTTAAATGAATATTAAAAAATGTAAATTTTAAAACTCATACACGCAGAGAAAATGTGCAGTTGTGTATGTTTACTGTAACCACTTCAACATTTTTATAAGTTTGTTAACAATATTATAGTCACAGTAATTATTTATATGATTATGGTAACCATAATATGGTTAATTTACGATTCAGATGATTGTATCAATCATATATATGGTTACAGTAAACAAGTATATGTTTGTGACAACCATTTTTATGTTGAAAGACTTAGCATATTATGTTGCTCTCGGTCTAAGGATATCATAATCTGAGAACAATATATTATGATATAATGATTCGTCACAAATATGGTTGCCACAAACATATACTTGTTTACTGTAACCATATATATGACTGATACAATCATCTGAATCGTAAATTAACCATACTATGGTTAATATAATCATATAAAAAATTACTGTGACTATAATATTGTTAAAAAACTTGTAAAAATGGTTACAATAAACATGCACAACTATATTTTTCTATGCGTGTAAACTGTTTAAAAATCGTATTGTGGAGTTATCAAAAGTTTAAGAAACCAGTGAATTTGGTGTTTAGTCTAAGAGTTATCCATTCTAATGATTTGAGCTGATTCGTTCAGTTGTTATACCTCACAATATTGTTAATAATTTAAAAATATATCGTGAAATAAAAAATTTATATTAAAAATGCGGAATTTTTTAAAGTTTTTAGCTTTTATGTTGAAACATTTGTACTACATAAATATATTCAACTAGTTGACCGCCCCGGCTTCGCCCGATAGCATTTACTAATGTTAGTTCTTCAAGTTTCTCCAACACACATAAACCTGCCTGTTCTTATTTATTTGCAAATAAAATATCTAAATTTGTACTGCATACTTTAGGGAGCTTTTTTATTACAGTTGACTGGACTCCAAAAAAAAAAAATCCGAGTTTTACCCGGAGTTTTTTATTCTTTACAAACCATCTCCTGAAAATTTCGAATCGAATAAAAAAAAATTAGCCAAATCGCTCCAGCCGTTCTCACGTGATGCCATTACATACATGGACCATTTCATTTTTATATATATAGAAGATTGTAATGTCGGTTTCAATTCGTATGTTACCAAATCTGCCTGATTTTGGATGAATCCGGCTGCTAGAAATAGTTTTGAAATGGCTGCTTGAGTGGTTTTGGAAGCTCATGTTGAATTTTACAACGATCTTCATGGGGTAATGCCTCCAATTCTTGGTCTTCAAACTTGTTTGGTTTGCCTGGGCGATCTTTATCTTCCGTGTCAAAATCAGCACTATTTCTCGCACCGAAAACGATGGAGCGCATTGACCATAAGCTTTGGTGAGCTCACTGCTGATGCAGATAATGCAGAAATTGAGAGTAGACTGACATGCAATTCTTAATAAAAAATAGAGAGCAGTATAAATAAGAACTCTGTGGCTTTGTGGTTAGCTCATTTGTCAATAAAACGAGAGATTATGAGTTCAAAGGCTGCACGCAGAAAAAAAAAATATAGTTGTGCATGTTTACTGTAACCATTTCAATATTGTTACAAGTTTATTTTAACAATATTATAGTCACAGTAACTATTTACGTGATTGTGGTAACCATAATATGGTTAATTTACGATTCACATGATTGTATAAAACATATATATGGTTATAGTAAACAATTATTTGTTTGTGACAACCATGTTTATGATGAATAACTTTATCATAATATGTTGTTCTCAGATTATGATATCCATAAGCAACATAATATGGTAAGTTCTTCATCATATAAATGGTTGTTACAAACATATACTTGTTTACTTCTTTAAAATATTTCAAAAAGTACCAATATAACTAAGATTGTAACTAATTGAAAAATCAATTTATATATAAAAAGTAATTCTTTACAAAATCCCTTCACTCCCCCAAGGGTTAATCACATTTTAATGTCATAGATTCTGCAGTAGCAACACAACTGCTCTAAGAAGTTTTAATATCATTTTAATCTTCTTTTCTATAGAAATAAGGAAAGAACTACGGTTGAAGCCAATCTATCAAGCAGATCTATCAAGAAAATCAACTTAAGCCGATGACTTTTAAGGCAATTGATTTTTTTTTTTTTTTTGTTATTTTATGTAAAAAATTTTGGAGTTTCTTTTTCGTTAATTATACAGCACTTTACATGAGAATAAGAAATGCAAAGTAAAATATGCTAAAGAATATTCGATAATAAGGTACTTATTTGCGTTGATGTTACTCCTAAAAACGAAATCATTCGATTGTGTAAAGTGCAGTAAAGTGAAGAGGCGAAAAACTGTAACCAATAAGATTTACATAAATCTATTTTGATTTTATTAATGTTGAACTTGTGTAAGGGGAAAAAAAATATGGAAAAATCAGATTGTTTAAATGTGTGTTTTAAAATAGTATAGAGACATTTTATTTGGAAATCCTTGAACTTATTTATTGGCAAACAATATTTGTTTGATTTGAAAAATGAAGAGGGATACCGAAATGACTTGAATTGTATTTTCGTTTTTACTTCATTTCATTTTATGTTATTTATTTTTTTGTTTAAACAATTTAAACCAAGAAAAAAAAATATTGCTGTAAAGTATGGAATTCTGTTTTTGTTCTTTAAAAAGGAAAATCGTATGCGTAGGAAGAACAGTGGTTTAGTAGAAATTAAGTGGAGGCAACAAATTACAATTACAATTGTTTTATATCTTTAATTTCGAAAGTTATAATAAAGTAATGGTTCATCGTAATGGTTCGTCGTAATTTGAAGAAAAACAATTTATTGATATGTATAGAACTTCATTCGTTTTTCTGACCACAGTGCACAGCATTGTGTAAAATACAGCCAAATGCGATTAGCATAAAATGTAAACCAACCAAACCAAACAAAACCATTCGGTCCTTTATTCATTCCCTCACTCACTCATTCGTTCATTCTTTTATTTATTTTTTTTTCTTTCTATAGTGTGTTCAACTAAAATATACAAATATAATGCGTTACTTTTCAGCAGAATAAAAAAAGTATACAAATCACAGAACATTTCACTTCTCTTTGCATTTTTATTTTGTTTTATCATCTTTATTTCGTTTCTTTTTTTATTATTTTGGTCTTCATTTATTGCAGGAAATTACATTGAAGCATGTTGGTGAAGTTTACATACCCAGCAGTTTGAAAAGAGCCAATTTGGAAATCTTCCACTAGCTATATTACTACTTGTACAACAAACTAGTTGCCTGTGGCTGCTCAAGTGGTATTTAAATGGCTTTCATTGGCACTAAATTTCGCCAGCATATTCACTAATAAACAATAGTCAGATATTCGAATTCCAGTAAAATAAAATCCTATAAAATTTATGTTTTCGTTCTCACTGATAATGCAGATAATTCAAAAATTGAGAGTGTGCTCACATGCAATTCTTAATAACAAATAGAGAGCGTACAAATAAGAGCGGCTTAGTGATTACAGCATTTTACTATAAAAAGAAACGTTATGAGTTCAATTCGCCAGTCAATCACATTGCGAGTGGGTTGAAAATTCACCAATGGTAGTTATCAGTGACAAACTAATTCAACGTGGCGGAACTAGTTCAATAAACTGCAGGGTACTTGTATTTAAACACAAACATACAGACATATTTAAGCAGATATACACACAACACACAATTTTATGTTTAAAGTAGTATTTGCACATACCAAAAAGCGTGAAATCGCTCGAGCTTAAAAAAAGGTCAGCTTTATATTGGGGGAGATTTACATGTTTTTATGTTAAACTTCATTTGGCATCTTTAAGTAGATTCTTTTTTCTTTATTTTTTTTTTCCTTTCTTAAAATTGTTTATTTAGCAACACAGGATAAAAAATCTGTTAAAGAAGACAATTTTCCAAATAAATATATATATATTTTTAAATAACGACAGCGTTGATAAAAGAAATTTACTAAAATGACATTAGTTTAAACCAAATACTTACAATAAGAATAAAATCAATATATGAGATATATTCAAATTGTTAATAAACTTGGATTCGCTTTAAACAAATGTCTATTTTTTGAGAGTGTTGCAAGTTTCATCGATATTCTAGAAGAATATGGAATCTTGTGGATAATAGTATACAGACCATGTCTATGCCTTATTAGGATCTTACCTACATCAAGAAAGTACAATTTTTCATGAATGAATGTTAGCTATTGATATGATGGCCATCTTTTTTACGTCTGCATTATAAAAAATTGCTTTGGAAGAGATCTGGTTGTTACCTCGAACTTTATAACAGTTCTCTAAATATATACCCAGCAAAAACTTTACTTACCTAGTAAGCCAGCAAATAATATTGGAGCAAAGTGATAACTACTTATTATTTCACTGAAACACTAGTTATTTTTGTTCGAGATTTTAAAAAATGCATGGGTCCTACTTATAAATGTACTTACATTCAGTAAACAAAACAGAAAAAAATATTGCCTTGTGTGGGAATCGAACATTCACATTATTTGCTTGTGTTTGATAGTAAAGCTGCTAACCCACTGCTCCATGTACGAGTTATTTTATTGTAAGTTAACAATAGTTTTAACATCAACATATATATATGATACGAATAAAAATAATGAATGGCTTTGACTGGTGGCGAACAACTAACCTCCCGTTTTCCAGTGAAACACACTAGATAGCTGTGCTAAAGCAAAAGTTCATTACCAACCTTTATAAAAATAAGTACCTATTCTAGTAAATAAAATAATGTGCTGGGTAACCACCACTCATTACAAAATAATGCATGTGGTAACTAGTTGCCATTACAAAAATTCACAAAATTTTTGCTGGGTATTTTTTTTTTGCATAAAAAATTGGAAAATGTGGAAAAAAAATTGGAAATATTTCTAAAACGACTGCGCAGATTAATCAAATGTTGAAGGTAATATTTATTTCTAGTTTATTCATTAAACTAAACCGGTTTTGAGTTACGCGAATATAAGTTGTGCAACCTCCTCCAAAACGGTTAGCAAAACTGGATTCAGCGTAATCGAATTAGTTTAACCTGCCGTGCCCCTCTTGAAATAAAAAAGTGTCAGTTTCGTGAACAGTGTAATTTGGTAGAGAACGAAATTATCGTTAAAATGAGCAAAAGTAAGTAACATAGTAAATTATAATATTATGCTTTTTCATCAAAATATACTGTTCTTTAAATTTCAAAAATTTATTATTCATCCTTTTTTTCTTTTTTCTATTTATTATTTATTTTAAAGAATTGTTACCATGCCACAAAATTTCAATACCAGTATCTCGCATTGGTCATAATAGAAGCCCAATTGAAGTTACTATTACCTGTTCAAAAGGAATCCAGTAGTGCTCGAATCGTATTAAAGATATACATATATTTTATAAAAGTACCCTTTTAAGAAGTACAATGTCATTAAAGTACCCTATGAAAAATAAAACAATTTCTTAAATACACCTAAAAAAGAATACTGTCAAAAAAGTACCTTTAAAAAATACCACCTCACATTTAAACATTTTTTTATAAAACATAATATTTCATTAAATGCTGTTTTTGAAAAAGTTCTCATTAACATTTTGAAAATGTTGCCTTTTTAAAAATGTACTTTTAATAAAAGTTGCATTTTTATAAAATTGCTCTTAAAAAACCTGTTAAAAAAAAACTCTTAAAAAAGAAACATTTGAAAAAGTGCTATTCCAAATAGTCCAATTTCATAACGGAATTTTATAAATGGTTCTATTTAATAAAATAAGTATTTAAAATTAGCATTGTTTCCAAGAAGAATATTATTACATAGAAATACCATTTAAAATATAATATTTTATAAAAATATCCTTTGAAAATTGTAAATGTACTCTTTAAAAGCTAAAAAAATATTTATAAAATATTTTCCTTGAAAGTACAACTCCACAGGATATATCCAAAAGCAGGGAAATTGGGTACCATTTGAATTGAAGCCGAGAGACTTTGAAAGACGATTTTGCATGTCCGAAGAGATTCTGGAATGAAGCGTAAGATATAGTATATGAAGCACGGACAACCTCCGAATCGATCAGCGAGTGTTGGCGGAAAAACGCCCAGAACATGAAACTGTAATATTCCATCATGACAATTTTTAAGTCATACAACCAATTAAAAAGTAGTATTTTATGTACCGTTTCATAGGAATCCTTTTTTTAATAGTACAGTTGTAAAGGATCATTCTTTTATAAAAGTACCTTTTGTTTTAAAGTTGTTATATTTATCGTATATGTATCGTTTTTACTGAAATATGTTTTTTATAAAAGTATTCTTTTCATAGCACTACCACTTTTATAAAAGTAACCTTTTAATAAAGTACCACTTGCATAAAGGCATCCTTTTTTATAAAAGTACTAGTGTTGGGCATAATTGCTCAGAACAAATAAATGAACAAGTTTGTTCTTTTTGTTCAGTTGTTCACCAACATATTGTTGTTTGTAACGCCCAAAAATATTAGTCTACAGTATACCTTAGAATCAATTTCTGAGTCGATTAAACGATGTCCGTCCATCCGTCCGTCTGGCTGGCCATGTAAACCTTGTGCGCAGAGTACAGGTCGCAATTTTGGAGATATTTCGATCAAATTTGGTACATATATTGATACTGGCTGAAATCGGTCAATTATTTCACCTAGCCCCCGTACGAATGTCCTTCTGAAATTGATTTTTATCGGTCATAACTGTTTAATTTATAAATGTATCTCCACAAATTCCGCTCCAAATAAGTTTTATATGTACAAAATTCATGTCACAAAATATTGTTACGATCGGTCCATAATTTGTCATAGTTCCCATAAAGACCCGCTTCCTTTAACGTGCATAAATCGCTTAAAAATGTTGGTATACACACAAAATTCAACATAGTTAAGTCTAATCTAGACATAAATCACAAGACTTAATTTCATGGTGATCGGTTCATAATTGCTCATAGCTCCCATATAAGGCCCAATTCCGAAAATCACTCAAAAATATAAATTATTGAAAGAAAAATGTTTTTGCTCTTTTACTTAGTGTAGGGTATTATATGGTCAGGCTTGACCGACCATACTTTCTTACTTGTTTTTATTCTGCGGTATTTGACTGAACTAAAGTTTTTAATAATGAAGAAACAAACATGTGATTTAATAAAACTAAAACAACTTAAAAAGTTTTTAAAAATATAATTTTCAACCATCTACAGTAATGTTAAAAAAATAAAGTAAATGAAAAGACCAATAAAGAACAATAATACTGAACAACTTCATACTGTTCACATGACTGAATTGCTCAACTGAACTAGTTCGTTCATGAACAACCCAACTCTAAAAAGTACCCTTTTTATAAAAGTACCGTTTTTATGGTACACTTAACAAAATACGAAAGTACCTATTTAAGTAGTTTATTTTTGAAAAAGTACTTTTTTTAAAAAATGGTTTTTAAATCCAATGGGATTCCAATAAGCTCATTTGCTGGAATTCAAGTTGTAAACAAGTGTAATTCAGTGTCAAGCTATTACTGTATCCAGTAAAAAGGAAATATAATTAACAAAATTAAATTTTTTTTAAATATTTTTATATCTTAAAGCTAGGTACTATGTTTAAAATTTCGTGCGAAATGCTGTCAAACTACATATAAAATATTTTTAGTGAAATATATGCGAAATAATTTCGCAAAAGCAGTACTCTGTTCTGATTGTGGAAAAAATGTGAAATACATCTGGCAAACTTATTTTTTCACACGAAATAACATAAGCAGAACTTCTTTCGCCCGAAATTAAAATCAACAGCTGATCATGTTTTTGCATATAAAATTTTTCGCTTTAAAAAACCATAATTTTTCGCAAATATGAACAGAGTACTAGGCTTAAGGCATAATTATATTTGCATTCAAGTTAAATTCCAACAAAATGTTTAAGTGCTTGAAATTTTAGGGTTTTATGTTGGGATTCTGTTAATCCTTTGACAGGATTATGTATATAATTAACAACTGTAATCTCAGTAACAAATTTACTTTAACTTGTAAATTTGTTATTTATTTGTCTTAACTTTAACTGGCCAATATAATTTTTTGTTAAAAAATTTAAAAGTAAATGTTATTTTCTAAATGAAAACAATATTTTTTATTGTTTTCAAAATAACACAAACAGAATTTAATTAGGGTTTAATTATATGTAATTTTTATAAATTATAAGTTGACATAGAGAATTTATATACACAATAAAATTTAAACGATTTAATTTATTTATTCTTAAACATAACAAAACAAGAATACTTAATAATTTTTGTTTTTCAAAATTACTTTATTTCTCTACTCCTGCTGTGCACAGTGGGAACTTTACAGTTGCCTTACATTTTCATTAAAACTAAAAGTCATTCTTCTTAACTTAAAGTTGTGCAAAGGGCATCTTCTAAATATTCATTTAAAATGACTTTGTAGCACAAAATGTTGTCAAAAACTTTCTAAACACATTTTCCAAAAAATTTCATAAATTATTACACACATCCACACTAAACTCCAAAAATGCTCGTTCATCGTTTAAATACTTAAAGTATGCAGTTGCTTAATAATTTATATAGATGGCAAGTTTTCAGTTTTCATTGCAAGTATCAAAGTTCTTTTCAGTTTTATTTTTGCCAAACTTACAGTTTTGTTAAATAATACAAAAAAAACTTAATGAAATAAGGAGAGCCTTACATTTAGTATTTATAAACCTTTATCACCTTTGCAAAATGTGTTCACATCTAACAAGTGTGATTTACTTTAGAGCTGCATGTGTTAAAGTTTCCCATCACCAAAAAAAAACAAATGAAAGCAAAACAGAATGAATAAAAAATGTGGAAACTTTATCTTTTGTTTTTATCACTTCAGTTTTGTTTTTGCAGTTTCATGTCGTGTGTGGAAGTTTTGAAGTTCAGTTTTTTCCTTAACAGGAAATTAGCATAATTAATTGAAATTGTTGTAAGTTTCCTGTAAGCTGCTGGTGCTAACCGTGTTGGTTGGCTTCCATTTTTTTCTGGGTATTTGGGTTTTACTCGTATTTTTGCTTTTCACAGCAAACGCTAATTCCATTACTACATAATCTCTACAAAGAATTTATATTACTTTTTATTTGTATTACTGCACAAATTTAAATTATTTTAGTTTTTTTTATTCTTCGGTTTGGAGGGAATTTATGATGCCTTGCATTTTAAATAATATTGAATAAAGTTTCATCATTGATATTGGTTGTAGTACACGGACAATGTTGGTGTTGTATTAAATTCATGTGTAGCTGTTTGTAATTTTTACATTTGAAAATTTAATTAACTAAATGGAAAACAAATCATACGAGTATATGCTTGTGAGTCGTCTACATGATGACAACTTTTAGCAAAACTTTAAATTTATAGAAATATTTCTTTCACTGCCAACAATATTTTTCATTTAAAAAAAACATTCATATCAAATTTTTATAAGCAACAAAAAAATTAAAAGTTTTGACACATTTGTCGTTATTTTTTATATTGAAATATTTTTAATCCATTTACGTAAAAAGTGTTACGTCTTTAGGAGTAAGCTAAGAAATGTTTTGAATTAAATTTATTTTTTTAAAAGCTTAAACTTAATTGCAATTTTAAATTACAAATTTTAATTTATTTATTTCTATTTATACATCTTTTAAATCCCTAATACGGTATGTATGAGTAATATTTAATACATTTAATATTAATCATACGCCTCAGTGGTTTTAATAACTGAAAATATTTAGTTAGGCCTGAAGTAATGTGCAGAGTTAATTAGTAAATATTGGTATGTTGCAAAAACAACACTAAATTAATCCGGATTAACGAATTTATAGAACAAATACAAATGATTCATAAACTGGTAAATATTTTCTTTAATATTCTAAAAATTTAATCTCACCTTAATAGAGTAACAATAATTTTCGAAGTAGGAACAATTATTCAGTGAAAATAAAAACAAAGTACAAAACTACAGAAGGAATGATATTAAAATGATGATTGTCATATCCCTTCTTCATGATGCTTCAATAAGGTGCACAGAGTCCTATGACTAATTGGATTGATTATATCAAGTTTCATTAAATTATATTCACAATTACAGTATTTAATGTTTTGTAATGAGGCTGCAAAAGTTAAATGAGTTAATATCTCATAATTCTTCAATTTGAAACACATCTTAAAAACACAAATTAGAAGCAAAATAAACGGGATTCAAAACAGATGGCGTATCTTTTGAATGTGGGTTTTGTTTTTACTTACGTTTATGTAATTTTAATTACACTATACAACAAAATCAAATTTTTTCCAAAATTACAAGGTCCGACTAATAAATTTTGATAGAGGAGACAACAAAAAAAGACACGTGTATCGGCGTTTGAAAGTTTACATCTGAATTTCATTTGAGGGTGGGTTAAAGTTTCCCAACTCTTGCACATTCTTATTGTTAATCTTCATAAGAAAACATGTGATCCTTACGTTTTAGGTATAAAATGTGTTCCGCAAAGTTATGTAAAATGTTACGGAGAATATTTTTGTACAATAAATCCTCAAGGCATGGGTCTTTTTTGTTCTTCTTTTAAAAAAGTGCAAAAGCCACCACTAAAACAGGGATTTAAGGGGTTAAACTGTTCTGCAAAAAAATTTTGCGTGAAATTTTACTTTAAGTCCCTGAATACATCAAAACGGAAAATTCAACCAGAAAGTCAGAAAAAAGACATAACAAAGGAGAGCATAGGGTTAATTTCGCATTTATTTAGAATTTTATTTTAAAGAACATTTTAGGTATAAAATATATTCAGCAAATTTCTGTAAAATATTACGAAGAATATTTTTGTAGAATATGTTAACCCTCTAAATCCTCAAGGCATGGGTCTTTTTTGTTTTTTTTTTTAAAAAAGAGCAACAAACTCCATTAAAACAGGGATTTAAGGGGTAAAAATGTTCCGCAAAAATATTATCCGTAAAATTTTCCAATTTTATTGATAAATTCACTATTTTTTTTTGCCAATTTTTGTACCAACGAGTCGTCATAATTTGAAAAAAGTTTCGCTAAATCACACCGATTGTTCACCAATGCTTATGGCGAATGCGTTTCAGCGTTCTCAACCAGCGAGATATGGTTTGTGCGGTTCAGAAATGGTGATTTAGATGCGAAAGATCGCCCAGAACAAGAATTTTAGGCATTACTGAATGAAAATAATTGTAAAACACAACAAGAGCTTGGAAAATTATTGGGAGGTAATCAATCTGCACTTTCGAAACGTTTGCGAGAGCAGCAGGATTCATCCAAAAGCAGGGAAGTTGGGTACCATACGAATTGAAGCCGGTAGACCTTGAAAGACTATGTTGCATGTCCGAAATGTTGCTTTATCTCTATAAAAGAAAATACTTTTTGCACCAAATTATTACTTGCGATAGCAAACCAAATACCTATGGCGCTAAGATCCTATCTATTATGAGCTGCCGAAATCTGACCAGACCATCACAGGTAACCTGAGCTGAACGCAAATGATTCCCAGAATATGGTTGAGAAGTTTAGCCGTACTCGTCTTATAGTCCGGACATTGTACTGTCCGACTACTGGGATACGATTCACTTCAGAACAGAGTATCCGAAATTGGCTGGATTCGTTGTTGGCCTAAGAAGATGAGCAGTTCTTTTGGCGCGGAATCCATATGTTGTCACAAACATGGGGAAAAAGTAGTAGCTAACAATGGCAAAAACTTTGAATAAATTTATATTGTACAAATGTTTCAAAATAAAAGCTACAAATTTTCAGACTGACGTTAAATCTGTGGATTACAAATTAGGTGAGATATATTAACATTAGTGCGTACCACCTAACAAGCAAGAAAAAAGTGCACCGTACACCCCTTAATGTATTTCTGCAAGGCAGTTACAAAATTTTTTTTTTACCGAATGTAGTGCTCGCCTTCATTATATCTTTGGCATTTACAGTCGAATCTTCAAGTATGATATATCAATGTTTTTGTCACGAGAAGACAAATATTTGTCTTCATCTCTCTATTTGTCTTGAGGCCATTGACCTCAAGTATCTCGTTTTACTATTTATAACCATATCTTTGTTCCTACAACCCTAATGTACAACCCTAATGTCAGAAAGTTAAAGCTCGCAAAAAATCATTAAACTTTTGCTACGTTCGGCAAATTAAATAAACAACACATTTATAAAAAACCATCCACCATATTTAGAAAACCAAGACGAAGGTATATATCAAATTTGAAATTTGAATTCCACAGTAAAATTTTTATTTGATGGGTTTAAGGACCATTTAACAATTATAATCAAATATTAGCTGAATACTTTTTATGATTTGTTAAAAAAAATTTGATTTAAGCATTATTTTTTTAAAGTTTGAAATAAATCTTTTCATCAAGGCAAAATTATCTTTCTAATCTATATATATAAAAGAGTAACGTTACTGACTGACTGACTGAATGACTGACTGACTGACTGACTGACTGACTGACTGACTGATTCATCATCGCACAGCCCAAACGGCTGAAGCTAGAATCACGAAATTTTAACTGTGGGTTCCTCCCTCCCCAAAACGATCCGATAAGAAGGGATTTTTGGAAATTCGAACGTTTAGGGGGTAAAAAAGGGTAAAAACGGGTAAATTCGGTAACCTTATATCTTCAAAACTAATAAAGATACAAAAAAACTTAAAATAGCATGTTACTCCATTTAAAAAATAAGCTGACAGGTGTTTCGTACTTTTTGGAAATTCGAAACTTTTAGGGGAGAAAACGGGTAAAAACTGTATTTTGGTACTTTTTTTGCACCCTATGTATCTTTTAAACCAATAAACATAGAAACAAATTTTAAATCGTATTCTTTAATTAACAAAAAATAAAAAATATAAGTTTGGTACTTTTTGGAAATTCGAACCTTTAAGGGATAAAAATTGTGTTTATTTTTGGTACTTTTTCATAAAATATGTTTTTCTATAATTTGACATAGACATACAAATATTTTATTATGAGCTCCCACCACGTTACAGAAATTTATTTGAATGAAATTGTACCACCTCAATGGCGATAAAAAAGGTACCAAAAAGGGGATAAAATCGGGAAAATACATTATATTTGAAATTATTAAGCCAATTTTGATAATTTTTTTAACGTTGGTTCCTGGATTCATACAAAAATTAACTAACAGGGTGTTATTTGGAACTCGAGTACCAAGGTGTATATTGGGCCAAATCCGGGTAAACAGTTTGGTACTTTTTTTAAAACATATTTATTCTTGGGCACATTAACACAGATTTTAATATTTTGATACATGCCTGTAGCATAAACAATTTTGGCAAAATGGAATATTTTTAAATTTCAAACTTGAGGGGTGTTCAAGTAAGAAAAGGGAAATTGGTACTTTTCTCCTAATGGTACTTTTTTAAAATTTTAAATTATTTCAGTTATCGACATTAAAGTTAGCTGATATGTATTTGAGTGAAGTTAGTGTTAGGAATAGGGGATAATATTTAGGTACCAAAATGTGTCAACTGAACTATATGTACTTTTTTGTTCATCTAATGGTACTTTTTTGAAATTTCTATAATAATGGACTTAGAAACATGAAATTAAACATATATGGTCCTAAGTGAGTGAGAATTCTAGGGGAGACTTTTTGGTACTTTTTCTTTATTGGAATGGTACTTTTTGTAATTTCTTCACCAATGAACCTAGAAACATGAAATAAAGCTTATATATAAACCGAGTGAGTGGGAAACCACAAGTGTGGGTTTTTTGGTACTTTTTCTATATTCTAATGGTACTTTTTTGAATTTTCTATAACTATGGACTTAGAAACATGAAATTAAGCATATATGGTCATAAGTGAGTGAGAATTCTAGGGGGAGACTTTTTGGTACTTTTTCTTTATTCTAATGGTACTTTTTGAATTTTCTATAACTATGGACTTAGAAACATGAAATTAAGCATATATGGTCCTAGGTAAGTGATAATTCTAGGGGGAGACTTTTTGGTACTTTTTCTTTATTCGATTGGTACTTTTTGTAATTTCTTCACCAATGAACCTAGAAACATGAAATAAAGCTTATATGGAACCGAGTGAGTGGGAAACCACAAGTGTGGGCTTTTTGGTCCTTTTTCTATATTCTAATGGTACTTTTTTGAATTTTCTTTAACAATGGACTTAGAGACATGAAATTAAGCATATATGGTCCTAAGTGAGTAAGAATTCTAGGGGGAGACTTTTTTTTACTTTTTCTTTATTCGAATGGTACTTTTTGTAATTTCTTCACCAATGAACCTAAAAACATGAAATTAAGACCGGAGTGAGTGGGAATCTACAAGTGACTGCTTTTTGGTACTTTTTCTATATTCGAATGGTACTTTTTGAATTTTCTGTAATAATGAACATAGAAATATGAAGTTAAGCATATATGGTCCTAAGTGAGTGAGAATTCTAGGGGGAGACTTTTTGGTACTTTTTGTTTATTCTAATAGTACTTTTTTGAATTTTCTATAACTATGGACTTAGAAACATGAAATTAAGCATATATGGTCCTAAGTAAGTGAGAATTCTATGGGGAGACTTTGTGGTACTTTTTCTTTATTCGATTGGTACTTTTTGTAATTTCTTCACCAATGAACCTAGAAACATGAAATAAAGCTTATATGGAACCGAGTGAGTGGGAAACTACAAGTGGGTGCTTTTTGGTACTTTTTCTATATTCGAATGGTACTTTTTGAATTTTCTGTAATAATGAACTTAGAAATACGAAATTAAACATATGTGGTCCTAAGTGAGTAAGAAGTCTAGGGGGAGACTTTTTGGTACTTATTCTTTATTCAAATGGTACTTTTTGTAATTTCTTCACCAATGAACCTAGAAACATTAAATAAAGGTTATACGGACCCGAGTGGGTGAGCAACTACAAGTGGGTGCTTTTTGGTACTTTTTCTATATTCTAATGGTACTTTTTGAATTTTCTATAACATAATGGACCTAGAAATATGAAATTAAGCGTATATGGTCCTAAGTGACTGAAAATTCAAGCGGATACCTCATGGTACCTCTTATTTGTTCTAATGGTACTTTTTTTTAATTTTCTATAGCAATGGACTTAAAAACATGAAATTAAACATACATGGTCCTAAGTGAGTTAGAATTCTAGGGGAGACTTTTTGGTACTTTTTCTTTATTCGAATGGTACTTTTTGTAATTTCTACACCAATGAACCTAAAGCCATGAAATTAAGCTTATATGGACCCGAGTGAGTGGGGGATTTTTGGTACTTTTTATATATTCTAAGGGTACTTTTTTGGATTTCCTATAATAATGGACCTAGAGTTTCCAAAGCCGCGGTTTCGGTTTTAAAAAATTAAAAACCGATCGGTTTCGGTTTTGTGATAATTTATTAAATCTTAAGTATTATAGAAACAAAATTAGTTGATAATATAGGAAATGATATACAAATCTAAAATTCAAACTTGATAATCAATGGTACTATTTCCTTATTGCAATGGTACTTTTTGAATATTTTATAATAATAAACCTAAAAATTTAAAATTAGGAACACATTTTGCATTTTCTATAATAATGGACCCAGAAATATGAAATTAGACATTTACAATTAGATTCACAAAGTGAGACTTGATAGTACTATTTCTTTCTTCTAATTGGGGTGGCGAAGCGCACCGGGTCAGCTAGTTAAGTATAAAACAATAATTTCAAATAAAAAATCTCCAGGTTATTAGTATTTTATCACTACTATATTCATTAAAAATTGTTTCTTTTGCTAAAATTGGTCATTCGTAATTCTAGTTGGATAAATAATTGTCTCTAGAAGATAAGATTTGTTTCACATGTTGAAAATATGTTAATTACATAAAAAATTGTTTAACGATTTTTTAATAGATTTCCGGTAGTGGATTTCATTATCCGATGGACATTAGCTACTACCAACGAACATTTCTAAATCGTTTAACCATCATTTGTTTGGATCAATTCATAATAGGGTCTCATATAACCCCTATATAAGGAAAATATTTTATTATCAATAAATAAAAAATACCCATATCAATAGGATCAACGAAACTAAACGAAAAAGTGCTATGGTTACTTGACAATACAAAAAAGTAGAGTAATTTAATATAACATCTTTTAAAATATAAATTAAGGATTCAAAAATAGCAATGTATGTATTAGAACAGATAAAAAGAGCTATAGTTACGCATTTTTTCGAAATTGAGGTTTTTGGTGATTCCTTCACAAAAATTTAATGCAATAGTATCAGAAATAACGGTTTTACAAGTTATTGTATAAAAAATGTCTCCTGTAAATTTAAAATTATTTGAGTTAAGGCCTTTCCACATGAGGCCAACGTTATGTATGTAGTTCCTTTTAAATAAATTACATTTTAAAAATATTTATAAACTTTCTTGACAATATTATGACGCATGAGTAATATTAATTAAATTTGATATAAATTTAATATTAATCATACGCTTAAGTGGTTATTTAATAATGTAATACATAATAATAATGACAATTAGTATAATAAACAAACAAACAAACAAGCACTAGTAAACTTATTTATTTATTTAATATTCATATAAACAATTTATTAATGTGTGTATAAGTGATTAAAATGTATGTATGTAGTATATTATTTTATACAAATAATAAACAATAACATTCATATTTATACATAAATATTATTTATACATAAATTAGGATGGCCCTTATTTTGAACTTCAGCGTTTTTCGATGTTCCCAAGGTCTAAAATATATATATGTTTTTTCTATTATATATTAGATCAAAAGTTGTGGACAGATTATAATCAATACGGCTTTTTAGTGTGGAATTAGCGTAGCTGCATTTTCCAATTTTTTATGTCGTTTTAAAAAACAAAAATTTCGAAATTTTTATAAAAAATTATTTTTTATACAGTGGTTGACAAAACAGTAGAAACTTTTCCAAATATTTCATATGTAGCCCAAAATTTAAAATATTTTTTTAAAATAAAATTTTTTTTTAGTATAGTTTTATTTATACAAACAGCATAATTAATTATATTCTGAAAAAAGGGAACAAAATTAAAAATATTCACTATTGCGCTACTGACATAATAATGGAAACTTTTAAACTTCTGCAAGAAAGAAGTGTAAAACGAAAATAATATTTAATAGAACGATGTAAAAAGCATCCTGTTTGCAGTTATTTTATTTTTAAATTCTTGTAATTTTTCACAATTTATTTTTCTAAGTTTTTCGCATAATTGCTTTTTTTCAAAGTTAACGAAAATGGCTAAAGTTAAGATTTGTGAAGACTTAAAAAATAAAATAATTAACGATTTTAAAGCTGGTTTAAAACAAAAAAGTATCTGTGACAAATATTTAATAAATAAATCAGCATTTCAAAAATTATAAAGACATTTCGTGAGACCTGTTCTGTAAAAACTCAACATTTAGGTGGAAGACCTCGTAAGACTACTCCTAGACAAGATAATTTAATAGCGAGAGAGTTCAAGAAATTTCCAAAAATAACTCCTCGAGAGGTTGGCTAAAATTAGAAACAAGTACCCGAACAGTTAGTCGCAGCGCAAATGAGGCTAGTCTTGGTTGCTATTGTCCTGTGATAAAACTACTAATTTCTAAAATAAACCGTTCTGCTCGTCTACAATTTGCCAGGGATCATTTAAACTGGTCGATACAGACATGGAATACTGTCCTCTTTTCCGAGGAATCCAAATACAATTTAAGAGGCAGTGATGGGAGAACATTTGTAAGACGACCAAAGGGAAAAAGATTAGATCCAAAGTACACAAATAAGACTGTAAAGTTTGGCGGTGGCAATATTATGGTATGGGGATGTTTTTCTGGGCAAGGTATGGGCACAATTCATATTATAAAAGAGACCATGAAAGGTATAGGATACAGAACCATATTAAACGATGTTGTATACGCTCAGGAAAATATGCCACTAGTTTGGAGATTCCAACACGACAATGACCCGAAACACACCTCTAGGGTTGTAACCGAGTGGTTACAATTCAACGAGGTACGTGTTTTGAAGGGGCCTACCCAATCGCCAGATCTCAATCCCATAGAAAATCTATGGGAAATTGTAGATCGTAAAATAAGGACCCAAAATTACACCAGGAAGAAAGAAAGGGAATGGCAAAATATTTCAAAGGAGACCATATTTTCAATCGTCGATGTGTAGCAGTTATAAAAAATAAGGCATACCCAACAAAATATTGAGTTATTGCAAAGTATAGACCATATTTGTTAAAATAATACCTAAGTTTCCATTGTTTTGTCAATGCCGTAATAAAAAAATATTTTAATTTTGTTTTCTCATTTTTAGAATTTTATTAATTATGTCCTTTGTTTTTTGTTAAATTAAGTTAATGAAAGCATACAAATAAATTACTACAAAAATGTTAAATTTTTTAAAAAATTATTTCTTATTTTAGGCCACTAATGAAATATTTGAAAAAGTTTCCATTGTTTTGTCAACCACTGTATTTCTAAAACGACTGCGCAGATTAAAAAAGTTTCAGTCTTTCTTTAAGGAAAATCTATTGCGAAATTTCGGTTTTTTTGTTTGTTCAATAAACTAAACTTTTTTTGAGTTACGCAAATATATGTTGTACAACCTCCTTCATTTTCGAAATAACGGTATATCTCAAAAATACGAGCTAACTCAAAAAAAAACGGTTAGCATCACTGGATTCAGGTAATCGAATTAGTTTAATCCGCCGGGTGTCAGAAAAAAAGGTTTCAATTTCGTGCAAGTGTTATAAGTTAAAGTAGAAGTATTTTCAAAAAAACTAAGTTGAAAATAATTACAATTAAAAATGTTAGTCCTTGCGATCATCGAAAATAGCAAATGTGCAAAATAAGGGCCACCCTAATGGACACAAATATATGAATTTATATACTTGTATTAATAATAACATTTTAAGAGAAGTATTATTTATGGTTGTTTTATTTAAAATGTAATTATTTTTAATCCAATTTTATGAACAATGATTTAATACTTGTTGTTACTTGTAGGTGTTCATAAATGTGCGTCAAATTTAATCGAAATCAGAACAGTAAAGGTTCAAAAATGTATTCGAAATTGCTCGCATCATTCTTGAAATTTATATATAAAGTAATAAAATACCATGAACTTATCTAAAGTTTAAACATGAAAATCTTTAAAAAAAACATTTTGTGTGTGCACGTGGAATGTACTTGGATGTGTGTGCTGCTTTCTTATGTGAATCTTAACCAACATATTCTACATTCGTAACCAAGACTGCCGCCAGTAATACTTCAGACATTTATGTATGAGTATTCGGTTTCGTAAGAAAAATTTCTGTTATTTAAATGACAATAAAAAATTACTCAATTACGAAATTGAATATTAACAAACGTTTTTGGAAATGTATTTTTATTGAAGTTCACTAAACTTGGCAATTTGAAAATAAAAAAAGAAAATGATTTTTTTCACATTGATTCGACATCTATTTACAGCTATGGTAGTTTATTGACACAATGGGAATTATAAGGCAATATAAATATATGGAACTATATTAAGTATATAAAAAATGATAAGAAATAATCGAATATTCTTATTAACAAAGGTTCATATGTGTGAAGTTTTGATTTAATTCCACAAAATACTACATACTATCTCAATTGTCCTTATTTATGCATCTGTATGTATAAGATAGAAAATTTAGGTCAGTTCCTTTCAAGTATTTCAAAATTATTTATCACATGTTGACCTTAAATTTTTCTACAAAATTGTCTCTAATTTAATTACAATGAAAACCAACAAAATGTAATTGTATTGATGACTACAATACATGAGTGTGTGTGTATTTGAGCCATCAAATTTTACACTGCCGTTCACTTGAATAAGACATATATTATAGTTTTAAAATATCGAATATCCATTTAGAATCCATATTACGTTTTGTAGTTTATATTGTCGTAGTCCCAATATTGTCGGGTCTTATATGAGAGATATGACAAACTATGGACCGGTCGCCATGAAAATAGGTCGTGTGATTTCTGTCTATATGAAGGTTATTTCTGTCGTATTTTTTTTTTGTGTATACCAATATTTTTAAGAAATTTATGCTTTAAAATGATTTTCGGAAGCAGGCCCGCAATTCTTAAAAATTGGAGCGAAAATCCCAAAAATGGCATTTTTTACAATTTTACCCATACACGCAGAGAAAAAATATAATTGGGCATCGTTACTGTAATACTTATCAATATTATAGTCACAGTAACTATTTACATGATTGTGGTAACCATAATATGGTTAATTTACGATTCACATGATTGTATCAACCATATATATGGTTACAGTAAACAAATATATGCTTGTGGCAACCATATTTATGATGAATAATTTTATCATAATATGTTGTTCATGTAAATAGTTACTGTGACTATAATATTGTTAAAAATCTAGTAACACTATTTAAATGGTTACAGTAACCATGCCCAAATATATTTTTTCTCTGCTTGTGGGATCCAGATTTCCTACGGGGCTTGGAAAATGCTTTGGGGATAGATAGGGAATATATCAAGGTTTCCAAAGCTGCTTTCCGTTTTCTGATCCCAGCTTTGGGATTTTAGAACATGTAGCCCAATGTTGAAAGTTTGATAAAAAAATAGGTCAATTTCCGAAGGGCGTAATGCCGACATATTCAAAATTAGAATATTTTTTATACCAAAATGTTCTCTGTAAACATACCTACAGAAAAACATAAAATTGTTACATATTCTTAAGGAAAGTTTTTCTTAATAAAAAAAGAGTTAAGTCAACTTTTCGCTCAAAAAACAGCAAAAATTTACTATTTTTGGAAATTATAAAGTGAAAATCGTTTACTATTGGATTCATAATTGATATTGCTCTGAAATCTTTTGTGTATTATTTGTAATTTAGTTGTCTAACTAACAAAAAATATCGGCTCCATTCGGTTCAAAAGTACGCCCTATATTTTAAAAAAAGCGCGTAGAATGAACAAAAATATATCAAAAAGGTTATGGAATTGATGTCGATGCAGATACAATTAACAGCTTCTTTAAAAAAGATGGACTTCAGTCGTGCATGGCGAGATAAAAACCGATCATTGGTCGCAAAACTCTACATACGATTTAATTTCTTCAATACAGTTTTAAAATTGTTTCGAACAAAACTTCGAATTTAATTTCGAAAAAGAGCCCAGCAAAAAATGGTGCTTCCTCGGAAGCAGGTTTGTAAGGCAGATAGCATTTGTATACTGCTACCACTTCGCATGAAAGATTACATGATTTTTATATGGGATTCCTCGCGTAGAGGCTCTGCATAAGGAATCCAAAATAAGCATACTTCACAGCTTTAAAATTAGCCTGATTTCATCGAATTACATATGTGCAAACAATTGTGCACATAGATTTTAGAGCTGCTGAGAAGCAATAAAATCTTACAGACCCAGTGATTGCCTAACAAGAAGCGCTGATTTTTTCTAAGTTCTTCACCACCTATGCGAATAGCTTAATGTATGCCGTCCAAAATCATTTTTGTAAGGCAATAATTTTAGGATGCAATTAATGTAGCAGTAGAAGATCCTATTTATTGCTTCCAAATCCGAAATATTTTTTGCTGGGAGAACATAATTCGTATTCAAGTGATCGGCAGTGTGTATAATTATTGTTGCTTACACAGGCATACTAACATTTCCATGTGTGCATGTGTAGAAAAGACAATAGTGTAAGTGTATAAATTTACGTGATATTTCTCTACGTCATGCTCAATTAGTTTTGCACTTTAATATTATTTAGTATTCATTCGGCACAGGTTTACGATTATTAGGATGGTACCTATTTGATGTAATGTTTATTTAGCCAATATATTACGGATGACGTCTCCTTTTACTATTTTAGGTACGTTGAAATATACCTAGAAGATGGATGAGGCAAAACTTACCAAAAACTTCATTCTAAATATTTTCTAACAAGTATTGCAACATGTGGTCGAGCGATGTCGTGATGGAATATTAGGGTTTCATCACCTATGAACATCAATTAGTTTCTTAACTTTGTAGAAATGGAGTCATCCTAATGTTTATCCATATTGTATACCTTTACCATACAATTAAGCAAAATACTTTTACTTAAAGAATGACCCAAAAAATTTAAAACCATTAAACGTTGGTCGTACACAAGAAAATGTAACAAAAGGTCTAATGTGTTGATGTATGAGTACAAGTTACTTAAGCAAAACTATGCATAATCCCAGCAATTTCATAAGTAACCAATGTACCTTTTCTTTATACATTTCACCAACATAATTGTTGATTAACGGAATTCTGAAGATAGTCGATTTGCATATGTTCAAATATCTATTCACATAGATAATTTTTTAATGAGTCGCCCAAAACTGTTGGGTTTTATACATATACTCACACAATGTGGCTTATGAGAATGTGCGTGCTGAAGGTTTTCTATCCGTAAGATTCTGAGTAAATTCATGAAAAGTCAGTTTGTCAGTGTATTATAAATAAACATATGCAAACATACTGTTTAAAAATCGAGGGTTGTATAATAAATTTTACAATAAATGTTTTCCTTAACTGCTTAATTTTTGTATAAAACCTCATTTTGTATCAACATTAAATTTAATGAAATATTTGAAATGTTAATCCTACAATTAATTAGGATTCACCAAGTTTCATCAATTTATAAATTTGTTCACAAAAAAAAAACTGAAATGTCCAACTTCAAAGGACGAAAAAGACATTTTAATTCTTTTATTTATTTGAAAAACTTATTTTACTTAAGTTGATTCAAAGCAAAAAATTTAGTTTTATTTTATTTGATGCTGTTTGATCTTACAAAACACTTGTAAGAGTAAACACGTCAAACAAATTTGTCCTAAAAAGGTGGTTACGCTTTATTGAGCAAATATTTGCCATGTGTGACCCTACCTTAAGTTTTTTTAGAAAAGTGCCTACTGTGATGTTATTTACCGTGTGATATTAAAAAAAGCTTTCCAAGTATATAAGAAACAGAAAGAGCTACACAAATATTACCGAAATTCCTAAAACAGGGAAAATGTGTTCCAAAAACTGAGTTTATTTAGAACAGTGCCTAGCGTTATTTATCGTGTGATAGTAAAAAAGCTTTGCAAATATATAAGAAACATATAAGGTTATACAAATATTGAGATTTTTCGAGGATCGGTGATTTGCCATTTTAGATTTTTTGCTCAAACCGAACATTTTTTTAAATGGGCCAAGTTTGGATGGGGTGTTATGTTCGCTTAATTGATCCAAATTTTTACTTTCCGGATCATATAAAAATTGTATACATGAAATTTTTTTCTACAAAGGAAAAAAGTATATGGGCTTTTTTGGGAAAAATCGTAAAAAATACGGCCCTTTTTAGATGTTCCAACTTTGGATGCGTGTAACTTTTTAAAGGGACGAGAAACTTTTAGTAAAGTTTTTTATATTTTATTTAGAATTTTATCGTTAATATAGCTGATAATTTAAAAATAAATTTCGACACTCCGTAGGCCCGCCATATCTAAAAAACCATAAAGAGATCGAGAAAAATTTAAAAAAATAAATCAATAAACATAAATATCTCTTCAATTAATAGAGATAACCTTCAAGTGTGAGCGTAGATCTTCTTAAGTACTATTTATATTTTAAATTTCAGCTGATTCGGAACATAAATGGATTTTTGGAGATTTTTTAAAAAAATTTGAGACCCGAGTTGACCAATTTTGAGGGGCCATACACTGGCACCCATTCGCGCTCGGAAGTTAAAGAAATGTAAATCTACTCAAACACCAAGCGCCATTTCCCGAGATACTGAATTCTTAAAAAAAAATGTTTAAACCCTGTGCATAGTAGTTAGTCTAACACACACCTTATAGTATACCGATTTCTAAGTCGATTGAAACTGGCTGAAATCGGTCCGTTTCACATAGCCCCCAAACAAATGTCCTCTCGAAATAGTACTTTATCGGTCATAACTGTTTAATTTATACAGGTTTCTACACACATTTCACTCCAAATAGGTTTTATATGATCGGTACATAGGCATAACTCTCATTAAGACCAAATTCCGAAATCATTCACGAAAATAAATTATTGAATTAAAGGGTCAAGCTTGACCGACAATACTTTCTTAATTGTGTTGGTTGATCTGGTTAAATCTTAAATTGACAGGTGATTTCAAGAATCATGTTTTGGAAATTCATTCAGCCTAACTACAAAAGCCTTAAAGTCTATTTTTCTATTCTAATCATAATTTAAATGAATTTTTTAATAAATATTATGAATCGTTGAAGTTGTATTTGAAAATTAACTGATTTCTTTAACTAAAAATTAATTCTTTAAAATTCACATCTCTCCCTCGTATGTAAATGAAGTGAATACACTAATACCTGTCTACATGTCTTAAAAATTGTGTACGTGTTTCTCCTTTTTTGATATTGCTGTCGTTTGCTGTTCTCAACATCAGTGGCATTGACCAATGTTCAGTGAAAGGCAGATAGATGTGTGATATTTAATTATGAAGGCAATGATTTTATATCCTCTTCATTGGAAACAAATAAATACACAAATAAAATGAGGCGAAAGGAAAGAAATTACGGAGGTGAAAATAGCCATAAATTAAATACGCAGAAAAGAGGATTTATATATGAATATATACGTATGTTTAAGAAGAATTGAGTATGTGCGCCTAAGTAATTGAAGGTGTAAAATAAATACGCACATACAGGACCTACAGAGATATATACATACATATGTATAAATTTATGTTTGTTAGATGATCCAGCAGTTTTAAATGTAGTCAATATATTCCATAGAAACAATAATTGTCACTGTCATTTGGTAACTTCATACATCCCACGTAATCTAGGGTGAAGTGAATCGTCACACCAGTGTGCCTAAGTAATCTAGACTATAGTCACTTTAAACGTTTAATTTTTATCACATGAGTGATATATACAAACTGGTTTTATACAAATTGTGTAAGATAAGCTACCATGTCACTTTAGTGTCTCTAAGTAATCTAGAATGTAGTCAGTTTAAACGTGTACTTTGTACTGCAGTTTAGAAAGAAATTATTTTAAACACCAGAATCCATTGGAGAGTAGTTGGAAGAAAATTTGTTTACAAGCAATCGGTTATTAGACTGGAGATGTTTTTGTTGTCTGACTAATTGAGGTTAAATAGCTTCCGCTTAGCACCCATACACGTTAAAATAACTAGTTATATAGCTATTCAATTGACTCACTAAATGTAACAGATATGTGAATCCAATGCGTCGACTACTATCTCTGTACGGTCAATTGACCACATGCTTATGACACGCACATATTAAAACAACTAGTCACGTAGCTATTTATGTAACTAGTGTTTATACTAAATGGTAGGTTAAATCGCTAGTTCGGGACAGTCTCTCAGAACAGCTGGGGAGTGTTGGGATATAAATACATATGTACATGTGTGTGTGGGAGGATATTTAAGTTTATTTGTGCATTTATACTTTTGCATGTATGAATGTATGTCTAGGGTATTTATAATAAAAAAATAATCACCGCTATGATTTATTGTGTATTATTAATGTCCCTTAGAATACAAAGCAATATAAAAATACGCTGATATTTTTATACAAACATACAATACCAGCCCACATTTAATAAATAAAAGACGGATTAATTTATATTTTTCCACAAACACAAAATAATAAAAGCAGTAAAAGAGAAATGAAATTAAATACTGCTCGACTGTATTCCTATGAAAGTAAAAACAAAAACATTTTAAAAATATCCCATAATAATATATACCAGAGTATGTTGTAACTATTTATATTGACCATAACGTATTTAACGTGCATATGGGGGATTTCATGTCAAGTGAAGCAACTTTTAAAATCGCTATATTTCCATCGGTATTAAATTTGCACCCAGATTAGTCCTATTGGTCGAGGAAAAAAACAACTTTTTGGCCAAAATGTTAAATTTTGCCACCCCTATAACTCAGAGAGTTCTTGACTGATCTTGTTGAAATTGTGTCTGAATTACTATTCAATTGGTCTAACATTGGTACAAATTTCATCCCGATCAGAAGTCATCGATTTTAAAAGTTGGTTCACTTGACATGAAATCCCCTATTTTTTTACTCTCCATTTCCATTGATATGCTGAGCTTTAAGATTAAAACCCTTAAAGGGAAATTAATATTAAAGTATTAAAATAAAACTGTGTAATTAAATTTATGAATTCTTGTTAATATCATTTCATTAATGCTCATTTTTCGTTTTAACTTTTATACTAAATGACATATAAATACGCATATTAGGATGGCTCGTTTGTTTTCAATGAAAGTTAATTTAAAATGCATATCGATATCTAATTTTTTTCCTATTAGATTACGATAAAGCAATAAATCTTTACAATTTCAACCGTTTTCGATTTTTCATGATTTTTTTAAATCAAAAAAATTACTATTTTCGTGTAAATTTATATTTTTTTTGCTTCAATTTATTTTATAGCTCCGAAACTACTGAGCCGATCAAAACGCAGTATATAAACGAATTAAAGGTTATGTAGATTTAAATTCTTCTATGTTTATTTTAATAATATCGGACTAAGTCTTTTTGAATTATAGTTAATTAAGTGGATAATCGTCTAACAAAATTTATAATTTTAATTATAAATTTTTTTAATTCCATAGAATTTAAAAATTTTACAATTTTTGCACTTAGGAAGCCATTATACATCGAATCTATATAGTGGTTATTTAAGCCTTTTTCTTGCTGTTTTGACCTGTGTTATTTATTTGGGTTGCTAAGACACGATTGTATAGTTTTACAATATTTAACAATATCCTAGAAATTAAAAATAACCAAAAACTAAATTTCCTCGAAATCCTTCAATTTCAAATCGGTACCCAAATCGGGCTTATCCAAAATAGATACAACCTATAAAATTTGTGGGTAAATGACATCACATATCATATCAAATCACACAGCAAATGAGCAAAAAACTTTTTTTTTTTAAATTTCAATAATATATTTTTGTGAGTGATTTACTGAAGTAGTCTATAAATGGGAACTATGCCCAATTATAGACCGTTCGCCATGAAATTACGTAGCATAATTTCTTTCTATGTGAAACTTATTTATATTGACTTTATTTGGATACCAACATTTGTAAGAGTTGTGTGCCTGTTAAAGTGAAAATGGGCCATATACATATACATACATGTGAGCTATGGTCAATTATGATGGAGGGAGTATACCGATCGACTCAGAAACCGATTCTGAGTCGATTGGTATACTCCCTACTATGGTGATTTAGGGTATAAAAACTATTTTTAATTGGATTTTTTACAATTTTTTTTTCATAAAATTCGAAATTTCAAATAAATTGTGCAACCTCAGAACATTATACGATATTGATCAGATTTTCTAAACTTGGTTTTAAGATAAGAGACAACACTGTAATGGTCACTTAAAGGATATAATTTTACTGCACATGAGATAATATCGAAATGAAAATTTTCGAAAATTGTTTTATGTTGAATTTTACAATAATTAAATTTAAAATAAAATAAACTCTCATCTTAGTTGAAAATTTTTTGGGAGCCACCCAATTTTTTAAAATTTATATTGTGTTACAAACGTCTGCATTTGACTATACCATTTAATTATATGGGGCATTTCATGTCAAGTGAACCAACTTTTGAAATCGATGTCTTCCGATCGGGATGAAATTTGCACCAAGGTTAGCTCTATTGGATAGTAACTCAGACACAATTTTTCAACAACATCGGTCGAGAACTCTCTGAGTTATAGGGGGTAAAATTTTGACAATTTGGTCAAACAGGGGTTTTTTCTTATCCATGTAACTTATTACCTATTGTTCTTAGCAAAATGTGTCCCAAATAGTATAGATAGCTATTTCTTCGATCTTTCGAAAAAAAATATTTAAAAAAAAAAATAAAAAATTTTTAATATTTTTTTTCCGAAATCAAAAACTTTTTTGACTTTTTTTTAAAATACGTCCTTTTTTTTTTTTTTTTTTTTTTTCTTAAAATAAAGTTTAGATATTTTCCTTGAACACCTACTTGGTCGCTTAGTGGGATGCGAGTGGGATATCTATCAAAATAAATATTTTGTAACTCAAAACATAAAATTTTTGACTTTTTTTGCAAAATCAAAAACTTTGTTGACTTTTTTTTTTCAAAATGGACCCTTTTTTAATCTTTTTTTTTAGGTCAAACAAAAGCTTAGATATTATCCTTGAAGACCCTTTTGGTCGCTTAGTGGGATGCAAGTGGGATATCTATCAAAATAAATATTTTTTAACTCAAGACTTACAATTTTTGACTTTTTTTTTTGCAAATACGATTTTTTTTCCAAATGGGCCCTTTTTTTAATTTTTTTTTTTGCTCAAAAGAAAGCCTAGGTCCTTTCCTTTAAGATATTTTTAGTCCCTTAGTGGGATGCGAGTGGGATATCTATCAAAATAAATATTTTGTAACGCAAGACATACAATTTTTGATTTTTTGGCAAAATCAAAAACTTTTTTGACTTTTTTTAAAATGGGCCCTTTTTGTAATTTTTTTTTTGCTATAAAGAAAGCTTAGGCCTATTCCTTTAAGATGGTTTTGATCGCTTAGTGGGATGCGAGTGGGATATCTATCAAAATAAATGTTTTGTAACTCAAGACATACAATTTTTGTGTTAAAACATTTATTTTGATAGATATCCCACTCGCATCCCACTAAGGGACTAAAAATATCTTAAAGAAATGGACCTAGGCTTTCTTTTGAGCAAAAAAAAAAATTAAAAAAGGGCCCATATTGGAAAAAAATTTTGATTTTGCAAAAAAAAATTAAAAAATTGTATGTCTTGCGTTACAAAATATTTATTTTGATAGATATCCCACTCGCATCCCACTAAGGGACTAAAAATATCTTAAAGGAATGGACCTAAGCTTTCTTTTGACTACAAACAAAATTTTAAAAAAAGGGCCCATTTGGAAAAAAATCGTATTTGCAAAAAAAAAAGTCAAAAATTGTAAGTCTTGAGTTAAAAAATATTTATTTTGATAGATATCCCACTCGCATCCCACTAAGCGACCAAAAGGGTCTTCAAGGATAATATCTAAGCTTTTGTTTGACCTAAAAAAAAAGATTAAAAAAGGGTCCATTTTGAAAAAAAAAAGTCAACAAAGTTTTTGATTTTGCAAAAAAAGTCAAAAATTTTATGTTTTGAGTTACAAAATATTTATTTTGATAGATATCCCACTCGCATCCCACTAAGCGACCAAGTAGGTGTTCAAGGAAAATATCTAAACTTTATTTTAAGAAAAAAAAAAAAAAAAAAAAAAAGGACGTATTTTAAAAAAAAGTCAAAAAAGTTTTTGATTTCGGAAAAAAAATATTAAAAATTTTTTATTTTTTTTTTTAAATATTTTTTTTCGAAAGATCGAAGAAATAGCTATCTATACTATTTGGGACACATTTTGCTAAGAACAATAGGTAATAAGTTACATGGATAAGAAAAAACCCCTGTTTGACCAAATTGTCAAAATTTTACCCCCTATAACTCAGAGAGTTCTCGACCGATGTTGTTGAAAAATTGTGTCTGAGTTACTATCCAATAGAGCTAACCTTAGTGCAAATTTCATCCCGATCGGAAGACATCGATTTCTAAAGTTGGTTCACTTGACATGAAATGCCCCATATACATATCTACATGTAAGTATTCACTGTAATTCTCTTTGTTAACTTAATTTAAAATTTCTTGTGAATTTCAACCGGATAAAAATGAATTATTATAAGAAAACCAAGGTTGGATAAATAGCTGAAATACATTTTCAGCTCGACTACCGTTAACTCTAAAATACCGCTACTGATATAATCGTAAATGCTGTTACCTCTATTCTGTAAAAAATTTGTAATTATTAAAATAAAAATGTTTGATTTTAATAATAGTTTATTGAAATCTTTAGAATCACCTTATAAATTATAATCATAAGGAAAAATTGGAGAAATCCAGCTCTCTTCTAGTAGAGAAAATTAGCTTGGAAACCGGAAATACTGAATAATAGGGCATTTAATGCATTCAAAGGAAGTATTTAAGGCTGTGCAATGAATACGAAGTTTAGTTATTCTGATTAAGTTTATGCAAAAAAAATTATCAAGGTTAATCTCATTTTAATTACCATTAATTTTAATGACTTTTGTCATTTTAAATCAAATGTATTTATTTGATTGTGAAAGAGATACATTTTGTACAGATGTGTTTTAAAATCTACTACAGTGATACCAAAAGGTATCAGTTCCAACCAAAAATGACTGTTGTGTTGGCCTACTGTTGTGGCATAATTGGTTAGCGCGTTTGATTCCCAGATGCTGCCCATCAACAACATCAGTTTATGATAATTATTAGTTACTAATATGCAACTAATATTTATCACAGCCCCTTCCCTCGGCGGTATATCAATGAAACGCTTTATTAAATTAACCTGCAACCTTTACTAATAATAAAAATAACGCGAAATTACTGAGTTGTAGATCAAAAAGATTTTCACTCATTACCTTCTACAATCTATCTCCTTTCCAAATAAAGTAACATAATTAATATAAAGGCAATAATTGAACCTTAGATTTGTCAATAAAATTATCTATTCTGAATCAGGCTACTGACCTAAACGGTTGTTTATAGCCATCTAAGTAAATAATGAAGTAACCAGTTGACTTGTATGTGAATCCCATGTGTTGACTATTTTGGGCCAAAGTACCTTTGTAATCTATGTGGGGTCTATTGGCCACATGCTCAGGACACGCACATGTTAAAATAACTAGTCACATAGCAATTTATGTAACTAGTGGTGACCATAAATCAGGGGTAAAACTGGGATATACTAAATGTGTGTATGTTTGTGTGTGAATGGTAATCAAAGTTGTAACGAGTGTAAATCAGGAGGGAATTTATGATTTGGTTTAGCTAATCAAGCAGGATTACTGTGTATCACAAGTTATCATCCTTCTGCGCTGTCGAATTCTTTATGATGTCTGTATTAGTGACTCATTCAGAGATAAAACTGGAGTGAAACAAGGTTGTGTTCTGTCGCCCCTACTTTTAAATAAATATCGTCCTGGACAACATAATAAAAAGAGCCTCGTGTGAACAGCGATTTCTATAATGAGAATTAAAGCTTCTAACACCAGAGCCTTCGCAATAGATGAGAAGAATCTTGAAGACGTATCAACGTTCTGCTATCAATAGGTGGTTCTGCAGATAACGTAAGAAACCGAATAAAAGCTGTAAACATTCGTTTGGTATATTAAAGCTCATGATCGGCGCACATATTTCGAAAAGAACCTAGTTAAAGCTATTTAATTCCTGCATAAAATCATCTCTTCTTTGTGGATGTGAATCGTGAAATGCAACGCAGAAGGATGATAACTCGTTGCAGGTATACATAAATAGCTGCCTGCGGAGAATTTTAAAAATATTCTGGCCAGTTATGATATCAAATGAAAGGCAATGGGCCCGAAAAAAATGGCGCTGGCTAGGGCATACTCTACGAAAGCCCGTTGAGGAAAGAACATCACAAACTTGGAGTCGCCAAATCGAAATTGAAGTGGCCAAACTAGACAAGGGCTGGAACGAGCTAAAAACCCCTGCATCGGACAAATTAGGATGGAATAAATTTGTTATGGCCTAATTCACCTTTTAGGAACTACGGGAACATATATATATACTGTTTAAATTACGCATTACAAGATGTAGAAATAGTAAGAAGCGATTAATGCTTCGAAGAAATGCAATAAGGATGCTGTTGCAATTAAAACTAGAAGTAAGAGTTTTTCAAGGTGGAAGCTCTATTTTAATTTTGAAGTAATTCTTTAAAAATTTTAAACTTTTATCATTTGTATGAACGAATTAAAAGTTATCATTAATAATATTGCCACAAAACATTCATTGTCTATATATTTCGACAGTTATAGTTACCACAACTACTTTAATATACAAACGATTGTATACATATTTTATTTGCCTGTTGCTGATATAATTAAATCAAAACCATTTGCATATTTTATAAATTTCTATAATCAGATTTATAATAGTTATTTAATTAATGAATTCAAAGCATTATAAATAAATACAAAGTATAAAGTTCACCCCAAAGCCTGTATTCGTAAGTAAAATGAAAACTAAATAGATTTAATATAAATCACTATTTTAAAGCGAATGATGAAATTAACTTTACTCGAATGGTTCATATGAATATATCTTAATTGAAATCAAGGTGAATAATAAAGAAAATTTCTGTTTATAAATAAATATGATTATGCATTGGCAAAGGTAATTAGTCTTTATAAATTAATTATAAAGTATAGATGGGCACTTTGCAGTACCAATAAAATTGCAGTAATCAGTAAGTTTTTATTAATAATGAAATTTTATTTTCTTTACCAGTGAAATCTTTAACTCATAATAAGATTTCCAGGCTGCTACATCATTTATTGAATGTATGAAATCATTGTCTTTCATTAAAAGTCGTATTTGAGGGCCATCAAAAATATCAGCTTATTGATTTTCTGTACTCCAATCTGAAAACTTTCTTGAAAGAAAGGCAATTTTATCAAATGCCTTCACATACTGATTCACAAGTCCCAATATAATGTATAATGTAGGCAAAATTATCTATTCTTTGGAAACCAAACATAACATTTTGTTATCCCACCATCATGTTTCCTCTCAAAGGATAATTTTTCCTTATACAATGGCCTTGTAGTTTAACAATATAAAAATAGCATGATTTTTCGGTTCAGTTCAAATCATAGAAACACCAAATCTCAAGTTCCTGCTGTATTAAATGTTTACAAACAATGCTTGGCACTCACAGCTTATTCGTGGCCTTAATCTCCATTCTAAAGTAATCGAAATACGTGTTTCTCAATATGTCTGTTATAGGTTTTCTAAACTTTTTTAAATGTGAACTCTCCACAGTTTGGTCTAGGGTTCTATAGCTGAATCAAAAAGTTGACTTTTCGACCTTTCGACTATTTTCGTTTTTTAAAAAGTCGGCTTTTCGAGCTTTCGACTTTTTAGTTAAATCGACTTTTCGACTTTTTTAGACTACTTTCGACTTTTTTCGACTATTTTCGACTTTCCGACTATTTTCAACTTTCTACCATTTCTTGTAAAAAATATATAATTTCTACATTTATTGATGCGCCTTTTGTAATGTATAGCAATAAAAATAAAATTTATCAAGGCGATAATAGTTAGGAGAATGTTGGAAGAATTTTGTATAGAAAAAAGCTTTATTTTATAAACATTTATATATTTGGTCAATTCACAAGGTCTCATATCAGTCATATTGTCACAATGTCCTAATATATCTCGACTCAATAGCTCGGCTTAACCAACTCTTAGGTATTCGGAGCAGGTCTCTGCTGGTAGGTTACGATTACACAATAAACATAGCATACAGAGTAGTATTATTTTAGGACATTTTTTCCTTGAAAAACAATAAAAACCATTGTGAAATATTAGGATATTATGACAATATGACATGATAAGAGACCTTGTGAATTGACCAATTATTTATATTAGCATACACTACAAACTATGCAAGTGTACCAAATTGCAATAGTTTCAGTTTAATGTTGAAATTAAATATTTTTTGAACAATCGACTATTTTCGACTTTTATCGACTTTTTTCAGCAAAAAGTCGATTAATCGAACAATCGAATAATCGACTTATAGAACCCTAGTTTGGTCATTGCGACAACTTTTTCGCGATAATGGCATAACAGTTATTTATAGAAATATACATATAAGTTTACGAAACGGGCACAAGAATTTACTTACGACAGCTAATATTGAAAAGTGAAGGTAGATCTAAAGCTAAACGTGGGTAAAACAACAGGTAATAAGGAGTGAGATCGAAAAATTCTTAACATACATATATGTTTATAAAAAAGAAACCACTAAACTTACAGCTTTAATTTTTTTTTTATTTGATTGAAATTATTATTACAATTTACAAAAAAAATTATTTTTATAGTTTTAATCACTAGTGATGAAATTTTGAACCTTTTTCGGAAACCCTTCCATTAACGTTTTTATAGTGCTTTCTGTCACTTTGCTCGAACATGTAGTCCATCTCCGTTTAAAATCTACCACACTTTTGGACACCTTTTTTGTACTCTTCAATTCTCTTTTAACAAGAGCCCAATATCTCTCCACTGGCCTTAGCTCCGGGCAGTTTGGAGGATTTGCCTCTCTTGGTACAAATACCACATTATTGTTCTTGTACCACTCAAGGGCTTGTTTGCCATAGTGACAGGATGCCAAGTCAGGCCAAAAATAAGTGGACACATTATGAAGTCTTATGAATGGAAGCAGCCTTTTTTGTAAACATTCCTTGATGTAAATTTCGGTATTTATAGAGCCCGTTGTAACAAATGAGTGGCTTCTTTTGCCGCAACTGCATATTGCTTGCCATACCAAGAACTTTCTGGGAAATTTTGTCTGCTTTTGGGTCCTAAACTTTTCTTCAACATTCCCTCGAGCATCAGCAACATAAAATTTTTGACCTGGAAGTTGCGAAAAATCTGCCAGAACATACGTTTCGTCATCCATTATGCAGCAAGAATATTTTTTTATAAAACTTGACTTCAATTTCCGTGCTCTGTTTTTGGCCTCTAAATTTTTAGTAGCGTTCCTGTCAGGAACTTTTTGAGCCTTGTATGTTTTTAAACCTGCATTAGCTTTAACTTTTCGTACCAAATAGTCCGAGCACTGAGCTAACCGGGCTGCTTTCCTACCGGATGTGTTGGGAGCTCTTTTGAAAATGCGTTCTATTTTTTTGGCTTTAGAAACATCATGTGGACCATTCCTTCTACCTGAACCAGGTTTTCTATCAACTGACAAGTTCTCCCGGTACTGTTTAATAACATTGGAAACAGTTTGACGGCAGACCTTTGTATGCTTGGCCAACTTTTTGTAAGACCAAGTTGGGTTTTGTTGAAAATATTTAATAATTTCAGTACGCACTTTTTTCTGGTCACTCATTTTAATCAGATTAACAAAAAAATTAATATAATTGACATTACACATAATAACTGACATGTTTTTCAAAGGTAACTTGATCAAAAAAAAATTCAAATAATACTTGGGTTAAAAAATGTAATGAAAAACGTGTGTTAAGAATTTTTCGATCTCACTCCTTATATTGGAATCATATTCATATATCCTTCACCAAATTATACTTTAAATTAAAAATGTTAAATACTTTTAGGAAAACAAAATTTAATTTTTTAGTAAACAAATTTTTTTTGTTGCAAAAATTTTACGATATAAAATTTTTTTTTGGTGAAAAAAATTCGGGTAAAAAATATTATCCCGAATTTGACCCATTGTAAGTCCAGCCAGTCTTATATATGCCGTTGCAAAGGTCTGTGAAATAACTATCAATAGATATGGTGGATTTCATGTCAAGTGAACCAACCTTTGATATCTTCCGATCGGGATGATAGCAAAAACAAAAAAAAATGTAAAAAGGGCCCATTTTGAAAAAAATGAAGTTCGATTTTGCAAAAATAAGTAAAAAATTTTATTCCTGAGTTACAGAATATGTATTTTGATAGACCGCATCCCACTAAGCGACTAAAAACCTCTTAAAAGAATGAACTTAAGTTAGATTTTGTGGAAAAAAGAAAAAAAATTTATGTCTGGAGTTACAAAATAGTCATTTTGATTGATATCCCACTCACATCCCACTACACGAAAGGCTCCTCAAGGAAAAGCCTAGACTTTCTTTTGTGCAAAAAAAAAATAAAAAATGGTCCATTTTTTAAAAAAAAGTCAACAAAGCTTTTGATTTTGCAAAAAAGGTCAAAAATTTTATGTTTTGATTTACAAATAGGCCCTGGATTTCCCGTAAAATTATTGTCGGGAATTCCCGGGAAATTTAAATTTTTTCCCGGGAAAAACGGGAAATTTAAAATTAATTAAAAATACATTAATATATTTAAATATAACATCTCTGTTTGATAAATGGCTTGTTCCAAATATTAGTGGAGGTTTTAAACCCCATTAAGGATACAGTAGGAGCACTAAGCCGAAATCAAACCATTTTGCTGATAGGTTATGCTATAATTATCACTTTTCATGAACAGCTGTTATCTAAATATTCTAAAATTTCTCAAAAAATGGTTCATGCAATTAAATTAAACCTAAAAACTTCAACATTTTAAGATAAATTAAAATATAATTTCAAATTTATGAACGCTTATTTGACCACAATGTTACCTCATCTGTTCAGAGGGATAATGATGAGGTTTCCGAAATACAAATAGAGCAACATTTTAAAAACCAATCAGAATATTCAATCTATATTGAAAAGGAAAACTATAAACATTTAAAATCAAATGCTGCAAGTTTTAAACGGGAATTAGATTTATTTTAAGTAGCAATTGGAGAAAAAATTGTGATTGTCGGAAATAAAATTATCCGGGAAACCCCAAACCCTAGTTACAAAACATTTATTTTGATAGATATCCAACTCGCATCCCACTAAGGTCTGCGGCAAATATCTAGGCTTTCTTTTGAGAGAAAAAAAATTTCAAAAATATATTTTTTTTAATTGTTTTTTTTTCGAAAGCTTGAAGAAATGGCTATCTTAACTATTTGGGACACATTTTGCTAAGAACAATAAGTTGTAAGTTACATGGATTGAAAAAATATCAAATTTTGACGCCCTCTAACTTAAAGAGTACTCGACAGATCATGTTGAAAAATAGAACTAACCTTGATGCAAATTTCATTCCGATCGGAGGACATCGATTTCAAAAGTTGGTTCACTTGATATGAAATACCCCATATCCATATTGCCTATATTTATTATATAAGCTATGTTCAATAACTAAAAGTTGTTACTAGTTAGTAACAATTGTTACTGGAAAAGCGTTCATTAACTCCAAAAACTTGCAAGTAGAGAAAAAATCAAATTTTAGAGAATGTTCTCTCGTTGCAAACTATTACAAGTTCTATTTTGAACTCGTAATAGTTAGCATGTTATATTTCATATGTTTTGTGTTATTGTTTATTTATTTACAATTTTATTTTTGTGGTGAAAGAATGTAAAAAAAAAGAATTTTCAATAAAATTGAAGAATAAAATAAGAAAATTGTGTGTATAAAACAATTGTCACTGGAAAATCGTTCATTAATTTTTTTACTATTTTTGAAAATTTAAGAGAGTAATTTTGTAAATTTTGATTTTATTCTCTCGTTGCAAGTATTTACTGGGAAAGTAAATGAACAGACCTATAGTAATCAATACATTGATACAAAATAGTTAAAAAATTGAGGTTGTCCTCTTTTTTTTGTTTATATCTCAGAGATTTGTGGACCGATTTTCTATATTTTAAATGTCAGCCCAGCCGGATCTATAGGGGATTTATTGATATATGAATCATGTATGCAAGTTATTTGCGTTATAGGTCTTGCTGACAAATTGTGTCCAAAAAATTGCATAAACACCTTCAAATTCTGAAGTTAATACCTCCCATCTTTTTTAATCGGGGTATATTAATATTGGTGTTACAATTGCTCACCTAATACAAATCAATTATTTGTTGACCTTTGTTAATTATTTAAATGTAATTTTATATGACTTACTTACTTAACCTTTATGTCAACAGCAGAACTGCTTTAAGCACGTCAACAGCAAAAAAAAAAAAGCAGAACTGCTTTACGCACGTCAACAGCAATATACCTGGGTATGTTCATACGTTCTGTGTGGTGAATGGCATGCCATTAGTATCTATTTTTTAGAAATAGACAAAAAGTTCAAACATTTTTTGATAACCAGTTTTACCTTACATTTAGTCATTGTTTTTTGAAAAAGTGGTTGTGTAGGTAATACCTACCTACTAGGTATGTCAAAAAATGTTTTTTATTGAGTTTTTGCAGATACAAATTTTTTAAATTAAAATTATTTTTTTATTTATTAATAGTTTTTAATGAAATTTTACAGTTGTATAGACTTTTCTATTAGATATAGAAAAAAAATTGCCAAACCAGTTTTGAAAAATCCCAAAAATGGGATTTTTTAGTTTTTTTGCTATAATATCCACACCAGGAGCGTGGTTATCGGAACCCTTTACAAAATAATTAAGAACAGATTTGGACATTCAAAATAGGTTACTTTATTTTGATATCGACTACGCAATTTGATCATTTTTGCCCTAAAATTGAATTTTACATAAAAAATAGGCGTTATTTGAATGGACCTGGTCCCCTACGTATCAACAATATTTTAATGTATTTTCATTAAGAATATTTAGTGTAAAGTTAGCTTTTCAAAAAGTATAAACTCCTAATACATCTTCTTTGAAATTTTTTAGATAACTTAAAAATAAAAAAATTATTTTTTTTCCCAAAAATTAGCGAAAAATCACCTTTTTAAATTTTTTTAAATTCAAATACATATAACTTTGGAGTCAGTCACGATTTTTAAATATTTCTTTTTCTGTTTGACATATACATTTGTTGTTAGTCCAATAAAAGTAAAAACTTTGAAAAAATACTATACTTTTCAATTTTATCATTATATTTGCATGCCAGGTATGTATGCTGTTGACGTAAGGCTGCAACTTTGTAAATAGATTTTGTCTTCCAAACGGGTGATCCTATCCTAACCAAACTTGGGACAATTGGCTAGGATATCAAGAAATTTCAAGTCGAGCCGAATATGCAATTCAGAGATACAACATTTTGAATATGCAAAACATACCCAGGTATGTTGCCCTTGACATAAAGGCTAACGAACTTATTTAAAATCAATAAAATAATTAATAAATTACTATAAAATATGTAAGTATAATTCTGGTTTATTCATTCTCACTTTTCTAAATTCTTACAAAATCTATTTCTATAGCCCAAAAACTTTAATTTTTAAATATTACAAATGAAAATTGCTTTAGTAAACTTTAATACTAATAAATACATGTATATATCTAAAATAATTGTATCCTTTTAAGGATGCTTATTATATACATTCATACAAATAAATTTATACCCAGCCACACTGTATTGGCTGTATGTGTGTAGACATCAAACATTTGTTGATTACTTCCTCGGGGGTTTGTTTTTCATATAAGATTTTAATACCAATTCAAATATATAGATATCTTAGACATTTACTTAACAATATTTATAACCTACATCACCATAGTACAGAGTAGGGTATATTGGGTGTGTGCTGATGTTTGTAACATCCAAAATATTAGACAAACAGCCGCCTTAAATTATATTAATCGACTCAGAATCACTTTCTTAGTCTATTGTTTGTGTCCAATGGCAAAGCCTGTTGAAATCGGTCCATTATTTCACCTACACGCAGAGAAAATATATAATTGGGCATGGTTACTGTAACCATTTCAATATTATTACAAGTTTTTTAACTATATTATAGTCACAGTAAGCATTTACATGATTGTGGTAACCATAATATGGTTAATTTACGATTCACATGATTGTATCAACCATATATATGGTTATAGTAAACAAATATATGTTTGTGACAACCATTCATATGATGAAGGACTTATCATATTATGTTGCTCTCGGCTTAAGGCTTATCATAATCTGAGAACAACATATTATGATAAAATTATTCATCATAAATATGGTTGCCACAAACATATATTTGTTTACTGTAACCATATATATGGTTGATACAATCATGTGAATCGTAAATTAACCATATTATGGTTACCACAATCATGTAAATGGTTACTGTGACTATAATATTGTTAAAAATCTTATAACACTATTTAAATGGTTACAGTAACCATGCCCAATTATATTTTTTCTCTGCGTGTAGACTATTGTACCGAAATGTCATACTTTTTTTTTGTTTATATAGGTATCCATACAAATGTCTCCACAAACCAGTTTTATATAAAAGAAAATCACATTTAAATCATCAATCCATAATTGTAGTATTCGAAAAAAAATATTGAAATTTTAAAATAAAAATGATCTCAGCGTAGGGTATTATATGTTCGGGCTTGACCGACTAGACTTTCTTACTTTTATAATTATGATTATTTATACGAGTACATTAAGTTGCTATTTATAAAAATTGATTTTTTTCTCTATTTACTATTTAAGTTCAATGCTGTGTTATAGAAAATTTAAGAAGGAAGGACAAAAAATACCATGTGAACTTTTGTAAATATTTAATCAAAAGCCTTCATTACATTGTGTATTGAATTTACACTCACATACATTTAAATAAACATTTATACTTACACATGAATGACATTTAACATTGGAAACATTAAATAAATATAAATATGAAAAAAGATTTATTGATAAAAGTTCAAACAAATTTACATTTAATTAGCAAATAAATTTAATTTTTTGAAATGCAAATCATAGAGCAAGTTTGAACAGCTTAAAAAAAAGTAAATAATAAATATTTTTAACAAGTGTAGGTTAGGGTGGCCCTTAATAAATAAAATTTGGATTTTTGCCAGTCTCACCTCCCAGTTTGGTGAAGATTGGTAAAAAAATCATCCTAAAAAAATTTTTGGTAAATCGGTTGGGGTTAAGCAAACCCTCTGAAGATTTGAGATGCAATTACAAGGAGAAAAACTGCAATTTTTTTCAGATTTTATAAAAATTTTGCCTTTACAAAATTACTTTGACAACCGATTTACCTAAAATTTTTTCTGGAAAATTTTTTACCAATGTTCCCCAAACTGGAGGATGAGGCTGGCAAAAATCAAATTTTTGGATTATCCTATTTATTACACATACCTATTATGTAAGATGAATGATGTGCAAAAATTGTATGTCTTGAGTTACAAAACATTTATTTTGATATACAGTGCACTCGTGGTAACGTGAACTAATTAAAACCAAGGCAGTTCATGTTAGTGAAATTGTTAGGGATTGTCGAATTTCATGGAAAAAATATAAAATTTACACGCTTGAATGTGAAATTCTTTTATTGTTATTTTCATTATTAAAATATAACACAAAAATTATTGATTAAAATGCAAAACATAACGAGATCACGAGAAAATATAGATTGAAATAAAATTACATAGCTAATAAAATTACTCATTCGCTGACATACAAACAAAATTATTTGGAGGATAAAACACATTTTTTAAATAAGGGGATTCCCAAAACTTTAAAAATCGAATTTAATGTATGCATTTCAGTGTTTCAGTCAGATTAGCAAAACAAATGCAGTGAAAAGAAATTGTTCACGTTATAGAGTTTTCTGAGTTTGTTCACGTTACAGAGTAGTCAATTTAAACAAAAGCTTGTTCACGTTAGACGGTGTTCACGTTACCGCGAGTGCACTGTATATCCCACTCGCATCCCACTAAGCGACCAAATAGGTCTTAAAGGAAAACAACTGTGTGTGCTTTTGAGAAGAAAAAATTTAAAAAAGGGCCCATTTTGTAAAAAAGTTCGATTTTGGAAATATAGAGTCAAAAATTGTATGCCTTGAGTTAAAAAATATTTATTTTGATAGATATCCGTTTCACATACCATTAAGCGACCAAATAAGTCTTGAGGGAAAAGACCTAAGCTTTCTTTTGAATAAAAAAAATTAAAAAAAATGTCCATTTTGGAAAAAGAGTTAGATTTAGCAAAAGAAAAAAAAATCAAAAATTGTATGTCTTCAGTTACAAAATATTTATATTAATAGTTATACCACTCGCATCACACTAAGCGACCAAAAAGGTCTTCAAGGAAAATATCTCTTGTTCGAATAAAACGAATAATTCGAATAAGAGATTTTAACTTGTTCGAATAATTCGATCACACGTTTAAAATTAATCGAATTATTCGAATAATTTATTTTTTTTTTTAAAAAAGTAAAAAATGAAGTTTGGATTTCAGTTTTTTAATATTTTTTGTTAAAGAAAAACAAAAAATAATGTTAAAGTTAACAATTCAGGTATTGATAATGTTAAAAAACATTCGAAAACAAAGTCCATCATTAAATTTTCATCTGAAATATTCTGATCAGATTAACTCCAGAACAATCTACAAAACAATTAACTAGCAAACCCTATAGTTTCCGTTTTGGAGCTATGCTTTAAAAAATTTGAGCTGTTTACACATGATCGTGAATTCAAGTACAATATAAACGTATTAAGAACTTTTTTATGTCGTTCATTAATTCGGATTTTAAAATGAGTAACTAATTCTTTAGTAAATGAATTATTCACTTTATCTAAATTATTTATAACAAATTGTATTATACCCTCAAGTTCTATCAGGGTTCCGAATCTTTGCTTAATCAAGTTGTCTTAGGGAATTACACAAATCTGTCCAAAGTTTGATATCATTGTCAGTGAACGTGGCTATTTTGAAGTTAGCCAATGCATGATTGACGCATTTACAAATACACAAAAAGTTTATTACCATGTTAGACAAAGATGTTCAAAATCATGTGTAAAACGAACTCCATGCTTTTCTTGCAGCAAAACGTTAGTTTGTAATATTTGTGATTATCACTCGATTTATTAAATATTTTGCAACACTTACGTACGCGGTTAATAACATCAATTATATACATACATACATATATTTTAAGATCATGGCCTTCAATTTCAATGTAATCATTATAAATGTCATCCTCAATATCACTTTCGACGACGGTTTCAAAATCCCATTCTCCATTACATTCAATTACACTTTAATCTAAGTTAATATTTTGATTATTAATTGCGATTCTTCAAATATTTCGCCAGCTAAGTAACAAATATTTAACAAGTTGTTAATTAACTGACATCAATTAAAGAATCATTATCTAATAATGATGTTGTATAATGTAATACATATATTGGAGTTTAAGCTTTGACTTTGTTCAATTTTATTATAATATTTAATTAATTTATATCATAATTATTTAATTTATTTTATACTTAAATTTTTTAATGTAAACTATTTTTTTTTAAGTAGAAATTTATAACCGGTTATGGCCAATAGGCTAGATTGTTGAAAATAAATAATAATAAAAAATATTTTATTTAGTACCTTTTATTTTCATTGGTTCAAGTCCTAAGTTAAAAATGTTTCAAGATTTGTTTTTAGAATTGTAACTTCTTGCAGTAATATTTATATATTTATAGAAGGAGCTATCGGCACACTCATCTACAGTGATCGAAAGTCCCTCTGTCTTTAGTTATTTGTCGAATTACAGAAACAATACAATTTGTGAGTCATTATTACTTATTTAAATTTGGAATTATAAAAAATTTTAAGCAATTTAATAAATTTAAATATATATGAACATTTATTCGTTTTATTCGATTATTCTACATAAAATTGTTCGAATTATTCGTCATTCGAAAATGGCCGTTTTTAAATTGTTCGAATAATTATTTGTAAGAAATTATTCGATTAATCGAACGATCATTAGTCGAATGAATACCCTATGAAGTAGCTATCTAAACTAGTTGGGACACATTTTGCTAAGAACAATAAGTAATAAGTTATATGGATGAGCAAAAACCACCTGTTTGGACAAAATGTCAAATTTTGATCCCAGAAATGCTCTGAGTCTCTGGATGGAATCGAATCCACAAGCCTTGCATTGGTAGTCCAGCACACCATGGTCTAGTTTTCGATCGTCCAAATCAGAAACGCTGTTATATTGAACCTTTATAAAATAGTACATTGTATTAGTTTAATGTAAGCAATACATGGATCACATAGACAGACGGACGGACGGACATTGTCGATCGGTATACTTTAAAGTGGGTGTTAGAAATAAAAATAAATGACCACAAAATTTATGTTGGCATCACTCTTACTTGTTTGTTCTTCGATGAGAACATAATTTTTTTTATGTTAAAATTTTTGTTTAAATTAAAAATAATAATGAGGCTTTTTGCTGATTGAAATATTTCCATTCGTTTTTGCCAACTTTAGCTTGATTTAGCACGCGACATATTTCCTCATCACTTTTGTAGAATTATTTAAAGTAATCTCAACAAAATCTCATTTTTTATTCCTTATATTTTGGTGGAATTCTTTTAATTTATCACATGTTTTACACATCCTTATTTGTTTTTGATAAAAGATAAAAAACGCGACACACTTTGAACATCAAAATAAAAGGCTGATTTTGATTTGAATTAACAAGATCGCGAAGTACTGACAACAAACGACGTTTTAGGTACAAGAACGCTACATTATAACATAAACAAAATCGAATCAAAAATTTATTGTTAATAGAGCATTGTTTGGCCTTTTTTTTCATATTTAATCTCAATAATTAAAACAAAACTGTTCTTAATTATTCTATAGAAAATATGTTTATGTATATGTAGCAAAATTAATTCTATAATAGTGTTATAGTTTGTATTTAGTTGAATGATTGAAAAACTATAAAAAAATAAATATTATTTTTTAATAATATTTAAAATCTTCATCATATTTTATGTACGTATTGTCGTAACTGTGTTGGTGTGTGCAATTCATTTTCAATGTAAAAGTTAAGCTGCTTATTTTCACTTTTCTTTTCTAAGTTTTTATTACTTTAAAAAATGGAAAAAAAAATAAACAAAAAACCTATATATTCTATGCACTATTTTCTAGGTATTTTTTTTTGTATATTTTTTGACCACAACTAACACATGGGGATTGGTTTATACAACATCATCAACACAACTAGATATAAAAATATGTGTATATATGAAAAAATAATGAATTTTCTATTCTAACTAAATAAATCCTTAAAAATTTTGTAGCAATAATGGTTTTACATAAATTTGTATATGTATGTATGTATATGAGGATAATCAAAAAATTTGGAGAATTTTCAAAATGTGTTTCTTATGACACGAACTTCATTATATGTATATGCCGTTAATTAAGCATGATCGCGTTCAAAAGTTAGTTTGAAGTTGAAAATTTAAAAAAAAATCTTAATAATAAAGCTTCTGCAAAGTGAAGTGATTTTGCGGATTTTAACATTTGCGTTTGGATTAAATGCTACTTTCAGAATTAGTAACCTACGATTTCGGATTCTATGGTCTCACAGATTTCGTTATTTCGAACCCAAACAAGACAATTGAATTCAGTTTCAGTGATTCTCAAACATTTTTGATTGCCCTCATATATATGTATACTAGGGTATTCATTCGACTAATGATCGTTCGATTAATCGATTAATTTCTTACGAATAATTATTCGAACAATTTAAAAATGGCCATTTTCGAATAACGAATAATTCGAAAAATGTTATGTAGAATAATCGAATAAAACGAATAAATGTTCATATATATTTAAATTTATTAAATTGCTTAAAATTTTTCACAATTCCAAATTTAAATAAGTAATAATGACCCACAAAAATTGTATTGTTTCTGAAATTCGACAAATAACAAAAGAAAAAGGGACTTTCGATCACTGTAGATGAGTGTTGCGATAAGTATATAAATATTACTGCATGAAGTTTCAATTCTAAAAACAAATCTTTCAAAATTTTTAACTTAGGACTAGAACCAATGAAAATAAAAGGTATAAAAAATTTAGCTGGTGAAATATTGCAATTAATTATCAAAATATTAACTTAGATTAAAATTGAATTGAATGTGATGGAGAATGTGATTTTGAAACGGCCGTCGAAAGTGATATTGCGGATGACATTTATAATGATTACATTAAAATAGATGAAGGCCATGATCATAAAATATATGTATATAAGTGATATTATTAACCGCGTACGTAAGTGTTGTAAAATATATAATAAATCGAATGATAAACACAAATGTTGCAAACTAATGTTTTGTTGCAAGAAAAGCATGGAGTCTTATACATGATTTTGAACATTGCTGAACATCTTTGTCTAATATGGTAATAAACTTTTTGCGTATTTGTAACATGCACTGTCTGACTTCAAATTAGTCACGTTCACTAACAATGATATCGAACTTTGGACAGATTCCCTTTATTATGAAATTAACCAAGACCACTTTATTAAGCAAAGATTGGGCAACGTTGATAGAGCTTGGTGTATAATACATTATGTTATAAATTTATTAGAAATAGTGAATAATTAATTTACTAAAGAATTAGTTACTCAATTTAAAACCCGAATTAATGAACGACATAAAAAAGATCTTAATACTTAATATATTGTATTTGAATTCAGGATCATGTCCAACTAGCTCAAATTTTTTAAAGCATAGCTCCAAAAGTGAAACTAAATGGTTTGCTAGTCAATTGTTTTGTAGATTATTCGGGAGTTAATCTGATCAGAATAGTTCTGTTGAAAATTTAATGATGGACTTTGTTTTCGAATGTGTTTTAACATTATCAATACTTGAATTTTTAACTTTAACATTATTTTTTGTTTTTCTTTAACAAAAAATATTAAAAAACTGAAATGCAAACTTCATTCTTTACTTTTTTTTTAAAAAAAAAATAAATTATTCGAATAATTCGATTATTTTAAATGTGAAATCGAATTATTCGAACAAGTTAAAATCTCTTATTCGAATTATTCGTTTTATTCGAACAAGAGAAAAATCGAATAATTCGAATACCCTAGTGTATACATATTAGTTTTATTATTATTAAACTATTTGAAAGAATTTATTATAAATTTTTAATATTTTAGGATTTTGTTTAAACACATACATATCAGTACAATTATTTTACTTAAAATCCAATTCAGATGAAATAATTTTAGTTTTAGAATTTATAGCAATTTGTGGGGAAAAAAATTGTATTTATTTAACATTATATATTAATTTAATAAAATTAAACCTTTCACACATTTAATAAATAAAACTAAGACTTCTTTTATTCATTTAGTTTCATTTCCAATTTCAATGTAAATGTTTACAAAAGTCTCTATTAATAATCCCTAGTAATCTAAGAAAATTGAAAAAAAATATTAAACAAAAAGTCATCATTAAGTGTTAGTATTGATTTCAAGTCTATTAAAAGAAGATTAAATTGCTTTAATTTTAATCTGCTATCACCTTTTAGCAGAGACTAACAAATTTCAGTTTCAGTGACAATAATAATGATTATTTGCAAACAAAAACATTTATTTACAATGTCATCAAGTACTTAGAAATACTTGTACAAGTATCAAATCAAATACTATTTATTCAACCATCCATCCATTTATTCATTCGTTCAGTTATATGCACGCAGAGAAAAAATATCTAAGATTATATTGCTCTTTAATATTTATGATAAGGTTTAGGCTTGTAGTCCAAACATATTATGATGATTATTAGTATCATAGAATATCATATTATGATCAAATACACATATGTATATAGTCGTAATATTACATCCTAGTATTTTCTGAAGTAATCACATTATGATCACAAGCAATTATATTATAATCAGAATTAATCATATTGTCACCCAATTAAATCAAATTATGATCCAATGCACAGTGGGGCAGAATTAAAATGTTTTGGATATAAATCTGATGCGGACATGCCATTTTTTTTGTTTCCAATGCGATTTCAAATATTTTTATATTATCTCTTATTATTTCCGAGTTTATGGGCATTTCAAAATTTAAATTTTAAAATTTTGCCATACCTTGGTCCGATTTTTTAAAATATAAGTCGCACTTTTGAACCGAATGAACTCGAATTTTCTCTGTTAGTTAGACAACTAAATTACCAAGACTTTCAGAGCAATATCAATTATGGATCCAAAAATAAATGATTTTCTATTTCAATATTAAAAAAATAGTAGATTTTTGCTGTCTTTTGGGCGAAAAGTTAACTTAAACTTTTCGCCCTTCGGAATTTGACCTATTTTTTTTATAAAAATTTCTATTTTGGGTCACATATTCTAAAATTCCAAAGCTGAGATCAGAAAACGGATAGCTGCTTTGGAAACCTTGATGTACTCCCTATTTATCCCCAAAGTCATTTCCCAACCCCTAAGAAAATGTGGATCCTATGCGCAAAATTGTATTAAATACCATTTTAAGGATTTTGATGCCAATTTTTAGGAATTGCGGAATTCCCTTTGACCTTTTGAAATGTTTTTTTTACACTTTGTTATTTAGAATGACAAATTTAAAAAACATTGAAAATTTCATTGAGTTTAGTTAATAAATAAAGATTTTATTACATATTTCATATTTATTGAGTTTCTAAAACTAAAATTTGTATCAAAATTTGAATAGGATTGCAAATATTAGGAATAATTTGATCTACATTTATTCCAAACAAATTTTTTTATTTAGATAATCTAATTTTTGGTCTTACAAAAAAAATTTCAAGTCAATATCTCAATTAGATTTAAAAATGTGCCACTTTAAAACTCCGTCCTTCAAAAATATTGCACTTTTTTTCGTAATAAAATTTTTTTATAAAATTTCTTAATAATTTTTTCAACAACAAGCCAATGGTTTTGACATTTTAAACATTTTGGCTGGCCGTGTCAAAATCACCACTTCTGAACCATATACTTTGGTGAGCAATCGGTGTGTTTCAGCGGCACATTTTTTCAAATTAAAAAAGTAAAGCAAAACTTCCCGCATATGACACTTTGTTGGCACGAAATTCGACATTTTAGAAGCAAAAAAAAAACTTTGCTATTTACTCTATAAATGTTCAATAGCTAAGTTAGAATAAATGACAGATATAAAATGACAGTTTAAAAGATACGCCATCTATTGTAAATGCCGCATGTTTAAGTCATATCCCAATAGTTTCTTGGTGTTTTCTTTCGTTTTCCCGTTAAAGCAAATAATGTGGAAAAAAACTAAGAAAAAAACTAATTGGTACAACTTTACGCAAAATCATTAATTTTGAAGGCGTACAGGTGTCACTAAATTGCAATTTTGGTCAAGAAAAGTGGTCTGCCAGACAACATTGAAATGTTGAGAACGAAAATTATTAAAAGTAAAATGAATACACATATCGAAATTTAACATTTAATGGTTATCTTTAAGTTTAAATGGTTGTATATAATATAACATATTTGCATATTTATCAATCTTTAGTTGTTGAAATTAAATTAAAATAACAATTATTTGTGTACGACAACATTACATTGTTACAAAAGAACACAGATCCTTGTTTTTTCTCAGTGTGTTCTATATCTTCATAGCTGTACAATGTATTTGTATGTCTATATTAACATTTCATTTTGTTGTCATTCATAAAGATATAAAAGGAAAATTTAGTAGTAAATATTATTTACAAAATATACTTGTAAATATAAAAAATAATAATGTTTTTATACCCTTCAGCTTCGTGAGAAGGGTATATATAAGTTTGTCATTCCGTTTGTAATTTCTACATTTTTCATTTCCGACCCTATAAAGTATATATATTCTGGATCCTTATAGATAGCGGAGTCGATTAAGCCATGTCCGTCTGTCTGTCTGTCTGTCTGTCTGTCTGTCTGTCTGTCTGTCTGTCTGTCTGTCTGTCTGTCTGTCTGTCTGTCTGTCTGTCTGTCTGTCTGTCTGTCTGTCTGTCTGTCTGTCTGTCTGTCTGTCTGTCTGTCTGTCTGTCTGTCTGTCTGTCTGTCTGTCTGTCTGTCTGTCTGTCTGTCTGTCTGTCTGTCTGTCTGTCTGTCTGTCTGTCTGTCTGTCTGTCTGTCTATCTGTCCGTCTGTCTGTCTGTCTGTCTGTCTGTTGAAATCAATTTTCTGAAGGCCCCAGATATCTCCGGGATCCAAATCTTCAACAATTCTGTCAGACATACTTTCGAGAATTTTGCTATTTAAAATCAGCAAAATCCGTCCATAAATAACGGAGATATGAGCAAAAATCCGAGACAACCTCTGAAAATTTCATCAAAAAACACAATGTATTGCATGCTTTGACAAAAAAACAACAAAACATATGGTTGGATGTGCAAGCTATGCGTATTTTGTTTTTTTTTGTGTTTTGTTTCTTTTGGCGTTGTTGTTGTTTTTTATACAACTAACCGTTTGTTTGGTTGTGTGGATGTGCTAGCTTTGCGTATTTTGTTTTTTTTTGTGTTTTGTTTCTTTTGGCGTTGTTGTTCTTTTTATACAATTAAACGTATGTTTGGTTGTGTGTTGGATTTTTTGACAAAAAATCAACAAATCGTATGTTTGAATGTGCATGCTTTGCGTATTTTGTTTTTCTTTTGTGTTTTGTTTCGTTTGGCGTTGTTGTTGTTTTTTGTGTTCTTGATAAATTTAGGATGCTGTACGCTGAAAGTGGGCAATGTATATACATATATACTAATTATAAAAAATAATAATGCATCCACAACAAAGGTGAAGGGTATATAAGATTCGGCATAGCCGAATATAGCACTCTTACTTGTTCTTACATATTTTATGTACGAGACGCATGAATAAGAACTTGTTAGTAATATCTTCTCATTTGATTCTATTAAATGTATCAACACATAAATATTTTATTTTTATTTTTAAAACTCACACAACCGTAAGTATAAATATAAATTTCTTAGTTGAGCTTTTTCTTGCTTATTTTATTTTATCAGAAAATCAGTGTCATTTCTTGTGAACTTGCTTAGATATTTATGTGGATACAAGTCCTTGTGTGTCTTGTTACAATTGCCAATGTCATTTGTATACCCTTCAACATGTGTGCTAGGGCATACATTTGGTTGTCAATGAGAACAATTTTTTTTTTCAATTTGGACGATATTTGGACGGATTATTATACCATTTAGCCTAAAGTTCGAATTCTGAAATTTTGAGCAAAATCGGAATTCGGATAAAATCCAGAATCATGAACTTTAATAGACAAAAATATATAACGAGGGTTTATATTCAAATAGTGCCATAAGCAAAATCAACATTTTACAGGAAAAGCGAAAAAACTGTTTTTTTTTCCTTAACTCTAAGAGTAATAACTAAAGTTTATTTTACAATGTTATTTAAAAACGACGTCTAAATCCTACATATGTTAAGTTTTTATTAATTCATGATATTCCCGCTTATATATGAGATAGCAGTTTGTACATGTTGAAGTTTTTTCGATTCTAACAGTGAAATAAGCAGATAGCACTATTTAAACAAAAATAAAATTGAGCTTTAATGTAAATTTTGAGGTTTTTATGTAAGTAAACACCATCATTGATGTGCCATCAAGTGATTGTGCAATTAAGCTGAAACACACACTATACCAGCATGTTGGTACAAAATTAATTTTTTACCAAAAATTGTGTGAAAAATATTGTAATGAATAACGATAAAATTTTTAATGCACTTATTATTACTATTATCCTAAAACAAAAACGAAAAAGGAGTAAAAAAACGCGTTTGAATGAAGAAATTGATAGAAAACAAAGGAAAGCTAGGTTTTGTTTAACTTGTATGAGGTAATTTTACAACACTCGATTCATTCATACTGGGACAAGAAAAAAAAGATCAAACTATTTTTGATAAAGCAACAGCTGCTGGTACAATCACACCACAAGCTCATACACGGCCAATCAGCTGACACAATCGCTTGATTGCTCATTCATAATGGTGTTGTGTATGGCCCCCTAACACGAGTTTTGAACAACAAATCTGTTATAAGATCGTCCTCATCTTCTTTAGATGAAATATAATCGATTGCAATACGCCGCACTATGGTCCCAAATCGAATTTTTATAGCATAAATTAAAATAATCATGTCTGAGCTTTTAATTTCATTCAGCACATTTAATGTCGATGGCATATAAATAAATTTAAACAAAAAATAGTCAATTCGACCACTCCCACACCCTACGCCCACTAAATGGGAAGGTATCCAAACTGATTTGGGTAATTTATTGGGTCTATGACTTAAAAATGCAGGATTTACAATATATGGAATATCTAATTAGGCTTAAGTTCATTTTTATTATAATTTATTTGTAATAATTCAAAGAATATCACTGAATATTAAAATTTTAGACATTTGGCAAATTGGAATGCATTTTCTACTACAGCAAAAGACACACTAATAAAAATAATAAATTTGTAATAATAAGAATACACATATATAATAAAAAATATTTGAAATTTCGTCTAATTTAAAAATAATATTAATATGAATTTGGCTTCCCATATTCTAATTCCTAATAGTAGTAAGTTAAATAGATGAAATTTACAATAAGACCTTGACAATGAAGATTGTTGATGACGCCCTTGGCAGGGTAGAAAATGCATTCCAATTTGCCAATTGTCTAGAAAATGCATTCCACTTTGCCAATTGTCTAAAATTTTAGTATTCAGTGATATTCTTTGAATTATTACCAATAAATTATAATAAAAATGAACTTAAGCCTAATTAAAAATTTGCTTCCAAATTATATATATAAAAAAGTTCAAATAATTACCAAAAATCTATAAATATATGGAATATCTTTTGTTTTTAATTTGAAAACAGTGGATCTGAAGCACACCGATTGCTCAGCCAAAAAAGTTTGAAGACCTAGAATTTTGAGGCAACATGAAGATTGTTGTCAAACTCAAGAAGAACTTGCAAAATCATTGGGATATACTCAAGTAGAAATTTGCTTCAAACGCAGACAGTGCACCGTCCGACTAATATTGGATGCGATCAATGCAGAACGTTCTCTCTGGGATACGCTTTACATTGAAACAGAGTATCCGATATTGGCTTAATTCGCTCTTGGCCTCAAAAGATGAGCAGTTGTTTGGGGTCGGAACCCATATGTTGCCAGAAATATGGGAAAAGGTCATAGCTAATAATGGCCAATACTTTGAATAAATCTATATTTTACAAATGTTTCAAAGCTAAAGCTAAGATTGAAAAAAACCGCATGGTTCACAGAAAAATTCCAAAAATAACTTTTAATGCTAATATAATTACTTTCGATCATAATATGACTTTATTTGATCATAAATACGATTATTTTGGATCATAATATGATTAAATTGGGCTATAATATTATTACTTTGGGTCATATTAATATTATTGCTTTGGATCATAATATTATTACTTCAAAACATATTATGATCATGTATGACCACGATATTAGGACTACATTTAATCATAATATGCTATTTTGTAATGCTAATAATGATCGTAATATGTCTGAACTATAATCATAAATCTTTTCATAATATATTGCTCTTAGATTTGATCGTTTTAAAAATTTGACATACCCGAGGTGTCCTACTTTGGCGACCCCTGTCCGCAACCCTGGTCGGCTGTTGGGCATGCGTTCCAAATTCAAAACTTAAAGTCGACAACACTTCTTCTTTGCGCATGTCAAATTTCATTCAAATCGGACTAAGGGTTAGAAGTTACTGATTTATTTCCATTTTTTTCTATACCACTCTGGGACGTCTTAAGATATAGGAGTCCAAAATTCAAATCGGACTAAGGGTTAGAAGTTACAGATTTCTTTCCCTCTTTTTTTCTATACCATGGTGGGAGGTCTAAAGATAAAGGAGCCCAAAAGGGTTTTCTGAATTTCTATTTCCACAATTTTCAAAATTGCGGACTTTTGACCAACTTTTCGAAAAATGGATTTTCGATTTGTGTATTTTTGTACAAATCCGGTGTTAATGGGTTAAAGTGCTCGTTATTATGGAGTGTTTAGTGCTTAGTTATCATGGAGTAAAGATATTTGGTAATCTGGACCTGTTATGTATATTGATTTGAAATTAATGTCTAGTTACCTTTTAGGTACATTTATCTGCTGAGTATTTTACACCGTAGATTTCTATTTGTTGAGCTTATGGGCATTATTCAAATTCGTTCCGGTGTAGAGGTATGTTCATGTTGTTTTTCTGAAGCACATATTTTAAGTACTTTCTCCTTTACTTGTGTTTTCATTCAAGGATTTCTTTTTATCATTCAGACAAAACAGACACATATGAACGTATACGCTGCATATAAATACATACAATTCCGCGTTTCAATGATGATATCGCCATGTATTTGTTTTTACAATTTGTTTTTATTTCCTTTATTTTTTTGTTTTATTTTCTTTTCATTATGAAAACTCAATGAAATGCACCATCAAATTTTATTTTTATGACGATTCAATTTAACTAAAATAAAATGAATTTATGACAATTTCATATGCAATGTTAGTTATTTTTGAATGTAACTTTTTGCATTGAGATTTTCTTTTCTTAGTACATGATTTACATGATTTGTAGCATAATAAAATAAAATTACTTTTATTTCCTTTCTAACAACTAACTCTGCTGTCGGCTATCAAATAAATCAAAGTTTTAAGGATTTAAATTCCTTTTGAAAATGTTGTGTTAAATGAACTTGTTTAAAGGAATTGTTGGGGTTGTTTTGGTTGGGTCATAGAATTCTTAATTTTAGTCTTAATATAAGTTAGAATTTTATAGATTTTTGTTATTTTTACTTATTTGTTACCGCATGTAATAAAGAATATATTATGTGGATTCTCAAGGCCATTAAAACTGCTTAATATTTGTTCTTTGTTTTTCAAAACTTTTTCCTAGCTTTTATTTATGTTTGTGTATCTATGTTGGTATGTTGTACATCATGTTCTATACAAATATCCTTAAACTATAAAATTCGTTATTGAATACAAAAACTTTAACAAATTGTGTGGTTTTTAACTTTTACCAAGGGTTGTGTATACTGAGAAAAATACAAAATATACTAAAAGATTATGATCGAATATTTAAAGGAATTTTCTTGGCGAAGCAAAGACTTTTTCTGTTCAAATGTCCTAAAAGCCCTAAAAATTCGATGAAAAAGGCGAAATGATAATCCAAATAAATGTTAGAAAACCAAAATATGTTACAAATCTGAATAGCAATAAGTCAGACAAATCTGAATAGCAATAAGTCAGAGTGCTTCATTCGGCTGTGACGAATCTTACATACCCTCCACCAAAACATACTGCAGGATATATATTTCAAACAAATCTTATATTACCTTTACCGTAGTTACTTTAAGATAAATATTAAAAACAATTTGTCGATAAAAAGTTTTGGTGAAAAAATCGTGGTAGTCGATTTTAAGTATCAACCTATGTTGGAGTATAGCGTATATATAGATGTATCTATCATGTATGAAAGTTGTTTGGGGCATTGAGAAGTTGATTTCAACAGACAGACGGACATGGCTATATCCACTACGCTATCAATAACGATCCATAATATATGTATATACTTTATTGGGTCGCAAATCTAAAATCTTGAAATTAAAAACCGAGTGAAGGCTATTCAAATTGATGACCAAAAATTCTTGTTATAAAAACATCACAAAATTCGCAATTTAAGAGAATTTCGTTGTCCTTTCATGATAATCCAATTAATTTAATATTTTCTCTTAGTGCACTTACTTTTTTAAATTTCTTAACAGAAAAGAAACAACCAACAAAAGTATTAATTTAGGGTTACTTAAGGGTTTCTTTCAACTTAAAGATTTAGATTTATTTGCTTTCCTTTGTAAACAGCAACATTTATTAACACATTCACACCCATAATTCTTTTGCAACCCACTATTAACTCAAAAATACTTGTACAATGCACGGTGGTTTAGAAACGTTTTGTTTTGGAAATAATTCGGTATCTAGGGAACTATTTCACATGATTGGAGCTGTGGAGTTTTCGAGTTGAATTACAGTTTTTCAGCATTCTAGGTGTAAGTTGGTCACCTCGGGTCTTACATTAAAAAAAACCAAGCATGGAATATATGAAAAAACGTTAAAATTTTTTAAAGGGGGCAAGGTTTGTGGGGCTTCTGAAGATTAATTTAAGCTTTTTATATAAGTATTTGTTATTTGTAAAAACCTCAGGACATGGAGATTAATATTTTAGTAAAATTAAATAATTTTATAAATTTTTTAGACGTTAAAACTAAAAAATTATAATATGGTGATTTTCCATGAAGAAAAATATAAAATTTTAATAAATGTTAACGGTTAAAGATATCATAAAAAAATTTGGAACTAATATGGACTCGAATGATCTTAAATAAACGGCATTAGAATTTTTGACATTTTTTATTTTCAAATACCGAAATTTTTAAAACGGGGAAAATGTGTTCCAAAACCCGAGTTTTTTTTAGAAAAGTGCCTACTGTGACGTTTTTTAACGTGCGGTAGTAAATAAACTTTGTACGTACTTAAATAATATATGGGGTTATACAAATATGGAGCTTTTTCGGGAATTGGTGCTTTGCGTTTTAAGAATTTTTTACTCAAACCTAAATTTTTTTTAAAAAATTGGCCAAGTTTGAATAGGGCTAGGGGGTACTATATTTGCTTCAGGGAACCAAGTTTTACCTTAAACTCTATTGCATTAAGTCTTCTTTCTGGATCATATACAAATTGTATATAGTCTCGAAGAAAATTTTATTCTACAAAAGAAAAAAAATATAGAGACTTTTTTGGGAAAAATCGTAAAAAATATGGACCTTTTACATGTTCCAACTTTGGATGCGTGTAACTTTTTATAGGGACAAGATAATTGTTAGCTAGTTAAATTTAGCACTTTATCGGCAATATAGCTGATATTTAAGAAAAAAGTTCAACCCTCCGTAGGCCCGCCCTATGTAAAAACCAAAAACAGATCGAGGTAAATTAAAAAAATAAAATAAACGGAAATATCTCTTCAACTAAAACAGATAACCTACAGATGTAAGCGTGTTTTGTAGATATTCTTAAGGGCTATTTATGTTTTAAATTTCAGCTTATTCGGATCATAAATGAATTTTTGAGGATTTTTTTTATAAAAATGTTGACCCGAGGTGACCTACTTTGAGGAGCCACTCACTGGTCCCTTTTAGGCCTAGGAAACTTAACAACTGTAAATCAACTCAACAATACCTCATCTCCAAACATGTGATATTTCGTCACAATATCTACTATAGTTCCCGAGATACCGAATTATTTATAAAAAAACACGTTTCTAAACCACTGTGCAATTCTACTCATACTTGTTTACTTTAGAAAATTAATAATTCTTAACTTGACTGACTCTCTACTTACATAAATATCTGGTTTAGAAGCAAATACATGTTATTTGCTTGAAAACCATCTTGTTTAATTTTCTAATGCTCTTGTTTTATACTTCATTTAAATTGTGTATTAGGGAGGTTAAATTTTTAGATGCTGCCAAGGTCTAATGTTGTTCTTTGTCAAATATAATTCGAATCTTGTATAGCCACCATCAATATGTAGTGTTGTCCTTCAATGTGGACTTGAATCAGGTAGCATCGAAAATCCAAAAAGTTCAAAATAAGTTCAACCCTATTGAATATGTATGTAGTTTTAAGATTTAACAACTTTTTAAAACATACATATCCCATAATCCTTTCTAATGGAAATAATTTCAACTCTTCTAAAGCTTAAATTAGAATAAAAGTAGTTGGTTGTTTGATTTTTTTTTGTTGATAAATCATATTAATGGCCTTTTGTTGTTAATTATTAAAATTTAAAGCAATAAATTTTCATTTTTCATCCATTCACTTGTTTTGTGAACAAAATATTCTATCTAAGGAGGCATAACTATGAGTGGGCTGCTCAGTTTCTATTCAAACATTTTATTTGGTTGTTTGAATCTAGGATTCTTTTTGTGACTCGTTCTTTTCTAGTGTACTGCCTCTTTTGCTGGCATGTCAAGTGGTTTTCAAACTAATTAAAATTTATGTCTTTTTTATGTGCAGAAGAGTTTAATTGGAGAGGAGCTGTGCTGTGTTAAATTAAAGAAAATATAGTAAGCAATAGATGTATGTATATGGTTACGGAAAAGATGTGGTTTGAAAATTAATTAGAAAATGATGTAATAAATTATTTAATGGAATATTTCACACTTACACTTTTAGTTACATATATGTAGGTATCTACATTGTTACTCATGTAAATGTTGTGATAAATTAAAATTGCTGTAAGCAATCTTTCTAGAACACAAAACTATTTACAAAACCTTGTCGATATTATGTTTAAATATGAAAAATGTAGTTGTTAATAAAATAAAGTGTTATAGAATTTGAATTTTAGTTTATTTATTACAAACAAATTTAAAAATTATTGCAAACAAAACAATTACTTCCCAGCAAAAAATATTCTGGATTTGGAAGCAATAAATATGATTACTGCATCTTCTACTGCTACATTAATTGCATCCTAAAATTATTGCCTTACAAAAATAATTTTGGAAGGCATACATTAAGCTATTCGCATAGGTGGTGAAGAACTTAGAAAAAATCAGCGCTTCTTGTTAGGCAATCACTGGATCTGTAAGATTTTATTGCTTCTCAGCAGCTCTAAAATCTATGTGCACAATTGTTTGCACATATTTAATTCGATGAAATCAGGTTAATTTAAATGCTGTGAAATATGCTTATTTTGGATTCCTTATGCAGAGCCTCTACGCGAGGAATCCCATATAAAAATCATGTAATCTTTCATGCGAAGACGTAGCAGTATACAAGTGCTCTCTGCCTTACAAACCTGCTTCCGAGGAAGCACCATTTTTTGCTGGGTTAGGAAAGTATAACATTTGCTTATTATGTAAACATGCTAAGTCGCTTCTCACAACTTTAACAGGAGATACAAAAAACATTCTAAAATCCTAAAATAAATATAAAATAAATAAATATGTTTGAAATGTGTTAATGTAATTATTTACTATACAAAGATTTGAAGAATTTCCTTGGCGACTTATAATTTCTATTTTGGGACATAACATATTTTACATTACTTGTTCAGTAGTTTTCTACGCTACACCACCATAGTGGGGTGGGTGTTCTGCTTTTGTGCAGTTTGTATCGCCCAAAAAGTATACTGATCGTCTCAGAAATCACTTTCTGATTCGTATTAACGAATCAGAAAACTATAACTTCTAAACCCTTATTTCGATTTGAATTAAATTTGAAGTGTTTTCGAGTTTAAGTTTTAAGGTGTCCCCAAATTAGGACATTTCGGGTATGTTCAATTTTTAACCCACTTGGCGCAACCTAAAATCGTCAGTTGATAAAAGAAGTTTCTCGTGTTTTAATTGTATATAAAGGATTTCATTCCGAAATAAAAATTTATTTTTTCCAAAAAAATCTGGGTTAAAACGATCCTATTTCTTCATTTAGCTATAAAATTAAATTTTCAACATTTTTACCCACCCTACTGAAGTTTTTTGATAAGAGCGGGTCCAAATATAATACAGATTTTGTTCAGTTTGCTTTTATTGGTCTAAAAGCAATTATAAATTTGAAACAAAAAAAGAATTGTTTAAAAATCGTGACTGACTCCATAAAGTGTCCATGAAGTGTACCAATTTTGTTTGCGTATTTTGGACGTGAGCGTGTTTTACACAGACGGACAGACAGACGGACATGGCTCAATCGACTTAGAATTTCATAAGGATCAAGAAAATATATACTTTGTTGGGTCTCAGATGAATATTTCTCAATGTTACACACGGAATGACAAACTTATATATACCCTCATTCACCACTTGTGGTGGTGGAGGGCATAAAAATACCGCATTTTTAAGTCATACACCCAATATTATTATTAACTTATTATATTAAAAGTAAAAAAGAAGTCTGTAAATCTCTAATTTTATTTGCCAAAACATTGCTTAAAAGACCTATTACTATTGGGAGGCTTTCCCAATTTGTTTAAAGTCTTTCTATAGTTTCGTAGCATACAAAATGCAACAGCTACAAAAACGTTTTACTGCACAACAGCACTTACTTCAAAAATAGGTTACATAAAACAAACTGTGCAGTACTTAAACTTTTATTATGCATTGTCCGATGAACTGGATAATTCTGTTGCGTTTAAATTTATGGAGATAGAGAAAAATCTTGAGAAAAAAACAATGTTTTTCGATTTAATAAACTATTGATTTCTGAATTGTCCTAAAATTAATACAATCGCAATAAATACATTTAGTAGATTTTAATGTCTGTTGAAATAATATTAGGAAATAATGAATCATTTAAACAACTGCTGTATTAATAGATTAATTCAGTAGTCGACAAATGTAGCTGGCAGGGGTCGAACGGTATCAACTATACATGTGTAAACAATACTAGTGTGAGCGGAACTTTTTATACCCTACACCACCATAGTGGGGAGGGTATAATGCGTTTGTGCAGATGTTTGTAACGCCCACAAATATTAGTCTAACACCCACCTTAATGTATACCGATCGACTTAGAATCACTTTCTGAGTCGATTAAACGATGTCCGTCCGTCTGGTCGGCTGGCTGGCTGTCCATGTAAACCTTGTGCGCAGAGTACAGGTCGCAATTTTGAAGGTATTTCGATGAAATTTGGTACATATTATTTTTTCGGCTCAAGGACTAAGCCTATTGAAACTGGCTGATATCGGTGACATTCATAAATAAAAATTTTATTTCAATTTGAAAAATGTTTTTTTGTCATATTTTTCAAAATCCCATATTCATTAATAATAACATATCTACTTTAGGTTTTTTACATGGCAAATTAATTAGGGAAAATTTAGCAACTCCTACTTTGGGGAACCCTGGCCACACTCCTGACTGGCCCATGTGGTCGAAATTAAAAACTTAAACTTAATTTTATCGGGACAATGGCGATATCTATTAAAACTGGCTCAAATCGGTTCATTATTTCACCAGACCCCACACAAATGTCTTCCGGAAATAGGACTTTATCGGTCATAAATGTTTAATTTATATATGCAGGTATCTACACAAATTTCGCTTCAAATATGTTATATACACACAGCCTCAAAAGTGAGTAAACACCCGCGAATTTGTTGATTTTTTTAGGATCATGAAAATCATTATAGTTCGACTTAAATCTCTTTTTCACATCCGAATCTATTATTCAACTCAATCTCCAACAAACCGAAACATTAAAATTTTAATCGATGAATAAATTTTAGGATTTTCATTATCTTAAAAAAAAATCAAATATTTTTTGGTGTATACTCACTTTTGAGGCTCACTGTATAGATGGAAGTCATGCCACCTAATTTTATGATGATCGGTCTATAATTAGTCATAGCTTCCATATAAGACTGACTTCAGAAAATCAATTTAACGAGCATAAATCTCTTTAAAATTTCGGAATCCATAAAGTATTCAACGGAAATAAGTTTTGGAGAGACATAAATTACACGACATAATTGTTCATAGCTCCCATACACAAATTGTGGAATCCAAATATAATTATACAAAAATAAGTTTCTGAAGTAAATCACACACACTCATGGCGATCGGTTCAGAATTATATTCTGAGTTGAATTAACGATGTCCGTCTGGCTGGACATAAAGTTATTATATTCTGCCCAAGAACGAAGCCTATTGAAACTAACAAACATTTTTTCTTCTCTGATTATGGTTATCATAATCTGAAAACGACATACATACTGATTCATCATAAACATGATTGCTATAAACATATGGGAGATTTCATGTCAAGTGAACCAATTTTTGAAATCGGTGTCCTCCGATTGACATGAAACTTTCACCAAGGTTTGACTTTCTGACAAAATTTTTCAACAAGATCGGTCGAGAACTCTCTGAGTTAGAGGGGTCAAAATTTTACATTTTTTCCAAACAGCTGTTTTTTTCTCATCCATATAACTTCTTACCTATTGTTCTTAGCAAAAGGTGTCCCAAATAGTTTAGATAGCAATTTCTTCAAAGTTAAAAAAATAAAAAAAAATGTTTACATTTTTTTCCCGAAATCAAAAACTTGTTTGACTTTTTTTCAAAATAAAGCTTAGATATTTTCCTTGAAGACCTATTTGGTCGTTTAGTGGGATGCGATGTTGGATATCTACCAAAATAAATGTTTTGTAACTCTTTTTGCAAAATCAAAAACTTTGTTGACTTTTTTTTTTCCAAAAATGATTTTTTTTTCTCAAAAGAAAGCTTAGGTCCATTCCTTTAAGATTTTTTTGGTCGCGATTGGGATATATCAAAATAAATGTTTTTTAACTCAAGACATACAATTGAAAACAAAATTCCGCAAAATTCGGCAAATGTTTAAAACTACAACCGGTCTCTACCATAGCCAGTTCACTTTCAGTTCCCTTCTTTCATGAGATATTCTTTGAATAGAATATTTAATGCAGTCTTTAAAGGGTTAATGGAGACTTTACCGCTTTAACATTTACTCAAGCAGTAAATCATTTAATGGAAAATTTAATTTTCTTGCCAAATATTTTACTTGTTGTATTTAGGCTTCATTATGAAATGATAGAATGTCCATAATAGCGATTTATTTTGCAAATTTCATTTTACCTCTGGTCGTATATATTCCCAAGCCTAAAGTGTTGTTTCAAACGAATGTTTGCCAGAAGTATTCATCGCACATCCAAACATTTGGTTATTGTTGAGTCGAGAACATGATCACACAAACGCATACACATTCAGGCTCATTTATCATTCAGCATTGCTTTGAGGACAGCACCATCACCAGCTGCAGCAAGCTCATCACAGGCTAATGAAATATTAACAAATGACATTAGATTATGGAAACTATTTGACATTAAACCGTAAAATTAGTGGTAGTTTAGTAAAAGAAGAAATAAAATGTATGAGCTGATAGGAAATTTAAAATTGTCTTATGCAAACTTGTATGTCACTTGTTTGCCACCTTTTTAAACCTGTATTCAAGGACTTTCTTCGAGCACAAATTGTTCAAATCTAACCAAATACATATTTTAATATTGAAGTGGGACACTTTTCCTTTGGGAGTGTACACATTTAAAGTTTTATGAAATTGGGTTAATGTTAAATGGACACATGTTGATGATAATGACAATGACTGGTAGTATCCCATTATCACACATAGACACACATACTTACTAGAGTGGTTTAAGTACACACTTGTGAATAAATAGTTAAATGTCAAAAATAGTTGAACATTTGAGAACACATTTTGTGGTATTTAAGTCACATTAAAATTTTTCTGATTTTGAGAGTTGAAATTATCTAACTGAAACTAAAATTGTAAATAATTTACGCTTTAGTTTAATAATTGAAAATTAAGGATGTGATTTATTCCCGAAATTTTTATTTTAACTTTAAGTATATTTTTTAAATTTTCAGTTTTTAGTTTTTAGTTTGAAATATTTAAATTTTCCATAAACACAAGATAAAAACACAATTATTTTAAATACTTTAATGTTTTTAGAAAAGTAATCATTTATTCCTACACTATTGTTATTTGCATTTTATTTTTAGATATTTTTGTTCGTACTTTCGCCAATATAACCGCCGGAAATGCTTTAAGTTTTAAATAAAAGTTGTATGCAAATTCACACATGAATTTAGTTACACATACAGCAGAGAGAAATTTCACACAAATATTTTGTTTAGCTGCTACCCAGTAAACATTTTGGAAATATTTTTAAGTTCTTTGCTAAGTATTTTAAAAGAAAATTTATAATGACTTAAAATCTGAAACAATTTGCAAATATCTGTTCTGTTTTTGAACAAAGCATTTATAATGTTTTTAAGCAATTATACTAAGACAATTACATGACAAAATCCAAAAAAGTCCTTTCAAAACGAACTTTTAAGGATTAAAATATTCTACAAAAAGGTTTGCTGGAAAATTTCAGTAGGGGTTACCAAAAAATGGATTTGTGGTGGTTTTTTAAGTAAATGTGAGACCCAAGGTGGCGTTTAATTTTTCTAATTAAGCGTGAAGAGAATTATTTACAATTTTGGTATATTTTTTCGTGGTATATTTGAGTCCCTAATTTCTCGAAAAAGGTGTTAAATTTACCCGTAGAGAGAGGAGCTAGAGAGTTAAGATCTCCCACTAACAATAAGAATTCACTCAGACATTAACTTACAACTTTTTTTTCATTTCGATCAAAAATTATAATTTTGACCAACTTTAAAAAAAATCACTAATAGTCTGTCTAGTTGGACTATATGTTTCTTAAAAATATCGAATTTTAGCGAACCGATTAATTTGAAATGTCGATTTTCGGTTAACCGGTTTTTAAAATTTGGGACTAAGATCAATAAATCTAATGTTTTTATGAAGCTTTTGTTCTTAAAATTGTATTTTATTAATTAGTGCTAAATCCCTTTTCAGAAATATTGCTGGAGAGACAAAATACTTTCTAAAATCCTGGATTTTAAATATTTTTAAAATCTGTTAATGCAGTTTTATTTATTATTTGGTATGATTTATAATGACAAATAATCACTTTCTTGGGACTTTGAACATTTTCTGTTTCATATCATAAAGTAGTGGTAATAATAAATTTCAAAATTATCAAATCTTTAATTAAAAAATATATAATTTACACTTTTTGGTTGAAATTTAATGAATAATAAAACAACAAAACAAGTATATATTTAGTAATATATTTATACTCAATTCCATTTGACTGAGATAAAAATTTTTAAATTTTTACAAAATAAAATGGACTAGCAATTTGGCATATTTATAGTTATTATACATACGGGGGATTTCACGTCAAGTGAACCAAATTTTAAAATCGATGTCTTCCGATCAGGAGCTTTTTGGTCTCTTAGTGGGATACGAGTGGTCTATCTATCAAAATAAATATTTTGTAACTCAAGACATACAATTTTTGTGTTAAAAAATTTATTTTGATACTATCCCACTGGCATCCCTCTATGAGACCAAAAAGTTCTTAAAGGAATAGACCTAAGCTTTCATTTGAGCAAAAAAAAAAATTAAAAATGAGGGCCACTGCAAAGCATACAAATAGGTCTTAAAGGAATAGACCCAAGCTTTCTTTTGAGCGAAAAAAAAAATTTAAAAAAGGGCCCATTTTAAAAAAAGTTAGATTTTGCAAAAAATTGCATATTTTGAGTTACAAAACATTTATTTTGATATATATCCCACTCGCATTCCACTAAGCGACTAATAGGTCTTCAAGCAAAATATCTGAGATTTCTGTTGAGCAAAAAAAAAAATTAAAAAGAGGGCTGATTTCGAAAAAAAAGTCAACAAAGTTTTTCATTTTGCAAAAAAAGTCAAAAATTGCATGTTTTGAGTTACAAAACATTTTTTTTATAGATATCGAACTCGCATCCCACTAAGCGACAAAATAGGTCCTCAAGGAAAATATTTAAGCTTTATTTTGAATAAAAATCCAAAAAGTTTTTGATTTCGGAAAAAATTTTTTTTAATATTTTTTTTCGAAAGAATGAAGAAATAGCTATCTAAACTATTTGGGACACATTATGCTAAGAACAATAGGTACTAAGTTACATTGATGAGAAAAATCACATGTTTGGCCAAAATGTCAACTCCTAGAGTTCTTGACTGATTTTCTTGAAAAATTGTGTCTGAATTACTATACAATAGGTCAAACCTTGGTGCAAATATCATCCCGATCGGAAGACATCGATTTTAAAAGTTGGTTCACTTAACGTGAAATCCCCCATATATTAACCGTTCCTGACTACTAAAAACTAATTTTAAATCTATGTATACTGTATTGTTTAAACTTTTAAAAATTTTAAAATTTTTTTACACAATCATATGAATCGTAAGTTAACCATATTATGGTTACCACAATCATATAAATAATTACAGTAACCATAATATTGTTAAAAACAAATTTGAAATGGTTACAGTAAACACTGCGTTTAAGTTGTTTACCGATTTGAGATCTGGAACTTTCAGAACTTTATACCAGCAACTTCAACCCAGCATTAGCTTTGGCTCTGCACACACAAGGATCAGAGCAATTAACTTTATGAGCTGCTTTTCTGATAGAAGTGACCTTTCCTTTCACTGTTCAATTCTTCCTTATACTGTTTAATGGCTTTGGAAACGATTTTTAATATTTTTGGATAAAAAAAAGTTATTTTAGGCGCGTAGTTTTTCTGAAAATTGCCGTGTGTTTGACCACACTTTGGTACTGTTAAGTGTTTTGAAATATTTTGTTGGTACAATTTTTTTTAGTTATTTATGTTGTTTATGGTATGTATTTTGGAAAATATATTAGCAATTAATGTTTCAAAGTAATTAGACGTAAACCAAGGTTACCATTAGATCGATTGTGTCGTAATTACAAAAAATATTTAATTACCAATGTCACTATCAGTACCAACGTGTGGTGAAACACACGCCGGTATGTACTGCCACCTAGCAGCTTGTATATTCACCAGTACGCTGGGTAAATGGCTTTAGGTTCCTTTTTGGAGATTTAGTAACACACGGCAATACATATATAATAATTCTGATTTTTTTATATATGTTATGTAATTAATTTAAAATGAGTCGATTTTGGACCCTTTTTCAATCACCACTTATGAAATGGGGGGAGGCTTGAGAAAATTTTCCAAAAATATTTTTTTGTTGTTAAGAGACCAAACCTTAATATAAACGCCTCATACATTTAATTATTTATATTTATCTGTGTTTTATATTTACTCAAAGTTAGAAATGATAAACGTGTGTTCAAATACACGGTGGTAAGAAATGGGTTAAACATTTCACGTAGCCCCCATACAATTTTTCTCCCGAAATAGTACTTTTTTGTCATAAATATCTGAGTTGTATAGGTTCTACACAAATTTCCCCAGAAATAAGTTTTATATAAAATGAAATCATATTTTAAATTTTTTGCAGATTAAGCCATAATGGACCAAAGCTAGATTGGTCCACAATTGGTCATAGCTCCCATATAAAACCCACTTCAGAAATTCACAAAAAAATTAATTGCTCATATACTCAGTGTAGGCTATTATATGGCAGTGTTTGGCCGTGCTTACTTGTTCTTTAAAAAATTGTTCACTATACAATTTGTGGCCATTTCAGTTTGAGCATTCTGTGTCCGCTTTAAGATTTTGTGGTATTTTAACACATTCAAAGTTGTATCTACCGACATAAATACATAACTACAGCCACGCATTTACAAACACAATCACATAACTCAAATACTGTCAGGTACCTTTCGTTAGTACTCGTGGTTGATTATTCAATTTGAATTTGTTGTTTAATTAATTTCCAGCTACAACTTTTCATCATACACAGCACAGCGCATTTAAAATACTCATTCATACTTTATTGTTTGCAATTGTATTTGTACGGAAACAAACATGAGGAGATTTTAGAGAATGTTATTGTGGTTTCTGTGTTTTAAGGTTCGTTAGAAGTGAATTGGAAATTCAAATTTCTGGAATTGTTTCGAAATTGTATAATCCTCAATAACATTATTGTTGTTGTTTTAAATTAACATTTTGTTAGAGTAAAATTTATTTATTTACTTAGTTAAACTTTAAACATATTATGAGTATACACTAGAAATTAAACAAAATCAAACTTCGCACAGTGGGGGAAATGAAAGAAATTGGAAATAGATCTATAACTTTTAAACGGACAGTCTTATTTTAATTAAATTTCTTAAGACTATAGAGGAGGTGTAGCTGTGTTTTTAATTTTTAAAATCGGTTAATATATAAAAAAATCGGTCTTCGATTTTTTTAAGAAAAAATACTCCAAATACATGGAAGCACTCAAATATAATATTCAATAAGACGTAATGAAAATATTTAGCCCGAAGTTCTCGACATCGGCAGCTATCGGCCGTAGACCATGATTAAGCTAAGCCATGAATCAGGAAAATTGCTGCGCTGCCCCTCTGCCGACGTTTGTTGTCGTCGTCTTCGTCGGTACAATGTGTTATTATTTTTCACCTGATTTTTTTATGGAAATATTTTACGATATTTTGTAAATCTTATCAATATACATAGTTGCATATTTAAAAATTAGTTAAATGTCTGTGAATAGTGAAAAATAGTGTGAAAACTGTGATCAGTGCTCGTATACATATTCTCCGCAACGTTTATTTGAAGATGAAGAAAGTCTTAAGCGACGATTCAATGAGTGGATCAGATATGGAAGCTACCATTCCTCCGAATCAAGATCCTGCAAAATATCTCGAATCTCAGATGATTGAAGCAGTTATAGAGAAGGAGAAAGCTGTGATGGAGATGGACAAAGTGAAGAACAGGAAGACAGACGATCAAGTCTCGGAAACTCCCAAGAAGAATAAAATCGATGTGGACGAGGAAATCAGGAAATCAGGTATAATTAAAAGGGAGCTGCCGCACATATCCCTTTTATCTTTATTACTAATAATATGGATGAAAGAATTTCTGTTGGAGATCAATTCGACTATAGAGGCTTTGAATTGTCTCTCCTTTATTTCAAAAACCATTCAAGTAACAAATTATTGATTTTGAGTAAACAAAGAAACTATTGTAAATTTCATACGAAATTTTCTAATTTTATTAGAAACTTCAAAAGTACAATCAGAAATGAATTTTTTAAGGAGTTAAACATCATATTCATATATACACTAGGGTGTCCCAAAAAAATTTTTGGGACACCCTGAAAGCTTATAGGGTAGAGTATTTTTGAGAATTTTTTCAGATTTTTCGGAAGAGGTTTAGAGGTCGCTCAAGTCGAGTTTTTACCTTTTTTAAGTTTTCTTCATAACAAGACCCACGATTTGCATTACTTTTGAGGACACAGTTTAAAAGAAAAATGTCCATGCTTTATTTTTGTGTGCTTCACAATTTTTCGAAATTTTTCCAGAAATTTTGTAAATAAGGCTTTAGAACTTTTAAAATTTGTATGAAAATTAAAAAAACATTGCAGTTTGAAAGGCCAATTAATTCTTAATAATTTATGGACAACAATTTTTGATTTCTCGGCATTGCTTCACTATAATAGGGGAGCAGTATTTAATTTTGTTTGCACTAAACGATGCATTTACCTTTACAAAACAGTAATCGGTCAATAACTCAATTTTGGAATTTTTGTTGCTTGACTGGTTTTTGAAATAAACGATTCAATTAATATTACAATTTGTAATACAAATATTGATTATTTTACTAACATTGTATATACCCTTCTGCTCAAGTATAGAGCTTCAAAAATTCCTTTATTAGTTTAAGATTATCGTTACTTTGTAACTTTAAGTTTTTCTTTTTATAAAAACTAACTTTAACTTTTCCATTTACCTGCTTGTACCACAAACAAAAAAACTTTCAACATTTTCTATAAAAAAAACCTTAATAGATTCCTATTTTGTTGGAAATTGCTGGCCGCCAGCTAACAAAGCCGAGCATTTATAATTTTTTGCATGCAAAAGTCATAAAGATTACAAAGTTGTTTATTGTCTCAGCTTTTCTAAGACAACAAAAAGATGACACAAAACACCTGCCATACAAAAATAACAACAAAGAAAGAACCAACAAGGAATAGAAATAAATTTCAAGTAGTTAGGGACATCGACAAAAAACTGATATAAAATTTCTTATAAGATTTTTTAATTACAGTTATTATGTATTAAGGTTTACCTTTAATCATGAATGAACCGAGAAACGTACTGCAACAAAAAAAGGACATTGATTAAAGAGGGCAACTAACGAACAAGTCGAAAAAAAAATTAAAGAAAAAACAAACCTTTAGTTAACTTTATAGAGTAAATGAACCCATAACAAAAAGTCAACAAGAGCCATAATAATGATGATGATAAAGATTATAACGTCGATTCCGCTGTCGGTCTGCCTGTGCAGAAGAATAATAAAGATTGTGAATGTCGATATTTTTGCTGCTATTGCTGGTTGTTCTTGGTTCGTTTGTTGGATTCATAAATTAACATAAATTCCTCAACAGCAACGACATCAACGTCGACATTACAATTGAAAAAGCATGACTTTACAGTAGAAGAAAAAATATAATATAGAAAAAGAGATGATAACAAAAGATACCGAAATGAGCAGCGGGGAAATAAACGACAAATTGTATTGATTCTTTGTGACATTTAATGTCTCTTGTTATCTTTAGTACTTTCAGTTTATTTTTATTCACCCCCTTTCTATATTTCGTTGGTGGATTTTTATAGCCTACACTGTATAACAAGATGTTGGGTAGTGCAAGTTATTGTTGAGCTTTGTATTATTCATAGTTTATTTTGTATACATGAAAACTACTTACCCGGAAGTAGTTATTAATCTTAAAATTAAATTCCAAATATTCCATTAGAGATAAAAAATATGGGCACACACAAAAGTACCTCGAGACCATTTTTGGCCAAAGATTTTGTCCGTTTCGAGAGCTATAACCAATTAGTACCGATCGCCAAGAAATTATGTTGTGCCTCTACGAAACTTATTTACATTGAATTCTATGTGGATACCAACATTAAACGGACATTTTATCGACTCAGAATTAGATCGCACAGTGGTTTATAAACCTTATTTTTTTGGAAATAATTCGGTATCTCGAAAGCTATTAGAGATATTGTTACAAAATTTCACATGGTTGAAGCTGATGTTTGTTTAAGTTGACTTACGTTTGTTCAGCTTGCATAGCCCCGGAAATTTGGTCACATCGGTTATTAAATTGTTTATAAAAAATTCGTCAAAAATCATAAACTATGATCCGAATGAGCTGAAATCTTAAATATAAACAGTCCCTGAGGTTATCCATGTGTAGGTTATCTCCATTAGTTTTACAGATATTCAGGTTTATTGAATTATTTTTTTTTAATTTTGCTTGATCTTTTTATGGGTTTTTAGATATGGCGGGCCTACGTAGGATTGATATTTATTTTTAAAATATAAGCTATATTGGCGATAAAATTCTAAATGAAATAAAAACAAGTAAGAAAGTTTGGTCGGTCAAGTCCGACAATATAATACCCTACACTAAGTAAAAGAGCAAAAACATTTTTCTTTTAAAATTTCAATAATTTATATTTTTGAGTGATTTTCGGAAGTGGGCCTTATATGGGGGCTATGACCAATTATGGACCGATCACAATGAAATTAGGTCGTGTAATTTATGTCTCTATGAAAGTTTACTATGTTGAATTTTGTGAGTATACCAACATTTAAGCGATTTGTGCACGTTAAAGTGATTTTCGGAAGCGGGTCTATATGGGAGCTATGACTAATTATGGACCGATCGTAACAAAATTTGGTGACATGAATTTTGTATATATAAAACTTATTTGGAGTGCAATTTGTGGAGATACATTTATGAATTAAACATTTATGACCGATAAAGTCCAATTTCGGAAAGCCATTGTATGGGGGCTAGATGAAATAATGGACCGATTTCAGCCAGTTTCAATAGGATTGGTCCCTGGGCCGAAAAAATAAAATGTACCAAATTTTATTGAAATATCTTCAAAATTGCGACCTGTACTCTGCGCACAAGGTTTACATAGACAGCCAGCCAGCCATCCGACCAGACGGACGGACGGACATCGTTTAATCGACTCAGAAAGTGATTCTAAGTCGATCGGTATACTTTAAGGTGGGTGTTAGACCAATATTTTTGGGCGTTACAAACATCAGCACAAACGCATAATACCCTCCCCACTATGGTGGTGTAGGGTATAAAAATTTTGCGAAATAAATAACTTATTGCAAAAGCATATAAAGTAAAACTTGGCTAACTTGAGCGGACATAACACAACCTCCACAGATCTGACCAAACTTGACAAATTAAAAAAAAAATTCGGTTTGAGTAAAAAATTCTAAAAGGAGAAAGCACCGATCAGAAAAAGCTCCATATTTGTATAACCCTATATATTTCTTAAATACCAACAAAGTTTTTTTTTTACTATCAAACGTTAAATAACGTAACAGTAGGCACTTTTCTAAAAAAATACTCAGTTTTGGAACACATTTTGCCCTTTTTATGAATTTCGGTATTTGGATCAAAAAAATTTCAAAAATTCTAATACTATTGATTTAATTTGAGTCTATATTGGTTTTAAATTTTGTTATGATATCTGGAACTGTTAAAATTTTATATTAATTCAAATTTTATATTTTTCTTTCTGGAAAATCATCATATTATAATTTTTTTAGGTTTAATTTTACTAAAATATTAATTTTCAAGTCCTAAGGTTTTCACCAGTATTAAATAATAGTATAAAAAGCCTTTATTTACTCCTCAGAAGTTGCACAAACCTTGCCCCCTCTGAAAAATTTGCACTTTTTTCATCGTAATAACCCCAGCGATGAATATGCTAATTATGCAATACACATTATCCAGTGAAGTCCTAACAGTAACCACTTCCAGATTTGTCCACCATATCAGTTCAAACGTTTTGGAACTAGTTCATTCATAAATAAGATAAGAATAGTTTCTTAACATCCTTGAAAGCATTTCAAGTGGAGAAATCCATGCTGAATATGTAGGGTTTAGTTTATTCATGAATAAGATAATAATGGTTTCTTGGCGTCTTTAAAAACATTTCAAGTGCAGAAAATCTCAATGAAAATGAAACAACTATTCTATTCAAATAAATTCTCCTCCACTTGCTGTTATCTTTTCATATAACTGGCAATACTTGTATACCCAGGCATGTATAAAAATGTTCTTTTTTTTCATGCGTAAAATTCTTAGATGAGCCTTTTTATTTCAAAGTGTGGCATTCTGCTTACAAAACGTTTACATTTCTCGAAGTAAACGTAGACGTTTACAAGCATAGGAATGTAAAAGTATGTACATATGTAGTATGAGTATTAGAGAGAGAGTATCTAGCAAAGAAATCAGATATATCTATGTATATCTACTAGTATGTATATGAGTGAGTGTGTTTGCCTTAAAACAAAAAAGGCTGTAACACAACAGCCATTGATTTCCTTTTGAATTTTTATATGTCGCCTCACATTTCCCTTTTATCTAACCCAGCAGTTCCTTACTCAAACTGCCAGCCCAACAGGCCCTCGTTTTGTTTTATAGTTAGTGTCCTTGTCAAAAAATACGTGTCATTGAACACATTATTTGTACATAGTTATACACTAGGGTGGCACTTTTTACTTTTTCGATTTTCTATGCTCCCAAGTCTTAAATTTGTTTCCATTATTTAAAAGCTAAATGCTGAATATTTGAGCAAAATCAAATACAAATTTTCAAGTTTTGAGCTTAAAAAATCTAAAAAATAAAATTTTGAAAAAAAATTAAAATTAAATTTTCAATATTTTGTTTAAATTTTTTTTCAAAAATTCAATAGTTTTGCTTTAAATTTTAATAAATACTAAATTAGGATTAAAAATGCAAATGGGTTATCGTGGGACCGATTTGAAATTGGAAACATTTCAAAGAAATTTTTTTTGGTCACAAATTTGTTCAAATTATGTAATTATGTCAAAAATGTAATAATTCCACTTTATACATAAGTTTAAAGTTTTTTTGATTTGTAGGTATTTCTAAACGCAATATCAGCCGATAGGCTTCACCAATATGGCCGCTATCACCAATATGTCCGCTATAGCGTCTTCTGAACTTCTACAGTTGATAGCGCGCTATTAGAAGACACTTTATATTATATTGGATAAAAAGTAGGGTATTCATTCGACTAATGATCGTTCGATTAATCGAATAATTTCTTACGAATAATTATTCGAATAATTTAAGAATGGCGATTTTCGAATAACGAATAATTCGAATAATTTTATGTAGAATAATCGAATAAAACGAATAAGTTTTCATATATATTTAAATTTATTAAATTGCTTAAAATTTTTCATAAGTAGTAATGACATACAAATTTGTATTGTTTCTGAAATTCGACAAATAACTAAACACAAAGGGACTTTCGATCACTGTAGATGAGTATTCCGATAGCTCCTTCTATAAATATATAAATATTACTGCAAGAAGTTACAATTCTAAAAACAAATCTTTAAAAAATTTTAACTTAGGACTTGAACCAATGAAAATAAAAGGTACGGAATAAAATATTTGTTAATTAGCTGGCGAAATATTAGAAGAATCGCAATTCATAATCAAAATATTAACTTAGATTAAAGTGGAGTTGAATGTAATGGAGAATGTGATTTTGAAACGGTCGTCGAAAGCGATATTGAGGATGACATTTATAATGATATCGTTGAAATAGACAATGGCCATGATCTTAAAATATATTTAAGTGATATTATTAACCGCGTACGTAAGTGTTGCAAAATATTTAATAAAAGCATGGAGTTCGTCTTATACATGATTTTGAACATCTTTGTCTAACATGGTAATAAACTTTTTGCGTATTTGTAAATGCGTCAATCATGCACTGCCAGACTTCAAATTAGCCACGTTCACTGACATTGATATCAAACTTTGGACAGATTTGTATAATTCCCTAAGACAACTTGATTAAGCAAAGATTTGGAACCCTGATAGAACTAGAGGGTATAATACAATTTGTTATAAATAATTTAGAAATAGTGAATAATTAATTTACTAAAGAATTAGTTACTCAATTTAAAACCCGAATTAATGAACGACATAAAAAAGTTCTTAATACGTTTATATTGTATTTGAATTCAGGATCATGTCCAACTAGCTCAAATTTTTTAAAACATACCTCCAAAACGGAAACTAATGGGTTTGCTAGTCAATTGTTTTGTAGATTATTCGGGAGCAAATCTGATCTGAATATTTCTGATGAAAATTTAATGATGGACTTTATTTTCGAATGTTTTTTAACATTATCAATACTTGAATTGTTAACTTTAACTTTATTTTTTGTTTTTCTTTAACAATAAAATATTAAAAAACCGACATCAAAACTTCATTTTTTACTTTTTTAAAAAAAATTAAATTATTAGAATAATTCGATTAATTTTAAACGTGTGATCGAATTATTCGAACAAGTTAAAATCTCTTATTCGAATTATTCGTTTTATTCGAACAAGAGAAAAATCGAATAATTCGAATACCCTAATAAAAAGACAAATATTAGTAGTAATACTTAATATAAAACTACGAAAATGACAGCCAACTTAAATTTGTTCAATACTAATAATAATAAACGTCTTAGAAATTTAAAATTGACAAAACTAGAATTAGAAACCCAAGTCAACCATCTGATATTATTATGTCCTTTCGTTTGTAAAATATCGAAATATTGGTCGTATGCTCAAAAAGTATATACATTCTGGGTTCTCATAAGATTTTAAGACGGTCTAGACATGTCCGTCCGTCTGTCTGTCCGGCAGACATCTCTGTTGATAAGGTTTATTTGGTATTGGAAATTAGCAATATCGGTTAATGAACTCATCTAGCCCCCATACAAATGTCCCAACGGAATACTGTTTGAGCAGCCATAAATATATTGATTATGGCATTAGCTGCAAAAAATCGAGCAGAGACTTGAACATAATTGATTTATAATAATTAATATCGTGATGGAATTGAACAGAAACAAGTTTTATATGAACCAAAATCTGTCTACAAACTTTTGAGAGGATTGGTCCATTGTTAACCCTAACTCCCATATAAACTCTATATCGGAAAACTATTTTATTGTCAAATATTGATGGTGGGTATAAAAGATTCGGCACAACCGAATAACACTCTTGATTGTTAAAAAATATTTTTTTTTTTTTTTAAATCCACCAATTTCAAATCCATAACAGGTATAACTGCATATATTTTCGCTTTTCATCCTAATTTAGCGTTTATTGGAATCAAAACGTTTAGAAAAAAATTTTAAAATATCAAATTTAGGATTTGAGATATGATCTATGATTTCATGCAAAATTATTTTCAATTTAAATGTTTTTTCAAGACTTAAATATTGAACTTCGATCCAAAATATGAAACTTCAAATAAAATGTGCCATCTTTAAACATTATCGGAATTTTCTAAAATGTTCAGAATTTATTTTTATTTTTTACGAATAACTTGGGAGCATCATGAAACCAAAAAGTGCAAAATAATGGCCACCCTATTATACGCTCATACACACAAAAACATACATACAATCATAACACTGCAGATTTTACACATAAAAAGTAAATAAATTCTTCACATTCCTTAGACAGTTTCTGAAAGAATTTAAAAAATTCCGTGTTTTTAAGTTTGCAAAAAAATGCTCTGCTTAGAAAATAAATTTATATCTTAATATTGAAAGTATTTATCTATTACAAAGTTAAACGAAATTCAATATTTTTTTAAACGAAGTATGCATTGATATCCATATCGTATTTATAATAAGTTCTCTCTTATGTACAATTTATAATTTGAAATCACGTTTTATTTACCAGTTTATTCCCAGAATTATTTTTACTGCAATATTATTATTGGCATTTTGTATAGAATTTTAATGTCTGGCATTAAGTCAGTAAGTGAAACCATGACAGCGCGATGCAGCGAAGATGTAGAAAACAGCGGGTGTGTTGCTTCTCTTAACATACATCTGATTTATTTTATAGCTGAATATTTTATCTATTCATAAATTCCAGTTTTTTTTTATTTTTTTTTCCATTTTTATAATTTACAAAAGTAAATATTTTAGTCACTTGTAGATAGATGTCTTAATGCGACATGTGTGTGTCGTGGCAGTTGTAAGCAGATATTTTTAAAATAAACTTTAAATTTGCATACGGAAACTAGTTATCGCGTGGATGATGTACGATGACAAAGCTGACAAGATTTTCATATTTATATACAATATGATTTCTGAGAATAAAATATTGAGTAATAAAATTATTAAATTTCTAAAATGGAAGGATAAATTGCCAAATAGATTAAGTGTCAAAAACAAGTTGTAGATTAATATGGTAAAAAGGTTAACATTTACACATTTCACAATATTCGTTGTATTGTTGCTTCTTTGTAAGACAAAAGAACAACATTTTCAAGGTAGACTACCAATTCGAAACGGTTAAAAGGTAATTGTAACAATAATTTGGATTATTTTGCTTATGAGAACACAGATAGAATAGCGGTAATGGCATTTGTTATTATTCCGGTAACGATATTTTAATGATAAAAGTAATTACACATAGAATTAAATTAAAATTATTGAAATAAACAATTTTTAAAATTAAATATATCTGAATTTAAAATAAAACAAGTAAAGCTACGTTTCCGCATACACCGTAATCGTTTCCGAAATCCGTAACGAAAATGGTTAACGAAATGGCACCGATCAGTAACGAAAAACCTGTCATTTGGGGCCGGAACCAAAACAACTTCAAGTAGGTTGTTTTCGGTGCTGTAGTAACGAAATTATTTTAATTATTTAATTAATGAATAAAAAATAAATTTTCTTTATTGGAAGAGGAAAAAATAATAGATTTTGTCAAAAATAATGAAATTCTATTTAATTTCAAAATGACAACTTAAAAAATAATTTCGTTTCTGTTTAATGCCGCAACGCACCCAACTGAAACGAAAACAATTCAGAAACGAGACGGTGACGAACACCAACGATTTTCAGTTTCAGTTTTCGTAATCGGCGCCGATTACGGTGTATGCGGAAACCCAGCTTAAGAGAGCTATATTCCGCTGTGCCGAATTTTATATACCCTTCACCAAATTATACTTCAAAATACAAATTTTAAATATTTTTAGGTAAACAAAATTATATTTTTTTCCAGTTGTTTTTTTCATTTTTTGGAAAAAAAAATTTTTGGAATTGTTATTTTAAAATTTTTTTTTTTAAATTTTAAAAAAAAAAGTTTGGTTTTTGGTGAAAATAAATTATGGTTAAAAAATATTTTTTCCGATTTTGATTTATATACGTTGTTGCAAAGGTCTTTGAAATATCTATCATTAGATATCCATATTGTCTATATTAATGACCAGGACATTCGAGGTTGTCCTGTTTTTTTTTCGTCATATCTCAGCCATTTGTGTACCGATTTTGATGATTTTAAATAGGAAACTTCTCGAAAGCATGCCTGACAGAATTATTGATGATTTGGATCCCGAAGATATTTGTGGTCTTCAGAAAATTTATTTCAACAGACAGACAGACGGACATGGCTTAATCGACTCCTCTATCTATAAGGATCCAGAATATATATACTATATTGGGTCGGAAAATAATATTGTGGAAATTACAAACGGAATGACAAACTTATATATATCCTTCTCACGAAGGTGAAGGATGTAAAATGATGGATTTTTTTTTCACATTTTTAGCATTGTTAGCCATGACCTTTTCCCATTTTTCTGGCAACATATGAATTTCGAGGCAAACGAACTGCTAATCTCGACTGCTGGTCTCGACTATAAGGCGGGTGAGGCAAAACTTCCCAACCACTTCTTTATAAATAGTTTTTTAACAGGTATTGCTACGGTTTTATGGCCAATGTTCGATTCAAACGAATAAATTGCGTTCAGTACAGGTTCCCAGTGATGGTTTGGTCAGATTTGAGCTCATTTTTTGCTTTTTCTCCCACCAAATACAGAGAATTACCTTAGCGCCATGGATATTTGGCTTTAATAAACGATTAGGCTGGTTGGCATTGCTTCACATACGATATCTTACACTTCGGGTTATTGTAATGGATACATTTTTCATCTCATGTAATGATTAGGTGCAAAAATGATTTTCTTTTATAGCGTTCAAGCATAATTTCGGACATGCAAAAACGTATTTCAAGGTCTCTCGTATGGTACCCAATTTCTCTGCTTTTGGATGAATCGTAAACGTTTTGAGATTGCTGCTGGAGTAGCTACGAATAATTTTTTTTGGATGAATCCTGAATCGCAAACGTTTTGAGATTGCTGCTTGAGTAGCTTCGAATGATTTTGCAAGCTCTTGTTGAGTTTACAACAATCTTCATAGAGTAGTGCTTCCAATTCTTGGACTTCAAACTTTTTCGCTGGCATGGGCGCTCTTTGTCTTCCATGTCAAAATAACGCCTGCGATGAACACATTTAACCCTTGGAGGTATAACCAGGTCTGTGCAGACTTTTTGCATATAAATGTGTGTATAACTTTATTGTTTTTCGAGCTAGAGACAAATCCTTTCATGACTTCCTGGAGCAACATCCTCCGGACACAATGAGCAAAATATCGAACCGATTGTGGATCCTGGTCCGGTTTAATCCAGATTTTCAAATATTTTGGTTCAAACGTCATAACCAGGTCTGTGCAGACCTATGTATAATTTGAACGTTAATAAAAATTAAAAAAGGAAACTATACATATGGTAGCTTATTTCACACATAAAGCATGTATTGCAAAAAGCCGGTTTGTTTACAACATTCACATGTTAGGTATTCGTGCCTTGGATGCCAAACAAATTTACACATACTTTTAGGAGACCTGACTATGTATTTCCACATAAATCCCATATAGGTCTGCACAGACCTGGTTATACCGTTTAGCGCCAAAATAAATAAATGAATAATAAAATATATAATAATGAATAAATGATATATATGTACCCTTCAAACTGGTATAAGTTAACTAAAGATACATCATCTATTGTAAATCCAGGATTTTTTAAGTCATACACCCAATAAAATATGAACAAAATCAAATGAAAATTTTCCGATTACCAAACTTTGTTTGCAAGTACTTTATATTTTACAAATTTTTAAATGTCCCTATGCATGAGTGTGTTTATTTATTGACTATTTAGATCGTATACATGCAAATTCAGAAGTTAAGGCTATTAAATTTCAATATAAATATATTTATTAAATATGTGTTTTCAAAAATCTAATAAAATTCGCAAAATGTGTTTCAAAATGTCTATGCAAGTAATGAATATTACTATTGCTTTCACTCAGTATAAAGTAATTTAAATTTCAATTCCCTTAGAGTGAGTGGCAAATAAAAACACACAAATAATATGACTTTGTAGCTTAAAGCTGTTTTGTAGAAAAACAAACAAAATCCCTTTAAATGCAATAGAAATGTATTCGTAACCTTATAGATAAACTTTATTGTATACCTACTCGTAGTATTTTTAAAAATAAAATACATATTCTACATAATAGAAATCTGCATGTATGAATACAAATTTACGTAGTAGTAGTACTACAACATGTACTTATCTGTATGTGAAAAGTGGAAAGGGGTTTTGAAATTGTGTAACATTTTTTTATGCGACCTAGGCCTACATAACCATAGTTATGCTTGTTTTTCTTTCTATGACATTGTACTTGTAGCAATTCAAATTCAAATGGTTATTCAGGGTAACCAAAAACTGTTTAAAAAATGGTTTAGGTTATTTAAATTATTTAAAAGATTGTAAGTGAACATGCAAATAAAAGCTGTCCATGTGGAAAACATGAATTTTCTATATTTACTCCACAAATCTTGCATAGACTGACCTTGAGATTTATCAATTGTCATTGCAAATGCTAAGAAAACAGAAAACTGTAATCGCTTAAAATCAAATGGCATTTCAGAAGTTATCACCGGAATATGTGGCAGCAATATATCTGTCGCTTTATACTTCCCAGTTATAATTGTCGCCTTGATTAGATTGTTCACTAATTTTTTTACTTTAATTACAAACTTTTATATATGAGGAGCAGCAGAACAAAAGGTACTTTTTCGTATATTTTTACAAATTGATTTTTTGGTATTTTTATAATATTTGGGTTGAAATCTTCTAGAAAAAATCAATTTCCCAAAATTTTTAAATTTTCAAAAAAGTACCTTTTGTTCTGCGGCTCCTCATATATGGGATTTCATGTCAAGTGAATCTACTTTTCAGATCGACGTCTTCCGATCGAGATGAACAAAGGTTAGTCCTATTGGATAGCAATTCAGACACAATTTTTCAACAAGATCGGTAAAAAACTCTCTGAGTTAGAGGGAGTCAAAATTCTATATTTTGGGCAAACATGTAGCTTATTACCTATTGTTCTTAGCAAAATGTGTCATAAATAGTTTATATAGCAATTTTTTTAATCTTTCGAGGAAAAAATTTAAAAAAAATTGACATTCTTTTCCAAAATCAAAAACTTTCTCAAAATAAAGCTTAGGTCTTTTCTTTGAAGAGCTTTTTGATCGCTTAGGGGGATGCGAGTTGGATTAGAATAAATGTTTTTAGTGAGTTAAACCATTTATGTTGATATATATCCCACTCGCATCCCACCAAAAGACCAAAAAGCTCTTGAAGGAATAGACCTAAGCTTTCTTTTGAGCCAAAAAATATTTCCATATTTAAAAAAAAAACTAAAATTCTATGTCCTGAACTACAAAACATTTAATTTGATAGATATCCCACTAATCGACCAAAAAGGTCTTAAAGAAAAAGACCTATACTTTCTTTTGAGCAACAAAGATAAAAAAGTTTCATTTTCCAAAAAAAAAGTTTTAGATTTTGCCAAAAAAAAAATTAAAAAATTTATGTCTTGAGTTACAAAACATTTATTTTGATGCAGAGACAACAATGCTCTTAAAGGAAAAGATCTAAACCATAGAGAACATAGAGGGGAAACTCGAAAAAACTCAAACAATAAAATTACTCAAAAAAGTTACACATACGAGTGTTGTTTTTGTTTTCACATAGTTTTTTTTTTCAAATACATTCTCACCACTTAGGTTTTTGACAACTGAGTTAGGTCTTTAACAGGAGAGTGTTTTCTCTATGACCTAAACTTTCTTTTGAGCAAAAAAAAAAAATTATAAAAATTTTTGAAAGAGTCAAAACGATTTTTTGATTTGACAAAAAAAGTCAAAAATTTGATGTTTTGAGTTACAAAACATTTATTTTGATAGATATGCAACTCGCATCCCACTAAGCGACCAAAAATCTCTTCAAGGAAAAGTTATGAACTTTCTTTTGAGAAAAAAAGAAGGGCTGTTTTGAAAAAAAGTCAAACAAGTTTTTAATTTTAGAAAAAAATTTCAAAAATTTGTTATTTTTTTTATTTTTTTCGATAGTTTGAGGAAATAGCTATCTAAACTATTTCGGACACATTTAGCTTAGAACAATTGGTAATAAGTTACATGGATGAGAAAAAAAATACCCGTTTGGCCAAAATGTAAAATTTTGACCCGCTCTAACTCAAATAGTTCATCCCGCTTGGAAGACATCTATTTCAAAAGATGGTTCACTTGACATGAAATTTCCCTTATGCATATCGAAAAAATATGTCGCGTGCTAAATCATATCAGCTAAGTGATTTTATTTCAACATGATAACCATCAACAGAAAGTTACATTATATAACTTTAGTTTGAAAAATCGCTGTAAACAATTATTTTCCAATTCGTAGACTTCTACATTTTTCTAGATGGTGTTGAAAACGCGTTCTATTTTTTGTAGGGTTCTGGATACGATGTTTATTACTTTTGAAACAAAAAATTAATGAACAAAATATGAATTTTAGTATTTATTTACTAATAGTCCGCCCTTTTTAATATTGATGATAACCTTTGATCGATGCAGAACGCTCACTCTGGGATACGCTTCACTTTGGAACATAGTATCCGATATTGGCTTGATTCGTTCTTGGCCTTAAACAAGAAAGATGGAAAGAGTTCATGGATAACAATGGCCAATACTTTGAATAAATTTATAATGTAGAAATGTTACAAAATAGAAGCTAAACATTCTTAAAACTCTTGCATTTTTAAGAAATACATGCAATATTTCCATTTAAATTTATGCTTACCCAACAAACCAAATGACTTGAGAAAAATATTATAATAAGCTTACCAACACAAGCCTTAAGCTTGAGAAAGACTTTAGAATATATTGAAAAAGGCTATCGTAACAATTGTAGAAAAATCAAAACGGAACCCTCGTGATAATATTGTATTAACTTTTGTATAGAAAAGCTAATTCGTCTCAATATTTGTATATAATTGTAGAATAAGCTTCACAAATAATATATTATTTGGTAATTTTATTATTTAAAAGAAGATAAATTACTTCTTTAGTTTGTCTTCTTACACTTTTTTAGATTTAGTAGGCATTTTTATTATCGTTTTATTTATATATTTATTATATTATTACCAATTATTTTGCATGTCCACTCGCTATGAAATTTACATGCAAAACACTTTCAACAATTTTACTCAAAAAAATTAAACGGTACAACAAGACTTGAGAATGTATTGAAAAAGATAAGCCTTTTTCAATATTTACTTTTCAATGATTTAGAAACAGTTGTATATAATAAGTGTTTTTAAAACATTGTTAAAAACGGCTTTTGAATTCACATTTTATAAATATTACTATAAATGAAATTAAGAAAAGCTTAAAACCCACTATTTATATAGACTTATTCTCAAGTTGTATTGTAGTTTTATTACTATATGGTATGTTGGGTAATAACGAACTTTTTACTGCAATATTACTGATATTATTTTCTACTTGAATTTAAAACTACTTTCGAATCCATCTCGAATTGTATCGGTTTCCCCGATTGTACTCGTAATACATAAAAAGTTGTGTGTTTATTTTTGCTCTGTAAGTTAAAAAAAAAAACATTTACTCTCTGCATGCTTGCACGCACAAATACAAACAAGCAAGTAAGCATCCTGTTTTTACTCACTCTCTGGGAATGTGAATATGTATGAGTGAGTATTTATGTAGTCTGTATATTTGAGTGTAGAATCAGCAAAATAGTTGTTATAATTTAAGCGTTAAAATGCCTCAAGCGTTAAATTTTGTTATTTTTTCATCATAATCCTGTGTAACACATACGAGTACATGTACTACTGTAAACGAGAGTCTACAAATTTAATATGAGAGTATTTAATTTTTTTTTCAAGAAAAAATATTAAAAACATAAAAAAAGAATCTAATACAAAACATGTAGAGAAAACATTTGGGTTGTCATTTTGCCACAGGGAGTTTAAATATATAAAACAGAGTAGAATGTAAATTATACACCCTTACGCGTTTTAATATTCATAAATATGTATGTATGTACTATGTAAGAGAATTTGTGTACATGAAGACTATTATATTAGACTGATCCAATCTTATATTAAAAAATAAAAAACATACAAATTTCGGACTGCAACATCGAAATATTGGTCCTAATTATGTATTCTGATTCTTTGAAATCTAAGTCGATTGAAAGCACGACTTGGATACACAATTATTTATGTATCTGTTGATCAGAAATGTTTGCAATTGAAATTGCACAAAATTGGTTCAGCATAATAAAAATATTGAACAGGAATTAATGAAACAGTTAGAATCGGCAAACAATTTTAAATCAAAATACACAAATATAACATTATTTTTGTAACAAGAATACATACATACATATTAATTTTTTTGCAGCAGTTTACTTTGAATTTTTAATATTTCTCTTCGTTTAAAATGAAATTATATAAAACAAAAACACACACAAATAAAATAAAAAAATTAAACGCGTGAAAATAAAACTGTATAAATATCAAAACCATATACCAAGCTGAGCGTATTAAGAATTATTTTTGAAAGACAGGCAGCAGTCAGTTCAAGTACAAGTGTATATTATTCGGTTTTGAGTAAATTTGATACGCCCTTCATCATGATTGCCTGGATTGCTGACATTTTGCTTAAAAGCAAAAAATTAAAGGTTGAAAATATATTCATATTTTTTTCATTGTTGTTCTTAATTTTATATGTGAGGAGTTCATGAATCACTAAACTGTGAAATTTAATTTATAGCTCATCCTCAGTACTCAGCTAAATTGTGTAGGTTAAACAAGTGGGATACATTTAAATCAAAATGTCACAACATCCGAATACTACTGGTCTGAAGAGCCTCCAGAGCCATTTAAGGTCAATTGAGAAATAAAGTCCTATTTCGAAGGACAAAGAAAAGGGCTACCTAATCTTCGTTGGAATGACCGGATGTAACAAGATCTAAAAACAGCTGGCGTTCAGGCTCAAACCAACTCCCGGTCGTAATAGCCATATAAAATAATGTAAATCCTTGATCTTCACTTTTTATCCCTCAATGTTTAGACATTAAATTTTGTTAATTTTAGTTGAAAGTGTATAGAGTATTCAAGATCCGGCCCTACCAGCTACATCCTCTAAGTTATGTTTCCTTATCTTATATTTTATATGTGAAAAAAAACTTTTATTTAAAATGTTTGTTAAATTACCTGAATACATAATGTTATATTTTGTTTGTAATTGTTTTCTTTTTCTTAATTCTTGTTAAATAAAATGTTTACAAGCTTGTGATAAATTAAAAAAATAACCGAAAAGAAAACTTATCTTTTGTTAAGCGCAAATTTAACAAAATATTGTGCATGCAATTTCAGTTGCTTTTTATAACCTACACCACCATAGTGGGGAGGGTATAATGCGTTTGTGCAGATGTTTGTAACGCCCAAAAATATTAATCTAACACCACCTTAAAGTATACCGATCGACTTGTAATCACTTTCTGAGTCGATTAAACGATGTCCGTCCGTCTGTCCATATAAGCCTTGTGCGCAAAGTACAGGTAGCAATTTTGAGGATATTTCGATAAAATTTGGTACATATAATTTTTTTGGCCCAAGGACCTATTGAAAATGGCTGAAATCGGGCCGTTATTTCACCTAGCCACCATACAAATGTCCTCCCGAAATTGGACTTTATCGGTCACAAATGTTTAATTTATAAGGTATCGACACAAATTTCGCTCCAAATAAGTTTTATATATACGAAATTCATGTCACCAAATTTTGTTACGATCGGTCCATAATTAGTCATAGCTTCCATATAGACCCGCTTCCTAAAATCACTTTAATTATCATAAATCTCTTAATCTATATACACACAAAATTCAACATATATAACTTCCATATAGACATAAATCACACGACCTAATTTCATGGTGATTGGTCCATAACTGATCATAGCTCCCATATAAGGCCCACTTCCGAAAATCACTCACGAGTATAAATTATTGATATTTAAAAAGAAAAATGTTTTTGGAAAAACATTTACTTAGTGTAGGGTACATACTTTCTTACTTGTTTTATACTAAAATTTTAAACGAAAAAAGGGGGAAAAAAACGCATTTCATTAAAAAATACTTCGTTGAAGAGTCAAGTGCTTTTGTTGTAGTAGATATGAGTGCAGTGAAGAGCTGTAAGTAAGACCTATTTCGTTAACTATTTAATTAACAATGTAATTTAAAGTTCAACTGTAAGGACGGAGAAACGGTGTTAATTGCTCAACAATAAGAACAAATATTTTTATCTTTTTTAAGGACAGTTGAAATAAAAATTGTTAAAATAGAAATGGAAATTAGCAACGGAACGTCAAACCACTCATGGTGAAGGGTAAAAATATATATATTCAACATGTTTTATTCAGAAATACAAGCATGAAAAATAATTCGCATTCTGCTAAACGCGGTAGCAACAGATATCCAATATTCACCTTCTCATTCACAGTCAGCTTAGTAATAAGTGGAGTAGAGTTTGCAAATTTTATATTTTTTACATAGTTCTCATGATAATAATAAACAATACAATTTGAAAGCAATGAGCTCGTTCTGCATGGATCGATACAAATACTAGTCGAAAGGGAAAAGGTATGAGGCAAAACTTCCCAACCCACTGTGGTTCCAAATCAAAATCTAGGTGGACAAAATTATTTGGCGCTCTTTTTATATAGAATTGGTATCTCCGATTCCAAAAAAAAAATTTTAAAAGATCAATATAAACTTTTTTCAAGTTACAGTAGGATCTAGATATACATATAAAACTCATTAATAAAAAATTAAAAAAACAAGTTTTCATGTGTTTCTGAAACTCAATTTTTAAAAAGATCTGTATTTATTATATTTCAAGTTACAGTAGGGTCTAGATATATAAAATTCAATAATAAATAAAGAAATATTTCTAAAAATTCCATTCAATAAAAATTAAAAAAAAATATTTCTGCAGGTGCTGGCGGCTAAAATTTTTTTACAAAGACATTCCCCAGAAGTTTCTTTAAATGATGTATATAGTCATTGGACGGGCTTCGACGATCTTCTTTTTTTTTTGGCAAGCTATATAACATTCATAGAAAAAAAAATATCAGTATATTTGAGAACCAAGTTTAAAGGACAATAACAGGAAAATGGAGAGGCCCATAAATATAAGATATACACTTAATAAAAGCCTATATCAATGTTTATCTATGTTTTGAAGTATGAATTTCTATATGCTAAAACAATTGAGATATATCTAATTTAGTAAAGCAGTAAAATATTAAAAAAAATTAACGAAAATATGATTCAAAATTTATTGAACTTCTGGCGCTTCTGTCGAGAAAACGAAATGTCCAATTGAAAAACCCATTTGTATTGGATGAGAGCAGATTGTCAGCTTCCGATAAAGCAACCACTTATTTCTAAATACTGTTACGTTTTTAACTTTTAAAAACGGGGGTTTATTTTCTTTAAATAAACTCTTTACTCTTGATTGCAAATAAAAGCAGTTTAGCAATTTAAAATTTGTACAACTCTTTATTTATTCAAATATACAACAAAAACTGAGTAGCCTAGATTGTTCTTAACAGTCAAAACTCGTATATTCGAATTCTAGGGCATTCGATGTTAATGTAAGCAGCTTAAATATTTAGTATTGCCATACTTTAAAACAATGATAATCAACCGCATGCTATGAATGTTGCTGGCATTAGCTACATACCGTTAAATTCAAATCGTTAATGCAAATTCGGAACAATACTATTTAACAGATATTGCAACATGCGGCCTAGCGTTCTCATGATGCAATATTACGGTTTCATGTCTGGCAGCATATTTTTCGGCAAATGTTCGCTTCAAACGAATCAGTTACGTTTGATATAGGTTGCCTGTGATGATCTGGCCAGATTTAACATTTATGTCAACAGCAGAACTGCTTTACGCACGTCAACAGCAACATACCTGGGTATGTACATACGTTTTGTATGGGGAATGGCGTTCTGTTAGCATAAAAATGCTAATATTTAACTCGTTTGTTGGAATTTCTGTATTATTATTTTTTTTATTTTGTTAGAAATAGACAAAAGGTTGAAAGAGTTTATGATAACCAGTTTTACCCTTACATTTAGTCATTGTTTGTTGAAAAAAATTAAAATAATTTTTTTATTTATGAATATTTTTTAATGAAATTTTACACACAGAAAAAAGTTACGACAAATCAATTGTCATAGTAATTACCATTTTCGTCAATACAATTATTTTTTTAATTGAAAAGTCACCAACAACCGATTTTGTAGATACAAAAAATATTTTTGTTACTTAAAATTGTTAACAGCCAACAATATGGTTTAACGAGTTTGACAAATTAAACAAAAAAAATTGTTAATAGTCAACAGTAAAATTTTAACAATAGAGTTTGTAACATTGAATAATTATATTGTTACTAGTTAATTATAGAATTTTCTTATATTAATTCAAAATGCATTTGATGGTTTTAATTGTTGTTTTTATTATTACATATAAACAAATTTACAATTTATTATAATAATGACATATATATAAATTTAAAATATAAAGTTAAAGCTTGTTATGTCAGGTCAGTATCACCTTCCACGAACGGTTATACCGATTGTTCCTCTAGTATTGTTCTTAAATGCGTTCCTTCTACATTCAACGCATTTTATATTGAAAAGAGTCCACTAAAATCCTGTTGAAAAAAAGTTTTGTATATAAAATCGATGTCCATTTTTTTCCTATTACAGTATTATATTTACATATTCAACTTACCATCTGGAATACACCAATTTCTTTATAATCCGCAAAAGAAAACATACATATTTTTTATGAAACAACAAAATGTTTATATTTTTCTTCAATTTTTATTTTCTTGACACATTTATTTTTGTTACTTTCAATATAATATTCCTATTGAATTTTAACAACTGAAATTGTTAATAAATATGTATCTAAAAGAAATTTTTGATATGAGTATTAAAAAAACATATTGAATTAAAAAATTATTGAAAATTCAAATTATATTTCAAAAAAATTGTTTCAATTGCTTAATAACTGTTACCATTTTTTTCCGTACAGTTATATAGATTTTTCTATTAGAAATTGAAAAATAAAAACAAATTTTTAAATTTGTAATCAGGAATCCCGCAATTCCCAAAAAAGTGTTGAAAAATCCCAAAAATGGGTTTTTTTAGTTTTTTTGTATATAATATCCATACCAGGAGCGGGATTATCGGAACCCTTTACAAAATAATTAAGAAGATATTTGACCATCTAAAATAGATTACTTTATTTTGATATCGACTATGCGATTTGAGAATTTTTACCTAAAAATTTTACATAAAAATAGGCGTTATTAGACTTGGTCCCCTCCGTATCAATAATTTTTAATTTGGTTTTCATTTAAAATATTTAGTGAAAAGTTAGCTTTACAAAAAGTATAAATTCCTAATACATCTTCTTAGAAATTTTTTAGACAACTTAAAAAGAAAAAAAGTTTGTTTCCCAAAAACTAGCGAAAAACAGCCATTTTAAAAATTTTAAATTCAAATGCATATGACTTTGTAGTCAGTCACGATTTTTAAACAATTCTTTTTTGTTTGACATAGACATTTGTTATTAGTCCAATAAAAAAATGGGGAAAATCTGTAAAAATTTGGACCCGCTGTTATCAGAAATGTAGAGTAGGGTGGGTAAAAATGTATACTTTTCAATATATCATTATATTTGCATGCGTTTTACCATAGCATTTTCAAAACGCTGTAGCTCTGAATTGGATAATCGGATCTACTTGAAATTTCGTGATATCCTAACCAGAACTTTTTTACGCAATTGTTCCAAGTTGGGTTAGGATCATGCGTGTGGAAGAGAAAGCCATTTACAAAGTTGCCATACCAAGGTATGTATGCTGTTGGCGTAAGGGTGCAACTTTGTAAATGGGCTTTATCTTCCAAAAGATATTGTTAATCCCGCATTTTTAAGTCATATATAACGGCAAACAATTTAAAACCTTGGGAGCACAGCAAATAAAAAAAAAATTAAATATAAATGCATCCCTACTGGCTATCTTGAAATCATTTTTGGTGACCCATAATCTGTTCACAAACTCTTCACATCTTCCCCTATAGATCAAGAGATTCACGCATTGCAAATCCGATGTAACCAATTCAATCATTCCACCTGGCACTCTCCTATGTCCTTCATCTCTAGCACGAATATGATCCATATCTTAAACTGCTCAATTTGATCGTTAAAACATGAGCAGTGCAGTGATGGACTGATTTTGTTATTAAAATCTACATGTGTAGAACATTTGAAATTTAATCGTTAAGACATAAAAAGTCTTTAAGTATTTAAACAGTCTTTTATAAATTGTGCTGTATTTATTTATCTTTAAATAAAACTCTATATTTATTAAGCTCCGCCAAAAACAAAAGAAAATAAAGCACAAATTCAAAAAACTTAAACTTTCATGTCGTCTGTTAATGACAAATATTTATGCAATTAAAATACTTTCCTTATAAATATTTATGTGTGTGGATTTTGCGTTTGAAATTTATTCACTCAAACTGCCAAACTGCAAGACCTGCCTTACATTTGCTATAAGGTTTCCTTAACTGTCAGTCTGTCCTTTAAAACAACTTTTAAAAATTGTCGTATGTCTGCCGGTTTGTACGAATGTTTCTGGCTCTGTGTGTGTGTGTTGCAAGTTGAAAATGTGTGTCCTTGCTGTTAGTATTTCTGTTGTTGTTCTTGTTAGTGTAGTTGTTGCTCGTTATAAAATGTTATAAATTTTAATTAATATTAATCGTGTGTGTTTTTGTTAACAATTTACTATGTTTTAGACAGTTTAGACACACAACATTGTTGTAAAGTTTGTTGTTGATTTTTTTTTTATTTTTTTTTTGTAACATCGTTTTTATTTTGCTGTATATTTTTTGTTGTTTTTAGGCAAACAATTTACTGGCATTAAAGCCATTTAAATGATTAACATTGTGACTAGATAGAAAATTAAGTTTCTCCCTTTTTTTGTGCGTTTGCCATGTGCAGCATGGAATGTTTATTACAGTCGTTCGTACCCATAGGATACTTGTACAAATTATGCAGTAGTATTAAGTCTTGACACAAAATAATTATAAGGTATACCTTTACATATGTTGTATTGTGTGTACAATATGTATTTATCTATATTATGAAAGTAGACTGTGTGTTGAAATGTCATACAAACTGTCCAAATAGAATTATATAAAATGTATGTAGTCAAGGTGCTAGATAACTCAGAGTTAAATAACCGTAAGTAATCATGGGCACTGAGTCGTATTAAGAATACATTTCAAAATGTTTAATTGGAGTTTAAATTAAAAATGTTCTTAAGATTCTTCCAAATTTAAGCAGATCTATTCATATACTTTAACCAATTCAGGTTTTTTAACAATACTATGGTCATTGCCACTGTAAATCAAATGAAAAATGTGTCATATATAATACATTTTTCATTAGATTTTGTTCATAGTTGCGTTCATCGTTTGTTGACAGTACTCTGCGATAGTTTTAATCAAGTGGCTGACAATATTAATGTAAATCTGATAATAACACGGTGCTACGATGGAAAAAACTTGGAAAACGACCTAGCTTAGGTTATAGGGCTTGCTGAGTACATTAGAAAATTTCCAAAACACCCTCAAATTCAGAAGTTATTCTGAAAAAACCGTTTTCAGTTATGTCCGTGAACTTATCGACCTGTAACTCAGTCAGTCTCTGTCCGACTTTAAATTTTTTAACGGGCTTAAAAAGAAAACTGACTACGTTTTAAAATGACGTGCATTTTTTTTATACATTTGTTAGTTATAAGCAGGGAAACCAGAAATAAGCTCTAAAAACAGCATTTTAAGCGCTTTAAATATGCAGTAAAAACTTTAAAATATGCTTTTAAAATTTAAAAAATATGCTCTTTAAAAAACAAACTTTTACATCATTTTTAACCAAAAAATATACTTTTATTTGAAAAAATCAATACAATTCATTTCTAAATAGGTAAAGTAACATAAAATAAACAAAAATAACGTAAACTAAAACAAGTATAACAAAAAATAAATACAACATAAAAACAATAAGCTATGAAAAGGCCTCGAGAGGTATTTTTTGATGATATTTTATATAAATATAAAGTCACTTCTTCAATTTAGGTTATTATGCAATAAATAACAAAATATTGACTTAAATTTTGAAATAAAAATCGTTGCCTATTGGATCTGAAAACATTTTTATACATAGAAAATGTTCTTTCGACATCAACTGATGTTATAGGAGCAAATTTAAAAGACAATATTTCATTAACTTTTAGAACTGTTAAGTTTGAATTAGAACTAAAATTTGATATTTAGATGCCGATATTATTAAAAAAGTGCTTATTTTATATTAAAAAAAGCAATATATTTTTCAATTTTGAATTTTAAACAAAGGAAGTAAAAACCTGTAACGCAACAGCGAAAAATAAGTAAGACAAAATTTGTTTTTGATAAAGTTAAAATATGCTATTAAACAGTAAAATATGCTCAAAAACGCAAAAATATGACATAAATATGCTCTTAAAACAAATATATGCATTTAAGGGTAAAATATGCAAAAATATGCACAATATGCAATCGATGCCAAAATTCTTAAATAGTTCTGAAACGTGTAAATATCTTATCCATGTGCTCATTAGACTCACCAGAAAAAATATGCATTTGCATATTTTGGTTTCCCTGGTTATAAGTATTGTTTTTGTTAAGAATATCTAAAAGAAAAACAAAATTTATCAACTTTTTTGATTTTAATCGCTTTTCATTGCTTATTTTGATATGGAAGCTTATACAAATTTATACCAATGTATTAAGGAAATTTCTTAACAAACCACAGTTTTAATAATTTAAATCGGATGAAAATTGTAAAAGTTATTCAACTTTTCATTAACACCTTTTTTAGTATTTTCGCCCCCAGCCCATATGAATAAAAAAAAAAAAAAAAACTATAAAATAAAATTTTTTTCTACAATTTTTAATTGACAACGTAAATTTTGTGGAACTTTTTTCGAAAAAGTTTAATAACTTTTGCAAGTATAAACCGATTTTAACAACTAATATCTCGTTTTTGTCTACATAAAATTGTCTATTAACTACTGTGCAAAAAAATAGGGTTTAAAATAACTATTGTTGAATTAAGCCAATCTATTTATAAAAACTTAAACAATTTCTAGGAATATAGATCTTATACATACATTTTATGAAAGCTAAATTCTTTACCTAACTATAATTGTTTAAAATTTTTAAATCGATCTAAAAATGTGTGAGTTAGAGGTACTAAAGTACTACGACCTACCCTAAAACAGTTTTTTCAAAATAAGTAAAAATTGTTTCAAAATCTTTGAAAACGGTTTAGTATGTCCTCACCTAGGCCTACAACCTCCACTAGGTGGCTTTTCAACTTCTGACAAAAAGTGTAATTTTGTAGCACAGTGTAATTTTACAATCTATTTTTCAGTGTGTCCCGTTCGCTATCGCAAGTGTATGTTTTTTATAAAACAAATGTTTTCATCATTTTAATGTGAAACTAATTAAAAGATGCCAAACAAACCTAGAATGACGGTAATTTTGTCATTGACTTTTTTTCATATGCTAATGTCGCGTTCTTGTATTTAAATCATTGTTTGTTAACAGTATACAAATTGCTGGATTTTACGAAAAAAAAAAATACGCAAAACCAAATGTCATGATGCTGACAGAAAAAAGAGAAAACTAAATTAGGTAAGGAACATTTTAATCTATTTTTTTGGAGACCAATAACACAGGACAACAGCAAAAAAAGGATTGACTAACCACTATATAGATTTGATACATCATGGCTACCTAAGTACAAAAATGGTAACAGTTTTCAATTCTATGGCTAGATTTTTTTTAAAAATGAAGTAGTTTATGTTCTTCTCTCGATTTATTGAATTCTGAAAACATTTTCCTCATGCTATGTACAAATGTTCATATATACATTGCGTTTCCATTGGATCAGTAGTTTCGAAGTTATAATAACAAATTAAAGAAAAACATATACTTTTTACGTGAAAATAAAATTTTTTTGTTTTAAAAAAATCATTAAAAATTGAAAACAGCGGAAATTGTTCAGATTTATTGTTTTATCGCAAAGCCACATGTAATAGGAACAAAATCAGGTATCGGCCATTAAAATCGATGTAGTCTTTTCGAATTTATTCACAATTAAGTGAATTCGCTCATTTTCAGAAAAGTGTATGAGCTTGTGTTTTGTTACAATTTTTATTACAATAAATAAAGTTTATAAAAATAAACACTACAAATGCTTCAACATAAAATCCACTTTATTATACTTGATTAAAAAAATGCAGATTTGTGCATTTTGCTACAGACAGTCCTATTTTTCATAGCGTTCTGGGTCCCAGGTTTATTGCTTATATATTGGAAACTTAAAACTACAGAACCTAATAATGCTAGCAAAATATGGAAACAAGACAATATTTTTTAAGATTTTTTACTTTATTCACTTTAAAGGAGTATTGATCCATGAACGCGACATTCCTTCTGGGTAGTGGAAATTACTATATCTCTATTTTTTCCAAGAAAATAAAAAATAATGATTCTCGTCTTACAAAACATTCACTAATTTGAGTTTGCACAATTTAATTCCAATACCATATTTTAATGTAAGTACATTTAAATCTCGATATGACTAGAGGGATATTTTCGTTAGAAATACATTTTTCTTTTAAATTTATTCATAGATTATTGATGTTTTTTTTCTATTTCTTCTCTACAACCTATGGCTACAACAACTGAATATTTATCCAAGAAGAAAAAGGAATGAGTGCACAAAAAAAAATATATATTTAAAAAATATATAATACAATTATTTCCCCAAAGTATTTGCAATCTAACAAACAGATTGTTTGAATATAAAATTTATTCTCAAATGCACACAAGATGCTCAGCATGTTCAAGGGAAAAAACACCAGACACTAACACACAATAGAACTCTCTAGCACACACTAACAGAACAATAAGACAATTTTACTTTTAAAATGAAGAAAATAGAAGAGCAAACGAAATAATACGTTTACGTACAGTAAAATGAAGGAAAGGTGTAAAACTTGAATAGAAATGCACGTACTATATTTACGTGAATATTACATATTTACATTCATAGATTTCAATATGTCTGGTTATGTGTATGACAGTGCAAGCACTTTTATATTCAATATAAGAAAAACTGTGAATTGAAGAATGGGAATGCATCATTATTTCCTGTAAAACCGGAAGAAATATAATTGAAGTGAACAAGAGAATACGTCAATATTAATAAAAATAATAATAATAATGCTGGGAAGAAGAGAATATACAGCATTTAAACATTTAACAAGTAAACCAGATTACTATATTTAAATCATAAAAAATCATTGAAATTTAATATTAATGCAAGTAAGTTTAAAATTTTATAATTTGATGTGGTTTTCATAAGGTTTCATATCAAAAACACATTAATTACATACAATTTTAATTAAAGTAACTGAAAATAATTTGAATCGTAATTAAAAGATAGGTATACATTTCAACAGAAATTTATAAAAAAATTGAATAGTTAAAATACATTCAGACAGCCTGTACAAAAAAAAATATTCGTTATTTTACTTAGTTGTTTGTCAGTAGTGGTCTATTTTTATTTCATTTATTTTTCTGTGTAAAAACAAAATATACAGTTAAATGCATTTAAATCCATTAGTAAGTAAAAGTTAACCAACTATCTTGATTTGGTATTATGTATAGCGACTGTCACTGCCACTACTACTGTTGCTTCGTCAGGGACCATTAAAGTTTTTTTTTTTTTTTTTTGTGGCAAAACTCGAGTAACGCATTTCAAATCCTCTCAAAATACTTGCATTTCGACAGACAAAAAAAAAACGAAATAAAACTATATTTATATGTATAAAACAATACATGTATTTAAAGGGTGACAATAATTGTTGAAGCAACAATAGAAAATATCCTAATCTGCTCCAGATGATTTTTGTGCAAATCTATATGAGCATTAGGAAGATAATTTAAATGTTGAAATATGTCTTCCGAATATTTCATGTATGGGAATTTTCATGATCAAGATCGCGACATTTGAAGTAAGAAAAATAAAGAAATCTCAAAAATTTTCTTTTCTTTCTTTCATTTTAGTGGCACTATATTTTGCGCAAAAGGTAGGTTTGGTCATCTTATTTTTTCCAATATATCAGCAATAAACATGTTATCTAGAACGCTACTAAAAATAGAGCAAATTGGAACATCATCTTTAAAACAGATTTTTGCAAACATGTTGAAACTCTTGCATTCATTTTAGTATGATATAGCACGTGATATATTTCTCTGCAACGTTTGCAATTAGGATTAGTTCAAGTAACTTCAACAAAAGCTTTTTATTTATTATTGATTTCTTAATTCGACATATTTTGTAAGTCCCGGTCCACACTGTGAAACATTTGCTGCAAAACATTTGAGTTTGTTGATGAAAGGGGAAAGAGGAATGGAAAAGGGTACTCTGTTTCATGTACATGAAGTTTTTGTTGAGTATGTTATCCACATTTATTCGTTTATATTCGTTCTGTACAGAAATGTCAAAAACTGAAAAGCAAAAACTTCATTGTGTGGACATGAATGTAGTTTCAAAGGAGAATTTAAAAATGTTTTGCAGCAAATGTTTCACAGTGTGGACCGGGACTAAATAGTGCTAACTTTAACGATTTAAGTAATTCCACTGGTAATGCAATTTGTGCCTTCTTTACTGATTTTCCCCAATATTTGCTTGTAAAGTTCAAACGTATCTGTTTATTTCTATGGCGCACGGAGGCTCATATCTCAATTTGATCGGCCAAAAATCCAACTTTTTGTTAACTCTGATTTCAATAGTAAACACATTGAAACTAAGGTAGCCAAAAAATTATATAAAAATATTGCTAATTGTGTGCGTGGCATGCTGTTAAAGTCAAATATTTTTTAATTTCATTTTATAAAGAATGTGATTTTTGTAAATTTGATTAGAAGTAAATTATCATTACTCGCAAACTATTATCGATAATTGGATGATTTTTTTTGTTATGTTGGTAGGATAATAGTCTTTAAGAACTGGTATGATTTGTCACTGTACCGTTTATACCTGATGTATTATTAATTTTTTTCTCAGATACTATATTTTAGTCAAATTTGAATTTCAGTGGAATAACAGTGCTTAGGGTCAAAATGGGCTAAATAAATTTTACTACCAGAAGAAAGGCCAAAGTGTCCTCGTTAAGCCTATATATACTTTTTTCATTTGAATGAAATTACTCTCAATTTTGTTTCTATTTTTATTTTACCTGTTCACAAAACTGGCGCAAAGTAAAAAAAATTTTTTAAGATATTGCGATAAAATTTTGTACATAAATTTTTATCGGCCCGAGGACGAATCCTATTGGAAATGGCTGAAATCGATCGACAGTTTAACGCCTTAAATCCCTGTTTTAATGGTGGTTTTTGCACTTTTTTAAAAGAAGGACAAAAAAGACCCATGCCTTGAGGATTTAGAGGGTTAATATATTCTACAAAAATATTGTCCGTAACATTTTACATAACTTTGCGGAACACATTTTATACCTAAAATGTAAGGATCATATGGTTTCTTATGAAGATTAACAATAAGAATGTGTCAGAGTTGGGAAACTTTAACCCGCCCTAAAATGAAATTCAGATGTAAACTTTCAAAACGCCGATACACGTGTCTTTTTTTGTTGTCTCCTCTATCAAAATTTATTGGTCGGACCTTGTAATTTTGGAAAAAATTTGATTTTGTTGCATAGTGTAATTAGTCATAGCTCAGATATAATGCCCCCTTCCGAAAATCATTCACGAAAATAAATTATAGTGTAGGGTATTATATGGTCGAGCTTGGCCGAACATACTTCCTTAGTTATTTTTATCTGATGACAACTGATTCAAAAAACAAAAAAATAGCATTTTCATACTAAATGCTATACAAAAATTGCTCAACAACTACTGAATCGATTTTTATGAAATTAAAACTGGTGAAAAATTCAAAAAGTCCATCAAAAAAAATTTCTGAAATATCTCTATGGGCTCAAAAGCTCTATTATTTATAATTAAATGGGGGATGTCTATCAATGTGTTTCATATATCGTATCTGTTCATCTTTCGGTTCACGTTCTACACATCTACACAGAAAAAACTATTTCTTAAACCGTTTCAATTCAAATATTTGTCACATATTGAACTGGTTTCAATTATTCCATAATTAAATCAGGTATTCATTTGCTCAAAAACTAAATTTCTTGATATTTTCTATTGAACTTTGAGTTTTGAATTTGATTATTTTGACAATTGAATATACAATTTTCGTTATTGGTTGAATTTCAAATACAAAAATTATTGAATAGATAATTTATTATATTTATTATTGAATAGAATATTTTCAAACTTGGTTTGGGAATTTTTTATTTGTTTGTATTAGCTTTTAGTTGATAGAACGATTTCATAAGATATCTGGTTTATTGCTATATTATTTATACTTAAGTAGCGGCTGTATATCACTTTGTCCCAAGTATCGCATTTTAACATCGGTCGTTCTTCCATTAAACAAACATTGTTTTTGAAGCGGTTTGTTTTGCGTTCTCTAACCTGAATGCGACACATTTTGATAATCAATATAAAATGTTTGGTGCAGTTACTATATGCTGTAACTTATACTTTAGTTAAATTCAATAAATTTTAATGAGAATTCATATCTTCTGCCAATTGAATTGGAGTGGTCGCAGAGTATTGATAGAATACAATGATTTTGCTACAAGAACGCGACATTAGAACAGGCACAAAATCAAATTTAAACTTTTTTCCAGCTTTTATTGTCCTTTTTAATTTCTTTGCAATAGTTTTTAATTGATAGAATGATTTCATAGTCATGATACAAACATATTGGCATTTCCGTGGTCCAGAACACCCGAGATAAATTAAAGAAATTTTAAAAAAAATTCCGTCTTTCCATTTTTCAATAGCATTTTAGTAGCAGAGGGATGTTTCGTGATAAATATATATTTTTCGATTTACTGTTTCCAATATATTAGCAGCTAACATGGAATAAAGAACGCGACAAAAACTAGAACTTGTTTTCGACTGCATCTAGATATAATCAAAAATCTATAAGCGTTTTTCTAACTTTACTAGAATAATGTGGCTTTCTGTGATTACAGATATATTGAAATATCTGTATAGGTTTTTTTACAACCTTCTAGTACGATCTAGCATGTGACGTATTTCCCCGACACTCTTGTTATAAATTCAAGCCACATGTTTTTTGTTTGAAAAATATTTAAAATTTTAAAATATTTTTCATGAAAAATATAAAATATAATTATACTTGTATTCAAGTAAAATTCCAATTACATATTCCAGTGCTTGAATTTTTCAGTCTTCAGTGCTTATTGGGAGTGATTTCTTCGGTTTGTATTAATTATTTGTTGTGATAATGTCTGATTTTTCGACCTTTTTTATTATTAATTTTGTTTATTTTTATTTAAGCTTGAGGTCACTTTTTTTTTTTTTTTTTTATAAATAATTATATTTATTTATTTTCAATATTTCGCTACTCTTTGTGTAGCATCATCAGGAAAATAGTTTAATAAATTAATTATAATAACAAATTGTTTTTTTCAATATTTCAATAAAATTGTCAAAATGAAAAAATTTTAAATATTATACAAACAAAAATATTCAAAAAATATTTAGAACAAAAAATATTTAACTTCTGTTTCCGTTTTTATAAACTAAGTGTCTGTAGTTTTGAGCAACATTATCTGTATCTGCCTTAAAATTAATTCTTAGATTTGTTGGTACATTTATAATTTGTAACATTTCTAACATATAACGACGTTTATAATTATTTTCTGTATTCAAAACTAATATATTTTCAAAGTCAGGATAGTGATTCAAATTAGCACAATGTGATGATAATGCTGTTTTTTGTGATGAAATGTCTCTGTATTTTTGATCTGATTTGTGTCCTGCTATTCTAGTTTTAAGTTTATTTTTTGTTGTACCTATATAAACTTTATTACATGTTTCATTATTGTTTCCATTGCATGGAATCTTATAAACTACATTCGACATATCTAACTTATGTATTCTATCTTTTGTTTTGCTAAATAATTTTCCTACTGTATTATGCATTTTATGAGCCATTTTATAATTCTTTTTATCAAATATATTTGATCTTTCTAATCTTTCTGATAAACCAGGTACATAAGTTAATGATTTATAGATCCTTGGTTCAGGAACTGTGCCTGTATTTTGTTCTTGATTTTTGTATTGTCTTATTAATTTACAAATAATGTCTGTTGGGAAATTATTATCATCTAATATATTCTTAATTATTTCAATATTTTTCTTGTGGAATGTAGAGTCACTTATTGTTAGAATTCTATCTATAAGATTTTTAGCTGTATTAATTATAATTCTTTTAGGATGATTAGAATAGTAATTAATTATTCTTCCTGAAGAAGTTGGTTTTTGGTACCAATCTATTAAAATACAGTTTTTCTTTCTTATTACCAAAGTATCTAAATAAGAAAGCATTGATTTGTTTTCTTTTTCTATTGTGAACTTAATGTCAGGATGAAATGCATTAAATTTCATTAAAACATTTTCTATTTCATTATCTGAAATTATACAGAATAAATCATCCACATATTTTGTCAATATCTTAGGTTTAATAGTCAATTGTTCAATGCATTGGTCAAGTAATGTTTCCATAACAATATCTGCTATAATTGGGGAAGCTGGAGATCCCATTGGAAGTCCTTTTTGTTGTGAATATATCTTATTGTTACATTGAAAATAACGGTTATCAATAATACAAAATTTAAGAATTCGTAAAAATAGATCTTTATTCATATTTGTGTGTTCTCCTATTATGTTCCACTTTTCATCAATAATTTGTATAGCTAAGTCTACATCAAATGAAACTAATCTGTCATTATTAGAAAGTTTAATTTTACCTATCTTATCCTTGAATTCTAATGAGTTCCTTACATTATATTTAGAATTTATAGTAAACTTTTTAAGAATACTAGTAATATATTTACAAAGTTCATATGAAGGAGAGTTAATACAATTACAAATTGGTCTTAAAGGAAATTCTTCTTTATGAATTTTTGGTAATCCGTATAATCTTGGAGCTATAGCTACATTTGTTTTAAATTTGTTTTTCTCTAAAGGTGTTATTATTTTTAATTTGAAAAGTTCATCAACAATATTATTATTCAACTTTTGTAGTTTATTAGTAGGATCTTTATTCAACATTTGATACGTTGTGGAATCACCTACAATATTATTTATTCTAGAATTGTAATCTGATTTCTTCATAGCTACTGTAGTATTACCCTTATCTGCATTTAAAATCATAATATTTTTGTTAATTTTTAAATACTTCTGAGTATAGTTTACTTTATCAAGTAAGAATTTATCCCTATTTGATAATCTCATCTTGTTAGTATGGTTATCAATAATTGTCGTAAATTTTGATCTAGCTATCTCCTGTTCTTCTTTATTATTTAGAGTCTGTATGAAGTCTTCTCCATCTGCTATTATTCTAGTTATTGGAAACTGTTGTTTTTCAATTGGTAATGCATGTTTTTGTCCTAGAGATAGTATCCATTGTACGTCTGTCGGAATATCTTGGTCAGATTTGTTAACAAACCATTTTCTATTAAATTTAATTCCCAACTCCTCATTTTGTAAATTAACAAGACAATCAAATTTCTTCTTATGTACCTGTTTAATTTTCTCTCTAAATGTATCTGCTATCCTATCTTGATATTTTAAAAAAGTGTTCATTTCTGTATTAGTCAACAGTTTTCTTAAATTAATTTTGATGTATATTAATTCATTTTCAGCTATCTTCAATAGTTTGTGTTTCTTTTTTATTTCCAGATTAAGTATCTTGCATTGTAGCACTTGAATATGTCTCGAGATTGTTTGTTGGATTGATTTCACAGCATTATCATGGAAGATATCAAGAATATTTTTAGTTGAGTTCTTAATGAATTTTGGTATAATACCTTTATTTCGGCAACGAATTAAAAATGTTATTGTTGTTCTCAATCTGATTATTTTATCCTTAATTGTCTTGTACCTATTAATATTTCTCCTTATTATTTCACTTCTTTTGAAATTATTATAGTTAATCATCTTCTTATGTTGTGCTCTTGTTTAATTTTTATGATAATGTCTGATTTTTCGACCTTTTTTATTATTAATTTTGTTTATTTTTATTTAAGCTTGAGGTCACTTTTTTTTTTTTTTTTTTTTTTTTTTTTTATAAATAATTATATTTATTTATTTTCAATATTTCGCTACTCTTTGTGTAGCATCATCAGGAAAATAGTTTAATAAATTAATTATAATAACAAATTGTTTTTTTCAATATTTCAATAAAATTGTCAAAATGAAAAAATTTTAAATATTATACAAACAAAAATATTCAAAAAATATTTAGAACAAAAAATATTTAACTTCTGTTTCCGACAGACGTACAATGGATACTATCTCTAGGACAAAAACATGCATTACCAATTGAAAAACAACAGTTTCCAATAACTAGAATAATAGCAGATGGAGAAGACTTCATACAGACTCTAAATAATAAAGAAGAACAGGAGATAGCTAGATCAAAATTTACGACAATTATTGATAACCATACTAACAAGATGAGATTATCAAATAGGGATAAATTCTTACTTGATAAAGTAAACTATACTCAGAAGTATTTAAAAATTAACAAAAATATTATGATTTTAAATGCAGATAAGGGTAATACTACAGTAGCTATGAAGAAATCAGATTACAATTCTAGAATAAATAATATTGTAGGTGATTCCACAACGTATCAAATGTTGAATAAAGATCCTACTAATAAACTACAAAAGTTGAATAATAATATTGTTGATGAACTTTTCAAATTAAAAATAATAACACCTTTAGAGAAAAACAAATTTAAAACAAATGTAGCTATAGCTCCAAGATTATACGGATTACCAAAAATTCATAAAGAAGAATTTCCTTTAAGACCAATTTGTAATTGTATTAACTCTCCTTCATATGAACTTTGTAAATATATTACTAGTATTCTTAAAAAGTTTACTATAAATTCTAAATATAATGTAAGGAACTCATTAGAATTCAAGGATAAGATAGGTAAAATTAAACTTTCTAATAATGACAGATTAGTTTCATTTGATGTAGTATCTTTGTTCCCTAGTATACCTGTAGACTTAGCTATACAAATTATTGATGAAAAGTGGAACATAATAGGAGAACACACAAATATGAATAAAGATCTATTTTTACGAATTCTTAAATTTTGTATTATTGATAACCGTTATTTTCAATGTAACAATAAGATATATTCACAACAAAAAGGACTTCCAATGGGATCTCCAGCTTCCCCAATTATAGCAGATATTGTTATGGAAACATTACTTGACCAATGCATTGAACAATTGACTATTAAACCTAAGATATTGACAAAATATGTGGATGATTTATTCTGTATAATTTCAGATAATGAAATAGAAAATGTTTTAATGAAATTTAATGCATTTCATCCTGACATTAAGTTCACAATAGAAAAAGAAAACAAATCAATGCTTTCTTATTTAGATACTTTGGTAATAAGAAAGAAAAACTGTATTTTAATAGATTGGTACCAAAAACCAACTTCTTCAGGAAGAATAATTAATTACTATTCTAATCATCCTAAAAGAATTATAATTAATACAGCTAAAAATCTTATAGATAGAATTCTAACAATAAGTGACTCTACATTCCACAAGAAAAATATTGAAATAATTAAGAATATATTAGATGATAATAATTTCCCAACAGACATTATTTGTAAATTAATAAGACAATACAAAAATCAAGAACAAAATACAGGCACAGTTCCTGAACCAAGGATCTATAAATCATTAACTTATGTACCTGGTTTATCAGAAAGATTAGAAAGATCAAATATATTTGATAAAAAGAATTATAAAATGGCTCATAAAATGCATAATACAGTAGGAAAATTATTTAGCAAAACAAAAGATAGAATACATAAGTTAGATATGTCGAATGTAGTTTATAAGATTCCATGCAATGGAAACAATAATGAAACATGTAATAAAGTTTATATAGGTACAACAAAAAATAAACTTAAAACTAGAATAGCAGGACACAAATCAGATCAAAAATACAGAGACATTTCATCACAAAAAACAGCATTATCATCACATTGTGCTAATTTGAATCACTATCCTGACTTTGAAAATATATTAGTTTTGAATACAGAAAATAATTATAAACGTCGTTATATGTTAGAAATGTTACAAATTATAAATGTACCAACAAATCTAAGAATTAATTTTAAGGCAGATACAGATAATGTTGCTCAAAACTACAGACACTTAGTTTATAAAAACGGAAACAGAAGTTAAATATTTTTTGTTCTAAATATTTTTTGAATATTTTTGTTTGTATAATATTTAAAATTTTTTCATTTTGACAATTTTATTGAAATATTGAAAAAAACAATTTGTTATTATAATTAATTTATTAAACTATTTTCCTGATGATGCTACACAAAGAGTAGCGAAATATTGAAAATAAATAAATATAATTATTTATAAAAAAAAAAAAAAAAAAAAAAAGTGACCTCAAGCTTAAATAAAAATAAACAAAATTAATTATTTGTTGTTTTCACATACTAAGCTCATTGTTATTCTGCCTTTTTTACTGATTTTTTTGCTTAAGCATAATTTCTCTATCGCGCAACTTCTTCTGCCTTAGACCATATTTGTTTCCTCCTTTATTTCAGCAGAACCTCCTTTAAAATTATGTAAGTATGAAATATAAAATAAATATTTTTTTGGATTTGTATACCTAATAAGATTTTTTCATAATTAATATAGGGAAACACCAGATAGTTGCATCATGTACGAACATTTTTCTACAAACACATAAGAAAATTTCTCGTTTTTTTAATAAAAATAATGTCTAAAAATGTTTTATTAATGCATAGACTTATCTTAACATAATTGGCCTAAAGGAGACCATTTTCCAAATCTTGTTCACTTGTTTTGTTGATAGCTACATAATATAAAAGTGAAAAATTGGAAAATCTGCAGATGTTCTTATTGACTATAAGCTCTTGTCATATTTTTGTTTATTTATTTAATAAAAAAAATATCCATTTGTACCAAAAATTCTCTGCCACACTCTCCACATCATACACTTTTAACGAAATGCAATGCAATGCAAAGCAACAAACTCATTCGTACATTTGTGTATTGTTAAAGAGTAATAAATTTACAAATCTAATGGATTTTCTGCAAATTCTAGTGAGTGTTACTTTAAAAACAAAATGCAATACAACATCAACCAGCACCACACCCACACCTAGCTGACAGACAGACACATGCTTGCAACAAGCTGCTGCATAAGTAGTTACACGTACACATGCACAACTTTTGAAACGTTTACATGTCTGTATTTATTGCTTAAGACTAAAAGTACAACATTAAAGGATTCTTTGAAAAGTACTTCATTGTAGAACACACATAAATACTGGCACATCTGTACACACAGATACGAGTTTTAAAACACTCACAAAGTTGTTACTCTTGAAAAAACACTGCTACAATTTTAAGGCACGATCCTATGAAACATGTATGTTCTTCGGAATACATTCATTCAAACATGTATGTACGCTGCAAGAAATGGAGAATGGACGTATTTTGTCTTACATAATGTATATATTTAAAATACATTTAAATAAAACTACAAATACATACATACATATATACATAAGTACGTATAAACTGAATATGTACTAGTGTGCAATAGGGCGGCCTTTATTTTGCCCTTTTCGGATTTTCGATGCTCCCCAGGTACGTCATATAAAGAGCTAATGCTGAAAATTTGAGCATTTATTTGAAGTTTTGAGCTTTGCAATATTTTCAGAAAAATTTAAAAAAATAAATGTTGAAAAAATTTAGTTGTAAATATAAAAATAATCTTTCTCCAATTATAATTTAATACCAAATAAAACACAATAACCAAATTTAGTATATTCCAAAACATTTTAACGAAGGTTTTGGTTCATGATGTGAAACATATGCTTAAGACCCAAGTGTTCTTTCCATTTTCCATTTCCATTTCGAAATGACTCAACATTTAAAGTCACGAAAAACACAGTCAAATTGAGGGTCACTTTGACACCAAGTGCTCTTAAGGGTTAATTTCCATTTAGTTTATTATTAGAAATTTTTTATTTTCCAATAAAATTTAATAAATAATGATAATAGTAGTAAAGAGTTATAATAATAACAAGTAAAAAAGTATGGTCGGTCAAGCCCGACCATATAATACCCTACACTGACAAAATGAGCAAAATAATTTTTCTTATGAATTTCAATCATTTATTTTCGTGAATGATTTTTGGAAGAGGGCCTTATATGAGAGCTATGATTAATTATGGACCAATCGCCATGAAATTAGGTCATGTGATTTATGTCTATATTACAGTTATTTTTGTTGAATTTTGTGTAGCTACCAACATTTTTAAGAGATTTATGATCGTTAAAGTGATTTTCTGTAGTGGGCCTTATATGGGAGCTATGACTGATTATGGACCGATCGCCATGAAATTAGGTGACATGAGTTCTGTATATATAAAACTTATTTGGAAATGAATTTTGTGTAGATACTATTCATTCGACTAATGATCGTTCGATTAATCGAATAATTTCTTACGAATAATTATTCGAACAATTTAAAAATGGCCATTTTCGAATAACGAATAAATCGAACAATTTTATGTAGATTAATCGAATAAAACGTATAATATTTAAATTTATTAAATTGCTTAAATTTTTTCATAATTTAAAATTTAAATAAGTAATAATGACTCACAAAAATTGTATTGTTTCTGAAATTCGACAAATAACTAAAGACATATGGATTTTCGATCACTGTAGATGAGTGTTCCGATAGCTCCTTCTATAAATATATAAATATAACTGAAAAAAGTTACAATTTTAAAAACAAATCTTTCAAAATTTTTAACTTAGGACTTGAACCAATGAAAGGTACGGAATAAAATATCTGTTATTTAGCTGGCGAAATATTAGAAGAATCGCAATTAATAATTAAAATATTAACTTAGATTAAAGTGGAGTTGAATGTGACGGAGAATGTGATTTAGAAACGGTCGTCGAAAGTGATATTGAGGATGACATTTATAATGATTACATTGAAATAGATGAAGGCCACGATCTTAAAATATATGTATATAAATGATGTTATTAACCGCGTACGTAAGTGTTGCAAAAAATTTAATAAATCGAATGATAAACACAAATATTGCAAGAGAAAGAAAATCATGGAGTTCGTCTTATACTTGATTTTGAACATCATTTAACATCTTTGTCTAACATGGTAATAAACTTTTTGCGTATTTGTAAAAGCGTCAATCATGCACTGCCTGACTTCAAATTAGCCACGTTCACTGACAATGATATCAAACTTTGGACAGATTCCCTTTATTGTGTAATTCCCCAAGACCACTTTATTAAGCAAAGATTCGGCAACGTTGATAGAGCTTGATGTATAATACAATTTGTTATAAATAATTTAGAAATAGTGAATAATTAATTTACTAAAGAATTAGTTACTCAATTTAAAACCCGAATTAATGAACGACATAAAAAAGTTCTTAATACGGTTATATTGTAGTTATATGAATTCAGGATCATGTCCAACTAGCTCAAATTTTTTAAAGCAAACCTCCAAAACGGAAACTAAAGTCTTTGCTAGGCAATTGTTTTGTAAATTGTTCGGGAGTTAATCTGATCAGAATATTTCTGTTGAAAATTTAATGATGGACTTTGTTTTTGAATGTTTTTAACATTATCAATACTTGAATTGTTAACTTTAACGTTATTTTTTGTTTTATTCATTAACAATAAAATATTAAAAAACCTACATCAAAACTTCATTCTTCACTTTTTTAAAAAAATTTAAATTATTCGAATAATTCGATTAATTATTCGAACAAGTTAAAATCTCTTATTCGAATTATTCGTTTTATTCGAACAAGAGAAAAATCGAATAGTTAGAATACCCTAGTAGATACCTATATTAATTAAACATTTATGACCAATTTCGGGGGACATTTGTATGGGGGCTAGGTGATATAATGGACCAATTTTAGCCAGTTTCAATAGGCTTCGTCCTTGGGCCGAATAAATTATATGTAGAAAATTTTATTGAAATATCTTAAAAATTGCGAAAAGTACTTTCTTTACAAGAATGCATTTATAGTATACAACATTTATGGTGTTATAGAGTATAAACATCAGGCTGGAGTCAGAAAAATTTATCAAGCACAAAACGAGCAACCTAGTACCATTTTAAAATGGTACTAGGTTTTTAAGGAAATATTAGGAATTCCTTAAGTTTCTATTCCATTAAACCTTAAATTTATATAAAATTTAACACATTTTTAAAAATAATATGAATGCGATTTCTAAAGTAGTGGAAACAAATGTCTACATTGAGATTAAAGCTATCAAACCATTTTAATGAATACAGTTTATTTCATAAAAATCCCTTTTGAAAATAAAAAGTTATTAGCGATTGAATTTTCAAAATTTATTACAAAATCCAACTTTTCAGTCAGATAATAAAAAGCTGCATATTGAATCAGCCTGTTTATAGGGAAAATGATTACATACAGACCTGTATTTTTGCCTTATGAGGCTCTTAGGTGTGTACTTTAATACGAGTATTTAAAATTAAAAATTGGCGACAAAACAAAGTCTTTTGGCCGCTATTTCAAAATAAGCAACACTGTGCTAAGGTATTAATTACATTCATAATATTTTTTTATAAAAGCCTTTTACATTTTTTTATTTTACTACGATAGAGTTATCGAAGAGCAACGGGTTAAGCTGGCATATTATACAAATACTAAGTTTATGTTATTAATGCTCATTTAAAGTTAAATAGAATCGAATATCATTTTTAAAATTTTTTAGAAATTTCGTTTAAAAAACTTTTGAAAATGTTAAATTTTTCCAACATTTAGTTTTAAAAATTTTTTGGAAAACTTCAAACACATTATCCGATTTTGTTAAAATTTTCAGAAATTGGTTTTTAGAAAAGCAATACTATTTTAGAAATTAAGATCTTCGAAAATCGAAAAAGTACCAAATAGGGGCCACCCAAGTGTGCACATACATATGTATGTATGCAGATTTATTATGCACTTGTAGGAACTGGTGTTTGTTATTAGCAAGAAAATCTTAAATTATTGCAAAACTATATACAGTATAGAATATTAAATTTAATACAAATTTATTCTTTTACCATGCGATACAGGTTCCTTTTGATACAGAAATATGACTTATTTACATATTATTTATCAGCTTACAATGTCTTTGGGCAAAATTTTTCTTATGAAAAGAAAATTTCATTTCATTAGGCCCTTTTACTTGTTCTGCTCTACTGTATTCATATCTCTGCCATACTCACAGTTGATTAGTATTTGATTGATATACATAAATATTCAAAATGTTTCCGTAAGTATTTAGAACAGATATTCCATTTAATCTCTTTAATTTTGCAGATTGCTATTTATTATATTTGAACTGCAAAATGTGTATTGAGATATAATATTTATATTTATATATTCTTCGTTTTAAATATACTTCATTCATATATGTATGAATTTATTTAAAAGTTAAGATATGTTTCTAGTAAATAAATATATGGATATGTATTTATATGTATTGAATTCTGGTTAAGCTTTTAGCAGTTTTATAATATGTTTTTGAATTTATTGTGCATTTGCAAAATTTGTAAGAAGTAGTCAATGAAGTTATTGAGTTCAATAGAGATTTTTAAGGAGAAATTTATTTTTTTTTATGCTGAGAATTTCAAGTTTTTCATTCTGCTAATTTCAGTAGAAAACAGTTTATTAATCTGTCAACAATTTATGATTCTCAGAAATGATGGCTTCAATTCGTATGGTAGCCAAACGTTTTGAAATTGCTGCTTGAGTAGCCTCCAATAGTTTTGCAAGTCCTTGTTAAGTTTAACAACAATCTTCATGGAGTAATGCCTCAATTCTTGGTATTAAAACATTTTTGGCAGGCCTGGGCAATCTTTTTATTCCGCGTCAAAATCACCACTTCTGTATCGCCAAAATTCGAAATTTTTGAAGAAAAAAACATTTGAAAAAACTTTAAATTAGTTAAAAACTACTAAAATTCATGCATGTACAAGAATTTTTAATTTAATTTTCAGAAGACTACACAGGGCAACAAAATCGAGAAAATTTGAAATCCTTTTTAAACCACTACACAATTTTGATGTATTGTGATTCCACTAGTACAAGTATGGTCCAAATTTTAAGTAAAAATGTGATTTTTTTTAGACTCAAAAACGCACTGTGTTTCCAAATTAAAATCTAGGTGGAAAAAATTATTTGGCGCTCTTTTTATATAGAATTGGTATCTCCGATTCCAAAAAAAATCTTTAAAAGATCAATATAAACTTTTTTTCAAGTTACAGTAGGGTCTATACATATCAAAAACATTAATAAAAAATTAAAAAAAAATACGTTTTCATGTCTTTCTGAAACTAAATTTTTAAAAAGATCTGTATTTACTATATTTCAAGTTACAGTAGCGTCTAGATATATAAAAATCAATAATAAATAAAGAAATATTTCTAAAAATTCCATTCCATAAAAATTAAAAAAAAAGTATTTCGGCGGGTGCTGGCGGCTACAATTTTTTTACAAAGACATTCCCCAGAAGTTTCTTTAAATGATGTATATAGTCATTTTGTTTGGCAAGCATTATAACATTCTTAGAAAAAAAAAATATCAGTATATTTGAGAACCAAGTTTAAAGGACAATAACAGGAAAATGAAGAGGCCCATAAATATAAGATATACACTTAATAAAAGCCTATATCAATGTTTATCTATGTTTTGAAGTATGAATTTATATGGTAAAACAATTGAGATATATTTAATTTAGTAAAGCAGTAAAATATTAAAAAAAATTAACGAAAATATGATTCAAAATTTATTGAACTTCTGGCGCTTTTGTCGAGACAATGAAATGTCAAATTGAAAAACCCATTTGTATTGGAGGAGAACAGATTATCAGCTTCCGAAAAAACTTAGTTTTTTCAAATTCTGAAGATACCGATTTTCATAATTTTGTCCACCTAGATTTTGATTTGGAACCACAGTGAAACGGTTAGTCCGATATTATTAAAATAAACTTAAACAATTTTTGTATTTAGGTATCCATGGTGCATCAAACCTATATACACTCAGGTCTCGTTTTATGCGATAGATGCGTTCCAAAAAAAATCGCATAAACTGAATTCGCATAAAACGATACTCTAGCTTCATATACAAATTAATGATTCGTTCCAAAATACTGAAAAACCGCATAAATTCAGATTTTAATTAAAAAATCAGAACAAAATCGCATAAAAAAATCAACAAAAAATATATTTATTTCATTTACTTAAACAATAAAACCCAAATACGTTAAAAAACAGAAAAAGTGAAAATTATCCAAAAAAAGAGCTAACGCATTTTTTAAGGCAATTCTGTAAATATGTATGAATAATCTGAGTCACTGAATAATTGTCTGCATCGTTTTGGAATTGGTTCAACGTCACTTTCATCACTATGGTAAAATATCATTTTCATCACTAGAATTAATTAGAATTATTTTTCTTGCAAAATAATTTGTCATTAAACTTTGCGATTTTGAATTTTTAAGTTGCTTATGCAACTCTTGATATCCGGAAAACAGATCGAACTTGGTTTAATTTAAAAATGGTAAAAAAGCTTTAAAAAACATCTAAAATTTCAAAATCTTTTAAAATTCTATAAAAAAAAAATTATTTAAAAACCGCATAAATTTGAATTCGCATAAAACGAGACCTGAGTGTAGTGGTTATTCAAGCCTTTTTCGCTATTGATCTGTGTTATACTTGCTAATATTCATACAATTAGCTGCAAGTATGGGCCGATGGTACGTATTATTAATATTTTTTGTTCACAATAGCAAATATCAATTAAGTATACGTACCCTGTTAAATTATTTTGGTCTTTCTTTAAGCTATTTCCACGAACTACAAACAACCCACAATTCAATTGTTATGATTTTTATCAATATTGAAAATATATGTATTTCAATAACTCCATAACAGATAATAAAAACAAAATATAAATGTGTGTACGTTGTACAGTAGACAAAAAGTCTGTGTAAAACCTTATATTCTCTATTCATTTAATCGTATTGTGCAAATGTGTATGCTGTGACAGTAAAAATGTTAAATACATATTGATAGTGAGAGAGAAATATATGTTAAACGGTTAACAGAACAATGGCAAACATGTAGAATAGATAAAAAAAACATGTACGCTGTCGTTAACAAGAACCTTAATGGCCATCACAATGAAACAAATTTTTAAACGTATTTGTTGTTGTCCATGGGATAGTTGGAAAATTATATTTAATTCATAACTACTTGTACGATGTCAAACGGTAAGGGTTTATGGATGTAAGTAAATTTGATGGTTAAATTCTTATCATTTATTTATTAATCCAGGGAATTTAACAGTTGTTGATAATATTAACAAAGAACATGTATGTAGTATCAACATTGTAGATACTTCTGTGGGTATGTAAAGCTATGAGAAAATTTAGTATTAAAGGGTGTATCTATTTAAGGCGCTACGAGCAAAGTCCCAAAAACAAATGAATTAAAACCCCAAAATTGGGGGCTTAATTCATTATGAATTAAAACCAAAAAGTTCTAAATGAAATAATTCCCCAACCAAAGGAACTATACCCCCAATCAAAATGAAAAAGAAACCGTCTTCGTATACTAAAAGCTATTTGCATTGCAGGCCTTTGGCCGCGCGCCGAAGGGGACTTAGTTCGTAGCGCCTCTATTTAAGAAACGCAAAAAAAAAATTAGCAACACTCAATTTCTATATTATGGCTTTACTAGAAACAATAAACATTTCCATTTACAAACACTAAATTCGCCAATATCATCGATTAGTTCAGAAATTATTCAGATCTTTATCAGGAATATAGTTACAATCATTCATGTGCATACAAAATCAAACGAAAAGCATTAAAAATAATAATTTTGATAATTCAAAAATGTTCAATAGTTTCGTAAGTCTGCTCGAACTTAATAATTTGTTCATATTTTATAATATTTCATCATACGGCTTAAAGTCATTAACTTATATACGAGACTTGCAGTTAATAAGACACAAGTTAATAATTCAACATTATTAAAACGCATGCTGTGAATGATTAATCAATGAAATTAATAACAAAATATTTGTGGAATTTATCATATGTAAACATCTGTTTATTTATACTTGTTTTACTTTAGTATAAATACCCTACATTTTGAAAATTAGTAGCTAGATCTCACTAGTAATGGAATTGACAACAATACAAAAAATCGTCCCCTCAATAAAACAATATTGTATAAGCATATATATATCCATATATATATACAGTGGGGAGCTCAAATGAGTACATGTTTCTATTTTGTGCACTTCTTATGGAATAAAAATAAAACTAATAAAGCAAATCCAAAAATTTTTTCAGTCATTTATTTTATGTTTAATATGTAACAAAATGAATTACAATTAAAAACAAAAAACATCCAGTTCTAAATAAAAAACAGACAAAACTAAAATAACTCGCATGTACTCAATTTTGCACCCCACAATAACTTTAGGGTAGAATTGCATTTTTTAAAAAAATTTTCAAAATCCTTTATTACGTAAATAAAATTTTACAAGCATTGGCATATTTTCTATAAATTTTTCATTAACTTTTTTTGGAATACTCGCTCTCTCGTGCTCAATCCGCTGTTAAAGCTCGTACAAATTGGTAGGAGTTAATCGGTATTGTTTCAACCGCCAATTCACGATTCACTAAAAATTCTCAATAGGATTGAACTCAGGACATTAAACTGATAACTGCATTAATAAGAAATTTTTCTAGGAACACCATTCTTTACGATTTTTGACGTGTGTATTAGGTCACCATCCTATTGAAAAATTACTTCTTCTGCAGGATAAGCGTTATAACCTACAAAGTCAAAAGATGAATGTGAAAAATACAAAGATGATTACGTATTGAGGTGGGCATATCGAACTGGACACTATTTCGGTAGAAATTTTGCTCACTAAACCATTTTTCAAAGTTTTTGATGGGTGCTTTAATTTGCCGTCCTGCTGTAAAATAACTTCTTCTACATGATTGGCGCTTTTATCTACAAAATCGGAATGGCAAGTCTATAAATTCGGTATGATTAGTCTTCAATATACGCAGATAGTCTTCTTAACTCATTATTTCGTCGATTTTTTCAAAATTGGTGACACAGTAAGGAAACAGTAAAACACGGTAATGATATGGGGTTGCTTTATATAGTGCCACCTTGGACCAATGCAAAGAATCAATGAAATAATGGGAAAAGAAAACCATCTGAGTATTTTGCAGACTCACCATACCGATTTTGTAGTCTCATCATCACCTTTTTTGTATATAAAAGAGGAAATCCTGCAGAAGAAGTAATTTTTCAATAGGATGGTGACCCAATACACACGTCAAAAATCGTAAAGAATGGTGTTCCTAGAAAAATTTCTTATTAATGCAGTTATCAGCTTAATGTCCTGAGTTCAATCCTATTGAGAATTTTTAGTGAATCGTGAATTGGCGGTTGAAACAATACCGATTAACTCCTACCAATTTGTACGAGCTTTAACAGCGGATTGAGCACGAGAGAGCGAGTATTCCAAAAAAAGTTAATGAAAAATTTATAGAAAATATGCCAATGCTTGTAAAATTTTATTTACGTAATAAAGGATTTTGAAAATTTTTTTAAAAAATGCAATTCTACCCTAAAGTTATTGTGGGGTGCAAAATTGAGTACATGCGAGTTAATTTAGTTTTGTCTGTTTTTTATTTAGAACTGGATGTTTTTTGTTTTTAATTGTAATTCATTTTGTTACATATTAAACATAAAATAAATGACTGAAACAATTTTTGGATTTGCTTTATTAGTTTTATTTTTATTCCATAAGAAGTGCACAAAATAGAAACATGTACTCATTTGAGCTCCCCACTGTATATCCACTAAGGTGGACTTTATTTTTTATTTTTGATTTTTCAAAAACGAAGTGCAGTTTTGTGTTAGGCTAGGACAAAAAAATGTCGATAAAAGTTTGAGCTCGATCGGTTAAAAATTGGCGTGCCGCACGAGGGTTAAAGTTCGTGAGAATATTTACAAGGGAAAAAAATGCTATTTTTTTAATTTTTTGTAAAAATTTTGCCAATAAATAATTATTTTTGCAATTTAATATAAAAGAATCGAAATGTGTACATAATTGTCGTTGTATTGCGATATAAATGACAAACATTGGTTCAAAAATGTTAAAGTTATTAAAAATTCCCCAGGCCATTAACGTCTCTGAGGCCACTGGAACAAGAAATATATGAACAAAATTAACATATTTCAAGAAATATTATAATAAATGCTAAATTTTACTTAAAATATATCCACATTTACTTGTATATGAGTTTTTGCCATCGTAGGATAACGTTAACCTATTTGCAGGTATGACCAAACAAATTTAAGTTTTTTAACGGCAAAATTTGAAAAATTTTGTTAACCAAATTTCAGAATCTTTTGATCATCATATAGAGATTTATTGAGAATATAATATGGAAAAAAGATGTTCATTCTTCCTACAGTTTTTCCGTACCTGCGACGTAAATTTTGCGATTTTCGGGAAAAATAATTTGTTGGCCATATTTTGACGAATGATACAATATTATAGGACAGATAATTCAAAATATACTCTGAAAGTTTTACTAAAACTGGACAACGTTATCCCTTTAATCGTGAAGGTCAAAGGTCATATTTTACAATATTTGGTATTTCTAAATGAATGGTAGAGAAATATTATATTGTTTTGTGCCGATTTTAATGAAAGTTGCGAAAAATATACCTCGAAGTCTTGGATTTACAATAACAGTGCAAACATGGAAATTAACCCTTAAGAGTACTATGTGTCAAAACGACTCTCAAATTAACTGTGTTTTTCGTGATTTTAAAAGTTGAGGGACATTTGTACCCAAAGTGCTCTTAAGTGTTAATTTATATTTTTGCACTGTTATTGTATATCTAAGACCTTGAGGAATATTTTTCGCAACTTTCATTAAAATTAGCACAAAACAATATAATATTTCGCTATCTTTCATTTAGAAATTCCAAATATTGCAAAATTTTACATTTAACCTTTACGATTTAAGGGTTAATATGGTCCGGTTTTAGTAAAACTTTCAGGGCAGATTTACAATTATCTGACTTTGTATCATTCGCCAATATATGGCGAAAAAATTAGTTTTTCCCGAAAATCCCAAAATTTAAACGAATTCGCAGGCAACAAATTCGGTTGCTAACACGAATCTGTTTTCTCTGTATACTATTTGAATATAAATTCGATACCACTGTGTTTAATTTTTTGAGTAATGGAAATATGAACATAAACGGACACCACTGCGTGATAAAAGACCTATGTCTCCCAGTTTTGCCCAAAGTCATGCACTTTTTTTATGGGCCCCCAAAGATTTGGTGCTTTGGTGTCATTTTTGCAAAAAAGTGATCATTTCCTTAGCCTCATATCTTGCAAGCAGTTCTAAATTTTGATTTACTCTCTGAGCCAAAGTTGTAGTCCTTATCATAAAGAACAAAAATTGTGAACATATAAAATCAAAAAAACTTCATCTTCAAGATCAAAATCGAAAAAAAATTAAAAAAAATTCGAAATAAATTTAGAATACATTTTTTTAAAGCTACCTTTAAAGTATGATTTAGTTTATAATAATTTAATAGTTTATGGCCTAAATCATTTCATTCCTTTAGGTTTTTCTTACTAAGTTATATTGACCTACCTAAACAGTGTTAAGCATCATTCCTAGGATATTCATATGTTCTAGAAAGTTTTTTATTGAGAACTAAGGTACATTTTTGTAGTTGATTGTTTCCTTGAATTTGGAACAGTTTGCTAGATATGAGCCTGAGAAAATGACACCGAGGCCCCAAATTTTTTGGGGCCCATAAAAAAAGTGCATGACTTTTGGCGGTGGTGTTCGTATATGGTTATTTTTTTTCGTGTTGCAGTGTGTACTGAACGAAATTTTCTATCACCGATGCAATTGTTTCCTTTTTAATATATGTAGTTGAATTGTAGTATCTACAAAATTCGTTCCAAGCTAAATAGTTTGCTATTTTTATTTTTGGATTTTTATCAAAGAAACTAATGGCAAAATATAAAAGCTGACAATAAAATATATTTAATATATTAAAACAATGAATTTTCTTTTTCTAAACAAAAATTATTTTCTTTTTTTTTTGATGTTTTGTAATAAATTTCTATGTTTTGTTTAGTTTTTCCCTTTTTTCTTGTCTTCTTAATTTCCAGCAACGACCTTCACTTTGATTCTGAATTCTTAACAAAACAGACTTAAAGGACACAACAGCAATAGTAGTTTATGAAACAAAAACACAGAAAAAAAAAATACTTTGTCTTAAATGTTATTGAAAAGAAAAGATTTCTTTAGCTAGATGTTCAATAGATTTGAAAATGAAATTGTTGTCTAATCTAAATTGTCGTGTTGTGAGTGTTTGTCTGAAATGATGCTTTCATTCGCTTTATCAAAGCGTTCTCTTAAGCGTTAGACATAAATAAAATTTGTTTTAGTTTTTTTTTTTCCTTTTAAATTTTTTCTTCTGTGATTTCAGTTTTCTATCATTTAAGTCCAATGCCTGATTATAGCCAGCCAAGTGTAATATCTATCTTAAGGGCTTCGAAAAAGAAATGAACGATAAAGACAACGTACAGACGCTCATGTTCATCAACACTTATAAAGTGTAGAAAGAAAATAAAGAAATTTGTTAAACAAAACACTTTTAACACTTTAAGAATTATAGTTAAAGGAAACTTAGACACTCACATCCACTTGCACATAAGCGGATGAGTATATACAACATATGTATGTATTTATATTTACTAATACTTACATAACAATATATGTACATTTTATATGTATGTAGGTGCTCATATAAACATGTTTTATAGCAAATTTGACAGTTGAGGAGAGCAAAGAAAAAAACCAACGAAGCAAATATTACAAGTTAAGTTAAGTTTAGATTAGTTCGAGAAGGAAAAAATAAATCACAGTAAATAAAGTGTTGTTTTATTAATAGTACATTCCTTAGTATTACAAAAATAAAAGGATATAGAGAACAATACCAACTTATGTGTGATTGTTGAAGAAATTATAAGTCTTTACAGTGAGGAGCAACAATTTATGGAAGCCATCGAAATTTACACACTTTAACAGTTTGCAATCGAAAGAGATATATGAGCATTTCCATGTCATCGTACGTGACATTTATATGCCTATAGAGTGGTATAGATTTTTCAGTAGGCTGGGTCGATTTTTTTCATAAAAAATCGTATAGCAGAAACGCATTCTACGGAAAATTCTAAGAAATTTTCCCCAAGAAACCATAGGTCTAAAATCAAATCCTATATTATTAAAAAAAAATATGTATATACTGAAATATCATTGGATAAAAGTCGAAATGCGCAAGATAGGATTTCATTTTAGACCTATGGTTTCTTGAGGAAACTTTCTTAGAATTTTCCGTAGATTGCGTTTCTGCTATACGATTTTAGAAATAAGAATATCTGAAAAATAATTTGGTCTTTATGTTGCGTTCAGAGGGTACTATATTTTAAAAAAATAATAAGTTCTTTTGTGGTACTTGTAGAAATATTCTAAAATTTGCGAATCGTGAGAGATCGACTTCAAACTAAATATTTTTCCTTTACAATCCGTCATATTTAAATAAAAACAATCTTTGGATGATTTTATAATAAATAAAATTAAATATGGTACGTGACATACCGTACGTGACAGATTTTTCTCTTATAGTAAAACAATATACACACAGCCTCAAAAGTCAGTAAACACCCGCGAATTTTTTGATTTTTTTAGGATCGTGAAAATTATTATAGTCCGACTTAAATCTTTTTTTTTCACAACCGAATCCATTATTCAACATAATATCCAACAAACCGAAACATTAAAATTTTAATCGGTGAATAAATTTTAGGATTTTCATTATCTTAAAAAAAATCAAATATTTCTTGGTGTATACTCACTTTTGAGGCTCACTGTATATTCTGTAAATATATGTAATGGGTGATTCAAGTAGATTTACTTTTTTCAATAGCCTTTTTTGACAGATCACGTGTGAGTCGTGTCATGCTGTCATGTTATTATTGTTTAGTATTGTTTGGCATTTCATAATTGAAAGACTTATGCCTGAACAATGTTTACAAATCATTCAAATTTATTACGATAATTCACTTTCTGTGAGGAATGTGTTTCGTGCACATCGCTCAACTTATGGTCAACATAATCGGCCTACTGAGCGTACTATTCACAACGCCATCACCCATTTTGAGACCCAGCATTCATTATTGGATAATATTCAACCGAATAGACCACGTCCAGCACGCTGTCCAGAAAATATAACGGCCGTAGCTGAGAGTGTACACGAATACCGTAGATAGTCGATTCGTCAATGGCGACCGTTATCGTGCCATGATAACCGACTGTTTGATGCCTGAAATTGAAGCTGGTGATCTCGGCGACATTTGGTTTCAGCAAGACGGTGCCACTCCCCACACATCGCATCAATCAATGGATTTATTGAGAGAACACTTCGGTGAACACATAATTTCACGTTTTGGGCCGGTCGATTGGCCACCAAGATCATGTGATATTACACCGTTAGACTTTTTCCTGTGGTGATATGTAAAGTGTAAAGTTTATGCGGACAAACCCACTTCGATTCAGGCTTTGGAGGAAAACATCACGCGTGTCATTCGCCAGTTACCAGTCGAAATGCTCGAACGAGTCATCGAAAATTGGACTCAACGGATGGACCGTCTGCGACATAGCAACAGCCAATATTTGATAGACATAATCATCAAAAAATAAATGCCAAAGAATGTTTTTTCAAATGGTAATAAACATTCCCCATTACATTTAAATTTTCTGTGTTTTTTTCTTTAAACAAGTGGGGAACCTCGAAATGGATCACGCTTTATATAACAACCAAAAAATAAATAGAAAATATATATTCGGTTTCAATAAACAAGTTGATAATAGCAAAAAAAAAACAATCAGAATCAAATTCATTTCATACTAATGCTAATTGGGAGTTTAGTTTTCCCCGCAATCTTAGCCTAAAACATACGAATTAAAATAAAGAATTAAATATAGTCAGTTAAAATTATTATCATTAAAATGTTGTAATAAGCTCTAAATACATTCACATGGTAACATTTTAGAGTTTTCTTCTATTCAAATCATCTTGAAAAAAAGTTTCAAGAGTTTTTGTTTTTTCAGTCGTGGTTATCATTCTCGTGGAATTGCCCATATGGGAACAAAATTAAAATTGAATAATGCAAAGAGAAAACAGATTCTTAGTAGCAATCGAATGATTCGATTGCAAACATGGAATTTTTCGGTTCTATCAACATAAAGTTAGTTGACAACAAAGAATTTCGGTCGGTCGTTTGAGGCCGGCCAATGCTCGCCTCAAATGAATCCTCAGAATATGCGATCAGACATAAAACTGTAATATTCGATTATAACAACATTAGGCAACATGGTGCAATACATGTTAAAAACTATTTAGAAAGAAGTGTTTGGGAAGTTTTGCTGAAAAGATGAGCAGAAAATCTTTAGAAAATGGAAGATATATTTTTGGAGATATCATTTGTTGAAGCACAATTTTCTGATTCAAGATCCTGTTATCAAAAGAAATGGATTTTTATGAATGTGTACTTAAATATTAAAACTTAGTTAATAAACATTAATATGTGGCCTATATTGTAAATATTTGGTAAGTGGTTAAATTGAGCGCTTTTATGACCTTTTGGATACTCTGGGGTTCATATAAATAAAATCCAAATTTATGTCCTATTTGGTGCATCATCTCTTAATTATTTGGCAAGAGAATGGTGTAACAAAATGCTTACGGATTTCAACATTTCTATCGATCATTAAAAAACCTAAACTCTTTAACATTTTAAAATAACATTATAATTTAAAACTTTTCTTTAATAAATACTTAAGTAAATACACATTCTTTATTTAATTTTTCCTATTAAAAAATCATTGAAATCTTAAAGTAATCTTAAGAAATTACCCCTTCTTCAAAAGAGAAATAGACGACAAGTCATACTATACACTTGTTAAATGAGTGTGATGTCCTTAAGCAGCTGAAAATAAGAAGGAAAAAATACAATAGTTGTGGCAGCAATCTTGGCATAATCAAGACGCCTTGACTGCTTAAGGACTTGTTGTCGATTTCAGAGTGTTTGTGTGTTTTTCATTCTTTAAGCTTTTAGAAGGAAAAATTTAAGCATTTACACATGTTTTTCATTGAGCAGGATTGAGAAAAAAACCTCATAATACTCATATATATGTAAGAGTAGATGGACATGTGTTTGGTTTTTACATTTTTTTCGATTTCGTATTTCGAATTTTACTGTGTGAAAAGTTTATTGAACATTTGTAATGTTCAGAAAAAGAAAAGAAAATTGCCTAATAAGCAAATATTGATGTTATTTTTTCTTCCTTTTTTTTGCTTTAATATTTTGTTTTGTGGCATAAAATCTGGTATTTGTTACATGTTGTTTTTTTGTACTTTAATAGTAAAATTGTTTGGTTTTTCATTTCCACTTCTTTGTTTAGATAATTCTCTTCTTTTACAAGAGCCAACAACCATAATGAACATTACTCTTTATAGATGTTTTTTTTTTTTTTTTGAGTTTTCTTTTCTTTTGAAGTTACAAAAATCGAGGGCGAAAACCAGTCCAAATGAAAAATATAAATGTATCCGTATCGAAATGTTGATTAATCTTGGTTTTTTGCTTGAATTGAGATTTCTTTCTTTTTTGTTGTTGTTGTGTATTTCGTTTTGTCAGTTGTTTGTATCGGATTTTCGTATGTTATTTGTTTTTCCTTTTGTAGGATGAACTGATGCTGTTATTTCCGTTGGCCTTATCAAATTTCCAATTAAATGCTTAACGAAAACAAAAACTAATTAATATTAGTATTTAGTTTATTTGTCGTAAATAGAGTTTGTCTGCTGGTGTAAGCTTTATTATTTTATTTCGATGTTCTTTTCTTTCCTTTTTCCTGTATCTTTAATATATTGATAAAGATCAGAGGTTACCTCAATTTGATATAATTTATACATAAATAAAATTGTTGTTGCGTACCTTTCTATACTTGTTTCAAGAGCCTATCATTTATTGGGACCTAAAAATGCGGAACATTTTTATAATTTTTAGCTTTTGTTTTGAAACATTTGTACAATATAAATTTATTCAAAGTACTGACCATTGTTAGCTATGGCCTTTTTTAATCTTTCTGGAAACATATGGATTCCGAGCCAAAAGAACAGCTCATCTTTGGAGGCCAAGATCGAATTAAACTAATAACGGATACTCTGTTCCAATGTGAAGCGTATCCCAGGACTATAAGCCTGGAGAAGCCAAATTTACCAACCACGTCTTTCTAAATAGTTTTTGCAATATATTGCAACATGTGGCCGAGTGTTGTCGTAGTGGTAACACAAAAAAAATTTTCTGGGCGCTTCAAACGACTCAGTTGTATTCAGTGCAGATTCCCTGTGAAGGTTTTAGCAGCTCAAAAATATAAGATCCTTTTGCTCCCACCAAATACAGAGTATTATCTTGGCGCCATGGATATTTGGCTTTACTGTCAATTCGGCTTATTGACCGGGCTTCAAATACGATATCTTGCGCTTCGGGTTATCTATCGTAATCGATACATTTTTCATTGCAAGTACTGATTCGGTGGACAAATTATTTTCATTTGTAACGCTCAAACATCATTTCAGACATACAAAATCGTCTTTCAAGGTCTCTCAGCTTCAATTTATATGCTACCCAATTTACCTGCTTTGGATGAATACTGCTGCTGGCGAACGTTTTGAAATAGCTTACTGAGTAGCTCCCAATGATTTAGGATGCTCTTGTTATGTCCTAGTGTTGTCATAATGAATAATACAGTTTAATGTCTGGCCGCGTTGAAGCTGCATATCGGTATGGTACCCAATTTCCTTGTTTTTGGATGAATCCTGCTGCTCGAAAACATTTTGAAACTACCTTGAGTTGCTCTCAATAATTTTGCAAGATTTTGTAAGATTTTGTTGAGTTTGGAAATAATCTTCAGGGAGTAATACCTCCAATTCTTGGTCTTCAAATATTTTTGGCTGGCCTGGGCGATCTCTGTCTTCCGTGTAAAATCACCACTTCTAAACCAATCAATTAATCTCCCTCAAGTTGAAACCAATGAATGACATTCATCGTAAGCTTTGGTGTGCAAACGAGTTCGTGGATCAAACTGTGGTTTGGAGTTGTTTCAACATAATTCAAAGGAATTGTAAGTGGATAAAACAAGAAATCCAGCAAAAGCGACTAAATATTCAAGGTTCAGTTGAAAAGGAAAGCTTTCGTTTCTCTACATTATATTAAATTTGATATTATTAACTAGTGCTTTCATTGTGTCGTCCCTTAATAATGTTGGCATAAAGCAGATTATTCTTTCAGATTTTGTAATGACAAGATACTCCTTTTTAGATAGTGCTTCTCTTTAAAGGATTGGATTCTACTTGAGCGACAACAATTTATGTATATATTTTTAGGCCATTTGATAGTTGTGTGTCCATTGTAATGCAAGTAGAAGTCAATTGGTTACTACACACATCCCTGTTAATCTAATAAAGCATTAGTTGTCATTTAATTGTGTCTAAGTAATTTAGAGTACATCATGGACCAGAGCTTTTACTTAAATTAGCAGGATCATTGTTGTAAGTTGTATATTTTGTAAGATCATTTGATTTCCCTCTTAAGTATAAATCAATCATGACTTTAAGTGATGGGTAAAATCACTAGTTCGGGACCAGTCATCGAGAACTACTGGAAATGTAGCATAAATTATATTCCTTTGTTTGTGTACATCCATTACTGTTTGTATGCCGGGTGTCCAAACAGAAACATAATCACGTTCGTACGGCTTAAAGTTGACAATAACACTAAACAAAGTTGATTTGGACACAAACTAATTATTAGATTTGTACAGGAAAGTAATAATTACATTCGAGCATTAAGTACGTGTCTGCCAACAAATAAGTTGACAAACTCAAACATACAGAAATATATTTAACTTTGAAGACAAATAAAAAAATAACATCGATAAATATCGATTGAAAAACTTTAATACTGAGCAAAACAAAAATTAAGTAAACTTTAAGAGGGCGAAACTACAAATTGTTTTCAATTTTCAAACATAAGTCAAACATGAGCAAAATACATATAGTGAGAGAAATCTAGAAAATTATCAAAAAATGTGTATAAAAGAACTGACTAAAGTCTATGGAAAATTGAAAAATTATTAAATAATGCTTTCTTAATGAACGTCTTAAATTTCATAAATACAGGATTTTACGGCAAATACAGTCGCTCTATAATCGCATTAGGTTATTTTTTAAATTAAATATGGATCACTAGATTTTGTGTCCTGAATATAACAATTGTTTTTAATCCAATTGTATTTGAAGTAATTCTTTCTACAAGTATACTCTTTTGAACTCTTGCGAAATTTGTGATAAAAAAAAACGTTCTGAGTTTGTGGTAAAAAGCTTATTTTGCAAAGAGTACATCTGTTCAACAGGTTCATGGCTTATTACTTTTAAAGATAGATTTGTTAACATTAGTCCAGATTTATAGTACCAAGTGTAAAAAAAAATTCTAAATTTGTACAATGTATTAAAGAAAATTTAAAATCTTTTTTCTTTTCAACTCTTAACTCCTTTCAACCTTTAATGACATTTTTTTTTATTTTATATTGTTCACATATTTACAGATATCTGCAATTTGTATACCCTACACCACAGATGGGATGGATTATGAGTTTGTGCTAATAATTGTAACGCCAAAAAATATTAGTCTAACACTTACATAGCCGTATACCAATTAACTCAGATGTCCGTCTGGCCATCAGTCCATTCGTCCATCCGTCCGGCTGGCTGTTCATGTACAATTGTGCGCAAAGTACAGGTCCCAAGATAGACATTTCGATAAAATTTTACACATGTACTATCTTCTGCCCAGAGACGAATCCTATTGAAACTATTAGAAACCTGTCCATTATTTCACCTAGCCCCCATAAAAATCAAGTGATGCACTGTGGCTTAGAAACTTTTTTTTTTTGGAAATAATTCGGTATCATGGGAATTATTGGATATATTGTTACGAAATTCCACATGGTTTGAGCTGAGGTGTTTTCGTGTTGATTTACGTTTGTTTAGCTTCCTAGCGATAATGCAGGCCAGTGCGAAGCCCCTCAAATTTGGTCACCTCGGGTCTCAAATATTTTAAAAAAATTTGATTTAATGTAGAATTTAAAGATATCATAACAAAATTTGGAACCAATATAGACTCAAATGTCCTTAAATCAATGGCATTAGAATTTTTGACATTTTTTATTTTCAAATACAGAAATTCCTAAAACGGGGAAAATGTATTCCAAAAACTAAGTTTTTTCAGAAAAGTGCCTACTGTGACGTTATTTACCGTGTGATAGTAAACACACTTAGTAAATATTGTTTCGTGAATCCGTGCTTTGAATTTTTAGAATTTTTTAATCAAACCGAAATTTTTTTTGAAAAATTGGCCAAGTTTGGATAGGTCTGCGTGCTGATATGTCCATTTAAGTGAGTTTTGCATTAAGTTGTCTTTCCGGACCTATACTCTGCGCACAAAGTTTACATGCACAGCCAGCCAGCCAGCCAACCAGACGGACATCGTTTAATCGACTCAGAAAGTGATTCTAAGTCGATCGGTATACTTTAAGGTGGGTTATACTAATATTTTTGGGCGTTACAAACATCTGCACAAACGCATAATACCCTCCCCACTATGGTGGTGTAGGGTATAATAAATCAATAAACCTGAATATATCTTCAACTAATAGAGATAACCTACACGTGTAAACGTTTGTTTTGTAGACCTTGTCAAGGACTATTTATATTTAAAATTTCAGCTCATTCGGATCATAAATGGATTTTTGGAATTTGAGCAAATGTAAATCAACTCGAAATCATCTCAGCTCAAACCATGCGAAATTTCATAACAATATCTCGAATAGTTCCCAAGATACCGAATTATTTCCAAAAAAACAAGTTTCTAAACCACTGTGTGAAGCTACATTCTAAACCCCCAGTTTGGTGAACATTAGTAAAAAAATCATCCTGAAAAAATTTTAGGTAAATCGGTTGGTGTTAAACCGTAAATCGTGAAGGTCAAATTTTTCTATATTTGGAATTTCTCTTGGAAAAATAACGAAATGTTGTATATTTTTGGGCCGATTTTGATGAAACTTAACAAATATGTAACACAAAGCCTAGTATTTACAAAAACAGTAGAAACATTAATATTAACCCTATATAGCACTTGGGGTTAAAATGAACCCAAACTTCTAAAACCATAAAAATATTATGATTTTAAAAGTTTGGGGTCATTATAACCCCAAGTGCCATTAAGGGTTAATTTCCATTCTTGTGCTGCTATTATAAATACTAGAGTTTGTGTTAAATTTTTCTTCATTTACATCAAAATCGGCCTAAAAATGAATAACATTTCTATATCTTTAAATTAGAAATTCCAAATATTGAAAAATTTGACATTTGACCTTCACGATTTACGGTTTAGCATTTTCCAATTTTAGTAAAACTTTCAGAGTATATTTATAATTATCTGGACTATAATATTCTGAATAAGTTTTGGTCATACCAGCGAATAGTTTAACGGTATCTTACGAAGACTAAAACTCATATACAAGTAAATATGGATACATTTTAAGTAAAAATGAGCTGTTATTTTAATATTTATCAAAATATGTTAATTTTGTTTCTACATTTCTTGTTCTACTTAGTTGCCTGAGACACGTTAATGGACTGGCAAATTTTTAATAACTTTAATATTTTTTTTTTACCAATTTCCATTTTTTTTATGTCTCATTAGATCGACAATTACGTACACATTTCTATTCTTTTAAATTAAATTGCAAAAGTAATTTTTTAATGGCAAAATGTTTGCAAAAATTGAAAAAAATTTATTTTTTCCCCTTGTAAATGCATCTCAAAACTTCAGAGGCTTGCGGCACGTCTTAACCCCAACCGATTTACCTAAAATTTTTTCAGGATGATTTTTTTACTAATGTTCACCAAACTGTGGGGTGAGAATGGCCAAAATCCAGCTTTCGTTTATTAAGGGCCACCCTATGCTACATATAACAACCACATTAAACATTTTTTTGGGATTTTCAAATTATGTTTTATTTTTATACTAACATTCAAATTTAGATGGGTAAAAAAACGTGTACCGAATGAAGGATGAAATCAACAATCTGATACTCGTGAAAACATAAAAGAAATCATGGTAATGAAAAATGATTCTAGAGTTCAACAACTGCAATCAAACATAGAGAAAAATAGTATAAAAGGGAGAAAATGCATTACCAGTGGGCTAAAGTTAAAGTGTTAAAGATAAAGAAGCAGTATATTAAAAACATGTCGAACCTATAAATAATAAACACAAAACTTTTGTTGAAATTACTTGAACTAATCCTTATTAAAACATGACGGGAATATTTATTGCGTTATAAATGTCGCGTGTTAAATCAATGTAAATGGTTGTAACCATCAAACAAATGCAAATATTTCAAAATGACTACAAACAACATTATTCTACTTTAGTTTATAGTGAAAATAACCTTATTTTAATAAAAATATACTGAAATAATTTTTGATATACATATGTATATTAGGGTGGTACTTATTATTAATTTTTCGATGCTCCCAAGTTCTATCCGAAAATTCGGTTAACCGACATCAAACAAACCGGTTAAACGATTATAAATGTACAAACGTGCTAAGTCCGAAATTATTATCTCAGTCAAATGGAATTGATTATAAATATGTTACTAAATATATTGTTACGAAATTGTACTTGAATTCAAATATAACGATTTTAAGGGCTGATTTAAAAGTGCTGTAATAGCAAACTGTAACATATCTGTGGGCATTATTAAATAAAAGCTTTCAGTTGATTTGATCGTAAGTTGGCAACGCTGTATTCAAATTCGAATATTCAGTTAAAGAACATTGTAGAAAGTACACCACAGATGGCGTATGTATTAGTAAGATCTAGAATATTCCAATTTTGACGGTTAAAGAACAATCTGGAGTGCAGATGGCAGTGTTATAATTAGTGGCAGAGGTTGCAGTCGTGAGTCAGTTTATCAGAGACGCTTTTCGAATAAACATCAACTGAGTGCCTTAAAGTGTGTTGTGTTTTTCAAGTAAATTCGTGTACATTATAAATTGTGTCTGTATTTCTTAGAATTTATAAACGTGTATAAAAAACATTGAGTTGTTATTTAATTCTGTGGTTGTTGTACATTTTGAATAAATAAAGAGTTGTTACTATTTTTAAACTACTAAACGGCTTTTATTTGCAATCAAAAGTATCCGATTTATTTAAAGGAAATAAACCAAACGTTTTGAAAAGGTTAAAACATAACAATATAATATTTTTTTTAATTATTGGTTTAATCAAAAAAAAAAATTAAGAACAAAACACACTAATGTCAAAGTCAAATTTATTGAAAGAAGGTATGTACATCAAATTCAATTTAACGTTTGGTAAAATCATCACTAAATCTATCATTAATCATTTTTAAGATTTAGATTAACTTCTAGAATTATGCGGAATTTAATTTTTAAAAGTTTCATTATGTGCAATTTATTCTGAAAAAAGTTTTTAAGTAAATTCATCGTCCTCTACTATTTAGAATCATTGTAATTCTTAAAAATATCAATCTAAATAGGTTTGTATTGTAAATCAGCAGTCTAGGTTTCAAATCAGCCCAATAATGTGTGTACAATGAATATAAAAAATGTACAAAACCATGAGATTTCTTAATTGTAGACCTAAATTTTAAAAACCGGTTAACCGAGTGATAAAAACCGGATAAACCGGTTAACCGAAAATCAACATTTTAAATTAACCGTTTCGCAAGAAACCGAGATTTCGAAGAAAAACCGGTTTTTCGGTTAACTGGTTTATAAACACTATCAGTTATCCATATGCCAGTTGCAGGCCAATTTTCATTGGAAACCTGACAAGAATAATTAGTTGATTTTCTTCTTAAATTATGAAATAATATCGCTAATTGTTAGTATGCAAATGACTACAATTCGAAACCACTTGAGTTGTATATGAGTGGTTTCAATGTGTCTGCGAGTTTAACATCATTGCTGTTGTCCTTTGACACTGATTATATGATCGTTTCACAATGCCAGAGTTTGCACAAGAAACAGTTTGTAGAAACAATCATATTTCACACACATACAAATACTGCAACAAAAATTTGTAACTACCCAGCAGTTCTGGGTGACTGTCCCGAACTAGTGATTAGCGTGATCACTAGTTATATAAAAAGCTACGTAACTAATTACTTTAACATGTTGCGTGTTTAAAGAAGAGCATCAATTGACCATACATAGATTACAAAGAAATTGTCTTGCAGCTGGTTTTTCAACTGTAGAGATTTAGTCAAGAATGGAATAGCATCTAAGAATTTAAAACATTCGACTAATTTGATCCATTTAATCAGCCTCTACATATTTTTCGTGTTTTTCCAAAATTCGGTTTATGTGTAACGAGCGAGTTTTGCATTTCACCTCCTCATTTGTAAACCATATATGGTGCACCCTTTAACTCAAATCAAGAACTTTTTTAACAATTACTATAGTGCATAGAAATACATAAATTTTCACCTCTGTATACTTTGTGGTCCAACTCTAGTCAAGTAGTAATGTAAAATATAAAATCCAATTTCAAATAATCCAATTTTTACATGCATGCAAATTTCCAACTAAATTTCATTACTTCATATGTAAAGTTAGTTAACATTATTTTTAAATCATGCAAAAAACAATTACTGTTAATAATATCATTACATATCAGTATGCAAATTACCACAATTCGAAACCGCTCGGTCAAAAGCTTGAGTTTTGTATGAGTGAGTTTTGTGGGTACAACTAGTTTAACGTGTCTGCGAGTTTAACATCATTGAAGTTGTCCTTTGACACTGATTATATGATCGCTTCACAATGTCTGTGTTTGCATAAGAAACTGTTTGTATAAACAACCATATTTCACACACACTCAAACACTGAAACAAAAACTTGTAAATGTGATGATGTCTTCCATCACAGAAATTTCACTTAAATACAAATACATACCACTAATTTTAGTATCCTAGACAGAAGGGATGGCTGAATGTATGTGTTACAAAGATTGCATGTTTGCAAGGACGTATTTAGTGTGTATGAGTGTCTTGGGTAGATGTTCACATGATACATTAACATGTCATAAGGGTAATCAATCAATTTACTGAACAACAACAATACCAACAATAAAAGCCAGCTTCAAGGAGAATTACAACAACGACGATGAACTTTGAAATCACATCCACACATAATAACAATTTAAAGCAGTAAATGTGTCATAAACACACATTCATACTCACATTTAGACACATTTACATCGGTGTAAAGTGAAAATGAAGAACAGTATAGAAAACACTATTACAAAACAGAATGATGACGAAATAGTTTTTTCCCTCCTAAATTACTAAAATTTAATTTATGACGGTTTTCGCAGTTACGTAAAATAATTTTTTTTTTTAAATTTCTATAAATCTGAATTTAAATTCGGCTGTGACGAAGGATAAGCCCTTTATCTAATTATAATTTAAAATACAAATTTTAAATATTTTTAATATTTAAAATAATTGTTTTTTTAATTATTTAGCGAACAAAATTTTATGGCATATTTATTTTTTCTAATATTTTTCTTAAATTTATTTGTTAAACAATTTTTTTTTTTTATTTTTTATCAATAGGTTCTTTTTCCGATATTAAAATGGTTTTATATCAAACATCCTTAACATTTAATGTGGTGACTTATAGCAGTTAGATGTATCTATTGATAAGTATGAAACTTGTTACCATTTCCAGGTTCATGCAGTTTTTTAAGGGGGCGAAATAAATAAAACTCATTTTCCTAAAAGGTCAAAGGTCAAATTTTTCAATATTTGGAATTTCGAATGAAAAGCGAAATGTTATATATTTTTGGGCCGGTTTTGATGAAACGTGAGGAAAATATACAATGGGGTCTAACATTTACAACAACAATACAAAAATGGATTTTAAACTTTAAGAGCACTTGGGGTCAAAATGGCTGTGTTTATCGTGATTTTAAAAGTTGAAGGTCATTTGTATCCCAAGTTCTGATAAGGGTTACTTTCCATTTTTGTGCTGTTATTTTAAATTCTGGACTTCATGTTATATATTCCTCAAGTTTCATTAAAATCGGCCCAAAAATATATAATATTTCGCTATCTTTTCCTTAGAAAGTCCAAATATTTAAAAATTTGACCTTTGACCTTCACGATTTAAAGGTTAACGTTTTCCGTTTTTAGTAAAACTTTCAGACCATATTTAAAATTATCAGGACTATAATATTATGAATAGGTTTTATTTAAATTTATAACAGTAAGGAAATTGGGCTCATTCGCCAAAATATGGACAAAAAATTAGTTTTTCTTGAAAATCGCAAATTTTAAATCGCAGGTACGGAAAAACTGTAAGAGGTAATGACATAATATTTTCATATTTTTATTCCGTATTATGATCTTAATAAATTTCAATGTGATAATCAAAATATTCTGAAATTTGTTTAACAAAATTTTTAAAAATTTGAAAATGGAGATTCGAAACAGCAGTTAAAAAAATATTGTTTTTTTTGGCAAACCTGCGAATAGGTTAACGGTATCCTACGAACACAAAAACTCATACAAAAGTAAATATGGATATATTTTATATAAAAATTAGCTTTTATTTTAATTTTTCTCGAAATATGTTATTTTTTTTTTCAATATTTCTTGTTCACGTTAATGGTCTGGCGAATTTGTAATAACTTTAACATTTTTTAACCAAATTTTATCATTTAGATCTCATTAAAACGATAATTATGTACATATTTCGATTCTTTTGCATTCAATTGCAAGGGTATTTATTTAGTAGCAAAATTTTTACAAAAACTGAAAAATTTGCATTGTTCCGAATTTTGGCGATAATACAGTTTTTGGAGAAAGGAGATACAGGGTTAATTTCCAAAAAAAAAAAAATTTAATGTAATATTCATTAATATAAATAAATCTACATATTTCTAGAAAACAATGCAGAAAGTTAACGAGTTTCACCTATTTATTTCATATAAATAGTAAAATTTTGCATATATCTGAACTTTGACCTCGATGCGCGTCCAGAAATCGTTGTCCGATTTGGCTCAAATTTTCAGCACTTAACTTTTAGGCCTAGTGTCACAATATTACACCCGGCACTCTTCAATAAATTTTAACAAAATTTTTTTTCCGTACAACTGATTGTCACTCTAATACCTACACATAAAAAATTATATTTCAATTCAAACATTTATCACATATTGAACTGGTTTCAATTATTTCATAATTGAATCATGTATTCATGTGCTCAAAAACAAAATTTTCTGATATTTTCTATTGAATTTTGAGTTTTGAATTTGATAATTTTGACAATTGAATATACAATTTTCATTATTGGTTGAACTTTAAAAACAAAAATTATCTATTCAATCATTTTTGTATTTAAATTTCAACCAATAACGAAAATTTTATATTCAATTGTCAAAATTATCAAATTCAAAACTCAAAATTCAATAGAAAATATCAGAAAATTTTGTATTTGAGCACTGAATACTTGATTCAATTATGAAATAATTGAAACCAGTTCAATATGTGATATATATTTGAATTGAAACGGTTTAAGAAATAGATTTTTCTGTGTACCTTAAAAACAGATGGCAGGTATATTGATTTTGTCATGCCGTTTTTAACATATCGAAATATTAGTCGTAGTGTCAAAAAGTATATATATTTTGGATCCTTATAAAATTTAAAGACAATATAGATATGTCCATTCGTCTGTTCATCTGAATTATACCCTCCCCAATATGGTGGTATAGGTTATACAAATGTGACCAGTAGTGTTATTACTATAAAACACTAAAGTAATAAGAGAATCAATTTTTTTCATTTTCAATAAATGCCCTAAATGGTTTGCCGTGTACCCTCTTTAGCATGCATTTGAACGGAACTGATAAACAGTCGTAACGTTGAAAACTGATGATTTTCCATAAATCTATTTGGTAGCAATATGAAGTAAAATCAAAAGCTGTGCAAAATCGCATTGAAGTCATTTAGTTTGTTATAGTGTATGTGTAAAAGAAGGGCCAATAAAAGTCTTAAAAGTGGGGCATAATAAATAATAAAGTGAATGAAATTTTATTTATTAGATTTATTCGAATAATTTATAGTAGTATTTTGCTTTTAAATGGAATTATTGTAAAAATAGTTGTTTAGCTGAAAAGCTGCGTGAAGGGGGAAGAGGCTGGATAAACTGGAAGAGATGTTCAAACTCTCTGAGCTGGAACAAATTCGTTTACATTTTGTTACTCAGAACAATTGGACAAATGAATATGGAAAATGGAATGAAATAAAATGAAGTAATTAGTATATTTTCGAATATTTATGCAATTGTTTAAACAATGAATTCTTTAAGTTAGATTTGTATCTCTCCGAAAAAGTAGTATTTATGACTATTTACGAATGATTTAGAACTTAATGACAAGTGGAAGTATACTGCAGCACATAGCATTCTGCGTTAATATATATTAAGGGAAAATAGGAATTGCAGGGAAATGAGGCAAATCGCTCAATTAAACACATTTAGAAAAAAATTGTTTTCGTTTCATTTAAAAGCTAATCAAATTTATTATCGAACATACCCAGTGACAAAATACATTACAAAGTAACACGTATCTAGAGGTATGTTTGTGTTCATGGTCGTGATAGAATTTCCAAACTAGTTGGATTTTTTCCATAAAGAGAATATAGTTTAAAATGGATCTATATCCTATTCGAGTCAAATTATCTTTTATGTTATAAATTAGGATCATACCTTGTCCTGAAAAACCTGACTGACTTACAAATGTTCTTTCAGCACTGAATCTTAAACTGTATTAAGATTTATATGAAAATAGAACAGTATTTAATTTCTGTCACGATCAGTTGCAATGTTGTTTGGCAAATTCTATACGATCAGTACGTTTTTGTAAAAAATAAGAGTCGGCGATACCAAGACCTGCCTCATTTGCTCGGAGAATAAAAGTTCGAAAATTAATTTCCAATTTCATATTGTTACGAATTTACATTAGCGATTTGAAATTAACAATCTGTAACGTCTGCCTGCAACATTCATTATGTTTATTAACATGTCCATCAGCAGATGCTTCTACTTATCAGCAATGTTGATAGCCCCCATGTTTTAGCATTGTTTGTAAGTATGACAACACTAAATGTTTAATCTGCTAACATTAATATTGAAAGTTCTAGAAATCGAATATTCTAGTTTTGTCAGTTAAGAACAATCATGATGCTACTCGAAAGAAGATGGCGCTGTATATAAATACTGGCAGAGGTTGCAGTCGTTAGTCATTAGTTTATGATAGGCGCAGCTAGAAGTAACATCAAGATTTGTAAGGCCAAAATTGTTTGATATTGTGTCATCGATTTTTCAATAGCTTTTGGCAAAAATTTACTATTTCTCAACTTTTAATTTTAAGTTTTTATACCCTTCACCATGAGTGGCAAGGGTATATATAAGTTTTCATTCCGTTTGTAATTTCCACATTTTTCATTTGCGATCTCATAAAGTATATATATTCTGGATCGTTATAGATAGCGGAATCGATTAAGCCATGTCCGTCTGTCCGTCTGTGTCTTGAAATCAACTTTCCGAAGCCCCCAAATAACTTACATACACGATTCATACATCAATATCTCCGAAATGCTTCCGGCTCGGTCGCTATTTAAAATCGAGAAAATCGGTCCACAAATGGCTGAGATATAAGGAAAAACCTAGGACAACCTAGATTTTTGACCTATTTTTGACCTATATCTGGATTACTAAGTCATTAATATAGACAATATGGATATCCAATGATAGATATTTCAAAGACCTTTGCAACGACGTATATAAGACCATAGTAAGTTGGACATACAATGGGTCAAAATCGGAAAAAAATATTTTTTAACCCGAATTTTTTTTTCATCAAAAATTTTTTTTGTCATAAATTCTTTTTCCAAAAAAATAATTAAAGAAATTAAAAAAAAAAAAAAAATTTGAAAAAACTTTTTTTAAAAAAAATTAAAAAACAATTTTTTAAAAAATTTTAAAAAAATTTTGTTTATATAAAAAAATTAAAAAAAAAATATTTTTAAGTATAATTTGGTGAAGGGTATATAAGATTCGGCACAGCCGAATATAGATGGCTCTTTTACTTGTTTAGGTAGGTAATAAAAAAGTCTTAAAAATAAAAGCCAATTTTTTACTATTTCTGAAATTTGGGCACCTCGAAAATGATTTTTTTGATATGTCGTAGTGAATCGACCCACCGTACTGTAAATTATAAAGTGTTTTTATAAGTGTGTGAATTATAAAATTGTATTTGTATGGTAAAACTGAGTGACTATTTAAACTGTTGTTAAGTAAATTTGAATAAAGAGTTGTTACAATGCCATAATGTTTGGGTTCTAATGTTTCACATGAATTTTGACATAAACATGGAATGCCATATGTATCGAATACTTGACCCAATACATATGGAATACATACCCCTTTAAACTGCTCTTATTTGCAATCAAAAGTATCCAGTTTATATCGAGGAGACAAACCACCGATTTTAAAAGGTAAAAACGTAACAATATTATAGATATTCATTTTTGAAACTCACTTGCTATTAAACTATATTAAACTTGGAGAAGTTTTACGATAATCAAATGCTATTTAGATTGTTACATATTCTTTTTGTCTTAGTCTTGCAGAAATTTAAAAGCTTCCCTTTTTTTTCAATGATAAGAGGGAGATAATCACATTCTATAAATAAATAGAAAAACTAGTTTTGAATTTATCTTAGAAATTTACATAAATATATGAGGAAAATCAAAAATTTTGGATGGCTATTATTTTTTAAAATTTGTCGTTAACGCCATTAAAAACATTTAAAATATTAAAAAAAGATTATAACCTCTTTAAATCTAAAAATCATGTTCTTCATTTTACACTGAAATATGCATTTTACCATAAAAAAATTATACTCAAGACACACATATTTCAATGAAACGAATTTATTTAAAGGAAATAAGCAAAAAATAATCAGAATTTATATTCTTCTTATTTCTTTCAACTTATCAAACAATATAAGCTTTAACGAAAGCGAATTTTATATTGATTTTCTATAATCCCAGAACGTATTTCGCCAGTCTTGTGCATCAAAGTGTAACATTTGTTTGTGTTTCATTCATAGTTTTTTCGTGTTCTGTAAATGTGTGGATGGGTTTTGTGAGTGGTTGGCATGCGTTTTGGCAAAATGTGAAATATTGTACAATGAAAATTTTAATAATTTTTTTTTTTCATATTTGTTTATGGTTTCCAGCCAAATCCTTTTGACTGACTACATAAGTATAAACAAATGCACAAACACACGTACCGGTATACATGTCAAAGTGTTAAAAATGTACGATAAAAATTGTAGTAGTAGCAGTATGAGAATATTTTTTTTGTATGTTTTTTTTTTGGAAAACAACCTTATTTACCAAAACAAATATCAACGTACATACATATGTATTTTACAAAAACATTCATTCGTTATTTTTTTTTTTTTTTTGGCAATGTACCCCTTTTTGTGCTGAAGACAAAATATCTATTCGAATTCATATAGTGTCGGATGATCAGTCCTTTGCATGTTCTCATGTTATATTTTTTGAATAGATACCTAACTATTAAGGACTTGGCTGACTTCAATTTATATATTTTGGGTCATTTGACACGTATGTGCTCTTTGTACTGCAGAAAGAAGTCAATTGGTTACTGTGTACATCCCCATGAATACAATTGTCACTAAAGTGTCTCTAAGTAATGTAGAGTGTAGGCACTTTAAGCGTTTATTTTTACTGCAATTTTTTGAGAGTAATTCGTACAATTGGTTTTATACAAATTGTGTTGACATAATTCTCATACAGTTTATATACCTTTTTGCTTAAGTAAACTGAGATCCCATGTAGCATAGTGCAAAGTCAATTGCAATTTAGTGTCTCTACGTAATCTAGAGTGTACTCATTTTAAAAGTTTATTTGTGCATTTTATAAACAAGTTACTTTACCCACATTACCAATCACCCTAAGTGATAGGTAAAATCACTAATTCTGGAATTTTACCAAGAACTGCAGGGCAGTGAAGGCTTTAGTTCCAATTGTATGCATACAAATAATATTCGTATATAGGAATGAATCAGCAAATACAAAAAAAAACTCTTTTACGTACTTATACACTCACAAACAGTTAAACACACAAATAAATCACTTTGTAAACATTTGTATTATAAAAGTCTAAAAAGAAAGAACAATACAAACCAACATTTTTTTAAATAAATGTAAATTATATGTATGTATGTATATTATGGTGGCCCTTATTTAACACCTTTTAAATTTTCAATGCTTCACTTATTGAAAAAACAAATGCTGAAAATTTGAACATAATCGACTAAATTTTAGAGGTTGCAAATTTTATTTCAAGATTTCAAATTTGGGTAGCAATATGTATTTTCAAAAAAAAAAACAATAAAAATTATTTAATATTAAAAACAATTCATTTAAAAAAGTTTTTTTATTTCATTTACGCATAGATGTTTAAATATAAAATAATCATTAAATGTCATGCAATTATTTCAGTTGTAGAGACCTCAGCTGGGCCTTCAGAACATTCGGTGTCTTCCGTGCTTGTATGGCTAAAACGAAATTCAGTGGTTTATTCCTCAAAAAATTATAAAAATTATGATCGTACCTCACAATATCTTGTCAATCGAATGGCCCAGAATAAAATTATTATCATAGACTATTTAAATCTTCTTTGTATGCCTCCTGAGTCAAGATTTTCAAAAATTTATATCCCAGTTTTTGAAGCATACTCGTTAAAATAAGCCCTAATGTATAAAAAGTTCCACATATGCATATATATTGTATACTAGGGTGATGCTTAATTAACACTTTTTCCTTTTTCGATGCTAAAAAGGTCTGAAATTTGTTTCCGTTATTTAAAAACCAAATGCTAAAAAGTTGAGCAAAAATTATTTTTATTATTTACCCATAAAAAAAATATAAAAATTTTCTGACATCGCACAGAATTGAATTTTTTTGGAATTAAATCTGGCATTTCTAAACGGCTGCTCCGATCGGAATAAAATTTTACGTGGGAGTAGCCAAGGAGCATTCGAGCTAGGTCTTCAAAAAAACATGTGTGTGCTATTTATCTCTTCTAATTTTCGAGTTATAGGTATTTAAAAATTGAAATTATAACTATTTTTTTATTAAAAAAAAAAAAAAATTTAAGAACATTTATACAAATTTGGTCAAATTCCGAAGTGGTAGGGACGACATATTCGAAGAATAGGACGACATATTCGAAGAATATATCAGAATGTTCTCCGTAAATATATCTTTCAGATAAACATAAAATTGTTATATGTTCTTAAAGAAAGTTTTTTTATACCCTTCACCTTCGTGAGAAGAATATATAAGTTTGTCATTCAGTTTGTAATTTCTACATTTTTTCATTTCCGACCCTATAAAGTATATATATGCTGGATCCTTATAGATAGCTGAGTAGATTAAGCCATGCCCGTCTGTCTGTCTGTCTGTCTGTCTGTCTGTCTGTTGAAATCAATTTTCTGAAGACCTCAGATATCTTCGGGATCCAAATCTTCAATAATTCTGTCAGACATGCTTTCGAGAAGTTTGCTATTTAAAATCAGCAAAATCGGTCCATAAATAACGGAAAAACCGGGACAACCTCGATTTTTGACCTAGTTTTGATCTATAACTGGATTACTAAGTCATTAATATAGACAAAATGGATATCTAATGATAGATATTTCAAAGTCCATTGCAATGATGTAGATAAGGCTATAGTAAGTTGGACCTACAATGGGGCAAAATTTAACCCGAATTTTTTTCATCAACAAATTTTTTTGTCATACATTTTTTTTAAAAAAAAAAAAAAATTTTAAAAAAAAATTAAAAAAACAATTAAAAAAAAATTTTGAAAAACAATTAAAAAAAAATTAAATTTTGTATAAGTATAAGAGAGCTCTAATTCGGCACAGCCGAATAGAGCTCTCTTACTTGTTTTTAATAAAAAAAATTTAAGTCACCTTTTCGTCCAAAAAACAGCATAAATCAACTATATTTTTAATATTTAAACTGAAAATCGTTTATTTTTGGATCCATAATTGATATTGCTCTGAAATTTTTTGTATGTTGTTCGTAATTTAGTTGTCTAACTAATAAAAATTCTAGTCCATTCGGTCCAAAAGTACGACCTATATTTTTAAAAAAGCGGACCTAGCTTTCCAAAAATATAAAAATCTTTGAAATCGGATAGGAAACAAAAAAATGCACGTATTTAAAAATTTTACATGTCGAAGGTACCCTAATTTGCGCCCCCATAGCGCCGCCCGTGTATCATTTGTATGGCCAATTTTAATATCGTAAACTCGAATACTCCTTGGCTACGCCCACGTCGCACCAGCCGTTTAGAAGTGCCAGATTTATTTCCAAAAAAATTTGATTCTGCCCCACTGTGCATCGATTTGAATTTGAAACCAAAAATAACACAATGTGTGATGCTTATCTCAAATTCAAAATTTTTTAAAGGCAAATTCATAAAATTAAAAACAAAATCGATTCTTATAAACGGTAAATGGGGATTGATAACACAAATGTTAAAAGTTGTGTCTATTATGGGTTAGCGTGGGCACCGATTTGAAATTGGCGGATTTCAAGGAAATTTAGTTTTTGGTCAAACATTTGTTAAAATTATTTCATTATTTATTTTATAATATTGGGTTACTACTTATAAGTGCGGGATTTACAATAGATGGCGTATCTTTTGAATGCGATTTTGATGAGTACATATCTGTCTTTACTGATTCTTACACAGTTATTGAACATGTCGAATTATGTACCTACAAATCATCATTTGCGGGAAGTTTTGCTTTACTACTTGAATTTGAAAAAAAGTGTCACTGAAGCACAATGATAGCTCACCATTGGTTTTCGTCGGTTTCAACGAGCAAGATATGGTTTGTGCTGCTGGTGATTTTGACACGAAAGACACAGATAGCCCAGGTCAGCCAAAAAAGTTTGTAGACCAACTAAACAACAGCTTTGCAGAATCATTCGGAGCTACTCAAGCAGCAATTGTTTGCGTGCAGCAGGATTCATCCAAAATCAGGGAAATTGGGTACCATACGAGTTGACGCCGAGAGACTTTGAATGGCGATTTTGCATGTCCGAAATTAGTGGATGTTAGGCTAATATTTTTGGGAGTTACAAACAGCGGAACAAACGCATTATAACCTCCTCACTATGGTGGTGTAGGGCATTAAAAATTAAGATTTCTATGTGTTTTTTTTTTTCAATTTAAAAGCATTCGTATGTCGCGTTCTGGACCGTGGAAATGCCCTAATATTTTCGCTATAACTTCGTGCTAGGAATAATTTAATTCACTATTATAATTTTACATCAATTCATATAAATTGTTTATAGCTATTAAACACAGCGCTGAAATTCAAGGGATAGGTGTTATTGGCTTTTATTTTGGCTATGTTAAAGAATGAAAATAAATCAAATAGTCAACACTTAATACGCTCATATTTCATTAAATTTTTTGTTAGGTTTTGATTTTGTTTTACAAAAGATTTATTTTTTTTAATATGAAAAAATTTTATAAACCTTGTATATTTGTGTTTGATTATTTTTAATTGTAAAGTTTAATTTAGCATAAAATTTTATTATAATAATATTTTTACGCCATTTTTTTAATGTAACAAAGTTTGCTAGACTGGTTTCAATTTAATTATTTATATGAAATTTTTTGTTTTGTAGCTCATTTTGTAATTGTTAATTGTCTGTTATTTTTATTTAGAATAATTATATTTAGTTTGTTTCGAGTGTTGATTCCCACATAGGATACAACACCAGAAAATTTAATAATACATTCATAAGCAGACAGGCAAGCAATATATGTACGTTCACTTATTAATTTCCAAACATAATTATTGTTTTATTAGTTTCCGTTTCCGTTAGCTATGGCTCTCAGTGCTTATCTAAGATTTGTGTAAGTTTTCGAATGTTTGTATCTAGTATCTAGCTAATGTTTAGAAACATAACGATATTAAAGTATTCTGTAAATTATAATTTGTAATCAATTATTATAAACACAGTTTACAATTTAATAGTTTCATTTAACTATTTATCAGTAATTGTGGCAATTAAGAAAAAGTGCTAATTAGAAATTAATAGGAAATGGTAATTAGCTATATTATATTTATTTTTGATTTGATAAATTATTATGAATTATTAAATAACACTAAGCTTTTAGCTCAAATAAATAGGTTATATGACAGGTAGTTTAGCATATTTGTTGGTAAAAAATCCTTATGCAGCGAAGGGGTGATGGCTGATGGAAACAAATCCAAGCAAAAAACATTGATTAGAGAACTGGTTCTAGAACCGTTTCTTTAAATGGAAAATCAATGATTTTTGCTTGAAACTATTACCATCAAAACCAGTTCTAAAATCCCTTCTCAAGCATGGTTCTAGAAATAGTCCTTTCATCAACGTTTTTTGTTTAAATTTGACACACGGGGAACTACTTTCAATAAAAAAATGTTTTTTTCATTATAATCTAGACAAAATTTTACGACTACACTGGTGGATATTCCTATAAACGCACTTAATTATACCCTGCACCACCATAGTGGGGAGGGTATTATGCGTTTGTGCAGATGTTTGTAACGCCAAAAAATATTAGTCTAACACCCACCTTAAAGTATACCGATTGACTTAGAATCACTTTCTGAGTCGATTAAACGATGTCCGTCCGTCTGGTCGGCTGGCTGGCTGGCTGGCTGTCCATGTAAACCTTGTGCGCAGAGTACAGGTCGCAATTTTGAAGATATTTCGATCAATTTTGGTACAAGGACCAAGCCTATTGATACTGGCTGAAATCCGTCCATTATTTCACCTAGCCCCCATACAAATGTCCTTCCGAAATTGGACTTTATCGGTCATAAATGTTTAATTTATAAATGTATCTCCACAAGTTACGCTTCAAATAAGTTTTATATATACAAAATTCATGTCACCAAATTTTGTTACGATCGGTCCATAATTAGCCATAGCTCCCATATAGACCCGCTTCCGAAAATCACTTTAACGTGCATAAATCGCTTAATAATGTTGGTATACACACAAAATTCAACATAGTAAACTTTCATATAGACACAAATCACTTTTACTTAGTGTAGGGTATTATATGGTCGGGCTTGACCGACCATACTTTCTTACTTGTTTTTTTCTGTATTTTTGTTATATCTTTGTTGTTCTCATCCAAAAGCTAAATTTAACTTTTTTAATGAGAGACAACTTAACGGTACTTTTTGAAGTAAACAAGTTTGTTTTCTTATTCTTGTTGTTTGCCTTAATTATGCGATCAAATGTTCTTGGTGCTATTTTAAGTGGAAGATTCGTATAATCGCAGACGTGAAATTTGTTTTTAAAAAAGTTACCAAAAATAAAATATCAATTTTGGTTTTTTTTTAACCAAAGGTACGTTTCTAATAGTAACATCTCAATTTACTGCAACTTTTTCTTTTTGAATCAATAAATTTCATCACTTTTAAAGATGCCCGGAACTTTTTTGTGCGATCAAGAAAAGATTTAAATTACACTTTTCTACGACCAAGGATGTTCCAATAGAGAAATTGGACATAAAATCGATCGTCCGGAAAGTGTGGTGCGAAATTTCTTGAAGAAAGGTCAAAATTATGGAGTTCGCAAACCTACAAAGGAAATACAAAACTAACAAGAAGACAACTGAATCTAATAAAACAAGAAGCAACCCGCAACAAATTGAATTAGACACAAATAAAGAATAAATTGAATCTTCCAGTGACTTCCAAACACCTTGCACATATTTTACGAAACGATGAAAACATAAAATGGAAAATGCCGAAATGTAAACCAATGCTAAAAAGCACCATAAAGAAAATCGTCTAAAATTCGCTAGAAAATATATGAAATGGACAGATGAGTGGAAAAAAGTAATTTTCTCTGACGAAAAAAAATTTAATTTAGACAGTCCTGACTCATACTCATGCTATTGGCACGATTTGAGACCAAACGATGTTCGGATGTCAAAACGTAATTTCGGTGGTGGCAGTGTTATGGTTTGGGAAGCGTTTTCTGCAGTTGGCAAGTCGAAAATATGTGTTGTTCCAGCAAAAATTAATAGTGCGATTTATAACGAACTGTTAGAAGATTCTCTTCTCTCATTTATGGATGAAAAAATGGATGAAGATTGCATATTCCAAAATGATAGTGTTGCAATCCATGTTTCTAAGCAATCGAAATCTTGGTTTAATGAACATAGCATTCTTCTGTTGGACTGGCCGGCTTGTAGTCCGGACTTAAACCCAATGGAGAACTTGTGGGGATACATGGCTCGTAAAGATTATGCAAATAATGCCCAGAATGAAGGCATAATGACTGTGACGGAGCTGAAACTATGAATTAAACAAGTCTGGAAGGAAATTGATACCAATCTGCTTCAAAAATTTGTGGAATCAATGCCAGACCGTATTTTTGAAAGAATCTATAACAAAGGATCATCCACATATTATTAATAATGCTACAGTGGCCCATAAATTAAAGTGCGTTTATAGGAATACCCTTAAAAATGGCTGATAATCTCGAAAATTATGTAAAAAAAATAAATAAAGTACATATGAACTTTTTTGTAAACAATATTTTAAGTGAAGTCTTAACTAATTTAATAAACAAATTTGTAGCCCCCTAAATATGTTCATGTTTAATTTTTACAATATTTTTAAAAAACAGTAGTGTGCGTTTATAAGAATATGCACCAGTGTATATGTAGTTCTTAGAAAAGTGCCAGCTTATCGCTTAAAATCCTCCGTTCCGATAACAGAATTGAATGTTTTTAATAGGCTCAATGAAGTTCTTTTGGAACTATGTAGTTCTAAATAACTATTTTGTATAAAAGTCTATAGAATTACCATTAAGAATCATAATACCATTCCATAGAACGGGTTTAAGAAGTGATTGTAATAACACAAGTTATTAAAGCATCTGAAATGGTTCCGATTATAGTCAGCATCACTATATACATATATTTTAAGATCATTGCCTTCATCTATTTCAATGTAATCATTATAAATGTCATCCTTAATATCACTTTCGACGACCGTTTCAAAATCACATTCAATTCCACTTTAATCTAAGTTAATATTTTGATTATTAATTGCGATTCTTCTAATATTTCGCCAGCTAAATAACAAATATTTTATTCCGTACCTTTTATTTTCATTGGTTCAAGTCCTAAGTTAAAAATGTTGAAAGATTTGTTTTTAGATTTGTAACTTCTTGCATTAATATTTATAGAAGGAGCTATCGGAACACTCATCTACAGTGATCGAAAGTGCCTTTGTCTTTAGTTATTTGTCGAATTTCAGAAAAAATACAATTTTTGTGAGTCATTATTACTTACTTAATTTGGAAATTATGAAAAATTTTAAGCAATTTAATAAATTTAAATATATATCAACATTTATTTATTCGTTTTATTCGATTATTCTACATAAAATTGTTCGAATTATTTGTTATTCGAAAATGGCCATTTTTAAATTGTTCGAATAATTATTCGTAAGAAATTATTCGATTAATCGAACGATCATTAGTCGAATGAATACGCTAATAACTAGTGACTTTGGCTAATCTAAATATTTTTCTGGGAATATGGACTATTCATCAACGTTCTATAAAGGGATACCGAATTTACCCGTTTTGACCCTTCTTTTCAATTCTATTGATAGCTTTTTTTAAAAAAATTTTAAGTAAAATTATAAATTTTGTTAGACATTTCTCCAAATAATTAATGATAACTCAAAAAGGATTAGTCTAATGTTGAGATTTACTTAGCCTTTAATCCGTTTATATATTGCATTTCAATCGGCTCAGTAGTTTCGGAGTTATAATAACAAATTGAAGCAAAAAATAGATTTTTTATGTGAAAATAACAAATTTTTGTTTAAAAAAAATCATGAAAAATCGAATACGGCAGAAATTGTTCAGATTTATTGCTATATCGCAAAGCAACATATAATAGCAACTGAATAAGATATCGATCATAAGAAGCTATTTATTCCTTTCGAATTTATTCACAATTAAGTGAATTCGCTCATTTTCCCAAAATTTTAGTTGTTTCTTTGATATACATAAATTTGTGTAGCTAATGTTCTTCTTTTGAATGATGGAATTTTGAAAACATTTTCCCTGTGCTATGTACAAATTTCTACGTATATATTGCATTTCAATTGGCTCAGTAGTTTCGGAGTTATAATAACAAATTGAAGCAAAAAATATATTTTTTATGTGAAAATAGCAATTTTTTGTTTTAAAAAAATCATGAAAAATCGAGTATGGCAGAAATTGTTCAGATTTATTACTATATCGCAAAGCCACATATTATAGCAACAAAATGAGATATCGTTCATAAAAATCGATTGATTCGTTTCGAATTTATTCAAAATTATTCAAATTAAGTGAATTTTTGCTCCGATTTGTTATTATAGCTCCGAAACTATTGAGCCAATTGCAATGCAATATATAAACGGTTATGTAAATCTCAAGTTTTCTATGTTTATTTTAATAACATCGGACTAACCTCAACATTTATTACCATATATTTTGTCATCGACTCCACTGTGCAATCGATATCGTTTAAAAAATAAAATCATCGTTTTTTATTATATTCTATTTTTAATGGTTTAAATAATTTCCAATTAGCTTTTATGTATAAATTACACAAAAAACAAAAGGATTTTAGAGGAAAAGTAAACCAAAAGGAACAACAAAAATAACGATGCCTGTTGGGTTGTAAATTAAACGTTTAATTAAAATAAACACGAAAAAATAAGTGACAAGGAAGTGAAATTTGTTTCCCCTAATTTAAATATAAACTCAATTTATGCGTGAATTTTCATATTAACTGCTAAATAAGCATTTTTAAATTTTCTTTAAATAAATTTGTGTTGGCCAGTCTTTAAACGCTCTAGTTTAATAACTTTCCCTGGTAAAATTTACTTTGCTCCTGTACAAATATTGGTGATGGGCAAGCAATCTAAGTATTTACTAGTACGAGCTCAATATAAAAAATTACAAACTCTTTAGTAATGAATGAATTTATTATTCGTTTGCTATTTTTTTTTTGTCAACTTTCTTTTGTGGCCCCAGGACTAGAATTTGTCGATTTCTTAAGGTCTGTTTTTGTTTAACAAATGTTTGATGTTTGAGTGATTTTTTTTTTATTAAATATTATGATTAATTATACTCACATTTTGTTAAGAATACTGTTAAAAGAGTGAAAAAAACGTTAAAATCAACAATACATTCAACACTTGGCAAACACAATAGAAAATAAATGAAATGAAATTTGTAATAATAGAACGAATACATATAAGAATAGAAGGAAAAATAGAAAAATGAAACAGCAGCATGTCAAAATTACAAGTCAAGAAAACCCTCATTCATTGTTAATAACAATCAAAATAAGACATCAGGCGGAAGTATTTTAACACGCCAAAATTCCATTTAATTTACGAAAATAAACAAAATATTAAATCAGTTTCAGCTGAGCATTATTTTCATTGTTATTATGGTAAATATTTAATAGCTTTGAAATAGGTTTATTATTAAATGAGAATTTGTATCATATATTATGTATAATGAATGATGATCAATCCCAGCAGAAAAAAAATAGGAAGTTCTCATAAGGCTATAATTTACCATTTAAAATTCAATACTGTCATATGGGCAATTCCACGAGAATTGCTACCACGACTGAAAACACAAAAACCCTTAAACTTTTTTTTCAAGATGATTTGAATAGAAGAAAATAAGAAAATGTTACTATTGATGTTTTCTTTTCTGGCATAAATGATGCATTTATTCTGCCTTTTAACCTTCTTTGTGTTCTTTTCTGAAAAAAATGTAGTTTGGTCGTGTTCTTTTCTAATAATGTTACCCTAAAACCCTGAATATATGCTACATGTTTCACCCTCAATTTTATCAAAGGGTTAGAAATGCACCACTTTTTATGTAAGCAAAAAGTATAGTTTTTTAATATTTAGAAGCTACATAAAAGAAAATTGCATTAATAGTAATGATTTTTTTCTATTGTGATCGTTAAAAATGCAACACATTATGAGGGTATGGGTAACATTTAATAAATGGTACACAATATATAGGCAACATTTTGTGTCAGAAAAGAAAACACCATATGTGAATGTATTTAGATCATATTACAACAGTTTAAAGACAAAAATAATAGTTTAAACTGATTATATTTAATTTTTTAATGTTTTAGGCAAAGTATACCAAGTAGTCCAACTCTCAATTTTTTTAAAATTACTCTCTCACATATACGTGTAGCGTGTGAATTCAACACCCTTGTGAGAGAATTAAACACATCAAAATACTTGAAATTTTAACTACTATTTTCCGGCTAAATAAAGGCCGAACCACGTTATTACACTTTTACACAATATTTTCTTAATTTTTTAAACATTTGCAGAACACATTTATTTCCAAAAAGCGTTTATTTTGAACAAATGAAAGAATTTATATTTTGGTTTTAGGTATGTTTTAGGCTAAAATTGCGACTAAAACTAGGCTCCCAATTGCTTGTAGTATGAAATGAATTTGACTCTGATTGTTTTTTTGCTATTGTCAAATTGTTTATTGAAACCCAATGTATATTTTCTATTCCCTTTTTTAGTTTTTGTATACATATATTTACAGAACATATATTGTTTTATTATAAGAGCAACATCTGTCACGTACGGTATGTCACGTACGATATTAAATTTTATTTATTATAAAATCATCCAAAGATTGTTTTTATTTAAATATGACGGATTGTAAAGGAAAAATATTTCATTTAGTGTAAGAAATTAAAAGAAAACATTACGCCTCTCACGATTCGAATATTTTCGCATATATCCACATGTACATCAAAATGAGTTCCGTTTTATGTCACGTACGATATACCTTTATTTCGCTCAATATTTTGGACAACAATATTTCGAAAGAACTTTTTATTATTTTAAAATATAGTAGCCTCTGAACGGAATATAAAGATCAAATTATTTTTCAGACACTCTTATTTTTGCAAAATCTATTCCACTCTATAAGCATACAAATGTCACGTACGATGATATGGAATTGCCCATATGTGAAGTGACTTACAGACCTAATGTAAAATCTAACGTAAATGCAGTATTTTTATTGCAATAAATCACATAAACGAACATATAAATTATGATGCATATGATGAATAAATGAGACATAACCAGGTGCGGTGTGAAAATTCAGCTCTCAATTTAATATTCATGGTTTTCATTAAAAATTTACAATTAAGGAAATCAGAGATCGAAAATAACTCGTCCATATACCAAAAAACCCAAATTGTGATTTATATTCTTGTGATAAAAATAAATCACTGAAAATAACAGTTATAAAATTATTTTTATTTAAATGGTTTGGTATGACCTTTATTCGTTTTTGTTGCTTTTTAATGGTTTGATGTGAGATAAACAATTCAATTGTTATTGTTATTAATAAGTGTTACTTTCTCTTTTATTTACAACATAGTAATTTTTAACAAATTATGGAAAGAATATGATAAATATGAAGTAATGAAGTCTCAGTAACAGAAATGAGAATTTTTTTTAATTTGTTATTAATCTTTTGATAAATTTTATATATTTAAGCATTGATGCAATCAAATGCATTTTTGCGATTTATTTTTCATGTTCGCAAATAAAAGTCATAAGCTGACCTTAAAACAAGTAAGAAAGTATGGTCGGTCAAGCCCGACCATATAATACCCTACACTAAGTAAAAGAGCAAAAAAAATTTTTCTTTTAAAATTTCAATAATTTATATTTTTGAGTGATTTTCGGAAGTGGGATTATATGGGGGCTATGACCAATTATGGACCGATCACCATGAAATTAGGTCGTGTGATTTATGTCTATATTAAAGTTAACTGTGTTGAATTTTGTGTGTTTACCAACATTTTTAAGCGATTTATGCACGTTAAAGTGATTTTCGGAAGCGGGTCTATATGGGAGCTATGACTAATTATGGACCGATCGTAACCAAATTTGGTGACATGAATTTCGTGTATATAAAACTTATTTCGAGCGGAATTTGTGGAGATACATATATAAATTAAACATTTATGACCGATAAAGTCCAATTTCGGGAGGACATTTGTATGGGGGCTAGGTGAAATAGTGGACCGATTTCAGCCAGTTTCAATAGGCTTGGTCCTTGAAATAATATGTACCAAATTTGATCGAAATATCTTCAAAATTGCGACCTGTACTCTGCGCACAAGGTTTACATGGACAGCCAGCCAGCCAGCCAGCCAGCCGACCAGACGGACGGACGGACGGACATCGCTTAATCGACTCAGAAAGTGATTCTAAGTCGATCGATATACTTTAAGGTGGGTGTTAGACTAATATTTTTGGGCGTTACAAACATCTGCACAAACGCATAATACCCTCCCCACTATGGTGGTGTAGGGTATAAATATATTATAAATCACTCATTCAGATTATTTTTGTTTGTTTCTTTTCTGTTTCTCTCAACCCCAAACCTAAAATGTTCTCGAATAAATCACTCTCTCAGTGATATATCACAAAAAATTATTTTTAAATGGCTGCGAATGAGAATTTACCATTGAAATGAAAGTGAACCCCTTATTTTCGGTCTCTGAAGAAAATATATAAAAGAGATATTCAAATAATTTTTAATGAACAATATTATAACTTCAACTCAACCATAATATGATTATGTAACACTATAGTATATTATTGAGCATAAGCATATTATAATATTTCATATTTTTTTAAATTTTTATAAATGCACGCTAAACTGAGTCACTGAAAACAATTTTCTCAAAGTGTTTCTTTACTTTTCAAAAACAATTTGATAAATTAATTTTTTTGCCTGTTTAAAACAGAAAGAATTATAAAGAAAAATTTACAAGAAAACAAAAGGTAACAACTAGTACCTTAAGCACTGCACATAAAGTGCAATGAAAAAATAAAGTGCATATTTTTTTGTAATTTTTTCTTTTTCTTTTACAGAAACACAGAAAAAAGCTTAAAAGGATAAATAACTTGATGTGCTAAAGTATTTCAGTTTTTTTTTTGTTGCAAACATTTTAATTTATATGAAATAAGTGGATGAAGAGGAGAAAGTGAAATAAACTATGTATTTGCTCTTTTGGGTTATGTTTGTTAAAAGGAATGCCTCAATAGACAAAGAGATCAACTCACTAAAATATTATTAATATTAAATAAAACCGGTAATAGTGCTATATTCGGCTGTACCTAATATTATATAAACTTCACCAAAAAAAAAACTATGCGGAAAAAAATGTTTTTAAACCAAAAAATTGGTGAAAAAAATGTTGCAATATTTTTTTTAAAAAACAAACGGAACACAACATCCTCTATGAAAGCCAATTTTGACATGCCGGGCCAAGCAAACAAGTCGTAAAACTCAAAAAGAGCTCAAAAAATCATTAGGTGCTACTCAAGCAGCAATTTCAAAATGTTTACGTGCATCCAAATTAGAGTGACCAAAAAACCGGAAAATTTAAAAAACCGGTTTCCGGTTTAACCGAAAAAGTGTGTTTTTGAAAAAACCGGTTTTAAAGGACAATAGTCCTTTAAAGAAACCGGTTAAACGGTTTCGAGTTTTGTCTTCAAAATAACCGGTTTATATTAAATTTTTATTTAAGGACTCCTTAAATTTATTTTTATTTATGGACGCTAATAGGAAATGTGTTAAGAATTGTGTACTAAATCTTCGGAAATCTAGTATTTTTGAATTCTTAAGGCTCTACCTTTATGCAATTATTTTATATCTTTTACGAAATATTCTCAAATGCTATTATTTTCTATAAAATAAATTTAGAAAATATATTTCATTAAAACCGGTTAACCGTCTTACAAAAACCGGTTTGTCAAAAAACCGAAAAGTTAAAAAAACCGAAAGCGGTGGAGTTTACAAAGATGAAAAAACCGGTTGACCGGTTTCGGTTTTGGATACTCTAATCCAAATGTTTGCGAATTGAAGCAGAGAGTTCTTGAAAGACGATTTTGCATGCCCGAAATGATGCTTTAACGCCATAAAAGAAAATAATTGTTCATCGAATAATTACTTACGATGAAAAATGTACTACGATAGCCTGGAGTGTAAGTGATCATATGAAAAGCCCGGCCAACCAGACGAATCGACAACAAAGCCACATTCCTCACTCGGCCAAGGGCTGTCAACTGAGCAATCACTGCTGCTACAACAACAACAACAAAGCCAAATATGCATAGCGCTCATGACGCCCAGAATATGCGGCCAGACAATGAATCGTACAATTCCATAATGACAACGCTCAGCCATGTTGCAATACATGTTAACCCCTTGTGGACCAAGGCTTTAAATCGTTGAAAAAGTTTAATTAAATATTGAAAATAAGGACTTCAGGAAGTTATTTACAAAATTTTAACTTTGTGGAGGACCTGCAAGGAACCGAAAGGGACCTGCAGGGATCCGAAAGGGACCTGGTACCGTAAGGTCAGCATCAGTCAAAAGATAAAAAACTCAATGATTTTTGTTTAAATTTCAGTAATATAGTGATTAGTTTTGTAAATTTTATAAATTATAATTTTCTATTACAAGTCGATTTTATGGTATTTTACGAAACAGTATTTTTTACCATTACAACATAAATAAACATCTCAATGAGAACATGAAATAATTCACCGTTAGTCTGGGTAAGCGAGTTTTCCAATAGGCAAAAAAAATATATTATTCCAAAGATGATAGTGTACTTCAAAACATATTTTGACTTTGTCATTTTGTAAGATTATTATTGATAAGTACCGTCGGTCGACCAAGGGTCGACTATTTAAAATTAAGCAGTTGGGTGGTTTTTCCTTATAGTCAAGACCTTTCCACGTCCGACTACTATTTCATTCGTTCAATGCAGAACGCTCTCTCTGGGATACGCTTCACTTCAGAATAGAGTATCCGAAATTGACATTTCCCCAAGAGATTAGCAGTTCTTTTGGCGCGGAATCTATATATTTCCAGTAATATGAGAACAATATAAGACAAGCGGACAGACAGACTTAGCTTTATTAAATTTGCTGTCTGTAACGATCAATATTATATATAGTTTATGGGGTCGCAAATGAAAAATTTAGAAATTACAAACGGAATGATAATCTTATATATCGTCCTCTCAAAAAAACAATAGTTTATAAGAATATACACCATTATTGCATAATAAGAATCTACATAACTGATTCTATATGTGGTCAAAATTTGGTGAAATTCTACTTCCACAAAATTTTTAAACTCAATAATTTCGAAATGGCAAAAAAATTATACATTATGGTTTTATTAAGAGGAAGATATAACCTTGCCACTCATGGTGAAGGGTACACAAATTAGTGCAAATAAGTGATAATTTCTAATATTTGAATGGGGTAAGTTACTTCGGGTCTCTGATGTAAACAGTAAAAATGAAGAAAAATACGATTTTTTTCTCGTTTAGTGGCATTGAAAATATTAAAAATTCAATTAAAAGCCTTGTTAATCAACTTGCCGAATAAGTCATGCAATGAAGAAAGAAATACAATTTGTATCTCCATTTATCTAAGGCATATTTTTGGCACTCTGCTAAAGTTGTAGTTTTATCTTAGCAACTTCGCTTAAGCAGCCTTGTAAAGATGACTGAAAAAAAAGAACTATAACCAAAATATCTAATCATGTAAAACTGTAACACTTTTATCTTTCTTGGATGGGTAATAAATTGCAAATGTGTCATTAAAAAATTTTACGTTTAAAAAAACATTAATTTGTGTGCTCAAGATTTTAAATACTTTTATTATCTCGGTATTTCATCATGCTACCATTACTTTTTTTTGTTATTTTTTTACTCTTTGTAGAAAAAGTAAAATTTTTATTGTATGAAGTAAAAGTTTAATTACAGGAATTTTAACATTTAGTTATTTGCGGTGGGTATGTGCTAATTTTGTGTGTGTTTTTTTTGTTTGGTTGGAAAATTTTATTTTATACAAGTGATTAGTGTTAAGCAGCGCTATATTTTAGCAATTCTAATATCCATTTAACTACAATTTAATTACAAGACGCGACATTAGGGGTCACAATACAACACAGTATCGCATACAACGTGTAGAAAACATTTAAATTCAGCTGAATTACTTACTGCGGCTAATAAGTATCTAATGCTGTTGTTAATTACTGGCGAATTATAAATTGTACAGAGTACTAGATATGTATATTAGAGGGACTCAGTTCGTATGGAGATGAAGAAAGTAATTTTGTTACCACCCTTATAATGAAAACAAGTAAGAAAGTATGGTCGCCTACACCAAGTAAATGAGTAAAAATATTTTTCATTTAAAATATCAATAATTTATATTCGTGAGTGATTTTCGGAAATGGGCCTTATATGGGAGCTATGACCAATTATGGACCGATCACCATAAAATTAGATCGTGTGATTTATGTATATACAAACATTTTTAAGTGATTTAAGCACGTTAAAGTGATTTTCGGAAGCGGGTCTATATGGGAGCTATGACTACTTATGGACCGATCGTAACAAAATTTGGTGACATGAATTTTGTATATATAAAACTTATTTGGAGCGAAATTTGTGTAAATACTGATATAAATTAAACATTTATGACCGATAAAGTCCAATTTCGAGAGGACATTTGTATGGGGGCTAGGCGAAATAATGGACCGATTTCAGCCAGTTTCAATAGGCTTCGTCCTTGGGCCGAAAAAATTATATGTACCAAATTTTATCGAAATATCTTCAAAATTGCGACCTGTACTCTGCGCACAAGGTTTACATGGACAGCCAGTCAATTAGCCAGCAAGCCAGAAAGTGATTCTAAGTCGATCGGTATACTTTAAGGTGGGTGTTAGACCAATACAATACAAACAAGTTTTATAACTAAAACTTTCTACCAACGCCCCCTTATAACCTCTATACAAGATTCGGAATAGCCGAATATAACAGTCTTATTTGTCTATTTTTCAAAAATTTGTAAACATTTCTTCAATAAAAATTTATTCAAAGCATTGGCTGGTTTTAGCTATGACCTTTTCTATTCTTTCTGGCAACACATGGATTCCGCGCCAACAGAACTGCTAATCTTTCGAGGCCAAGAACAAATTAAGCAAATTTCGGATACTCTGTTCTGAAGTGAAGCTTATCCCAGTATTAGCGTTCAACATCGATCGAAATAAGTAAAAGTAGGGTGTGGTAAGGTCCGGACTATAACGGGGGGAGGGGGGTTGTTGAGAGGCAAAACAACATCTTCATTTTAAATACTTTTTAACAGGTATTGCAACATGTGGCCAATCGCTGTCATAATGGAATATTACGGTTCGTGTCTGGTCTCTTATTCTAGGCGTTTTTAGGCTAATACTCGCTTCAAACGAATCAGTTGCATTCGGTACAGATTTCCTGTGATTGTCTGGCTAGATTTCAGTAGATCATAATAGATAAGACTTCTATGGTCCCACCAAATACAAATCATTAACGCCAGGGATATTTGGATTTGGTATTTATTCGGCTGGTAGGCTGGACTTCTCGTACGATCTCTTACGCTCGAGTAAACGTAATAGATAAATTTTTCAAGAGGATTCATCCAAGGTCTGCAAACGTTTAGAAATTGCTGCTTGAGTAGCTCTTGTTGCGTTTTACAACAATCTTCATGGAGTAGTGCCTTCAATTCTTGGCCTTTAAACTTTTTTTGCTGACCTGTGCGATCTTTGGCTTCCACCAAAAGATCACCACTTCTGTTCCGATGAAATACATTCGCCATAAGCAATTGGTGTGCTTCAGCATCAGTTTGTTTTTTAAATTAAAGAAATAAAGCAAATTTAGACTATAATGATTTAAGTTAGAATAAAACATATGAGTTATGAAACACAAAAACCGCATTCAAAATATACATCGTCTATTGTAAATCCCGCATTTTTAATTTACACACCCAATAATATTTTAAATTACTTTCAAACAAATTTAAAATTTTATTAAAAAATCTTTGAAAAATCATACAATTTTTGGAATATTCCAATACTGAGAGCTAGGCTAGACATGACATATATGGCAGTAGATGGGACTTGAAAATCCCTTTCAAATAATATCCCATAGTGTATATGTTGTCTTGGGAGAGTGTGATAATTTAAATATAACCTTTTTTTTACTTTTTTGGGAAACATCAGAAAACAAACAAGCCTTTTTTATGGAGGGGATAACTTATTTCTGTGAGTCGATCTAATGTATATATTGTGGGCACTTACAGTGATGTAAACTTGTCATTAAATATTTAGAATAGTAAATATTTATGAGCACTTAAAAGCTGAATTTGAAATTGAATTAAAAATTAGTATTTCAAGCTCTATAATTATGTAAATCATTTTAAATATTTTCAAAATATATTAGAAATTGTTAAAAAAAAATATGTATTTTAAATACATAAGGTTCAAGAAGGTTATTTAAGTGATTAATTATCAAAAAAAATATACATCTTATAACAACTGGGGTATGTATAAGTAGTAGGTATAGTAGGTGCAATAGCTAAATAAATGGGAAATATATGAAACTCTTTTAAAGATGAGTTGAATTGGAACCAAACACTACAATTTTTTTAGGTGCAGAACTTATTACAACAGTTTTTTTTGTATTATTTCATAAGAAAACAATTAAGAAAGTATGGTCGGTCAATCCCGACCATATAATACTCTACACCAAGTAAATGAGCAAAAACATTTTTCTTTTAAAATATCAATAATTTATATTGGTGAGTGATTTGCGGAAGTGGGCCTTATATGGGAGCTATGATCAGTTATGGACCGATCACCATGAAATTAGGTCGTGTGATTTATGTCTATATGAAAGTTATTTATGTTGAATTTTGTGTATGTACCAACATGTTTAAGATATTTATGCACGTTAAAGTAATTTTCAGAAGCGGGTCTATATGGGAGCTATGACTAATTATGAACCGATCGTAACAAAATTTGGTAACATGAATTTTGTATATATAAAACTTATTTGGAGCGAAATTTGTGTAGTTACATAAATAAATTAAACATTTATGACCGATAAAGTCCAATTTAGAGAGGACATTTGTATGGGGGCTAGGTGAAATAATGGACCAATTTCAGCCAGTTTCAATAGGCTTGGTCCTTGGACCGAAAAAATGATATGTTTAGAATTTGATCGAAATATCTTAAAAATTCCGACCTGTACTCTGCGCACAAAGTTTACATGGACAGCCAGTCATATAAGGCTCTCTTCCGAAAATCAGTCACGAGTATAAATTATTGAAATTTTAAAAGAAAAATGTTTTTGCTATTTTACTTAGTGTAGGGTATTCATACTTGTTTTTTTACAGTGGGTCAAAAAGGGATATTTGAGGATTAAAGTTGTAAATAAAGCTTTTTACGCTTAATTAGCAAAATTACACGCCACCAAATGGCAAAAAAATTATACACTGTTGTTTTATTAAGGGGACGATATATTCTGAGTCCTCATAAGATTCTAAGACGATCCAGCTATTTCCATCCGCACGTCTGTCCTTCGAAATCACGATAGGGCCCAAACGAAAGGAGCTAGCTGTCTGAATTTTTCCACAATACTATGTTCCCACGAAGTACTATTTAAGCAGCCATAAATATATTGATTTTGCGACAATTCTTAAAATTATACTGAAAATTATGGCGAAAATGTGGCAAAGTTTGTCCCTAGACTCCTCAGAAAATGACTTGAACATTCATAATTGTCTTATAATAACTGTCATGATGAAATTGGAAATTTCATGGCGAATATATTTCATCGGGTTTCACGTGCGGGAGATGGTTTGTGCGGCTCAGAAGACCAGCCAAAAAAGTTTAAAGGCCAAGAATTGAAGGCATTACTCCATGAAGATTGTTGTAAAACTCACTTCTACCAACTTTTGTGAATATCGATCCATATAACCCTACATCAGAACATTATTTCATTGATGGTGGATATACAAGATTCATCTTAGCTGACTATAACACATCTTACTTGTTTAATTAGTATGTAGTATGAAATTGTTATTAAGCAACAACTAGGTAACTCCATTTTTTGAAAACACGAGAAAAACACACTCAAGGTCAATATTACAACTTGCCTTTATGTTCGTAATAGTTAGTAAAAGGTAACTTTAAATAACAGAAAAATCCATGTCAGTTACATCGTTTTTCGAAAAATTTAGTTACCTAGTTTTTCCAAAAAAAATGGAGTCTTTTAAAAAAATATTTTTTCATTTTATTCTTATATACATATCAAAAATAAGCCAAGTTTTTTGGACCCAAAGGGCTTGTGACCCGAATTTGTTCTATTTCGCTCTTTCTTTTTAGTTTTCGAAACAAAGTCGTTTTAAACTTCCAATTTTTCTGTTTTTTTTTTTAAAAAAAAAGGTTTTTTTTTTTTTTCAAAAAATGCATGGAGTTAGCTAGTTTTATGTATATCAAAATTTCGATCTGACAGAGTGATAGTAAATGAAATGCACCTTCTATTTTTGGTGTTATCTCAATTGTCTCAAAAAGTGGAGTTACCTAGTTTTTCCATAATACCACATATTTAGAGAATATACATTTTATTACCATATGAGAAAAATTTGTCGCGTACGGTATAATGTCATGAATAATATTAAGACCCTAATTTTGTAAATCACGTCACCAAAGTGATATTTATGTGGAAAGCAAAAACAAATTTAAAAAATTTTAAGAATTTGTTTTTGTTTTACAATATTTTCAAATTATGAAAGGTAAATCAATCTCTGAATTTTGGTGCGTTTGTTCTGTTCAGAATTTGTACATATTTTTTTTTTGCTTTCCAGTGAAGTTATTTACAAAATTAGGTCCTAAATTTCATTTATTATTTAAAATCATCCAAAGTTTATTTAAATATGATGGATTGCAAAGGAAAAATATTAGGTTTTGTGTAAAAAATTAAATGAATGTCACGTACTATATAGCCTTATTTCGCCAAAATTTTCGACAACAGTATACTTATTTTAAAATCTAAACTATTTGTCAAATGTTTAGTTATATAATAAATGTTTTTAAATATAAAAATATAATAATTACGATAAGCCATTATAACTTGATAACCAAAAAATTACAAAATTCCATGAATTCCATGAAATATAGAATTTTACATTTTTTAAATTTTTATTAAAGAAATTTCAAAAAATTTATTGTTATCGATTGTAATAAATGCTAAATGAGGATGGGTTATATTTATGAAAATTATACAGTCATAAGTTTTTTCCCAAAATATTCTCTGTCATACAAATTGCAGTGTAAATGAAAACATTTTCATTTATTTTTCATTAAACTAAACCCGTTTAAAGGTAAATGCTCCATAAACAAATTTAATCCTCCCAAAGCTTAAATTAAAAATAACAAAAGAATAAAACCTGAAAAAAGTAAATAAACGTTTCCTCAAAATGTTTCATTCAACCCAGCATATTTTCAAAACGCACATAATAGATAACTAAAAAATTAAATTTATAAAATGTTGTATCTTGGCTCATTTTACTACTAAATATTATTATATGAATATACAAGATGAGAAGTTAAATTAAATATTCAAAACATGTTGCCCAACATTATAATCTGTCTTAAATGACAAATTTAAATAAGGAGCATAAAAATGAATGGAAGATAAAAAAAGATAAAAATCGATTACATACATAACGAGACATTAAAATGACATGCAAAAAATTTCAAATTATAAGAAACTAGTTGGGTAATATTTGGCACAATGAATAAAATTCATACAAGGCAACAGAATATTAAAGTTAATAGGCAGCAATAAAGAAAAATGACTTACCAAATTGCTGAAAATGAAGAGAAAGAAAATTAGATTAGTACAAATAGAAATATGAAAAAATAAAAAAATTTAAAGTAGTTTTTTTATACGAATTTCAAAATGTATTAAATCGCGTTTTCTTAAACAAAAAGAAGCATAACACTAGTAAAAATACATAATGTGGATCATGAACGCGATATTTGTAGTCATCTAAAATTAAAAAATCTTTACAATTTATATGATAGGAGACCTTGGGAATTGACCAATTATGTTAATAACAAATATTAAATGTTTATTAAAATTAAAATTTTTGGTCTCGGTAGACCTTTTTGTGGAAATGCCCATTTACAAATTAAATCAAGTAATAGAAAAATTTATTAATAATTACCTTAAATATTCCATCTTTATCATGTTTAAATACGCGTGCACCGATACCCGATATTCTAAAAAATTCGCATTGCACTTCATCAATAATTGTGTAAATAATACAAATTTTTATTACACATCATTTTATTTACTCTTTTTTACAACAATAACAACACACCAAAAAAAAACTCATTAATAACATGAGTAAATAATTTACTCTTTTATCAATTTGATTCTTTTTATTTATTTTCATATACATTAACATTTCTCATTTTTATCACTTTCTCTATATCACTGATTTTTTCTTTTAAAAAGCTATTGTTGTGGTTTCGTTAATAACAAACAAAACGAGACATGTCCTTATAAACCTAGCAATTTCAGGTTCGTACTAACTTCTGCAGCAGAACACATAAAATCTGATGACGTCATCTGATTTTCTCATATTTTTATACTTCAACATGAGTGATGATAAGCGCCTCAATCTAAGAAATTTTGTTACTATCATAAAATATCGTCTACCATTATTTTTTAATATATATAAAAAAACACTATGATTATTACAATTGAATAAATAATAATGTTTTAATAAATATTTTCTTAATTTTTTTAATAAGTAAGTAAGAAAATGGAGTAACACTTCTTATGCTTAAAAACAATGAACGAAATACCAAACAAAGAAAACGAGTAATCCAATTTACTTTCTCATTATAACTTCGGTACTTAATAAACAACAAGAGCTTATAAAATAAACAACAAACACTAGCTTGTACTCGTGTTATTTATGTATGCATTTCTCTACTCATTAAACTTGCTCTTAATATGCAAATATTTTGTAGAACATAAGAACAACAACAACAAAAAATGTATTTATTTTTTACGCATAACTTTTTGATGCCTAATTTACTCTATTAAACTGAATATTATTTTTTTATTTTCTTTAGATTAATAGATTTATTATAACATATTTTTATTTTATTATAATTAAACACTTTATATTCTAACACTTTACAGCTTCTTTTTTTTCACTAATATTAAAGCGACGAATTTGAATCAGCCGATCACGTAGAGTGCTAAAATTGAACTAAATCAGCAGACAAATATCAAAGTGAATGAGTAAATTGATGAGACTCAAAAGAATAGAAAAGGGAGATTAGAACTAAAATTGCTGGTGATAAAGTGGGAGGTAAAGGAAAGGAGTTATTTTGTATTTGTATACCCTGTCAGAAATTTGAAGATGTATTTTGGAAAAACTAATAAGGACGGCCAAAAATTTTAATATTTTCATAAATTTTTGCTGATCTTTGTTTAAATACAATTAACCCTCCGTTACTCACAACTGATCTGGTTGATACAGGCAAACATTTTTTTATTTTAAATGTTTTTAAACACCCTAAATTTTAAGCTATTTTTTTATCAAATAATATTTTTACTGCAATTTTTTTGTATTACTCTTTTAAATACATTGCATTTAATATTGTTTTTATGTTTTCGAAATTAAAAGTGAAGCGATTCTTTTCAAACGCGCCTTTCTTTTGTTGATATCAATTTGACACATTGCAATTAGTCTCGATTGAAAATGATTGAGCTATAATGTGTTTCAAATAATCGAATAAAAACAACGGAATGACAAAATCAGTATAGCCTCCATTTTTTTGATGGTAGCTATTTTAAAATATCATCTGCACCAAATTGTATGTCATTATGAATGAAATGAGCGGTCCTTATATGGGAGCTAGAGTGTCCCAAAATTTTTTTTTTGGAATTTTTGAACGCATACCCTCTATTTTTTCATATATATACAAAACTATAGTTAAATATGAAAAATCGTGCCGACTTGCGATTTAGTTTTGAGGTGCATTTACATGGGGAATAATTGCAATTTTTTCAGTTTTGTAAAAATTTTGCCATTAAATAATTACTTTTGCAATTTAGTTTAAAAGAATCGAAATGTATACGTAATTTTCGTTCTAATAAGACATAAAACACAAAAATTGGTTAAAAAATGTTAAAGTTATTAAAAAATCGCCAGGCCATTAACGCGTCTCAGGCCACTAGAACAAGAAATGTAGGAACAAAATTAACATATTTTGAGAAATATTAAAACAAAAGTTTATTCTTACTTAAAATATATCCGTATTTACTTGTATATTAGTTTTTATCTTCATAGGATATCGTTAACCTATTCTCAGGTATGACCAAAAAAAAATAATTTTTTTTATCGTCAGTTTCAAAACTCCAATTTCAAAATTTTAAAAATTTTGTCACATTGGGATTTATTGAGAACATAATAGGGAATAAAAATATAAAAAAGTATGACAATACATTCTATAGTTTTTACGTAAAAAAGAAAAACTAATTTGTTGGCCATATTTTGGCGACTAAGCCGAATTTCCTTACTGTTATGATTTTTAAGTAAAAGCTATTCAGAATATTATTTTCCAGGTAATTTTAAATACCTGAATAAATTTACTTCAAAGGTAAATTTTTTCAATATTTGAAATTTCTAATGGAAAGATAGCGAAATGTTATATATTTGTGTACCGATTTTGATGAAACTTAAGAAAAATATAACATGATGTCTAGTATTTATAACAACATCACAAAAATTAAAATTAACCCTTAATAGCACTTGAGGTTGAAAAGAAACTCAACTTTTAAAATCACGAAAAACACAGACAATATGAATATTTCTAACTTTAATGTGTTTCAGAGTTAAATAAACTCAATCATTCAAGTTATTTTATAAATTTAATAAATCAAAATTACACAAAAGGGTTAGAATCAATTTTATTATTCAAAAATCCTCAATAAAATATTAATTACGTTATTAAAGCAAAAATCAGGTATAAATACAATATTTTGCCTTTTGAAAAATGTGTGGTCAAAATTGAACAAAATTGTGAACATCTTTCAAAATGGATTCGTAATACTATTTTCTAATACACAACACAATATTTTAAAGTTTGTTTCCTATAAAAATCAAATTTTTGTAAATACTAGACTTTGTATTATATTTTTCTTAAGTTTCATCACAATCGGTCCAAAAATATGCAACATTTCGCTATTTTTCCATGAGAAATTCCAAATACTGAAAAATTTGACATTTGACCTCGATTTAAGGGTTGGCTTTTTCCGATTTTAGTAAAACTTTCAGACTATATTTTAAATTGCATGGACTATAATATTATGAACAGGTTTTAAAGTTTATAACAGTAAGGAAATTCGGCACATTCGCCAAAATATGGCCAAAAAATTAGTTTTTCTCGAAAATCGCAAAATTTAATTGAAAGCCGAATTTCGATTTAGTTTTGAGGTGCATTTACAAGGGAAACCATTTTTTCCGTACCTGCGATTTAAAGTTTAAGTAATTAAAATTATAATTTAAGTTCATAATCAATAATTGTCAATAGCTCCCATTAGAGTGTTATTTTGGAACGCATACCCTCTATTTTGTTTATATATATATAAAAAAATATTTTCCAAAATTCCAAAAAAAAAAATTTTGGGACACTCTAATGGGAGCTATTGAAAATTATTGATTATGAACTTAAATTATAATTTTAATTACTTAAAATGGGTGTAAATTTACCAAATGCTATTTCTTTAAAGCATTTTAGGGATGAAAATCCCTAAATTCCGTTCGCAAAAATCCCCGGATTTTTTGGGATTAACAAATCCCCATTTGGTGTAATTTGATTTTAATTCCACGATTTTTGATATTTTGGGAGCTAGTTGGACATAATTATGATACTAACCGCGCTTCAAATTCAAATGGTGTGAGATTTTTAAATGTCGACAAATTGAAACTGACAGGTTTTCAAAATGCATTATTTTTTTGTTGAATATTATACATGATATTGAGAAAATTCTAAATGAAATGGCGAAAATCAACTTTAAATTGGGAATTTTCAAAATTAAATTGAAAATATAAAGTTGAAATTGAGAAAATTCCAATTGAAATTAAGAAATTGGAAATTCTATAAATTATTTGGATAATTAATATTTAAAAATCTCAATTTTAATAAATGTAGTTTTTGTTTTGTTATATTTGTATTTAATTATATTTATGAATTAATTGTTTTCATTGTTAAATTTGATGTTTTTTAATGTGAAACAAAAATCCCGATATCCCAGAATTTACATTTATAAAAGACCGAATCCCGGGCTTGAAAAATCCAGTCCCATTTAGGATCCCTAGTACATTAACACTGTTCCTGATTTTCTAAAATTTGTAAATTTAAATTAAATAGTTCTTATTTCAGCAATCTTTGAATACTGTCTAGGAATTATTACTTTACATATAGTTTTTAACTTAATTCTAAGTAAGTATGTAAAAAGAATGGTTTTACACAACAAAATTACTTTGGTTGTAGTAAAAATACTCTTGTTAAAAGATTCGTACATACGGGCATATTCTGTAATATGCAAAAGTATGTTCTAGATATGTATAATAAATATGCAAACATGTTTTTTGTGTATGAGTTTGTGTATATGCAGTAGTAAGTGATTGTAAAATGTTAAAGTCGTTGCCTGTTTGTGTATTAGACTTGCTCTCCAATGGTAAGGAAGCTATTTCAAATGGTTATTAAGCTGTTGACTGAATCCTGATTTGCTATTTTAATAAAATATATATTTGATTACTAATATTTGCAATATAAGTTATGTTATTTTAAAGGGTACATATCTGTTATTTATTCTAAAATAGTTACTGAACATTATAGTGCAAGCAACAAAGCATCATATGCGAGAAGTTTTGCTTTAATTTTTTTAATTTGGAAAAAAAGTGCCGCTGAAGCAAACCAATTGCTCTCAAAAGCTTATGTGTTCCATCGTTTTCATCATGCGAGATATGGTTTGTTCGGTTCAGAAGTGGTGATTTTGAAACGGAAGGCAAAGATAGCCCAGGCCAGCCAAAAAAGTCTGAAGACATCATTCTTGTCAAACTCAACAAAAGCTTGCCAAATCATTTGGAGCTACACAAGCAGCAATTACAAAACGTTTAGAATTCATCCAAAATTGATTACCATACGAACTGAAACCAAGAGACCTTGAGAGACGATTTTGCATGTAATTTTTTAATCTATTTATTATTTCAGATGAAAAATGAATCCATTACGATAACCAACGTTGCAAAAATCATAACTTTTGAACCAAATGAGATAATCAAAAAATGTAAAACTATGATAGATAATTAACTAGCCTACTTATGGGTTAGAAAAGTTGAAATTTGTGGAAAAATCAATTTTATGGGAAGTGAAATAAAGTATTTTTTTAAATTTTTGATTTTTTATGTTTCTTTTTAAAGGCTTTTATGATTTAAAATTATTCCAGAAAAGATAAAAAAAAATGTTTTTTCGGAAAAAATTTTTTTGGTTGGTTTTTCACAGTTAATGTCATTTTTAGAAACATGTCTTTTTTCAAATTTTTACCTCTAGCAAAAAATGGGGCAAGGACGGGCAGCTGGAGATTTTTGCATTAAGTAAAGGAATAATCAAAGAACTTATTTCGAAAATATGGCAAATATAGAAATTGATAGTTTTTTTATTTTCCATCAATGTTGAGAAATATTGAAAAAATCTATAGTTGGTAAACATCGTATGAAACCATGACTTTTTTCAAATTTTTACCTCTAGCAAAAAATGGGGCAAGGACGGGCAGCTGGAAATTTTTGCATTAGGTAAAGGAATAATCAAATAACTTATTTTTAAAATATGACAAATATAGAAAATGATAGTTTTTTTTTATGTTCCATCATAGTTGAGAAATATTGAAAAAATACAAAGCAAACAGTGATATCTTCTGAACCAATAATCTGATTGTAATAAGAGTAGCATATTTGAAATCGTTGGACAATTAACTGTAAAATAGGTTTATTAAATATTTTTTAGGGGTACATGAAATTTTTGATTTTTGCCACTGTGCGTCGGTAATGCTCTGTAATTGGTGGGAGCTCAAAGGTCATATCTGTTATGAGCTGCTGAAATCTGTCCAGACCATCACAAGAAACCTATGCAACTGATTCGTTTGAAGCGAGCATTTGCCGAAAAACGATCTATATGCGGCCAGACATGAGACCGCAATTTTCCAGATAAACCAGATAAAAGTTTTAATACAAAATACACAATAGTCGTTGCTCGTAAGTCCCCCCGCCCTTTTGAATGAAACACAGGTTTTGGATAAAAAATTATTTTATTTTTCAACATAGACTTTGAGCTCTATAGACTTCGGCCAATGCTTCTCCAATTTGTTTATCCCTTCCAAAAAATAAGATTTGTCAATAGAAGTTTTTTTGAGATGATTGTATCGCTGGAGTCAAAACTCTCTCCGCCGAGACAGGGCTAAATCCGGAGAACAGGGCGGAAGAGAATGTTCGGCATATTCCGGGCTTGTACGTCCACAATGAAAATCAGTAAAGCACTTTTTTCCATTGACATTAATGGTGCAGAGTTCGCATAGTATTTACCAGACTTAGCCTTGGTTTGAGTGATAATTTTTTCGCATAAAAATAATGCTTAATTAGCAGACGAAATTACCATTTTCCAATTTCTCCTCAAGTCACGAGGTAGTCTGCTAACAATGGCTGTCAAACACAAACTAAATGACGCAGCATGTTCAAATTTTGACAGGAGTCAACTGACAAAACCAGTGTTGCCCTTTCAGTTAAGAGCCGGGAAATCGTATTAAATTTTCAGTGGATATATAAGATTCAGCACAGCCGAATATAACATTCTTACTTGTTTTATTGAGCAGGTCTACTTTGTATATTTGTATGTATGTTTTATTAAACAAGTCATCTTATTTAAATAGAAAACACAGAATTTTTTTTCATATTCGCACACACATACACTTATTAGGAGGGCCCCAAAAATAATTAGTAAATTAGGTCAACTAAAATAAAAGTTTAGATTTAGACTGTTCCAGACACTATTGGCAAATAAATTTATTTAAGCGTAAAGGTAGGGTCACACATGGCAAATATTTGCTCCAAAAATCATAACCACTTTTTTAGCACAAATTTTTTTGACGTGTTTACTCTTACAATTGTTTTGTAAGATCAAACAGCATAAAATAAAACTAAATTTTTGGTTTTGAATCATCCTAAGTAAAATAAGTTTTTGAAATAAATAAAAGAATTCAAATGTATTTTATTTAGTGGTTACGTCTTTTTCGTCAAATATTTGTCATGTGTGAACCTACCTTAAGACATAAGTAAGACAAAAAAAAGATTAAAGGAAAAAGTTTCTTTCCAAACGAACGATAGTTGGGAATATCGAACAATTTATTTAGGGGCCACACTAACGCCCATATATAAGTGTCTGTATACTCTCAGGCATGCATATTATTAGTTGGTGTGTTGGCTCTTACCAATATTTCATGCTGTTTTTAATATTTTACCCAGTTGTTGTTGTTGTTGTGATATTAGTTTGCAGTAGTTGCTTCCATTATTATTTTAGAGAGACAGCGAGGAAGAGAGTGTGAATATGCGGTAGTCCTTTAAATATGCATGAACACATTATATGCATGCATATAAATATGAATATGGCTGTGTTCCAGTCCGTTCGAGTAACAGCAGCAACCAGAACACAGCAATAAGTACAGACTTCTAAGCGGTTTTTTACACTTTATTTCTATTGTTAAAATAAACATATAGACATTACAGCACAATCATGGATGGAATATGAGAGTTTGTTTGTCTGTTGCATACAATATGAAGACAACCCAGCCGTCCCCTGTTTACAAGGATGACATTTATTCCTATGCATGAACTAAGTAATACACATGTAAACAACAATAATGTAAATGAATGAATGAATGAACGAACGAACAAATAGTTAGTATTTAACACAATTTTGTGAAAATGTTGGAATTTTGTGGTTTCATTGTTAAAAGCAATTTTATTTTTTTTTTTAATTTTTCATTATTTTTGCTATATATTTTGTAGTACAAAGAATTAAATGAGCTTTTCTTTTTAAATTATTGAGTCAAATGAAATTTTATTATTGAAATTTTTGAAGTTTGGTTAAAATTCGATCTGCCCAAAGCTTCATCTTGCAAACGATGTTAAATATGGTAACATTCGATGGTAGTATTGTGTTTCTACCCTAGCAACAAAATAATATTTTGCATAGCATACTTTCCCAACTATTTTATTGCTGATTGAGTTCTACTTTCATCGAAAATTTCGCAGTCAAAATCTTCTTCACCTTCTCCCGACGTATCATTTGGAATTTCTTCTATCAAATCAGATTCATGACAATCAGATGGTCAAAAAATATTCAATATGAAATAAAAACAAGTAAGAGAGCTATATTCGGCTGTGCCGAATCTTATATACCCTTCACCAAATTATACTTTAAAAAATTTTTTTTTAAATATTTTTAGGTAAACAAAATTTAATTTTTTTAAATTGTTTTTAAAATTTTTTTTTTTTAAATTGTTTTTTAATTTTTTTTAAAAAAGGTTTTTTCCAAATTTTTTAAAAACTTTTTTTTTTTTAGTTTTTAATTTTTTTGAAAAAAAATTTATGACAAAAAAATTTTTTGATGAAAACAAAATTCGGCTTAAAAAATATTTTTGACCCATTGTATGTCCAACTTACTATGGTCTTATATACATCGTTGCAAAGGTCTTTGAAATATCTATCATTAGATATCCATATTGTCTATATTAATGACTTAGTAATCCAGATATAGGTCAAAAATCGAGGTTGTCCTGGTTTTTTTTTTTTATATCTCAGCCATTTGTGGACCGATTTCGATTTTAAATAGCGACCGAGCCGGAAGAATTTCGGAGATACTGATGTATGAATCGTGTATGTAAGTTATTTGGGGGCTTCGGAAAGTTGATTTCAACACACAGACGGACATGGCTATATCGATTCCGCTATCTATAACGATCCAGAATATATATACTTTGTGGGGTCGCAAATGAAAAATGTGGAAATTACAAACGGAATGACAAACTTATATATACCCTTGCCACTCATGGTGAACTTCTAACTTCTAATGCTTTCAAGAAGTTGCGCTTGTACAGAATGTATTATTTTTTTTGTTTTATTTCTTTACAATATCAAATCCAAATTATTTTACTTCATAAAAGCGTGATATTTTGAAAATATTAAGCATAAAAAATAGTTTGGTAAATTTTGTCCCATGAATGGGTTGGGTTAAGGGTTTGATTTACTATTTCTAATATTAATCACCACAAAGTTATATGCTTCGATACATTTCTCCATTTGTTTAATTTTACAGAAGACTATAAAAATATCATAAACCGACATGCATATTTAATATTAATTTTTGGCATATATGCTAAGACATAACGCATGATCAATTATATCTGGGCAACTTACTAAAATTGTCAGTTGAAATTTCAAAACTTAACACTTAATTGAATGTCGGAATTTTTATTATGAGCCGAATGAATTATATCTGACATATACCTTTTAAAGACAATTTAGATAAAAAAAAAAAATTTCGAAATTTTTGGCATTAAAAATTAGAAAATGCTCTTAAATTTCCAAATAAAACAAGCCCTAAATAATTAAAATCTGTCCACAACTTTTAATTTTATTCACAATAGATAAGATACATAACTCGTAGTAATTAGCTACATCGTGCAGTGTTCTGCTATGTTTAGTACTACAATAGTCGGCAATGCAGTGTCATTTTTACAAAACGGCAAGATTCTGTAAATTTTCTGTTTGTTGTTGTTTTCGAATCCATAAATTTGACTAGTGGAAAAGATAAGATATATATATTATATATCAACAGTATATAGGAAATTGTGTCTATACAATTTTTAAGAATTAAAAAATTTATTGAAGACTTTTTGCAACAATATTGTTTGCCAAAAAAAAATTATATTTCTAAAATGACTGCAAAATTAAAAACATGTTAAGCTTTTATTAAAGGTAATTGTATTGCGGAATTTCGGATTTTTCAATAAACTAAACCACTTTTGAGTTACGCGAATATATGTTGCGCAACCTTCTCCATTTTCGAAATAACGGTATATCTCGAAAATACGAGCCAACCTAAAAAATGGTTGGCTCCACTGAATTCAGCGTACTGCCCCGCTTGACAGTTTATCAACTAGCACAGTGCAATCGATTACTCTTTCCAGCTTTGTCACCGATATCTTGCGAATTTCGTGAGTCTTGAATCGTAAGTGGTTTACAGATGAAGATCAGAGAAAAAATCCAGAGGTCTGTCGTTCCAAATTCAAGTCTAGCTGTACAAATCTATTTAGCGTATTTTTGATATGTATAAATAATCCAAAAATTGTGTTTAAAATAATACACAAAACTTATAAGTTTTAAAAATATATTTTTACCGCAAAAATTCTGGAATAAAATATAAAATGTTTTCAAATAGTGAAATTTTTGTTATAAATTGTAAAATAGTGTAAAATATTTTTGTTTAATTTTCCCGGAAGATGCTATACAAATAAGTGGCGAAATATTGGAAATAAAAAACAAATATTTATTTTATAAAACTAACCTCGAAATATTAGACTAAACATTTTACAAAGTTTTTTCCGTTTAATTTCGAAATCATTTTTAATGTTACATATCTGTCATTTATTAGCTGCTAAAAGCTATTTAGAAAAATATATTTGTTTCGATCGATGCAGAACGCTCTCTCTTGGATATGCTTCACTTTATTGGCATCAAAAGATGTACTGTTGTTTTGGCTCGGAGTCCATATGTTGACAGAATGATGGGAATAAGTCATAGCTAACAACGTCCAATAATTTGAATAAATTTATATTGTAGAAATGTTTCAAAATAAAGGCTGAAAATTTCAAAAAAAAATCTCTCGGAAGTCACATCAAAATTTTAAAATGATCGGTACATAATTATTCATAGCTCTCATATACGGCACGCTCTCGAAAATCACTTTAACAAGCATAAATCTCTTAAAAATGTTGGCAAACACACAAAATTCAACATAAATAACTCTCATATAGACATAAATCACACGACTTAATTGCAGGGTGATCTGTCCATAATTGGTCATAGCTCCCATATAAGACCCACTTCCGAAAATCACTCACGAATATAAATTAGTGACACAGTGAGGCCTCGAAATCCGTGAAAAAAAAAGAAACAAATTTTGGATCGATTTCAACAATTTTGCATCGATTAACCGTAATTACCTCAATTATCCGGGATTATAAGCAAAATTTTTTTCGATTATTTATGAACAACAAACACAATGTGAATAAAACGAAAAGAGGAAGAACCAAAAGTTCTGGATTAATAGTGAATGAAAAGGCTTAAATATTCCACTCAAAATTAAAAAAAAAGCGACATGGAATTCACAAACTTAGGACACAAATCTTCAGCTGATAATATAGCTGCCACAATTCATATCAATAGAATAGAAAAACTCAGCAATGAACGATTTATACAATTTTCCAAACCAAATGTGACGTCTTTGATCCAACCGATGCATCGCGATGGATCGTGGTGTAATATGGAGCTTTAAATGTCATTATCGAAAAACTATTGTGCAAAAACTATTCATGTCAATCAATAGATAAGAATTTAAGAAAGCACTCTTGCCAATTAATAATGCTTGGAATGCTGTTACTTCTGCAGTTTTGAAAAATGCGTAGAATAACTTACGCTGCCCAGAAAATGAAATGCTGCTGGCATATGTCGGAAATTTAATAAAATCCTTATATTATTTAAACATGTACATAAAATCCTTTAAAAAACTACTCAAAATTGGTACTCAATTAACCGGGAAAATTGATTATCCAGAAATATTGAAATTTTAAAAAAAGGTTTTTCGCATTTACTTTCTTACTTGATTTTTTATACCCTACACCACCATAGTGGGGAGGGTGTAATGCGTTTGTGCAGATGTTTGTAACGTCCAAAAATGTTAGTCTAACACCCACCTTAAAGTATACCGATCGACTTAGAATCACTTTCTGAGTCGGATAATCGAGGTCCCACTGTATTTTAAAGGAAAAATGTTTTTGCTCATTTAATCAGTGTAGGATATTACTTTCTAGCTTGTTTTTTGTTACATTTGATGTAGCAAATAAAATTATTTTCATTTTGAAAATTGTAAACAATAGTATTGTTCTTTGTAACCAAATTTTTTATTGTAATAAAATTAATTTAAAGCTTTAATGTAGATTTATACTATGTTTTGTGAATCTTTTTGCTTGCTTATTTGTAATTTTTTGCACCCTATACATTTACCATATTTGTTTACAAATGTAAAATTTTATAAAGAAATCAGCAAAATAGCTGACTTCCTCGAATATAATTGTTATGTAGTTTTTTGTACATAAAAATATAGCTGTTTGTCATTTAATATCATTTAGTTTATATTTTCTGATGCATTTTATACTGAAATTTAATTTAAATTTCCGAAAAATGTATTAAATAATATTACATTTCAAAAGCTCTAAATGATCGGAATTTATTTGTATAATATTTTTTTCTAAGCATGAGATTATACTAAACATAAATTGATTCACAATATAATCAGGTGTGTTAAATGTTTTTTATCAGAATGTTTCAATATTGTTCTTACTCTTTTCTTTTCTAGCTGCGTACGTTTATATTAATGTACAGTTTGCGCTCACGAGCAAAAACAATACAAAACAAAATGGCACAATCCTTCTCATTGTTTATGTTTGGTTTTTGTTTTACTTACTGAAAAGATCAAAACAAAACGATAGCAAACGTTTCGATTTGTTTATTTCCGTACTCTGATTAGAAGTCAGAATAAAAGCAAAAAGATTATTTTGCTTCGGCGAAAATAACAAGCAGCTAAATTTTTTCTAAATATCGTTTACATTGTTTTTTTGTTTTCTTTCAAAAGGTTTTGTTTTCATAACATGTATGAGGAATATCAAAAATGTTGGGATATCGTTGAAACTTATTGGCGTAGCAGGTACTGATGTTTTAATGCAAATAAATGGTTTAAATTTTTTATTTTTTTATTTATTTCTTTAACACAAAATAATGTATGTTCCTGAATTACTTTATCTTTATCTTCTGGTATATAACAAACGAATATAGCTCTTTTACTTAGTTTATTTATATCAGATGCAGCAGCCTTTAGCTCCTACTTACAATTTTATAGACCAAAAATGTTTTTAGTGAAATTCTCCTAAATTTTTGATTTTCCTCATATATAAAAACATACATATCAAATTCTATGGACGTACTAAAAAATGTATTTCATTAGTTAAAGTTCTATGGAATCAAATATTTGATGAAATAAGCATTAATTTTTCAATTATTATTATTATTATTAATTTAGGGATAAAAGAATTTTATTAAAATAATGGTTTTCTCATTGTTCTATTTCAGCAAACTCTATCTTAGTTTATTTTTTAAGATTTTGCCACTTAAGCCTTTTTACTCTATCATAGTTTCAATCGCATCGAACTTATTCTAAATCATCTTTGTTGATTGAGAAGACTGCTTAAAATGCATTCTTATGATTTCATATTCCAATTTATTTAAGTTGTTTCCTGTTGATTTTAACCAATTTTCTTTGTGCCTGAGAGTTTAGGTCTATTTGTATGTATAACTAAATTGTGAATGTCGGTGCGTTTATGTATTTACGTTTGGCATTATATCCGTTACATAGGTATGCATTTGTTGTACTTAGTACACTTAGAAAATAATTAATGTCTAGGGGTCTAAATATTCAAATAAGCAACTAACTAGGATCTTATAAACAATCCGTCTAGAACTAAATTTACACGTTTATCATTATTGATTCTCATTTTATCACGGAAGGTCTGGTGGTTGCTCCGTATTTAGTTTCGAAAGAAAATACATTTAGTGGATACAATAAGTATCATATCGAGCCCTTGCGCCAAATTATCGTAAGCGACATTTTCTAAATTTTTTTATTGCTAAAATTAAAATTTAATGACCGACTGATGTTTTAGCGTTCTCAGAATATCAAAATTGTTAATAACATAAAAATTATAGCGGATAAGATTTTATCGTAAGTCAATGTTTATATTTTACAGAAAACGAATCTTATCGTAAGCGACACACAGTGGAAATAAATCTGTAACTTCCAAATGGTTAGATTGGTTTGAATGAAATTTCACATTCGCAAAGAAAAAGTGTTGTCGAGTTTAAGTTTTGAACCTTGACGTCATGCGCCCACCGGAGCACGACCAAGGGTCCTCAAAGTAGGACACCTCGGGCATGTTATATTTTTAAAATTATCCAATTTATTCGTTTTTCAAAAAAATTACACACATATAAGCTTCTCATCGAGCACTATAAAACACCTTGTCCTAGCATTTCAATTCGAAAAATTTTTATCTATGCAAAAATTAAATAAAAAACATTTTTTGTCATATTTTTCAATAAAGTATTCCATGAATTTTTAATTGTCAAAAGTTATAAATATTTTTGAATAATAAGCAAATAAGGAGTGAGATCGAAAAATTCTTAACACACGTTTTTCATTACATTTTTTAACCCAAGTATTATTTGAATTTTTTTTTGATCAAGTTACCTTTGAAAAACATGTCAGTTATTATGTGTAATGTCAATTATATTAATTTTTTTGTTAATCTGATTAAAATGAGTGACCAGAAAAAAGTGCGTACTGAAATTATTAAATATTTTCAACAAAACCCAACTTGGTCTTACAAAAAGTTGGCCAAGCATACAAAGGTCTGCCGTCAAACTGTTTCCAATGTTATTAAACAGTACCGGGAGAACTTGTCAGTTGATAGAAAACCTGGTTCAGGTAGAAGGAATGGTCCACATGATGTTTCTAAAGCCAAAAAAATAGAACGCATTTTCAAAAGAGCTCCCAACACATCCGGTAGGAAAGCAGCCCGGTTAGCTCAGTGCTCGGACTATTTGGTACGAAAAGTTAAAGCTAATGCAGGTTTAAAAACATACAAGGCTCAAAAAGTTCCTGACAGGAACGCTACTAAAAATTTAGAGGCCAAAAACAGAGCACGGAAATTGAAGTCAAGTTTTATAAAAAAATATTCTTGCTGCATAATGGATGACGAAACGTATGTTCTGGCAGATTTTTCGCAACTTCCAGGTCAAAAATTTTATGTTGCTGATGCTCGAGGGAATGTTGAAGAAAAGTTTAGGACCCAAAAGCAGACAAAATTTCCCAGAAAGTTCTTGGTATGGCAAGCAATATGCAGTTGCGGCAACAGAAGCCACTCATTTGTTACAACGGGCTCTATAAATACCGAAATTTACATCAAGGAATGTTTACAAAAAAGGCTGCTTCCATTCATAAGACTTCATAATGTGTCCACTTATTTTTGGCCTGACTTGGCATCCTGTCACTATGGCAAACAAGCCCTTGAGTGGTACAAGAACAATAATGTGGTATTTGTACCAAGAGAGGCAAATCCTCCAAACTGCCCGGAGCTAAGGCCAGTGGAGAGATATTGGGCTCTTGTTAAAAGAAAATTGAAGAGTACAAAAAAGGTGTCCAAAAGTGTGGTAGATTTTAAACGGAGATGGACTACATGTTCGAGCAAAGTGACAGAAAGCACTATAAAAACGTTAATGGAAGGGTTTCCGAAAAAGGTTCAAAATTTCATCACTAGTGATTAAAACTATAAAAATAATTTTTTTTGTAAATTGTAATAATAATTTCAATCAAATAAAAAAAAAATTAAAGCTGTAAGTTTAGTGGTTTCTTTTTTATAAACATATATGTATGTTAAGAATTTTTCGATCTCACTCCTTAGCTTGAACGAAATTATATTAAGGGTACTCATTTAAACGCTTAAGTTTCCCATTTGTTCAATTGTGCAAATTTGCGCGAAGTGTTTCATGAACCCACCTTTTCAATTTTGTGCAAGTTTATACATTAAATTTCTCTCTATTTGATACAAATGTCAAATAAAAATAAATTCAACAAAAGCCTTAAAAAATAAATTTTCAAATTGTATAAATTTTAATTTTAAAAGTGTTGAATGAAAGTTAAATCTTTGGAACAAACGGCGATATACATAGTTTGTAAGATTTTATTTATGTTCTAGCTGTTGGTTAATGCTTTCATATACAATGTCATTTAATACAATCATTCTGTTCTAAAGTTACTCAATTTTCACATGCTCAAAATTTTTATATTTTATTTGATTTTTATTTCTTATTAATAAAAGTAAACAAAAGCAGCTGATTCATCAAATGCACAATAAATTCAAGTTTGCGAGTCTAAATTGTCGCGCAAACTTATCCGAGTTGTGCAAACGAATTTCCATACATTTTTTGACAGTTCATTTGCGAGAGTATAAAAATGCACAGATTGCACAGTTTACGAGGCATATAAGCGTTTACATGAGGACCCTTATTATATCGCATCATAAAATTTTTAATTATACGTATAAATTTCAAAATAATCCAAAAAAACTTTCTCCTGTAAAATTTGTGTTTTGTCGCTTACGATAATTTGGCGCTAAGGGCTCGATATCATGTCATATTGTCTAATGTTTTTGGCATACAGAGTATTACTATTTTGAGATATTTTTAGCTTGAAAGGCAATGTCAACATTTATAAACCATTGTGAAATATGAGAAAATTATGACAATATGACATGATAGGATAACATGCGAATCCACTAAATTTGTTAAGCATGAAAATGTTTGTGTCTGATGGGTAAAATAACTACTTTCTAAAGAGCAGTACAAAATAGATATTTAAAATGACTACACTGTAGGTTACTAAAAGACACTAAAGTGACAATTGACTTCATAATAATAGTTATAGTGACTATACTCTAGATTAGAAACACTTAAATTACAATTGTCTTCATACATGGGACGAATAAAGGAACCAATTGACTTCTCTCTGCACAACAATTAAGACATACGTGTCAAATGACCCAGAAATATATAACTTAGAGTCAGACATTAGTGACAATTACTGCCTATAAGGGATACATTGACTACTGGCTGTGTAATGACTATATTGTTGTTAAAAAATTTGTACTAAAGCATTGTTTACTTAAAATCAGGTCGTCCTTAAGCTTTAATATCTACATAAAGAAAAATGTGATTTCATAATGTTCAACCATAAAGTTAATCTTATTTATTAACAGTTATGAATATGCAAAAAAACTAGTTAAATATCTTTATTTTTAATACAAATTCTAGTTTTTGACTTGATGGTACCCATTAACTTTTGCACAACTTTTCGGTCCACCTGTGCTGCATATTTATTCCAAGCAGATAACATTTTTTTATTGTCGATAATAGCGCTTCCATGTTTCTTTAATTTAGCTTTGACAATTGCTCAATATTTTTCAATTGGCCGAAGTTGCGGACAATTGGATGGGTTCAATTCGAAACCAAAAAAGATAGACAACGAGACCATTTTACAGCAGTAATATTTTGCTTTTCTGTACGATATGGATATTTAATGTTATGATATGACCATAAGCCAGTATCCAGGCGTATTCTTCGTGCTGTACTACGACTGGCTTATATTTTTTGGAACTATAAATTAGGATTTTGTTTAATACAACGCACTATTCTCGTTGTAAAGTTTTGGTCTCGCTGCTAACTTTTTTGGTTTCGTTTTTTCTTACGATCCTTGCTTAAGGTTTCTCTGCAACGTTTTATAACATCACACATTTTTTTTTTCTATTTTGATTTTCCATTACTCGCCACGTGTTCAAAAATTAATATAATAATTTCAAATCTTGACAGAATAACGCTTGGTTTGTTTAGAAAGTCATGCCAAAAGAAAACTAAAATGTTGTCACTAGTTTTTTGTAAAAAGCTTCTACAGTGCGACCTGATTTTATGTGAACAATGATTTAATATGTTTCATTCTTGTCATTTAACTATTCAATAATGACTACACCATTTTTCATTGAAATTGTGAAAATTCCAAATGAAATTGAGAAAATTTCAAATGAAATTGAGAATTTCCATTTTAAATTGAGAAAATGTCCATGGACATTTTGCAGCGTTCCATGGAGTAGAAAGCCTCTAAAAGCGGCCGCAGGCCGCCAATAAGAAATACCTTTTTCTTCGATACCGAATAGTGGCTCGCCATGCTACTGAGTGCATAAAACTTGTCTTTGTAAATAAAGTTTTTCTGCGTGGCGGCCTACGGCCGCTCTTAGGGACTTTCTCCTACATAGAACGCGGAAGGCGGCTTCGCTAAATAAAGCATTTCTTATAAATAAATTATTAAAAAATATTTTTTTGAAGTGAAAGTTCTTAAATTTTTTATTGAACTTTCTTTTTTTGTCAAATTTATTCCTAAAATCATATTTATATTTTACATTACCCATTTTAATACTTTTACTTTTTTAAACTTTAAATTTGTGACGTCTGAACTCCACTAAATTCAGATAACAGATAACTAAAAATCGCAGCTATCGTCTTATTACTACTTTAAATTTACAACGGTAAATTCGATAGAAGTTAAATTAAAACATAAATACTTAAATTATTTTTTAAATATCATGGACATTATGTCAGAGGATTTTTATCTTCAAGAATTAATTAACGATTCCAAGTCCTGTATAACTACTGGAGATTGCAGTAGAGCTATACAACATTCCACTAAAGCGCTTTGGAATTCCAAGATATGCTTGTTGCTAAAAATAAGACTGTGTACATATGTTTTTTGTTTAATGTATATTATAATATTTATTGATGTAGAGTAAAATAAAATTTTCTCAATTTCATTTAGAATTTTCTTAATTTCAATTAGAATTTTCCCAATTTCATTTGGAATTTTTTCAATTTCAAATGGAAATTCTCATTTTCAATTGGAATTTTCTCAATTTGAAATGGAATTTCACAATTTCATTTGGAATTTTCTCAATTTAAAATGGAAATTCTCAATTTCATTTGGAATTTTCTCAATATCATGTATAAAGTTCTCAATTTCAATGAAAAATGGTGTAGATATGAAGAGCATATGAGATATTATTGTTAAAAATAACTTGAGTTGTGGCCGACATGTTTGAAAAACACATAACTTGATAATGTTATCAATTTAATTTTCTTTCAGTGTTATTTAACTACAACATAATATGTATATCAATATTTCGTAAGCATGATTTGCATTGTATGTTTCATATACGAATATATTAGGGAAATAACTATTTACAATTTTGAACGAAAGCAAACTAAACTTTCATTACGGTTAAGAACTTTAAAATCTAGTTTGTTTCATAAAAATAATGTCAGTTCGATGTCAGTTACCTTGTTTATTCCGAAAAATGGAGTTTTTCCAAAAAAAAAAAATTTTTTAATTTATTTTGTAATTTTACGAATTAAGGCAACTTTAGTAATCATTTGTGAAAAAAACATTAACTATTTGACTCAGCACGTTAATTTACCCGTTCTTTTTTACCAAAAAGTGGAGTTATCCATTCGAGTTTTTTTCTGTTTTTAGGTTCAAAATTTGGATCCAAAGAGCTTGTGACCCGAACATGTTCTATTTCGCTCTTTCTCTCTTAGTTTTCGAAACAACGTCGTTTTAAACTTCTAATTTGTCTGTCTTTTAAGAATCTATGGAGTTAAAAATGGCATAGAGTTAGCTAGTTCTAAATGAAAAATTATATCAAAATTCCTATCTGATAGAGTGATAGTAAATGAAACGCACTTTATATTTTTGGTGTTATCTCAATTTTCTCAAAAATTGGAGTTACCTAGTTTTGCCATACGACCACAGATTTGTTCAAATGCATGTGAAATTCTGAAATGACTTCCCGTTGAAATTTTAATAATTCAATAGTACAAATACAAAACCTTAAGCATATTAAGTTTAGCTAAAAGCAAAAATGTTAATTGAAATAATTCTATCAAACATTGCATTCTACTCTAATGGTGATGATGATGACGCTGCTGCCACAATTGTTACTGCTAATGTTGTACTTTATAATATTCATACGATTTGAGTGAATGTATAAGGAAGTTCTAAACAAAAGCCGATCTATTAACAATTCAACAAAATCACGTTACAATAAATACATATCGTCACCAGAAATGCAAAAGAGCGTAGCAATCAAAAAATTCAAAATTGAGTTTTTAATGGATAGTATCAAGACACACGTCTTTACAAAGCTTTTGCTTTCAATTTTTAAAAATAACGACTTTATTAAAGAAAGAAAATCATATTTATAACGACAACACTTTTAGTTTTATTATGTTTTTTGTCTCTCATGTATAATTTTCAAAAGTGATGATAGGCCGTTTGCAGTTTAGGTGACGATATGTACAATGTACTTACTCGCATGTAAATATTTGTTAGTGTGCCAATAGTTTTGTATTTTTATGGGATATATTGCAAAACCAATATCTTCTTAAGGAATTAATTCCAAAGAATGTTCATTAGGTGCCAGTATAAAGGAATTAAATTGTCATTTCAAATGAGATTCCTAAGAGGTCTTTGCAATTAAAATGAAACTAAAGTAGTTTTTTTATAACAAAATACAATACGCTTTAGTATATTATTTTTAATACGAAATGGGACTAATTGTCTCACAATAAGAGTGTAATATTCCAATATAATACCGGCAAAACGTATTGTGCATTTTGTATGGTTCAATCTTTATAAGAAATAAATGATCGCTGAAGATGATTTTTTATGGAAATTAAGGTCTGAACACAACACACATTTTGATAAAACAATTTTATCATTCAACTTGTTTTTGAACACTATATCCTTCCGTGGTTATTTGGTAATATAAACTGGATAAATGACAGTCGCTATCAACTGGCAAAGTTCGTAAGACCCTATTGGAAATTAGTTTTGTCCTATAATTGATTGGCGTTGAAGACAGTGATTTTTTCAAATTACGAAATTAATGGCAGTGAATATATGGCTTAAATTTTCATTCGTTAAAAGAATTAAGGATAATGCTAGTTCATCAATTCCTACTCTTTTAAGGGATGGCCAACCATTCACTGACACGGTTGATAAAGCTAACCTTTTGGCTGAATTATTTTCAAATAATTCGAACTTACCGGAAAGCAGTCAACCAATACCCGAGCTCGAAAGAGTATCACTTACTATGCCGGATATATTCTTTCGCGATCGCGCAGTTGAAAGTGTTTTAGCGGATCTCAACATAAATAAGTCTCCTGGGCCTGATGGTATACCAGTACTGGCCTTGAAGCAGTGTTCAGCGACACTAGCTCGTCCATTAGCTAAACTTTTCAGCACTTTATACCGTGTCGGAAAATTTCCATTATTGCCAATTCCTAAAAAGGGAGAAAAATTATTATTACCCTGAAAATTATCGCCAAATAGCAAAATTGTTAACTACCATCTTGTGAAATATTTAGAGTCCAACAATTTATTCAGCGACCGGCAGTATGGCTTTCGTAGAGGACGCTCTACGGGAGACTTGCTATCGGAAAAATGGTGTCGTTCCATATACCTTTTTGGCGAAAGTAAAGTTCAAGATCAATTCAGGGGTACCGCAAGACTCCGTCCTTTCTCCTACTCTATTTCTTATCTTTATAAACGACCTTCTACGTCAAACTTCCAACCCTATCTACTCTTTTGCAGATGACAGCAACATTTGCCATTCATATGCATTCAATTATAGACCAAGCCTGTCGGAGATTGGGGCAATGAAGCAAAACATGAATGATAAAGCACCAAGATCTTGTGACAATCTCTGAATGGGGTTGTGCGAATAAAGACGACAAGTATGAAGTAGAAGTTTTTGCAACTCTCGGCAATTCAGATCATTGCACCATTTCCGCCTCATTTTCGCTCTCTGAACTTCGTATCGTTTCACGACCAGCTGCGAAACGTTCAACTTTTATCAACGAAAAGGCTCGTGGGCTGAGCTCAACGAGTTTCACGGCGAAAATGGTGGAGAACATAATTATGATGGGGATGAAAAGCTTCATTCCATCTAAGAAAATTTCGATTAAAACTATGGAAAAATCGTGGTTTAATCAGAAGTGCAAAATTGCAATCAGATCTAGAGAGGAAGCATTCAGAATCTGGCGTAACAACAAAAATGCCGAAACTGATTCGCTACGCAAAAGGGCGAGATCTTCGTGTGCCAAAGTGCTGAGGCGTGAAAAATCTCTACACGAGCAGCGCCTCCGAGCCAAAGTCCTTACTGCTCCCCGGGACATCGCACCGGGGTATTCAGTGCGATGTCCGCTGGTTTTCTAAAACGGTGTGAGAAATACTTCACTCCATCTGATCTCCTTAGTATTTACACCACTTACTATATATCCGACCTAAAATGGAATACAACTCTCATATGTGGGCCGGTGCTTCGAAGTCTATTTTGGAGTTATTCGACCGCGTACAGGAGAGGGCGAAGATGCTTATCGGTGATAGTAGGGAATCCAGCTCTATTGACTTACTGGAACATCGTCGCAATGTGGGTTGGGTTTCACTGTTCTACCGATACTACAATGGTATGTGCTCTGCGGAAATTAGGGAACTTTTTTACGCAATACACACTCTTCGGCAAGGTCACATCAATTCGTTGTCGACTGGACAGTGGATCGCACAACACATTACAGGGAAAATTCGTTATTTAGCCATACTGTCCGTATGTGGAATAAGCTTCCTCCTTCAGTCTTTCCAGTCACTTTCAATATAAGAAAATTCAAATCAAATGTCCACAAACACTACTCCCTCTATCCTCCCTCCCATAGCCTATTTTCCTAGTTCCAACACAATGATTTGCATAAGTAGGGGTCATCCCCTGAGTGCTGACCCAAGAAAAAAAACTAGAAGGCGTTATCGCAAAGTAATGAAATTTGGCGAACATGTTTTAATTGGCAAAATAAAATCATACATAAAATTTGGTAATTTAAACCTCAAGGATTCGTGTCCTTCCCATATATCCTGAAGTAGAACGGTGAAAGCAAATTCAAAAACTGTTGTACCTAAATTATTAAGAATTAACTGATTATTCAAACTGCATTTTTAGTTTGTTTCATTTTCGTAAAAATTTTAAATGTTATAAAGCGTTAAGGGCACCTTAATGAGCTAATTTTCACAAAAACTAATAGTTTTTGCACACAAAAATAAAGCTTGGACGATTTTCTCAAAAGTAAAGAAAATCGTGGATTTTGACAATGTTATGAAGAAAAATCAAAAAAAGGCCGACAAACAAACCGATTTTTGGCATAAACTCGACTTGAGCGACCTTTAAACCTCCGAAAAATGTCAAAACTGCTTTACCCTATAAGCTTTAAAATTATGCTTGAGCACCCATATTTGGGACTTACTAATGTACATACATACATATTTCCCCTAATATAAAAAAAATGTTTACTAAACTTCTAAACAATAATGATAATTTTCGTAATTTATTTGTACTTGAATTTCGAATATTGTGTCTTTAGTGGATAAAATCAACAACCATTACCATGTTATTGATGTCCTAACACTGTAAACTCCCACATGAAAATATTATGCAGCATATTTATTTGTTTTTGTTTGCTGCTTGCTGCTGCCTTTCTTTAACATTCACCACGATGAGGGAGTAAGTATGTCAAGCAGTGACCTTGAAATAAACGCACTTATTTTGCTCCACAAAAAAGAGCACTCACCAAACAAATACCAGTGATAAAATCTAACAGAATTGAGCTAAAAAAAACCATCATACAAAATGATTAACAGTGAGTAGTGTGTGTTAGGAAAAGCTCTGTGTTATAGTGCTTTACTGATAAAGAGAAATGTAAGTGTAAACAAATCTCTTATGTAGTAAGTACTTTGTAAAAGTATTCTATTATTTAAAGTACTTGTACTAACAGTTGTTTATTTTATATAGAAAATATTCACTTGTTTTTCTTTCTCTTACGATTTTAATTTACATTCAACTGTTAACCGTTTGGCATAAATTTTGCGCATGTCGTGCCTAAACTTGAACATTAAAACTGAACTGAGTAAAAATAAAAAATCAACACCCTCCCAGCATCAAGCATTTTGGTCACTTTACTCATTGATATCAGTGGTCGTAGTTGGGCAATGATGATAATAATGATGTGTTTTGTATTTCATTGTTGTCGTTGTTTTTGTTGTGTATGAAATGTAAGGCACCAAGTGCACTACAACAAAAAAGGTTTAGTTTACATTTTACAGTGAATCAAAATGAAGATGTTCGTTTGTTTGGTTCGTCTACTATAAGTGTTGGTGAGGGCTAGTGTAATGCCAGATTATTGTATGAATGGAGATGACCATATTGTGAGGTCTAAATGCCCAAAATGTTAAAAAGTTTTAGCCCCATTTTCGCAATCACTGGTTAATTTTTATAGTGACGATATACTGACAGTCATGCACAAACGATAACGACAGTTTGAAACTGGGATTAAGAAAGAAAAAAACTATCCCAGAAATTCCTAATTTACCTACTGTCCGTAATACAATAACTTATCATTATTTCCACAACAACATAAATAAATTTTTTGTAATTAAACAAATATTTGAATTTTTATACCCTTCACCTTCGTGAGAAGGGTATATATATATCTGGATACTTATAGATAGCGGATTCGATTAAGCCATGTCCGTCTGTCTGTATGTTGAAATCAATTTTCTGAAGACCCCAGATATCTTCGGGATCCAAATCTTCAATAATTCTGTCAGACATGCTTTCGAGAAGTCTGCTATTTAAAATCAGCAAAATCGGTCCATAAATAACGGAGATATGAGCAAAAAACCAGGACAACCTCGATTTTTGACCTATTTTTGATCTATATCAGGATTACTAAGTCATTAATATAGACAATATGGATATCTAATGATAGATATTTCAAAGTCCATTGCAACGATGTAGATAAGGCTATAGTAAGTTGGACCTACAAAAATCGGGATAAATATTTCCAAAAAAAAAAATTAAAAACTACAAAAACAAAAATTTTTAAAAAAAAATTGGAAAAAACTTTTTTAAAAAAAAAATTAAAAAACAATTTCAAAAAAAAAAAAATTTGGAAAAACAATTAAAAAAAAAATTAAATTTTGTTTAAAAATATTTAAAAAAAATTATTTTAAAGTATAATTTGGTGAAGGGTATATAAGATTCGGCACAGCCGAATATAGCTGTCTTACTTGTTTCACATAGTTTTGAATTTATTGACAAAATTTATCATTTAATAATTAACATTAGTCATTTGCAGTACATTAGCTACTCAAATTTACCATTACCATCCTATCCCAGCGGGAAAAATGATAGGACTTCAGTTTGTGGGCCTTCTAAAAGGCATACTTATACATTCTAAAATATCCTATACTCATTCCACTGTGCCTGCTCTTAAGCTGGAGGTCCCCAGTACGCGTCTTCGCGTCAAAGCGTTGCGTGCTTTTCATACCTACTTCGCATTCTACTCTTCAAGTTACATGCGATGCTTTTTAAGCGTAAATTTTTTGTTTTATTATTAAAAAACAGCTTTTATTTATTTTTTCACCATTAAACTTGTTTTAATTTATTAAAATTAATTTAGATTTCGCAATGAAGCTATTTTTCACCTTGATAGCTTTGTTAATCGTCAATATTGTACTCGACTGCTTCAGAAATTTGACCTTGTATTCTCAAGTTTCAGAATTGCGTGATTCAACATCAATGGATTTCTTTTAATAGTGTTATTTGATGTCATCGGATCGGCCAATTAGAAATGTCAGATTTATTTGCAAAATATTTTGATTTTGTTCCACTGTATGCTCGTGTATTGAAGGCGGAAATTCAACTATCCCACTCACATCCCACTAAGCGACCTAATAGGTCTTAAAGAAAAAGTGCTAAGCTTTCTTTTGAGCAGAAATTTTTTTTTTAAAAATGAAAAAGAGTTCGATTTTGCAAAAAAAAATCAAAAATTGTATGTCTTGAGTTACAAAATAGTTATATTGATATATATCCCACCAGCATCCCACTAAGCGACCAAAAGCCTCTTAAAAGAACGAAGCTTTCTTTTGAGTAAAAAAAAATTAAAAAAGGGCCCATTTTGAAAAAAGTAAAATTTTATATCTTGAGTAAAAAAATATCTATTTTGATAGATATCCCAATCGCATCCCACTAACTAATCAAAAAGGTCTTCAAGGAAAATATCTAAGCTTTATTTTGAGCAAAAAAATAAAAAAAAATTTTTTAAAAAAGTCAACAAAAATTTTGATTTTGCAAAAAAAAGTCAAAAATTTTATGTTTTGAGTTACAAACCATTTTTTTGATAGATATCCAAGTCGCATCCCACTAAGCGACCAAATAGGTCTTCAAGGAAAATATCTAACCTTTCTTTTGAGAAAAAAAGGTTGGTTCATTTTAGAAAAAAGTCAAAAAAGTTGATTTCGGGAAAAAAATATTAAAAATTTTTTATTTATAACTTTTTTTCTAGAGATTGAAGAAATAGCTATCTAAAATATTTGGGTCACATTCTGCTAAGAACAATGGGGAATAAGTTACATGAATTAGGACATTATGACAACAGCAGACCGTGTGAATACCCCAAGTATGTGATATTGTAATTTTTGACATCCATTCATCCATTCATCCATTACTATATCTGAATTATAAATATTTTAAAACTATTGATCAATAATAGTTAGCATTGATAAATCTGTCAACTAATTAAGAACATGCTTTTTTTAGTTTAGTATTTTTATAAAAATCAAGAAAATTAATTTCCCCATAGATGTATTATTTTGTCTCTGATTCTTTTTCTCCTCATGAGCAATTTATTCACCTACTATTTCAAATGTTCGGTCTAAAATTTAGTTACACTACATGTCTAATTTATATAAATATTAAAAGTACCTTTTCAAATCGTTGGTTTATTTCCTTTAAATAAACCGGATACTTTTGATTGCAAATAAATGCCGTTTAGTAGTTTAAAAATTGTAAAAACTCTAAATATAATAAATTCGCAGAAATACAGATACACTTTATAATGTACATGAACTCACTTGAAAAATACAGCACACGTTAAGGCACTCAGTTGATGTTTATTCGAATAGCGTCTCTTATAATCTCTCTAACGACTGCAACCTCTGCCACTATTTATAATACTGCAATCTGCACTCTAGATGGTTCTTTAACTGTCAAAGCTCGTATATTCGAAGCCTAGAGCTTTCGAATACACACGCCATCTCTGGAGAACTTTCTACTATGCTCTTTAACTGTCAAAACTCGAATATACGAGTTGCAGCAAACATTCAGCGTTGCCATACTTACGATCAATGATCAACTCAAAGCTTTTATTTAATGTTAATAATGTCCATAGATATGTTACAGTTTAAGAGGCATTATACAACTTTAAATCAGCCGTTAAAATCGTTATATTTGAATTCAAGTACAATTTCGTAACAGTATTTTGTCCAGTTGAAAATATTTGCTGTCTAACGTTAGTACAAGCCGATTTTTCTTCAACTTTTTTGAGAAAAATAAAATACGACCTTTATTAACTGAATTGATTTCAAGAATGAAAATATTTTATTGACAAATTTGTAATAGAAAATTTTCAGAATAATATAAATAACAAAACATATTAAATTAAAATAATACATATAAATACAAAGTAAATATAAACAAGTAACTAATTTAAACAAATTATTTCAACAAACTTTGATTCTATTTACACCGACCGATTGGATAATTTGTTGGTCCCGCCGTCTTCAACTTATTCCTAGCATGTGGCCAGGATCCTAACGACACCCTCCACAATATAATCCTGACTGTCCATCCAACCCTAAGTTATTACATCCAGTGGTTTTATGGACCCATCCAGTCGAAGTAGCACAATTTCTTTAACTTGATCTACAGGCAGATACACCTGAATAAATATTGTAAAATTCTTTATGCTACAAAAAGAACAATTACAAGAATAATTTTGTGAAAAGGACTTCCAAAAATTAAATAGAAATTTAAACGTTGTTTAAATGAAAACTAAACAAATGCATTTCATCATTCGTTTAAGTTGTTTCGATCTTAAAAAGGTTCTATACAGTTAATTTGCTTTTGTTTCAAAGGTTGATGTTAACCGAATTTAGCAAAACAATATTGTTACGAAATTGAACTTGAATTCAAATATAACGATTTTAAGGGCTGATTTAAAAGTAGCATAATGCTTTCAAATAACAGTGCTGTAATAGCAAACTGTAACATATCTGTGGGCATTATTAAATAAAAGCTTTCAGTTGATTTGATCGTAAGTTGGCAACGCTGTATTCGAATTCGAATATTCAGTTAAAGAACATTATAGAAAGTACACCACAGATGGCGTATGTATTAGTAAGATCTAGAATATTCGAATTTTGACAGTTAAAGAACAATCTAGAGTGCAGATGGCAGTGTTATAAATAGTGGCAGATGTTGCAGTCGTGAGTGAGTTTATCAGAGATGCTTTTCGAATAAACATCAACTGAGTGCCTTAAAGTGTGTTGTGTTTTTCAAGTAAATTCGTGTACATTATAAATTGTTTCTGTATTTCTGCGAATTTGCAAACGTGCATAAAAAACATTGAGTGGCTATTTAATTCTGTGGTTGTTGTACATTTTGAATAAATAAAAAGTTGTTACTATTTTTAAACTACTAAACGGCTTTTATTTGCAATCAAAAGTATCCGGTTTATTTAAAGGAAATAAACAAAACGTTTTGAAAAGGTTAAAACGTAACAATATTCTAAACCAAGCTCTCTTGAATTCGTAAAATCATAACAAAAACCCACCCTAATATAGAGATATCCCACAATCAATCCCTTAAAATCTGGCAGCACGACTCTCTACGACTATATAGTAGATTGATGAGTAACAATAACAGTAGTACAACATTTGTTGTTGCTGTTGTTGTTGCTGCTGCTGTTGAGCTTTAACGTCAAACATTTTTTAAACAGAATAGAATATAGCGCCTAATAGAACCATAACCAACGAGAGGGAAATCATTCGTTAGTAAACTGGCTGATGTGCGGCCACGTTCATGAGAATACAGCGGACGTGTTTTTGAAAACCAAAGAGAAATATAAATTTCAAAAAAATTAAACAACAAATTAAATTGAAAATAAGAAGCAAGTTTAAATGCAATGAAATTGTAAAATCAAAGGAAAAATTAAAAAAATAAATTAAAGTTTTAAAAAAGAAAATTGTTAAACCTATTAAAATAATAAAAAGAAAAATATTGAAAATATTTACAAACAACTGCAAGCGAATCGCTTTAAAAATCAAACAACCGTTGCGTTTAACTACTTCCTGTTCAGTTGTAACATAAACATACGCATGTATTCAAATGCTTCCGTTTCCTTCCTGCTTGAATAAACGTATGGACGCGTTACAACACATTCTAATGTTGTTTGGACGACGTGTGTGTGCTCTTGAAGCGGTGTCTGTTGCAAAGTGAGTTTTGTTAGTGTTAAAGTGGGTTAGTGTTAAACGTTTACAACTACAGCTACAACAACATGAAACAAATACATGAAAATGTTTAAGAATTGCTGGCTGGGGCTCCTCTAAGCAAATTTCAAATATCTATTTAAATATTTAAAAGTAAGTGCGTGTGTGTGTGCGGGCCTGTGTAATGCGCTCGAGTGTTACAGTGTGAGTGTATTAAATTTCCGCTATTTAGCTGCTAATTGCGAAAGCAAGCCAAGGATTTACTGAGAATCCTGTGCTTTACTGCTTGAAATACATATATTTAACAGCCAAGTGTTTAAAATAAAATTACGAAAAAACGAAAGAAAATAAACGAAAGTGCAAAAGGATAATGAAGGTGTTGTGCCAGGTGTACAAGTTGAGTTATGCCAAACAATTTGTTTAACTCATTTAATAATGGTTACTTACTTACGTTGCCCAGGGCCATGATTTATATCAGTGTCTTTACTACTACTACTTACTACTACAAATTATAAAGTAATTAAAATGAGAAATTATGGCAGCGCGTGCAAGTTTAGTGATGAGTAAACTTCATTGATTATTTTGTTCAAAAACAATAACAAAACTTAAGTGTAAATCACTTTATAAATTCCAGTCTAAAAAAATAAAGTAAATTTTATAATAAAAATAAAAAAGCACCATAAACTTGACTTATATATACAACTTTGTTGCAAATTATTCTAAATTGTACTACAATAATATAATAATAATAATAATTTTATTACACTTAGTTTTTTTTCTGAAAACTACTTTGACGTGAGAATATTAAAATATTTCAATTATTACGCGTGTTTTTTTGTTGAAATCTTTTTGTAAACATTTGTAAAAAGTTCATAAAAATTAAATTGTGTAGAAAGAAAAGAAATAAACAAAACGAAAATAAAAATAATAACAAAACAACAAAAAGCAATAAAAGTTAAACAAATATACAAAAAAACAAACAGCAACAACAAAATTAAATAAGTCTCTTAAACAATAAAGTTCAAACTAATTTTCCAATAAAAATAAAAAAAAAATAATAAAAATATAAGAGTGATGACAAATTAAGCACAGTGGTTTTGTAGGAATTTTAAATTAAATAAAACAAATTTTCTAAAAAGTTTAGTTTAATGGGTATGTACAATTTTTAATTAAAAAAACAGCAGGGATTAAATAAAACAGCTGCAGAAAATATTTGGAATATTTGGTGTATTTTTAATATTGTGCTAATTTAATACTGAAAATATAGCAGAAATATTTGTCGATAATAAAAATTGGTTTCAAAAGTTTATTTAGACATTTTCTATAACAAATAGTTTAGTTTTAGGACACTGAAAGAAATTTTTGAATTTGATTTTAAAAGAACACTTAGTTGAGTCCATTAATATTTGCTTTTGATAACTGAACTTGATTTCGTATAAAGAAGCATAATTTATATAATTTATATTGTTAGCAGATTGAAATATATGTTCTATCCAAATTCGGCATTTTTCAATGGTTTAAGATGTTTTGTTGAAATCATATATTCATCAGCTTTCGAGATATTTGAACTTTTAAATTTTCATTACCCGGTTGTTTGCAGTTTCAGCTCAAAAATGTGGAATTTAACAGAAAGTTCTCGGGTCACCATTTATGATCCGAATAAGATGTAATTTAAAATGTAAATAGTCAAAAATACGCTTATAAGGTTATAGAGGTATTTTTTTTTAATTTTGCTTGATTTTTTTTTTGGGTTTTTTTGATTTGGCATGCCTACGGAGGGTAGAACTTTTTTTTTAAAAATCTGCTATAAGTATTATCGCACTTATAGCAGATTTTTTTAAAAAAAAACAGGCTTCCAAAGTTGGAATATGTAAAAGAGGAGGTATTCCCAAAACAGTCCCTATATTTTTTTCTTTTATAGAAAGAAATTTTCTTCCGGACTATATATAATTTGTATATGATCCAAAAAGAGAACTTAATGCTGACATAGAAATGCCCAGCCCTATACAAACTTAGCCAATTTAAAAAAAAATAAGTTTTTGTAAAAACTCTAAAAACGCAAAGACCGCTTTAAAAAATAACTCAGTTTTTGGAACACATTTTCCCCGTTTTAGGAATTTCTGTATTTTCAAATAGAAAATTGCAAAAGTGATAACGCAGTTGATTTAAGGACATTTAGTTTCAAAGTTGTTCGAAAATTTCCATGACGATTTTGCATAAATGTAGTAACTCCATTCAAATAAAACCGATGGTGTTAAATCACACGATCTAAGTGGCCAATTCTGATCACCAAAACGAGGAGAGTATATGACCAGAAAATCTCCCATGCAGAAATTGTAATGTTTCAAGAGATTTGTGGGATGTGACACCATCTTGTTGAAACCACATGGTATCCACATCAATATCATGCAATTTTTGCAGAAAGGACCCGCAATATCAAGCACCAGACACAGGCACTGCTTGACCAGACTCATTTGGGAAGAAGTATGGTCCAATGATACCACCAGTACAACGTCCGAACCAAATTGTGATACGTTGTAGGTGCATTAGTTTTTCGACAATAATAATATAGGTTGTCTGAATACCAAATGGATGATTTTGTTCGAAAAATCAGCATTCACTTGTTGATTATTAATAACACAGGTCAACAGCATAACAAGGCTTCACTAACTAATTAAAAAAATGGTCAAATTTTTGAATTCTATGGATAGATTTTTTTTTAATTTTTGTTTATAATGTTTTTGTAGATGTTTCTCCACATAATTTATGATAACTCAAAAAATATTAGTCCGATATTATTGAAGTAAACTTAAAAAAGATCCAATTTACATAACCTTTAATCTGTTTGTTGCGTTTCTTTTTAAATTTATTTACGATTCTTTTTGAATTTATTCACTATGAAGTGAATTCGCTTATTTTCACATAAAAAAATATATATTTTGCTTCAATTTGTTATTGTAACTCAAAAACTAGTCAGCCGATTAAAACGCTATATCCAAAGAAGAACATTAACTACTCAATTTTATGCATATCACACAAAAATGTAAAATTTTGTGAAAATAGCGAATTCACTTAATTGTGAATAAATTTGAAAAGAATCAATAGATTTTTATGATCTATATCTCATTTCGTTGCTATTATATGTGGCTTTGTTATGAAGTAATAAACCTGTACAATTTCTGCCGTTTTAAATTTTTCATGAGTTTTTTAAAACACAAAAATTGGCTATCTTCACGTAAAAAATATATTTTTTGTTCAATTTGTTCTTATAACTCCGAAACTACTGAGCCGATTAAACCGTAATATATAAACGGATTAAAGGTTATGTAAATTTAAACTTTTCTAAGTTTATTTTAATAATATAGGATTAACCGTTTTTGAGTTATCGTAAATTATGTGGAGAAACGTCTAAAAAAATTCACAATTTAAAAAAAAAATTAAAAAAACTTCTCCATAGAATTTAAAATTTGGACCATATTTGTACTACTGGAATCACAATACATCAAAATTGTATAGTGGTTTTTTTATGCCCTGTGTAATCCATTCAACGAATACTCTTTGTTGAACTTGGTCATTAGGCTTGAGATCTTGTGTCAATTTAACTGAGTATATAGACGCAGATGTCGGACTAAATTAAGGCAATCGTTATCGAGCGAGCTATCGTATCAAACTATTATTTCGACATCGAAATTGTGATAAAATGTACTAAATTTCTTGCTCAATATCAAATTCCACAATCTCAAATATGAAAATTGTGACACATTTTACTCGACATAGAATGCGGTAAAATGATCCCTGAGCTTCTTAAAATTTGAAGATCTAGTCCATGATGGATTGGTCTTCCGGAAATTTCATTGTTTTGATATTGAAATTTGAACGAGTTATTTTTGGACGATCGGTATGATAAGCATCAGCAATTGGTCTATCTAATATCCCTGAATTTTTCAATTACTTTCTTCAAAATTGATGAAATTGTGCTGAAAGTACAGGTCACAATTTTGAAGATCTTTTGATAAAATTTGGTATATTGAAATTGGCTTATATCAGCCAATTATTTCACCTAGCCCCCATACAAATGTCCTCCCGAAATTGGACTTTATCGGCCATAAATGTTTAATTTATATATGTATCTATACAAATTTCGCTCCAAATAAGTTTTATATACCTAAAATGCATGTCACTAAATTTTTATGATCGCTCCATTATTAGTCATACATTCCATATAACCCGCTTCCGAAAATCACTTTAAAGTGCATAAATCTCTTAAAAATTTTAATATACATACAAAATTTATGATAAATAACTTTCATATAGGCACAAATCACACGAACTAATTTCATGGTGATCGGTTCATAATTGGTCATAGCTCCCATACAAGGACCACTTCCGAAAATCACTCACAAATATAAATTATTGATATTTTAAAAGAAAAATGATTTTGCTCATTTACTTAGTGTAGACTATTACATGGTCGGGCGTGACCGATCATACTTTCTTACTTGTTTTTTAAATATTCGTTATTTGTTACCTTCATAGTTTAACTTTTTCTAAGAAATATATTTCATAGTTTATTGTTAAAAAATATTCTTTTAATTTTTTTAAAAAGCATCTCTTAGTAATACTTAATTTCAGGCAAATTAAATAAAAAGTTCTAGAATCGTTCCAAAGAAGAGATGTTTACATCAAACTAGAACGACTGATAGCGATACTAATATACCACTCTATGGAATTTCTTATTTTGGAAATTTCTTTGAAATATTTATGACATGAAGTATTTAAGCATTAGTACTATATTTTTAAATATTGGATAGTAAAATATTTTTAAGTATTTACATATATGTATGTTTCGACACAGTTGTAAATATTTAAACAAATGTTGTTCGTTCCCAAATTTTTTATTTAACTTTCCAAAATTATGTCGTTACACATAAATTATATATTTATTTGCTTTTGTACCATACAAATATACAAAAAACAATACATACAACAACATTTTATAATTAAAAACGAAAACACATTTTTCAACAATTTAATTCGTTTACTGAATGAAAAATTATGTTGATGCAGCAAATTGAGGCATTTAACCATAAAATAAAAAAAAAAACAAAAATTATTCGGCCGTAAAAATATGGACAATTTGAAATAAATTTTTGTTTTAATTTTCTATGAACAAACTAAATAAACAAATTATGTAAAGAAATTATATAAAAAAAGAGCAAAAAACAAACAAATAAATAGAAAAACTTTTACGAAGACTTTAAATTACGGAAGAGAAAAAAAATTATATTTTATGAACAAAAAGCCAGCAGCAGTTTTGTCAAATTTATGGTACATTTATATTAGAAAGAAAAATTAGGACAATTTTTATTAATATAACATATAGAAAGAAGGTAACCAAAAGCTAAAGGGAAAATATGAATTTGTAAATAGATTTTCTTGGGGATTTGTTTTAGGAAATTAAAATATATGAAAGTTTTAATTGAGGTTGCATTAATAATATGTATAAAGTATTTATATATACAAAAATATTCTTTAAAATTACTTTATAACCAAAACATTGTAAAATTGTCTTTTAAGTTTAAAAAAGGCAAAACTCCAAAATCTTCTTAATAAACATGTCAAACTTATAAATATCTGTTGGCTTTATATGATATGATATGATATTGGAATAAAATATGCAATTGCTTATTTGCGGTTTCCATGCTTCCCGTTGCTCCTTTTAGCCAAAAAATCTCATTTCATTTTACAAAATTAATTTCAATCAACAGTAATATAAAAGTTTTACATAAAAATCCCTTTATAGCTGTATAAAAGCTTAAATTTTTCTATAGATTTCCATTCATGAATAGAATCAATTGTGTTGCTAGAAAAAAAAACAACGAAACAAAACACACAACTTTAAAATCTATGTATTTCAAATAATTTCGAACAATATTGCAAAACCGTACATTAGGGTGGGTCTTATTTTGTACATTTTAGATGTTCGATGCTCCCTAGATCTAAAATTGTTCTCCGCCATCTAAATGTCAAATGCTGAATGTAAATTCTGATAACATTTAGAGGCTGTACATTTTATTTGAAATTTCAACATTTGAGTCAAAATAATATTTTCACAAAATTTTTAAAATTAAATGCTTAAAAAAATTTCAATTATAAATACAAATTGATATTTAAAGGCTATCGTTTTGTGTAACGATATACTTCCAATTAATACAATTTTTGTATGAGAACTATCCGTTTATCGTCACGATAAAAAATAACCAGAAATTGATAAAATGGGGCTGCGACATCGACAACAAAAATCGAAAAAATTTTAGAGGCTTTTTAAACAAATATGGTCCAAATTTTAAATTCTATGGAGACGTTTTTTTAACCCTCGGAGGTATAGGGATTTTTTGGCGCTAAACGGTATAACCAGGTCTGTGCAGACCTATATGGGATTTGTATGGAAATGCATAGTCAGATATCCTAAAAGTGTGTGTAAATTTGTTTATGCTAGGAAAAACAAAAAATTAACAACAAAAACACATTTTAATACATCTTTGGTAGCTACATACGCTATTTTATTTTAAAGGCAGCAAAACAAATATTATGTACGGCATATTATATGCGAATACCTGGCATGTGAATGCTGTAAACGAACCGGCTTTTTGCAATATATGCAATGAAACCGTGCTTTTTCGCAGTTTTTTGTCCAATTTATAACAAAGTGGACTACTTGAAGAGAATACAGTGTTGGTCATATACACCGAATAACGCCATTGCAACGTCCAACATATTCAAAAACAAGGCTAACGGCCATCGGTTTGTGGATCGTTTGGAAGTCTAACCACCAACCATCTGATCCATGGTGTCCACTCTGGATTTATACATATTGTAATTCAATATTTTAAATGGATTCTGCGCTGGTTTCGATGAATCTACGAGTGCGACAAGAGTGCCACATTATTGTTGTGGTAACATAATAAAGTTCTCAATATCTCTCTTTAAGGATTCAACATCTCCTTCGGTATGCATGCTTTGTTTCTTCGCATGGTTCCTACATAACCCAACCGTTTTGTCATCAAAATCGTGGCCAACTCATTTGCCAGAAAAATGTATCAGCATATATTGTTCGTCCAGAACCACAATATTTTCCAACCAATTTCAGAACAACGTTCTCGCCTAGATTTGCCGCACGTGCTTCGTTTGCTTGTTTTCCAATATAAATTATTCCATTCAGTGGGTAATTGGAGTTGGAGTCGAATATCCACCAGATTTCTATGCCGTATTTGGCTGGCTTTGATGGAATATGTTGGAAGAAGCGCGTCTGGCCTCTGTACGGAAACAATTGCTCATAAACTGTTATCTGGCTATCCGGAACATATCGACGCTCCAAGTTGTTCATGAGCATGTTCCAAACGTCGTCGATGGCGGCCGATATACTATCTCCTAGTCGAGCGGATCTTGTACTGCTATTGTCAAATCGATTGTACTTGAGAATCATTTTATATCGGATACCAGACATCGTCACCTGGTAGATTGGGTTTCCATTACTGCCCCACAAGTCAGGAGCAGGCTGATTGTTTGACCCATACACGCCGGAAAACAAAGTAAGGCAAATAAAATCATATATTTCGTTTTCCGTCACTGGAATTAATACACAATTTGTTCACAGGTCTGTACAGACCTGGTTATGTCGTTTGAACCAAAATATTTGAAAATGAGGATTAAACCGAATCCTCATTGTGCCCGATGAATGCTGCTCCAGGAAGTCATGAAAGGATTTGTCTTTAACACGAAAAACAATAAAGTTATACATACTTTTATATGCAAAAGGTCTGCACAGACCTGGTTATACCTCCGAGGGTTAATTTTTTTTTTGTAAAATTGTGAATTATTTTTTAGACGTTTCTCCACATAATTGATGATAACTCAAAAATGGTTAGTCCGATATTAATCCGTTTATATACTGCGTTTTAATCGGCTCAGTAGTTTCGGAGTTATAATAACAAATTGATGCAAAAACTATATTTTTTACTTGAAAATAGCTAAGACCCTTTTGGTCCCATCAAATACAGAGCATTTCCTTAGCGCCATGGATGTTTGGCTTTAGCAAGTAATGATTCGGTGACAAAATGATTTTCTTTTATATCGTTGTAGCAGAATTTTGGACATACAAAATAGTCTAGGCTTCAATTAGTATGGTCTCCAACTTCACCAACTTCAAAAGCGAATGAATCCTGCTGCTTGCAAACGTTTTAAAATTGCTGCTTGAGTAGCTCGCAGTGATTTTGAAAGCTCTTGTTGAGCTTAGCGACAATATTCATGGAGTAATGCCTTCAATTCTTGGTATTCAAACTTTTTTGGCTTGCCTGGACAATCTTTGTGTTCCGTGTAAAAATGACCATCTTTCGCATGTTGAAACCGATGAAAAACATTAACCATAAGCTTCGGTGAGCTTCGGCACTTTTTTCAAATTTAAGTAGTAAAGCAAAACTTCCCGCATATGACGCTTTGTTGTCACAAAAATCGATATTTCCGAATCAAAAAAAAAATTTGTCGTTTATACTATATTGTTCAATAACTAAGTGAGAATAAATGACAGATATGTACCCTTCAAAATGACATATATGTAAGTTATTAAAAACAAAAACCCCATTCAAAAAATATATAAAAGAATAAACTCATAGAACGGAAGGAGAGAGGAAAAAATTACTCTATTTTCACACATACAAAAACCAAATACATGCAATACATTATCATGAATTTCCTTGAAATCCTGCGAATTCTAGTCGGTCCTCATGCTAACCCATTACAGATAGAACTGTTAGAATTTGCGGTTTTAATCTTATTTTAGCGTTTGTTAGACAAAAATTTATTTATTTTTTTGAAATTTCGTTTAAAAAAATTGGGATGAAAATGAGAAAATGAGAACAGAAAATTGTCATATTTATTTGTGTTTAAAGGAAAAACAAAAACTGTTTTTAGCATTCTGCTTGTTAAACTTCTAGAAAAATATTACTTCTTTGACTGAAAACTCGAAGCTCACTCAATACCTAGACGTTATCCGATTTTACTCAAATTTTCAGCATTTAATTTTCAGATGACAGAAAACAATTTTCGACCTTGGGAGAAAAACCGTAACCCAAAAAGTGCAAATTTAGGGCCACCCTACTGTATATATCAAAAAATCTGAGAGTATCTGTGTTTGAGTAAGAGTTAATACCTATCTATCTTAAGTGTAAGTGTTTGCAAGAAATATTTGCAATTTATTCTTTTGTGAGTTGATGGTAAACTTGTTAAAAACTTCATTATACAGATTTGGCCCCTGGAGTGTTTTTGTTTTGATAAATAAAAAAATAAGGAGAGAAAATCAAAACAAAATAAAAAACTTTTGTTTATTTTTTCGATGTCATTCATACGTTGGGGTTTTTTTAAGCTGATGGTGCAAAAGCAACCAGGGGACAGTTCCAAGAGTAAAACAAGTGTCTTCCACTAGATGAGTTAGTAAAAGAGATAACAATAGGGCTAAAACAACAATAATAATGTGTATAGTATGGTATGGTAGTAAAAATATATTAGACCTGTATTTTGCTTAACAATTAAATTGTACAACTTTTTACTTAAAAAACAAACTTAAAACTTGGTGTAAAACTCTAAAACAAAACAAAATAATGAAAAAACCAAAAAATAATGAAAAAATGAGAAAAGTTGTTAAAAAAAAAACTTGTAATAAAAACTTCTCCTGCTGCTCTGTGGCTTAAAGAAAATCGTTACAAAATCTGTTGCTGGTGTTCTTCGTTTTAGTTTGGTTTGATGCTGCTGAGAGTGGTGCCCCTGGTTTATTCATATAAAATTGTTTGGTTTGGGAATGCTGCTGCTTCTGATAAAGATTTCAAAAGATTGAGTGTGATTTTGAAACTCTTTTGAAATTCAAATTCGTGTATTGTAAAAGACAAAGACAAGCAAATACTAAATGCAGCTCTCGAGAAGAAAAGTAGATGAAAAATTAAGCTGCAAACGAAACCACAGGAATGCTTCGACAACAACTTCATCAACAAGAAATTAAAACAAGCAAAACAATTTTAATTCACACAAACTTTATTGTGTACAACAACAAACATCAACATCAAGTTAAACAAATACTGGGGTAAGTCAAGTTATTTTTTTAAATTCATTTTACTTTATAGTGATTAAAATTTTAGAAATTTTTGTAGTTATGTACACGTATTTATTTTACAAACAAACTTAATTCAGTCATTAAAACTTCAAAGAGGGATTTTATGTACAAAGAGTGTTTAGCATGGCTGTGGACAGTTATAGCAGTGATAGTTCTTACATTAGGATTATGGCACTTCAAAATGCCTACAAAAAGCCCTATCGAATTTTTAGGAACAATAGTTTATTTTTATATGAAAGTCATACATTATTCTATGTTATAATTGCAGAATTAGTACAGATATTTGGGTATATAGTATGGCATTTATTCGAGTAATGATCATTCGATTAGTCGAATAAATCTTACGAACATTTTAAAAAATACCATTTTCGAGTAACAAATAATTCGAACAATTTTATGTAGAATAATCAAATAAAACGAATTTATTATACTTAAAATTCTTACACAAATTGTAATGTTTCTGAAATTCGAAAAATTACTAAAGATAAAGACAGTCTTTCGATTACTGTAGATCAGCTAATTCTATAAATATATAAATATGGCTGCAAGAAGTTACAATTCTTTGAAAATAAAAGTTACGGAATAAAATATTTGTTATTTAAAAAAAAGGCTAAATTATTTTAGAACTGATTTCGAAACAGAAACTTTAGCGTCCAAACATGATGGGGCTGCTGTGGTATGAACATATCCTGGCGAAATATTAGCACAATTGCAATTAATAATAAAATTATTATCTTAGATTAAAGTGGTATTGAAAGTAATTTTGAAACGGTTGTCGCAAGTGATATTGAGTATGACATTTATAATGACTAGCGGATACCCAGCGTATGCTACTACGCTAAAAAAATTTTATTAATAGAGGGGTTTTATAATAAACATTTTTATATCATATTAATATTTAAAAAGTATCAAAATTAAGGATCAATTTAACCCCTTATAGGTTAAAATTTCTAAAAGAAGATAAAGTCCTTTTGAACTTTTTTAGAAGGACTATATTTCCATTTAAATTGAATTTCTAGGATATGGGATTAGAGTATCCAAAACCAAAACCGAAAACCGGCCAACCGGTTTTTTTCATCTTTTTTAAACTCGACCGGTTTCGGTTCTCTTTAACCTTTCGGTTTTTTTAAAAACCGGCTTTTGTAAGACGGTTAACCAGTTTTAATGAAATATATTTTCAAAAGCTCATTTAAACATATTTTTGGAAAATTTTGATACAATTTCTAAAAATATTGATTAATTCTATAGAAAATTGTAGCATTTGACAATATTTCGTAAAATATATAAAATAATTGCTTAAGAATTAAAAAATTTTAAATTAGCGTATTTTTCATATTGAATTAAAATTTAATATAAACCAGTTAATCGGATAATCGGTTTTTTTAAAAGATAAAAATCAAAAACGTTTTTTTCAAAAACACACCTTTACGGTTTTTAAATTTGCCGGTTTTTTGGACACTCTATATGGGATACAAAAAAGTACCGAAAATTGGTGTTTCGCCCGTTTTATTCCCTTAAATGTACAAAAATATAAATACCCGGTTTTACCCATTTTTACTTAAAATTTTAATTTCCAAAAATCCCTTCTTAGTGAATCTACACATCTTCTGAGGTACCTACAAACAAAATTTTAAAACATATAAATTTTCAAAAGTTCAAATTTGGGAAAAATATTTGTATGGGAAAATTCGAAAATCGGCTTTAAGAATGGATGGACCTAATGTAGGATTTTAGGTGTCAACAACTATCTTAAGAAAATTTCCTTTTCAATGAAACTGGATCGGAGCTTATCGGTTGGATGGTTTCAGAGTGTATATCGGACACAGGTAGAAAATATGTATATTAGAGTGTCCCTTAGAATTAAATTTTTTGAAATGTTGATTCGGTACCCGCTGAAAACGTTCGTAATGACCTAGAATACCACCAAAAAAATTGTTAGCTTTTTCTAAGAAGGGCAACCCGTGCCGACTTTCGATTTAGTTTTGAGGTGCATTTACAAGGGCAAAAAATGCATTTATATATTTTTTTTAAATTTTTGCCATTAAATAATTACTTTTGCAAATTAATTTAAAAAAATCGAAATGTGTACGTAATTGTCGTTCTAATAAGATATAAAAGACAAAAATTGGTTAAAAAATGTTAAAGTTATTAAAAAATCGCCAGGCCATTAACGTGTCTCATGCCACTAGAACCAGAAATGTAGGAACAAAATTAACATATTTTGAGAAATATTAAAACAAAAGTTTATCTTCATAGGATACAGTTAACCTATTCGCAGGTATAACCAAAAAAAAATATTTTTTAACGGCAGTTTCAAATTTCCAATTTCAAATTTTTAAAAATTTTGTTAAACAAATTTCAGAATTTTTTGATCATCACATGGGGACTTATTTACAACATAATAGGGAACAAAAATGTGAAAAAAGTATGTCTCCTATAGTTTTTCTGTACCTGCGATTTAAATTTGGAAATTTTCGAGAAAATCTAATTATTTAGCCATATTTTGGCGAATGAGCCCAATTTTCTTACTGTTATTTATTTTATGTAAAATCTGTTCACAATATTATATTCCAGGTAATTCTAAATATAGTCTGAAAGTTTTCCTAAAATCGGAAAATGTTAACCCTTAAATCGTGAAGGTCGAAGGTCAAATTTTTCAATATTTGGAATTTCTAATGGAAAGATAGCGAAATGTTATATATTTTTGGGCCGATTTTGATGAAACTTAAGAAAAATATAAAGAAGTTTATTATTTACAATAACAGTACAAAAATGGAAATTCGGATTAAGAGCGCTTGGGGTCAAAATGACTTTTTTTTGGAAATAATTCGGTATCTCGGGAACTATTGGAGATATTATTACAAAATTTCACACGGTTAGAGCTGAGGTGTTTTTGAGTTGAATTACATTTGTTCAGCTTCCTAGGGGTAATACGGGCCAGTTTGTGGCCCCTCAAAGTTGGTCACCTCTGGTCTCAAAATTTTTAAAAAAATCCCCAAAAATTCATTTATGATCCGAATGAGCTGAAATTTAAAATATAAATAGTCCTTGAGAAGATCTACAAAAAATACGCTTACATGTGTAGGTTATCTCCTTCAGTTGAAGAGATATTTAGGTTTATTTTTTTTTTTTTTTTAATTTTGCTCGATTTTTTTTTTGTTTTTTAGATATGGCGGCCCTACGGAGGGTCGAATTTTTTTTTTAAAAATATCAGCTATATTGGTAATAAAATTCTAAATAAAATAAAAAAAACTTGGTAACAGTTATCTCGTCCGTGTAAAAAGTTACACGCATCCAAAGTTGGAACATGTAAAATGGGCCTAATTTTTTACGATTTTTCCTAAAAAAGTCCCTATATTTTTTCTTTTGTACATAGAAACAAATTTTCTTTGGGACTATATACAATTTGTATATGTTCCGGAAAGAAAACTTAATGCAAAAGCATGTAAAATCAAATTGGGCTCACTTAAGCGGACACAGTATCCCCCAGACCTATCCAAACTTGGACAATTTTAAAAAAAATATTTAGGTTTCAGTAAAAAATTCTAAAAAGGCAAAGCACCGATCCTCGAAAAAGTTCCGTATTTGTATAACCCTATATGTTGTTTAAATACTTAGAAAGTTGTTTTACTATCACACGGTAAATAGCGTCACAGTAGGCACTTTTCTAAAAAAACTCAGTTTTTGGAACACATTTTCCCCGTTTTAGGAATTTCGGTATTTGAAAATAAAAAATGTCAAAAATTATAATGTCATTAATTTAAGGACATTTGGATCTAAATTAGTTCCCAATTTTGTTATGATATCTTTAACTGTTAAAATTTTACATTAAATCAAATTTTATATTTTTATTCGTGGAAAATCACCATATGAAAGTTTTTTTATTTTTTAAGGTAAATGAAGTCCCAAAATTTTATAAAATTATTTAATTTTACTAAAATATCAATCCTCAGGTCATAATGTTTTCAACAGTATCAAATACTTATATAAAAAACCTTTATTTACTCCTCAGAAGTTCCACAAACCTTGCCCGCTTTGACAAATTTGTACGTTTTTTCATATAATGCGTGCAAAAATCTGTTACACTAAAATTTCTGTTAAGTCAGTATGTGCTTGAATTCAAAATTTACATTTGATGTTAATAACATTTTGTACGCATTATATGAAAAAATGTACAAATTTGTCAAAGCGGGCAAGGTTTGTGGAACTTCTGAGGAGTAAATAAAGGTTTTTTATATAAGTATTTGATACTGTTAAAAACATTATGACCTGAGGATTGATATTTTAGTAAAATTAAATAATTTTATAAAATTTTGGGACTTCATTTACCTTAAAAACTAAAAAAACTTTCACTCATTATAAAAATTATTTTTTTTAAGTTCGTTTCAATATTATCAATAATGTCCATGGACATACACTATTGATAATATTGAAACGAATTTAAAAAAAATAATTTTTATAACACTTTTTGCAATCGGTCCCACTGTTAAGCGTGATAAAAACGTATTTGTTAGTGTAAGTCAATGGACATAATTAAATTTTTTATTCGTGAACTTTACAATTCACAACAACAAAAAAATCACGTTAACATCTTTCCTCAAAATTAAACATGACGTGACAAATTTTTCTAATAACAAATATTTTTAATTGCTCCATTTACAACGGTCAGTAATTAAGCTTTGAAAAGGCCGAATAAAATTTGTTAAATAAAACTCATCGAAATCGGATTTTCCTTTAATGTTTTAATAAAGATAAAAACTGAAAATTAATTAAGCGTAAATTTGAACTTCTGTGCACAACTAATTTTGATTTTAAAGATGCCAGCAATTGATTTTCAATTTTCTTCTTTTCGCTTTTTCTTACTAATTTTCTTGGCATATCTGTGTTTAATATTTTTTGCTGATACAAACGAACGAGTTCGAGTGGAATGAGTATGAGTTATGTTGTAGGTTGGTACTGGAAAAAAATAAACATTCAAACATGCGAAAATAACTCAATAATTCTACAACGTTCTGGTATAAGGAGTGTTAGAATTCAATAAAAATTCTTTTGTGGTTTCATCAAAGTTCAATTTCCCATAAAATCATTTCCAGCACAGCACTAAATAAAACAAAAACAGCAATAAAAATAAAAACCGAATCCTTTGCCGTTTTACATGTATTTGTGTTTTGTTTTTGTTGAAATGAAATGAAAAGCATTGTCTGTGTGCTGGGCTTTGATACCCTACACTACTCTAAAAAGAAGATAAGAGTTGTAGCTTAATCTTATTTATTATTATATAGTTGTGATTATATTCAAAATCATATACATATATGATTGGTACAATCATGTGAAAGGTAATTTTAACCTATTATGATTGCCGTAATCATATACATAGTTACAGTGACCATAATATTGTTAAAAAAAACTTGTAGAAATGTTGAAATGGTTACAGAAAACATTTAAAACTATTGTTTTTCTCTGGTTGTATGCCAAACTTAGTTTGACCCCTTCAAAAGTGTAGAGTATTTAAAAGTCGATCTTAATTTGTCGCCTCTGAAGTCTGCTTAACTTGTAGTACATATAAGTGGTGTCACTCATTGTGATGTCTATGCTTGTGCTGTGGTAGTGGCAGTTGTTAAAAGAATTATTGTAAAAGTTCTATTCCTTTGCTTCTTTTAGTCTTTAATTTCATGACTTACTCAATCTCACCCTTGATTTACTACAGTCATCTCAGCCGCAGCAATAAACAAAGAAAATGCCAGCAAAAAAAAAACGAAGAGTAAAATTTGAGATATTGCTTTTTAATCTTATTTAGCACAGAATTTTCTTGTGTTTTTCATTTTTATTTTCTTCAAATTAAATGCACAAGTTGTCGTTTCAACGACTACAAACAGCAACAGCAAAAAAACCAAAACAACAACTGAAAAAGATTTATGAGTTTTATGACTTTTTACAATTTTTTCCCTCCTCCTTGTTCTTTTTATATTATTCTTTTTTGCCGATGCTACAATATTTTTGCGGTTTATAGTCACTGAGAGAAGCGAATTGAAACAAAAAAAAATCAATAGTAAATTAATTTTTTCTTGCTTGGCTTTTTATCATTATTACTGATGAGATGCTGTAAAGGAAACAATGGGAAACAATATTTTTGTTTTTGGTTTGAATTTGATTCTTTATGATTTATTGTAATGGGATTTGAAATTTGCTACTGCTGTTGTCAACAACAGGAAATACTAGGCCAAAATCATAAAAATAAAGAAATAAAACAGTTTTTGGGAGTTCTTTTTTTAATAGATTTTGGTTTTTATTAATAAGAGAATATTGTTAAAACAAAGGGTCGCCAATGAATTGCTATAAACATGGTAAAATGATATGGGAGAGAAGAACTGAAGATAGCAGTCGACAGCCTGCAAAATCTTTGTTCAGTATCTACTGCTATCATCAGACAAAACACAGTAGTTTTTATAAGCATTTCCTCGGTCGAGAACGCGACATTCACACTCCTGTTTTCATTGCGCACAAGGTAGGTTTTATCGATTTGTTTTTTCCAACAATAATAGTGGGTTCAAAATCGAGACAAAAACTAGATCTCGTTTTCGACTAAATACAAAATTATTGCTTTTGGTGTTGGTAATAACCTCTGTCGATTTATATCGAGCTTTCTCAGAGATCGCACTATACGAGTTGTTATAGATGGAATTTCATCAAGTTCAAGATCAATTCAGGGGTACCGCAAGGCTCCGTCCTTTCTCCTACTCTATTTCTTATCTTTATAAACGACCTTCTACGTCAAACTTCCAACCCTATCTACTCTTTTGCAGATGACAGCAAGATTTGCCATTCATATGCATTCAATTATAGACCAAGCCTGTCGGAGATTGGGGCAATGAGGCAAAATATGAATGATACGCTCAACCAAGATCTTGTGACAAACTCTGAATGGGGTTGTGCGAATAGAGTCGATTTTAATGCACGCAAGACCCAATGTTGTATGTTAACCCACAAACACACAACAGATCATGTTGCCCCATCTGTTTTTATGGGTGGTGTAAATATTAAGGAATCAGAAGCTCTTGATGTTCTAGGCATGAGTATTCAGTGCGATGTCCGCTGGACAAAACACATTTTTCGAGTGTCGAAAGAAGCATTCAAGTGCCTTGGTTTTCTAAAACGGTGTAAGAAATACTTCACTCCATCTGATCTCCTTACTATTTACACCACTTACTATATATCCGACCTCAAATGGAATACAACTCTCATGTGTGGGCCGGTGCTTCGAAGTCTATTTTGGAGTTACTCGACCGCGTACAGGAGAGGGCGATGATGCTTATCGGTGACAGTAGGGTATCCAGCTCTATTGACTCACTGGAACGTCGTCGCAATGTGGGTTGTGTTTCACTGTTCTACCGATACTACAATAGTATGTGCTCTGCTGAAATTAGGGAACTTGTTCCCGAAACCCGTAGATTTTTACGCAACACACGCTCTTCGGCAAGGGCACATCACTTCGTTGTCGACTGGACAGTAGATCGCACAACACATTACAAGGAAAATTCGTTCTTTAGCCGTACTGTCCGTATGTGAAATAAGCTTCCCCCTGAAGTATTTCCTGTCACTTTCAATATAGGAAAATTAAAATCAAATGTCCACAAACACTACTCCCTCTATCCTCCCTCCCATAACCTATTTTCCTAGTTCCAACACAATGCTTTGCATGAGTAGGGGTCATCCCCTGAGTGCTGGTCCAAGAAAAAAATAATAAAAAATGTGGCTTTCTTTTGATAGTTGTTGTCAAAAGAAATTCCGGGTTAAAACCCGGAATTTATTTTTTTGAGTCCAGTCAACAGTAATAAAAAAGCTCCCTAAAGTATGCTGTACAAATTTAGACATTTTATTTGCAAATAAATAAGAACAGGCGTATGTGGGTTGGAGAAACTTGAAGGACTAACATTAGTAAATGCTACCGGGCGAATCACTAGTGCTCTACCGCATCTATCACTAAATGCTACCGGGGCGGTCAACTAGTTTGTAATAAATATTAGTTCAAAACTGGAACTTTCCTCTGGTATGATTATGTGAAATTGTATTCACATCAGCCATCAGTTTTTTATTTTCACCAACAACTTAACTAGAAAACACTAAGCAAATATTTTCCAAATCGTAACCTTCATCTCTCCCTTGTGTGGAAAACCACACACAATGTACCTTTTTATACATACATTTAAATAAATGTTAAGCTATGTTCAAAAAATCCCTTGATATTTTCAGAAGCATTTAAAATTCTTTTTTATAATGAGATATTTAAAAAGTAACATTGCTTAACCTGGTGTGTGGTTTTACACACATATGTATTTTGCACTAGGAATAGCATTTTTTTGTCGTCAAATGATTTTCACTACAAAAAAATTAGTGAAAAATACCCAGACATATCATATGTGTGGATAACAACACACGACAGTAAACAATGTATGTTTTATTTTGAGGGAGTAATGAAGGATAACCTTCCACACAGTTTAATTTATATGTATAAAGACCCTTCAACAAATATTTGTTCATTTGCCAATACTTGAGCCTGAGCAACGTTTAAATTATGTACGACGACCCTGTTAAGTACTTGTCGTTCAAAAGGAATTTTATGTAAATATTTCTCAACTACTTGAATTTAAGGTCAGAGATTTTCTCTAGTGCGGTTTCTTTTTGTTTTCCTTTATAAACCCCTTTTTTCCTTCCAACTGAATAATACAAAATAAACGGAAGTCATTTAAAACGTAATTTGTTACTGCTATATTTTATAGCCTGTTTGGGTTTTATTTTTTCAAAAAAAAAAAAAAGAAAAATATAAACCCAAAATAAAAAGAAATCTTACAGTGCACAAATTTTGTTGTTTGTAACAAATAAACGAAAAATAAGCGGCTTAAATTTCAAATAAAAAATTAAAGAAAAATGCCAGAGAGAAAAAGGAAAATAACACTTTAAGGAATCAAAGGAAAAAAACTAAATATATATAAAGAAACAAACTAGTGTGGTTTTGTAATACTAATGAACCCTACATTTTATATTCTAACAGCCTTTTTTTGCGGGAATTTATTATTCTTTGCCATGAAAATTGTTGCTAAAAGCTAAAATTTAAAACAAATAATTGAACATATTTGAACATGTTTGGGCAAAAGAGTGCAGGTTTTAGTTTGTCTTAATATAAAGTACTTTCTTTTTAACAAATAATATTTGTTTTTGTTTCAAAGCCAAAATGTTTTAAAAAGTATTTACTTCCGTGCTGGTTTCTTGGTAATACTTTGCGATATTGTGGTTTCTTTTTAACAAAAATGAGGAAAACTAAAGTAAAAACTATTTTATTATTTTTATGTTGAATTTTGTCAGAATTTGCTTTATTTTTCATTATTTAGGTTTCCGTTTCTATTAGTCTTTGTTATTGCTAGTTACTTAGTTAAACTTGAAATGTTTAGTTTAAGGTTTGTCAAAAAAATTCGAAATTCTATGATTTCTTTGGAAAAACTAATGAGTTTGAGAGATGGCAAAACTAATTCTGCTCAAAGCAAATGCTGATTCCTTTTATAATTAGTGCACATTTAAGGTTGTAATTAATATTTTTGTATGATGTTTACCAAATACGAGTAGTTTTTAAAAGTGTTTAATATTTTTGATAAATTCAAAAGAACTTGTTCATTAATCCGTATTTTTAAAACATAAGCAAAACTTGATATAACGAAAAATGATGTAATAAATTTATCATATATATTTTTGAATTAATTTGTATGATTTTTGTTAGAATAAATACTTTTAAATTTAGTATTTTTCTCATCCTTTAAATCTTTTAAGTCTCAATTAGATTAAAAAATAATTCATATTTTTCTTGTATAAATTTTCTTACTATTTTATTCAACATTGGTTCTGACATTTTATACTAAAATATGAAAAAGTGCCATATTTTTTTTGGCATAAACAGTAAATTTTATAACAAAAAATTCTATGCCTACTGCAAAATTACATATGTGTGGAAAATCACACAAGAGGTTAAGCAACGTCACTTATATCTCGAAATGAAAAAATATGTTTAGGTAAATTAATGAGGCTGAAAAAGTATTTTTTTTTAAATTAAAAAAAAAATCGTTTAAAAATGTTGTGTGATTTTCCACACAGGGGTTAGATGAGCGTTAAATATAAAATATATACATTTTCTGACTTTGTTAACTCACGTTGCTAACATTGTTAACTTGACACAAAATTATTATCTCAAATCCCAGATTATATATTTTCAAAATCTTGATTTTGATTACAAATAGGGTCACACATTGCAAATATTTACTCAAAAAAGCGTAACCACTTTTTTAGCATAAATTAGTTTGACGTGTTTACTTTTACAAGTGTTTTGTAAGATCAAACAGCATCAAATAAAATATTATTTTTTTGTTTTGAATCATCTTAAGTAAAATGAGCTTTTTGAAAATAAATTAAAGAATTCCAATACATTTTATTTAGTGGTTACGTCTTTTTCGTCATGTGTGATACTACATTTAGCTTACACTTTACACTTACACTTTATTTCAGATTGCTTCATTGGATTGTTAATTTACGATCTAGTAATTTTAAATTTCTAGGAAATTTCATACCTGGCCTAAAATTGTTTATGCACTCAAAGTTAAACCTCAGCATCAAAAAGTATTAAAAATATAAAATAGATGAAATTAGTTTGTTAATATTTATTCGAATTTGACATCTTTAACCCATATACTATTCAAAGCAATTTCAAATACATATATATTATTTAAATTAACACAACAATTCAAATTGTCCCTCTTTTTTAATACATACACTTTAAAAGCACATTTTATAATTTACATGAATACACTGGTAATACAGTTGGTGTTAACTCTAACAGCGCATACGATATACCAACTGACCTGCAGCTCGTATTTACTATTTATATTCACAGTGCATCTTCTAATAAATAGTTTCATGAATTATCTAACGGACAAAACTAGAATGTTCTATTTTCACAATTATCACCTTCTAGTAGCTTTAAGAGTAAATGTTGTCGTACTTATAAGCAATGTTAATAAATGGGTTTTATAAAACCAAGTAAACAAACTTAACAAAAACAAGTAAGAGAGCTATATTCGGCTGTGCGAATCTTATATACCCTTCACCAAATTATACTTTAAAATAAATTTTTTTAAATATTTTTAGGTAAACAAAATTTAATTTTTTTTTTAATTGTTTTTAATTTTTTGAAATTGTTTTTTAATTTTTTTTAAAAAAAGTTTTTTCCAAATTTTTTTTTTTAGATTTTAAATTTTTTTTGGAAAGAAAATGTATGACAAACAAATTTTTTTGATAAAAAAAAATTCGGGTTAAAAAATATTTTTCCCGATTTTGACCCATTGTAGGTCCAACTTACTATAGCCTTATCTACATCGTTGCAATGGACTTTTAAATATCTATCAGTAGATATCCATATTGTCTATATTAATGACTTAGTAATCCAGATATAGATCAAAAATAAGTCAAAAATCGAGGTTGTCCCGATTTTTTGCTCATATCTCCGTTGTTTATGAACCGATTTTGCTGATTTTAAATAGCAAACTTCTTGAAAGCATGTCTGACAGAATTATTGAAGATTTGGATCCCGAAGATATCTGGGGTCTTCAGAAAATTGATTTCAACAGACAGACGGACAGACAGACATACGGACATGGCTTAATCGACTCCGCTATATACTTTATAGGGTCGGAAATGAAAAATGTAGAAATTACAAACGGAATGACAAACTTATATATATACGCATCTCACGAAGGTGAAGGTTATAAAAAGGCATTTCTTATTTGCTTTCTACTTTGCTGTCTTTGACAATTTCACAGTTTTTTTTAAATCAACTTTTAAGTTCATTGACGGAATGAAATCGTTCATTATATCAATGAGCTTATAAGTTGAGTTCGTGACAAATATTTACTGAACAGATACGCTGAATCAATGAATTTTTACGTTGATTTCAATGATCCAATGAACTAACAAAATGTTTCAATGAATTTTTTATTTTTATAGTTATTTTATTGTGTTATGTACATGAATGTATTTTGTATACAAGTGGCGGCAAAATCAAATTTGGCTTTAATATGTCCACCAAATGTATGCAAATTTCATATTTAAATTATTCCATTTAAATTTATGACGATTAAATCAAAAAAATACTGCAAATCAATCAAATAATAATAATTTCTCATATTGCAAATTGCTAACATAAATTATAATTAAATTTTTGTTTATTTATTTATTCTGTGCTATAAATAAATCAAATAAAATCAAGCAAAATAACATTGAACTTAAACTTGTGCTAAAAACAATAATAATCATTCAAAACAAGTAAATAAAACACAAGAACCTTCCCACCCCTGGCTATGGCAAATACTGTATCAGCAAACAAATGGCTGCAATTAAAGAAAAATCAATAAAAAAAAATTTATTAACGGTAAAATTGTGTTCATATCAAAAAAAAAAAAAACAAGCAAAAGCAAATCAACAAGAAACACAAAGTATTATTAAGTATTTACTGCAATGAACCATAAAAAAATAATAAAAAAAATAAAGTAAATTCACAATTCAAAACAAAACAATTCCAGCAAGTAGCAGCATTTAAATGCAGTAAATGCCAAAAACATTTGTAAACAAATCGTTAAAAATAAAAAAATGAAAAAATTAAATTAATGCCAATATAAATTAAACTTTAGACGCGTGTATTGTTAACGTATGTATGTACAGAAAAACTTTCATACATACAAGTATTATGGCTAATGATGATAATGTTTTTGTGGCTGACTGAAGTGAGTTTTTGTTGTAAAACTATAAAACATTAAAGCTTAACTACATAAACACACACCTGTACTTTTGATTACGAGTATTTTATACTCGTGTCAGCGCATTAACTTAACGCCCAGAGCACAAACATCATTATGACCTCATACCGCCAAACAAAGTTATCTTTAAATACAGAGCCAGAGCAGCCAAATTAAACTCAAAATATAAACAATATACCAGCAACAACAAGAATATCAATTAAAACAACAACTGTGAAAAAAAATTCATCAAATGCAATGAAATGTTTTTGTATTCAGACATGCAAATGTTGCCGGTTTGCTTACTTTGTTTTTGATAATGAGTGAAGAGAGCTCATCGCTTGATCGATGATTTTGCAATTAATGCTGCTGATAATGGAGCTGTTGCTGGTGCTGCTGCTGCTGAGAAAGACATGAATTGACGAAAAAACTTGCATGCAAATAAAATACTAATTAAAATTGTATGAATGTCAAAACAGAGTTGTAAGAGAATTAATTTGTTCAAATTGATAAAAACTAGACCAAATTTTCGGTTAAAAAAATCAGTTAAAATAATTAAATATTTAAAAAAATATCCTTAAAAATCTTCTTTGAATTACATTTAGTCATGACGCACTCAAAAAAAAAAACTTACATTGTTAACCCTGGTGTGTTGTTATCCACACATAAAGTATGTCAATATACGAGGGTGGGTCAGTCAACAGGCAATTTTAACAAGCTGTGTCATTTAGATTGTGTTTGACAGCTCCTCAAGTAACTAGGTATTAATCTCGTGACTTGAGGAGAAATACCAAGGCAAAGCTTGAAAATACTATGGGACGACCAGTTGAGGTCTCAATACCCGAAACAGCTAAAGAATTCAGAATATGGTATTGGCCGAACGGATATTGTAAGTTCGAGAGATTGAGGAAGCATAGGTATCTCACATGGCTCAGTGGTTTTAATTTTGATTGCCACTTGAGTATGAGAAAGGTTTCCGTAAGATAGCTGCCGCGTTTGCTCACAATTGGGTGCAAAACGGATACATAGATAAGAATTAGTTTAATATTTCGTTTATTATTCGACAAAAAATATCAAGTGTTCATCCTGTTCCGAAAACTATTTTTTTTAATCGAAACAAGACACTCCCAACTTTTATTTTATTAAAAAAACAGCTTGGGGGAATGTGGGGCAACATTTTTTTCCCATGGAAAATCAAAAATAAAATAATTTTTAGAAACTTATAGATTTGGGCATATCTTGTTAACGGTTTATGATATCCCCATTAGGGATATAACTTTTGACATTTTGCAAATTGGCATAGCATAGTCGAATAGAGCATTAAAAAATATGAAAAACCACGGTATTTTTTCTTCGCGGTTGTTAAAAAAGTTCACGCACCAAACGCAATAAAGTTTTTCATTCAAGATTTTCAATTATTTTGAAAAACAATTGCCCAATTCACAATTGATGCCGTAGTGTTGTAGCATTGTATATCGTAAATATTTTTCAAACAAATGTTTCGAATCAAAAACAAAACATTAATAAAAAAATTACGACATACAATGATACAACGCTACGACACCAATTGTGAATTGGGCAAATATATTTTACTTGGTATGCCAAAAATTTCGCCAAAATTAGTTATATACCTAATCCCCATATTTATACCCTACACCACCATAGTGGGGAGGGTATAATGCGTTTGTGCAGATGTTTGTAGCGCCCAAAAATATTAGTCTAACACCCACCTTAAAGTATACCGATCGACTTAGAATCACTTTCTGAGTCGATTAAACGATGTCAGTCCGTCCGTCTGGCTGGTCGGCTGGCTGGCTGGCTGGCTGTCCCTGTAAACCTTGTGCGCAGAGTAAGGTCGCAATTTTGAAGATATTTCCATCAAATTTGGTACGTATTATTTTTTCAGTCCAGGGACCAAACCTATTGAAACTGGCTGAAATCGGTCCATTATTTCACCTAGCCCCCATACAAATGTCCTCTCGAAATTGGACTTTATCGGTCATAAATGTTTAATTTATATATGTATCTCCACAAATTCCGCTCCAAACAAGTTGTTACGATCAGTCCATAATTAGTCATAGCTCCCATATAGACCAGCTTCCGAAAATCACTTTAACGTGCATAAATCGTTTAAAAATATTGGTATACACACAAAATTCAACATAGTTAACTTTAATATAGACATTAATCACACGACCTAATTTCATGGTGATAGGTCCATAATTGGTCATAGCTCCCATATAAGGCCCACTTCCGAAAATCACTCAAAAATATAAATTATTGAAATTTTAAAAGAAAAATGGTTTTGCTCTTTTACTTAGTGTAGGGTATTAGGTATATGGTCGGGCTTGACCGACCATACTTTCTTAATTGTTTTTTTTATTTAATGAGAAATGTTATATTTTTCAAATATGTTAAAGGTTAATTAGGGTTCTATAGCTGAAACAAAAAGTCGACTTTTCTACCTTTCGACTTTTTCCGTTTTTTAAAAAGTCGACTTTTCGAACTTTCCACTTTTTTCGTTTTTTGAAAAGTCGACTTTTCGAACTTTCGACTTTTGGTAATTTATAAAAGTCGACTTTTCGAACTTTCGATTTTTTAGTTAAATCGACTTTTTTCGACTTTTCGACTTTTTTAGACTATTTTCGACTTTCCGACTATTTTCGACTTTTTTCAACTTTTTACCATTTCTTGTAAAAATTGCATAGTTTCTACATTTATTGATGCGCCTTTTGTAATGTTTAGCAATAAAAATGAAATTTATCAAGGCGATAATAGTTAGAAGAATGTTGTGTAGAAAAAAGCTTTAATTTATAAACATTTATTTATTATTTATATTAGCATATACTACAAAAAATGCAAGTGTACCAAATTGCAATAGTTTTAGTATAATGTTGCAATTAAATTTTTTTTTAACAATCTAAAAAGTCGTCTTTTATCGACTATTCGACTTTTTTCGACTTTTATCGACTATTTTCGACTTTTATCGACTATTCGACTTCTGAGATAACATAATCGATTATTCGACTTTTTTCCGACTAAAAAGTCGATTTCGACTTTTCGACTTTTTTCAGCAAAAAGTCGATTATTCGAACAATCGACTTATAGAACCCTAAGGTAAATGTTGTTATTAGTAATATTATACATATAAAAACCACTGAATTGCGTGAAAATATAAGTATATTTTTGCTTAACACCCTTGCATGAACTTTACTTCAATTTTTTAAAAATAAAATTAAATTTTTCTTAAAACTATAAATGTACATTTCTCTACAAAACTGCATCATATAATTTTTGAAATTGGGTGTTTTGAAAAATTTACTTTTTGACACCAAAATCCCTCTGTGCGTCACAGGGAACCTGTAAAAAATGCAACAGATTCGTTAGAAGTTAGCATTGGCCGAAAAATGCTCAGAAACCTTAATAATAATCATGATGACGCAAGGCCATATGGTGCAATACCTGTTAACAACTATTTAGAAAGAAGTGGTTGGGAAGTTCTGCCTCAACCGCCTTATAGTCGAGACCATCCCCCGTCCTACTAATTGTTTCGATCGATGCAGATGGGATACGCTTCACTTTACAGTTCAACATGAAAAAAATAACACCACTACGTGATAAAAGACCAAAAAAAAAAGACCTCAGTTTTGCTCAAAGTCATGCACTTATTTTTTTATAGGTCCCCAAAGATTTGGGGCCTCGGTGTAATTTTTGCAAAAAAGTGATAATTTTCTCAGGCTCATATCTTGAAAATAGTTCGGAAATTTGATTTACTCTCAAAAGTTGTAGCCCTTGTATATAAAATCAAAAAAAAAATCATCTTCAAGATCAAAATCTCAAAAAACTTTAAAAAATTCGATTTTTTTTTAACTTTCTTCCCCTGTTCAGTTGAGAAGACACCAAGAAAAGCAATCAGAATTTCTGAAAGTGAAAAAGGCTTACAAAAGTCGCGTTCTTGACCGTGAAAATTCTCAAATGACAAAATCTCTAGCATTAAATCAATGCTGAAAATCAATTATCTCCCCTGTTGGAAAATTGTTTCAATTGTTTTAAAGGCATTAGTACCATGAGATGTAATAATAGAATTGGTCACTTTACTTGACCAATTGCAGCAACAAGTTGACTATTTACCAAAGATTGCATAGCTTGCCAGACTGTAGCGGCTCAGCTTTATATCAAGTGTTATTGTGTTTATTAATTTTAAAGTAATTTGCAAATAATTAAATATTAATATGTTATAATTAATAAACAAAAATAAACAAAGGAAAACAAAAAAAAACGTTTTAACTATACATACGAGTATATTGTAACAACAATAAAAAGCGATTAAAAAATCATACAATTTGCTTTTAATGAATGACTGACTGAGTGAGTGACTGAATGCATATAAATTATTTTGAATTATTTTAAGTAACTGTGTGTGCATTTTGTTTTTAATTTATAAATAATTTATATTAATTGTGCCATGTGTATGTATGTATCATTTTTGTATTTGACAGACAGACTGTCGGAGTATATTTTGAATACACCAACTACATAAAAATATCTATTTTTATATACATTTTTTTATTACAAGTAAATATGAGTATTATTATTATTATTTTATTATTGTTATTGCTGTTGTGTTTGTTGCTATAGCAAATTGCAATTTAAATAAACTTTTTGTTTAATGATAAAACATTTCTACAATTGTACGTATGTATGTACTTTATTATAATTATTATTATTTTTTATTCTAATGATGATTGTCGGTTGTCGTCTGTCGGTTTTCTGTACTCTTATTTGCAAAATATTCTATGTAATTGCTTACAAATGATTGAAATTAAAACACAAAATGCATTTAACAAAATTGTAACAATTAAGTAGTTTACTTTTGATAAAGCGTTTACTTAGTAAGCTTTCTCTGAGAATTGTTTGTTGAGCTAAAATTTTCTAAGATTGGGAAATATTTTGAGAATGGTTGATAATCTACGCTCATATAAAATTGCCTTGAGTTGTATTAAATTTTATCATTTATATTATTAATTAAGACTTCATGATGAAATTGTGTTTAATTCATATAAAACTATGAGCTTACCTTGTCTATTAGTTATACATGTTTCCATATACCAGTAATTTATTTGTTTGTAGGGTGCTTAAGTAAGCATCATTTATAAAAAATTATATGCTTAATAAAACAACAAAAGCCTTATTTAGATTTAGAGCATAAAATTGTTGTCGACTTTTAAATTACAGCTTTATTATAATTTTTCTTATTTACCGAAAAGTCAATTACTTAGGAAATTTACTTCATTTACATGCGAACGGAAATTATGTAAAAACAGTTGTAATAAAAAGCGTTGTAAAAATATAAGTGTTTTAAATATAAATGTTAAACCTAGTTCATATTTGTTTGTACAAGAGCATTATTGTATAACTCGCCAATAAAATGAACTGACAAGAAAAACATATTTTTTTTTGGTATATTATTATGGAAATTAATAATAATAAATTTGTTATTAAAAATCACATTAGGCGCAATGTAAACAAATAATACAGATATCAGGTGCACAGTGTAGTTGTGGATGATAACATATCGAACCCTTAGCGCCAAATTATCGTAAGCGACAAAACACAAATTTTACAGGAGAAGGTTTTTTCGATTATTTTGAAATTTATACATAGAATATAATTTCGTTCAAGCCATTATATAACAATAAAAGGTAGAATCACTACAAAATATGTTCTCAATTATACATGCCTTGAATTGTCAGTCTAATATAAAATAAAAAATAAAAGTACAATTGAAATAAAACATAAAAAATTAACTAAATTGAAAAATTTAAATTCAATTTAAAAAAAATGTATAAGAAGAAACATGTGTGTTAAATGTTGTTTGTATAAATGTTCATTTGAACAAAATCTCGTAAGATTTATAAAATGTCCTGAAAATGAAATTAAAGAATGGAGTGCAGCTTGCGGTGTTGAGCTGAAGAAACATCCCGGATTTGCATGCATCATTTCAATGACTCCGATAATATTGAACTGCATGAAGCCACAAAACGTGCACGTCTAATGCCAAATGCGACACCTTCTCTTGAGCCAGTAAAAGGCGTAAATAATTTTTTTTCGTATGCAAATAAATTATGTATTTCAAATATAAACAAAATATTTTTCAATTTTCATTTGTTGTTATTCGTGTTTTTGGATTTCTGTTTTTTATTTTTCTATTATTTGACGTAACAAGGCATAGCTTTTTAAACTCTCTCCCTAGTGATTCTACCTTCTAATGGTTGTATCATGGTTCAAGCTATTTGTCTATTTTTCAAAAATATTTATAACTTTATTTATTATGACAATTAAAAATTCATGGAATACTTTATTGAAAAATATGACAAAAAATATTTTTTATGGAATTTTTGCATAGATACAAATTTTTCGAATTGAAATAAAATATTTATTTATGAATAGTTTTTAATGAAATTTCACAGTTATGTAAAATTTTCTATTTAAAATGGAAAAATAAAAACGAATTTTGAAATTTATTATCAGCCATCCCGCAATTCCCAAAAAAGTGTTGAAAAATCTCAAAAATGGCCATTTTTAGTTTTTTGGCTATAATATCCATACCAGGGTCGGTGTTATCGGAATCCTATACAAAATAATTAAAAGCATATTGGGCCATCTAAAATCGGTTATTATATTTTGATATCGAACATGCGCTTTGAGAATTTTTAGCCTAAAGTTTAATTTTACATAAAAAATAGGTGTTTTTTGAATGGACTTGGTCCCCTCGGTAACAAAAATTTTTAATTTTTTTTTTATTCAAAATATTTCATGAAAACTCAGCTTTCAGAAAATATAAATTCCTTATACATGCTTTTAGAAATTTTTTCCGATAACTTAAAATGAAAAAAAGTTCTTTTTTCCCAAAAAATTAGCGAAAAATCGGCTTTTCAAAATTTTTTAAATTCAAATGCATATAGCTTTGGACTTAGTCATTATTTGTAAACAGTTCTTCTTTTATTTGATACATACGTATGTTGTTAGTCCAATGAAGGAAAACTGGAGAAAATTGGAAAATATTTGAATACGCTGTTATCAAAAAACTGGAGTAGGTTGGGTAAAAATTTTTAAAAATTAATTTTCCAATGCGAATATCTCCTAAGCTATAAGAGTCAATTGATAGCTACGGCTAGGTCTTTTGTAGCACTCGATGAAAAGATTTTATGTGTGAAATTTTTTTGAAATCGGAACACACACGAAGAAATAGGATAATTTTAAAAATGTTACCCGAGGTGTCCTACTTTGAGGACCCTTGGTCGCTGCCCTGGTGGGCAACTGAGGTCCACGTTCAGGACTTAAACTCGAAAACACTTCTTCTTTGCGCATGTGAAATTTCATTCAAACCAATCTAACCATTTGGAAGTTACAGATTTATTTCCCTCTTTTTTCCATACCACTATGTGTCGCTTACGATCAGCGTTACCATATGACAAGTTTTCCCTTTTTTTGCAAGGTTTTTGAGATGCAAAAAGTTTTATTTTTTTAAAAAAAAGTTTTTTGGAAAATTGTAAATTTATGATATCAATAAGTTGAACCGTTTATTTCAAAATGATGTTCCCAAATTCATTTACTAAATATGGTAATTCATTTATTTAGGAGCTGAAGTGTCTTCACCACTAAATTCACATAAATTATCTCAGTCTAATTATATGTACGAATTGGGTTTTATAATTTTAGTATGTTTGTAGTTAAAAAAAGTTTTTTTTTTAGAAATAAAAAGTTTTCTTCAAAAAATTTATGGCAACACTGCTTACGATAAAATTCGTTTACTGTAAAATGTAAACATTGACTTACGATAAAATCTTATCCCCTATAATTTTGAAGTTATTAACAATTTAGACATTATGAGAACGCTAAAACATCTGTCGGTCCATAAAATTTTAATTTTTGCAATAAAAAAAAAATTTAAAAATGTCGCTTACGATAATTTGGCGCTAAGGGCTCGATATAGTTATGAATTTAACGGTCTGTAAGGACTGCCTGCAACATTCATCATGTTTTTAAATATGTCCATCAGTAGAAGCTTTTACTTATCAACAATATTGATAGCATGCGGTTGATTAACATTGTTTTTAAGTATGACAACACTAAATGTTTAAACTGCTAACATTGACATCGAAAGCTCTAGAATTCGAATGTACGAGTTTTGACCGTTAACAACAATCTAGGCTACTCACGTGAAGATGGCAGTGTGTATAAATAGTGACTACGGTTGCAGTAGTCAATGGGTCTAATTTGAAACATCGTTAAGTTAAGACATCAACTGCATTGCCAGTGTATACTTGTACATTATAAAGTGTGTGTATTGATGCGAATTTAGAAACGTGTATAAAAACACTGAGCGACTATTAAAATTTTTGTTGTACATCTATATATATAAAAATGAAATGGTCCATGTATGTAATGTCATCACGTGAGAATGGCTGGAGCGATTTGGCAGATTTTTTTTTATTCGATTCGAAATTTTCAGGAGATGGTTTGTAAAGAAAAAAAATCAAAAATTCCAGGTAAAACTCGGAAATATTTTTTTTGGTTCCAGTCAACTGTAATAAAAAAGCCCCCAGTACAAATTCATATATTTTATTTGCAAATAAATGAGAACAGGCAGGTGTATGTGGGTTGGAGAAACTTGAAGAACTAACATTAGTAAATGCCACCGGGCGAAGCCGGGGCGGTCAACTTGTTTTAAATAAATAAAGAGTTGTTACAATTTTAAACTACTAAACTGTTTTTTATTTGCAATCATTATTTAAAGTAAATAAATAAACCACGTTTTTAAATGGTAAAAACGTAACAATGTACTTCAAAGATTGGCATAACGTAACATAAAACGAGGTTTACATTAACATGTTATGCACTTTCATTATCTAATAGAATCTGACCTGCTGTTTGTGATGTTTATGCCCATCATGGGAGATATATTGATTCTGTCATTCCATTTGTAATCTATCGAAGTATTGATCGTAGAACCCAAAAGTGTAAATATCCTGGGTACTCATAAGATTCTAAGACGATCTAGCTATGTCCGTCTCTGTTAATAAGGTTTGTTTGGTATTAAAAATGACCATCTATCCATGATTTCATCTAGTCCCCATTCAAATGTCAACCCGAAATAAAAAAATTTTTTGATTATTTTTATTTTTTGTGATACAGTTTAGACGACGTAAAAAAATTTTAAAATAAATTAAATGAAAAATATATTTTGTACTTAATTTACGCATTGATATTTACATGATAAAACAATTCTGTCATTGATAACCCACTACATATAATTTGGGAGGTATCAAGCCCTCTGTGACTCCTACTCCCATTTTTGCCTCAAATATTTATAGAAACGGTGGAATTGCTTATGCAAAATTAGCTATAGCTATTATAGTTTCCAAAATATTTCATATTTAAAATTAACTTTGTATGGCAGGTACCGCGCCCTCTTGAAAACAAGGAGCAGCCTATAGTTCCTTCCAGACATACAGGAATATACTCTAAAAATTTAAAGCAAATCGGGTCAGGCGTTTAGCCGTTTATAGACTTCAAACCAATAACTATACATACAAACACACATTGGTTTTTATTTAAAAAATGATGATCGATTCTAATAAATTATTAATTAGAATTAAAACTGCACATTTAACTATTGCACCTATTATGAGACAGAGTGGGATCAATGTAAAATTTGCGGATTTCAAAGAAATTTAGTTTTGGTTACAAAATTTGTTAAAATTATTTCTTTATAATACGTAGAGTAAAAAATAGACTTCAGATTAAACTGGCTGGCTGGGCTTCACATAAGATCTCTTAAGGCCCAACTATAATGTGCATAAGCTAGCTTAAGTTAATGTCAAAACCGAACGAAAAGACTGTCAAATGCTTAAGAAAATCCGAAGAAACTTTTAGGCGGCCATAATGTACTTATATGCATTCAAAACAATTTAGCCCCATTTGCACATTTATGTGCAACACGTAATTAAAAAAATATGTATTTCTTATTATTTTATGAAAATAAATTAATTTTCTTCATCCTTTTAATTTTTTCTTTATTTTCTTTGTATACAATAAACAAACTTATGGAATGTGCGACCAGCTTCGCTCTTTGCTTAAGCAAATAAAATTTGACGAAACTTGACGAAACTCTCTTAAGTACATTATAGTTTGTCACATACGTTTTATATGTATTCGAACAGTTGCTTAAGCTGACTTAAACTAGTGTATGCATATTATATTTGGGCCTTTACGCTTCGCGTTACCGTAATGGATCCATTTTGCATCGCTAGTACAACTAGTACTTAGTTTGGTAAAAAAAAAAACGATTTTCTTTTATAGCGTTCAAGCAGCATTTCAGACATGCGAAATAGGCTGTCAAGATCTCGCGGCATCAATTCGTATGGTACCCAATTTCCTTGCTTTTGGATGAATCCTGCTGCTTGCAAACGTTTTGAGATTGGTGAGGTAGTAGCTCCCAATGATTTAGCAAGCTCTTGTTGAGTTTGACAACAATCGTCATGGTTTAAAGCTTCAGATTATTGGCTTTCAAACTTTTTTGGCTGGCCTTAACTGCACAAACCATCTCTGGCACGATGAAACCGGTGAGCAATCGGTGTTCTTCAGCGGTACTTTTTTTCAACTGTAAGAAGTAACACAAAAGTCTAAATTGTCGCGCAAACTTATAGGAGTTGTGCAAACGAATTTCCATACAAATTTTGACAGTTCATTTGCGAGTGTGTAAAAATGCACAGATTGTACAGTTTGCGATCCATTTAGGCGTTTACATAAGGACCCTTAGCTGTTTTATCATTGAAATAAGTAAAATTTATTTGTTAACTAGACTTCATTACATTCGTAAGACCATTTGATTTAAATGTGTTATTATTTTCAACATAAAGTATTACTTATACTTAGTAATACTTAATTACAAGCTTAAAATTTCAGTTTTAATTAAACTTCAATAAAAGACTCTCCTCAACTTATTTTAATTTTACATTTAATTCTCTGAATTATAAGAAAACTCATTTACTCATTTACTTATACTGGCATTACAAATACAAAATTGTGTGTAAATGTTTGCACTTCAAATAAATATAATTAACTAATTATATGGCAAATGTAAATATACAGGTATTTGAATGAAAGTTACATTTGAAATGTTGTTTTTTTTTCTGTTATTTCAACTCTATTTATAAAGGATATAACAAAATGCCAACAATCGTATTCCAAGAATGATTCGAAAGAGTTGGTTTGAATTTTCTATATATTTATTTAATTTACTATGTTTTATGCTGCAAATATATATTAGAATGTTTATATAGGACTATTATATACATACATATATATATATATAGTTGTATATGTTTGCCTGCATGTTCTTAGAATTACCTGCATATGTGCACTAGGATAACCCCCAAAGAATCGAAATCAATTTCTTTTAAAATCATAAAATTATATACTTAAGGCCTTATTCATAATTAATTTTTTTAATTTATTAAATGTGTATAAAACGAATTTTGTATGGAAATTTCGTTTACATAGACTTTCCAATAATTTTCATATGATAAAGAAATTGTAAAATTTGTATTTCGACAACATAGCCAAATTTTTTGAGGGACCATACTAATAAACACTCATACATACTGTTTGTATACAGCCTTGTTTATCTTTTTGCACAAATCAATTATTAAATGCAAATATTTATTTTAAAATCTGTGTTTTATCTGAAAACATAGAAATAAAAAATAAACTCAAAAACATACATTTTCTTACATTTACAACTGACATACATATATTCATACATATTCATACATATTCATACCAGTTACTAGAGATGAGCGATCCCATGATTTTTGAAGAACGTCGTTCTCAGTGAACGTGATTTATAAATCACTAAAAATCGCATAAATTGAGTTCGCATAAAACGATACTCTAGCTTCATACAAAAACTAATGATTCGTTCCAAAATTTTAATAATAAATCAGAACGAAATCGCATAAAAAAAATCAACAAAAATATATTTATTTAATTTACTTAAACAATAAAAACAATATAATTACAGAAAAAGTGAAAATGATCCAAAAAAAATGAGCTAACACATTTTTATGGAAATTCTGTAAATATGCTTGATTAATCAAAATGACTGAATAATTGTCTGCATCGGTTTGGAATTGGTTCAACGTCACTTTCATCACTAGATGATATAATCATATCGTCATCATATGGTAAAATATCATTTTCATCACTAGAATTAATCTATTGAATAGGAAATCGATAAATTTTTAGGAGCATCAATTGCTTCTTTTCTTGCAAAATAATTTGTCATTAAACTTTGCGATTTTGAATTTTTAAGTTGCTTATGCAACTCTTGATATCCGGAAAACAGATCAGTCAGCCCGCGATGAATCTTTAATTCTCTTTCCGTATCTGAATCTATATTAAGAATTTGATTTTGTAAAAAGCATTACTTCAGTGATGCAAAATTGGTTTAATTTAAAAATTGTAAAAAGGTAAGGCCCTTAAGGGCTCGGTTATGTAAATGAAGAATTAAAAAAACCATCTAAAATTTCAAAATCTTTTAAAATTCTAAAAAAAAAAATTATTTAAAAATCACATAAATTTGAATCCGTATTATAAATTTTTAGTTGTTTTTTTTTTCAATTTCTCTTTCTGTTATTATTGAGTTTTTTCCTTCTCCTGTAAAGTAACTAAAAGTTGAGATACGACCTTTCTATATTAAGCCATGTATTTGCTGATTTAAAAACGTCTGTTAAAAAACGTAGGAAAATGACAGAATTAAGCAAATGCAACAAAATTTTAAGAAACTAACTGAAATGTTACTTAACATTTTAGTTTCTACACTGTGATGGAGCGGATTTTCATGCATTTAAGTAGAAATAAAATTATGCGCCTAAAAATATGCATTAACTGTTACCAGTGAATGTTGAAAAATATAAAAAAACGACATTTAACAGTTTGTTGAAATACATAAAGAACGACATTAAAAGTACCTGTTACTTTCTCCATTTGTTACCAGTGATTTTTTAAAAACGTCACCAGTGAATGTTGAAAAATATAAAAGAACGACATTTACAGTATGTTGAAAAATATTAAAGAACGATATTAAAAGTATTTGTTACTATATTTGTTCCAATGATTTTTCAAAAACGTTACCAGTGAATATTGAAAAACATTAAGGAACGACATTTAACATTATGTTGAAAAATATGAAAGAACGACTTAAATGTACCTGTTACTTCATATATTCAGTAACTGTTGTTACCAGTGATTTTTCAATCACAGTGATTAAATCACAGGCACGGAAATATCGCTCATCTCTACCAGTTACCCAACAATCCACTTTTTATTGGAAAATTTATACTGCATTCTCTCTTAATCAAAATTCATTCAAGGTTTGAATGTGCCGCCATTTTCACAGAAAAGTGTTGCCAACTAAAAAGCAGTTTGAAAGCAGACAGTTTCAGATTATTAAAAAAGAAACATTACATAAGAGAATAAGTAGTTTTCATTTTTGAACAATATTTCAAAAATAAATTGTTGACAATTTTTAAATGCTCTAAATAGAGAAAAATAAACTTTAAATTAAATCAAACTTTTTAGTTCATTATACAATTTATATGACTAAAAGCTTGTCACACTATTTTCTTGACGCTGGGCATGTCGCGACAAGATTTTATATCATATCGTTTATATAATGTAATAAATAGTTTGATTTTATTTAAAGTTTATTTTCTTCTTTTTAGATCATTTAAAATTTGTAAACATTTTATTTTTGAAATATTGTTCAAGAATGACAACTACTTTATCTTTGTACTTTGGATACATATGTATTTAAAATTTAAATTCGAATTTTCGAACATTTCGTAAAAAAGTTATATGCTTTAAAATTCATGAATATTTTTAAATTCTTTTTATACCCTTCACCTTTGTTAGAAGGGTATATATAAGTTAGTCATTCCGTTTGTAATTTCTACATTTTTCATTTCCGACCCTATAAAGTATATGTGACCCGGCCTATGGAAAGGTGGCTTATGACTCAAAAAAAATTCTTCCACTTTTTTTTGGTTTGGATAGTTTTTGAGACGCTCTTTCACGTGGTGAAAATTAGAAAGTCCTAACTTGCTTTTGGGCATGACTGTTCATAATGCAAAAGAAAAACTACTAAGAAACTGAAATGCATTGTTTATCTTTAACAGCTGTTTCTCGCAATTTCTTTTTGGACTCATAAGCCACCTTTTCATAGCCCGTTCCCATATATATTCTGCATCCTTATAGATAGCGGAGTAGATTATGCCATGTCCGTCTGTTGAAATCAATTTTCTGAAGACTCCAGATATCTTCGGGATCCAAATCTTCAATAATTCTGTCAGACTTATTTCGAGAAGTTTGCTATTTCAAATCATCAAAATCACTCCACAAATGGCTGAGATATGAGGAAAAAACCAGGACAACCTCGATTTTTGACCTATTTTTGACATATATCTGGATTACTAAGTCATTAATATAGACAATATGGATATCTAATGATAGATATTTCAAAGACCTTTGCATTGACGTATATAAAACCATAGTAAGTTGGACCTACAATAGGTCAAAATCGGAAAAATATTTTTTAACCCGATTTTTTTTTTACCAAAAGTTTTTTTTCGCTAAATATTAAAAAAATGGAAAAAACAAAAAAAAAATTTAAAATTTAAAAAAAAACAATTCGAAAATTTTTTTTTCCAAAAAATTAAAAAACTGCAAAAAAATTCGGCACAGCCGAATATAGCTCTCTTACTTGTTTTAACTCAAAATGTCTCAATTTGTTTGACAGTGTATTTAATGTGCTGTTTTTCTATAGCGAACGAGTGCATTGAGTGGACGTTATGCTTGTATTTTGTTTTTGTTACAATAACAAAACACATGTTAAATTTCCACTCAAAGTACTCGCTTTTATTATAAAAAACAGCAAAATATTTTTAAAATTTTTATTGAAAAGCACTCAAAACGTATTATATGATTTTCATACAAATTTTATTTCTTAGCTTTTATTTAGGATCAAATATTTGTTATACCTTTTTTATACATACATATATTGTAATTCTTCGAAAATTGTTTGTAGTTTGAAAGTTCAAAGACCATTTATTAATGATATCTGACTCTTTGTACCTAAATAAGGTCTCTACTCTAGTCCTGAGGCTGGAATAGTGCGAAAAATGTTTTTCTATTTATAACTAGAATATGATTATAACTGGTTTGAGTTAAGTGGCTGTTCATTTCTAAGGAAACATTTTAATGGCATTCATTGACTTTCTCATACAGACAGTTGCCAGAAAGATGAATATAACCCAGCAAGAACTAAATAAATTACTTACAATTTAAATTTATTTTCCTTTTTTATATTAAAATTTTTCGGTTTTAGGGGATTTGGATCCGCGCCTGGTGTAAGTACTAAAGCAAAATAATATTGGCATTTTAACTAGTTTTTGCTGGGTTACTAATTATATCATCACCATTTCATAACACAATCAATTTTGATTGACCACATTTTGTTTTTTAATTGCGTTTACAAGAAACCATCATTTTGCTTCCAGACACATTTTAATGATTTGGTTTGTATCCAAACATTTTTAACTTGTTTATAAGATTTAAATTTTTTTTCTAACATCATTATTATCATGAGTCCCTTGGGATTAATTACAAATTTCATTTAACAGTGAAAAATAAGAAAAACACTGAAAAATAAGTAAAATGAAAATATTTCCTGTTATAAAAGTTTTAATTAGCTTTACAGAAATCTTTGTATAATATTTCTTGTACAGTTATGGGTGAGAGCTCTGCTAATAATCTTATCTAAACTTGTAGTTAAGGCTATAAATGAGGGTGTATGTTTGTAGCTCTGTGTTAAGTTTATAGGAATATTCGTTTTTATGATATACAAAATTTAAGATAAAATTTAGTTAATTTTAGCATCTAAATATCTGAATGTCCTTGTATCTATTTTTTTGTTGTTTACATTTTAATTATTAGTGCTGCTGCATTAAAACAAATTGTTTTAAATCTTTCAGTTTTAAATTAACAGCAATATTCTAAGCTTCACCATTTTACTTAATGATATTATTTGAAATCTATGATAATTTATCAAAATAAATAGAAAATTATTATGTACACACACCCTGCAGTTTTGGAAGTAGTACTTGTCAACTTCGTCCGATGATAGACTACGAAACACTGGATCAGTATTAACATAAGTTCGTGTAGAACAAAAAAAAAAACGGAAAAATATTCAAAATCGAGAATTTTTTCTTCATGTCACCCATGTGTTGGAAAACACACAAAATTAATACCTGTTATACATTTAACAATTTGAAGCGACGTTCATGAAGTTGTATTTCCTGCCGCATTACAATTAACACAGAAAACGTATTAATTGTTTCAAAAATATTTCTGTAAAAAGTTTAAAAAGTAACGTTGCTTACCCTGGTGTGTGGATTTTCACACATATGTAATTTCTATGTAATTTCTACTAGAAACAGCATTTACTGTCGTTAAATGTGTTGTTTCTACAGAAAATACTGGTACTCACAAGATTTTCTATGAAAAATCTTGAGTATGACAAAATCTTGAGTATAACAATATAACAAGATCTTCTTTAGAAAATACTGTTATACACAAGATTTTCTATAGATAATACTGTTATACGCATGATTTTATATAGAAAATACTGTTATACACAAGATTTTCTATAGAAAATACTGTTATACACAAGATTTTCTATAGAAAATACTGTTATACACAAGATTTTCTATAGAAAATACTGTTACACACAAGATTTTCTATAGAAAATACTGTTATACACAAGATTTTCTATAGAAAATACTGTTATACACAAGATTTTCTATAGAAAATACTGTTATACACAAGATTTTCTATAGAAAATACTGTTATACACAAGATTTTCTATAGAAAATACTGTTATACACAAGATTTTCTATAGAAAATACTGTTATACACAAGATTTTCTATAGAAAATACTGTTATACACAAGATTTTCTATAGAAAATACTGTTATACACAAGATTTTCTATAGAAAATACTGTTATACACAAGATTTTCTATAGAAAATACTGTTATACACAAGATTTTCTATAGAAAATACTGTTATACACAAGATTTTCTATAGAAAATACTGTTATACACAAGATTTTCTATAGAAAATACTGTTATACACAAGATTTTCTATAGAAAATACTGTTATACACAAGATTTTCTATAGAAAATACTGTTATACACAAGATTTTCTATAGAAAATACTGTTATACACAAGATTTTCTATAGAAAATACTGTTATACACAAGATTTTCTATAGAAAATACTGTTATACACAAGATTTTCTATAGAAAATACTGTTATACACAAGATTTTCTATAGAAAATACTGTTATACACAAGATTTTCTATAGAAAATACTGTTATACACAAGATTTTCTATAGAAAATACTGTTATACACAAGATTTTCTATAGAAAATACTGTTATACACAAGATTTTCTATAGAAAATACTGTTATACACAAGATTTTCTATAGAAAATACTGTTATACACAAGATTTTCTATAGAAAATACTGTTATACACAAGATTTTCTATAGAAAATACTGTTATACACAAGATTTTCTATAGAAAATACTGTTATACACAAGATTTTCTATAGAAAATACTGTTATACACAAGATTTTCTATAGAAAATACTGTTATACACACGATTTTCTATAGAAAATACTGTTATACACAAGATTTTCTATAGAAAATACTGTTATACACAAGATTTTCTATAGAAAATACTGTTATACACAAGATTTTCTATAGAAAATACTATTATACACAAGATTTTCTATAGAAAATACTGTTATACACAAGATTTTCAATAGAAAATACTGTTATACACAAGATTTTCTATAGAAAATACTTTTATATACGTTTCTTAAAAGGTGAGATGAAGGTTAGAAATAAAACTAATTACAAAACTGACACAATTTCATCGTTCGCTAGAAATTTCACTAGCAAATAGTTAAGAATAGGCTTTCAAGTGATCTAATTATGAATCAGTTAAAAGGTTGGTGAGTAACTAGTGGTCGCTTTTAGTAACTAAGAATTTCTTCAGCAGGCATTTAATTCCAAGGTCTGCAGGACTGTGCTACTTACACTACACACTTTACACAAATGTGAAAATGAGCAAAGTACAGATAGATAAAGAAACAAATGATTGAATGAATGATAAAAGTTAATTAAAAGGCTGCTTGTCTTCATTTGTACTTAGAAAATTGTATTCAGGGGAGCATAAAAAGACTTGAAACAAAGCTAGCAGCAACAATAGTAACAATAGCAAATAGAAATGGGGGAAACCCCACATATAAAATAGAATTGTACAAGTGTAATTGAAAATACTTGTACCTACGAGAGATCATATTTAAAATGTAGAATTGTAGCGACTAAAGTAATTAGTTTTATGGTTTTTAATGAAATTAAATAAAGAAAAAGGGTGTAACAATGTTAAGCCAGGAAGTACAAGCCACCATAGAATTATTTGGAAAACAAAGAAGTCTTTTTAACATGTATTTCATAGGAAATTTAATATTGTTGTTGCTAATTTATATGTAAAAATTTTTCGAGCTTTTAAATAGATTAATTATAAATAAAAAATATTGGTGGAATTTCTTTGATTAAAGATATGTGAAATAATTAGTGAAAATAAGTTTAGTTTGTTTGTGGATATTATTTCCCCAAATTTTCAAATCCTTTTAAAATTTTTGGATTTTCGGTGCATTTGTGGTTAGCTGTGGTTGACCTAAAGAGAATATGGAATGTACTATAATGGAGATTAGTATCGAATGCAATAAATCAGTTCAACTGAATCCTTCTAATATTTCACCATCATTTAAGCTAAAAGTCAAATAAATACACTTTATTTAAGGCATTATATTGTTATATTTGTACTGAATTTAAAATTTTCTATATTAATGCATTAAACATATTATTACAAGTCATCATTCCTCTCATAAGTCTTATCAAGTATATTTTACTTGTAAAACTTTTAGCAAAAAAAAAAACTCATAATGCTGCAAGGCTTTCTTTCTTGTTTTAGTCTTTCACCCCCAACAACTTTTTAATCGTACTCAGTAAAATGATAAACAATATTACAAGTACTTGTATGTTTTCAAGCAAAAATGGTACGGTATGGAATGGATGTCTGTCATCTTACATGTTTAAGGTGCTGCTGTCAATGTGGAGTAATATTAATGTTAAGCCTTGTAGTTATTAAGTATGGCATAGAATGGGATAAAAATGAAAAAATTAAGTGCAAATATGTGTGTTATATATTTGGTAAGTGGGTTACGTTTTGTGTTTTAGCTCTCTACATATATTTGCTATGTTTTCCTGACTGCAACAACCTCTACTTGAACTTTAATTGAACTTTACTATCTATTTCAACGCTTTCATTTTACTGAGTATAAAAGGCAGTGAGATTTTTTAACATTTTGTTCATGTTCCAGAATTATCTATGAGCATAATATTTTATATACTACTCAATATACACAGTACAAGCTGTGATAACCGAATATGTATGTAGCTTATAGAATCATTGAATTTTTCTCTTGTGTCTGAAAATTAAGTTGGAGTTACAAACATTTGTGTCTTTCAAATGTAATTCGTCTTTCTCAATTGTCTTACTTTTGCTAGAACTAAAGAAATAATTCGATCGGTTACAAATTTTTTCATCACAACGAATTTGTTTTCTCTGTGTACATACATGCATAAGATTATCATGGAATCTGGCTTAATCTGCTAAAGCAAAAGAAGTCAAGCATGTTCCATTAAGGGAACTGAAATCCATAATTAATTGGTTGGCCAACTTTGAAAAGAATTAACTTTAAAAACTTGAATAAAGAAATTCATTAAAAATTATGTTTGCCTACCTACCAACATTTTCATGAATGTAAGTGCTAGATAAATTCTCTGTGTGTTGTTAAGTTTTCCCTAATTAATTTGCCATGTAAAAACATAAGGTAGACAGACATGTTATATATCAATGGATATTGCCAAAATATCAATTAAAAAATTCATGGAATAATTTTTTGAAAAATATGACAAAAAATGCTTCTTATTGAGTTTTTGCAAAGATACACATTTTTCAAAATTAAATTAAATTTTTATTTATGACTATTTTTAATGAAATTTTACATTTATATTTCTATTGAAAATGAAAAAATTAAAATAAAATACCAAAAAAAAAGTATTGAAAAATACCAAAAATGGGATTTTTTAGTTTTTTGACTATAATATCGAACCCTTAGCGCCAAATTATCGTAAGCGACAAAACACATATTTTACAGGAGAAGGTTTTTATTGATTATTTTGAAATATAATTATACGTAGAATTAAAAATGTTATGATGCGATATAATATAATTTCGTTCAAGCTAACATTTATAACTTTTGACAATTAAAAATTCATGGAATACTTTATAGAAAAATATGACAAAAAATGTTTTTTATTGAATTTTTGCATAGATAAAAATTATTCGAATTGAAATTAAATTTTTATTTATAAATAGTTTTTAATGAAATTTCACAGTTATGTAGATTTTTCTATTTAAAATGTAAAAATATAAACGAATTTTGAATTTTATTATCAGCAATCCCGCAATTCCCAAAAAAGTGTCGAAAAATTCAAAAAATTTAAATTTTTAGTTTTTTGGCTATAATATCCATACCATGGTCGAGGTTATCGGGACCCTTTACAAAATAATTAGAAACATATTGTGCCACCTATAAGCGGTTATTATATCGGATACGCGATTTGAGAATATTTGCCCTAAAGCTTTATTTTACATACAAAATAGGTGTTTTTTGAAAGGACCTGGTCCCCTCGGTAACAACAATTTTGAAATTAGTTTGCCTTTAAAATATTTTATGAGAACTTAGCTTTCAGAAATTAGAAATTTCTTATACATCCTCTTAGAAATTTTTTGCTATAACTTAAAAAGAATAAAAGTTATTTTTCCCAAAAAAATAGCGAAAATCGCCTTTTTAAATTTTTTTAAATTCAAATGCATATAACTTTGGACTTAGTCATTACTTTTAAACAATTCTTTTTCCATTTGACACATACATGTGTTCTTAGTCCAATAAAGGAAAACTGGAGAAAATCGGGAAATATTTGGATACGCTGTTATCAAAAAACTGGAGTAGGGTGGGTAAAAATATTGAACATTTAATTTTCAAAGGCGAAAATCTAGGTCTTTTTGAAATCGGAACACAAACGAAGAAATAGAATCGTTTTAAAAATGTAATATACCCGAGGTGTCCTACTTTGAGGACCCTTGGTCGCGCCCCTGGTGGGCTCATGAGTTCCACATTCAGAACTTAAATTCGACAGCACTTCTTCTTTGCGCATGTGAAATTTCATTCAAACCAATCTAACCTTTTACAAGTTACAGATTTATTTCCCTCTTTTTTTCTATACCACTGTGTGTCACTTACGACAAAATTTGTTTACTGTAAAATGTAAACATTGACTGACGATAAAATCTTACCCCCTATAATTTTGAAGTTATTAACAATTTTGATATTCTGAGAACGCTAAAACATCAGTCGGTTCATAAAATTTTAATTTCTGCAATAAAACAAAAATTTTAAAAATGTCGCTTACGATAATTTGGCGCTAAGGGCTCGATATCTATACCTGGGGCGGGGTTATCGGAACCCTTTACACAATAATTTGGCCATCCAAACCAAGTTACCATATTTTGATATCGACTATGCGATTAGAGAATTTTTGCCCTAAAGTTGAATTTTACATAAAAAATAGAAATTTTTTGGATGCATCAGGTCCCATCGATATCAACAATTTTCAAATTTCTTTTCATTTATAATATTTACTATATATTTATACATTCTTAATAAAACTTCTTAAAACTTTTTTTGATAACTTAAAAGGAAAAAAAATATTTTTTTTCCAAAAATTAGCGAAAAATTGCATTTTTTAAAATTTTTAAATTCAAATGCATACAAATTTAGAGTCAGTCACGATTTTTAAATAATTCTGTTTTTTGTTTGACATATACATTTGTTGTTGGTCCAATAAAAATGAAAATGAAGAAAATTGGGAAATATTTGGACCCGCTGTTATCAAAAGACTTTAGTAGGGTGGGTAAATTTGTTGAACATTTAATTTTCTAATGTGATTACCTCCTAAGTTATAAGCGATAATTGATAGCTACAACGATGGTTTTTGTATTGCTCGACGATTTCGTTTTGAAATGGGAACGCAGAGGAAGAATTAGGATCGTTTTAACAATTGAACACAACCGATATGTTCAATTTTGGAGACACCTGGCCGCACCCCTAGTAAGCCCATGTGGTCCAAATTCAAAACTTGAACTCAAAAATACTTCTTCCTTGCTCGTGTCAAATTTCATTAAAAATGGACTAAAGGTTTAGAAGTTACAAATGTATTTTGCTACACGACCATAGTGGGGAGGGTATTATGCCTTTGTGCAGATGTGTGTAATGCCCATTATTTCACCTAGCCCCCATACAAATGTCCTCTCAATATTGGACTTTATCGGTCATAAATGTTTAATTTATATATGTATCTACACAAATTTCGCTCCAAATAAGTTTTATATATACAAAATTCATGTCACCAAATTTTGTTATGATCATATCTCCCATATAGACCCGCTTCCGAAAATCACTTTAACGTGCTTAAATCACTTAAAAATGATGTTATATACACAAAATTCAACATAAATAACTTTCATATAGACATAAATCACACGACCTAATTTCATGGTGATCGGTCCATAATTGTTCATAGACCCCATATTAGGCCCACTTCCGAAAATCACTCACGAATATAAATTATTGATATTTTAAAAGAAAAATATTTTTACTCATTTACTTGGTGTAGGGTATTATATGGTCGGGCTTGACCGACCATACTTTCTTACTTGTTTTTCTATACCACTGTGAGACGGACAGACGCACGGACGGACATAGCTATATCGTCTTATAATTATTTTATATTTTTTATAATATCAGAAAAAATCATACTTTATGATATATAGCAGCCTTACAGCCAATACTTAAAATATAAAATTGAAATTTGTTTTAGTTTTATTCATGTGCATCTACATAAATAAAATTCAAAAAATGCAGATAACTCCCAACTCCCCTCATGTCCCACTTCACCATTGTCTCCTACATTGATAAAGAACATTTTGTACTGTACATGTTTTCTTAAAAAAACACACTCCAAACTTGCTTCCGGATTATGCTAATCTGGATTTAACAAAAGTTTTTATTTTCAATACTGCTTCGTTTTTTGTATACTTTAGATTCTCTACTTCACTTTAGATGTTCTACTTTTAACATTTTATACATTTATGTAAAAGTAAACAAAAAAAAATAGAAAAGAAAACTATAACTAAAATCTTGTTCATTTTTATTCTTTCATTTTATGTGCTTTGAAACACACCCTACACGCAAATTATTTGTTGTGGCCTCAATTTGTTTGGAATTATAAAGGTAAGTGCTATTATTTTATTTACTCTATCATATCAATATAAAAGAACTGCTGCAAGTTAAAAAAATTTAAAAATTGAACAAAATTTAAATACGTGTTAGGGTATTTTTTATTCTTTATAACTACATAGTTTTTATTTTGTTCCCTTAAACCTTTCTATCTTTTGCGAAAAATGTCAGCAACTCCTCTTAGCTTTTAGCCAAAGTAAAATAAAAAGTTTAAGCCTTTGCATACTTGTAGTTTGTAGGATTTAAGGAAATTTTTGGTATTTTAAATATGTAATATTAAAAAAAAGTATTGGAAACTTTAAAAAATACTTTGTTTCTGATAATATAAAAACTTTTGTTTTACCACGATTTCACACAGATTAAAAACAACTTTAAATTGATAACATCCCTTGAAAGTTTCTGTGGCTATTTTAGGAAATCTCATTAGTTACTAAAGCCGGAAATTATAGGAAGTTAGGTTGGTCACACTGTAATATGTTTGATGCAAATGCTAACAGATTTACTATTTACTATAAAGCAATAACAACATGAGGGTGAAGGATTAGAGATACCAAAAGTTTGTATACACTCGTAATAAATATTAAGATTACTGTAACCTATAGAATTGAAAAATTACTAAGGCTTATAAAACTATATAAAATGCAAACTCTATTAAAATGCAAATTTTCCCAACGTTTTTAAAATTTATAACGGACCATTTCACTTTTGTAGTTATATGGGGGATTTCATGTCAAGTGAACCAACTTTTAAAATCGATGTCTTCCGATCGGGAATCAAACACTTTTTTGACTTTTTTCAAAACATTTATTTTGATATATATCTCACTCGTATCCCACAAAGCGACCAAAAATTTTAAAGGAACAGACCTAAGCGTTCTTTTGAGCAAAAAAAAATTAAAAAATCAAAAATTGTATGTCTTGGGTTACAAACCACTTATTTTGATATATTTCTCACTCGCATCAAAAAGTTCTAGAATGAATAGACCTAAGCTTTCTTTTAAACAAAAAACTTAAAAAAAGGCCCATTTTGAAAAAAAAACAAGTAAGAAAGTATGGTCGGTCAAGCCCGACCATATAATACCCTACACCAAGTAAATGAGTAAAAATATTTTTCTTTTAAAATATCAATAATTTATATTCATGAGTGATTTTCGGAAGTGGGCCTTATATGGGAGCTATGACCAATTATGGACCGATCACCTTGAAATTAGGTCGTGTGATTTATGTCTATATTAAATTTAACTATGTTGAATTTTGTGTATACCAACATTTTTAAGCGATTTATGCACGTTAAAGTGATTTTCGGAAGCGGATCTATATGGGAGCTATGACTAATTATGGACCGATCGTAACAAAATTTGGTGACATGAATTCTGTATATATAAAACTTATTTGGAGTGAAATTTGTGTAGATATATAGATAAATTAAACATTTATGACCGATAAAGTCCAATTTCGAGGGGACTTTGTATGGGGGCTAGGTGAAATAATGGACCGATTTCAGCCAGTTTCAATAGGCTTGGTCCTTGGGCCGAAAAAGTAATATGTACCAAATTTGATCGAAATATCTTCAAAATTGCGACCTGTACTCTGCGCACAAGGTTTACATGGACAGCCAGCCAGCCAGCCAACCAGACGGACGGACGGACATCGTTTAATCGACTCAGAAAGTGATTCTAAGTCGATCGGTATACTTTAAGGTGGGTGTTAGACTAATATTTTTGGGCGTTACAAACATCTGCACAAACGCATAATACCCTCCCCACTATGGTGGTGTAGGGTATAATAAAAATAGATTTTACAAAAAAAAAAGTAAACAAATTCATGTCTTGAGTAGGGTATTCATTCGAGTTTTATGATTATGATTGCTCGATTAATCGAATAATTTCTTACGAGTAATTATTTGAACAATCTAAAAATTATCGTTTTCGAATAACGAATAATTCGGACAATTTTATGCAGAATAACACAGGGCAACAAAATCGAAAAAATTTTGGAGGCTTTTTAAACCACTACACAATTTTGATGTATTGTGGTTCCAGTAGTACAAGGTGGCGCAAAAGTAATCCTCCTATCAGAAAATGCTATAAATTTTGCGATTGGCCCCTAATGTCAGTTCTGTTTTGTCATTTGTGTAGTAAACACATGCGAAATACACGTTAATAAACCATGTTACGCTACACTGCTCCAGAACGCGGATATATCGGTGACTATTGCTGATTATTTAATCACCACCAAGAGGAAGATGATTTTTCATCAAAAATAATCATGAGTGATGAGGCCCATTTCCATCTTAGCGGGTATGTAAATAAGCAACATTTACGCTTCTGGGGCACTGAAAATCCGCGTGTAACCCACGAAGAGCCATTACACCCGCTAGATGTCACTGTATGGTGTGCTGTTTTCGCTGGAGGAGTCATCGGACCTTTTTTCTTCGAAGACGTCGCGGGCCAAACGGTTACTGTGAATGGTGAGCGATACAGAGCAATGATCAACGAGTTCTTAAAGACAATATCCGTCAAGATATTCGTGTACAAAAATGGTAAAAGTTTTTAATTCTATGGATAGATTTTTTTCTAAAATTGTGAATTTTAATAGATGTTTCTCCACATAATTTATGATAACTTAAAAAGGGTTCAACCGATATTAGAAAAGTTTAAAATTTACATAGCCTTTTATCCGTTCATATACTGCGTTTTAATCGGCTCAGTAGTTTCGGAGTTATATTAAAAAATTGAACCAAAAAATATTATTTTTACGTGAAAATAGCAAATTTTTGTGTTTTAAAAAACTGATGAAAAATCGAAAACGGAGAAATTGTTTAGGTTTATTACTTTATTACAAAGCCACATTAAATAGGGATAAAATGTGTTATCGAGCATACAAATCGATTAATTATTATCGAATTTATTCACAATTAAGTGAATTCGATCATTTTCACAAAATTTTACTTTTTTGTTTGATATACATAAAATTGAGTAGTTAATCTTCTTCTTTCGATTGATGGAATTTTGAAAACATTTTCCCCATGCTATTTACAAATTTTTACATATATATTGTGTTTTAATCGGCTCAGTAGCTTCGAAGTTATAATAACAAATTCAAGCAAAAAATATATTTTTTATGTGAAAATATAAAATTTTTGTGTTTTAAAAAAATCATGAAAAATCGAAAATGGCAGAAATTGTTTAAATTTATTATTTTATCACAAAGCTATATATATAATAGAAACAAAATGCGATATACATTGTAAAGTAACTGAAAATTTGTTGCAGTGCTTCATTTTGTATTTTTTTTAGTAAAGAAATTAAAAGGATTATTATTTACTTAATTTTCTTCTTGTAATATAAAAATTTAATTTAATTGTTCACAAAATCTATTGGGGGACAATACTGTTCACATAGATGGGGGTAGTGCACTAATTTTGCAGTTTGCACTAATACTTAGTGCTGGTGCAAAATTAGTGCAATCATTTTGTTCATATTTAGTGCTGAGTTGAAAATTAGCAGCCTCACTAAACATTAGTGATGATGAGTTAAAAAATTTTGCACTCAAAATTAAATTAGTTGATTTAAAAAAATGCAATCATCAGTTTATTGCAACTTTTTTGTATGCACTAATTTGAGTGCAACTTCAAATTGTGCACTAAATTTTTAAGTTCAAAATGGTTTAAGTTTATTTCTGAACACTAATTTAAAACTTAAGACTAACATTTCATTAAACATAACAAAAAATATTTAAAATTTTTATTTTTCGAATTTGGATTCAACAATTTCATGACTACTCATTTTTGAAAATTTAGTGATAGTATGTTTAATGCAGCCTTTTTTGATTGCAGGTTAAAATTTTGCACTAATTAATTGTAGTGCAGATTTTTGCACTAAATCTTCGTTTAGTGATAGTTAAAAAATTATCACTATCACTATTTTTTTTTAGTGCTAGTTAAGAATTATGCATTATCACTAAAGCTGATAAAAAATAGTGCAAAATAAATTTTTTGCAATTTTAGTGAGTGATAGTGCAATGCTGATTTCAATCAACATTTAGTGCACTACCCCCAACTATGACTGTTCAGATGTGATTTAAAAAACATATAAAAGTTCCGTTAGTTTCAGAGTGAGTTACCAGATAATACCAGTTGTTATTTTTCAAGTGGTTAATTGTACTTGAATTCAGGACCATGTCCAACTAGCTCAATTTTTTTTAAAGCATAGCTCCAATACGACAACTAAAGAGTTTGCTAGTCAATTGTTTGGGAGGGATTCTGATTCAGAATATTTCTGATGAAAATTTAATGATGGACTTTGTTTCGAAAGTTTTTTTAACATTATCAATACTAGAATTGTTAACTTTAATGTTTTTTTTTGTTTTTCTTTAATAATAAAATATTAAAAAACCGTCATCAAAACTTCATTCTTTACTTTTTTAAAAAAATTTAAATTATTCGAATAATTCGATTAATTTTAAACGTGTGATCGAATTAATCGAACAAGTTAAAATCTCCTATTCGAATTATTCGTTTTATTCGAACAAGAGGAAAATCGAATAATTTGAATACCCTAGTCTTGAGTTACAAAACATTTATTTTGATAGATATTAACCTTTATCCCACTAACCAACCAAAAAGGCCACACTAACCAAGGAAAAGATCTAAGCCTTCTTTTGAGAAGAAAAAAGGGCCCCATTTTGAAAAAAAAGACAAAAAATTTTTGATTTTGGAAAAAAAATTAAAAAATTTTTTTTTTTATTTTTTTCAAAATATTGAAGTTATAGTTACCTAAACTATTTCGTTAAGAACAATAGGTAGTAAGTTACATTGATGAGAAAAAATATTTATTTTTGGAGAAAATGTCAAATTTTTAAACCCCCTAATCAGAGAGTTCTTGACCGATCATATTGAAATCCAATCTGAATCCAATAGAACTATCCTTGTAAACCGATACAAGGAGTAGTATGATTTTTTGAATTTACATAAATATTCTCTGGTTACAGTATTTGCTTCAAAGGAACTATGTATATGAAAATGTGTATATCGTATGAAAAGCCTTAATAATTTTTACTTATTTAAAAGAAAAGTATAACAATTCCAGCTGTGTTATGGCAGTATCTTTAAATGCCTTATCTTTAAATATCGTATTTAGATAACACAATATCATTTATTTTTATGTATTAAACTAATGGAATAATAGAAATGGAAAAAGCGTTTTTCCTCTTAAGCAGATTATATATCTGTTGCATACAGCCAGTGCATGCGTTGCATATGATTTTTGGATTTTAGTTTAATTAAATTGGAATTTCCATTATTTTAAAATCTATTTAAATCTAGTGTATTGCATTTACCATCAAGTATTGCAAATAAACAATACAAAAAAACAACAACAACTATAACTATAACAAGTATTAAATTTAATTTAAAACTATTAAATATTTGCTTTTAATAGTGTTTGCTCGATGAAAAGTATCATTTGCATAGAAATAAACAACAGTGGGTAGAAAAAGTGGAGGATTTAGTTATGAAGAAAAGGATTGGAACACAAGAGCATTTTTAAAAATAGTTGGACAATTAAATGGAAAACAAATGTTAAACAATTAAGAATGTTATATTGCTTAACATTCGTTTTTAGTAATTATTTATATGATTATGGTAACCAAAATATGGTTAACTTGCGATTCACATGATTGTGTCAATCATATATATGGTTTTATATTTGAGATAACCATTTTTATGATGAAGGATTTACAATATTATGTTGTTCTCGGCTAATGGTTATCATAATCTGAGAACAACATATTATGATACATATAATGATTCATAATAAAAATGGTTGTCACAAACATATACTTGTTTACAGTTTATTTGTGTTTCGCACTATTTTATTTGTCATTTTTATTTATTCCCGAATATTTTTCAATATTATTTCAACGCCTTAGCAATTTCATTAATTACACAGGGCAACAAAATCGAAAAAATTTATGAGGCTTTTTAAACCACTACATAATTTTGTTGTATTGTGGTTCTAGTAGTACAAAAATGGTAAAATTTTCTAATTCTATGGATAGATTTTTTTTTAAAATTTTTTTTTTTAAAATTGTTAATTTTGTTAGATGTTTCTTCACATAATTTATGATAACTCAAAATGTGTTCGACCGACATTATTGAAGTAAACTTAGAAAAGTTTGCACTTACATAGCCTTTAATCCGTTTATATATTGCGTTTTAATCGACTCAGTAGTTTCGGAGTTCTATTAACAAATTGATGCAAAAAATATATTTTTTAAGTAAAAATAGCAAATTTTTGTGTTTTAAAAAACTCATGAAAAATCGAAAATGGCAGACGTTTTTCAAGTTTATTACTTTATCGCAAAGCCTCATGTAATAGGAATAACATGAAATATCGATCATAAAAATCTATGGACTCTTTACTAATGTATTCACAATTAAGTGAATTTGCTCATTTTCACAAAATTTTACTTTTTTGTTTAATATACATAAAATTGAGTAGTTAATGTTCTTCTTTCGATTGATTGAATTTTGAAGACATTTGCAAATTTGCACATATACATGCGTTTTAATCGGCTCAGTAGTTTCTGAGTTATAATAACAACTTCAAGCAAAAAATATATTTTTTATGTGAAAATATAAATTCTTTTTAAAGTTATGAAAAATCGAAAACGGCTGAAATTGTTTAGATTTATTGATTTATCGCAAAGCCACGTATAATATGAAGTGTAAATTTTACACGTATTTTGTTATTGTAACAAAAACAAAACCCATGTGAAATGTACACTCCAAGTACACGCTTGTGCTCACAACCAATTTTCTAAAAATAAGCAAATTTTCATTTAATCTATCTTCTTCTATATAAATAAAAATCGAATGTCTTTCGTTGGTAATTGCATCAGTGCATGGTCATAGCCCAACTTAAGTTTTTATAGAATGAAAAATTGACCACGTCCACTTTTACGCCCACTTTTTTTCGATTTATCTAAAATCGGAAAACGGCTACACTGATTTGGCTATTTTTTTGTTTAAATGATCAGACCAAAATTCGATTACTTATATAAAAACTCACAATAGCTTAAATCGATCTCTGATCGCTCATATTTCTGACCAAAAATCGATTTTTGATATAAAAACTCTAAATATCTAAATTCGCTAATAACTTGGCCAATAAGTAAACAGAGCTCGATCTGTGATCGTTCATATTTCTGACCAAAACTCGATTTTTTATATAAAAACTCAAAATATCTAAATTCGCTAATAACTTGGCCAATAAGCGTTTAATCAAGAAAAGGAGCTCGATCTGTGATCGCTCATATTTCTGACCAAAAATCGATTTTTGATATAAAAACTCAAAATATCTGAATTCGCCAATAACTTGGCCAATAAGCGTTTAATCAAGAAAAGGAGCTCGATCTGTGATCGCTCATATTTCTGACCAAAAATCGATTTTTGATATAAAAACTCTAAATATCTAAATTCGCTAATAACTTGGCCAATAAGTAAACAGAGCTCGATCTGTGATCGTTCATATTTCTGACCAAAACTCGATTTTTTATATAAAAACTCAAAATATCTAAATTCGCTAATAACTTGGCCAATAAGCGTTTAATCAAGAAAAGGAGCTCGATCTGTGATCGTTCATATTTCTGACCAAAAATCGATTTTTGATATAAAAACTCAAAATATCTGAATTCGCTAATAACTTGGCCAATAAGCGTTTAATCAAGAAAAGGAGCTCGATCTATGATCACTAATTTTTTTTTTGTAAAAACTCAAAATGTGTACATTTATTTACGTGTATTCTGTTGTTGCAAGACTTAGCGTCAAAAAATTAAAACATATGAAATACTACCGCTTAGCCGCTCAGAAATGCCGCTCATTGCGTGGCCAATTCAGTAGTATTTCATACACAGAGAAAACAGATTCGTGATAGCAATCGAATGATTCTATCTTAGTGACCGAATTTTACAGTTGTGACTACAATATTTTGTATGGGGTAATTAAAGTTTGGTTGCCTCAACTGAAATTCTTCTTTATCAACTGACTTTCTGTTGTTAGAACTGAAAAATTCTGAAAATGTGTGCAACCGAATCATTCGATTGGCAACAAATTCGGTTGCTATCACGAATTTGTTTTCTCTGTGTATGTTTTAATTTTTTGACGTTCATCGCTCTGACGCTCGCCGCTTAGCCGCTCATTGTGTGGCTTCGGCTTTAGGTTTTTGACAACAAACTTAGGGTCTTTGTCACTCAGTAGTGTTTCTATGTATATTTTATTCTATGTCCTATATGAATTAAAATTGTCATTCAATAATAGGTTTTTTTTTTGCTTTTTAACTATTTTTACCCTTTTTATGCCGCTTCTCACAAATCGAACACAAAATATATTTTTTGTCAATTTATCATTTTGTTGCTATTATATGCGGCTTTGCGACAAAGTAATAAACCTGAATAAGTTCTGTCGTTTTAGATTTTTTATGAGTTTTTTAAACACAAAAATTTGCTATTTTCATGTAAAAAATATATTTTTTGCTTCAATTTGTTATTATAACTTCGAAACTACTGATCCGATTAAAATGCAATATATTAACAAATTAAAGGCTATGTAAATTTGAACTTTTTATAAGTTAACTTCAATAATATCGGTCTAACCCTTTTTGAGTTATCATAAATTATGCGGAGTAACAAAATTCACAATTTTTGTACTTAGGTAACCATGATGCATCAAATCTATATAGTGGTTAGTGAAGCCTTTTTTTGCTGTTGACCTGTGTTACCAGTCCATTTAATTTCGTTGCTCACTATCATTGCACACAAATATTTTAATAACAAACACTGAATGATTTTTATTGGCATTATTTCCGTTTTATTTATTAAATTACTTTAACATGTACATTTTGTGGAGTTTATTTGGTTGCGAGCATGCTTGTCTGTCCGTCCGTCTGTCCATTCAACTATCTATCAGTCGTCGATACTCGTTAGCAGGTTGGCTGTTGTATGTGCATCTGTGTGGCTAGTATTTATATTTATGTAGATTTAAATAAATTGTATATATTGTTAACATTTATTGATACAAATGTACACAAAGTGTACATTTTGTTTTGGTTCATCCAGTGAAGAAATAAATAAATACCTGAATACATTTTGTACATCTATAGTACAGATATTGGCTTATGAAACCAATGCAATATATCGCGTATAACTGCAAATACATATATTTTTCAAGTGGTTAATTGCATTTTGCCATTATATCTGTATCCTGTGTGTATTGAATGCAAAATATTGTATAATAAACAAAAAAAAATAAATAAAATAAATTAAAACAGGTGCATCAAATGTGTTGACAAATGGTAAATTATATTTTAAATATTTAATGTGTAAAATTGGTAACGAGAGAGAGTTATTTTGTTTATTGACCTACACAAATAAGGATTTTATTTATTATGCAATAAAAAACAATTATGAAAGTATAGTCGTCAAGAATACCCTACAATCTCTTAATATTTCAGGTATTTACTTTCGTGAGAAATATTCAGATGTTGGACTTATATGGAAGGTATGACCAATTATGCAACAATCGTCATCAAATTAGGTCATTAGGTCATTATTCTGTTAAATTTTATTTGGATACTAACAGATTTGTGCTCATTAAAGTGATTGTCCGAAGTGGGCCTTGTATATAAACTATGATTAATTATGGGCCGATTGTCTTGAACGATTTTCTACAATATATATATACTTTACTCGAAAAATAAAGTCCATATTCATATGTTTTAGAACCCATTAATATCAAAGTGACATGAAATCATACCTGTTAGCTCAGGTTAGTGAACCTACCCAGGTGAGTATACTTCTTACAGATAGAATACATAATAAAATGGTGCTTCCTCGGAAGCAGGTTTGTAAGCCAGAGAGCATTTGTGTACTGCTACCACTTCGCATGAAAGATTACATGATTTTTATTTGGGATTCCTCGCGTAGAGGCTCTGCATGAGGAATCCAAAATAAGCATATTTCACAGCTTTAAAATTAACCTGATTTCATCGAATTAAATATGTGCAAACAATTGTGCACATAGATTTTAGAGCTGCTGAGAAGCAATAAAATCTTATAAAACTTTTAGGATGCAATTAATGTAGCAGTAGTAGATGCAGTAATCATATTTATTGCTTCCAAATTCAGAATATTTTTGCTGGGAAGGAGGAGGAGAGTATTCTGAGTTTTCATTGCCTCAATTCTCAGAGTCATTTATGTTCAGATTTTTTTGGGCATTTTTCTAACCATTTGGCGTTAATAAGTTAAGTGCATAGACAACGTTTTTTATATAAAGTGGTGGCCACCAATTTAAGACAAATACTTGAATTTTTTTCATCAACTGAATTTTTAGTGCGATAGAGCCAAAATAAAAGGACCTCTAAGGGTATGAAATTTATTATTAATGTTTCTAGTTTCTGAAAAATGTTTGGAAAAATCGGTAAAACATGTATGGACAAAGATATGTGGAAATACGTTGACCCACCTCAGCGAACATCCGCTGTTAATAACATGATATGACCGAATCTAATGGAACTAAAAATACGAAATTTGGTTTGAATTTTTTATAATAATAAAATTATAATGATATAAATGTGAGAAAATATGTTTATTTAAAAAAAACAATTTTTGTCTTAAATTCCTGGCCACCACTGTATCTTACTTAAAATCCTCCAGAATATAGTAGATTAAATAGGGGCATTTCCACATTAATATGCACTGATTTTTTTACAAATAATTAAATGTCAATTTTTGATTCTGTTTGATTCTGTTCATGTTGTAATGTCGCGTTCTTGTACCTAGATCATCGTTTTAATTCAGTATTCCACAGAAGTTCTAATTTAATTTTTTTATTCAAAGCGTGTCTGTTACGTTCTCTGTTCAATGTGTATGAATGTGATGTATATATATAAAAGTGAATGTGTGTCTGTTTGAAGTCTATAGACGGCTAAACGGATGTCCCGATTTGGTTTCTACAGTATGTTCCTGTATTTCTGAAAGGAACTATAGGCTACTTTTTGTTTTGAAATTTCAAGTGGGCGTGGTACCTCCCATACAAATATTTAGGAAACTATAATAGCTATAGCTCTCAAATGAACAATTCCACCGTTTGTATAAATATTTGAGGCAAACATGGGAGTAGTAGCCACAGAGGGCGTGTCACCTCCCATATAATGATAAAACGTTAACTATTTCTGAAATATTGTTTAACAATCAAAATACATTGCTATTTCGTGTAATGCACCCTAAACTGTCTCACCTTCGTGAGAAGGGTATATATAAGTTTGTCATTCCGTTTGAAAATTCCACAATATAATTTTCCGAAACTATAAAGTATATATATTCTGCATCCTTATAGCCGAGTCGATTAAGCCATGTCCGTCTGTCTGTCTGTCTTTTGACATAAATTTTCTGAAGACTCCAGATATCTTCGGGATCCAAATATTCAACAATTCTGTCAGACATGCTTTCCTATTTAAAATCAGAAAAATCGGTCCACAAATGGCTGAGATATGAGGAAAAACCAGGACAACCTCGATTTTTGACCTATTTTTGACCTATATCTGGATTACTAAGTCATTAATATAGACAATATGGATATCTAATGATAGATATTTCAAAGACCTTTGCAACGACGTATATAAGACCATTGTAAAAAACAAAAAAAAATTTTCTTTTAAAATTAAAAAAAAATTTAACAAAAAATTAAAAAAACAACTGGAAAAAAAGATAAATTTTGTTTACCTAAAAATATTTAAAATTTGTATTTTGAAGTATAATTTGTGAAGGGTATATAAGATTCGGTACACCCGAATATAGCTCTCTTACTTGTTGTACCCTACACCACCATAGTGGGGAGGGTATAATGCGTTTGTGCAGATGTTTGTAACGCCCAAAAATATTAGTCTAACACCCACCTTAAAGTATACCGATCGACTTAGAATCACTTTCTGAGTCGATTAAACGATGTCCGTCCGTTCGTCTGGTCGGCTGGCTGGCTGGATGTCAATGTAAACCTTGTGCGCAGAGTACAGGTGGCAATTTTGAAGATATTTCGATGAAATTTGGTACATATTATTTTTTCGGCTCAAGGACCAAGCTTATTAAAACTGGCTGAAATCGGTCCATTATTTCACCTAGCCTCCATACAAATGTCCTCCCGAAATTGGACTTTATCGGTCATAAATGTTTAATTTATATATGTATCTCCACAAATTCCGCTCCAAATAAGTTTTATATACACAAAATTAGTCTTAGCTCCCATATAGACCCGCTTCCGAAAATCACTTTAACGTGCATAAATCGCTTAAAAATTCAACATAGTAAACTTTCATGTAGACATAAATCATACGACCTAATTTCATGGTGATTGGTCCATAATTGGACATAGCCCCCATATAAGGCCCATTTCCGAAAATCACTCAAAAATATAAATTATTGAAATTTTAAAAGAAAAATGTTTTTGCTCTTTTACTTAGTATAGGGTATTCTATGGTCGGGCTTGACCGACCATACTTTCTTACTTGTTTTTAATTAGCTTTCTTTTGAAATCACAAATTTAATTTTTATACATTTATACATTTATATTAAAAAATTAGCTTTTATAATAAAAGATGTTCTACATTAGAACCAAATAAAATTATGGTTTTTGTCCAACAAGTTGGTTACTATAAAATACAATTACAAATTTAGACTAAAGATTTTTGAACATAGCAAATGGATGCATGCAAAAGATACATATTTATTAACTATAAAACACAACTAACGAACTAAAACTGAAAACCATAATTACACTACTAGTATTTTACATTAAACTTTAGCTTGCAACATAGCAAAATTTTTTTTTTGAATTGAAATTAGTAGGGAGCAGTTAATTAATACTACAGGCTATCATGCTAATAGACGAAAGAAACAGACAGACATGAGTGGGATATACACAGTTAGAAGCTCAAATTCCTTATTTTACTGCTTCATATTAGTAATGCTATTTAGAAGTACCTAAAAACTGCTTTCAAATGAAACATACTATTTTTGCTGGGTTACACTGTCACATTAAATATTATTATACTTGTATTTTTGGTGTCACTGTTGGTTTATTGGTCAACACATGACCAACAAATGACTGACTGTCTGTCCACACATAAAAAAGGAAGGCAAACACATTCATAACGAGAAGGAGAGACATTGTACACAGATGTTTCTACTCTTTAGTTTTTGTAGTTATGGATGGAAACAATCCCATACTACCAACCAGAACTATTTATGTGTCTCATGCTGAAATACAAATATATTTTAAAGGAAAGGAAAACATGTACAGTGAAGAAAAACTGAGGATAGCATAGTGTTAGGTTTTCCCGGGAACATATTTTTCGTAGTTCCGTTGCAGTTCTTTGTCAGAAATTTCCTGGCATTTAATTAATAAAATAGTTTTCTGAAATGTTTGTTTTCATTACAAAATTTCAAATGCTAGTGGTACAACACAATATAGATGAATATGGGAATTTCTACAAACAGCTCCACAGTTCCCGAAAAAGAAAATTCTAACAAACAAATTATTTTTTTTTATATTATACTAGCTGTCCCGACAAACGGTGTTCTGCCATAGGTCACACAAAGTTTTGAAGACTCCCACTATAATAGTACTTCAGATATGCATTAATAAATTTTTACTTTCTATGCGAGGTGCCATGCCCATTGTTCCTATATTGGTCAATTGTAAATCTAAACCATCCAGGGATCTACTCAAACACACACAAACAATTTCATCGAAATCGGCCCAGCCGTTAAGGCGGAGTTCAGTTACTAACACACGTACAGAAGAATTATATATATATAATTATTAGGGTGGGTCAATTTTTTTGACTACTAAGCGTATAGCAAATTCATAATCTATGGAAAATTCTAAGAACTTTTCCAGAAGAAACCATGGTTCTAAAATCAAAATCGAGCTTCCGGTTTTTTACGAGAAGATTTGGAGCTCAAGACCTCTTTTGCTAGGAGACCTCGGGTATGTTCAATTTTAAAAATAATAATATTTCTTCGTTTGTGTTCCGATTTCAAAAAATTACATATATATAGAATCTTCTCGTCGAGTACTACATATAACATCTCGTAGCTATCAGTTATCTCTTATAGCGTAAGAGATATTGGCATTTGAATAATACATTTTTAACATTTTTACCCACCCTACTCCAGTTTTTTGATGACCGCGGTTTCAAATATTTACCGATTTTCTCTATTTTTAATTTATAGGACTAACAAGAAAAGTATATATAAAATAAAGTTAAAAATAAAATTATGCTTAAATTTCAAAAAATTAAAAAAGTCGATTTTTCGTTATGTTTTTGGGAAAAAGGTGCTTTTATTCTTTTTAAGTTATCTAAACTAAGAAATCGGAACACTAACGAAGAAATATTATTATTTTTAAAATTGAACATACTCGAGGTCTCCTAGCAAAAGAGGTCTTGAGCTCCAAATCTTCTCGTAAAAAACCGGAAGCTCGATTTTGATTTTAGAACCATGGTTTCTTCTGGAAAAGTTCTTAGAATTTTCCGTAGATTACGAATTTGCTATACGCTTTACCACGTTCTTTGGGCCCGAACAAATTGACCCACCCTAATAATTATATTAAAAATATTTCAAAAAATTCATATCTCAAATCCAAAATTTTACATTTTTAAAATTTTAAATTTTGGATTCTTATACCTACACCACCATTTGTTTTTAGTACACGGCGTTTATTTTACACAAGTGGTTGGAAAATTTAATTAAAATCCAAATTAAGTGTATTGAACTTAAATAGAATCATTGCTTAATTGCTTAACAATCACAGTATTTACTTTATTTTGATTGAAAAATGTGTCGCGTTCACTATCGAAAGTGTATCTTCTTTCAAAAAACAGTGTTGTTAGATGGATAAAATTTGTGTCGAAAGATGGCACAATCTCTTTTTTAAAGCCCGATAGAACTAGAAATTGTAAAGAATAATACAAAAACCTAAATTTCAATCAAAAATGTTTATTTTTTTTAAAACCGCAAGATCAATATGATTTCGGGCATATGGCTACCACGGCTTTTCCTGACGCCTGTGTGTCATGAGTAACACGAACAATATTTTCATACAAGGCGTCAATTATTTCTAGTTTATCAGCATAAAACTGTGACTTCATGTGGCCCCACAGGAAATAATCGAGAGGTGTGAAATCGCCCAATTTCTAGAAATAAAATTTTGATTTCAATAAATCGATGATTGCGGTCGACATATGGCAACGTATCACCATCCTATTTTCAAACAAAAATCAATCATTGATCATGGTGCGGTAATGATCTTCAATGATCGTAACGCGAGCTCTTTTTCTGGATGTAATAGAGTCTGTAGGGTAGGCTGTGGATTGGTCTCTCTCTATATGGGTCAACTTTCAATTTTGTTCATTAACAAAACCGTTAAGTTGCGCGAATCGTTGACTGATTTTCAAAGTAAATTTGGATAAATTTGTAGAGTTGTTGAAGCGTCAATCTATTCATGATTATTTGCCAGAGTATCAAAAAGTGAGCACTGTCTGATAGTTCGTTTGACAGTTACTTATTCGTAAGTTCTATCGGTCTTAAAAAACACCACTTATAAATAATATTGTGATAAAGCAGATGAGAGATTTCCACGAAGAAAAAAATTATATCGAACCAATAAATTAATAATACATACCAAGTTTTTGTTGGAACTACTAATATCTATTACAAACATGACGGGCAAATATGTCGCGTTTTAGATCATTCTAAATATTGTAAAGACATCGAATGCAAATACATATATCATCACGACAACTATCAACAGAAATCCACATTATTTTATTACAAATTTAAAAAAGTCGCCTTTTTTAGATGCGATCGAATTGGAGTTCCATATTTTATTGTGACTTGTTTTTCAAAACAAAAAAACATAATAAGATTTTCTTATTTTCCACATAATAATAAATATTGACCGTTGTAATGCCCTTATTGAACGGATTTCAAATGGAATGACTTTATTTCCACATTTCTTTATATTCCAATTCAAATGGGTACAAGTGTCGCGTTCTTGACCGTGGAAATGTCCATATTGAGGGGTATAAACGGAATGATAAAAAAACGTGAAAATTTTCCTTATTTTGTCAGTCACTGCATTTCTGCATGGCTGTGACTACACACAATCATAAACATTTATTTTAAAATAACCCACATCTATAAAAATCCATATGATTGTATATTTTATATTGTACTTTGCAGCAAAACAGAATTTTCAGTTTTGTATGCCACAGAGAGTATTAAAACTTTCTACAGAATATTCTTAAAAGCCTGTAAATATAAAAATTCTCCAATCCAATTTTATATGCACATCAAAATAAATATGAGTGTGTGTTTCTGTATAAACGAAACAGAGTTTTAAGTAGTCAGAAGATATAAAATATAAAAATATGACAAGACAAAAGTGTTAAAAAATTATTATTTATTAACAATACGAGCATAAACTAACTAAATATTAACAAACATACAGGCTAAAGGCGTTTTTATGTTCTGAGAAAAGAAAGGAACAGCAAATAAAATTATAAAAACATGATGCTTGAACATTTGGCAACATTATGCTAAAAGTCAAAATATGACACATAAAAAAGAACTTAAAAAGGGGACAAATTTACAAGAAAATCAATAGAATTATACAGAAAAAGGCAATAGTTTAAAGGTGCTGCTATATTACTTAAACAATAATTGTTTAAAATTCTGAGTTTATTTTTAAATTTATAAATATATTTTAATTGTTTTCATTTTAATTTTGTTGTATTAATATTATAAAAATCTCCCTGCCCTTTAAGAGTAAAACAAACTTTTAATAAGAGTTCATTTGAAAGGGTAATTACATTTACTTAATACACAATACACCACCATCCGACCGACCGACAACCACTTAAATAAAAGTAAATGTTATAAAATTAATTAAATTCTTTAGTACAAAGTACGAGTACATATATTTAATTTTTATTTTTGTTTCAGCCTTTTATCATACTGAATCATTTCAATATTATGAATTTATACTCTCTCTCTCTCTTATTTTTTCATACATAAAAAATAAAAATAAACAATTTTGTTGTTTGTATTTTTTTTTTTAAATCTAAAAAACACATTTGTAACAATATACGATGAAAATCGTGCAACTTTGTAACGATTATATTTGTGTTTTTCTTTTAACACCCAAATAGGAGAGAGGAAAATAAGTAAGAGAGCTATATTCGGATGTGCCGAATTGTATATACCCTTCATCAAATTATATTTTAAAATAAAAATTTATTAATATTTAAAATTTAAAAACTTTTGTTTTTCAAAATTTAATAATTTTTTTTTCGAAATAGTTTTTTATTTTTTATTTTTATTTTTTTTTTAAATTTATTAGTGAAAAAATTTATGACAAACAAATTTTTTGGAAAAAAGTCGGATTAAAAAATATTTTTCCCGATGTGACCCATTGTAGGTCCAACATACGTTGAAATATCTATCATTATATCGAGCTCTTAGCGCCAAATTATGGTAAGCGACATTTTTTATTGTAAAAATTTAAATTTTATGGACCGACTGATGTTTTAGCGTTCTCAGAATATCAAAATTGTTAATAACTTCAAAATTATAGGGGGTAAGATTTTATCGTCAGTCAATGTTTACATTTTACAGTAAACAAATTTTGTCGTAAGTGACACACAGTGGTATAGAAAAAAAGAGTAAAATAAATCTGTAACTTGTAAAAGGTTAGATTGGTTTGAATGAAATTTCACATGCGCAAAGAAGAAGTGCTGTCGAATTTAAGTTCTGAATGTGGAACTCATTAGCACACCAGGGGCGCGACCAAGGGTCCTCAAAGTAGGACACCTCGGGTATATTACATTTTTAAAACGATTCTATTTCTTCGTTTGTGTTCCGATTTCAAAAAGACCTAGATTTTCGCCTTTGAAAATTAAATGTTCAATATTTTTACCCAACCTACTCCAGTTTTTTGATAACAGCGTATCCAAATATTTTCTGATTTTCTCCAATTTTTCTTCAGAAAAAGAACTGTTTAAAAATAGTGACTAAGTCCAAAGTTATATGCATTTGAATTTAACAAATTTTAATAAGCCGATTTTTCGCTAATTTTTTGGAAAAAAAGAACTGTTTTTCTTTTTAAGTTAACACAAAAAATTTCTAAGAGAATGTATAAGGAATTTATACCTTCTGAGAGCTAAGTTTTCATAAAATATCTTGAATGAAAAAAAGTTAAAAATGTTTGTTACCGAAGGGACCAGGTCCATTAAAAAAACACATATTTTTATGTAAAATTAAACTATAGGGCAAAAATTCTCAAATCGCATACTCGACATCAAAATATAGTAACCGATTTTGGATGGCCCAATATGCTCTTAATTATTTTGTAAAGGGTACCGATATTATAGCCAAATAACTAAAAATTTCCATTGTCGGGATTTTTCAACACTTTTCTGGGAATTGCGGGATTGCATTTGCGGTATAAATTTCAAAATTAGTTTTTATTTTTCCCTTTTAAATAGAAACTTTTACATAACTGTGAAATTTCATTAAAAACTATTCATAAATAACAATTTTATTTCAATTCGAAAAATTTGTATCTATGCAAAAATTCAATAAAAAACATTTTTTGTCATATTTTTCAATAAAGTATTCCATGAATTTTTAATTGTCAAAAGTTATAAATATTTTTGAGAAATAGACAAATAGCTTGAACGAAATTATATTATATCGCATCATAACATTTTTAATTGTACGTATAATTATATTTCAAAATAATCAAAAAAAACCTTCTCCTGTAAAATTTGTGTTTTGTCGCTTACGATAATTTGGCGCTAAGGGCTCGATATATCTATACTGTCAATGTTAATGACTTAGTAATCCAGATATAGATAAAAAAATAGGCCAAAGATCGAGGTTGTCCCGTTTTTTTCCTTATATCTCAGCCATTTGTGGGCCGATTTTATAGATTTTAATAGCATCCCAATAAGAGACCAAAAAGCTCTTAAAGTAATGGACCTAAGCTTGCATTTGAGCAAAAAAAAATTTAAAAAGACGGCAAATTTTGGAAAAAAGTTATATTTTAACAAAAAAAATCAAAAATTGTATATCTTGAGTTACAAAATATTTATTTTGCTATATATCCCACTCGCATCCCACTAAGCAACCAAATAGGACTTAAAGGAATAGACCCAAGCATTCTTTTGAGCAAAAAAAAAAAAATTAAAAAAGGCCCATTTAAAAAAAAAGTTAAATTTTGCAAAAAAAAAACCAAAAAATAATTCCATATTTTCAGTTACAAAACATTTATTTTGATAAAATAGATATCCCACTCGCATCCCACTAAGCGACTAAATAGGTCTTCAAGGAAAATATCTGAGCTTTCTGTTGACCAAAAAAAAAAAAAAAATTAAAAAAAATCAACAAAGTTTTTTATTTTGCAAAAAAAGTCAAAAATTGCATGTTTTGAGTTACAAAACATTTTTTTAATAGATATCGAACTCGCATCCCACTAAGCGACCAAATAGGTCCTCAAGGAAAATATCTAAGCTTTATGTTAAGAAAAAAAAGTCCCATTTTGAAAAAAAAATCAAAAAAGTTTTTTGATTTCGGAAATAAAATATTAAAAATTTTTTTATTTTTTTTTTATATATTTTTTTCCGAAAGATTGAAGAAATAGCTATTTAACTATTTAGTCACATGTTTGGCCTAAATGTCGAATTTTGACCCCCTCTATCTCCGAGAGTTCTTGACCGATCTTTGTTGAAAAATTGTGTCTGAATTACTATTCAATAGGTCTAAACTTAGTGCAAATTTTAAAAGTTGGTTCACTTGACGTGAACCATATACTTTGTGGTGTCGCAAATGAAAAATGTAGAAATTACAAACGGAATGACAAACTTATATACCATGGTGAAGGGTATAATAATAATAATTTGTTGTGTTATTTTCATTAAAAAAAAGTACTAACTAAAACTAATAATGTTGTACGATATATGGCATAAATTACTAAATACTTGCTACATTATACTCATACCATCATGCCACAGACACTGCACAGTGAAATCTCGATTATACCTTAGGTTGTTGTCCGCCATCTAACTGATGAAAATTTAGCTTAAACAAATTATTATCGCTTCTAAAAAAATTTTAAATAATCGGCTCCCACACTATTATGTGTTAGCGTGGGAGACGATTTTTTCCCATGTTCATAATTTAAATATCTACATTTGTAACATATCCAAATATTCATCACAGATCAACAAAAATATATACTTATATTCTGGGTTCTAATGAAATTCTAAGACGATCTAGCTATGTCCCTCCGTCTGTCTGTCTATTGAAAACACGATAGAGCCACATAAGCTGTATAACATATCTTTGCAATGTGGTCAAAACTAAAACTCTTCTGCTACTCATATGTGAAATTCTATAGTAATGGCATCAGCCAGTTAGAAATGACAGATATATTTTCTAAAATATTTTGTCCAAAACATTGTTGTCCAGGGTATACGATACGTAACACAAACCGGAAGTAATTTTGAGCTACATGTAGAAATATGCGAAAATTAGCGGAACGTGAGAGGCGTTATGTTTTCTTTTTATTTCTTACACTAAACCAAATATTTTTCCTTTACAATCCATCATGTTTAAATAAAAACAATCGTTGGATGATTTTATAATAAATAAAATTTTATATCGAACGTGACAGACTTTTCTCTTGTAGTAATACCACATACATTCTATAAATATATTTGGGTGCACCGATAGACAAGTCGATAGTGTGCTGAACTATTAATCTGAGGGTTGCGGGTTCGTTTGCCGCCAGATACTCTGGGTGTATCTACAGACAAGCAAAACCCTTCGTAGTTTGTGTTTGTTTAAAAAAAAAAATAGAAAATAGATATTCGGTTTCAATTTCTGCCCTTAAAATGTTGCAATAAGCTCTAAATAACTTCACATAGTACAATTTTAGTGTTTTCTCCTATTCAGATCATCTTGGAATCATCACTTCATCACTTATTGTTAGGCCTAATGATATAGGCAGATTCAATAAATAAATAAATAAAAAGTTAAAAAAAAAATCTTGGAAAAAAGTTTTAAGGGTTTTTATTTTTTCAGTCGTGGTTGTCATTCTCATGCAATTGATCATATGCCTTGTTTGTATTATACAAATAGTTTTGGTGCTGGCCACTTCAGATAATCAATATTGCACTGTTCAAAGAAAAATCTTAGCATGTATAATGTGTGAGTGTAAAATAAAACCACTTCTCCTATGCTCACAACTGCACTTCAAATAAGAAAACAATAGAAAATAAAAAGCAAAATACTACAACTAATAAAAATAAAAGTAGGAAAAAAAAAATTGTTGTGCTTAAATGAAATTCCATCACGTTTTTTATAACATTTTGTTCTAGTTTAACAAACACTTCTCGAGATGTCTGTGTCTGAATTATTGCTACAACAAAACACCAGTAAAAATAGCAACACAAATAAATTAAATTACTTTTTAGTTTTGTTTCACTGTCGAGTTCTACATAGTTGGTATTAGTTAATTTAAGTTTTTTTTTTTTTTTTTTATTCTTATGAGAACAAAATATAATTTTGAGAAAAAAGAAACATCATAAAAATAATGGAAATTAAATTGAGGAAAATAATGAGAAAAAAATGCTTAAACAGCTGAATTTGTGTGAACATGTGTATTACATAAATAATTTTACAGTAAGTAGAGTATGTACCCAGCAGTTAAGCAAGTAGTCAATGTATCTCTTATAATTGTCACTAATTTCTGATCACTTGGTTGACTGCAGTTTATATATTTTGGGTCATTTGACACGTATGTGCTCATTGTAGTGCAGAGAGAAGATAATTGGTTACTTTATAAATCCCATGTAATCTAGCGTGAAGACAATTGTCACTTAAGTGTCTCTAAGTAATCTAGAGTGTAGTCAGTTCAAATGTTTTGTAATTAATTCGTACAAACAGGTTTTATACAAAATATGTTAATATAATTCTCATAGAGTTTATTATACCCTTCACCTTCGTGAGAAGGGTATATATAAGTTTATCATTCCGTTTGTAATTTCTACATTTTTAATTTCCGACCCTATAAATTATATATATTCTGGATCCTTATAGATAGCGGATTCGAGTAAGCCATGTCCATCTGTCTGTCTGTTGAAATCAATTTTCTGAAGACCCCTGATATCTTCGGGATCCAAATCTTCAATAATTCTGTCAGCCATGCTTTCGAGAAGTTTGCTATTTAAAATCAGCAAAATCGGTCCACAAATGGCTGAGATATGAGGAAAAAACCAGGACAACCTCGATTTTTGACCTACATATATCTGGATTACTGAGTCATTAATATAGACAATATGGATATCTAATGATAGATATTTCCAAGACCTTTGCAACGACGTATATAAGACCATAGTAAGTGGGACCTACAATGGGTCAAAATCGGAAAAAATATTTTTAACCCGAATTTTTTTTTAAATTAAAAAAAAAATTTAAATTTAAAAGAAACAATCCGAAATTTTTTTTTCCAAAAAAATAAAAAAAATTTAAAAAAATGTGCACCTAAAAATATTAAAATTTTTTATTTTGAAGTATAATTTGGTGAAGGGTATATAAGATTCGGCACAGTCGAATATAGCTCTCTGACTTGTTTTTATTTTTAGTCATTTGAAGTGTTTATTTTGTACCTACTTCAGCAGTTGTTGAAGGAAGGTTTGTTTATAAGCAATCGTTTATTGGACTGTCTATGATATGTTATTTAAGCTGATTGTTTGATGCAAACTGGCACTTAAAATAACCAGTTATGTAGCTGATAAAGTAACCAGTTAGATAGACAGTAAGATAACTGACTGTATGTAACCGGTATGTGAATCCAATACGTTGACTGCTTTGGACCAGTTATCAGACATTCTGATTGTAATAAAAAAGGGTGCCTAGGACATGCACGTGTTAAAATAACTAGCCACGTAGCTACTGAAGTAACTAGTTCCCACCCTAACTTATGGGTAAAATTACTAGTTCGGGACTGTCTCCTAGAACAGCTGGGTATATATGAGTACATTAACAAGTGTGCATAGTTTTATGGCGCCTAAATTGAAAAAGGCAATTGAACTTAATTAACTGTGAAAAATCAAAATGTAATTTATGATGATTTTTTCTTTCTTTTTTAATAACAGCACCAAATAGTTCGTTTAGAAATTTTGTTTGAAAATTTAGTTTTTTTAAAATTTTTAGCTTTTATTTTCAAACTTATGTACAATGTTAGTTTATTTAAAATATTGGCCATTGTTACCCATGACATTTTCCCATCTTTGTGGCAACATAAGAATTCCGCACCAAAAGAACTTGTCATCATTTGAGGCCATCCTACGAATCAAGCCAATTTCGGATACTCTATTCTGAAGTGAAGTTTATCCCAGAGAAAACGTTCTGTATCGATCGAAAAAATAGTAGTCGGCCGGGAAAAGGGCTGGACTATAAGTCGGGTGAGGCATTATGGAATATTATGGTTTTCATACTCATATTCTGAGCATTTTTCGGTCAATGCTCGCTTCAAACGAATCAATTGTGTTCGGTTCATGTTCGCTTTGATGATCTGGTCAGATTTCAGCAGCTTATAATTGATAGGACCTTTTTCATCCCACTAAATGTAGATAATTACTTTAGAGCAGGCGCGGATCCAGGTCAACCATTTGAGGGGGGAAAATTAAAATTTGTTCTACATTTTTCTTTTCATTCCTTTTTTTATATGAAAACTTTTCGGTTTCGGGGAGGGGGAAATATCCTATTTCACCCCCTCAGGATCGGCACGTGCTTTAGAGGCATGGATATTTGGCTTTGGTGTTGATTCGGCTGGTTGGTCGGGCTTCACATTTGATCTTTTATGCTTCCGGTTATCGTAATCTTTGTCTACTTACCATGTCAAAATCACTAATTCTGAACCTCACAAAATATCTCTCGCACGTTGAAACCGATGGAACACATTACCATAAGCTTTAGTGAGCAACCGGTGTGCTTCAGCAGCACTTTTTTCAAATTAAAGAAGTAAAGCAAAACTTCCTGCATATAACGCTTTGTTGGTATAAAATACCACAATTAAGAAGCAAAAAAACTATCTTATTTACACTATAGTGTTCAATAACTAAGTGAGAATGAATGACAGATGTGTACCCTTCAAAATGTCATATAAGTTATTAAAAACAATAACTGTGTTCAAAAGTTATGCCAAAAGTCATACACCCAATAAATTAAAAAGATCGTCCATAACTTCAGTGAATATAATCCTTTACATACCAAGTTGTTTTTATAGAAATTATTTTATTTCACCACCCCACTAATAAATTATGAAAAATATTTTCTATTTTAAAAGTTTTATTAACTAATTTTAAGTGCCATTCAAGTGCTATTTTAAAATATTATTAAATAATTTTTAAAAAAAATCTACACTTGTACATATTTCAATTGGTTTATGTCTTTAATTATTGAACATTTTATTTTCAAGTTTATTTCTGGCAAAACGAAAATTTTCCTCTGTCCGTACAAGTGACTATTCAATCGTTTTTCGTTCATTAATATAGTTTGTCTAAAAGTGTCTGCATAAAAAATTTTCATTTTACACGTTGAAACATCGCATTCGCATTCACATGACCATGATTTTTTTACTTTTGTCGGTAATTTTTTCTAATTTGTTGACTTTTTTTATTTATAGAAAATTGTTTGGTTTTTTTATATTTCGATGATTTTATTTTAGCAGCAAAGCGGAAACTATTTTTATGTGTCACGAGATATATTGGCAATTTGTAAAAATAGAAGGAAAACTAAATCAACGACATTAGTGTGAACACAAGTGTGAAAAAAGTTGCTCGCAGTTAGGAGAAAGTAATTTGTGAGATTGATGATCATTTTTGTACAGGGTTTTGCGTCTTGAAAAACTTTTTAAAATTAATATTTAAAAAAAAGTCTTAAATGTTAATAAATTTGTATAATAGTCTACTCAAGACAGCATGCGGTACAAAAGTCATAGTATCCAATGAATTATTACTCCAATTACTTGCAACTACTGAACAACTTCCTTTTGTAATGACTACTTCATATGATCAGCATTGTTTAGTAATAGTTTGTAATTGTTTGGTAATGACTAAGTACTATAAGTACGAAATTACTTTAGAATAAAATTCATTCAACACTTAAATCTAATCCAAATTGATTAATTATGTCTGTTCACGAGCAAGAATCTTTATTTGGAAGTAAGATAATAAAAGGAAATTTGAGGCTATCAGCGCAAAAGTGATATAACCCCAAACTATTTACTTAGTGGAATATCCAACTTACATTACTTTGTTATATTATGCTCTGTGCAAAAAACGATTTTTCGAGCTCCATCTGCTTTTGAATACAAAAAGGTAGCTTACCCCAATTTTGTATTGAAAGACTTGATGTAACACAAGAATAGCAACCAAAAACAAGTAAGGAAGTATGGTCGGACAAGCCCGACCATATAATACCCTACACTAATTAAAAGAGCAAAAAAATTTTTCTTTTAAAATTTCAATAAATTAAATTTTTGAGTGATTTTCGGAAGTGGGCCTTATAAGGGGTGTATGACCAATTATGGACCGATCACCATGAAATTAGGTCGTGTGATTTGTGTCTATATGAAAGTTTACTATGTTGAATTTTGTGAGTATACCAACATTTTTAAGCGATTTATGCACGTTAAAGTGATTTTCGGAAGCGGGTCTATATGGGAGCTATGACTAATTATGGACCGATCGTAACAAAATTTGGTGACATGAATTTTGTGTATATAAAACTTATTTGGAGCGGACTTTGTGAAGATACATGTATAAATTAAACATTTATGACCGATAAAGTCCAGTTTCGGGAGGACATTTGTATGGGGGCTAGGTGAAATAATGGACCGATTTCAGCCAGTTTCAATAGGCTTGGTCCTGGAGCCGAAAAAATAATATGTACCAAATTTAATCGAAATATCTTCAAAATTGCGACCTGTACTCTGCGCACAAGGTTTACATGGACAGCCAGCCAGCCAGCCGACCAGACGGACAGACGGACGGACATCGTTTAATCGACTCAGAAAGTGATTCTAAGTCGATCGGTAAACTGTAAGGTGGGTGTTAGACTAATATTTTTGGGCGTTACAAACATCTGCACAAACGCATTATACCCTCCCCACTATGGTGGTGTAGGGTATAAAAATTAAAAAAAACAAGTAAGAAAGTATGGTCTGTCAAGCCCGACCATATAATACCCTACACCAAGTAAATGAGTAAAAATATTTTTCTTTTAAAATATCAATAATTTACATTTTTGAGTGATTTTCGGAAGTGGGCCTTATATGGGAGCTATGACCAATTATGGACCGATCACCATAAAATTAGGTCGTGTGATTTATGTCTATATTAAAGTTAACTATGTTGAATTTTGTGTGTATACCAACATTTTTAAGCGATTTATGCACGTTAAAGTGATTTTCGGAAGCGGGTCTATATGGGAGCTATGACTAATTATGGACCGATCGTAACAAAATTTGGTGACATGAATTTTGTATATATAAAACTTATTTGGAGCGAAATTTGTGTAGATACATAGATAAATTAAACGTTTATGACCGATAAAGTCCAATTTCGAGGGGACATTTGTATGGGGGCTAGGTGAAATAATGGACCGATTTCAGCCAGTTTCAATAGGCTTGGTCCTTGGGCCGAAAAAGTAATATGCACCAAATTTGATCGAAATATCTTCAAAATTGCGACCTGTACTCTGCGCACAAGGTTTACATGGACAGCCAGCCAGCCAACCAGACGGACGGACGGACGGACGGACGGACATCGTTTAATCGACTTAGAAAGTGATTCTAAGTCGATCGGTATACTTTAAGGTGGGTGTTAGACTAATATTTTTGGGCGTTACAAACATCTGCACAAACGCATAATACCCTCCCCACTATGGTGGTGTAGGGTATAAAAATATGGGTTACACTACTTTTGCGTTTATGGCCTCTTTTAATAACGTAAATTTTGAAGACCAAGAATTGGGAGCATTACTCTATGAAGATTGCTGTCACGCTCAACAAGAGCTCGCAAAATTATTGGAAGTTGAGTAGCTCCAATTTCAAAAATTTTGCAAGCAGCAGGATTCATTAAAATTCAGTGAAATTGTGTACCATACGATACTTTAAAACCCGATTTTGCATGTCCGAAATTATGCTTGAATGCTATAAAAGAAAATCATTTTTGCACCGAATCATTACTTGTGATGAAGCCCGACCAACCAGCCGAATCGATACCAAAGACAAATATCCATGGCACTAAGGTAATGCTCTGTATTTGGTGGGAGCAAAAGGATCCTATCTATTATGAGCTATTGAAATCTTACCAGAGATCACATGGAACTTATATCGAATGCAACTGATTCGATTGAAGCGAACGTTTGCCAAAAATGCTTGGAATATGCGACCAAACATAAAACTTTAATATTCCACTATGACAACACACGACCACATGTTAAAAACTATTTAGAAAGAAGTGGTTGGGAAGTTTTGCCTCACCTACCTTATAGTTTAGATTTTGACCCATCCGACTACTATTTGCTTCAACTGATGCAGATCGCTCTCTGTGAAACGCTTCACTTCAGAACATAGTGATTCGTTCTAGGCCTCAAGAGATGAGCAGTACCTTTGGCTCGGAATCCATATGTTGCCAGAAAGATGGGAAAAGGTCATAGCTAACAATGAATAAATTTATATTGTACAAATGTTTGAAAATACAGTTTTTAAAAAATCCCGCAGTTTTAAGTCATACCTACATGGATATTGAATGAAGTTTATTAAAATATACATACAATTTTTATTAAAGCTGCTTAGGCTAATAATAGTAATTATTTTGGGATTAGAAATGAGTATAGAATCCTAGTCAATAGCATTGCAAAATTGGCATAACAAATAATAGAAAATATCTAGTAAATTATTTTTCGTCTCTTTTTTTAATGAAGTATATATTGAAACACATTCCTTTAAAAACATGCCGTGCCATTACAAAAAATAAATAAATACATATATATTTCAAGAATTTTCCACAAAAAACCTTAATCAGATTGATAATACATTTTCACCCAAAACTTCAGCTTCTACTTCAATACACCCAGAGGAAAAAAAAAAACTTTTCAACTTCCTCCGCACCCGCACATTCAACAAATTCCCCATACTGATGAGTGCATCCAGGGAATATAATCTTTTAAAGGTATTTTTGTTTTCTTCCAAATAAAACTGATTAAATTATTCAGTTTTTTTTCTTTCAAGCTCTAACTTTAACATCTTCAAACCACCAACCAACCCACCGTTTTTTTTTCTTTGCTGGTTTTGCAAATTTTCTGCTAACGTTAGCTGACTATTATCAAATTTTCGTTTGCGTGAAAGGAAATCTAAAAAAAACCAACGACAGAAAATATTCACACAAATTCCAATCAAATGATGTGCTTTTAATACAATCAAAAGGTCGCGTATGACTTGCTGTTGCTTTACTACTCCCCCCAACAAATGTTGTTTGTTGTACACGGGCACAGTTGAACTTCCGCAAAAGATTCTTTAAAGAAAAAAGAAAACATCGTATAAAAAGATATATATATTATTTGTTTGTAACATGTATGTTTAGATTGAGAAGCATGCCAGCGAATAGAAAATAAATTGGCATAAAATTCGTTTAAAATGATGTTGATGATGATGAATAGAAGATGAAAGCTAGCGGGCGGGGGAGCAGGGTAAATGTGCACGGAGGTAAAAGTAAAATAAATTGTATGTACGACAATTTGTAAAATTTGAAACCAAACTAAATTGTTTAAGAGCCTGCAACTAAAAAATATAAAGAAATTGTTGGGATAGGAAGGTGGTGTTATAAGTTTCTGGTTTAAATTTTCAGAAAACATATTTTTCTAGTTAAAAAACATGTTAAACAAAAAGTTATAATTCACCGATCTACCCTATTAATTATACAGTTCAACAATTTTTTTATGATTTTCTTAGAGTTAAGAGTTTTCGCGACACTTGACCTTTAGTATCAGGAGTAGCAGGGCATTTAACATTTAATTTCCTAAATAACGAGTATAAGTTGATTTAAATGTTTCTCAAAGTAATGGAAGTTTATTATTTCTCAATCTCTAGTTTCTTGTTTTAAAACAGAAAACATTTTTAAGTTTGCAGCTTCAAGACTTTGTGCATAAACCTCATATATCTGTATAGACACACAAACGCTGTACCATTACAAAAACGCCACATACAAATTCAATACTTTTATGGAACAAAATTGAACAGTGTTATGAGGCTATATTGAACAAATTGGATAGAAATTACAATATTTTACTGTTTAAACTAAAACGATAGTAAAGTTTGGTTAATAATTCAAATGAAAAAAATTAACTTTTTGAACATATTGTAAATTTTCTTTTGAAAATTTATTTTAATTTTATTTTCAAATATTATGCTAATACATCATGTTTAAAATCCATGCTAAATTCTAGACAATTTTTTTAGAAACCAATATATTTATGTTTTTAATTTTTACAAAACTAAATTGGCGGGGCAGCTATATATTTACATCATTCAGATATTTGTAAAATTTTTAAAATCCAAAAATTTTCAAAAAAATTTAAATTTTGTGGAAGTTATAGGAATAATACATATAATTTACAATCCGAAAGAAAAATTTTAAAATTTTTTTTGTAACCCAAGTTATGGAATTTTAAAAATTTAAAATCCAAAATTGGCGGGAAACTATATTTTTAAAGGTAATTATTTGCTTACAATTAACAAAATTTGTTGCTGTTATTGCAAAAATAGTATTAGTTTTTCATTTCATTGACAAATTATGTGGGGAATAGTAAAACAATTTTTAGGATTTTTTACATTTTTATAAAATGTAAAATTTTCAAAAAAATTTAAATCGAAAAAAAAAGTTATTGTTGTTTGCAGATTATAGCGTTACTAGATACAATTAATAATCCGGAAGAAAATTTAAAAAAATTTTATTCCGAATCCATGTTATGGAATTTTGAAGATTTAAAAAACAAAATTGACGGGGAAGCTATATTTTTAAATCAATTTATTTCCTTACAACTAATGAAATTTCTTGCTGTTCTTGCAAAAATAGTATTAGTTTATCATTTCAATGATAAATTATGTTGGGAAAGAAGAAAATTTCTAGATTTTGCCTCGATTTTATATATGAAAATTTTATAAAATCTAAAATTTTCCAAAAAATTTAAATCGAAAAAAATTGTATTGTTGTTTGCAGATTATATCAGTACTAAATACAATTTATAATCCGGAAGAAAATTTAAAAAAAAAATTTTTGGAACCCAAGTTATGTAATTTAGAAGATTTAAAAAGCAAAATTGGCGGGGAAGCTATATTTTTAAAGCTAGTTATTTGCTTACAAAACACGAAATTTCTTGCTGTCAAAAATCGTATTAAATTTTCATTTCAATAACAAATTAAGTTGGGAAAGAGGAAAACAATTTTTAGAATTTTTGATTTTCCCTCAATTTTAAATATGAAAATTTTATAAAATGTAAAATTTTCAAAAAAATTAAGATCGAAAAAAAATTGAATTGTTGTTTGCAGATTATAGCAATAATATATACAATTTAGAATCCGAAAGAAAATTTGAAAAATTGTATTTAGAACACAAGTTATGGAATTTTGAAAATTTTGAAACCAAAATTGGCGGGGAAGCTATTTTTCTAAAGCTAGTAATTTGCTTACAATTAAGGAAATTTCTTGCTGTTATTGCAAAAATAGTATTCGTTTTTCAATTCAATGACAAATTATGTGGGGAGTAGAAAAAGGATTAGGATTTTTGATTTTGCCATGACATTACATATGAAAATTTTATAAAATTAAAAATTTTCAAATGAAAATTTTATAAAATTCAAATTTTTCGAAAAACTTTAATTTTTTGTTTGCAAATTATAGCATAAACTTATATCATTTATAATCAAATTGAAAATTTAAAAAATTTTGTTTGAAATCCAAGTTATTTAATATTAAAGATTAAAAACAGAATTGGCGAGGAAGTTATGTAACTACAAATTTTGTAAATATTATGACAATCCAATTTGTAGGGATACAGAAAAGTCTTAGTTAAACATAAAATTTCAAAAAAAGTTTGTTCTGGCGAAAGCTGCTGTTTTAGGAACAAAAAGGTATTTTTTGGGTTTTCAGATTATTCACATATTTGTGCCAGAGGAACAATAAGCCAACAATCACATGTAATCTTTTGAAAAGCATATCAAATGGTATGAAATAAAATTTTGATCAAGGTCAAGCTACTTTAAAAGCAAGAAATAAAAATAGGTAATAATGTTTTATTGTTTTATATAGTGGTATTAAGAAAATAATTTCTCCACATGTTTATTTCCCGCAAATATATATTAACATTTAATTTTATTTGGTTTCTACTGTAAGCTCTCTTTAATATACTAAGCATACACATTTCTATCTTGTGAATGAACTGAATTTCTTTGTATATTAAAGCACGTTTTTATATTTATTTTTTTTTTAAATGAAAAACATGTTAAAAGGATTTTCCTTTAATCATGTGCTTTATAATACTTTTTATAAAACATTATATGAATTATATGCATATTCGTGCAAACTCGAGGAATATAAAAATGTCATAAATCTTTACAAAATCAATTTCAAAATAAATGCAAAAAAAAATATAAACAAACTCATTAATCAATAGAATGAAAATTCATTAATTAAAAATTGTAATAAAAATATCGTGTGAAAACAATTTGGTCTATTAATAAAACTTACTTGAGTCACTTCTAATGACAGCAACTTATAAATATGTGTATTAAGTGGGTGTGTATTAAGGTGGTGCATGACAAGAAAAGTATTTTTTTTTTATAACGACAAAATTTTTAGATTCGGGAAAATTGTAAGTACAATATCAGCAATCTTAATAATTTTTGTGAAATATATATAATTGTGGTCTTCACACAGTCTACTATTTGCTCATATTGTCATAATGTCCTAATATATTATGATAGTTTAAACTAATAACCCCCAGTAACACGAAGTCTGGTTATGTGTTAACTAATAGTTATACTGACAGTTTTCATACAAAAATAATTTTAAACGACAGTATAACTATTAGTTAGCACCTAACCAGACTTCGTGTTAATGGGGGTAAGACTATTTGAACTATGTTTATTTTTTTGTCATAAAATGATACTTTTTTTGTTTAAAACACAAAAACGACTATTATAATACATTAGGACATAATGACAATATGACTAATAGCAGAACATGTGAGTACCCCAAATATAAGAACCATCCGTTATTAATATATTTGTTTGTATAGAATTTTATCAGTTTAATATTTTGCCAAAAGAGCGTAAAGAAATCAATTAAATCAAGGTTGTTTGTGACAGCTTTTTATTAGGAAAAATCACGCAAAAACCAATGGCTTTTTCTAGTGTAAATTTGCAGTAAATCAGTTGGAAATATTGCTTTATTTGGAGGTCAAATAATAGAAATATGTTAGTAGATAAATTGAGGTGTTAAACTAATTAAGTGAGTTTCGTATAACATTTTTATGGATAGGAGTGAAGCTATTAAAAATAAGTAGCCGAATAATAAGACTATTTATTTGCAGGTGGTGTTTTTAAATAGAGAATATGATGTAAAACTGGAAAATAAATTAATTTGTTAACAAAATTGTTAATATTTTAAATCATATAATTACTCTACAGTAATTAAATATGAATTAAAAAAAAATTTTATTAAAAAATTCACAAAATTTACAGGTTTGACAGGTTTATCATTATTGCTTGCTATTTTGCAATAATGATAAAAACTAAATTACATACAATTTTAATTAAAAATTAAATAAACTTAAAACTGTTCAACAACATAAATTTTCAACAGTTACTATATTTATCTAACTACCATAACTAAAACCTTATTTACATTATCATAATCTTAGCATTATAAATTACAAAACACACAAACCAATATCCTTAAATCCTTGAAACCATAATTAAATCACTTGTCATTACTTGTCAACTTTAATCATATTTTCCAACTAATTACTCAAAGTTTATAAATGTCCTATTTATTTACAATATGCAAAAAATTCTTCAAATATTATTAGCAACCACCACAATATTCGAGCCAACAAAAACCCCAATTATATTGTGGCTAAAGCAAACTATGGCTTGAGAACATTTACTAGGTTAGATAGAGCATTTAATAAAGAAATGAATAAAATTTTCATTGGTAATCGACAATCAGACACTGAGATAAGCAAGTGTAAAGAAACCATAACAATTTAAACACTTAAATCGAATCGGAATGAATGACGAAAATAAAAAACAAAAAAACATTTTAAGACCTTAAGACATGAATGGATTCATGATAAACGAAAGGTTGAATGAACGAAGCCATAGCAGTGAGACAGACACTCTCCTGTAAATAGTGGCTACTAAAACTGGAGAGTGTTTCGATTCAAATGTAGGATTTCCTGCTTTGGGATTTTAGAACAAATAGGCTAAAATCAAATTAAATTTGGAAGGACCCTAAATTGAACACGTTTTTACATTGAAATAAACTCTGCTATAATATGTTTAACAAAATAATATAAATATTTGCATGTAGGTTTTTATCTAAAAATCATAATTTCTGTAATATTCAACTTTGAAGTCGTACAAAATATTAAATTGAAATTGTTTTTCGTGTGATCAAAGAGTTTGTGTCCAATTTTATCACGATTTTAATTATTATAGGACAATTATATATGTTCAAGTCCTTTACTAAGGAGGACCTTGTATGGGGACTAGGGACAAATGCTGTTTGATTTTCGCCATACTTTACAGTATAATTTCAGAGTAGAACTAATTTGTGGAAAATTTTATCAGGATTTCCGCATAATCAAAATTTGTATGACTGCACAAACAGTATTCGAGGAGGACATTTGTATGGGGAACAAACCTTGTCAACAGAGAGTATTTGTGGCAACTAGCTCCTTTCGTTTGGGCCCTATCGTGTTTTAAACAGACATAAGGACAGACAGACGGACATATATAGATTATCTTAGAATCTTATGAGGACCCAGAATATATATGCTTTTGTGGGTATACGATAAAAGGAATGTCAGAATCAATATACCCTTTCTTTTTTGATGGTGGGTATAAAAGTGATAAAATGAAATTCTATTTGTTCAACAAATTCTGTGACGTATCAAAATCAAACAAATATCTTATAGCTGATTGGAATATTCCAGAAGATAGAGTTGGTTTCCCCACCAGGAATCAAACCAATTATTGTCTCTTATTGTTCACTATTACACTCTGCTACAAAATGACACTTTTTGTCAGAACTTGAAAAGCCACCTAGTGGAGGTTGTAGGCCTAGGTGAGGACATACTAAAACCGTTTTCAAAGATTTTGAAACACCCTCGCAGGTCGCAGTACTTTAGTACCTCTAACTCACACATTTTTAGACCGATTTCAAAATTTTAAACAATTGTAGTTAGGTAAAGAATTAAGTTTTCATAAAATGCATGTATAAGATCTATATTCCTAGAAATTGTTTAAGTTTTTATAAATAGATTGGCTTTCTTTTTTTTCGCAATTTTTCAAATTCAACAATAGTTATTTTAATTTTTGTCTATGAAACCCTATTTTTTAGCACAGTAATTTATAGACAATTTTATGTAGACCAACACGAGGTATTAGTTGTTAAAATCGGTTTATTCTTGCAAAAGTTATTAAAGTTTTTCAAAAAAGTTCCACAAAGTTTACCTTGTAAATTAAAAATTGTAGACAATTTTTTTTATACATTTTTGTTTTTATTCATATGGGCTGGGTGCGAAAATACTAAAAAAGGTGTTAATGAAAAGTTTAATAACTTTTACAATTTTCATACGATTTGAATTATTAAAACGATGGTTTGTTAAGAACTAAATTTCCTTAATATATTGGTATAAATTTGTATAAGCTTCCATATAAAAACAAGCAATGAAAAGCAATTAAAATCAAAAAAGTCTTTTAGATATTCTTAACAAAAACAGATGGTAGTGTAAAAAATTGATTACTCTCTATACGCAGAGAAAAAATATAATTGGGCATGGTACTGTAACCATTTATATAGTGTTACAAGATTTTTAACAATATTATAGTCACAGTAACCATTTACATGATTGTGGTAACCATAATATGGATAATTTACGATTCACATGATTGTATCAACCATATATATGGTTACAGTAAACAAATATATGTTTGTGGCAATCATATTTACACAAACAAACATATATTTGTAAATATGATTGCCACAAACATATATTTGTTTACTGTAACCATATATATGGTTGATACAATCATGTGAATCGTAAATTAACCATATTATGGTTACCACAATCATGTAAATGGTTACTGTGACTATAATATAGTTAACAAACTTGTAACAATATTGAAATGGTTACAGTAACCATGCCCAACTATATTTTTTCTCTGCGTGTAGTTAATCATTCTTTGTAGATGTACCCCATGTAGCAACATAAACAATGAAGCCTTTTGGTACCCCTGACTTAACTTTGAAATCATTTGGTGAGATTTACAGAATCACTTAAAAGCTGCAAGATGTTTTGTCTGCCACTTTATGGTTATTAGGAGACAATTTAATTGCTAAGCAAATTTATACAAAAATATGTCTCAAGTGTCGGCAAATAAACAAAAAGTAAGGAAAAAACAAAAGAATTAGGAACAAAATAAAGAAAACAACAGCAACACCAACGTGATATAAACAAATAGTCCAAGACCAGCTCTTTAATAAATAAGTAAGAGAGCTATATTCGGCTGTGAGGAATCGTATATAACTTACACCAAAGTATACTTTAATATAAATATTGAAAATAGTTTTTTATGAAAGAAAAACTCGGGTTAAATAATATTTTTTCCGATTTTGACTCATACTAACTACTATGACGTTATGAATGTCGTTGGAAACGTCTTATTAATGACATAGAAATCCAGGTATAGATAAAAATGGGCAAAAAATCGAGGTAGTCGTGTTTTTTTGCTTATATCTCCACCATTTGTGTGAGGATTTTATCGATTTTATTAATGTATGAATCATGTATGTACGTTATTTGAGGCCTACGGAAAGTTGTTTTCAGCATACAGACGGACAAACATAGACATGGCTATAACGATTCGGCTATCTATAACGATCCAGAATATACACAATTTATGGGGTTGCAAATGAAAACTGTAGAAATTACAAATGGCATGACAAACTTATAAAACCATTGTAACACATGGTGAAGGGTATACAAATTATATGTATTGCGGTTTCATATTTTCAAAAGCAGACCAAAAACAAATAAGAAAGTATAGTCGGTCAAGCCCGACAATATGATACCCTACACCGAGAAGAACAGTTTTCTTTTAAAACTAAATGGCATGTCTTATATTGCTATATATACAACTTATTTGTGTCAACTTTTATTGGAATACCAACATTTTTAAGAGATTTATGCTGTTTAAAGTGATTTTCGAAAGTGGGCCTTATATGTGAGCTATGACTAATTATGGACCGATCATCACAAAATTTAGTGAGGAGAGTTTGACTTATATAAAACTTATTTGTGCTGAATTCGGTTTGGATATCCATATAAATAAGATATTTATGAGAGCTTAATCATTTTCAGATAGGGCAATCATATGGGGGCTAGGAGAAATAATGAACCGATTCTAACTAAATTCAATAGACTCTGTCCCTGGGGCAATCGAAGAGCTTGTACCAAATTTTGTCGAATTATCTTTGAAATTGCGACCTGTACTTTGATTACAAGGTTTACATGGACGGACAGACGGACGGACATCGCATAACACTATGCAACAAATGAAGACTTTTGGAAAAACACAAGATCATAACAGTGTAGGTTGGACTCTACTACCAAAGGGTAGTAAAACCCTGTACTCAGTTTGTCCATTTTGGTGACCGATTTTTTTTTATGAGCCCCCAAAGTTTCTGAAAATCAGTTGGGCCTCTAAAAAAGGTGTTATCGGTTTTTGGTTAACAGCTAATTCAGACTTTGTGATACGGCTTAACTTTATATGCAATAATATAGCTAAGAGTCCGCCAAATAAAATTTGTTTTCAAAAAATAGCTTTTTCGTGCATTTTTGTTGAAAAAATATTGGAAGAACATTTTTTTTTTTTACTTTTTTGGAATAACTTCCAGGGACTCCTAATTTTTTAATAACAGTATTTTGCAAAGTTGTAGCTACGGCAAATCTGAATAACTCTTGTGAACATATCAATGCAATCCGAACATATCTAGGCATTCTAATAGCTGTCAAAAATCACATTATAGCTTAAAAATTTTAGTTTTTTACTATTTTTTGACTCTAAAACAAAAATTTTTTGTTAAAAATGTATGTTCGAGTGTATACTTCTCTATTAAATTAGCTGTTAACCAAAAACTGATGACACCTTTTTTAGAGACCCCACTGATTTTCAGAAACTTTCAGGGCCCATAAAAAAAAATCCAAAACCACCAAAATGGACAAACTGAGTATAGGGTTTTACTACCCTTTGGTAGTAGAGTCGAACCTATATAGTCATAATCGTGTGTTTTTTTCACTGTTGCACTGTGTATTTAGTATGTTACAAATATCAGCACTTACCCAATCAAATAAAAAAATATTTTGAAATTTTATGAAAATTAATTAAAATAATTTACATTCATTCATTCGCATTCTAACTAAATGTGTGTCAATAATTGAACCACCAGCATTTGAAAAACATTCCATTTAATGGAAACACATACACAATTCCGAGTACAACCCACAAACAAAAAAAAACATTATAAATAATTGTATGAGTATTTATTGCATTTAAACAGTTGCAAATTTTAAATTAGAATTTTAATATTCATAAAAAATTTTAATTTTACATCAATTCTTTTGTATGGGAAAACATATTTTTGGCCTTATGGTTTGTTTTTCTTCTTATGTGGTTTCTGTGACTGAGTGTATTAAACATGTACATGTGTTTTATTTTCCAAACCCCCAAATGTATAATAAAATTTTTATTAAATGCTGCTTTTTAAGTGCGCTATAAATGTTTATTAATAAATTTATTACCTTTTATATTAGTCAACAAATAAACACTGCCGAGAGAGTAGAGAAATGAGACTAGGGGGAGATTCTTGGAAGCGATTTTGTTAAAGATTAGCTGTTTTACTACTTCTATTAGCGGTTGGTTGCAGTAAATAAAAGTGGCAGTTTTATGACCAAAGGAGACTGCTATTTAAATAGCTAATTGTTAATTTTATTTGTTTGAGAATGTAGAATAATATATAGGCTTTTTCCGATTTTTTTATTGAGTAAAGGGTTATCTAATGGGAATTTCAATAAGAGCTGTGCTTAAAATAACAAGTTGTTGAAATTAAAATCCTGGTTTTATGTTAACAAAATTTTGTTATTTATTTCTTTGTAAAATGTTAGCCAAATTACATCTTGCACACAAAGAAAAAAGTTTCATTGTGACAAACAAATTTGTTGCTAAGCAAATGATTCAGTAATTATGAGTGAATATTTTTAGGTGTGACTACTATTCATTTTAATTAGTTTATCTTTACCGACTTTCTGTTGCTAGCAGACCGAAAATTTAATCTATACAATTAAATCATTGTATTGGCAAACAAATACTTTTGCTGCATGGAACCAGTTTTTTTGTATAGTCATTATTAACTTCAGCCTATTTAAACATAATTTAATTAAAATTTATTTTTTTTTTCAGAAATCATTCCCAGTTACATGGAGTCGATGTAAGTAAAAAAAAATTATAAACAATAAATGTTATTCCTACAACCTTTTACCAAATGATTAGCAAATAGAAAAAATAAAAAAAAGAGAAATATGAGTAATTATAGAAATTATCTGTTGCCATTTCCAATATCACTAAATCTAAATTCAGATTATTTTCAATTATAATTGAAATAGTATTTCTTTATCTTGCTACAATATCATTTAACCGTTCTCATTATATTTTCATTTTCATTTCAATCAAATATACTCTCCATACGTTCCAATCCACAAATAGCGTTTGTGGTTTATAGCAATAACAGAACAAAAAAAATATATTTTCCGCATTGCATCATTAACCCTGTTTTGTAATAAAAAGAAATATACAAATATATCTACAACTACTGTAAAACAACAATAGCAACAATATTATACAAAATTGTGCTCTAAATTACTGTAGACTAGAAGTAATCGAGTGACGGCACTAAATGAATGAAAATAAACTTAAAAAGTCAACGCAGAGAAGAAAAAAAAGAAAACGAAGACCACAATGGAAATTAATAACAAATGCAGCAAAACTAGCAATAACTGCCTGCAACTATAGCAGTCTGAATGACTGAGTAAATATGAGTGTTCATATTTCACAGAAATCAAAAAATAAATGTATTAAGTTACAGTGAGACTGGAGCTGGAAAATGTGGTAGAAATGAAAAAATAGTTAAATTACTTTAATTGACAATTTTTTCAATAGTTAAGCATTTTAGATTTAATAAGTACAAGTTTTTAGTCAAACCATAACTCAATTTCAAACCTAAATATAATAAAACTCTAGAGAGGAGTTTTATTTTTCCCGTCCGAAAATAAAACTCATTTCATTCAGACTCAGATCATTACAATGTGTAAAGCACCTTACATTGCAATTTAATAAATTGTCATTAAAATAAAATCAAGCATTTGTTATTGTTTGATTCCTATTATTAAATTGTTGTTGTTTTTTTTTTATTAAACAAATAAATTACTACAATTATTATATCAGAAAGACTCAATAAAAGCAAGTATGAGAGCTATATTCGGCTGTGCCGAATCTTATATACCCTTCACAAAATTATACTTAAAAATATTTTTATTTAAACAAAATCAAAAAAAAAATTTTTAATAAGTTTTTTCAAAATTTTTTTTTTAAATTTCTTTAATTAATTTTATTGGAAAAAGAATTTATGACAAAAAAAAAATTTTTGATGAACAAAAAATTCGGGTTAAAAAATATTTTTTCCGATTTTTACTTACTATGGTCTTATATACGTCGTTGCAAAGGTCTTTGAAATATCTATCATTAGATATCCATATTGCCTATATTAATGACTTAGTAATCCAGATATAGGTGCCGGAAGAATTTCAGAGATACTGATGTATGAATCGTGTATGTAAGTTATTTGGGCGCTTCGGAAAGTTGATTTCAACACACAGGCGGACATGGCTATATCGATTCAGCTATCTATAACGATCCAGAATATATATACTTTATGGGGTCGCAAATGAAAAATGTGGAAATAAAACTCCTCAAATGAGTTAAAATAAGCTCAGTTGAGGGCAATTTGAGGCAAGTTTAAGAGTTTCATGCGTACTTTTATTTTTACGTTGAATAATAATTGTTAACTGTATAATTGAGATAATTTTAATTTTATATTCTGAAATAACACGTCAATACGAATCTATTGGTATCGACAGTATAGGTCTCCGTTGACTCTAGCATAAAGATTTTTTGATTTCAAATTTTCTGGATAACCTTTATTTACGGTCCCTGGTTATTTCAAAGATTTTTAGAATAAATATTTATAAAACATTTTTTTTGAATAAAAAACGTTTTTTAAAGTATCTAAAATTATTTTGGTTGAATATAGTTATTTGGTTCAAAAATCAAGGTTAACTACCGTTGTCGATAATAACTGCAGTTACCATTATCGATAGTAAATACCATTACCGATATTCCATAAATAATTTGAAATTAAAAAAATACAAATTTTTAATTTTAATAATTGAGTCAAAATTGAGTATCAGTGCAATTACTATTTGAGCTACTTCTCATTACATCTACATCTACTCACTCGTTTAGGTTATTCGTGTTATTTAACAGCATTTTATTTGTTTTTATGGGGTAATAAAGTCAACGGTTTATCTTTCCATCTTTCTGGCAACATATATGTATGTATATATTCCGTGCCAAAAGGACGGCTCATCGTATGAGGCACAGAAAGAATCAATACAATACTCTGTTCTGAAATGAAGCGTATCCCAGAGAGAGCGTTCTACAATGATCGAAACAAATAGTAATCGAAAAGGGAAAAGGTCTGGACTATAAAGAGGGTGAAGCAAAACTTCTCAACCACTTCATTCTCAATAGTTTTTAAGTGGTATTGCAACTTGTGGCCTAGTGTTGTCATGATGAAATATTATGTTTTCATGTGTGCCCACATCGCTTCAAACAATTTACTTACATTCTGTACAGGTTCCTTGTGATGTTCTGTCCAGATTTCAGCAGCTCATACTAGATGGGACTCTTTTGGTCCCACTAAAAACAGAACGTTACCTTATCACCATGGATATTTGGCTTTGGTGATGATTCGGCTGTTTGGCCGGGCTTCGTATACGATCTCTTATGCTTCGAGATATCGTAATGGATCCAGTTACCATCGCAAGTAATGATTCGTTGCAAAAATTACTTTCTTTTATATATAAATCTACAGAATTTACATGGCAAATATTTTATTCTTTGATATCGCTATAATTAGGATATTCAATTAAACGGGTTTCTTGTTTAATCGGTTAATCGAGCAAATAATTAATCGGCGTTTACATTTAATCTCTTAATAATCGGTTAATTTTCATTTATAGCTCTCAAGCATCATTTCGGACAGGCAAAATCGTCATTCAAGATCTTTCGGTTTTAATTCTTATTGCTTTTGGATGAATCCTGCTGCTCGCAAACGTTTCGAAATTTGCTGCTTGAGTAACTCACTATGATATTCCATGCTCTTTTGGAGTTTGACAACAATCTTCATGAAATAATGCCTGCAATTATTTTTCTTCAAACTTTTTTTGCTGGCCTGTGCGATTTTTGTCTTCCGTGTGTAAATCTTCACTTCCGCTCACTTTGGTGAGCAATCGGTGTGATTCAGGTGTACTTTTTCAAATTAAAGAAGTAAAGCAAAACTTCCCTCATATGACGCCAACAAAGTTTGACATTCTCTAAGCAAAGAATACTTTGTTGTTTACACTGATATATACCTTCAAAATGACATATACATAATACATTTTGTAAATCCCGTATTTCTAAATCATACACCCAATAGTTGAAATTCTTTGAAAAATTAAAATTAATATGCGGTGCATATACGTACGTAATATTAAAATTGCGCATTAATCATACGCAACCTAAACAATCTATCACATGAGTACATTTGCGTATGATTAATATTTTAATATTTTATACGCACCATAAAATGATCATTTAGTCCAGTAAAATAAGCGTTTTAATACGAAATGAGAGATAGTGCAATACAGATTGACATAGAACTTATGTTCAAAATAAGACGCTAGAAACTATTATAAATCACGTGTAAGTTACTCGATATGCTACAGATGAAAGGCCACATAAATTTAATAATTACAATAACAAAATTTACACGAGCAGACATAGTTTAAAAATATCTGAAAACTTTTGCCTTTTTTGCTATCATACAAATGGTAACATCCCATTGTGCATGCACCATGTAAGTTTGAAAAGTAAATTCTAGTTATGTTTAGTAATTAAGAATTTGTACAGAAGGGCGCCACTCATTTCAACTTAAAAAAGGGTATCACCATGTTATTTTTTGCCGGTCATTTTATTTAATCATTTGTGGTTGAATTTTTTTTTTCTTGACAAATTTAAACCACAAAGCTACAGTAGCAGCAGACAGATAAAAAATAAAAGTACAAATGAATAAAAACAAATTAAATATACAAAAGCAACGGTTGACAACACTAACAATCACGGCAACTACTGACATCAACAACATAAGCAGTAACCAAAGTGTTTTACATTACACTTACTTTGAAAATAGTAAAAAAAAAACAAGATTATCATTATTTTTTTATTAATCGCACTAGTGTTGCAATGTGTTTGTTTATTTTTATTTTTGCATGAAAAGGAAGACGCCAGCCAGTATAATGAAACTACCTTTTTTGATGTTTTATAAAACAAAAAAGAAAAAAATTTATGAAAAAATCAGCAGACAAACAAAACACAAATAATCATTGTTGTGCACTTGACAATGCAAATGTTTGTATATAAAAACGAGTGTTGTATAGTTTTATGTTTTATTTATTTTCCTCTATAAAGCAGCAACATTGTCACGAAAAATATTTGTTTTTGAGCTGGAGATTTCAGCACTAATACAATATTCATTTTCGGATATTATACTCAGCGGACAAATCATGTTGTCGTCGTCGTTGTTGCCAATCAGTCATGATCATTTTGCATGCTTTATTTATTTACAATTTCTGCAATTTGATTTAAATTATCTGGGGAATTTTGCACACAATTTTGGTTGTGTATATTTGTTAATAATCTGAAGAATTCGAAAATAGTAAATATACAATAGATTTAGATAATATTAGGATGGTTCCAATACTATTTTTTCGATTTGTTAAATTAAAATAAGGGATTCACCACAGATAACTTATCTTCTAAATTACCTAATTGTCATTTTATGGCTTTTTAAGTTTATGGCGAATGTGTTCCATTGATTTCAACGTGCGAAGGATTTTTTGCGGAGTTCAGATGTGGAGATTTTGACACGAATACAAATATCGCCCATTCCAGCCAAAAAAGTTTGAAGACCAAGAATTGGAGGCATTGCTCCATGAAGATTGTTGTCAAACTCAACAAGAGCTTGCAACATAATTGGAAGCTACTTAAGCAGCAATTTCAAAATGTTTGCGAATGGCAGGATTCATCAAAAAGCAAGGAAATTGGGTTCCATACGAATTGAAGCCGAGAGACATTGAAAGACGACTTTCCAAGTCCGAAATAATGCTTCAACGGTACAAAAGAAATCATTTTTGAACCGAGTCACTACATGCGATGAAAAATTGATTCATTACGATAACCGTAAGATTAAGAGTTCGCACATGAATCCCGACCCATCAGCCGAAACGACACCAAAGCCAAATATCCATATCGCTATGGTAATGCTCTGTATTTGGTGGGTGCAAAAGGGTCCTATCTATAATGAGCTGCTGAATTCTCGCCCGATCATCACAGGGAACCTGCAACGAATGTAACTGATTCATTTGAAGTGAGCATTGGCCTAAAAACACCCAGAATATGCGGCCAGACATGAAACTGTAATATTCCATTATGACAACGCTCGGCATCATGTTGCAATACATGTTTAAAACTATTTAGAAAGAAATGGTTGGGAAGTTTTGCCTCACCCGCTTTTTAGTACAGACCTTATCCCATCCGACAACTATTTGTTGCGGTCGATACATTACGCTCTGCGTGGGATACATTTCACTTCGTTCTTGGCCTCAAACGATGAGCAGTTCTATTGTCTCGGAATCCATATATTGCCAGAAATATGGGAAAAGATCATAGCTAACTATGACTAATACTTTGAAAAATGTACATATGTATATTGTACACATGTTTCAAAATAAAACCTAAAAATTTAATAAAAAAAATCAGAATTTTTAGTTTTACACCCAATATTAATCAAATTATTAACCACAAATTTCAAATTTCATTTCAATCTACAAAACACATTAAGACATTTTATAAAAATAATCAAAATTCTTACAGCAAAGCAATTATTTTTTGTTTTGCATCTATCAAGCATTGATAATTTTTCAAAATTTAATTATTTATTTTTACAATTTTCAGTTTTCAATAAATATTTTTGTTTCATTGCAAAAAAAAAATATGGCAAAAAATAAAGAAAATAATTCAAAGTGTTAATGAATCATTTCATAAAACAGCAATATAAAACTTGATTAATTGTGGTTTATTTCATCAATATGAAATTAATCAAATTGAAATATTTTTCCTAACGAAGTGATGACTGCAGTCAAATAGTATTTTTACCCTACAAAATGACATGCAAACACACACAGCAAGAATTTTAAATGGTCATGGTATGTCGAGTATTGTGTTGGCAATTCAATCAATTTAAATTAATTTACTGAAAATGTGTTCTTCAAGAATTTTAATTCGAGCGTATGAATGTGTGATTAAGAATTTCCTTTTTAAGTCATAAAACAGATGTTATGCATAACCCAGCCAGAAATATGATAATGAATTTTAATTACTAAAAAATCATATATTTTTATAATTAGTTTATACCCTCTGTATTACCAAAAAGTAGTCGAATAATGATTTAATTATTATCTGATATATGTACCACTACTTATTAAGCACTCATTTACATGAGCACTTTCTGTTACTGATAAGGGCTTCTTTAAGTCATTACTTGTAACTAGTTTTAGTGATATCAATGTAATGCCATATAGGGTAAATACTTTACTCCGTTAACTTCACCGTGTTAAAATAATAACTTAAAATGTTACTGAGTAATTAGTGAATTGGCATTATAACTCATTACATGGTAATGAAGGATTTAGCTGGGATACTATATACTCTAGAGAAGTATCTATATGACATACCTTTTGAATTAAATATCACATAGCTATATATGCATATATACATAATTGTTGTAGACATTTTCTTCTTTTCTTAATTTTATACACATGAATGCATGATTACATGTCTTTAGCATACAAATGAGCTTTGTGAAATATAAATCAAAAACTATTTTTCGGTGTGAATAAATCATAAGACATCCACACGAACCATAAACATTTCACATTCATTCATTCTTTCATTCCTTTATTCAGTTCAGTCATTCTTCTTATTCATCGTGTTAAACACTCATTCATTCGTTCATTCCTTCACCTTTAATGAAGACATTTTTTGTATTTTCATTTTAAGTGGAGAGTGGTGGCGATGACGATGGTGGTGGTGGTGGTGCCCTGGTGCTTATTGAAACTTACCTGTAAAGAAAAGAAAGACGCAAAGACAGTGAGCTAGACATTTGGATAAATTAAAAGAAGATTTAGTGCTAAAATTAAGTAATTTATACACAGTAGGGTGGGTCGATTTTTTTCACGAAAAATCGTATAGCAGAAACGCATTCTATTGAATATTCTAAGAAAATTTCCACAAGAAACCATAGCTCTAAAATCAAATCCTATCTTGCGCATTTCGTCTTTTATCCAATAATATTTCAATACAAATTTTTTTTTTAATAGTTTTTTTTTATTGGATAAAAGACGAAATTCGCAAGATAGGATTTGATTTTAGACCTATGGTTTCTTGAGTTAACTTTCTTAGTATTTTCCGTAGATTGCATTTCTGCTATACTTTTTACTTTTTGATCCTCCATACAAATCGACCCGGCCTAATACACATACTTACATGTATATTTAAATAGAAATAAATTTATTTCATAGCAAATAGAACATATTAAGTATTATAGCATAAATAAAACGAGTCATTATTAATGGTATTTAACGCTGAATAATGGCGTAAAATATTAATTGCAAGAAAATATATGAAATATGACCAACATACATACAAACAGTTCAAAAAGGTGCAAAAAGTAAAGCAGGGTTTATGTTAACAGTTGGAATGGAAATATATAATATGTGCTAGAAAATAGCATAAGAATAAAATGCGGAAAATTAAATATTTTGGAGATTCGTTGAAACTAAGATTTAAAGAGATTTATATGACGAAGTAGATATTTAAATACCTACGCCATGAAATCATATAGTGGTCATCAAAAGCTATAAGGGCGAAAGAGAGTTTTCGGGATATCCAGTTCAGATTTTTTATAATTTGTAAAATTACCGACTCTATAATGACAACCAATTTTTCCTTTAGTAGTTCTATTCTTCTTTTATCTATCCATGGAAACAGATTTGTGATGTCTCTTACCTGGCCCGCATTAGATATTTTCTAAAACGGCTATATTTATACACTTCACCATGAGTGGCAAGGGTATATATAAGTTTGTCATTCCGTTTGTAATTTCCACATTTTTCATTTGCGACCCCATAAAGTAAATATATTCTGGATCGTTATAGATAGCGGAATCGATATTGTCATGTCCGTTTGTCCGTCTGTGTGTTGAAATCAACTTTCCGAAGCCCCCAAATAACTTACATACACGATTCATACATCAGTATCTCTGAAATTCTTCCGGCTCGGTCGCTATTTAAAAAAACTAGGACAACCTCGATTTTTGACATATTTTTAACCTATATATGGATTACTAAGTCATTAATATAGGCAATATGGATATCTAATGATAGATATTTCAAAGACCTTTGCAACGACGTATATAAGACCATAGTAAGTTGGACATACAATGGGTCAAAATCGGAAAAAATATTTTTTAACCAGAATTTTTTTTTCATCAAAAATTTTTTTTTTGTCATAAATTTTTCCAAAAAAATTAATTAATGAAATTTAAAAAAAAAAATTTTTAAAAAAAACAAATTTTAAAACATTTTAAAAACAAATTTGATTTTGTTTAAATAAAAATATTTAAAAAAAAAAATATTTTTAAGTATAATTTGGTGAAGGGTATATAAGATTCGGCACAGCCGAATATAGCTCTCTTACTTGTTTTGGGTATTTTTGTCCTATTCTGGTGTTAATGGGTTAGTTTACTACCGATATCTTTCATATTTTTCCTGTTAGTTACAATAAATAAATAATACAAAAATAACATGAACAAACTCTGCGTCTTCTACGAATCCCAAAATAATTGATCTTAAATTTGCAAATTGAAAGAGACCTTGAAAGACTATTTTGCAAGTGCGAGATGCTGTTTGAAGGCTATAAAAGAAAATAATTTTTGCACCAAATCATTACTTGTGATGAAAAGTGGATCCATTGCGATAACCAGAAGCCTAAGAAATCGTATGTGAAACCTGGCCAGGCTCTAAGGTAATTATCTGTATTTGGTGTATTTATAATTTTTTTTTGCTTAAAATAAAGCTTAGGTCCATTCCTTAAAGATTTAGGTCTTCAAGTACAACATCTAAGCTTTCTTTTGAGAAAAAAGGGCCCATTTTGAATAAAAAGTCAAAAAAGTTTTTGATTTCGGGAAAAATTTTTTTATTATTTTTTTAAATTCGCTTTTTCGAAAGATTGAAGAAATAGCTATCTAAACTATTTAGAACACATTTTGTAAGAACAATAGGTCTAACCTTGGTGTAAATTTCATCCAGATCGGAAAACATCGATCTTAAAAGTTGGTTCACTTGACATGAAATCAATCCCCCATATATGTATTTGGCGGTATAAATTTTATTTTTATTTTCTAGTGATTAAAAATTTTATAAACTACAAACTACTAAAGAAAATATGGTAGATATCTGCAGGTATGCTTACTTACGCTGCTCCTTCCACCTCCATTAAAGTTGATTACTAATTATTGGAAAATATCACTTAGCTAATAATATATTTATCATTATATTTATATCATTATCAAGATTTAACTAAGCATTTTACTAAAATCAATTAACATTACTTAAACTATGTAACCTTTTGTTCTCTCCCTTTGGCAATTTAAATAAATAGCACGGGAAACCAATTTGTTGTCATTAATATTATTAATTTTATAGTTTCCGTTTGTGTTTGATCTAAGCAAATGTACAAATATAATTAATGCAAATAAATATTTGAAAATAATCATTCTATAAAGATATAAATAGACTACAATAGTGTGAATTAATACTTTTCAAATTAAAAATATTATTAAATTTATTCGAATTGTCAAGAAATAATTTTGTAAAATATATTAGCGGTATTCACAATGTACTTGGCTTGGTAATGTAGTAAAAGAGCACAATATCAAAAAACTAATAACAAAATACATTAGAAATTGAAATGTTTGTCAATAAATAGCTCTTCTGCTTTTTTACTAGGCCAAGTACGCTACATTGTGAATACCGCTAATGTAGTATGCATAGAACAAAATATACATAGAAGCGTTACTGAGAGACAAAATTTCTGTTGTCAAAAATCTAAGTCTTGCAACGACAAAATACATGTAACTCTGGGATGCCTGAATCTAAAACTGTATTTGTGCTGGTTAGCGAAAGAGAACTCCACTACAAAAAAAGTTTAGTGAACTAAAAAATCTTAAAAAAATAACAACTTAGCAAACAAAACAAAAGAGAATGTGAATATGTGTGTATTAGTTTGCACAATTGTGCTATGAAATGGGCACCAATGATGTAAATCAATGTATTTTGTTGTTGTGTCAGCCATACAATTTGGGAGAGTGTAATTATTATTCTATCTTATGGTAGTATGTATTCAAAATATTTTATTGTTTTGTATGAATTCATAGTGAATAAAATAGAGTGTATGTGAGCTTTGATGAGTTATAGCTGCCTATCAATATGGACAAAGCTTTTGTATATAGTTTATAATTGCTCAAGCAATGATCAATTATAAAATATTTGTATGTAATGAGAACAAATAATAAGATTTAGTTTTGAGAAATAAAAAGGGATTTTATTAAATATAATGAAGCTCACCTTATGGGAATTCAAGAAAAAGTGATTTATTTTTTCATTATTAACTTGCCACGAAGGCTTAAACAATATTCGAAGTTAAAGGTAAAAAATGACAATTCTATCTGTTAACTTTAGCCGTACTTAACATACATAGGGTTTCTTAAGATAAATAACAATTCATATGTGTATGATTTAATTTAATTCAAATAATTTAAATTCAAATATAATTTCAGGACTTTCACATTTTCGGACAATGTGCGTGCGTGCCAAACAATTGAGGCAATATTGTTTTTGTCGTACAACTTGGTTTCGTTTGGTGGAATTCATGGCGAGGAAGCTTCGGCAAAAACGAAGTGAATGATATCGATAACACACTTGACACTGGTGTACATCGGGGTTGCGTGGTGGTTGATTTCGGTATCTAAAAGGGTAGAGTAAAAATTAGTAAAAGCTGAAAATGAATGGGCTACGAATAAGAATCAAACACGAGTTGGAAAAAGAGAATCAGTTTTCGGAATGTAAATGTAGATTAATCACTGCTTGTAGTATTTTGAGTATTATTAAAGGGTAAATAACACAATTTGGTAATTGGACGAGTTATAATTCCGATTGCCGTACGTACATCTACTACTCGGACATGCTTATCTGGTCCGCTGTGAACCTTTTCTATTCTACCTAACCGCCACTCGTTAGGAGGCAGAATGTCATCAATTATGATTACAAAATCGTCTATTTTCAAATTGGGCTCGGAAAATTTCCATTTGTATCTCTTATGGAGAGATTTCAGATAGTCTTCTTTCCATTGTATTGCAAATTGGTGATGGATGGCCTTTAGCTTTTCCCATCGAGAGATCAATGATAGATTTTCAACTGTTGGCTCAGGAATGGCTAGCATGGGACCACCGCGTAAAAAGTGTCCTGGGGTTAGAGCAGTCAGGTCTGTGGGATCTTCAGATAAGGCTGAAATAGGTCTGGAATTTAATACGCCTTCAATTCGAGATAGCACGGTGGTAAATTCTTCGAATGTGAAACGATGCGCACCGGCAACTCGTTTCAAATGAAATTTAAAACTTTTTACTGCTGCCTCCCATAGACCTCCCATGTGAGGGGCGTGTGGCGGAATAAAAGACCATTCAAACCCGTGAGTGAGATATTTTTGAGCAATATCATGGGATACAGTTTTAAGAAATGTTAAAAACTCTTTACGAAAAGCACGACTTGCACCGACAAAATTTCGACCGTTATCGGAAACAATTTTATGTGGGAGTCCCCTCCTTCCAACGAACCTGGCAAAGGTTGCTTGAAACGCAGCTGTGGATAAATTGGAGCAAGGCTCTAGGTGTACTGCTTTTGTAGCGAAACATACAAATACACATACGTAACATTTAACAGTTGAGGCATTTTTGAGCGTTGAATTTTTGAGCTCGAAAGGCCCTGCGAAGTCTATACCAGTTGTGTGAAATGGCGATGAAAGTGTGCATCGCTCGGATGGTAGAGCTGCCATAATTTGCGAACAGGACTTTCTTTTGTGAATTATACACGTTTTACAATACCGTATTAGCTTACGGATGCGTAGTATTAGGCGCGGTATATAAAATTGTGTTTGTAGCATTCTACACATTAGATGGCATTCACCATGAGCTAAAAATTCATGTAAGTGAGCTAAAAATAACTCACAGAAATGTGAGTTACGTGGTAAAATAATTGGGAATCGCTCATTGTAGCTTAACGGAGCATTTGCTAATCTGCCATTGACGCGTAAAACACCGTTTGCATCAATAAATGGATTTAACGTAAATAGGGAACTGTCTTTGGGTATGGATTCAGAGTTAGATAAAGATGAATATTCGTATTTGTACCATTGTTTTTGAGCTAGAATTATTAATCGAATTTTGACGGAATTGGCTTCCTTTTGACTAATTTCAGTACTACTATACTGTAATGGAAAAGTTGGGTTAGCGAAGGAGCTTTTAAAGTGTCGTATAAATCGAAAAATATAGGATAACACTCGTAATGCTCGGGAATAGGAAGAAAAGCTTTTAGAATATCGATTGAGTTTGTGATAGATTGTAAACTGGAAATGTTTATATAAAACTTTTGAGATGATTTTAGGTTATCGTTAGTGCTTGCGGAAGACGATTTGAAGCTTGAAATAGGGTTGACTTTCAAATTGCTCATGGGAGTTTGCTTTGGCCATTCGGTGTCAGGATTAGTAAGCCAGGAAGGTCCGTTCCACCAAAGGCTATTAGTTACTAAGTCTTGAGGTCTACAACCTCTCGATCCCAAATCAGCGGGGTTGTAATGTGTGGGAACATGACGCCATTTTGCATTTGGAATCAATTTATGGATTTTAGAGACGCGGTTAGAAACATAAATTTCTTTCCAAGTTGCGGGAGGTTTTGCTAACCACCCAAGAACAATGGAAGAGTCACACCAAAGAACCACTTCGTACTGATTCAACTCCAGGGAGGATATGGTATGATTTGTAAGCTTAGCTAACATTACAGCACCAGATAACTCTAATCTTGGTAATGTTATAGCGTCTAGAGGAGCGACTTTACTTTTTGATACTAGTAAGTTAGTAAAAACTGTACGAGAAGTTTGAACTCTGATATACACCGCTGCGCAGTAAGCCATCTTGGAGGCATCACAAAAACCATGAATTTGGATGCAATCAACGGGAGTGAACTGTATCCAACGCGGGATTCGGATTTTTTCTACCGAAGGTAAATCGTTAATTAATTCGTTCCATGTGCGGAGAGAATCTGCACTTACAGGTTCGTCCCAATCAATCCTTTCTAGCCAAAGTTGCTGTATGAGAATTTTGCCTCTTATCACAATCGGGGAAATCCAACCGGCAGGATCAAACAGTTTAGCAACCGAGGATAATATTTGGCGCTTTGTAATGGTGGTGGCTTTGAGTATAGGTTCGAATGAGTAGGTGAATGAGTCAGTGAGTGCATTCCAACGTATACCGAGAGTTTTCGTGGAACTAGAGTCGTGGAATTTAAGAAAATTAGAGTCATACAAATCTTCTTTAGGGAAAGATTTTAATAATCGCGAATCATTGGAAGTAATTTTCTTTAAATTGAAATTTGCTGACTTTAGAGATTTTATAAGCTGTTCTTGGGATTGAATCGCACTTTCTATAGAGTGACCTCCAGCTAGGATGTCATCTACATATGTTTCATGACGTAAAATTGTAGATGCTTTTGGGAATTGATCTTGAATATCAGAGGCTAACTGTAAAAGCGTTCGGATGGCGAGAAAAGGTGCGCAATTAATTCCGAATGTCACCGTTTTGAGTTCATAGTCTTTAACAGGATCTCGGGGGGATTTTTGAAAAAGAATTCTTTGAAACGGCCTGTCAATAGGGTCTATGAGAATTTGCCTGTACATTTTCTGAATATCTCCACTAAATACGTATCTGTAAAAACGCCAGTTTAAGATTACAGACATTAAGTCTGCTTGTAAAGTGGGACCAGTATATAGGACATCATTAAGAGAAAAACCTGATTTTGATTTACGAGACGCGTTGAAAACTACTCGAACTTTTGTGGTTTTACTCTCTGGACGAACTACAGCGTGATGAGGAAGATAAAAGGAATTGCACTTATTTTCTAAGAAATATTCACATGACGTAGTTTCTTCCATGTGACCTAACGTAATGTACTCGTTGAGAACTTCATTGTATTGTAAGCTGAGTGAGAGATCTTTAGATAACGTTTGTTCCATTCTAACATATTGGCCCAAAGCCATAAATCTTGAGGGGCCTAGAAATTTCTCGTTCGGAAACTCTTTTCTAAATGGTAATCGTACCATATAACGACCATCTGCAAGACGTTTTGTTGTTTGAACATAAAATTCCTCACAGTATTCATCTTCAGACGATATTGCTGGCGACATTGGAATTTCCTCTTGTTCCCAGAATTTTCGTAGTAAGTCATTAATGTTAGAATGTTCAGTAGAAGTAACTAGAGAGGAAAATGAGAATATGGGTTTTGTTTGTACAGGCCCACTGAGAACCCAGCCGAAAACTGTATTATAGGCTGAAGCAGAGCCACATACGTCTCTCTTAATTCCATCTAGATTGATATAGCGTTCGCTGTCATTTCCTAGAATTAGGTCAATGGAAGATGAGACGTTAAAATAGGGGTCTGCCAATTCAATATCCGACAGATTTGACGGATCATTGATTTTGAAAGAGGACGAAGGAATTTTATTTGTAACTTTGGGGAGAACTATTGCTGTAATTTGAAATCTAAATTTATTTCGCTGTGAAACTAAAACTAAATCGCATTCCTTTTCAGCTATTTGACTCTGACCTCCAACTCCAATAATTTCAAAACGTGACCTTTTATAGGGAAGACTTAATCGTTTTCTTATCTTTTCTGATATAAAAGTTCTTTCTGAACCTGGGTCAATAAGTGCTCGTATAGTAAAGTGTTCACCTCTACTTTCAATCTGAACTAATGCTGTTCGCAGCAAGATGTTGGTATTGTTCGTCGCATAATTTGAATGAATTGGTGGGAGTTTGGCTAAATTGGAAGTTTCGGGTTTTTGGTTATCACGTGAATTGGGAATTTGAGCTTGAGAGTTTGAAGCTTTGGCTTGAAGAGATTGACTATTTTCGTTATGCGATTGATCAACACTTTTCTTCGAATTGTTGACGGCTCGCATATGAAGCAAAGTGTGGTGCTTTTTCCCACAATTTAGACATGTATTTTTACTTTTACAGCTGGTTTTGATGTGAGAAACTGAAAGGCAATTGTTGCAGCACTGATTTTTAAAAACAAAATCAACTCGTTCTTGAACTGAAAGTTTGCGGAATTGAGGACAAATTCTTAAACCGTGTTCTTCATTGCACATTTTACAGTTTATATTAAGTTTTTCCTGAGAAGCATAGGTTTGAATTCTCGATTGAGCATCGTAGTGGCTTGGAAACGAGCTTTTCGTGAGTTTTATGGTTGATATTCTCTCTACTATTTCACATCTTTGGAGAAGGAAATTACTCAGTTGGGACCATTTGGGCAACTCCCTACACGCATTTAGGGACTGTTCCCACTGAGCTAAAGTTTCATGTGGTAGCTTTGAGTACACTAAATTAACCAATAATGGGTCCCAACCCTTAGCAGATACTCCTAACGTTTCCAACATTGATAAACAATCAGTGACAGAACTGTGAATTCTTTGTAAAGAGTCACTATCTTCGACAACTGCTAAAGGAATATTAAAGAGATTACGAATTTGGTTATCAACCAAAACTCTAACATTCTCATATCGGGACTTTAAAGCTTGCCACGCAAGGTTAAAATTTTCATCGGTCAGGGGAAATCTCTTAACAATTGCTCCAGCTGTGTCTTTTGTCTTATTACGGAGATGATACAGCTTCTCAGCGGAGGTTAATCTAGGGTGATTAATGTATACTGCTGTAAACATATCCCGAAACGGGGGCCATTCTTCATAACTGCCTGCGAAAATTTGAGTATCGCAAGGTGGAAGTTTAAGGCATGTCTTTAAAACATCTTCGGATGTATTGGGAACAGTTGATCCTAAACTTACACGAGGGTCTAAAGGTTCTTTATTTGGTTTGATAAAATCAAGAATTTTTGACATACACATATAGTAAACATCGACACATACTTCATACTGTTCCTGCGCTGTAGTTTTTATTTCTTGACTTTGGTCAGATAGCATGAGATCCTCATAAGATTTTTCAACTTTAATCCATCGACCGTCAAGGTCTTTCATCCTGAGCTCTAAAATGGCCTCGGATTGGCCATTACATTCTTGCATATCACTTCTTTTACAAAAAGATATTAAATTGTTGGAATCAAATGCAAACCGATTGTTAGGAGCCGCCATTGTGATGAAGTATGAATGTTTTGTTGCGGATGTTAAACTATTACCTTATGGCAAATTATAAGAAACCGTTAGTGTTTGTATAGCGTTTTGTATAACGTTTTGTATAAGGTTTCAAAGATATGGAAAGTTTAGATTGAATCGTATTTGGATTGATTGAAATATCTTAGAGATTGTTTGAGATGGGAGAAATGTCCTTTGTATTAGGATAACAGTGGTATAATTTGAGAGTGATATGTGATAATACAATTATTTTGTTTGTTCTTTGTAATTCGAATTAAGGCACGAAATATAGGTGACAAATTTAAAATTGAAGAAAAATCGTTGTAATTTGATTAATCTTAGAGAAAGAAAATCGAATAAGCTTGAAATTTTAATTTACCAAGCATTTGACTATAAGTCAAGGGTTTATTTCTTATTTTGTGCCAATTTATTGGTATTATATTGTTGAGTATTAAATTTCCTTGATCTTTGAATGATAATTGTGGACTGTAATTGTGTACTGTAAATTTAAAATTTTCCAGAGATCTACAGTAATTGTGGCAACCTATTAAGTAGTTTGTTTTGGTTTTAATTATAGTTGAAATATAAGTGCTTTAGTTTAAGCACCATATACAAATATTACTAGAGCTAGCAATTTAAATTTTGTTTTATATGTATATACATCTGAGAAAGGAATTCAGTTATTTTTAAAATGTACTATTTAATTATTTTGAACCAACATAGTAAATTTTTATTATAATCTGTATTTAGATTCGAAGATGAGAAAAGTATTGCCAAATTTTCTTTTAAACTAGTAAACTGCAAATTATTTAAAATTTTGTTTAATTATTTGATGTTTAGTATCAATAAATTCTTTTTTTAAAAATTTGATGAAAATTCTGTTCAAGTTTGTTAAAACTGAAACTGCAATAAATGTTGTTGAAATTTGTTTTGTTCGCACAACAGAAGAGATTAAAAACTTGAAATTGATTTTAAAATATATTTAAAAAAAAATATATTCAATTAATATGATTTGATGTCTAAAGGCATGCAATTATGTTTAAATTTGCTGATTTAATTTATTTTGGTTAGATATATTACTATTGTGACCCACTGTTATGCATATGCAGTGATCTCTGATTTAAGTATAAATCTTTTATTACAAATTCCAAAATACTCACTCAAATACTATCTGCAGGTTTGATGTGAACTCTTTTTCTCAATTATACCGTGAGTATGATGAAATTCCAGTTGAAATATGTATGCAGTTAAGACTGTTGCAAATAGTTTGATTTAAATAATGTTTGAGCACTTTTATTCTCTCTCTGATTATAACACTTTTGTACTCTTGCACATTATCTTTTATTTTAAACACTTTCCAATTTGTTCTTCTTCACCTTTACCTTTATTCTGAATATTTTGTTTTGGAATTTTAAGTTACGATTGCAAAAAAAATGTAACGGTATAAACCACTGTTGAAATCAACTTAAGCAAATTTTAGATGAATTTATTTTTATAATTATGATCTCTAAATGAAATTTGGCAATTATTTCAATACTCTGTAGTTTTTTTTTTTTTCGAAATTTTACGAGTACACTATATATGATGGTAGTTTAACCGCAGTATAAACTAACTAAATTTGTATTATTTATGGTATACAAATTAGATTTGCAATTTTTGTGCACTTTAATTTCTAGATTTTGAAATTTTGCGATTTTAATATAAGCGTGGATTAGCCAACAAATTTTGCACTTTTTCCAACTTTTTCAAATTCTTTTTTGTTGTTTTTTTTTTTTTATATTGTATGGGCATACACTTGAATATATTTTTGGCTTTTTACCTTTTGCACAAATATATGTATACTCACTTTGACATAGTTTTATATTTTTTTTTTTTTTGTACTACTTGCTGCGTTTTAACTGTCGATTTCTTTCTTGCTCGCTGTCTTCTTTTATACTGTAGAACTTCTTGTATAGATGATGTTAAAGATGATCTCTTTTTAATGTGGAGAATGATGAAGGTGACCAGTCTTACGTCGGAGAGGGACCATGAATAAAATAGAGTGTATGTGAGCTTTGATGAGTTATAGCTGCCTATCAATATGGACAAAGCTTTTGTATATAGTTTATAATTGCTCAAGCAATGATCAATTATAAAATATTTGTATGTAATGAGAACAAATAATAAGATTTAGTTTTGAGAAATAAAAAGGGATTTTATTAAATATAATGAAGCTCACCTTATGGGAATTCAAGAAAAAGTGATTTATTTTTTCATTATTAACTTGCCACGAAGGCTTAAACAATATTCGAAGTTAAAGGTAAAAAATGACAATTCTATCTGTTAACTTTATCCGTACTTAACATACATAGGGTTTCTTAAGATAAATAACAATTCATATGTGTATGATTTAATTTAATTCAAATAATTTAAATTCAAATATAATTTCAATTATGATTTAAACACATAGTTTTATGAAAATTTTATTTTTAATTTTCCTTACACTTTTTTTGTTTTATTTATACATATGAAATTTTACTATGATACAATTGTTTTTGACAAATATTAATACTCAGTATTTTCGTCTGAAAGTATCTTAAGAAATGCAGACGATTTCCAAATTCTCCTCAAGTCACGAGGTGTCTGATACCAATGGTTATCAAACACAAACTAAATGATGCAGTTTGTTCAAATATTGACGGGAGTCAACAGACAAATGGCTGATAACATGAGTAATGTTGCCCTTTCAGTTAAGAGCAGGGTTTTTTTTAAGATCTATCACTAAATTTGAACGAAAATAATTTATACATTGAATTATTTAGGGCATTAGGGGATACATTATTCGTTTTGACTGCTTTTATCACTTCAATTTGTATTAATTTCGTGAAAAAAGTTAAATCGTTTGATAATAGCTAAATAGAAAATTAAAAACAAACATTAAAACAAAAAAATTTTATTTACAAAATCTCTAAACTAAATACATACAGTAAATAAAACAGAAATTAGAAGAACGAAATATTTACCCAGTATACACAGACATCCAAAATACGTTTTATTTTATTTTTTTTTTTTGTACTCAATTTCAATGCCATATTAATTACCCACAGAGACATAAAGACGTCCATTACGTACGTTGATTCTGACAGTAATTCAACATTATATTTATACTAGATCCATCAAACAGTAGGAGGTTTATGTTTGTAAAAAGGAAATAAATTTAACGAAACAAAAAATAATAAAAACACACAGCGGCCATAGTAAATGTTGAAAATAAATTTAGGCAACAAATGGGGTGTTAATTTGAGCTGAAATTTCGAGTATTAAAAAGAAAATTTAAAGTTTATAAAAGAGCTAGGTATATACGAGATATATGCAAGAGATTAAGTGGTAATAAAAGAAAAATTTTCGCATCTTTTTAAATATATTTCCTGATCTAAGAGTTGGTGTTAAAAATTTGTTCAATTCGTAGATTTTTACTTATGGCAACAAAATTCGAAGATTTCTCTATTTTACACTTCAATCATTTTAATACTGTGGACTAGGGTGGCCCTTAGTAAATAAAAGTTGGATTTCTACCAGACTAAAAATAACACCCAAAAAAAAATCATCCTGAAGTTTTGAGATGCATTTACAAGGGGAAAATATGCTATTTTTTCAGTTTTTGTAAAAATTTTTCCATTAAAAAATTTAGTTTGCAATTTAGTTTAAAAGAATAAAAATGTGCACGCAAATTTCGTTCTAATGATACATAAAAGACAGAAATTAGTTAAAAAATGTTAAAGTTATTAAAAATTTCCCAGGCCACTAGAACAAGAAATATAGGAACAAAATGACATATTTTGAGAAATATTGAAATAAAAGCACAATTTTACTTAAATTATATCCATATTTACTTGTATATGAGTTTTTGTCTTCATAGGATACCGTTAACATATTCGAATGGTATGACCAAAAAAATTTATTTTTTATCGGCAGTTTCAAAACTCCATTTTCATATTTTTAAAAATTTTGTTAAAAAAAATTCAGAATTTTTTTATCATCTCATTGAAATTTATTGAGGATATAATAGGGAATAAAAATATGAAAAATTAATGAAAATATCTCCTATAGTTTTTCCGTACCAGCGATTTAAATTTTGAACTTTTCGAGAAAAACCAATTATTTGGCCATATTTTGGCGAATGAGCTCAATTTCCTTACTGTTTACTATAACTGGAAGACGTTAAACCTTAAATTGTGAAAGTCAAAAGTAAAATTTTTCAATATTTGGAATTTCTAATTTTAAGATAGTGAAATTTATTTATTTTTGGGCCGACTTTGATAAAACTTAAGAAGAATATAACATGAAGTCTAGTATTCATTATAACAGCATACAAATCGAAATTAACCCATAATGCCACTCAACTTTTAAAATAATAAAAAACCTTGTCTTGAAATTGACATTTAATTAAAAATAAAAATTTAATATCGTACGTGACATACCGTATGTGACAGATTTTTCTTTTATGGTAAAACTAAAAAAAAACAAGTAAGAAAGTATGGTCGGTCAAGCCCGACCATATAATACCCTACACTAAGTAAAAGAGCAAATATGGGAGCTATGGTCGGTCAAGCCCGACCATATAATACCCTACACTAAGTAAAAGAGCAAATATGGGAGCTATGACTATATGGGAGCTATGACTAATTATGGACCGATCGTAACAAAATTTGGTGACATGAATTTTGTGTATATAAAACTTATTTGGAGCGGAATTTGTGGAGATACATATATAAATTAAACATTTATGACCGATAAAGTCCAATTTCGGGAGGACATTTGTATGGGGGCTAGGTGAAATAGTGGACCGATTTCAACTAGTTTCAATAGGCTTGGTCCTTGAGCCGAAAAAATAATATGTACCAAATTTGATCGAAATATCTTCAAAATTGCGATTGTACTCTGCGCACAAGGTTTACATAGACAGCCAGCCGACCAGACGGACGGACGGACATCGCTTAATCGACTCAGAAAGTGATTCTAAGTCGATCGGTATACTTTAAGGTTGGTGTTAGACTAATATTTTTGGGCGTTACAAACATCTGCACAAACGCATAATACCCTCCCCACTATGGTGGTGTAGGGTATAAATATTAAATACTATATATTCGGCTTCAAAAAACAATTTAAAAATCATTTTGAAAAAAGTTTCAAGACTTTTTGTTTTTTCAGTCGTGGTTGTCATGCTCGTGGAATTGCCCATTTAACTTTATTACACCAGTGATCTTCTTAGCTTTTGTTTAATATTCATTTTGGGATCAAATATTTTATATATTAATATTTTGAAAATTGTTTAACTTGGAATATTTAAAGTGCATTTTAAAGGATATCTGACCAGCTTAAGAAAAATTTAATATACAGTATTACTATGTATGTTTGTACCGATTTTTCATTGAGTACAAATGACGTCTACACTCTGGAATAAATAAAAAATAATGTCTTCTATTCCATACTTTTTTTAGGTAGTTAATCCATTTAGCATATAAGGCCGAAATAGAAATGCTCTTCTTTTCAGATTAATTTACAAGCAACCATGATATTCTTTTAACTAAATTTATTGGCCTTCAATTTAATTAAATTTCAAAACAGTCTTTTGTTTCATTAGCGCTTTAAAAACAAACAAGAATGACAGACAGTTATTTCTCCCTAAATCTGTTATAATATTGTCAATAACTGTGTCCTTCTATTCAATTATCCCCAGCTCAGTAAAATTTTGTGTTATTTAATTATAAAAGTACAATCACAGAAAATTAAGCCAAAAAAAGAAGAAACAAAAAATAAATCAACATTTTTTAATGCGAATTTAACACTCCTCCATGACAATGAAAATGAAAATACCAACACTCATGATTAATGACACAAATACCGCACTTGTCTCCATGGAGGAGCAACATTTAATGACACTTTAACTACATCATCGTGTAACTTTAAAAACCAAGATGTAAGAAATAAATTTAAAGAGACAACAACAACAACAACAACACTTATAAAAACACACAAACAAACATATAAAAACGAGAGAGCGCAAAAAAAGAACAAAACGAATTCAATTAAACCGTTAAATGGAAACAAACATACAACAAAAAAAAAAACAGCGGAAGGAAATAAAAAAAAAGAAAAAAACAAAATTTAATACAACATGGTTTTTTATTGTTAACGTTGAAATTATTGTTGGAAATAAAAACTCGTATAACAGAAATACAATTGTTATACATGCCAAGTGTATGAATAAATGTATGATAACAATGTAGAAATAATTGTATTTGTATGTAAATAATTTTAATATACATTTGTAAATTTACATTTTTAATGAGTCAATTTTATGAAATGAAAATCTGCGGAAAACAAATTCAAATTACACTTGAAACAGAAATAATACAAAACAAAAAAAAAAAAATTTTGCACACAATCTCAGTAAAACTTCCTGTTTTTCATTTTTTCTGAAATAATTGATGACAATCATAATAATGATTATTTCACTAAGTATAGATACATTTCTATATACATATTTTCCATGCCATTGACGATGATTTACATTTGAGATCTTATGTTTTCTTTTGTATTACATTTCTAATGCCGGGGGGTTGTAGCAATTCAAATGAAAAACAGGAAAAAAACGATACAAGAAAGAAACTGTAACAAATTCAAAAGAAAAAAATTATCTTCATTGTTTTAAATTTTCGTATTGCTATTCATATGTACAGATATTGAGTTGTATTGTAAGCATTTCATCAATAAATTACTTAAAGTAATTACTTTTGTTAGCGGCATGTAGTGTAAATGTGTGTGGTAGGTAGGGATAAACATTTATAATGTAAGTGTTCAACGGAAGTCGGTTTTCAAAGCAATTCTTTAGTGATTCTAAAATAAAATTGTAAAATTAAAAGTTTAAATTAAAAAACAAACATTTTCATTTCAATATTTAAACTATAGCAAGTTCCCTCAAAAAAAACAATATAAATGATTTGTAAATATTGTTTGGATAGCTTATTTTAGCTTTAAATTCTTTAACAACACTTTCTGATTTCTTTTGTAAATAAATCATCCTAAGCAATTTGTGTAAACACCACAAAACAACCACATTTTGTAGCCATAGATACATAAGTGAAAAGAAACAAGTAATAGTGTTATTATAGAGTGTTATCAATATGTGACAATAAAATATTTGTCTAATATAATTGTTATATAGGATCAATTATGGAATGATCCTCTCAAAAGTTGGTAAAAGATTTAGGTGCATATAAAATAATTTAAAATACTGTCCAACAAATTAAGAGTTTTTGATTGGAACAGAATAGTGACCCTATAATTCTGAAAGGGCATGTTGAGTAAATCATTTTTGTATAATAAATATATAGTCCAGCTGGTCTGAGTTTTTTTTACAGTGGGTCAAAGTTTTAATTTTTTGATTGAAGGGAGGATTATACTAAATGAAAAAAATGTTGCTAATTAAAGACTGAGAGAATTCTTATTGTCAGAGTTATACAAAAGAGTGGAATTTTATGGGGATCATTTTTGTGGAAGAACTTAACTAGGGTTTTTAATTTCCCGACTTTTTTAGATTCCCGTGAATCGGGAAATTTTTTTCTACATTCCCGGGTACCCGTCTATTCCCGAAATATATAATGATACTGTAAATTAGGAATATTATAGCCAAATTTCATATAAAAACTTAGTGTTATAATTATTAAATATCAGAGCTTCGAATTAATTAATAAAATTTGAGCTTAATTCACTAAAATCTTAATCCGTTGTCAGCCTTTCATTCCATAAATCCATTCCTAATATTTAATTTTTTAGATTCAGCCTTTGTTTTTAATTTTAAAGTTAATTAATAACAGAATTTATTCAAACTTTGAATGATTACATTCTTGTAAATTAAATCATTTACAAAATTAATTAAAAAAATTGTCTTAAGCCATTTTACAAAATTTGAATTGAAGAAAAATTTAATCAATTAATAAATTTATGAAGCTATTTTGTTATGGATTTGAAAAAGAAATTTAAAGAAATAAGAATGTACAATAAGAAATAAATTCTATAAATAATGAATTAACTTTTTAAATTTTCATACGAAAAACCCCAAATAAATAATAATAATTATTGCCGAGATATAAGCAAAAAACTTTTCATGTTTTCTATGCATGTTTAATTCCCGGGATTCCCAACTAAAAATCCCGCGAATCGGGTATTGAAAAATTGGCAAAATTCCCGATAAATTTGTACCGGGAATTCCCGGGATAATAACCCTAAACTTAACCCTCCAGCTCCTCTTTTTAGGGTTCAGTTTGACCCTTGTTTCGAGAAAATCAAAAAAGGTCCTTTTCTACGAAAATTTTTGCAGGAAAATTTCAGTGAAAGTTTAAGGGAATCATTTTTGTGGAAGAACTTAACCTTCTAGCTCTTCTCTTTCGCCATATCAAAAAAATAAATAAAGCTAAATATCTCTTGAACTAAAAGATATAACTTACACATGTATGTATGGTTTTGTAATTGTATTTTAAATTTCAGCTCATTCGGATCATAAATATATTTTTGGTGATTTTTTAAAAAAATGTGAAACCCAAGGTGGCATGTAATTTTGCTAATTTAAAGCTTTATTTACAACTTTAGTAAATTTGAAATTTTCCGGCAAAGATTTTCATAGAATATGTTAATCCATAAATATCCTTTTTGAAAGGACTTTTTTGATTTTCTCGAAAAAATGGTCAAATTGACCCCTAAAGAAGGAGTTAGATGGTTAAGATCATTAACAAAAATTGTCACCATAAAATTCCACAATATAACTCTGACAATAAGAATTCTCTCATTAACTTACAACAGGTTTTTCAGATAGTATAATGCTTTCTTCGTTAAAAAATTAAAACTTTGACAGACATTGTAAAAAGACTTAGACCAGCTGAACTATAAGTTCATTCTACAAAAATTATCTACTCAACATGCCCTCTCAGAATTATAGGGTCGCTATTCTGTTCCAAAAATGCCGTTGGACTGTGTTATTATAAGGAAATTATTAATGTTAAAGTTTTTTTCTGAGGGTGAACTTTTATGGGGACTAGGGACAAATGTTGCCCGATTTTCGCCATACTTTAAAGTATATTTTCACAAACATTTCCAAATTACTACAATCATATATATGATTGCTACAATCATGTGAACGGTACTTAAACATAATATACATAATTACGGTAAACATAATATTGTTAAAAAACTTGTAAAAATGTTGAAATGGTTATGGCAAACACGTACTATATTTTTTCTCAGGGTATAGTATTAGATGATTTTAATTGAGTTTTGTAAGATAAATTAGGAAAAAAAAAATTATGAAAAACTGATTTTCCAGTTTTCCTTAATTAACTATGTTGTAGCCGGCATTGAGTTTACAACTTTGCTAAACATCACTTTGCGATATTCGGACCCTAAACAGTACTTACTAACTTGAAATCGATACAACTCGATTCCTAGACCTGTCCCAGTGATACGCAGCACATTTTTTGTGCAAAAATTATAAGGAGTGGTTGTAGAGCATTGAAATTTGGCACCAAGAATTATATGGACTAAATTCAGAAAAAATAAAAAAAATATCAAAATCGAACAAATAAGTTTTTAATATTCCAAAGTCATGTAACCTTATTTTATGACGATCGCTACATAATTGGTCATAGCTCCAATATAAGGGCTCTTCCGAAAATCCCTCAGGAATATAAATTATTGAAACTTTAAACGAAATTTTTTTTTGGTCATTTACTCACTGTAGGGTATGATATGGTCGGGCTTGACCAACATTTTTTCTTAATTATTTTTCATTCACTTTTGTATCACAGTTTATTAATAAAGTTGTCTTTATATTTTAAGACCAAACAAACATTAAGTAATTGTTTCAAAATCCCATAAATCATATGATAACTTTAAACAACAATCTAACCAGGTGACAAACTGCATGCCTGCCACGAATATTTTATTGCCAATTAATTTGCACAGTTGTCGTTTTTTTTTTTGGAAAATGAAAACGTGCCTTAGATTGTCTAAGTGCGATAACTGGGATTTCCTGCTTAATAATACAATTGATTTGAAATTGGTGTCAGTTGAATACTTATTAGCAAAAGGGTGACATAGTTTCAAAGAATTTATGTGACATAAACACAAAGATTTATGAAGTCTTAATATTAATTACAAAGGGGAAATTAATTTATTTAGCTAACGCTGTAAACATTTTAAATAACTTTTTTAAAGGCAATACAATTTTAATTTAGTTTTAGCTAATGATTATGCATAATAAAGTTTAGATACAAAGCATCATTCATTGAAAAAAACGCATTTATAATTAAACGAGTCAGAAATTATAGTCGGTCCAACATTTTTTTTACAATTTCAATAATATTTTCCAATATTTTTTTTTTTTAAATTTATGATCGTAAAATTAGGTTGTAACAACCGAATTTGTTGCCAATCGAATGATTCTGATATGGTGACCGAATTTTACAGTTGTGGCTATAAAATTTTAGAACTGGTAACAAAAGGTTGGTTGCTTCAACCAAAATTCTTTCTTATTAACTGATTTTCAGTTGTTAAAACCGAAAAATTCTATGTGTGCATCCGAATCATTCGATTGGCAACAAATTCGGTTGCCATTACGAATCTGTTTTCTCTGTGTATCTATATGAAATTTATTTATGTTGAATTCTATGTGAATAACAAAATTTTGAAGAGATTTATGGACCGATAGTACTGATATTAGGTAACGTGATTTCACTTATTTTTGTGGCCCTTATATGAGAGCTATGACAAATTAAATATTAAAACATATAAGCCAATTTGAGGATTCTCGATCCATACATGACCAATTATGTTTTTTTTCTTTTATTGTAATATTGTTTCTGTCTTTAATATCTATAACTAAAACAATTACTGTTCTCTCAGTGGATAGTCATATTTGGTAAATTAGTCTCAAATTAGATGAGCGTTAAATTAGCTCAACGTAGCCTTGTAATGTTTAGAGTTACTGCATGTAGCCTTTATAGTGTAAAGGGGTTGCTAAATATAATGTCCTTACAGCTTAAACTATACAATTTTCTAATTCGGGGGTTCTGAATCGAGCTCAAGTGCCTTGAAAATGCGGGATTTTTTAAATTTGTTAGCTTTAATTTCAAAACATTTGTACAATATAAATTTATTCAAAGTATTGGCTGTGACCTTTTCTTATCTTTCTGGCAACATGTGGATGCCTGCTCATCTTTTGACGCCAAGAACGAATCAAGCTAATATCGGATACTCTGTTCCAAAGTGTAGCGTATCCCACCAAATACACCTTAGTGTAATGGATATTTGTCTTTGGTGTCGATTCGGCTGATTGGCCGGGCTTCACTTACGATCACTTAGTCTTCGGGTTGTTGTAAAGGATTAATTTTTCAAATTTTTTTTTCTTTTATATCATTCAGGCATCATTTCACACATGCAAAATGTTCAACAATATAATAAGAATAAATGACTCTTCAAAATGACATATAAATGGAGTTTTTTGCCGTTTAACCTTTATGTCAACGGCAACATACCTGGGTATGTTTTGTATTTTTTCTTGAAATTTTTTGACATCCTAGACAAAACTGTTTTCCGCAATTGTCCCAAGCTTGGTTAGGATAGGATCACCCGTTTGGAAGATAAATGCCATTTACAAAGTTTCCATAGTAAAACTCATGCAAATGTAATGATAAAATTGAAAAGTATAGAATTTTTTCAACGTTTTTACGCACCCTACTCCACATTTTTGATAACAGCGGATCCAAATATATCCCGATTTTCTCCATTTTTATATTATTGGACTAACAATAAATGTATATGTCAAACAAAAAAGGAGTTATTTAAAAATCGTGACGGACTCCAATGCTATATGTATTTGAATTATAAAATTTAAAAAGGCGATTTTTCTCCAGTTTTGGGGAAAAAAGTTTTAAGTTATCTAAAAAATATCAAAAAAGATGTATTATTTATACTTTTTCAAAAGCTAACTTTACACTAAATATTTTAAATGAAAGGGGACCAGGTCCATTCAAATAACGCCTATTTTTTATGTAAAATTTAACTTTAGGGCAGAACTTCTCAAAGCCGGTAGTCGATATCATAATAAAGTAACCTATTTTAGATGGCCAAATAGGTTCTTAATTATTTTGTGAAGGGTTCCGATAACCCACCTCCTGGCGTGGATATATTATAGCAAAAAAAACTGAAAAATCCCATTTTTGTAATTTTTTAAAAGTTTTTTGGGAATTCGGGATTCCTGATTATAAATTAATTCAGAATCCGCATTCACTATTTTGATTTATTATTGAAAAATTTAGAATTCATGTTCAGCATGCAAAATTAGTTAGAAAACATGAATTCCAAGAAGAAATTATTCCAAACAAATATTTGAAAATTTATTATTTGCATTCGGAAAAAATTAATTGTATAAGATAGAGAAATAACAAAAATGCAAATAAAACAGTAAAAAGAAATATATTTGTTATGAATTTCACATCAGGGTTTGTTTTACTGAACATTTTACCATCAAAAAGTAATTTTCGTGGAAATCAAAGATAGAGGGTTTTGAATATAGTCCTTCGATATATGTTTCAAATAAACTAAACAATTTGAAAATCAAAACGACAAACTTTTAATTTTTTTTATGTTGTATCTTTAAGAATACTACATTTTTGCTGAAAAGCTATAAGTATTTCCGTGCTTTATGGTATATTCTGGGTGTAGCATATTATTATATAACAAAGTAAAAAGGATGTTAATCATGATTTAAGCCATTGAAAGTATACAAAATAAATTTATCAAAAATGTTCCTTATATTTTATACTATGTACCACAAATAAATCTCTGCTACTCTCAAACTCAATGCAACTATTGAAAATGATATTTCATGCAATATTACTTTAATCTTTTTCTTGTGTGAAATAATAAATATCATTGTTCTTTAGATGAAATTGTAAAATTTTTAACAATATTTCTGAATTTTTTTATTATTTTAACACTTGAGTGAGTTTAGCTATTTCCTACTAGTTTTTATCTTAAATTTTTTGTTGTTTTTTAAATTTTACAAAACTGTATACAAAATTATATTGTTGGATTTTCACATTACATTTTTTTTGTATTATTTTGTTATAGTTGTAATATATTTCTTCTCATACAACCATTGAAAAGCAGAGATTTATTTGGTTAAATTGCTTTAATTAAAAGCTCAATTAAGTCAAACAATAATAAAAATGTTTTATTTTATCTCTTGTTTTTTTTTTTTTGCAAACAAAAGTTTTCTTTTTAATTTAATACACATATACAACAGTATAATAGTATATGTATTTTTAAACAAACAAACAATAGACATTTCAAATGGAATTTTTTATATTGATATTTTCAACAAAATAAATCATTAGGAATAATTGGTTGGTGGAAAAACTAAATTTCATTGCATAGTGGGTGGGGTCTTTTGTATTATATTCCAATAAATATATTGGTTTTGGATTAAAGTAATTGAATTTAATTGAGCCTAATTTTAAAACAAACAAGTAAGAGGGGTATATTCGGCTGTGCCGAATCTCATATACCCTTCACCAAATTATACTTCAAAATACAAATTTTAAATAACTTTTGGGTAAACAAAATAATTTTTTTTTTCAAAAGTTGTTTTTTTCATTTTTTGGAGAAAAAAATTTTTCCAATTATTATTTTAAAATTTTTTTTATAAATTTAAAAATTTTTTTTTTTTAAATTTAAAATTTTCCAAAAAAATTTTTTGTTATTTAAATTTTTTTTTGGTGAAAAAATTCGGGTTGAAAAATATTTTTTGATTTTGAAATATCTATCATTAGATATCCATTAGAGTGTCCAAAAAAACCGGCAAATATGAAAAACCGGTTTCTGGTTTAACCGATAAAGAGTGTTTTTGAAAAAACTGGTTTTGAGTATTGTCTTTTAAAAAACTCGGTTTCGGTTTTGTCTTCAAAAAAACCGGTTAACCTATTTGTATGAAATTTTTATTTAATATGAAAAAGGTATGTTAAGAATTGTACTAAATCTTCGGAAATTTCAATTATTTTATATACATATTTTACGAAATATTGTTAAATGCTATAATTTTCTATAAATTAAATCAATATTTTTAAAAATGGTATCAAAGTCTTTCATATGTTTAAATGAGATTTAGAAAATATATTTCATTAAAACCGGTTAACCGTCTTACAAAAACCGGTTTGTCAAAAAACCGAAAAGTTAAAAAGACAGAAACCGAGTTTACAAAGATGAAAAAACCAGTTGACCGGTTTTCGGTTTCGGTTTTGGATACTCTAATATCCATATTGTCTATATTAATGACTTAATAATCCAGATATAGGTCAAATATCGAGGTTGTTCTGGTTTTTTCCTCATATCTCAGCCATTTGTGGACCGATTTGGCTGATTTTAAATAGGAAACTTTTCGAAAGCATTTCTGACAGAATTATTGAAGATTTGGATACCGAAGATATCTGGGATCTTCAGAAAATTGATTTCAACAGACAGACAGCTTGATCGACTCCGCTACTCATAAGGATCCAGAATATGTTATATATGTACTTTATAGGGTCGGAAAACTATATTGTGGAAATTAAAAACGGAGTGACAAACGTATATATACCAAGAATTGAGCCATTACTCCATATAGATTGTTGAGAAACTCAACAAGAGCTTGCAACATCATTGGGAACTACTCGAGCAGCAATTTCAAAATGTTTGCGATTCGTTTACAATCATTACTTACGATGAAAAATGGATAGAACATTATTCATCCAACACCAAGGAAAGGTACCAATTACGAAGCGTAAGAGATTGTACGTGATGCTCATTCAATCAGCCGAATCGACACCAAAGACAAATATCCATGACGCTAAGGTAATGCTCTCTATTTGGTGGGACCAGAAGGGCCCTATCTATTACGAATTACTAAAATTTGAAGTCGTAATATTCCACCTCTTTAAAATTATTTAGAATGAAGTGGTTGGGAAGCCCCATCCAAATACTATTTTTTTCGATCGAAGCAAAATGCTCTCTCTGGGATACGCTTCACTTTGGAACAGAGTATCCAAAATTGGCTTGATTCGTTCTTAACCTTAAATGATGAGCAGTTATTTTGGCTCGGAATCCATTTTCGAAAAAGTCCACCCTGGTGTATATATTATCAGTGGTAGCGATTTCCGTCTGTCTTTTAAAATCACCTTTCCTAGATCCCAAAAGAATTTAAAAACTTGTATTATAAATCAATTGAATATTTCTCAAAAAACCTTAAAAATATACTTTTTTTCAACAAAAATCCGATTTTTAAGACTTTTTCTTATTAACCAACCACAAATTTAATAAAATCATCAACATTGAAATTGTATTTTTCTCTTATCCAATACAATTCGTCATTCCACTTACGAGTCTTATAATCATATCCAAAGTGCTTTTTAAAAATTTAAACACACATTTTAATTTATAGAGTTATTTGAATTATTTACTCAGCGTTCAGATGTTTCTTTGTTGTTCTATTTATTTATTATTGCATGATTATTATTCGTATAAAAACATCTCGTAGATGAAATTTCCATTAATATATTTTACATATTTGTTGTTTTATTTAAATGAATCTGTCGCATGCCACAATAAATGCTTATACTCATAATAACCTTCTCCACCTCCTACATCGCACCATGTTAGCAGCCAGTAACTACATAACCAGCATCAACAACAATTATCATTTGCTAGAGCAACATCGTTAACATCGTCATCATCATCATCATCAACACCAACATAGGCGACGTTGCCATACCACATAATCATGCTAATCTTTCCACTAATTCCACTTTAAATGATGATACGAACGAACTTCCCTCTTGAACACCCTGTTAGTGATAAGAGCTGGTGTGTCATGCTCTCTGTTTTTTTTTATTTCCATTTGTATGAATATTACAAACAAAATATGGTACTTGTTGTATGACAAAAGTGGCCTTCCTCCCACCTTACCCCATACAACGTTGACACCTTTCCATTTGTATACGCTCTGCACTCCCTTGAGTCGCAAATAGTTCGAGTGTTGTTTTTATCTTTTTACATATTAAAAGTTTTATTTTCCATTTAAATGTTGAGAACGTGCGTTGATTTTTAAAATGTTGTGTGTTTTTTTTTCTGGTTTTCCAATACATATTTTTGTGTAGTTCCCTTTTTATTTGATGTTTGAAATTCCGCGTGCTGTAAATGGTAATGGATTGTTTGTCATTGCTAGAGATGTCACAGGGTTTGTTGTTGTTGTCGAAGATAAAAATTATTATGATGACAATGATGATGTTGCGTTAAATTATTTTAGATGTTAATGTTTAATTTTTAGGTTAATTATACCCCACACCACCATAGTGGGGAGGGTATGATGTGTTTTTGCTGATATTTGTAACGTCCAAATCGTTTAATCGACTCAGAATCGCTATCTTAATTTTCTATGATCGGTCCATAATTAGTCATAGCTCCCATATAAGGCCCGCTTCCGAAAATCACTTTAACGAGAATAAATCTCTTAAAATTTTAATTGTTACATACACATAAAATTCAGCAGAAATAACTTTCATATAGACTTAAATCACAGGACCAAATATCATGGCGATCTGACCATAATTGTTTATAGCTCCCAAATAAAGCGCACTTCCGAAAATCACTCACGAAAATAAATTATTGAAATTTTAAAAGAAAAATCTTTTCGCTCATTTACTTAGTGTAGGGTCTTATATGGTCAGGCTTAACCGTTTCACCATAATTTGCTAGCTAATTTTTTGGGTTAAATTAACACTTATTAAGAAAGATCATATTTTTAAATATGAGAAAAATATTCAATAAATGAAAAGTAACACTAATTGAAAGTCTAGACACAACAGTCCCTTGGAGTAAAGTCGTTGAGAAAGGGCACTCAAAAATGTAAATGAAAACACAGCAAATAAAATTGAGGTATTTTTAAGCGAATGATTTCAGAAATAAACAAGTAAGAAAGTATAATACCCTACACCAAGTAAATGAGCAAAAAGCATTTTTCTTTTAAAATATCAATAATTTATATTCGTGAGTGATTTCCGGAAGTGGGCTTTATATGGGAGCTATGACCAATTATGAACCGATTACCATGAAATTAGGTCGTGTGATTTATGTCTATATGAAAGTTTACTATGTTGAATTTTGTGTGTTTACCATAATTTTTAAGCGATTTATATGGGAGCTATGACTAATTATGAACCAATCGTAACAAAATTTGGTGACATGAATTCTGTGTATATAAAACTTATTTGGAGCGGAATTTGTGGAGATACATATATAAATTAAACATTTATGACCGATAAAGTCCAATTTCGGAAGGACATTTGTATGGGGGTTAGGTGAAATAATGTACCTGTTTCAGCCAGTTTCAATAGGCTTGGTCCTTGGGCCGAAAAAGTAATATGTACCAAATTTTATCGAAATATCTTCAAAATTGCGACCTGTACTCTGCGCACAATGTTTACATGGACAGCCAAACAGCCAGCCAGACGGACATCGTTTAATCGACTCAGAAAGAGATTCTAAGTCGATAAGTATACTTTAAGGTGGGTGTTAGACCAATATTTTTGGGCGTTACAAACATCTACACAAACGCATTATACCCTCCCCACTATGGTGGTGTAGTGTATAAATATTGTGTAGAACAGTATTTTATATAGAAAATATTGTGTATAACAGTATTTTTGTATAGAAAATATTGTCTATTGCAGTATTTTATATAGAACATATTGTGTATAACAGTATTTTCTTTAGAAAATATTGTGTATATCAGTATTTTCTATAGGAAATATTGTTTATAATATTATATATTATAATATTTAATTAAAATATTTATTGATTTTGAATTTAAAAGTTATTAATATTTTAATTGATTTAATAATAAATATTGTTTGAATATCTATTCAAAACCAATTATTTGTTTGTATGGTTTTATTAAAAATATTGTTTGATTTTATGTGGAATTTCAAATACACAGAAAAAAGAAATTCACAATTGGAATGAATTTTGTAATAAATATTATTAATCGAACTTGACTTTTTTTCCCAAACTTTTTTCATTCAGAATAAGAACATGTTCATAAATATTATGAAATTGTTCATGACGGAAATTTTAGCTTTTTTTGCATGAATTTAATAATATTTCATAATAAATTGCATTATAATTGCATTATCTAATGAATTAATTCAAAACTATATTGCCATATATTGGCCAATATTTTGAAATGAATCAACAATATCTAAAACTTAAAAACTATCAATAAACATAATAAAATATCCATAAACATTAAGCATATCATCCCCTTAAAAAAATTTAATCATTTTCGCGCATATTTGCACATTTTGTAGCTGAAAATCATACAAATAAATAAAAAATTTTCCAAGGAAAATTTCAAACATTTTTCAACAACATAAAAATATAAATGAAATTGGAATTTTATTTTTCAAGCCTTCTAGATTTAATTTGAAAACATAAAATATGAAAAAATCTTAATATTTATGAAATTATTTATAAATGTTATGAATTGAAATTAATGAAATCATAATATTTATGTTGAAAATTTGTTCTGTATAATATGTTTCATTTTCAAAATATTTACAAATTATGTTGTTTGATTTTGTGATTTTTGTAATATTCAATTGACTTTATGAATTTTGTAATTGGATTTGAATTTTTGTTTTTTCTGTGTGTAGTTATATTTAATATTGATAATTATGTTAACACCCAATTAATTTGGAACCTAGTGATGAAAAGGGACTACTAAAACTACAGTAAGAAAAAACCAATAGCTATAGGATATGGGAAATCATGCTTATAAACTTTAAAATGAGATAGTGCTTGAAAGAAATTAAAAAAATGCCATAGACTACAAACATTAAAAATATTTGGAAACTATCAAATCAAGAAATATTTTATAGAAAAAATAGTCATATACGAACAATTTTTTAAATCAATCAGCAAATAAAAAACAATTAAATTTAAATACATGCTAAGTAATACATACCAAATACTTACGTATGTATATCTAAATATATAGTTTCGTACAACTATAATTTAACTAAGAGGAAGTATAAAATTGCACTTGACATTTAAACAAACCACAAAAGCTGTCTATCGGTCTGTCTGTCTAACATGATGCAAACCAAACAGCCATTAATACCTACAGCATGCAATGAAACAAGAAGAAAAAAAATACTCCAACAAACGGACGGACATAGATAAATACATACATACTACAAACATCTTTTTTTTCAAACTGAAACATGATTTTTTATTTAGTTGCTGCACATGAATAGATAGTAGTTAGAAATACTTACCACAGACATATAATACTCAAACTACAGCTGCTATAGAAACTAAAAAACGAATAATATAAAAATCAAAATAGAAAACAACTAAATAAAAGGCAGTTAATATTAGACAAGTATTGTATAAAATCATAAACTACAAAGTATGCAAAAGTTTGTAAATATAAAATGCTATAAATAGAAAATACATGCAACATTTTAACACACTCATAAATTAAGCAATTTAATTTTTAGAAGAAAAAAAAAGAATCTGAAAAAGCAATATATTTAAGTAAATTATAAATCAATGTCTTTAACAATTAACGGCCATAAGCAGTGCGGGCCACCACAAAAAATATTAGAAAAATATTTCTTTTAAAAACACATGTAACTTAAAGAAAATGTCATTCAAATTTCAAATATATTATTAAATTTCATTGTCTGGCGTTAAAAACATTTATTTATTTTCAAATAAATGTATGCATAAATATTGTATAAATAATAAATAATTTGAAAGCACTGCAAATTAATTAAGGGAAACCAACAACTACAACTGCAATCACATTAGAAAATTACCGCAAAAATTTTAATTTCGTTTTGGTTTGACTCAAATGCATTCGATTTTCTTTAATTTAAAAATAAATATGAGAAAAATTATGAAGAATATAAAGATTTTAGTACACTGGGAAAAAGAAGTGATAGAATGGGATGTAATAAATTCTTTCTGAAAATGTAAAATCGATTTTAAATAGTTTTGAATTGAACTTTATATAAAACCATTTACCAATAATAAATTTTCCTAATCTTTTATCAATTTTTCAATTTAAATTAAAAGCAATACAGTAAGATATTTTGTGAAAACAGTTTCTCTGGGTAAAAGCTTTTTGTTGATATAATTATTTGTAATAAAGGCTTTGGGTGATTATGATGTTTTTATAAAGTTTTTTTTGGCTATAAAAGCCTTTTGTGAAAACTAATTTTTTTTTACAAAATTTTTTTCAAAAAAGTTTTATTTAAAAAATTATTTTTTTTTTGTGAGAAAGCTCTTTTTTTAAAATAAGTTTTTTTTACAAAAAAAAGCTTTTATTGCAAATACGGTTTATTGTTTAAAACAATTTTTGGTGAAAAAAGCTTTATTTGAAAAATATATTTTTTTTTTGTAAAAGCTCTTTTGTTAAAATAATTTTTTTTTAAAAATCTTTAATTAGAAATACGATTTTTTATTAAAAGAACATTTTTGTGAAGAAATCTTTATTTGAAAAATGTTTTTTTTTTGTTAAAATAAGCTTTTTTTTAAAAAAAAAATTAATTGAAAATACGATTTCTTATTATAAGATTTTTGTGAGAAAAAGCTTTATATGAAAAACATTATATTTTGTGAAAAAGATTTTTTGTTAAAATTAATTTTTTTTTTTTTAAAAAAAAGCTTTTATTGTTAAAAGAAGGTTTTTGTGAAAAAGTTTTTTTTTTTAAAATTAGTTTTTTTTGGTGAAAAAGCTGTTTTGTTAAAATAAGATTTAATTGGAAATACGATTTCTTATTTAAAGAAGATTTTTTGTAAAAAAAAGCTTTATATCGAAAAATAATGTTTTTTTTGTGAAAAAGCTCTTTTGTTAAAATAAGATTATTTTACAAAATAAGCTTTTATTGGTAATACGTTTTTTAGTTAAAAGTACATTTTTGTGAAAAAACTTTATTTTAAAAATATTTTTTTTGTGAAAAAGCTCTTTTGTTAAAATAATTGAAAACACAATTACTTATTAAAAGATTATTGTGAAAAATCTTTATATGAAAAATATTTTTTTTGGTGAATAAGCTCTTTTGTTAAAATAAGTTTTTTTTTACAACAATACGATTTCTTGTTAAAAGAAGATTTTTATGAAAAAAGCTCTATTTGAAAAGTTTTTTTTTTTGTGAAAAAGCTATTTTGTAAAAAGTCTTGGTAAAATAAGATTTTTGTGAAAAAAGCTTTAAAGCTTTTTTATAATTGTAAAAAAAAAAAATTTTTTCTCAGTGTTTTTTATATGAGCCAACAAAATTATTGCATTGTATATTTAAAAAATTTTGTTTTTATTTTTCTTTTTTGTTTCCACTTGTCTGTCAGTTTTCAAAAATTATTGGACATAATGCAACGGCTTCTGCAAACGTCATTAATTTGAAAAGAAAAATATTTTCGTTTTTAAATATTTATACAATAATGTAATTTTTCAAACAATTTAGATGTGTTTTATTATTATTGCGATAAGTTATAGAAATAAAATGAAATACTATTATTTACACTACAAATTTAAAATAGAACATAATAAAAACTGAGTGAGAACATATTTGAAATAAACGTATCAGCTTTAGTGTTGATATATATATACAATGTATTATGCATATATGTATTTATACAATGTCATCCATATGTTCAAACAAAAATAATTGATTCTGGTTCGGTAAGGCTCTCCAAGCTTAAAAATTAAGCTCCAGCTTAATTTTTGCAGAAATAAGTTGAATTTTTCTGGATATAATGGAGTCTGTAGGACCTGCTGTGGATTGATCTCACTACCATTGCGGCAATTTATTTACAATCCAGTTAAGCCTAAAATGAGCCTCATCGCTGAACACGATTTTGTGATAAAACAGTCGTCTATAAGTTGCGCAAATCGATGACTGATTTTCAAAGTCAATTTATATAATTTGGTAACATTATTCAAGCGTAAATCTACTTATTTATATTTATCAGTGTAGACTGATCAGATATGTCAAAAAGTGAGCGCAGTATGACAGTTAATTAATTCGTAAGTTCTATAGGGCTTAAAAAACAATATTTATATTAGCAGAAGTAAATTCGGAAAATAATTAATTACTTTTTCGTAATAAAAGAAATATTTTAGATTTAAAAAAAATTTATTTTTTATAAATTTTCGAAATTAGTTTCTCTAATTTTTATTATAATTCTTTAGAAAATATTTAGTTTCTTACAGTTTTTCTCATTTCACTAAACATCTTATAATTGTTTGTATTAATGATTTAGTTGATGCTTTAATTATTTGAAAACATTTTAGTTTTGTTTTATAATTTTCTTTTGTTATTATTACAAAATTGCTAACCACTGAATAAATGCTGAAAACACACATTTATGAATTTGTAAATTAGAAAAATATTTCGACAAGTACTCAAATTTGCAATTTTGTTATACATTGTTGTTTGTGGGTGGATTAAATTAACAAAATTAATATTTTAATTGTTTTACCTCAAGAGAACGTAAAAATTTAGTTTTTGAGGTTTTACAGGAATACTTGAAATTTAAATTAAAACAAATAATAAAATTAAGGAAGTAATTATAAATATACTAAAGATTATATTTTTAAAATGTTTATTGTTAGCCTTGACCTTAATACGTTTTAATATTTAGAAACCAATATTTTAAAGTTTTACCTAAATATTAATCGAGGAAAAAATATAGATTTTACATATTTCAATAATATCAATAAATATCGATTAATAGAATATTCGAATAAATTTTAAAATAAAATTGTTTACAAAAAACAGGGTTTTTGTGACTACTACATATCAAAGTCCTAATAAGGGTTAATTTGAATTTTTGAGCTGTTGTTTTAAATATTATATATATGTTATATTTTTCTTAAGTTTCATCAAAATCGACCCAAAAATATATAACATTTCGCTATCATTCGATGAGAAATTCCAAATATTGAAAAATTTTATATTTGACCTTAACGATTTAAGGGTTAACGTTTTACGATTTTAGTAAAAGTTTCGGACTATATTTAAAATTACCTGGGCTATAATATTCTGAACAGATTTTACTTAAAATTAATAACAATAAGGAAATTGAACTCATTCGCCAAAATATGGCCAACAAATTAGTTTTTCTCGAAAATCTCAAAATTTATATCGCAGGTACGGAAAAACTATATGAGAAGTTTTCATACTTTTTTCACGTTTTTATTCCCTATTATATAGTCAATAAATACCCATGTAATGATCAAAAAATTCTAAAATTTGTTTAACAAAATTTTTAAAAATTTGAAAATGGAGTTTTGAAACTGCCGTTAAATAAATTTATTTTTTTGGTCATACCTGCGAATAGGTAAACTGTATACTATGATGATAAAAACTCATATACAAGTAGATATGGATATATTTTAAGTAAAAATAAACTTTTGTTTTAATATTTCTCAAAATATGTTAATTTTGTTCTTACATTTCTTGTTCTAGTGGCCTGATTTCCGTTAATGGTCTGGCGATTTTTTAATAACTTTAACATTTTTTAACCAATTTTTGTCTTTTATATCTCATTAGAACGACAATTACGTACACATTTCGATTCTTTTAAATTAAATTGCAAAAGTAGTCCATACAATCTTGGAGCACTCTCATCTATATGAGATATAGGCATTTCATGGTCCTGAACGCGACATTTGTACACTTTTAAAGTGAAATCTTAAATCTGAGTATTGCATAAAAGGTAGATTTTGTTTCCAATATATTAGCAATTGTCAACTATAATTTTGCCAAAGCGGGGTACTTTCGACTCTACAACTATAATTGGAACATATTTTTTTTAAAGAAATGTAAGCTAAAGTTAATACTGTGATTTTCTGTATGATTTAGCACGGGGAATATTTCCCGTCATGTTTGTAATAATGATAAGATCACTAATTTAGATGTTTGATATAACGCTTTAGTAACATTAACTCTTAACTATAACCACTTTTAATACATTTAAGGCAGCAATTATTTTCCCAATGTTTGCTAAAATTACTATCATATTTCGTTCTATCAAATAATTTTTGCTGGCTTATTCTTTCGGCAGTTTGTTATTTGTTCTGCTAATAGAGCTTCACGGCTTCTTCTCAGCAGCTTTATTGAAATATTCTTAAAACTTAGGCGATCTTTTTTAATTTTTCCCTAGTACCGATTGCGAATGTGACACACTTTGAAAACTAACAGAAAATACTTAGTGTGATATCCAGCAATTTTTCTTCTAATTTAAATTAAAATTTTCAGCCACTTGATTAGAACGATCGCGGATTACTGATGACAAAGAATGATTTAGCTACAAGAACGCGACATCGAAATACGAAAATTTAAATTAACCGTTAATCGTGTTTTGTTTGGCTTCTTTTAATTGTTTTATATTAATTTGTTGTTGATACAACGATTTCATATGATATTTGTAAATATAAAATTGAAAATGTCATTAAAAGTATAAAATATATTTCATATTTTCACGTAAATTCTGTTTAACGAGAATTTCCTATAATGTAGTATATTTCAAAAATGTAGTAATTTGTTTAATATAAGAAAAAAGCATTTGTTTATTAACATTGTAGTTTTCAGTCCCTGGGGACCTTTCTGTGGAAATGTCCATATTTATATAAAAAATTTTAATCATTATCTTTACATTACATTACAAATTTTCCATAACCTTTACACATTTATAGTGTCCTAGCTCTAATAAAACATTTGCACATAATTTTCCTCATAATTGTGTTAACGTTGATTTATGAGTGAAAACCTTAATATATAATGAAACAATTTTTCAGCATGTTGCTGTTCGAGAATTTACCAGCAATTCATTAAATTTATAGACCCTAATACATGCATTAAAGACAATTTATGTATTTACGTTTTTTTTTCCTGAACATTTTTGCATACTAGCAATTTTTCTATAGTACATTTTTTTATACACACCAACTCTCACAAATGTAGTTCATAAGCTGTTAGTAGGCTATACAAAAATAAAAAAAAAGCATCAACAACAACAAAATAATGTAACACCAACTGCTTTATCAGCAGTTTAATATCGGAATAAATTTCAATTCTAAACATCTACTGGGCTGTATACACTCGATTTAAACAACGTGTTTGTAGTTTTTATGTGCCATTAATAAAATACTCTGAATTCATGACATTAATAATATCCAAATGCTTAGGGTAGAAAAAGGGGTTAACGAGAGTGAGAGAGACAGAAACATCATAATGTTTACATTAATTGCTGGCATCATCATCATTATGATATTGCATGTGGCAGAAGAGATGTGTCCCTATGTTTCTCATATGAGTATAAATGTGTATGAATTCCATGATGATTTCAATGACCCATTATTGCACTTAAAGAACAATAAATGGCTATAAAAACCATATGGTTGGAAACCCATTAAATAACGCCAATACCACAGATTTTATACGTATGGATGATACGTATAATAATAAAGAGTATAATTTCTTTATTTAAAACAAAAGCCAATTTAAGGGAAAAACATATACTTTACGCAAATTTAAAGCATTTAAGTAAAACAAGTTAAAACAGTGTTAGGCACAAAGAGAATATGGAAAATGTATTACTGTAATGATCTTTCATTATACCCTACACCACCATAGTGGGGAGGGTATATGCGTTTGTGCAGATGTTTGTAACGCCCAAAAATATTAGTCTAACACCCACCTTAAAGTATACCGATCGACTTAGAATCACTTTCTGAGTCGATTAAACGATGTCCGTCCGTCTGGCTGGCTGGCTGTCCATGTAAACCTTGTGCGCAGAGTACAGATCGCAATTTTGAAGATATTTCGATCAAATTTGGTCCAAGAACCAAGCCTGTTGAAACTGGCTGAAATCGGTCCATTATTTCACCTAGCTCCCATACAAATATCCTTCCGAAACTGGACTTTATCGGTCATAAATGCTCTCCAAATAAGTTTTATATATACAAAATTCATGTCACCAAATTTTGTTACGATCGGTCCATAATTAGTCATAGCTTCCATACAGACCCGCTTCCGAAAATCACTTTAACGTGCATAAATCGCTTAAAAATGTTGGTATACTCACAAAATTCTACATAGTAAACTTTCATATAGTCATAAATCACACGACCTAATTTCATGGTGATCGGTCCATAATTGGTCATAGCCCCCATATAAGACTCACTTCCGAAAATCCCTCAAAAATATAAATTATTGAAATTTTAAAAGAAAAATGTTGTTGCTTTTTTAATTAGTGTAGGGTATTATATGGTTGGGTTTGACCGACCATACTTTCTTACTTGTTTTCTTTTGTAATTTGGTTAGCTATTGATTGTGATATTTTTCCGTTAATGATAATTTTTTGTGAAATTCCGACCACAACCGATCACTGAGCTAAGGTGTTGTTTCGTATCTTATATTTCCTTCTTCAGGCATATAACAATAATGTGTTGTAAAAGATCTTTTCTTAAAAAAATTTATACTGCGAAACTTTATTACTCTGAACTACTTTTAATGACAATTTGTCTTATGAAATTTTTCTATCAACATCATATTACTACAAACAAATTAAAAGAGGTAAAACAAAGCTCGATTACCGGTAAATGTTTTATTTGATTTTGTTCTAATGTCGCGTGCTTGTACCTAAAACATTGTTTGTTCTCTTCCATTAAAAGGCTAACACTTTGTGATTTATGTCTATATGAAAGTTTACTATGTTGATTTTTGAATTTTGTGAGACATTTTTAAGCGATTTATGCACGTTAAAGTGATTTTCGGAAGCAGGTCTATATGGGAGCTAAGACTAATTATGAACCGATCGTAACAAAATTTTGTGACATGAATTTCGTATATATAAAACTTATGTGGAGCGCAATTTGTGGAGATACATTTATAAATTAAACATTTATGACCGATAAAGTCCAATTTCGGAAGGACATTTGTATGGGGCTAGGTGAAATAATGGACCGATTTCAGCCAGTTTCAATGGGCTTGGTCCTTGAGCCGAAAGAATAATATGTACCAAATTTGATCGAAATATCTTCAAAATTGCGACCTGTTCTCTGCGCACAAGGTTTACATGGATAGCCAGCCAGCCAAACAGACGGGCGGACATCGTTTAATCGACTCAGAAAGTGATTCTAAGTCGATCGGTATACTTTAAGGTGGGTGTTAGACTAATATTTTTGGTCGTTACAAACATCTGCAGAAACGCGCCACTATGTAGGGTATAAAAACAGAAATTGCTCAAAAATGTTAAAGTTATTAAAAATTCCCCAGGCCATTAACGTGTCTGAGGCCACTAGAACAAGAAAACAAAATTAACATATTTTGAGAAATATTAAAACAAACGTTTATTTTTTTTACTTAAAATATATCCTTGTATATGAGTTTTTGCCTTTGTTTCAAAACTCGATTTTCAAGTTGAAATTTTCTATAAAAACAAATTATTTGGCCATATCTTGTCGAATGAGCTTAATTTTCTTACTGTTATGAATTTTAAGCTGAACCTATTCAGAATATCATAGTCCAGATAACTCAAAATATACTCTGAAAGTTTTACTAAAATTGGACTATGCTAAACCTTAAATCGTGAAGGTCAAAGGTAAAATTTTTCAATATTTGGAATTTCGAATGGAAAGATATATTTTTGGGCCGATTTTAATGAATATTAAGAAAAATTAACATGAAGTCTAGTATTTATAATAAAAGCACATAGATAGAAATTAACCCTTAATGGCACTTGGGGTTAAAATGACCCCAAACTTTTAACATCATTAAAAACCTTGTCAATTTTGATAGTGCTGATCAAAATTTGATATTTAAAGGAAGCAAACTTAAGAATATTGTAGTGTGTGATAGAAAGTATTAAGTTAACCCATTTTAAAAATTTTTCACAATTTTGACCACCAAATTTTTAAACGTCCAAATATTGTGTTTATACCTGATTTTTGCTATAATAACGTAATTAATAATTTATTGAGGATTTTTGAAGAATAAAATTGATTTTAAAAATAACTTGAATGATTCAGTTTATTTAATTATAAAAACATTAAAATTAACACCATTCAGATTGACCGTATTTTTCGTGATTTTATATGTTGACTGTTATTTAAACCCAAGTGCCATTAAGGGTTAATTTCCATTTTTGAGCTGTTATTATAAATTCTAGACTTCATGTTATATTATTTTTGAGAGAACTACGTTTCTTGAATAAAATTGTTTCTCATAACACATTCATTCATGGAGCGATTTATTTCTCATGAGATTTTTATAATTACTCAACCCTACCTATGGGAATTCAGAATTCAGCAGCTCCCATTCCAACTACGAAACCTATTCAAATGCAGCTAGACTTGGAAATACCTCAGGTATTTTTGTGTACAATTTAATTAAAGATTCATTGGTTTTTATTTTTTAAAAAAATAAAATATTTCTAAACAACTGTGCTGTGTTGCTATAACATTAAATAATTTAATATCCACTTACTAACACCTGAAATATTTATTTGGACCTCTATTTTTTATATTTTAAATTAAATAAAAAATTATCTTTTTTAAGCAAAAGTTCTAACTTGTTATGAAAAAACCCCTTAAAAATATATTGATATTAAATTATTGAACAAAAACCTTAAACTGCTGAATCATTCCTTAAAAACCAAATAAAAATATTTGAATATATTTTATGTTTATGGGACTGCTTTAAATATTTATATATTTTTTGTTGTTATTTTTGCTTTCTTTCATAAATTAAAACAACAAAGGCCATTCATTACTTTTTGGCATATTTAGAACATGTTAATAAATAAAGAAAAAAAGTTTCCAACAAAAACTACAATAAAACAGAAAAATAAACCTAAAATAAAAAAGTAAAAAAACGACCTCAGTGACAAAACAAATGTACAATAAAACATCTAAACACTCAACTATAATAAATTTTCTATATACAGACATTCATACATAAACGAGACAACAAATAAACATTCTTTAAAAAAATATCCTTTTAAAAGAATTTTTTTTAATGTTTTTTTTTTATACAGAATATTGTTGTTGTATAAGGCAGTTGTTGTTGTTGTTTGAGTTCTGCCTATCAAAGCCAATCAAATGTAACATGAACTAAAATGTTTAACTCGTATCCAAAAACAAAAAACGCCGAAAAATGGTTTTTGAAAAGAAAAATTGTTTGAAACGGATATTGCCCCAAAAGTATACAAATGTTCGATAAACCGGAAATGAACCAAAAACAACAAGAACAAAACAAACAAAACAAAGGATAACAACAGAAGCAAAAACTCGACATTGATTGTTACGTGGTATGTAAAAAGGTCTTCTTTTATGTCAATTTTACCAAACCAGGTTGTATTTCTTTTGTAAATAGTTTGCCTTAGAACAAATTCCATTGGCCATAGTTTTAAAATACTTGGAAATAAATTTCTTTAGTTGTATTTCTTTTACTTTCCTTTAAAGCCAACCTATATGCTTGGCAATGTACATAGTTGAACTTCCATATATGAATCACCCAGCATTATAAAAATAAATGAAAACAAATATTTATTATATTTTTTAAATATTTTACATAATTTTGTTGTTTGAAAGTTTATCCTTAGAAGTTTCTTTAAGTGACTCTGGTAGTCTTGGCAAATATGTTCTGCACTTGTTGTGTTTCAGCATTTTGTTGCTGGGCAATTGTAAGTTTTTCCAAGATTTATATGGCTTTTGGAATCTGTTGTAGTTTCTGTGTACTGCCATTTGTTTTATTTTAAATTAAACTTAATAATGTTTAAAATTGTTGTTTTAGCGGTTGTCTAAACTTAAATTTATTTGCGCCATGACAGAATGATAAAGTCGTAGAAGAGCAGGCTTTAATTTGTTGCAAACTTTGATAGAGTCAAAAGTGCATTTTCTATGAAGGACAAATAAATAGAATAAATGATTGTTGTTAAAATAGTGATGCTCGTTTTAATATATTTTATTAAGTGCAACAAAGTAGGAAGATATTGCAATAACAGTTTGTTACAGAATTTTACAAAAAATAAGTTTAAAAATGTTTCTCTTAAAACATCAACGCCATTTGGTAGTGGTATACGCCGATACTTAAGCATGCTAAAATTGTTCGCATTAATTATTTTTCAAAAACATTAAACTGCTGAATCATTCCTTAAAAACCAAATATATGATAATTTTTTATGTTTATTTATGCTATAAATATTTATATTTTTATACCCTACACCACCATAGTGGGGAGGGTATAATGCGTTTGTGCAGATCGACTTAGAATCACTTTCTGAGTCGATTAAACCTTGTGCGCAGAGTATAGGTCGCAATTTTGAAGATATTTCGATACAATTTGGTATATATAAGGACGAAGCCTATCGGCCCAAGGACGAAGCCTATTGAAACTGGCTGAAATCGGTCCATTATTTCACCTAGCCCCTATACAAATGTCCTCTCGAAATTGGACTTTATCGGTCATAAATGTTAAATTTATATATGTATCTACACAAATTTAGCTCCAAATAAGTTGTATTTATACAAAATTCATTTCACCAAATTTTGTTACGATCGATCCATAATTAGTCATAGCTCCCATATAGACCCGCTTCCGAAAATCATTTTAACGAGTTTAAATCACTTAAAAATGTTGGTATATACACAAAATTCAACATAAATAACTTTCATACAGACATTAATCACACGACCTAATTTCATGGTGATCGGTTCATAACTGGTCATAGCTCCCATATAAGGGCCACTTCCTATTGACAACAAATTCGGTTGCTATCACGAATCTGTTTTCTCTGTGCAGTTGTACTCACTTGAGTACGTGGAGGAGCTTCGATGTCGGAAGATGAAATAGACTTCCTATGTGGCATTCCGCGGTCGACCTGTAAAAAACGGATAAATAATGCATACTATGAACTTGTCCAAATCCGTTCCGGTTTACAACGAATACGACTTAGCAATATGGTGGCGACGATCACCGGGCATTGCACTTTCGGTAACCATGACTTCTGCATGAGCTGTCAAAATGTGGAGGAGGAATACACCATCGTACACCTCTTTTGTGTTCTCTGAACTATCTGGAAAAGAATTAAGGTGTAGAGATTCCTTCATTAGGAGAAGCAGATGGAGTCATGCAAATTATACCTCATAGTGTCCCCGTATCTGTCGCATGATTGTCTGCGCTTTTTGATTTATTTTCTCCTCTAACTTCCATTTACATTTTCTCTTATTAATACTACTCTTACTTAAGTTATCGCCCTCCCTCCTCTTTTACTTCTCTCTATCTCTTCTCTTCTTTATTTTCTCTTCTGTACGCAAGACGAAAGGCTTTGGACGGCTACCTGCAAACCTAACCTAAAATGTTGTACAAAACTTACTATTCAAGATAATTCTCTTTCATATTACACACAAAACATTCGATTTCCATGGTAAAAGACGCGACATTTGTACTAAGTGTTAGTAAAAAAAAATGGGATCAAGAACGCGACTGCATTTAGAAAAATATAAGACTCTGCGAATTAGTACATTTTGTTATCTAAAGGCATTTCAAAATATTTGAATTGGGTTTGTTACAAACTTTATTATGATTAAGCACGGGAAGTATTTTGTCGACATGCAGTAACTACTAAAAGCTACAAGAACGCGACATGACCTTCTTTTCCCTTTTTTGGTAGCGTTTTACTACCACTATTTTTATTATAAAACACGTTTTCGACTGCATCTATAACAATGGCATAATAAATTTATTGATAGTTGTCATGTTGCAAAATTTCTATTAGTTTTTTTATAACTTTTAGTGAGATTAATCACGCGACATATTTTGACGACACGTACATACAGTGAGCCTCAAAAGGGAGTATGCACCAAAAAATATTTGATTTTTTTTAAGATAATGAAAATACTAAAATTTATTCATCGATTAAAATTTTAATGTTTCGGTTTGTTGGAGATTAAGTTGAATAATAGATTCGGTTGTGAAAAAAAAAGATTTAGGTCGTACTATAATGATTTTAATGATCCTAAAAAATCAAAAAATTCACGGGTGTTTACTTACTTGTGAGGATGTGTGTATGAATAAAAAATTAGCTAAATAATTTCAACACAAAATTGCATTAACTGCAGGCTTCGTATTTATTTATTATTTATTCGTTCGAATTTTTAGTACTTATGTTTTTCCAATATATAAGAATTAAGCATTTAACAATGACTCGTTTTCACCTGGAAAAATACAAAAATTTCCTGCATTTTTTTATGATTTGGCACGTGACATATTTTTTGGTAAAATTTGTATATGTATTAGTTCAAGTAATTGTAACGAAAGCTTCATATTTTTTATTTATTTGTTCGACTTTCTATAATTCTCCAATTACTTTAAATATTTAACTAAACCCACTGGTAGTACCTTGTCTGTCTTTTTTTCACAAAGTTTGCTTGCTCAACATTTTCTGCATTATAAAATATTTTTCCGTTTTTTTGTTTTCAGCTCTTTGTTTTGGTTTCGATGGCTTTTTATGGATTCTTCTCACCTCATTAATCGCAATATTATTTATATTCTAGTGGATGTCTTTTAATTTTTCCCAAGTACCGCATTGTTGCTTTCCTTCTTCATTTGGCATACGTTTCATCCATCTGAATATGCACGTTACTATAATAACAACATTTGTTTTTCAAAAAACTGCACTTAGGATAGCGAATGTGACATACTTTAAAAATAGATGGCTAAGAGTGATTATTATATGCAGTAACTTTTTAATTTTAATTAAAATGTGCAGCAACTTGATAACAAATGGGTTGTGATAACAAATGGGTTTTTGGTACAAGAACGCGACATTAGAACATGAACATAATAAAATTAAAAATCTACAATTTAATATTTGTGTATTAATTTAATGCTGATAGAAAGATTTCATATGTGTGTTAAAAATTCTCGATGGTATCATTTTAGAATACAATATTTATTTTTTTGGCAGAGAGATTACAAAACCAATCACTTGATAAACCTTTGATTAGCCATTTATTTGCAAAATATCGTATTCATTAAAAATAAGCTGAATAGTCCTTTTTATTTCATTTTAAATGTCTCTATTGTATTGTTTTAATTGGCCTTCAAATGTTTCAATAGACCCATAAAATTATTTAAGCCAAAAGTATGTTTGTCCTTTATTAAAGCCTTGATTGTTGTTCAGAAAATAAATAAGTAAAAAATAAACAAAATAATTCAAAAGCCCTTTTAGTTGTATATCCTTCATATTTCAAGGGTTTTTTTAATGTTTACATATTTTTTCTTTTGGAAAAAAAAAGTAAAATTTATTTAACATGCCTGTGTAGGTATGAATGTGTTTGTATGTAATTAGCAAATTAGCTACTCATAAAAATTTGTACCAACAACTAAGTGCAAGTGTTTTGTTTGACTGTGTGTTGGAAACGTTTGTTTAACCTCCAGATTTCAAATGCCCTACAGTTCCATGTGATTCTAATTAACATTAATGTTTGTCATTGCCTTGAATATTTCGACAGGTCATTTGAAAGCATTTCCATAAATTACACATTCATATTTTATAAGAAAGACACTTAAATTAGAATTTCTTCAAACGAAATTTAAAAGAAAATATAACGACATATCGTAGTAAAATTTTTTTAAAGTGCAAACGATCACTGATCACCTAGAGCTTTTAGCAGCTTTAATGTTTATGTCGGCAGATTTAACAGATAATAAATTTCGTATAAACAATGTTAATAACAGCATGTTATCAACATTGTTGATAAGTAGAAGTTTCTACAGATAGAAATGTTTATAAACATGCTGAAATTTGCAAGCAGCTGTTACAGATATTTATTCACTTACAAAATTAAATCCATTTTAATGCCTGTTATATTGGCTTAATTGAAAATGTTTAACAGCAAATGTTTTCCGCATAAAAAAATCTCCCCAGCTAAGTAAGAGTCTTTAATTATTTGCTATCAATACACAACTTCTTGAATTACCTTTATATGCCTTTAAAGAAACATTTTATTAAACTACAGAATGCTGAAACCATCAACATCACGTTTACCTTATTGTAGAGTAAAATTCCTTTAAATGAAATCCTTTATATTAAGTTTATAATAAAAATGTTAAAAATAAAATACCAGAAACAGCAAAAACAACAATAACAGTAAAAAAAAATACATCATTTCATATAAAATTATAATGTTTCCATGAAAGAATTTCACATTGAAGTATTTTTTATTAACACGCAGCCAGTTTACGCCAATTTTACCACAAAATAACAAGGGTCATAACCTTAAAAAAGCCAGCAATAGCAACTACTACAATAATAATAAAAGCAATTTAAAATGTAATATGAAAAAGGAGTAAGAATTTCAATTCCACTGCCATTTTCTCACAAAAAAACACTGACACATATACACTCGCTTTTTCAAACACATACACCCATGGCTAGAAAAATAAATTAAATGACCTTTTTCAATATGAAATACTTTAACTCCTTAAGCTTTTCCATACAATTCACCTCTAGAGTGAGATTATACAGAAAACAGTAATTGCTGTTAGTGGAAAAAGAGAAACATCTAAAATGTACTTAAATTCAAATTGGTAGATGATCTGCCAAGTATTTTAATCACCTGCTAAAATGCTCAGTGTACAGTTTATTATTTACTTGCTTTCACAATCAGCAGTAAAAATTTCATTTATTAATTTAACACACAAAAGCAGGGAATGTTTAATAGTAAATTAACACTAATCATGCCAATGTGTTGCAAGTGCTCCTGTGTAACAAAACTATTGTGTTCGTTTGTAGTGTTAAATTGCAATTGTGTTGAGCTTAGAGTAATGTGGTAGGGGGAGATAAGAAGGAAAATAGCGTAAAATTAAACCAAAATGAATTGTTTGGCGTTAACAACCTTAAGCGCATAATAAACAGTTAAACTTGCAGTTTGCACACATCTACACACACTTTTGCAGAATCGCATAATAAAATAAATGTCTACCCTAAAACTTCTGCTGAAGGTCAGAGCTAAAATGAGTGAATTGGTTTATTGGATTTTTTCTGAAAATTTAATTTGAACTTTAAGTTTTTATCAAAAGCTAAAGAAAAAACTTTCTTAAGAAAATAATTCTTATAAAAAGATTTTATGGGAAGAAAACTGTTTTTATCATAAAGCTTTAAAACTTCTCTTTTTAAAAATATTTAACAGAAAGCTTTTAAAAAGTTTTTATAATAAAGCTTTTTATAACGTTTGTATCAAACAGTTATTTATAAAAATTTTGTATCATAAGGCTTTTTCTTAGCAAGACTCATAAAGCTTTATATCGAAAAACTTTCTTAGAAAAATAGTTTTTATAAAATGTTTTTATCGAAAAACTTTAAAAAAGTTTTAACCAAAAATTTAAAAAAAGGTTTATCATAAAGCTTTTTAAATAATGTTGTTATTAGAAAGCTTTTTCGTATTTTTGTTAAAGCTTTAAAAATGCTCTTTTAAAAAAGTTGTTATCATAAAGTTTTTTAAATTCTGTATCAGACAGTTTTATATAAAAAGTTTGTAACATACAGTTTTTTTAAAAATTTTGTATCATAAAGCTTTTTCTTAGCAAGACTCATAAAGCTTTTGTATCAGAAAGTTTGTTTTTTAAGAAGCTTTCAAAAGAGTTGTTATCAAAAAGCTCTTTTTATAAATAGTTTTTAACACAAAACTTTTTAAAAAATGTTTCTATTATAAAGTTTTTAGAAAATATCTGTTTTTATAGAAAATTTGTATGATAAAGCTTTTTTCAAACTTTGTAGCATAAATCTAGAAAGCTATAATTAAAAACAGTTTGTATCATAAAGCATTTTTCGTAAACATATGTTATTAAGAAGCTTAAAAAGTGTTGTTTTTCAAAGTTTATATCATAAAGATTTTTCTTAAAAAGTGTCATAAAGCTTTTTTAAAAAAAAAGCTTTTTAGTAAACTATTATTGTTAAGAATCTTTAAAAAGGGTTGCTATCAAAAATTATTATTATACTATTTTTATCATAAAGCTTTTTTAAACATGTTTCTATCCTTAGGTTTTTTGGTTTTCATAAAGTTTTTATCCTAATGGTTTTTTATTTAATAAAGTTTTTTTCCTAATACTTTTTTAAGTTTTTATAAAAGTCCCTTTTTAAAAATTTTTTTTCTCATTAAGCGTTTTAAGCAAGTTTTCATCATAAGCCTTTTTTAAAGAAAGTTTTTAGCAAGTTTTTTTTTAAAAAGTTTTAATTTTAATAATTTTTTTCATGAATTAAGTTTTTATCAAAAAAAGGTTTTGACATAATGGATTCTTCAGAACTTACTTTGTAAGTAAGAAATTATATTTTTGTCAAAAAACAATTACATGTGAAAAAGCTCTTGTTAATAACAGAACTGTTTATATGAAAAAATTTGTTTTATGTTCAAAATGGCACTTTGCTTTAAAAACTTTTTATGAAATAGGGCTTATCGATCAAAAGATATATTAAGAGTAAAGGGAGATATCAATGTCCAGTAAGTTTGTACATAAAAGCCTCTAAAAGTTATGAAAAGACTTTAGGTAAAAATAGAGGTCATTTCATTTGAGCCATTTATGAACTGAATTTGTTGATTCTACTGATTTGTTTAGAGTTTAAAGAAGTGGCCACTTAAAATCCGTACGTACTATAGTAATCATAGCAACGCCCCCTGTCATCAAAATGGAAAAAGATTTACATACCTTTTTAACAACAATTCTACCATTATTCTACAATGAATTGCAAGTCATTATGTTTAGTTTTAAAAAGTGTAGACACAATGGAAATTGAAGCTAGAGATAAAATTGTGCACAAACATCTAGAAAATCTGACTTTATCAGGTTAAAACATCAATATCAAAATTTTTACGTCTCGACAGCTCAAGGTTGTGTGGCATTTAAATATGAATATGTAGAATTTTACAAAAATATTAATTTGGCACACAATCCGCAGCTATGGTTTGAAGAGTCAAGCTTTTCAGACATGTTTTTAAAGAATTTTCAGAATTATATAAAAGAGAGTTTGGAAAAGCTATTGCTGTCATTTATAAGACATCACACATCTGATACAAAGTTTCAGCCAAGTTATCATTACTCAATGACAAGTTTTCATTACTCAAATACTACTACACGCAGAGAAAAAATATAGTTGGGCATGGTTACTGTAACCATTTCAATATTGTTACAAGTTTTTTAACTATATTATAGTCACAGTAACAATTTACATGATTGTGGTAACCATAATATGGTTAACTTACGATTCACATGATTGTCTCAACCATATATATGGTTACAGTAAACATATATATGTTTGTGACAACCATTTATATGATGAAGGACTTATCATATTATGGTGCTCTCGGCTTAAGGCTTATCATAATCGGAGAACAACATATTATGATAAAATTATTCATCATAAATATGGTTGCCACAAACATATATATGTTTACTGTAACAATATATATGGTTGAGACAATCATGTGAATCGTAAGTTAACCATATTATGGTTACCACAATCATGTAAATGGTTACTGTGACTATAATATAGTTAAAAAACTTGTAACACTATATAAATGGTTACAGTAACCATGCCCAATTATATTTTTTCTCTGCGTGTATGAAGTGGTATAATGAGAATAATATTGATGTTATACGAAAACACATCAATTAAACAAATTGCATAAATCTTCGTCCAATCGAGATATATTGGGCAATTGTTAAACGTAGATTGAAAAAGAGTGCAGGTACAGTTAATAACCAGATTTTGATGAGAACAAAGTGGAATAAATATGCTGGAATAACGGTAGAAGTGGGAAGAAAAGTTGTGCAGCTATTAATGGGAGGCACAAGAAGAAAATCCAGAAAATGTATTCGCAATAAAGACACATAAACCTACAGTTATATTTTTTTAAAAGCTTAATAAATTACCTTTAATTTCATGTATAAAATGTTAACATACGTTGTTTCATTTAAAAGTTATGCTCGCTTTAAGCCGTACGGATTTTAAGTGGCCACTTCTTTACAAACCAATTTATGTCCACAATTTTCACCATGGCGAAGACCATGGTATTTAAATTTAAAGGTATTTGAGCTATTTTTTTATTAATCTTAACTTAAAATCTTCAAAGACTTTAGTCCTTGAAAGTTCTGCTTCCAAGAAAGACACTCACATAAAATCGTATCACGTTATACGCAGCAGAAAAACTGCGAATGATGAAAAAAAAACTCTGGCTAACAGTAGTGTTGAAATTGCATTTAGGGTGCAATAAACGTTGAGCAAGAGATTTATGAATAAATTTGCCACATTTCTCTAGCAGCTCACTAACATTTGCAAAAACTCCATTAACCTCTAGACCCTTGCTAGTTTGGTTGAGTCTAGTTGGGTACGCTTCAATTAAGCGGTGTATGTTGACTGGCATTTAAATTGTTAGACACAGGAAATTTTAAATAAAACAAATATTCAAACATTCATAAAGTATGTATGTATAATTTTAATATGTTAAAGATCATATATTTATAAAGCAATTTTTTGGATTTTCAGTAGGAATTTATTAAAGGTTTTATAGAATATTTGTTTTTAAACCAAATTTGTAATAATTGCTTCGAAACTAAGATAAAGCGATTTAAACACACTCCTTTAAGGTACCTCATCAATATAAAATATTTTGTTTTAAATTATGATAGCTGCAAAATATTTCTTAACATATTTTAGCTGCTTTGTCTAAAGAATTTATTTAGCTGATTTAGTAAGTAGAGGTCATTACATTTCTGCTCTAGCCAATTGCTCAACTCAGCAAACATATACATATGAATGTATATACTTCTAAATGAGTGCTTCTACTTTTGCTATAATAAATGGAACACTTGAACTAGATTTTCTTTTACGAGGCAACAAAACGTTAGCATTTTGTTTGTTTTATTTTTATTTCCTTTTTTGTATTTTTTTGTTTTTTTTTTGCTCCCTTTTGCCTCTAACAGCTGTAAGTAATGTATGTCATTACATTGGTGTTAGTGTTGCAGTAAATTGGAGTACAAGTGTCTGTTAAATGTAAATGTGGAAATATGTATGTAGTATATCTGTGTATTCTAATGTATGTATTTGTATCCTCTTTGCATGATACGATATGATCTGAAGTTCCATACAACTAGTACTACTACTACTGTGTATATAAATGTTTAAAAGTATAGAATAAATTGTTTCTTTATCGTATTTTCTACGACATCATATCGTAAGTAAAATTAAAAACAAATTTATATATGTATATTCTTTACATATTTACTAAGGTGGACCTTATTTCGATTTTCGTTGCTCCCAAGTTCTAAAATTTTTCTTCGTTATCTAAATACCAAATGCTAAAAGTTTGATATAAATCAGATAACGCATAGAGGTTACATGCCCATTTAATTGAAGTTTCGAGTTTTGGGTCAAAGTAGCAATATTTTCCAAAAAATTATTTTTACACAAAACTGTAAACTTCAAATTAAATGTGTTACCTCTAAATGTTAACCGATTTGGTTCAAATTTTCAGCATTTGGAGAACAATTTTAAAGAATTGGATCTTCGAAAATCTAAAAAGTGTAAAATAAGGACACCCTAATGTCCCATAACATAATAACGAATGTTTGTATGTGTATCTGCGTGTGTATGTTTGTGTTTAAAAACTTGTCGTTTAGTATTTTAACGTTTCACTACTTTTACTAGTTTTTCTGTTTAACGTGAGAACAAAAAATATAAAAAGTTGACAACTATTAAATTTGCAATTACTCGTGTATTTGATTTAGTGTCATTCACTTATCGCTAACAATTTTAAAACACACTTAAATTCACACACATACACCAACAGTTATTTATACATGCGTTTATTACATTTCTACATTAGGAGGGCTCCTCTTCTATAGAAAACTGTGTTGTTATACACACAAAGTTTTCTATAGAAAACTGTGTTGTTATACACACAAAGTTTTCTATAGAAAACTGTGTTGTTATACACACAAAGTTTTCTATAGAAAACTGTGTTGTTATACACACAAAGTTTTCTATAGAAAACTGTGTTGTTATACACACAAAGTTTTCTATAGAAAACTGTGTTGTTATACACACAAAGTTTTCTATAGAAAACTGTGTTGTTATACACACAAAGTTTTCTATAGAAAACTGTGTTGTTATACACACAAAGTTTTCTATAGAAAACTGTGTTGTTATACACACAAAGTTTTCTATAGAAAACTGTGTTGTTATACACACAAAGTTTTCTATAGAAAACTGTGTTGTTATACACACAAAGTTTTCTATAGAAAACTGTGTTGTTATACACACAAAGTTTTCTATAGAAAACTGTGTTGTTATACACACAAAGTTTTCTATAGAAAACTGTGTTGTTATACACACAAAGTTTTCTATAGAAAACTGTGTTGTTATACACACAAAGTTTTCTATAGAAAACTGTGTTGTTATACACACAAAGTTTTCTATAAAAAACTGTGTTGTTATACACACAACGTTTGCTATAGAGAACTGTGTTGTTATACACACAACGTTTGCTATAGAGAACTGTGTTGTTATACACACAACGTTTGCTATAGAGAACTGTGTTGTTATACACACAAAGTTTTCTATAAAAAACTGTATTATACACACAAAGTTTTCTATAGAATACTGTGTTATACTCAAAACTGTCTACAGAAAAACTGTTATACACAAACAAAAGTCTGTTATACAAACAATTTTCTATTAAAAAATTATATACATAAAACGTTCTATAAAGTATAATCCCATGTACAAAAAGAGTAACAAAATTAACTGTGAAAATTATAATAAAATAACACTGCTGAATATTCCATACAAAATTCTGTCAAATATTTTTAACAACAGACTTAAAGAAATATCGGAGGATATTATAGGTGAATACCAGTACGAATTTATGGCGAATCGATCCACTGTTGATCATATTTTTCTATTTAGAAAAAAGAGATTTACAGATGCTCAGAATTGCTTCGCTGTCCTAGAAACGCTGTTTTAATTAACAGCAACGACGACATGTACCTCTTTCTAAACAACCTGTATTCAAGCTGATGAAGGTGATACCACGATCATTGAAAGTGAGGTGAAAAAATGTTGTGAAATAGCTCGGACAATATTTTTAAAAATGTAAGATCCATAATTAAGCGTAAAGAGCGTTATTTAGAACTTTGGGACCTTTGGTGACCCCCATTGAAATTTTCAGGCAAAAATGCTCGAGGAATATTTTAATCCTTATGTCCTTTTTGGAATGACTTTTTTGGATTTTCTAGAAAAAGATTGGCCCCTTAAGAGAATAGCTAGAGTTTTAAGATCTTCCACAAAAATTATCCCCATAAAAGTTCACAATATAACTCTGACAATAAGAATTCTATCAGAATTTAACTTACAATATTTCTTTCATTTAGTATAATGCTTCCTTTGACCAAAAAATTAAAACCTTGACCCACTGTAAAAAAAAACTAAGAGCAGCTGGACTATAAGTTTATTCTACAGAAATGATCTATATAGGACCACTATTCTGTTCCAATCAAAAAGTCTTAATTTGTTGGACAGTAGAATTATGAATGCTACTCCAAATAGAACCAGAGCTTGTATGCTGCTCAAGACAGATCCGATTGGAAGAAGAAAGTGAACGAGGTTAAGGCCCACTCCGGATTGTATCAGCAAAATATGATGATACTAAATGGTCTTTTGAAAACTCTGCCATACATTTCTTTTTATAGAAAAATATTTTATTCACTATTCACTTTTATGCACCATAAACAACAGCATAAACAGGCTCACTTAGAAAGCAAAAATTTTGACTGTATGAGTAATTATAGAATTTTATTTAACATGGAATCATTAACAACAGTAGCTACAAAAAATTTGACCCATCCTAATATAAAAAACTAGAATGAATATGACATTTAGCCAGATGTTTTAAATAATGCAGTCTTTACGTCAACCAGTTTCGAGCATCTTTTCAATTCATATCTAACAAATGCTAGTGAAAAATAATATATATATATAGCTTATTTTTAATATTTAGCTAAAATACCTGATAAAATCTTTAACACCTAGAGATCTCAAGTTGGTAGTAAAAGCAAATTGAATTTCATCTTTTAAAACTCTGCCAAAACTGTCGATATCTGATAGAGAGGAAGGCGGTGATGATGTGTTGCTGCTGTTTGTGTTGACGATACTATGATTTTTTAGTTTGTTGTCAACATTTGTCAGTTCAAATGTTATTGCTAGAAGCACTACATATATATATACACTTTCTCCCTCTCTATCTCTCATGCACTTCGTTTCGTTCCATTTCAGCTAAAATTAAATTGTAAAATACAGCGAGAACAAAAACTCTGACAACTTACTTGTTGCAAATTGCCAGAGTTGTAAATTAAATTAAATGATGTATTTTTTTTTTTTAAAACAATATTAAATAGAAAAAATTTAATAAATAAACTGTTTTTTATTTAACAGTTACTCAATGAAAATTAACAAAATATTGTGTTTAATTTGGAAATTGCTGAAATTGAGTTGTCTAGCTCAAATATATTAAGAGTTTTTCTTCAGAAAAACGGTTTAAAAATTCGTAAACTTTTTAGAGTATTTTTTGTTGGACTATAGTCAAGACACTATAGCGAGAATATAGAATATATATAGTCGAAGCTATATTCGGGACTATAGAATAGTGTATATTCTATAGTCTCCACTATTCAATAGACTCTAGTCGAGACTATAGAATAGACTATAGTCGCCACTATAGCATAGATATAGTCGAAACTATAGTAGAGACTATAGAGTAGATTATATACTATTGTATCGACTATTCAATAGACTATAGAGTAAACCATATTCGAGAATATAGGATAGACTATAGTCGAGACTATAAAATATACTATAGATGAGACTAAAGAATATATTATAGCATAAACAATACGAGACTATAGAAAATATATAGTCGAAACTATAGTCGAGAATACAGAGTAGACTATAGTCGAGACTATAGAATATAGTCTATTCTATACTTGACTATTCAATACACCATGTCGAGACCATATAGAATATTATAGTCGCTCCTATAGTATAGGCTATAATCGAGACTAGGATAGAAAATATAGTTGGGCATGGTTACTGTAACCATTTCGATATTGTTACAAATTTTTTAACTATATTATAGTCACAGTAACCATTTACATGATTGTGGTAACCATAATATGGTTAATTTACGATTCACATGATTGTATCAACCATATATATGGTTACAGTACACAAATATATGTTTGTGACAATCATTCATATGATGAAGGACTTATCATATTATGTTGCTCTCGGCTTAAGGCTTATCATAATCTGAGAACAACATATTATGATAAAATTATTCATCATAAATATGGTTGCCACAAACATATATTTGTTTACTGTAACCATATATATGGTTAATACAATCATTTGAATCATAAATTAACCATATTATGGTTACCACAATCATGTAAATAGTTACTGTGACTATAATATTGTTAAAAATCTTGTAACACTATTTAAATGGTTACAGTAACCGTGCCCAATTATATTTTTTCTCTACGTGTAGAAGAGACTATATATTAAGCTATAGTCGAGACTATATCGAGCTCTTAGCGCCAAATTATCGTAAGCGACAAAACACAAATTTTACAGGAGAATGTTTTTTTTTTATTAGTTTGAAATTTATACATAGAATTAAAAATGTTATGATGCGATATAATATAATTTCGTTCAAGCTATTTGTCTATTTTTCAAAAATATTTATAACTTTTGACAATTAAAAAATTCATAGAATACTTTTTTGAAAAATATGACAAAAAATGTTTTTATTGAATTTTTGCATAGATAACAATTTTTCGAATTGAAATTAAATTTTTATTTATAAATAGTTTTCAATGAAATTTCACAGTTATATAGATTTTTCTATTTAAAATTGAAAAATAAAAACGAATTTTAAAATTTGTTATCAGCAATCCCGCAATTCCCAGAAAAGTGTTGAAAAATTCAAAAAAATGGGAATTTTTAATTTTTTGGCTATAATAAACATAACAGGGCCGGGGTTATCGGAGCCCTTTACAAAGTAATTAGGACCATATTGGGCAACCTAAAATCGGTTACTATATTTTGATATCGAATATACGATTTGAGAATTTTTGCCCTAAATTTTTATTTTATATAAAAAATAGGTGTTTTTTGAAAAGACCTGGTCCCCTCCGTAACAACAATTTTGAAATATATTGTCCTCTTAAATATTTTATGAAAACTTAGCTTTCAGAAAGTAGAAATTCCTTATACATCCTCTTAGAAATTTCATGCGATAACTTAAAAAGCAAAAAAAGTTCTGTTTTCCCAAAAAATCGCATTTCAAATGCATATATCTTTGGACTTAGTCATTACTTTTAAACAATTATTTTCCTATTTGACACATACATGTGTTGCTACTCCAATAAAGGAAAACTGGAGGAAATCGGAAATGAGAATATTTCCTAAGCTATAAGAGATAATTGATAGCTACGACGAGGTTTTTTGTTGTGCTCGCTGAGAAGATTCTATATGTATAATCAGAACTCAAACCAAGAAATAATATCGTTTTAAAAATATAACATACCCGAGGTGTCCTACTTTAAGGGCCCTTGGTCGAGCCCCTGGTGGGCCCATGAGGTCCACGTTCAAAGCTTGAACTCTACAACACTTCTTCTTTGCGCATGTGGAATTTCATTCAAACCAATCTAACCATATAGAAGTTACAGATTTATTTCCCTCTTTTTATACCCTACACCACCATAGTGGGGAGGCTATTATGCGTTCGTGCAGATGTTTGTAACATTGTTTGTAATATTAGTCTAACACCCACCTTAAAGTATACCGATCGACTTAGAATCACTTTCTGAGTCGATTAAACGATGTCCGTCTGGTTGGCTGGCTGTCCATGTAAACCTTGAGCGCAGAGTACATGTCGCAATTTTGAAGATATTTCGATCAAAGTTGGTACATATTATTTTTTCGGCCCTAGGACCAAGCCTATTGAAACTGATTGAAATCGGTCCATGATTTCACCTAGCCCCCATACAAATGTCCTTCCGAAATTGGACTTTATCGGTCATAAATGTTTAATTTATAAATGTATCTACACAAATTCCGCTCCAAATAAGTTTTATGTATACAAAATTTATGTCACCAAATTTTGTTACGATCGGTCCATAATTCGAAAATCACTTTAACGTGCATAAATCTCTTAAGAATGTTGGAATACACACAAAATTCAAGATAAATAACTTCCATATAGACATAAATCACACGACCTAATTTCATGGTGATCGGTCCATAATTGGTCATAGCCCCCATATAAGGCCCACTTCCGAAAATCACTCAAAAATATAAATTATTGAAATTTTAAAAGAAAAATGTTTTTGCTCTTTTACTTAGTGTAGGGTATTATATGGGCTTGACCGACCATACTTTCTTACTTGTTTTTTTATACCACTGTGTGTCGCTTACGATAAAATTTGTTTACTGTAAATTATAAACATTGACTTACGATAAAATCGTACCCCCTATATTTTTGAAGTTATTAACAATTTTGATATCCAGAGAATGCTAAAACATCAGTCGGTCCATAAAATTTTAATTTCAGCAATAAAAAATAAATTTAAAAAATGTCGCTTACGATAATTTGGCGCTAAGGGCTCGATATACTAGACCATAGTCGAGACTGCAGAATAAATCATAAGTAAGACTATAGTTGACAATCTAAAAAATTTTAGAAAAAACCCCAATTTTAGTAATATTTTGGTCAATATACAATTGTTACTCACATTTTTGTAGAACAAGCATTCACTTTAGATGTCATTTTCCTATTTCTATAATAACTCATAATTCACAGTATTAGAAGTGTCTCTATCTTCTTTTGATTTATATCCAAATCATTAATCAAATATTATTCATTCATTTATAAACATAAAGTCACTTATTGACAACTTGCTGATTTTGAAAAGTTAACATTTGCACTTTTATTTCAACTAATAAAATCTATTACAAATATGTACATTAGAAAATAAGTGAAAACAAATATAATTTATTTATTTATATTTAAAAACAAAACATTAATTATTTATTTAAAACAATTAATATTCATTAACATTCAGCATTGACTTTGTAAATGTATACAAGATGCTAAACGACTTTATCAAATTAAATATAAATCTTGTTTTATGTGAATTCATGTCAAAATCATCACAACAACTGGATTTCATTAAACATTCTGCAACTCAAGCTAAAAACATCAAATAAAATGAAAAAAAAAAAATGTGAAAACAAATCTACTAAAATATTAGCAACAAAAAACCCATCAACTGGTATTAAGTATAATGATGAAAAGTAGCACTTAAATAACTTAGTGCGGTAGCAGTGGCAACACAAGTTGTAATAAAATATTAACTATTTTCCAACTTTATGTTGCAACGCATAAAATGTTAGAGTTCATTAATTTTATTGTTTACACCATTATCACCGAAATTGAAATGGAAAAGTTGTCAGCAGCATTCGGATATAAACTACACAAAGACTATGTTAAATGGCCACATTTTTGTGACATTAGTTTATTGTTTTAAATTCCAGGAACACTGTTAGTTTTATATTATTAATGATGGTATTTTAGGAATTGAATTCTTAAATGTCAGTGTTCGACTAGTTCTGCTTTTTGGATAAAGGATTCATATTAATATTACGGCAGAAATTCTTGGTATTTTTTTTGACAATATGACAAATAATTTAACCCTTTTTTGAGTTTATACACAATACAATATACAATATATTCTGATTCTGTGATAACTGAGAGCCAAAAATTATATGCTTAAATGTGGAATAGAAAGTAACAAGAAATATTTGCCTTGGAAGAATAGCATTACAATAAAATTATAAAGATTATTTAACACTAGCTGAACCCGGTCCGCGTTGCTGGCCTTTAGAAAACATCTGTTTTATATTGAATCTCGATCTCGATTTTAATATACAGTGTTGGACAAAGTCTGTGAACCAACCTTTAATGTTAATACATGTAGTGGCATTTCGGCTGGTTCCAATAAATTCCAAAATTCAGTATGAAAATTTCTTATTCATGCACCTAATATGCAAGAGTAAACAAAATTGTTTATCACAGACCGAAAATCAAAAATCTGACTTTACACTGTTATCCAAAAGACTTTTCTGAAGATTCCGTGAAAATTTCATCAAAATCGGTCCAGCCATTTTTGAGTCCATACGGAACATACAAACCCACATCCATTTTTTGTGAAATATAGGGCATTAGCGGTATAATGTAATCAAAAATCTGACTATACCCCAGCAAAAATTTTGTGAATTTTTGTAATGACCACTAGTTATTTCATGCAAGGAGTGGTGGTTACCCAGCACATTATTTTATTTACTAGAATAAGTACTTACTTTTATACAGGCTGGTAATGAACTTTTGCATTTAGGACAGCTATCTAGTGTGTTTGACTGGAAAACGAGAGGTTAGTGGTTCGCCACCTGTCAAAGCCATTAATTTTTTTGTTCATATCATATTCATTTATATGTTGATGTTAAAACTATTGTTAACTTCCAATAAAATAACTCGTACATGGAGCAGTGAGTTAGCAGCTTGACTATCAAATACAAGCAAATAATGTGACTGTTCGATTCCCACACAAGGCAATATTTTTTGTGTTTTTTTTAGCTACATATTCTTGTTGTGAATTTACTACTTATTTCTCAACTGATTGTAAGTACATTTGTAAGCTTGACCCCTGAATTTTTTAAAAATCTCGAACAACGGTAAGTATTGTTTCAGTCAAATAATAAGTAGTTATCGCTTTGCTCCAATTATACTTGCTGGCTTACTAGGTAAGTAAAGTTTTTGCTGGGACAGTGTTAGTCTCTGGGCTATTCTGTAGATTCCCTGAAAATTTCATCAAAATCGGTCCAGCCGTTTTTTATATGGCATTAGCGGTATAATGTAAAAAATTGATTTTGCCACGCCCCTCCTCCCACAGACCGAAAATCAAAAATCTGATTCCCTGAAAATTTCATCAAAATCGGTGTAGCCGTTTTTGAGTTCATTCAGAACATACATACATACAAACATCCATTTTTATATATATAGATTACCAACTGTTGATATATATACATATACTTTTTTATTTGTTTAACAAATTCCAATAAGGGACATTCCAGTTTTTTGATTATATAAAATGAATTTGGGAATTCTATTTTTTTTTTATACAATTTGGAGATAAAAAGGACATCGTTAGAGACATTTTCAAGTACCTTTAAAATATATACATATGTAGTTTTATATTAATATTTAGCTACATCTTGTAATTTGAATTAATAGCTAAATCTTGGGTATTACTTCCCATACACAGTGGCACAGTTGGTTAAACTAGAACCCTAAATTCACAAAAATAATTGCCACGATTTTCATCCTCAAATAATTTGAGTATAAGATACTGAAACTGATCAATAAACACGTAAGAGTGTTATATTCAGTTGTGTCAAATCGTATATACCCGCCATCAATATGAGACAATAAAATATTTTTCTGATATTGGCGTTATATAGGGGCACAGTTGTATGCATCTCATAAATGATTTTTGCAAATGATTGAAATTAACCATAAAACAACTTCTATCGTAAAGTTGAGATGTCAAGCAACAATTATTTGCAGAAATTATAGTTATTATGTCAACAGTATTTGAAAATGGCGACAGAATACACTACTTTCGACTTTAAAGATTTGGGGTGTTAAAATTATACCATATTCAAGGCGCATTTTTAATATTTATAATTATTTTTTTTAGAATTATTATGCCTTGTTGGTGAGGGTATCTTGTCCAGATTCTATACTTGTAAAGAGTTTTGTATATATTGTTAGCAGATTTGAAGTTTATTCATTTAAAATATATAATGTTTTTTGGCTTACCTACGCAACTTTGACTAGGATTTTAACTATTGCCGCCATTTGCCGCCGATCTAGTTTTAACATAAAATTAAAGCTTAACTTATTATCTACAATATATATGAAAATTAGCTGCCTTTTGGTGCCTATAAAGAAATGACATGTAAAAATGTTGAGCAACTCAGAAATTTAAGAAAAAAAATTATCAACATTTTTAGATTTTAGTTGCTTTTCATGGCATATTTGCTATATATATAACTACATATAAAGTAAATTTAGTGCTTAATAAAACAGTGTTTTAATTTTTTTAACCGGATAAAAATTGTAAAAGTTATTCAATTATTTTATTAACACCTTTAGAGTATTTTCTCCCCCAGCCAATATGTATAAAAAAACAAAAAACTAAGTATAAAAAAAAAAAATTTGTACAATTTTTAATTTACAAGGTAATTTTTTTCGAAGAAGTTTAATAACATTTGCAAACATAAACCGATTTTAACAATTATTGTCTAATTTTTGTCTATATAACATTATCTTTAAAACACTGTGCAACAAAATAGGTTCCTTAGAAAAAAATTAAAATAACTATTGTAAAATTTGACAAATTACGAAAAAAATAAAAAAATGCTAAACTTTTTATAAAAACTTCCATAATTTCATGAAACGTTTAGACATTTATGAAAAATTAATTCGATTATATGTGAGTTAGACGTACTACAATTCTATTACTTTTATACAAAAACTCCAAAAAAATCAAAAATGTATTTTTAACCGTTAATAAATTTTTTTTTTAATAATTCGATTTTTATGATTACAAATACATATTGAAGCTTAAAGTCCCACCTATTCAACAGAAAAAAAACTCTTACAAAAATCCTCATCCATTCAAATGTTACAGATTTTTTATCCGAAAATTACCAAAATTTTCCACAGTGAGGGAGTATGGTTAATTAAGAACCGATCCTCACAAAAGTTGGTAAAACGATTTAGGTTCATATAAAACTAGTTTATGTCTAATTTAATCACGATAGTTACTATTACAAGACAATTATGAATCATCAAAAGATTTTCTGAGGGTGACCTTGTATGGGGACTTGAGACAAATGTTTCCCGATTTTCGCAATACTGTACAGTATGATTTCAGAGTACTTAGTACTAATTTGTGCAGAACTTTATCAGGATTGCCACATAAATAAGATATTTGTGGACTGCTCAAACAGTATTCTGAGTTGAAATTTTTATGGGAGGCTAGAATGAATTTTTTTTTAAATAAATCTGGCATTTCTAAACGGCTGCTCCGTTCGGTATAAAATTTGACGTGGATTTAGCCAAATGCGCCCTACAAATGCTCCAGGGGCGGCGATATGGGGGCTCAAAGTAGGGTACCTTCGAGGTACCGTGAAATAGCTCCCAAATGAAATAAATCCCAATGAAATAACTCCCAATGAAATAATTCCTAGTAAAAATTAAATAATTCCCAAACTAGAAAAATTAAATAACTGCCAAAGGGTGAAATGAAATTACTCCCAATAATCGGCGGTTTCATAATTTTAAAAATATTAGTCCCAAAAAAGCGAAATAACTACCAATGAAATAAATCCCAATAGAAATGAAATAATTCCCAATCCGAAGCAATTTATTAGTGTAATCTAACTCCCAATGAAATAAAGAACTACAAAAGTAAAATTATTCTTCGCTTACCAAACATTTTTTGCATTGCATTGGGGTGTATCAAAAACATTTGCCGGCCTTCGTCCTGGCGCAAATGATTTCTCCTCTGGGGTGTATCGAAAACCGTCTTCGCTCAGAAAAGATTCTTTTTACTTTGCCGGCCTTTGTCAGGTCGTAACGATATCTTAATCTGGTGCGAAATGAAATTCGGCTTTCTGAAATATTGTAAAACCTTTCTGCAATGAAAGAAACTTTTCTGAGTGAAGCCAGTTTTTGATACACCCCAGAGGGGAAAACCTTTGAGCACGGCCAAAGGCCGGCAATGCAAAACAATTTTTTTAATATTTTGCTTTTGCAAAGTAGAACCTAACAAAAATGAAATAACTCCCTATACAGTGAAATAACTCCTAATTCTCACAATAAAATGAAATAAAACCCAACAAAAATTTCATTGGGAGTTGTTTCATTGGCAGTTATTGCATTATGAAATAACTCCCAGCTAAAAATTATGAAATAACTCCCTATGCGTTAGGAGTTGTTTCATAATGAAATAATTCCCAAGTTGTATGAAAAATTTGTTGGGTGTTATTTAATTTTTTCGTGTGGAGTTATTTCATTTGGGTATTATTTGACGGTACCTACCTTCGATATGTGTAATTTTTCTTCATATTTTTGAAAAGCGCTTGGACCGCTTTTGAATAAACATGCTTGAGTGTGCTATTTATCTGTTATACGGGGTTGTAATAGAATCCAATCAATGTCGGTTTTGAAAACGACAAAAAAGATACATTTGACTTAGGAAATCCGATTTCAAGATATCAATATACTTTTTTTGTCGTTTTCAAAACCGATTCCGACAATGATTGGATTCTATGACAATCCCAATAATTTCCGAGTTATAGGCATTTCAAAATTGAAATCATAAAATTTTGCCATAACTTGGTCCCCTTTTTTTAAAATGTAGGGTGTACTTTTTGGATCGAATGGACTCGAATTCTTTTTGTTAGACAACTAAATTAATAATAATATACAAAAGACTTCAGAGCAATATCAATTATGGACCCAAAAATAAACGATTTTCAATTGAAAAATTAAAAAAATAGTAGATTTTGGCTGTTTTTTTGGCTTCTTTCACAATTTTATATTTTTCTGTATATCTTTACGCAAAACATTTTGGTATAAAAAGGTGTCCCATTTTTTAAATATGTCGCCCCTACGACCTTCGGAATTTGAAATATTTTTTATAAAAATTTCATATTTGGGCCACATGTTCTAAAATCCCAAAACTGAGACCAGGAAACGAAAAGCTGCTTTAGAAAACCTTGATGTGTTCCCTATTTATCCTCAAAGTATTTCCCCAGCCTGGAAAGAAATGTGGACCCTATGAACAAAATTGTAAAACGTACGATTTTTTGGGATTTTTGCTCTAATATTTAGGAATTTGACCTTTTGATATTTTTTTGCACCTTTTTATTTAGAATTAAAAAACGTTGAAAATTTCATTGAGTGTTGTTAACAAACAAAGATTTTATTACATATTACATATTTATTGAGTTTCTAAAACAATAATTTGTATCAAAATTTTAATAAAACTTGAACCCCTGGAGCATAAGTACGGCCCATTTTAATAACTTAAGCAGGAATTCTCCTTTTCTACCCCACTGTGTTTTGTAGCAAACAAACCTTATCAACAGAGACAATTCAGCCAGCTAGCTAATTTTGTGTTTCGTGTTTTCAACAGACAGACAGACAGACGGACGGACGGATGGACTTAGCTAGATCGTCTTAGAATGGCATGACTACATAGAAAATATATGTATACAAATATGAAGTTTTTTTTTATCAAATAGAATATTCCAAACAAGAATTTTGTCAGCCTATTTTTTAAAAATGTGTTACACTGTGCAGTACAAAACCCAACTAAATATGTGTCTAAAAACCCTCATCACTTCGGTTTGAACACAGACAAAATCTATGAAAATTAAAAAGAAAAGGAACAAAAAATCTCAAAAGAAATGAAGAGAAATGGATAAGAACCCTCAACAAATCGGAATGATTAATAGCTTATGTGGCTGTTTATGCGAGTATATTGGCTGCTTGTTTTACATTTTTTTTTGGTATTTATTCTTTTGTAGTTGCCTTTTTTTGTGTTATTGCCCCAATTTTCACTTTAACTTTTGTTGTTTGAGGCTGTTGTTGTGTGTATTGGTGCTACTACTGCTGTTGTTGCTGCTACTTTATGAAACACCTTAGAGACCCAATGATTTAGAAAGCAAAAATATTTGCTTTTTTTGGGATTTCTTTTTTATTTTTTGGAGAAGATAATAAAGGTTAGCCAATATGTGGGAGGGATATTTAATCTCTCCTCTACAATAGATTGATTTTCTATAAGTAAATAAACGTAGAAATAACAAAAAAGAATTAATTTAGATTTTTAACATTCATTCAATAAGTTAATTTAATTCAATAGTAGTAATAGTAGTATTATTAAACAGGTGGTTCCATAGGCCAGTTTTTCCTGTACCAATTTATGAAATAGGAGGCCGCAGTTCATCAATCTTTAGTGAATAAAAATAATGCTAGAATCTTATTTTATTTTTTTCACCTTTATATAAACCCCTTTAGCTCAAGGTTTTTTTTATAAAACTTAAGTACAAAACAAATAAAAACAAAATTGCAACAAAAAATCCTTCTTAGAAAGTTCAAAACCGAACCACAAACTTTTTCCCCAAAACAAAATCCAAACCAAAAGGTAAATATTTCAAGAATGAAACCAGAACTCAATCCTTTCGCAAGACAACACCAAAGTTTAAATAAATGTACCATCATCAAAAGATGATCACCAATTTCCTAGGAACACTAAATTCTCAACTTTAGCTATTAACAAAAACAAAAGACGACTGAAAAGAAAGCATCTATACAAAATTGTTTAAAATAAGTTTCGGTTGCCAAAATGTCAAGCATTTAATTTAACACAAAACAAAGTCACCAACAATAGTTTGGCTCATGAGAATGGACGTGTTTAAGGACACTGTTATAGTTTAATAGTCCTGTGTTTCATTTAAAGTTCATCCAAGGAAAGGAAACACATTGGAACACACATTAATGTGAAGGGCAAATTCAACATTAAGTTTTTTTATTTTAAATGTCAAAGTTTTTTGTAAAAACACCCATACAAACATTTATAATATTTTTTAATGTGGATATATGAATGTACAATGTAAATACATATATAAATATTTTAAAAAATAATTTTGGCAAACTATTTAATGAAAAGGTCATTGATAAATCGAGAACAATCTTTTTAGCATAAGAAGTACTTTTCCAAATAATGTTGCCGAAAAATTTTGCTAAAATGGAAAGGAAATGAAAAGAAACAGAGATAAATTCTAAAAAAATATTTTTATTTAAATAAGCATTATATTTAAATGTCATTATGGGAAAATTATAATGAGCAATATGCATTTTAAATACTTGTTAAATGAATGATTTATTGTTAGTTAAATAAATGTTCTATAAATGTTTTTATTTTTTTTTAAATCCTGTATTTTGGTAGTATCTTAGTCATTTATGAAACGATTTGGTTAATATTTTTACACACTAGAAAGGTTTTGTGAATTACTTGTCTCATGGTTTAATATGGTTATAAATTTAACCACTCTTGGATCAATTGTAGTTCTTGTCACAAAATTATTTACTATCACGACAAATTTGCTTGTCACTTGGTCGAGAATAGTTAATGATGTCCCCTAGGCTTTTTCAATTTAGAATAAAAATTTTTTCTATAAATATCTGCTACATTTGTCGAATTGGCAAACCATCATGGATTGATATACATAGCGTTCAAAAACAAGTGCAATTGATAAATTTTGGAAATTGGTGTTCTAATCTGGTAGCGTTCCGCACACTTCACTAATTTTACGGTGTGACAAAATTGTCGAATTTGGAATGATACCAATAGACATGGGATCCAAGAGCGTCCAATGAATCCCGAAAAACTTACTGTTTGGCTTGAATTAGATGATATGGAAACAAACAACATATAGTTTCAACAGGACGGCGCCATGAAATACACAGCTCATTTCATATTGCACATGCTGCACGAGAGATTTGAGTACTTGGTCATCTCACGTGGAGGTGATTTGAATATTTTTTGATTATAATAAACTGTCCATGTTTTCATACCAATCAATTTATGTTTAATTATTTTGCATTCTTATTAGCTGTATGATTTGAAAATGCCAGAATCTTAAAAATGTATAGCTTATAATTTGAAACATTTCACGGTGGTCAAAAATCCATAACTTCTTTATTTTTTCATAAAAATGTTTCAAATTTGGTATTTGTATTAAGAATAACATAACCGATCGATCGATAAATATTTCGATATTCAAATACAGTGTTTGGAAAACAAATAGCCAAAAAATAGCATATAAATGGCTGATATTTAGTCGAAATATAAAGAATAAAATATGTGATCGAAAAAAATTGGTCATTCAATTTTTGGTCATTTTTAAAAGTATGGGAAAAATTAGGTTATTCATGTAAATGTCTGAAATTTAGTACAAAAATTAGGAAGAGCATAAGTTTTTGCATTTGACCAATAAAATATGAAGGCACTGAAATCGTTCTGGTTATTGGAATGGCAGATAATTGCAGCTGAAATTTATAGTACTTACTTTTGATACTTTACAGTATTAGATGTAATTTACACTTAACCTCTACTAGCCTCTTTTAATTTGTTCTGGCCTTTCAAACTTTTTTTGATTTAGTTTATATAGATTTAAAACAAGTTCCTAATCACGTCACTTTTATATAAAAAGAACACGCAAAAACTCCGTAATAACCACGTTGAATGGTTAACTGCTAACTGTTATATAAAAACATGTGCTAATTTGGAAAAAAAACTTTAAAGAAAAAAGCACAGGCTACTTCCATTCAGAAGTAAAAAATCAAATTTTTCTAATATTAAAATGACAACAAAAACCTTTGACTTTACAGCACAAAAAATAACCATAATCAAAATAATAATGATACTGTATATTCTGAGGTGTTAAGAAAAATTTACCATCAACATTTTATAAAAATTAAAAAACCAAAAAAAAACATTTTTGGCCGGAATTTACCACCGTGCATTTGTACAATTAGGGGATTCAAACGGTCTGCTATTAGGTCATATTGTCATAATGTCCTAAAATATTTTTTTAGTTTAAACTAATTTTTGTTGGGTTTTAAACAAAAAAGTTATAAACTAATAAGACTTTTTGAACTATATTTATTCGTTTGTCATAAAACTAAACTATTTTTATTTGTAGCACAACAAGAATTTGTTTAAACTAAATAAATATTTTACGACATTATGACAATACGACCTAATAGCAGACCGTTTGAATCCCCCAAATATAAATTTATTCAAAGTATTGGCCATTGCACTATGGTTTCAAATCCAGTTTTTATGGCACAAATTAAAATAATCATGTCAGACCTGTTAATTTCAGCACATTTAATGTCCATGGCATATAAATAAATTTAAACAAAAAATAGTCAATTGAACCACGCCCTACGCCTACTAAATGGGAAGGTATCCAAACTGAACTGTTTTTTTATATCTAAAATAAAAGTATATATATTTTGTTTTATTTTATTTTTTTGTTAATATTCAGATTTTTATTGATTTTTTTAAAGAACCCACTCTATTAGTATATCATATTTGCACCCGTTTGTTGTCCAATCCGACAGTATTTCGGTACGGGTAATCAAAAATTGTGCTAAAATAAAATGACAATTGTGAGAGTTTGCTGCAAAATGCTGGCGAGATGTGAATATATACTCAAAATACACACTTTGGTGAACACTTCCACATTTAAACTTCCACGCAAGTTCGTGCCCAAACGCAACTTGTGGTCCACGGAACTTATAGGTAATAGCGAGACTACAAAACTACACAATCACAATATCAAGAATTACGACAAGGACTCAACAAAAATAAAATTCAAAAATATGCCATGAAACTATTTACCTTGGGCTACATTTGCCATTATTGAAATACTTTATAACTTTATTTTTTATGGTTTGTTCGTTATACAATTGTAACACTGTTTTAACACTTATTTAAAAACACGTGTTTAAAGTTTCAACTTTGAAAGCCAAGCAGACTAGCAGTGTTGTCAACTGTTTTCTTTAAATATATTTTCTTGATTGCTTGGAGTGTTGTATTTAGGAAAATAAATTAATTTTTAACAATTTTTCAATTTTTTTTTTGGAATTTTTGCCAAAAAAAGTCGTTTTGGGACCATAGTGCATTGTTAGCTATGAACTTTTCCCATCTTTTTGGCAACGTATGGATTCTAACACAAAAAAATCTATTGAGGCCAAGCACGAATCCAGCCAATCGGATACTCTATTCCAAAGTGACGCGTATCCCATAGAGAGTGTTCTGCATACCTTAGCGTCATATTTGGCTTTGGTGTCGATTCGACTGCTTTTCCGGTCTTCACCTACGATCTCTTACGCTTCGGGTTATTGTAATGGATCCATTTTTTAACGCATGTAATTATTTGCTGCAAAAATGATTTTCTTTTATAGCGTTCAAACATCATTGAAACCGTCGGAACACATTAACCATGAGAACAAATGATATAATTTATTAAAAACAAAAACCGCGTTCAAAATATACGCCATCTATTATAAATCGCGAATTTTTAAGTCATACACTCAATATAATAAGTACACAAGAACGCGCCATACGACAATTAAATGACATTTTGTAATGTAAAAAATTACATTGTGTAAAATCCAGTGGAGTTCTAATTATAACTGTGGTTAAACATCATTGAACACTTCTGTCACTTAATGTCTAAATCTACTAACTAGTTAAATTTAACAAGGTCTAATGATAGTTTTCCCACTATTTCTTACTTTTCATTTACAAGATAATGCCAGTGTACACCATCGAAAGGCACCAAAAGCAAAATAGTATAAATAAAGTACTGAGATCAATGAAATTAGCCTATTTAAATATTGGTAAAGATATAATTTGTAAAGAACTAAGTAGTATAGTAATATCGGTCATATATTCTGATATATTAGTATTTTCTTGACATGTGCAATGAAATCTGAAAAAAAAAATCTAAAAAATATTTGACCCTATAAACTTTCCAATTATGCTTGAGCCCCAAAAAACTCAAAGTATAGTTCGTATTGTTCTTTTATAGTAGGTTAAAGCCGAGATCAAACAATTACTCTTTGGTTTTCACTCCAATACTATTCAAATATTTAGGACAAAAATCTTCAGCTGATTATATAGCTGCCACAGTTCATATCAATAGAATAGAAAATCTAACAAATGAACGATTTATACAATTTTCCAAACCAAATGTGACGTCTTTGATCCAACCGATGGATCAGGGTGCAATATGGAGCTTTAAATAACATTATCGAAAAACTATAGTGTAAAAACTATTCACGTCAATCAATAGATACGAATTTAAGAAAGCGTTTAACATCAAGAAAGCACTGTTGTCAATTAATAATGCTTGGAACGCTGTTACTTCTGCAGTTTTGAAAAATGCATAGAATAACTTACTCTGCCCAGAAAATTAAATGTCCGAAACTAAATAAAATCATTTGGTCAATTCACAAGGTCTCTTATCAGTCATATTGTCATAAAGTCCTAATATATCATGACTCGGCAGCCCGGCTAAACCAACTCTTAGGCATTCGGCACAGGTCTCAGCTGGTTGGTTACGATAACAAAATAAACATAGCATACCGAATAGTATTATTTTAGGAAATTTTTTGCTTGAAAAGCAATAAAAAACACTGAAAAATTTATTTCAAATGCTAGAGTATTATTATTGTACTATTGAATTTAATAGTGAAGTCTAATGCAGAGTCTGCAAATCGACCACCTTCAATAACATCCCCATGTTAAGATCACCAGTCCAACACGTTGACTGGTACTGGTAGTAGATCTCAGTGGATAATTAATTCGATGTGGTGGAACTAATTCAATGAACCGCAGGAAATTTTTCGAAAATATCAATTTGGATAGAATAAGCAGACCTAGATTGAAGGATAATGTTTAATTTTATCTTTTAAAAGCCTTGCACGCCTGTCTCTATTTAAATTTAGATTTTTCGACGTCAAAAGCAATTTTGAGTATTTTTATTGGGAAGTATTTTACTGATCTCAATCCTTAATTATGCGTACTAGCAACTATGTATTTGCAAGAGTACATGTCTGTTAAGTATTTCTAGTATGTTTAGTTGTAGTTTATGCTATTTTTTCCTTTACATTTAACTTTATTACATGCACAAGTTAAGGATACAACTAAATTCAATTAGAATTACATCATAATAACGCATATAATTGCCATTGTGTTGAAAAAACCAGCCAAGAGAAAAAAAAAATAAGAAAAATTATATAGAAAATATACTACTAAAGCAGGCTTTTAGTATCAATTGGAGCAGTGGGTGGAAAGATGAAACACAAGACACAGTGCTACAACATTAAAATAGAACTACAGCATACTTACTACAAACAAACAAACACATAACAATAAACAACTAATCCTGTAATAACAACAAATGACATTTTGTTGTCTCATAAGCATTAGAGATGCTGCTGAACACACAACAACTAACTACAAGTACGACTATGACTACAACTATAGCCAAAGTATGCTGTATGTAGATTGTAGCAGTAGATTGTAAATGGTTGTTGCATAAAGAACTAAAATCGAGCACAGAAAAGCACAAAATTCCTACACACACTCGTCTATAACAACTAGCAGACCCTAAATAAAAAGTATATTAAGAAAATTCCATAAAATCTTTGTGTCCTTCTACTCTCTTTATAAGTACATACAAACATATTTGGTTCATATCTACTTTTTTTCTATTTATTTCAAAATTGTGATAAAATGTTCTTGTACCGTCTAGATACTAACATATTTTATAAGATTCTTTTTGCAAACCTAAAAAAAATCCTGAAATCCTGGTGAAGTATGAAAAAATTGGAAAGACTTATTTTTGATTTTATTTCTTTCAACATAAAATTTGAAGTATTTGTTGTAAATAAATATTTAAAATGTTTAGGCAGGCAGTTATGGTAAACGAGTCAAGGATATTTGAACTAAATTCTAAATTTAATGAAAACAAATGCTGCTATGGAAATATACATATGTATGTATATTTGATTTAAATTTAAACTTTTAGAAAAAAAATTTTTCAAATTTTGGAAATATGTAAACAATAAGTAAAACTACATATCTGTGGCCGTATGGGAAAACTAGTTAACTCCAAACCGGGTAAATTAACGTGCCGAGTCAAATAGTTATTTTCTTTTTTTAAAAAATGGAGTTAACTGGTTTTTCCAATACAAAACACATGTAAAATTTCCACTCAAAGTTCACGCTTGCAAGCATATTTATTTTTAGCTTGATGCATTTAGCTTGATAATTTAGCTTGATGCATTTTAAATTTGTTTATTCTTTCGAAATAATTTATGATTAATTTCGATTTTTTTTAGTTTTAAATAAAACACTTAAAATAGTATTGGATGTCTGGGAACAATCTTTCACTTTCACTCAAATGTTGACCGCAAATAATATGCCGGAATCTCACGACTTACGCCAGTAATGACAAAGACTTTTGACTTTGAATAACACCAAAGAAAACAATCTTGATCTAGGCGGCCAATTAACAGTTCCGAAACACGAAATTAGTTGCTGGGATTGAAAGTTCGGTGATGCAAATTACATATATGTTGTTCGAAGTGCAGGCAAATAATTTCTCCGAGAAACTTAAATTTTGTAAAACAGACAAATAATTTTGAGACTTTCTTTCGGTATGAGATTTTCTATGGTGAATTGTCAAACTGTACTGAGTAAACAGTATAATACAAGTCACTCGTTATCTGTGCAAAAAAAACGATTGGAAAAAACCTCGAAATGAATCACCCTATAACAGGTTTTCTCAAGGTCTTTTATTTATTTCAATAATAAGTTCTTCATTCGACCCAAATCTTTTATCAGCGAGTCAAATCTTCAGTTTTGGAATCATGAAATAGTTGCTAAATCTGGAAAATACATTGTATTCCCATTCATGGACTTTTGAAAATGCGTTCGTTTTTATTTCAAATTAAAGGAGAATTTATCACTGGCGATCATGATTCCATTTTCAATGTAGACGATGTTAATGACACAATGCATCAAAAAAAAAAACTGTAGCCATGAACTTGTGGAACCATAAACACCCTCTCTGGTGCAGGTATACCCAGATCAGTTAATTGTTTTGAATATTTCTTTACCACTAGTGTGTTTTCATTGATCCGTGTAGCATTCATGGTTACGAGATTGTTCAAAAACTTCTTCGGTTTTCTGTTAAATATGGCTTATAGTCACACTATTGCGCATTTGCAGCAGCCATTGGGCGGATATATCTATCAGTCCAATTATTCTTGTAAAATGCAGTTGAGATGCCTACAGCCTCAGCCATTTTACGCAATTTAATTTTCCAATACCATTCTATGGATTTTTTTTTAAATGTTTGGCGTAAAAACCCTTTTTGGGCATGCTGAACGTTTGACGTCACTTGAGGAATTCAAAAAACCACTTTTTTACCATTGAAATTGAAAGTCCACAGTATTCATAAAACCATATCTTGGCTTTGGTGATGTTCTTTTTACACAAAAAGTTATGTTTTATTAGCACAGGAAAGGCTAATCTTTATCAAAATTCAAGAGGTTATGTTGATTTTAAATTAATTACAATTAGTATAAATTCGAGCTTAAGCGTCAAGAATTTTATATTTTGAATAATTGGGCAAATTCCAGTTTGACTGGCTGTTTTAGACATTTCTGTCATGCTATTCAACGCGGTTTGGTAATATTATTCATATATGAATACAGTATTATTATTGCTTCAGAACAATCATGATAAAAATAGAAAAATCCTTGAAAATGGATTTTTTCCTGTGACCTAGCTCACAGAAAGTTGTAAACTTTCATTTTAGTTATTTAAATATCATCAACAACTTAATGTATATCGATTATGCCTGAAAATTTAAATTTCACATTTCAGAAAATGTACCTCAACTTTGACCATCTGACATTAAATTTAAATTATTTTTATTTAGATGAATCCAAGTCTGTGATCTTAATGGAAATTTATGTGTGTCAGTAATCCAAAGCCAATTTTGATTAATTATTTTTCCGAATTAAATGATTTGCAATAAAATGGCATGAATATGATGTTGTATGTTTTTGCATATTTTATTATAATTGCATATTTGCATATAATTTGCATATTTTAAAATTTTTATTGCATGTTTTTGCATATATTAACAATTTTTAATTTTTATAAAAACTTTTAGTATACAAATATAAAAAAATATTGAAATACAAATAAAACTTTAATTTAAAATTGATTTCGAAGATTTCATAATTTGCAATTTTTACAAAAATTTAATGACCGGCCTTATTCATAATCAGTTTTTAAATTTTTTAAAGGTTTATAAACCAGATTTTGTATGAATATTTTGTTTTATAAACCTTTTATAAATTTATAATTTGATTATGAATATGGGGTTTGTTGCTTTATAATATTAATAAAATATTTGTTTTTTTCAAAAACAATTGTTATTTTACTAATACACATTTAATGCTGAAGTATATAATAGAGCAAATAAATGGAAATGTCATATACTTTTAATATACTTTAACTTCCACATTATTTTTACATTTAACCTTTAAAATATTTAAGGGCCACCGCTTGCTATTTCCGTTTCGTTCTAAGAAAGAAGTCTTTAAATAAATTACCAGCCATAAAAATATATACAGTCAAACCAAGAACTGACACAAGCCAAATAAATCCAACAACTAAATGTCAACTTCAGCTTATTATTTTACTTCAACAACAGGAAATCTCTATCTTTCAAAACGCCTACTTTTCTTCTTACTGTGGCAGTAATATTTTATGGCAAAAACAGTTTATTTGATGACTTCCTACGCCTCTGGCTAAACACATCTATCTACGTTATGTTCAATTTTAATACAGCTAGTTAAACTTAACTTAACAATAAAATTTTATTTTATTTAGCTAACAACAATACTGCTTCAATTTCAATTTCTTACATGTTTCAAGTTTCTGGGAAATTTGTGTTCATGTTCGAAAATGTTGAAATTTTAGACTTAAAGCCTAAAAAGTTTTTGATACCTTGTCAAATGTAGTGTATGAGAGTTTCAAAATCATAAAACAGCAGGCTACAGTTTCAGGTTTGCCTTTTTGTGAAATTTGATGTCTGTCAAAGAATTTGAAGTCAAAGAACCAAAAAAGTTTGTTGTGGAAGTAACAGCAACAACCAGATATTGTTTAAGAATTTACACATCAATTTCGAATACAAAAATAAACTCTAAAACTTTAAGTACTTGTTAACAAAAGCTAATCACTAGAATATTTAAACAAAAGCATATAACAAAATATAAGGAATGTTATATTTGGCATTTTTCATGCATTTTTCTATTTAAAGTATTGCATCAGGAATTTTAAAAACCTTACAAACTTAACTTGAATACGATCCTAACAATTTTTGGTAGAAAGATTTATTTTCATATGAAACTTGTTTAAGTTCAGGACATTTGCTGAGGAGGACCTTGTATGGGGAATGTTGCCGAAGTACACCATACATTACAGTATAATTTTAGAGTATTTCCGCATAATCAACATATTTATGACAGTATTCCGGGCGACATTTGTATGGGAGCTAGGCGAGATCATGAAACGATATTGCCCATTTTTAATACCAAAGAAAATGGGCGAATTTCAGTCAGCTAGCTCATTTTCTTTGGGTCCTATCGTGGTTTCAACGGACCGACGCGTCGGCAGGAATTTTATATAAAGTCTATAACAGCAATGTTGAAAGATTATAGAAACGTTTATGGATGTGGTGAAACGGATGGAAATCAAAAGATTTCGTCTGACAAAGTTAGGGTGTTTGTTAATAATTGTAAAAAAGAAACTCAGTTAGCTTAAGACTTAATAAAAAACTTACCATTTATTAGAAAATATTGTGTTTTTGTGTGTTAGTTTTAAAATTTACAGCAATTAATTAACAAAAAAAATTAATTTAATATCGCATCTACAACGCGTTCTATTTACTTTTGAATTTGCATAAAATACGCACAGAGTTTTTGTATTATTATTTGTTTTTCTTTTAACATGACATTCAGAGTACCGTTATAAGAATATAAACTTAAAGATATTCAAGAATCATATAATTTTAAGTTAGTCTGGGCCTTTGCTTGCAAACAGAGTGGTCAATTTAAATTTTTAAGTAACATTATTTTTTAATTTTTGTCGTCCTAATTTCTGAAATCGAACACTGTGCGACGGGTGGACATAGCTATATCGTCTCAGATTCTTTTGACTACCCATGATATGTAATGATATGGGTCTGCAATAAATATTTTGATGTGTTACAAACGGAATGAGAAAATCAATTTACCACCCATATTTTAGATGTTATGTGCCTCTTTTGCATGTGTTGCTACGTTCACCCCAACGTATGATTATTATTTTATTGGAAATTTAATATCATAACTCATACGTCTGTATGTGCGTGAAACGTTACACAGTGGGATCAATCGAAAATAAGTGTTAAACTACCAGTCCAATTGCAACTTGGTTAGGAAAACTGTGTACAGCTTGTAACTTGTACAGAATTCTATGAATGAAATTTTGTTATAAAGAAAATGAGAAATAAAAGACATTTCTGTTTATTTCATAAAGTTATATATTACAGTTTAAATTTTGTTTATAAACTTGACTTTATTATGTTTTTCGCAAATAACTTCCATAATGTTTGTCTTGATATTTTTTTAAAATTGCTATCATATTTCCAATAAAATTCAAAATTACACTTAAAGCTTTCTTAGAAATATCCCAATGAAAAGTAGTAAAATTTTAAATTTTAAAATAAGTTTGAAAAATAGCTAAAGTTTGGAAAAATGGAGCTTAAATGTTTCTAATACTTCTTAAAGATTTTAAAAGAAATGTTAATAAGAAAATTAAAAACAAGAAAACCCTACTGCAGGAAATGCTCGAAAATAATGTTTTTTTTTTGTGAATTCATAAGATGTTGTCCTTTTTATACCCTAGTGGGGAGGGTATAATGCGTTTGCGCAGATGTTTGTAACGTCAAAAAATATTTGTCCTTAAAGTATACCGATCTACTTAAAATCACTTTCTGAGTGTAGGAAATTATGCTCTCTTTTCAAAAATTTACAAAATGTTTAAGAATTAAAAGTTTTGTTTATGAAGTGTTTTTAATGAAATTTTACGCTTATATTGAAACTTTTGATCCAAATCCAAAAGTGAAAAAGATATTTGTGAATTGTTAATGACAATCCCACAATTCCCAAAAAACTTTTCAAAAATCCCAAAATTGGGATTTTTTTGATTTTTAAATCCATTGAAGGCCCCAAGCTTGGGGCTATGAAATCCCTTTGCACAATATTGAAGAACATATTGGGACATACAAAACACGTCTTAATTTTTTGAAAGCATCTATGCGATTAAGGAACATGTTAAGGAACATGTTGTCTAAATTTTAAATTTACATACAAAATTAGTCTACTTCGGAAGGTTATGCACCACGCACTAATACGAATTATGATATTATTTTGCTTTTATAATATTCCTCGGTATGTTCAGAAAATATATTTCTCTTTTTCATATTTTCTGTATAATTTAAAATTAATAAAAGTACTTTTTTCGAAAAAAAATGGCGAAAAAACGAGTTTTTTATTTTTTTTAAGTTTGAATACACATAACTTTAGACTCAGTAAAGGTTTTTAAACAGCTTTTTCTTACGATTATTAAAAAAAGATACCTCAAGAAAATCGGGAAAGAATTGGATCCGTTATTAGCAAAAAAGCAGACCAAAGTAGGTAAGAAACATAAAATTTTACTTTTCAAGTGCGAATAACTTGTAAACTAGAAGATATAATATATGATTAAAGCAATGTTTTTTGTAGATCTTATCTAGTAGATTCCATATACATATATTAAAATCTTTCAAAGCGGATTGCAAACAAAAAATTGCATCATTTTTAATTTTTGATATACTCGATTTGGGGCATTGTGGCTCGGCGCCTCCTTGGTGTTATAAGCCCAAATTCAAAACTTATATTTATCAACACCTCCTTTTTATTAAAATCGAATTATTCTTTTAGAAGTTACAGATTTATTTCCACTTTTTTCTCAGATCCCCCACTGTGGTACGTCCGTCTGGCTGGCTGTCCATGTAAACCTTTTGTGCAGAGTACAGCTTGCAAAGTTAAAGATATTTCGATAAAATTTGGAACATATAATTTATTCTGCCCAAGGACGATTCCTATTGAAATCGATCCATTATTTCACCTAGCCCCCATACGAATGTCCTCCCGAAATTGGACTTTATCGGTCATAAATGTTTAATTTACATATATATCTACACAAATTTCCCTCCAAATAACTTTTATATACACAAAATTCATGTCACCAAATTTTATTATGATCGGTTCATATTTAGTTACGGCTCCCATGGAAGACCCTCTTCCGAAAATCACTTTAACGAGCACAAATTTCTTAAAAATTTTGGTATACACACAAAAATTCATCAAATATAACTTTCATATAGACACAAATCAAACGAACTATTTTCATGATGATCGGTCCATAATTGGTCATAGCTCCCACACGCAGAGAAAAAATATAATTGGGCATGGTTACTGTAACCATTTAAATAGTGTTACAAGATTTTTAACTATATTATAGTCACAGTAACCATTTACATGATTGTGGTAACCATAATATGGTTAATTTATGATTCACATGATTGTATCAACCATATATATGGTTACAGTAAACAAATATATGTTTGTGGCAACCATATTTATGATGAATAATTTTATCATAATATGTTGTTCTCAGATTATGATAAGCCTTAAGCCGAGAGCAACATAATATGATAAGTTCTTCATCATATGAATGGTTGTCACAAACATATATTTGTTTACTGTAACCATATATATGGTTGCTACAATCATGTGAATCATAAATTAACCATATTATGGTTACCACAATCATGTAAATGGTTACTGTGACCATAATATAGTTAAAAAACTTGTAACAATATTGAAATGGTTACAGTAACCATGCCCAACTATATTTTTTCTCTGCGTGCATATAAGGCCCACTTCCGAAATTTACTCACGAATATAAATTATTGATATTTTAAAAGAAAACAGTTTTTGCTAATTTAGTTTGAGTCGGGCTTGACCGACCATACTTTCTTACTAGTTTTTATTTTTTTTTTATTAATTTAAATTATAGTTAATTGAGCGAAATAATGGAAATAAAAAGCAATTTTTCAAATTTGACCTCAAGTTCAATTGACTATAATTAAAATGTATCATAAAATTAAAAAAACAGTTGTTAACTTTCATTCGCTTTCCCAAAGCGAACAATAAATTTTAGTGAATTTATCAATGATATTTTAATTGAGAAGTACGTTAAAACTAAAACCTATAAAAATTTAATTTTGTATTCTTAAAAATAACTTTTAATGATAACATGATTACTTTGGGTCATAATCATAATTATTGGTCATATTATGATCATATATGTTACTAAAAATTACCATAATATATTTCGACTACAATCACATATCTTATCATAATATGTTGCTCTTAGATTATATTTACCACAGTCATGTTTTTTTTCTTCATGTACGATGCCGTCATTAGTATTTTTTATATTTGTAAACTCAACCGGTTTCGGCTTTCTTTAGTTTTTCGGATTTTCTACAAACCGGTTTTTATGACAAAGAAAGTGCTCACTCTCCTCATCACACGCTCTACATTCGTCTGAATCCGCACATCCAATTTTATATAGTTGTGCCTGTAATCCTGTGTGTTCATTTTGACTACGCACCATCATACTAACCTCGGACTTGCTCATTCTGATGAAGCTTCTCGTCCTGCTACCGTTAGGGTTATCGCATAGGATCTTTGTGGTTTCAAGTTCCCTTTCCAAATACATATCCAATATGTTCTGTCTTTGGTATGCGATCGGGTACGTCCGATGTTTGTGTATAGCCTTCCAATGTGGCCAGTATACATTGATGACGTGTCCTGTAACAGCTTTTAGTCAGTTTGGCTAAAGTTAATATCCGTTCGGCTGTAGGTGCCGCCTCATATCTTATATATATTTCAATAGTAAACTAATCGTCATTAGCGGATGAATATACATAATGATAATATAATGATTTTATTGCAAAAAATTCAAAAAAAATCCATTATTTTGTGCTGTGTTATCGAACCAGTAGTTTAGAGGATTCAGATTTATTAACACTTTTTTTCTCCGTCAATCCCACTGTAACCTGTTGCCATTTGGCGTGGTTTTCTCATTAATTTCAACCACAAATATTTCCAATTTTATGGCAATGTTGTTTTTTCGTTATAGCAGAAATAAAATGAAATTAATTAATTTAATAAAAGGATAAATGATTTATTTCAATAAATTTATCTTGTAGATAAAAAACAATATATTTTTTTAAATGAAAACAAAAACACAAACGTAATTGATGTTTGAATATAAATTTAATATGTTTGTTATTAAAAAAACAAATATAATTAAAAATTAAAACTTAATCAGGTATATAAAATGACATAGAGCATTAAGTTAGAGTTCAAAATCACATTTTATATAAAATTTGTTAAGGGAATGCAAAGTCATAGAATTGTTTGTACGGTTTATGGAATGATACTCTGTCAGGTCCATTAGTTAATTGAAAAGTTCTTCAAACTAACCCTCAACTTATGAGGTGGTGGTAAATTTTACACCTTCTCTTAATTTTTTTAAAGTTTTAACAAAAAGGCTTGCGAAATAAAGTGCCTGGATTTCTGTTTCAAACTACATTTTGCTTTCTTTTTTTAATTTTTTAAATTAAAATTGTTGTATCTTATTTCTGAAAAGCAGATATTAACGAAAAATGTTTTTTAAAGTAAAATTTTTTGCAAAAATTATAAGGTGTAAAATTAACACCACATCAAACATTTCACGTCATAATTTAAAGGCTAAATACTACTTTGATATTTATGCAAAAATTTATTCATTAAACCGGGAAACCATTGAAATTCGATTAATATTCGAAACAAAATGTCAATATCATTATGGCATATTGCAATTAAGATTCCAAATACCAACTCTTTCCTTTTGAACTTTCTTCCACCGTATCTGTTACCACCAATCAGTGTTGCCAGGAGCTGGCGAAAAAAGAAGCTATATTGGCTTCAAAAAAAGGCCAGAAAAAGCTAAACCGCTTTAGAAAAAAAGCCAAAAAAAAGCTAAAATATTATAAATTAAGAATTTTGGTTTATATTTATTTTTAAATAAAAAATTAGAAAATATGTTCATAAAATTCATCTGCTTTACTTAAAGGAAGTACTAAAAAGTTAAATACTAGATTAACCATGTCAGAAAATGGACATTGTTGGTTCTATATTTGTCCATTTGTAGTTTAATATATTCTGCCCCTGAGCCTTAAGCTTCGTAATTTTATTAGCACATTAATTTTTCACTATCAATATGACATAATATATTTTTTTTGGTTTTACTACTTTATTATCAACGGGAAAAAAATGATTTTGCGTAGAGTTTTCATATGGTAATCTTTGTCGCAATTGCTCAATTAGTTTAATTTGTCGTATTATTTTTGTCATAATCTTCACTAATTAAAACGTTCTTTATTTTATCTCTCATTCATCAAACTAGTATGAAAAATGTGTCAAAAACATTAAACAATTTTCAATTGGCGACGATAATGGATCAAATTCCTTGAATTTTAAATCAGAAAACAGCAAATGATTTATTTACTTTTTGTACTTTGTGCAATACTGGTTTTAAAAAAAGATGGTACGCCAAATTATAATCAGTGTATTAATTACTTAAAAGTTTGGCTTTTTAGAATTGCTGGTTTGACGAAATTAAAACAAAATGGGTTTTAACTCGAAGCATAGATCCACAAGACGTTTAACGGCTATTGATCGCCATCGAGTATCACAAGCCCTCAAGAGTTTGTGGGGCTCTTGTCCATTATATAATGATGAATATAATGTGTAATAACAATTTTGTCTTGAAAGAGAATTTGCTAGACATTTAAGCTTTCAGATATAAAATACTCTATTGTATTTTGAACCACTTGATATTGGCAATTGTTATTTGTTCTTTTAATGCTGCACAATGCTGTAATGAATTAAAATGAAAATGGTTCACAAATATAAATTTAGCCTTTTTATTAACTCTTTAGTCTCGAAATTTTTAGCCTTTTTCAATTTCAAAAAAGGCTATTTTGAAATTAAGAAAAGGCTAGAAAAAAGCCACGAAGCTAAAACCAAAATTTCGAGGCTAAAGAGTAAATAAAAAGGCTAAATTTAGCCTCAAAAAGGCTAAACTGGCAACACTGCCACCAATATAAAGTAATAATTATTTTTACACTCATTATGTTTGTTTTCTTTTTCTATTCCCATTAAACCACAATTGTTTTTGTACGCATGCATGTCTGCGGTTTAACTTTACAGCATAGAAATGTTGTTCTTCTAAACATATTCAAACATTGAAAAGCAAATATCATGCCAAATGAATTTTAATTAACACACTAAGCTGCTTATATTACTAAATTACTTGTTTAAAGGTTTTTCTATATGAGCCTATAGATATAGTAACAAAAGTACAAGTACTTGCTTCCTTTTTTCCTAAGCCAATCAATAAATGCAAATTTGCTATTTTCAGTCTACAGAATTACAAATAAAAAAATTACTAAAGTTGTTAACAAACTCTTAATAAAGCAATATTTATGATTACGTTCGATTATCATTTGTCGGCTGTTTTGAGTAGGGTTTTTAAACCTTTAAGGTACCGAAAAAAGGAAAAAGTATGACAACAATAAAATCAGTTAAACAGAAAAAAAATTTCTAAGGATTTTAGGCTAAACCGTATAAATACGGCCAAAATACTTAAAAATCTTACTTTTTCTGATATGTCGTTTTTCGTTTACAAGTAAATATTGTAATTTTATTAATCAGTTAATATTTGAGTTTTTAAAATAATTACATTTCATGACATAACACAGTGCAACATAAAAAGGTAAAGGAGTTGCATATTTTGAAAATTAAAACCAAAATACTTTTTCCGATTTCAAATTTCTTAAATGATTTGAAAAAGCAAATTCAAAGAGCTTATAAATAATATAAAAATTTTTGAAACTATAAAGCGAATGAAAATTAGTATTGGGCATATGACTTAAAAATGCGGATTTTAAAATATATTGCTTATCTTTTAAATGCGGTAAAACTCAAACGAGAATTTGCAAAATCATTTTAAGCTACCTAAGCCGCAATTTCAAAATGTTTGAGATTAACAGGATTCATTTAAATAGAAGCCGAGAGACCTTGAAAGATGATTTTGCATTTCCGAAATTATGCTTGAACGCTATAAAAGAAAATCATTTTTGCACCGATGAAAAATAGATCCATTACAATAACCCGAAGTGCAAGAGGTCATGAGTGAAGCCCAGACATCCTGCCAAATCAACATCAGCTCTAAATATGCATGGCGCTAATCCACTACAAATCTCTCTAGTAACAAAATAATACCCAAACAAAAATAAAAAGAGACTAAAGCGAGATCGATTACCGGTAATTTATCATTTGATTTAATGTCGCGTTCTTGTACCTAAATCATTGATCGATATAATATAATGCTGAAAATTTAAAATAAATCAAAACTAAAATTGAGGTTACAGCATGTAATTATCACATTAAATATTTTACTAATTTAAAAGGCCTATAGAAGACAAGAAGCAGCAATGAGTCCTTTGAAAAATAAATAAAAGATATCCACTGAAGAATAAAGAATATTGCGGCAAGCTGCTGATAGAAAAGTGGGAAGAATATCGTATAAGACAAAAAAAAGTTCTGCGATAAAATTAAAACGGAAAAGATGTAAAGAATGCAGTAAATATGTTACCAGTTGCCTTAGTTAAAGTTGAAGAATTATGTCAAACCAATAAAGTTTGAGTTGCAATAATCCTTATTACAAACGTGAAAGGAATATTTTTCGCATTATAAATGTAGCGTGCTAAATCATACGAAAAGTTGTTACAAATTTCAACATTACGACTATCAACAGAAAGCCATATTATTCCACTTTAGTTAAAAAAAATATGTTCTAATTAGCTGAATTTTGTATCTTTATAGAAGCAGTCAAAATGAAGCGTTCTTGATCACACTAAACGTAGTGCGACTAAAATGAAATTAAAAAATAGAAACAAACTAAATTTTTTAAAACCAGATTTCATAATCTGAAGCGATGAATATGAGGGCTAGGGCCTATTATGGACTGATCCACAGTGATTAGAAACTTTTTTTTTGGAAATCTTGGGAATTATTGGATATAATATTACGAACTTTAACACGGTTTGAGTTGAGGTGCTTTCGAGTTGATTTACGTTTTTTCAGCTTCCTAGAGTTAAGGGGGTCAGTGCATAGTCCCCAAAGTTGGTCACCTCGGGTCTCAAATTTTTTAAAAAAATCTCCAAAAATCCATTTATGATTCGAATTTATAAATATAAATAGTCCTTAAGAAAGTCTACAAAAAATACGCTTACAAGTGTAGGTTATCTCTATTAGTTGAAGAGATATTCAGGTTAATTGATTTATTTTTTTTAATTTTGCTCGATCTTTTTATGGTTTTTTAGATATGACGGGCCTAGAGGGGGTCGAAATTTATTTTTAAAATATCAGCTATGTTGGCGATAAAATTCTAAATAAAATAAGAAAAACTTGCTGAAAGTTATCTGTTCCCTATAAAAAGTTATACGCATCCAAAGTTGGAACTTGTAAAAAGGGCCGTATTTTTTATGTTTTTTCTCAAAAAAGCCAATATATTTTTTCTTTTGTAGAAAAAAACTTTCTTCGGAACTATATAGAATTTTTACATGATCCGGAAGGACAATTTAATGCAAAAATTTTACTCACTTAATCGGCCATATCACCCCGCAGACCTACCCAAACTTGGCCAATTTAAAAAAAAATTTCCGTTTGAGTAAAAAATTCTAAAACGAAAAAGCTCCATATTTGTATAACCCCATATGTTTCTTAAATATTTAATAACGTCACAGTAGGCACTTTTCTAAAAAAAATCAGTTTTTGGAACACATTTTCCCCGTTTTAGGAATTTCGGTATTTGGAAATATAACATGTCAATAATGGATTTTTGGCGATTTTTAAAAAAATTTAGACCCAAGGTGACCAACTTTGGGGGCTATGCACTGGCCCCCATTATTGCTAGGTAGATGATCAAACGTAGATCAACTCGAAAACCCCTCAGCTCCAACCATGTAAAATTTCGTAACAATGTGTCTAATAGTTCGCGAGATACCGAATTATATCCAAACAAAAGTTTCTAAACCACTGTGCGATCCTCACAGAAGTTTACAGAAAGATTTAGGTTGATATGAAACTTGTTTATGTCCAATTTCATTACGACATTAGTTATTAAAGGCACTTCTGATAGTTCATGTCATTTTCTGAAGGGGACCTTGTACGGGGAGTAGGGACAAATGCTGTCCGATATTCGCCATACTTTACGGTATAATTTCGGGGTATTTAGCACTGATTTGTGCTAAATTTTATCAGGATTCCCGTTTAATCAACATATTTAAAATCATGAGAGAGTATTTGTGGAAAATTTCAGCCAGCTAGCTCCTTTCATTTTAGCCTTAGCGACAGACAGTCAGACAGACAGACAGACAGACGGATGAACATAGCTAGAACGTCTTATGAGGACCCAGAATATACTTTTTGGTTCTACTACAAATATTTCGATATGTGACACACGGAAAGATAAAATCAATATATCCCCATATCTTTTGATGTTGTGTCTAAAAATACAATCAATTAAATTTCATTTTCTTGATAAATTATTTCATATTCCATATGAAAAACTAAGAACGAAATAATTGTCAAATTTCATCGAAAAACTTTGTTCAAGTATGTACTTTATTTTCATCTCAAAAAGTTTTCACACAAATTTCAGTTGTACAATCAATTAAAAAATTTTGTGAAATTTTGACAAATAAATAAAAAAAATTAGAAGAATTTTTCTTATTCTGTTTTAAAATTTTAGTTCAGCAATGGGTTAACTAACGCAAGAACTCAGTACTTAATAACATTCATGTGCTTTTTATTTTTTGTTCTTAATTTTTCATTCCCTACATTATTCACATAAAATGAATATTTTACTTTTTGGTATGTGCTGGAATGTGTGCTGATTCAATTACATACATTTGTATGTATGTAGATTTTCCCTAGCAATATACATATACAAAACATATATGGGATACATACATACATTTCCTACTAGAAACTTTTCTTTATGTATAAATACAACCAGACATCCATAGAACCAACGATTGTACATAACTTTACATAATTCTTGTAAATTGTTGTTAAAAGACGTGTACGAATGTTATTGCATGTAAAAGAAAAGAGAAAAGAATGTTGTTACAGCAAATTAAAAACGAAACGCAGTTGTAAATACTTTAAGGCTATGATCCCCCCGCTTGCTGCAAAACGTTGAGGGAAGGCAAAAAGAAAAACTCATTTTAATTTTCTTTATTAAGTTTTATAATGTTTAATGATAATATATAAATACTATTTATGTTTAATTCAGTTTTTTCTCTATTTTCTTGCAGACACGTTGCACCATTTTCTTAACATTAATGTAAGTAAAACTATTTTTTTTTTGATTTTTTAAAGAATTTAAAAGAAATTTTGTAAACTTTGAAGAAAAACTTTTACTGCTTGCAAAAATTGTATGTGTATGATAATTGCTGAGGTTTATTACCCTTAGTGCAATTATTGTTGTAAAGTTTATTTTAAATGGGAAATAAATAATGAATTCAAAGTTCATATTTTTTAGCAGATTTAATAATCTTTGATCTTATATTAAAGCTTGCTAGTAGATTTTAAAGTTCTTTTATTATATAAATCCGTTTTTCATAAAAGCAGGATATAATATATAAAAACGTGTATGAAGAAAATATATCTTTTTATAAACTTTGTCTTATAATAATATTTGAAAGTTTATTCTAATATTTTACTCAAATATCTAATATTATTATCAGAAACAATATAATTATTAAGTCTTTTGAAGAAGGATATCACGAAATTCAAGTCCTTAATTTTTGTACTTGGTTTTCATAATTATTAGTGTATGCTTTTGTTAAAAATATGCCAAAAAAATGGAAACAGGATTCTCAGGATGTTATAAGACAAAGGTTAGTTTTGCAAACAACACTGCATATTCTCTAATAAATTTTTACTCAAGAAGGTTTTTTTAATTAAAATTAGCTTAACCCAGTGTCCTTCGCTACCCATATCGTAGTAAAATAAAAAAATTTTATAATTTTATACAAAATTAAATGAATATAATAAATACCATTTCATTTCACGTCACTGAAAGTATAAACAATATCCTGAGATTTAAAAAAATCATTAAACTTTCGCTATAATTTCGAGTGTTTTTACCGTGGGCAAGTCTGGATTCAGCCTATTTATAGTCAAACTACTTTAAATGATTTTATAAAATGTTAGTAGACACTAGCTGTAAGAGTACTTTAGAAATTCGCAAGTAACTATTTACTTTGTATGTTGTAATACCACCCATTTGTATTTTTGTTCAGTTCTCAACTACGTACAATGGTCACAAAATAAATCACGCAAAGTTTTAAGAATTTCACTATAATAGCTCTCCAGATATTCAATAATAAATATTTACTTTGTCCGATCCCCTTAATTTAAGACTGTCACAATTAATGTTCTGCAAATATTCAAATATAACTTTTTATTTTGTATGGAAATATCAAAATAAAAAGCAGCCTATTGTTCATTACAGTACAGTAACAATTTCAAGAAAATCGGTCCAGTGCACGGTGGTCAATTCCGGCCAAAAATCCATAACTTCTTTATTTCTTCATAAAAATACTTGAAATTTGGTATTTGTATTAAGAATAACATAACCGATCGATCGATAAATATTTCGATGTTCAAATACAGGGTTTGGCCAAAAAAGCATGGATGTTCTAAAAGTATCAAAAAAATTGCATGTAAGTGGCTGAAATTTAGTCCAAAAATAAAGAATAAAATATGTAAACAAAAAAAAAAAATTGTCATTCAAATTTCGGATTACATGTATAGGGTTTGGCCAAACAATCATGGACGTTTTGAAATTATAGGAAAAATTAGGTTATTCATGTAAATGCCTGAAATTTTATGTACATTTAAGAACAACATACTTGATCCACCGCAAAAAATATTATAAATTGCATACAGGAGTTGGCCAAATAAATATTGACGTTCTAAAAGTATCGAAAAAAGTATGTAATTTTTTCAATTAGGTGGTTTATAATTAAAAATAACATTAATGATCCATTCAAAAATTTCGACATACACATACATGGTTTGGCCAAATCAGCGTAGACGTAAATAACTCTCAAACTTACATAATTACCAAAAAAAATACCAAAAAAAAATGTGCAAAATATGAAGGCACTGAAATCGATGTGGTTATTGGAATGGCAGATAATTGCAACTGAAATTTATAGTACTTACTCTTGATACTTTACAGTATTAGATGTAATTTACACTTAACCTCTAATAGCCCCATTTAATTTGTTCTGACCTTTCAAACTTTTTCTAAATTTAGTTTCTATAGATCTAAAACTAGTTCCTAATCACTTTACTTTTATATAAAAAGAACACGCAAAAACTCCGCCAAAATAATAATGATACTGTATATTCTGAAGTGTTAAGAAAAATTTACCATTAAAATTTTATAAAAATTAAATTAGGTTAGTCCTATTGGATAGTAATTCAGACACAATTTTTCAACAAGATCGCTCAGTAACTATCTGAGTTAGGTGCAAATTTCATCCCGATGGAAAGATATCGAAAAAAATCCCCCATGTACAGTGTTGAAAAAAATAATAATAGAAACAAATGCTGTTCTACAAATTTTGTATATACATGTCAATGGAAAACCACTCTTCCTGGCTTTTTTCCCACAATTCGTACTTATTTTTCCGACTGAAACCCTCCAGCTTTCTCTTGAGCACTCTCTAAAGGTGTTCTATTGGGTTTAGGTCCGGTGACTGCGAACGCCATTCCATAAAAGGTACTTTGTTGACAGCAAGCCAGTCCTTTGCCAATTTTGAGGAGTGATTTGGATCATTGTCTGCTGAAACTCCCATCTTAAGTGCATTTCTTTCTCATCAAATGGAAGCATTATGCTTTGCAATATTTACGTAGTTCGGGGCGCATATTTTGTTCTTTATCCAATGGAATTCTATGTGAATACTAACTTTTTTAAGTAATTTGTGCTCGTTAAAGTGCTTTTCGGAAGTGGGCCTTATATGGGTGCTATTACTAATTATGGATCGATCATCCTAAAATAAGGCAGCACGACTTCCGTGCTTATTTATAGTGAATTTATAGTGAAACTTGTGTAGATATCTATATACATAAATTAAAATCCATATTTCGGGAGGATATTTTTATGGGGGCTAGGTGAAATAATGGACCTGTTTCAATTGATTCTGAGTCGATCAGCTATGGTGTATGGTATAATAAATATTTCCTTTGTCACATAAACCATTTTTAAATTTTAATCTACTTAACTTTTCTCCCTCAAAATGACATTTAAAAAGACACCATTACCCAATTTTCTTTAAACAGATAAAGATGACATTAATTAGAGGCCACCTCTATCTACCCTTTTCACTTTCAATACCATCAAGCACAAATCCTTTCTATCCTTTTTACGCTACAATAATTCTCTCAGCTTTTTTGATAAATTTTCTCACAAAAAACCTTAAAGTACAAGGAGAACACCTTAAGAAATCCAAATTAAATGTAGCGCTAACTCATTAACGGGGTGATATTGCGTAGAAAAAGTAACATAAATTTAGCAAAAACAAAAAAATAAAATAACAAGGGAATATAATAAAAATAATATTTTAGGAGTAAGTATAATCTACATTATATTGTGCTGAATAATCTACATGTATGTACGCATTTCTAACACATTTGTTATCTTTTCAGACAACTAAGTGTATGACTGAGTGTGTGTTTTATTTATGTACAAAAATGCAAATAATAATAAAATAAAATGGCATTTAATTACTGTTTGTTAGCATTTACAAATCTTACTAATAACACTTTACAGCATGATAAGGACTCACAAATGTATATTAGAGTGGCCCCATTTAGATGGATCCAAAGTTTTCCAAAATACGGACAAAATCAGGAAAAAGCTGTAATTAGGTCATCAGTTTCCTAAAAGAATTTGTAAATCTCGATTTTGTCAAAAAAAATAATGATTTTATTTCGAAATTGATGCCAACAATTTCAGCATGATAAGGACACACAAATGTATATTTGAGTGGCCCCATTTATATAGATCCAAAGTTATCCAAAATACGGACAAAATCGGGGCAAAATTTTAATTAGGTTATCAGTTTCCTATCGGAATTTGTGGATCTCGATTTTGTCAAAAAATAATGATTTTTCTTTCGAATTGGGTGCCAACAATTTCGTTTCTCCTGTTAGGGAAAAATACTTAAAATTTCTTTCTTGAACTTACCATGAGAAAATTAAATATCAAATCTGTTTAAAATCGTTTTCAGTTTTTCGAGATCATCCTAATAGGGACATATTTGTAGTGCGTGTAGAGATAATTTAAATGTGCATAATAAACCATAGCAACAGCTTTAAGTGGCAGTATTTAATATTTTTTTATGAAGCAAAACAAAAAGAATCCTGCAAACACATTTCCCTGGGAAATAATGGGATATTCGTAAATCTTTGTTTTTTCGTTAGCGTTTTAGTAGCACTATGTTAATTGCAAAACCTAGATTATGTAATTTTGTTGTTTCAAAAGTATTAGCAATAGCGACACAAAGCTGAATATATCGGGCAGAGTCCTGGTTCTTTTTATATTTAAAATCTGGAAAATTCGTTCATAAATTTATTACTACCACGTCCTCTCTAAGCGACACACGTTGGGTTGAATCATGGTCAAAGTGGCGCTGAAATGATTTTTTAGAATTAATATTTATTTATTAAATTTGGTACAGGGTAAAAGTAGATAAAATTCTACATCACTAATAGCTAAAATCGTTGTTCTAGGTTGCATACTTTATCTGCAGTATACTGTCAAAGTGGATACATTTTTCGTATTTTTATATAAAGTAATAAAAATTGAAATTAAACACAATTAAAATAATTTTTTTTTGTTTAAAACATTTAAAAGCTAACTTTTTATGATGGAACCATCAACTTCAGATATTTGAGTATGTGAATAAGAATCTTTTATTTAAATTTTTTTTGGAAAAGTATTTTTTTTTTTTCTAAATGTTTAAAATTTTTTATTTTTGATGGATAATAGCTAAATATGTTTGTAGTTGTTTTAAACTATATAATAAAAAAAGTACAACATTTAGGCTTTTATTTTAATAAAAAAAATTTACGCATATTTGCGCGCCTTTCTGCACTGTGGCGGAAATGAAAAACTGGAAATAAATGAAAAAAAAATGGAAATAAATCTGGAAATTCTAAACGTATTGTCCGATTTTAATAAAATTACCCGTGGCTATAGAGGAGGTGGAGGTGAGTTTATATTTTGAATTTGGTGTCTAAATTACTATCCGATAGGAATATCTTTGGTGCAAATTTCGTGCTGATCGGATGACATCAGTTTTAACAATTTTTTCAATGGACTTAAACATTTTTTCTTTTGTGAAAATTTTATTATAACATTTTTTATTTAAAATTTCTTCTAGTTTTTTTTACTTAATAAGGCATATTCTTTAAAAAAAATAATAATATAGAAAAAATCTAACATTATTGCCTGAGTTGCCAATGTGCGACGGGTCCTTAAAGTGCGAAAAATGCGTTTTTTCGTTATTTACAAGGGGAAAAATGATATTTTTTAAGTTTTTGTAAAAATTTTGCAACTAAATAATTACATTTGCAATTTAATTTAAAAAAATCGAAGTGTGTACGTAATTGTTGTTCTAATGACATATAAAAGAGAAAAATTGGTTAAAAAATGTTAAAGTTATTAAAAATTCGCCAGGCCACTATGAACAAAATTAATATATTTTGAGAAATAAAAGATCATTTTCACTTAAAGTATATCCACATTTTCTTGTATATGAGTTTTTTTTCGTAGGAAACCATTATGACCAAAAAAATATTTTTTGCGATTTAAATTTTGCGATTTTCGGGAAAAACTAATTTTTTGGACATATTTTGGCGAATGATCCCAGTTTCCTATTATGAATTTTAAGTAAAAGCTAAAAAAAAAATTGGTAGTATTTTAGGTCATTGCGAAAGTATTCAGCTTCAGCGGGTAGCGTTTCAACATTTCAAACATTTAATTCTTAGGGACACTCTAAGCCTCATTAATAATAATATTCAAAACGCAATAAAAGTTAAACTATAATGTTCATAAAACATTTTCTTAATTCTTAATTGAAAAAATTTAGATGAAATTAGTAATTATAACTACAACTATTAGGTACATTTATTCTTAAAAATTATTAGAAAAAAGATTACACACTAAATAACACTTCCTTTGTAATCATTTATCACAGGCAAAAGCAATAAATATGTAATCAACATTAATTACTCCTATTAGAGTTTGCTGTCCGGTTTAATTTAGTCTCTTTCTTAGTTACTAATGATTACTTAATCACTCATGATTTTGTTTTTTATATATTCACTTTCTCTGATGCTCTTTAACATTAATTATCATCAAAGAGATTTTTATAGACCAAGAAACTGTACTAAACAAAAACAACTACTCGTTTCTTGTTCTACTTACCAATTATAAAGAAGACGAAGATAATTTAAAAGAAAGAGTAGATACTGCATAACAAGAGTAATTGCAATTACAAACAACAAAAAAAAACACTCACTAAACAACAAACAAACACTTGTATTTTATTCACAATTCATTTAGAATTTCTTTGTAATTATTTTCTTTGAGAAAATTTTATAATCTTTATTCTTACCATTATTAAATAAATTTTAATTGATTAATGAATAAATCGTTAATTATTAATTTTAATATGCGTATTATGGTACTTCTCTAATGATAAAAAATTTTATAGAAAAATGTTAAGCCAAGACAATTTATAGAGCTACTGAAGAAATAAGTGTAAATTGGTTGCCGAAGTCATGTCAATGTTTTCTTATTTGAAGGTTCTGCATCGAGGTCAAGGCCAAGAAATTGTGCCTTGAAAATGCTGTATTTTTTGCTTCGACCAAATAGAGAGAATTAGCATAGCGCTGCACGCAGAGAAAAAATATAATTGGGCATGGTTACTGTAACCATTTAAATAGTGTTACAAGATTTTTAACAATATTATAGTCACAGTAACTATTTACATGATTGTGGTAACCATAATATGGTTACCACTATTTACATGATTGTATCAACCATATATATGGTTACAGTAAACAAATATATGTTTGTGGCAACCATATTTATGATGAATAATTTTATCATAATATGTTGTTCTCAGATTATGATAAGCCTTAAGCCGAGAGCAACATAATATGATAAGTCCTTCATCATATGAATGATTGTCACAAACACATATTTGTTTACTGTAACCTTATATATGGTTGATACAATCATGTGAATCGTAAATTAACCATATTATGGTTACCACAATCATGTAAATGGTTACTGTGTCTATAATATAGTTAAAAAACTTGTAACAATATTGAAATGGTTACAGTAACCATGCCCAACTATATTTTTTCTCTGCGTGTGGTTGGTCTCGTTTCAGATACGATCTCTTACGCTTGTGGATATCGTAATGGATCCATTTTTCATTTCAAGTAATGATTCGGTGCAAAAATGATTTTCTTTTATAGCGTTCAAACATAATTTATGATATGCAAAACCGTCATTCAAATTCTCATGGCTTCAGTTCTAATTTCCTGCTTTTGAATGAATCCTACTGCTCGCAAACGTTTTGAAATTGCTGCTCTTGTGGAGTTTGACAACAATCTTCATGGAGTAGTGGCTCCAATTCTTGGTCTTCAAACTTTTTTTTCTGTCAATTTTTTTCTACCGTATCAAAATCACCACTTCTGAACCGAACAAACCAAAATGAGATACATTTATGTAAGTTATTTAAGATAAAAAACAAATTCAACAGATACGCCATCTGTTGCGAATCCCGCACACGTGTCATTTTTGCAAAACAGTTATCATTTTCTCAGGCTCTAATCTTGTAAACATTTCGGAATTTTGATTTACTTTCTGTGGCAAAGTTGTAGTCCTTGTCATTAAGAACAAAATTGCGAATATATTAAATCAAAAAAGCTTCGTCTTCAAGGTCAAAATCATTTTTTACCTTTTTTCCCCTGTTCAGGTCCATAGGTAGCAAACCGTTCAAAATTCAAGGAAACAATCAACTACAAAAATTTACCTAAGATCACAATAAATAACTAGAACATAGAAACTTCCTAGGAATGACTCTTAACACCGTTTGGGTTGATCAATATAAGTTAGTAAGAAAAAACTAAAGGAATTAAGTGTTTTGGGCCATAAACAAATATATTTTATAATAAATTATTAAAAACCAAAGTTTTTAAAGTATTTTGCGATTTTGATCTTGAAGATGATGTTTTTATGGTTCTTTATGACATTGGCTACAACTTTCTCTGACTTTGGGCAAAACTGGGAGACACGGGTCTTTTTTTTGGTCTTTTATCACGTACTGGTGTCCGTATATTGTTATATTTCCATGACTTAAAAAAATTACACACAGTGGTATTAAAGTAATATTTTAATATTTATTTATTTTTGACTACGTATTTCTGCACGATTTTGCACTGTCTATTCTAGCTAATCTGATTAAAGCTTTATTTTTTTAATTTAATAAAGAATTCTATCACGAACCCAAATATGCGCATGGAATAGTATTAATGACCAACTAAAACTATACCCATGAATTTATATTTTATTTACAAAAATAAATGAAATTAGAAGCAGCGTTTTTCCTAAACAATCAATATTACCACCCCCATAATAAAGCAGATGAATTGCAAAAAAAAATAACAAAAAAGAAACAATAAACTAGAAGAATCAAAAAAATCCTTACAAATAATACTATCATTAAATAAGTTAATAGTGTGTACAGCATTAAATTGATAAGCGATAATATAGATTTCTTATTGTTTGTATATAATAGATAAATTATATACTAGTTATATAGTACTATTTGTTGTTTTTATTTTATAAATAAAAAAAAGAATAATAAAACTATTCAAGTGTAAGGGAAGCATAGAAATACAAACAGACATACTTTCGTGTACATACACAGACATGACAAGACAAGATAAAAGCAAAACATCAACAACAAACATGATGAGACAAAACAAACATGCCACACTTAAGCATACAAGAAAAAACTCTCCTTTATTATACACATTATGGTGGCACTTATTTTGCACTTTTTGGAATGTCCCATGATCTAAAACTGATCTCCGTCATCTAAAAATCAAATGCTAAGAACCTGAGCAAAATCAGACAACTTTTCGAGTTTGTAGGTCTAGCTTTAATAATGTTCTACAAATTTAGCATTATAAAATCATATTTATGTTTGCAACCCAAACAAACAACACTATGCAACAAATGAAGACTTTTGGAAAGACACAAGATCATGACAGTATAGGTTCGACTCTAATACCAAAGGGTAGTAAAACCCTATACTCAGTTTGTTCATTTTGGTGACCGATTTTTTTTTATGGGCCCCCAAAGTTTCTGAAAATCAGTTGGGCCTCTAAAAAGGTGTCATCAGTTTTTGGTTAACAGCTAATTCAGACTTTGTGATACGGCTTAACTTTATATGGCAATAATATAGCTAAGATTCCGCCAAATAAATTATGTTAAAATTTTTTTCCAAAAAATAGCTTTTTCGTGCACTTTTGTTGAAAAAATATATATATTTTACTTTTTTTAGAATAACTTCCAGGGACTCCTAATTTTTCAATATTTTGCAAAGTTGTAGCTACGGTAAATCTGAATAACTCTTGTGAACATATCAATGCAATCCGAACATATCTACGCATTCTTTATTTTAGTTTTTAACTATTTTTGACTCTAAACCAAAAATTTTTGTTAAAAATGTAGTAGAGTCGAACCTATATAGTCATGATCGTGTGTTTTTTTCACTGTTGTTAGAAATTAAATATTAGAAAAGCGGCTTCGACCACAAAGAAATGTCCCACGCTAACCCATAATAGGTACTTTTTTTCTTGTCCAAATGCGATCATTTTTTTCAAATCCTCATTAACTACATCGACGCAATAAATTTCCATAATATTCGCCATAGATTTTTTACCCTTTTAAAGGTAGTCAATGTGGCTTATACCGCGTGTATTCCAAAAAAAACGGTCTCCATAACATTATTGGCTGACAAACCCACTGTTATGACTGTTGTTTGGTCTCTGGTGTATTGTGGTGACTCCACGTTTCCTCCATGGTTATGAAACGTCCCAAAAACTCAAACACATTGCTGCAGAACATCACCAAGCACTCCTGCGAAGTTGTCACATGATCGCGGTTGTGCTCACTGAGCCACAATCTCTCGCACTTTCAATCTCTGATCGGCCAACACAATAGAGAAAAAAATTGTGCACAAACATCTAGAAAATCCGACTTTATCAGGTTATAAGACAGCCAAAATCTGATTTTTGGCAGATATCAGATCAAAAATTTTACGTCTCGGCAGCTCGAGGTTGTGTGGACTTTAAATATGAATACGTAAAATTGAACAAAAATATTCAGCCTAACTATAAAAGCCTTAAATTTAAATTTCGTACCATAAAACAAATTTCAAATATAATTTAAAAATTTGTTTTATTATTTAAAAAAAAGCCTTTTGTACATTTTGTTTTTTTAATTTCCTTTTTTTATTTACATTCATTGAAAAATATTTTCAATTATTTGAATGCATGTTTGAAAAAGTTTTGAAGCTTTTTTCAAATAAAAACAAAAGTTCTATTTTAAAATAAAGTCGACTTTAACAAAAATTAACTTTAAAATTTCTTTCATAGTTAGGGTGATTAATTTTGCAGGCTTTTTAGACATGTTTTTAAAGAATTTTCAGAATTATATATAAAAAGAGAGTTTGAAAAGCGATAGCTGTCATTTATATGACATCACACATCTGATACAAAGTTTTAGCCAAGTTGTCATTACTCAACGACAAGTTGTCATTACTCAAATGCAACTACACGCAGAGAAAAAATATGATTGGGCATGGTTACTGTAACCATTTAAATAGTGTTACAAGATTTTTAACAATATTATAGTCACAGTAACTATTTACATGATTATGGTAACCATAATATGGTTAATTTACGATTCACATGATTGTATCAACCATATATATAGTTACAGTAAACAAATATATGTTTGTGGCAACCATATTTATGATGAATAATTTTATCATAATATGTTGTTCTCAGATTATGATAAGCCTTCAACCGAGAGCAACATAATATGATAAGTCCTTCATCATATGAATGGTTGCCACAAACATATATTTGTTTACTGCAACCATATGTATGGTTGACACAATCATGTGAATCGTAAATTAACCATATTATGGTTACCACAATCATTTAAATGGTTACTGTGACTATAATATAGTTAAAAAACTTGTAACAATATTGAAATGGTTACAGTAACCATGCCCAACTATATTTTTTCTCTGCGTGTATGAAGTGGTATAATGATGTTATACCAAAACACATCAATTAAACAAATTTATAGTTTTTATGGGATCAAATTAAAATGGGTCTATTTAAACATCTGTGGGTGCCCTCATAGACTAGACTCAGGGTTGTGTGTTCTTGCTAGACAAGAAAAGTCAAGATAAGCAAAAAGCTGCGCAGTTAAAATACAAAAAATATTTTTAATTGGATTTTCTTTTTCAACATTTAATTTTTATATTTTTTTTAAAAAAACTTTTCAACATTTGGTTTTTAGATGACAGAAAATCGTCCAATATGAGGGTCAGTCTAATATTCACACATGAATTTGTTATTGATAACATCAAAGTTTATTTATTTTAGATGAGGAAGGAAAATTGATATAATATTGATTAAAAAAATATAATAATATAAAAAAATAAAACTAAAACTTATGGCATTCCACAGAAGTTAAAATTTTAATTAAATATATTAAATACTCTTTATATCTAAATGTATACACAAACCAAAATATACCTTCATTTTATCACAACATTTAATTCCGGTTTTAAGTCATAAAAACGAAAAACATTTTTCCATATTTTATATCTTTTGATGGGTTTTTCTTTTCATATTTATGTTTTTTTTTTTTGTAATATTTCCTTTCTGTAACATTTAAAATAAAAATATTTCATACTTGACAACTTGTTCACATGTGTAACAATTCTTGTACTTTTAGTTTTTTTGCTTGCTGGCAAAATAAATATGTACATTAGGGGGTCACAAAAACAAAATATTGTGGATTTTCCCAACTAAAATAAAAGAATAATTTATTTGAAGATACCACTTCTCAAAATGTTTTATTTATTTGAAGATACCACTATTCAAAATGTTTATCCTATTTTCTGTATTTGTAGAGCTGGATTAAAGGGTAGAAAGGTATTTTTTAAAGATTTCTTCATATTTATTTCAACAGAAACATATGAAATATCGATATCATGTGGAATTTGTCTTAAAAATCCGGAATTTTTAAATAATTTTAGATTTTGAAATATTTGTACAATATAAATTTATTCAAAGTATTGGGCATTAGTTTTTACTTTTCCCATCTTCCTGACAACATATGGATTCCGAGCCAAAAGAACTGCTCATCTTTTGAGGCCATAAACGAGTTAAATAAATATCGCATAGTCTGTTCCAAAGTGAAGAGTTTCAAAGAGAAAGTGTAGTCGGACGGGACAAGGTCTGGACTATAAGACGGATGAGGCAAAACATCCCAACAACTTCTTTCTAAATACTTTTTTTATTTTATTGCAACATGTGGCCGAGTGTTGTCATGATTGAATACTACGGTTTAATGTCTTACCGCATATTTTGGGTGTTTTTCTGTCAATTCTAGCTTTAAACGAATTAGGTTTCCTGTGATGGTCTGTTTATATTTCAGCAGCTCATAATAGATAGGACCCTTTTACTGCTACCAAATACCGTAGAGGATATTTGACTTTGGTGTCGGCCGCGCTTCACATATGATGTCTTACACTTCGGGTTATTGTAGTGGTTCCATTTTTCAGCGCAAGTAAATGTGCGGTGCGAAAATTATTTTCTTTTATATTGAAAAGAAATATAAAAAAATATCATAAAAACCTTTAAAAAGTACGATTTTATCCTTTAATCCATATACTCACCAAATACTGACTCCAAAACAAAAAGTTTTGAGAAATAATCTCCTCAAATAAGCTAACTTTTCATTTTAGTTGGAAATATAGACACATTATATTTCCTCCATACCAACGGGGCCACCCTAATACACATACATATGTACTTGCCTACACAAAGCCAGCGGCAGTGAAACGGGCGATAAGGAAGAAAAGCAAAAACCAACTAGACATGTTAAAGGAACTGTGTCGAAAAAGTAGTTTAAAACTACAAAAAAAAAATTGTAAACGAGAGTAAAAGATTTGAAAGCGCGTGTTTGTGCACTTTCCAAAGAACATAATTTGTATGTGCAAACAAATGACTGATGCAAAATGCTTTCAATTGTATGCTTTTTTAAATTGTTGTTTGTATTTAAGAGAAAAACTAGAAAATCCTTGATAGATTCCCATTATGTGTGTATTTGTGTCTGGAAATACAATTTTGAAATAGCTGTCAGTTTATTTCTTTGAAAAATTAGACAGATGAATTTTAGGCTCAAGATTTTTGTTTTCTTAATACAAATTTAAACAGCTATCTAGCAATGATAGACATTTACATAAGCTTTTATTTATTTTTCTTTAGTATAACATGTCATAATGACAGCTGTCATCATTTTAAATTTATTTAGTTTAATCCTTATAAAATAATAATTGAAATACATATGTATGTGGATTTTCGTATACATGTACATACATTTTTTGTATGAAGGAAAAAAAAGGTGTTTTGTTCCCAACTAAAGTAAAAGATTATTTTGTTTGAGGAATCCATTTTCCAAAAAGCTATGTCCTTACAACAGGTTTTGGTGATGTAGAGCAAAGGACAAAAAGTTAGTTTTTACGGATTTTATAATATCTTCATATTTTTCACAAAGAAAACATACGGAATGACGCGAAAAATGGTGTATAAAAATAAACCTACACAAGTATATATGAGGAACCAGATCATTATGAAATTCGAAGACGATCTATCTGTTGTGGGTATACGCGTTAAACTAGAAATCGTATATCGAGTAAATGAACAAAATTTCTTATTTCTTAAGTCCCAATTTAATGTGAAGAAGTGGAAGCATTTCACAGGAAAACCGAAAAAAAATCTTGACTAACATTATAAAGATTTAATGCCTAAGTACAAAAATGGTAAATTTTTTTTTTATTTTAAATTATAAGTCAAATTATAAATTTGGTAGACATTTCTCTATAAGAACAAAATAAGATATCGATCATTGAAATCGATGGATTATTTTCGAATTTATTCACAATTAAGTGAATTCGCTCATTTGCACAAAATTGTCTTTGCTTACAATCGTGTACAATTTTCTGAACATGAGCGAATTCACTTAATTGTGAATAAATTCGAAAAGAATCCATCGATTTTTATGACCGATATCTCATTTTGCTCCTATTACATGTGGCTTTGCTATGAAGTAATAAATCTGAACAATTTCTGCTGGTTTAGATTTTTCATGATTTTTTTTAAACAAAAAAATTAGCTATTTTCTCGTAAAAATATATTTTTTGCTTCAATTTGTTATTATAACTCCGAAACAACTGAACCGATTAAAACGCTATATATAAATGGCTTAAAGGTTATGTAAATCGAAATTGTTCTAAATTTTTCTATAATATCGGGCTAACCTTTTTCAGTTATCATAAATTAAAAAGAAAATTCACAATTTTACAAAAAAAAGTAAGAGAGCTATATTCGGCTGTGCCGAATCTTATATACCTTCACCAAATTATACTTGAAAATAAAAAATTTTAATATTTTTAGGTGAACAAAATTTTTTTTTTACGTTTTTAATTTTTTGGAAAAAAAAATTTTTCAAATTGTTTTTTTAATTTTTTTTTAAACTTTAAAAAAAAATTTAGTTTTTTAAATTTTTTTTGTTGAAAAAAAAATCGGGTTAAAAAATATTTTACCGATTTTGACACATTGTAGGTCCAACTTACTATGGTCTTATATACGTCGTTGCAAAGGTCTTTGAAATATCTATCATTAGATATCCATATTTTCTATATTAATGACTTAATAATCCAAATATAGGTCAAAAATCGAGGTTGTCCTGGTTTTTTCCTCATATCTGAGCCATTTGTGGACCGATTTTGCTGATTTTAAATAGCAAACTTCTCGAAAGCATGTCTGACAGAATTATTGAAGATGTGGATTCCGAAGATATCAGGGGTCTTCAGAAAATTGATTTCAACAGACAAACAGACAGACAGACATGGCTTAATCGACTCCGCATATATAAGGATCCAGAATATATATACTTTATAGGGTCCAAAATGAAAAATGTAGAAATTATAAACGAAATGACAAACTTACGAAGGTGAAGGGTACAAAAAATTGAAAAAAAAAAACTTTTCCATAGAATTTAAAATTTGCACCATATTTGGAATCACAAGACATCAAAATTGTGTAGTGGTTGAAAAAGCCTCTAAAATTTTTTCGATTTTGTTGCCCTGTATAATTTATTATCATTTGTCCCGCGTATGTTTTAAAAATCCCGCCATTTTTCACGTATTTTTAAAATTGTCCGGCTTTTTCCAAAAAGATTCGGCTGAGTCTGGCAAAAGTAGCACAAATCTTGAGAAAACAGATTCGTAGTAGCAGCCGAATTTGTTGCCAATCGAATGATTCGGTTGCACACACAGAATTTTTCGGTTCTATCAACAGAAGGACAGTTGATAAAGAAGAATTACGACAGAAGCAACCAAATTTTTTTTTAAATCTTTTAGTTATAACTGTTAAATAGCTCACTAAGGTAGAACCTTTCGAATTGGATTTCTCTGTATATGAAAGCATAAAATTTTCTGAGGACAATATTTATAATTATTCATACTGCCATTTCTAGAAATTTTCCTCTTTGATTTGAAACCCATATTGACAAAGCTTAATGGGTAGAAATAAGGGTATTCAATCGATTAACCGTTAATCGGTTAACCGATTAATTTTTGTCGGTTAACTGTTCGAATAATTTAAAATTGACGATTTTCAAATAACGAATAAACCGATTAATTTGTGTCGATTAACCGATTAACCGAAATGTCTCTTTTTTGTACTTTATACAGAATTATTTTTTAAAATTTAATTTCTTAACTCGTGAACATTCCCTTGTTCTGAAACTGAAACTGAGGAATTTGGAAATAACATTTTTTCTAGAATATTCTATGATGAACTTTGTGATAATGAGTTGAAGGACGACATGGTAATAGACGAAACTAAAGACATTAGAAAAACTAAAAAATGAACTGAGAAATTGGATACTTTTTATCGTGCCTTATTTTCGATTTTTCCAAATCTACAATCAGTGAGATAGTTTTTTCAATTCAAGTTTAATTAAAACTAAAAAAAATCGTTTAAAATTGAAGCATTTAAATTACATTCTATTTTTAAAAGATTATTTCAGAAGATCTCCTTAAAATCTAAACAAAAGGAACTCACATGTGTATATTTTTATTTATTGTTTTGTTGAATTATTATTTTGTGTTTGTTTTTTATGTTTTTGTTCTTTTTAGTAACAAAATGCTTATATAAGTATTCAAAATTCGTGTTTTTCTTTTCAATTTAAAATTAAAATGGAAATTATTCGGTTAATCGAATAATTTAATATTAACCGATTATTAACCGATTAAATCTTAACCATTAAATCCCCCCTTAATCTAGAGCCACTTATTTTCGAATTTTATGATTTTGCTAAGTTGCTTAACTTTTACAGAAAAAAATTATTGTAAGTAGCTCGATTCTTACTTCATCTATTCCAAAAGAAGACTTATGATATCGCTCTCCCAGAATTTTTCTAAAATTGCTCTATTTTGGGTATTTTCTACGCATTCGGCGTTAATGGGTTAAGCATTTATGTGTAAGCATGCAGTGTTAAAATGTGATAAATTTTAAGTTTTGAAAAATGTTAAAATTTTTAGCTGTTTAAAGTACAATACATATCAACTTCTGATTCCGAGTTAAACGTACCAAGGTATTATTGTATGTGTTAATGATTTTCCAAAATAGTAATTTTTTTTTTGAAAGTAAAGTTCCTTACTCTTCACTTAAATTCAATTAAACCAAAACTTCATGCAATTGAATTCTCCAAATATCTATACACAACCCCTTTAATAGAAAATTGAATTAATTTTCCAAAGTCAATGGGGACTCTTAATTGATCATTGTTTTACAGATTTTACATTTCATGAAATTTCTTGTAAAATGTTTTGTGTCTTGTATTTGCAGTTATGTAAAACAAGAAAGTTGTATGTTTGCTACCATTGTTGCTGTCATTGTCAGCATTTTGTATTGTTTTTAATTGTAACTTTTTTTTTTTTTGCTTAAATGTGTGGGGATATGTATCACACAAATATGCATGTAGAAATCTAAAGTTATAAATGTACAACTGTATTGTGTATCTAGATACATATCCCAGCAGTTTTGCTAGTAGTCAATGTATCCCTTACAGAATGTTATTTTCACAAATGCCTGATCACTTGGCTGGCTCCAATTTATATATTTTGGCTAATTTAAAAAGTGGAGAAAAAGACTATCGGTTACTGCCCAGGTAATCTGGCGCGTAGTCAATTGTCACTTTAATGTCTCTAAGTAATCTACAATGTATGCACTTTAAAAGTTTATTTTGTACACATTAAAAAGTAGTTATTTTACCCACGAGAAATAATATATGAGAGAGTGCTCAGATGAAGATTTGTTTACAAATTCAACTCCCTACTTGAGGTCAATTTACTTCCGATTAGAAACCGTAGAAATTAAAATAACTAGATGCGTAGCTAGTCAAGTAACTAATAATGTAGCTAGTAAGTCGCTATGTAGTCGGTTTCTTACTCCAATGTGTTGACTACTTTCGACCAGCTATTAGACAGTCTCTTTGTGAACTATGTAGGGTCAATAGAGCCCTTGCTCATGACACGCACATGTTAAAATAACCAGTCACATTGCTATTTATGTAACTAGTAGTCACCTTAAATGTTAAGTAAATTCTTTAGTAAGGGACAGACACCCAGAACTGCTGGGGTATTTACTATCTTAAATGTATGTGTAAATTGTTTTGTATATGTGTACGTTTATAAGGAATTTGTTGTTCAGGTGTTGTTGTAACACTTAACGCATGAAATTTTGCCAAAAGCTACAAAAAGTTATGTTGTTAACAAAAAAAAAAACAAAACAAAGATGTTGTTTGCATTTTTCAATTCATATGAACTTACATCCCAATTACTATTTTTGACAGAAACAATTTGTAACAATTCAAACAAGACAGAGACAATACATGAACAAACATGCAAAGCAGTATGTAAACTTGTATATTTATAGACACATTGTTACAGAATTTTAACTTAAGTTATGCAGAAGTTTACGTAACAAACATACACTATACGAATTAACTGATGAAGTGTTTAGGTATGTTATTTAGAAGGTTTTTAATAAAGCAACTCATTTTCAATTTAAACTAAGAATATTTGGAAGTAATTGAAAAATAAAACATTTGTGTAAGTTTGTTGAAGAAATTAATGGTATTAATTAAAATTCAGTTTTCAAAAAATACTTAGCCGCAACTAATGGATTCACAAGGTATCCTGTAATATCATGTAATATTGTCATAATGTTTTAATATTTCACGATTAGATTGAGAACATTTTTAGCTTGAAAGGCAATAACAAAATTTTTGACCATTGCACTATGTGCCCATTTCCAATTTTTGCCGCAAAAATTCAAATGTTCAACTTTCGCTTTTTGAAAAAAAATTCTACGGTTCAATTCCTAACACTTCGACGACATAAATGCCAAAAATTTATCCCAATTGGCCACTCAGTTGTTTATCAGAAAAGAGGGGAGGGGGTATTGCCAATTTTTTTAAAATACTTATTTTAGCAGCAGGGGTCTCTACACAAAGTTATATGATTCTAGATCCCTTGGAAATAATTTTTGCAGCAATTTTGGCTTTTGGATTGTGAAATATTAAAACAGAATAACTTACACAATACATCCAACATTAAATATACCCGTTATACTTTAATGGCCTATCATTTATCCATAAGACAAACATAATGACCTTGGATTTTGCGATTTTTATTATAGTCGAGCGAGTTTAAAAACATGGTTGGATAGTTGACGAGATCATCTTGGGAAGTAACGGAATCAACCGATTTGATCAATTAGATTGCAATTTCACTTTGAATCTTAAAATTCAATTAATCGACATCAATGTTTTTCGGTTAAAATATAGCACGTTCGCTCAATCAATCATGATTTTTGTAATTTTGTGCAATGTTTGGAAACACCATTTGGATGAGTTCGGATTTTGGTATTCGGTGAACTGGCAGAAAGCGACGGAAAACTTAATGCAGCCGGTCGAAATGTCAACCGGAATTATTCTAATTCCTGATGCCTAAAAATGGCATCTTTGAATTTGATACACAAATCATTCGGTTTGGATGGGAATCATGTTGAGATAATTATCGAAAAAAATGTTCGTATTTGTTGAGCATTTGACGAAAGCACAGTATATCCCAATAAGTGACATTCACTAACAATCGCAAGAGTAGACACTCTTCTCTTTACTTGTCACACAATTTACAGTTTTCAAATCATGGAATGATGTTGGGCCACCAGTCAACGTTTCTTGGATGGACAGTGTAAATGCGACCTAATGCGTCGGTGGATTAATCAGGGAAACCTGGAACTGGATTTCCTTCTCAATTGATTCCAAGTATAATATCTTGGCATTTCGGAGTACAGCAGCCTTTGAGCAAATTTACAATTTCGGCACATTTCAAAAAATCTGGTCAAGGTTGTACATGGCGGTCGATCAACTTGTTGTAGTACATTCTCCTAAGTAAAGAACACTATTTGAACATTTTCCAGATTTTGGAAGAAATTAGTTGAATGCCTTTCATGAAGGGCAAATGAAAAACTGTGCCAAATTGCTTCGTTACTACTAACATAGCGGTCCATTTGAAGTTGAGTGAAAATTCTCCGCATTAACTCAGACATAGCACTGCCTCTGGTTATATATTTGCAGATGTATTCGATAATTGGGTGCATAAGTGGGCGTTTACAATTTTTCTTTCTGTAGAAAACTTTTGTAGACTATTGCAAATATCTAATAAAAAAATTACCCAAATCGGTCCAGACGTTCTGTGATTTTAGATATATCGAAAAAAGTGATTTTTTTTAGGAAAAACTTAAATTGGATTACTGTGAACATTTAAAAAACTAGCCAAATCGGTGCAGCCTTTTTTTTGATTTTAGATAAATCGAAAAAAGTGGGCATGGTCAATTTTTATTTCGCGTTGTGTGCGCGAAGTTTACAAAGCGTTATATGCAAAAACTTAACTTTCTTAATTTGAAAAAAGTGCCGCTGAAACACACCGATTGCTCACTAAAGCTTATGGTGAATGTATTCCATTGGTTTCAATTTGCGGTTCAGAAGTGGTAATTTGGCACGGAAGACAAAAATCGCCCAGGCCAGACTTTACTCCATGAAGATTGTTGTCAAACTCAACAAGAGCTTGCATAATAATTGGGAGCTACTCAGTCAGCAACTCAAAACATTTGCAAGAAGCATGAATTATCCAAAAGCAGGGAAATTGGAAACCACATGAATTGAAGCTGAGAAACCTTGAAAGACGATTTTGTATGTCTGAAATGTTGTTTGGACCCTATAAAAGAAAACAAATTTTGCCTTAACTGGGCGTTCAGAACGTTCGGTATCTTCCGTGATTATACGTCCACAACGAAATTCAGCAAACCACTTTTTACCATTGAAACTAATGGTTATGGTTTTTCCGCAAAAGATAATCACCCTTATCGTGGTTGGCGTAAACGTCTTACGCCTACGACAATTTCGTACTAGATTAAAGATAAAATCGAAATTGATTCATTAATCTAGTATTTTGACAGGAGTCAACTGACAGATTATTGTTGATAGGAGCAGGAGTTGCCCTTTCAAGTAAGAGCTAGGAAATTCAAAAAGTAATATGCCTTTTGAACTTTCCATTAACAGAAAATTAAATTTTTATTAAATTTAAACTCATTCTCTCAGCATTATTTATCCATGTTTGTCACTGTAGCGTATTAGAAATATTCAATTCAAATAATAATACTCATGTAATACAGTGTCTCAAATAATAAAAACTTTAATCTTGTTTCAAACAGACAATAATAAAATAAAATTTTCATTGAAATGTTTTCTTTTATTTTTATTAGACAAAGTACAATGCAAATAAGAAAACAGGCTGTAAAAGGTAGAGCAGGAGCAGGGGATAACAAAAGAAAATAAAAACGAAATCACGCTTACAATATAAATTAGAAATGACTGAATTGGGAATCATTTTAATAAATGACCAGACACAACCCACATTTAGATTTTATTGTTGTTGTTCTAGTTGTTATTAAGGAGTGAGATCGAAAAATTCTTAACATACATATATGTTTATAAAAAAGAAACCACTAAACTTACAGCTTTAATTTTTTTTTTATTTGATTGAAATTATTATTACAATTTACAAAAAAAATTATTTTTATAGTTTTAATCACTAGTGATGAAATTTTGAACCTTTTTCGGAAACCCTTCCATTAACGTTTTTATAGTGCTTTCTGTCACTTTGCTCGAACATGTAGTCCATCTCCGTTTAAAATCTACCACACTTTTGGACACCTTTTTTGTACTCTTCAATTCTCTTTTAACAAGAGCCCAATATCTCTCCACTGGCCTTAGCTCCGGGCAGTTTGGAGGATTTGCCTCTCTTGGTACAAATACCACATTATTGTTCTTGTACCACTCAAGGGCTTGTTTGCCATAGTGACAGGATGCCAAGTCAGGCCAAAAATAAGTGGACACATTATGAAGTCTTATGAATGGAAGCAGCCTTTTTTGTAAACATTCCTTGATGTAAATTTCGGTATTTATAGAGCCCGTTGTAACAAATGAGTGGCTTCTTTTGCCGCAACTGCATATTGCTTGCCATACCAAGAACTTTCTGGGAAATTTTGTCTGCTTTTGGGTCCTAAACTTTTCTTCAACATTCCCTCGAGCATCAGCAACATAAAATTTTTGACCTGGAAGTTGCGAAAAATCTGCCAGAACATACGTTTCGTCATCCATTATGCAGCAAGAATATTTTTTTATAAAACTTGACTTCAATTTCCGTGCTCTGTTTTTGGCCTCTAAATTTTTAGTAGCGTTCCTGTCAGGAACTTTTTGAGCCTTGTATGTTTTTAAACCTGCATTAGCTTTAACTTTTCGTACCAAATAGTCCGAGCACTGAGCTAACCGGGCTGCTTTCCTACCGGATGTGTTGGGAGCTCTTTTGAAAATGCGTTCTATTTTTTTGGCTTTAGAAACATCATGTGGACCATTCCTTCTACCTGAACCAGGTTTTCTATCAACTGACAAGTTCTCCCGGTACTGTTTAATAACATTGGAAACAGTTTGACGGCAGACCTTTGTATGCTTGGCCAACTTTTTGTAAGACCAAGTTGGGTTTTGTTGAAAATATTTAATAATTTCAGTACGCACTTTTTTCTGGTCACTCATTTTAATCAGATTAACAAAAAAATTAATATAATTGACATTACACATAATAACTGACATGTTTTTCAAAGGTAACTTGATCAAAAAAAAATTCAAATAATACTTGGGTTAAAAAATGTAATGAAAAACGTGTGTTAAGAATTTTCCGATCTCACTCCTTATTATTATATGTAAGAGTTTGTTTTGCCAGCTACGATTATTGAAATGTTTGTTTAGACATCAGTTTCATTCGATACACTTTGAAATGTATGTGTGTGTGTCTTTGAATGTCAAGCATCAAATTTTATTGTTACTGACACTGAGTATATAAATAAATAAATACATAAAATAAATATATGTATAAATATGTATGTATTTCAGCATTAAGTTACAGACAGAAAACAGACACAAAACAGCGACCCTGACTGACACAGCAATATTGCCAGACAAAAAGTGAAAGAACCCAAACAACAGTTCGAGTCACAGTAACAGCAGCAATAATAATACTGTGTGTTTGTACACAGTATTCAGTATAGGTTTAAAAATAAAAACATCATTAGAATTATCAATGAATTTTCTTCATTGTGTTTTTTGCTTGTTGATGTATGTTTAGCTCGATGAAAGAGTCTTTAGAGAATGAGTTTTCCAAGTAAAAATAAAATTAAATATTGATTTGCTAGAAGAACAAGTACAACAATATTGAGATATGTTGTGGAAATGTTAATAAGAAAAGTGTTTAAGTGAAGAAAGCTTTTCATTATAAATAGCTGTTTATACAATCTGCCAAATGAGTACACTGAAAGAGAAGAAGGAGCTGAATTTGATAAAAGTTTACATAAGATGGAAAAAAATTTTTTTCTAAAATTTTCAATTTTCACTTTTAATAATAATTGTAATAATTCTGAGTAAAAGTTAACCCTTTTTAAATTTATGGAATTACTGTATTATTGTAAGTCCTAGTTTCCCATTATTTTTTTATTAGGGATCTTTTTAAAAGCCAGATTTGCGATATTGGCGATTTCTTGTGATATCAGAGAATTTTATAATTTCACAAAAAGTTTTTGTGAAATTGATAAGTTTTGTTAAAAAGCACTGTTTTCATAATGATATGAACTATTGCCGATTTATTTATATTGGGTGTTTGCAATAGATGTATTATCTTTGCTATGCGGTTTTTGTTCCTAATAATTTATATCATTTATTCGCACTTATTTATTGAACATTATAGTGTAGACACGTGCCAACAACGTTTTGCTTTACTTCTTTAACTTAGAAAAAAATTGCCGCTGAAGCTAATTGATCAGCAAAGCTTATGGTGAATTATTCCATCGGTTTCACTGTGCGAGAGAAGATTGTTATAAAGCTCAACAATAGCTTGTAAAATCAATGGGAGCTACTCAAGCTGAAATTTCAAAACGTTTTTTCAAAGGAAGGCACATTGGGTAGCATACGAATTAAAGCTGCAAAACCTTGAAAAACGATTTCTGCACCGAAGCATTACATGCGAAGTGTACACAGAGAAAAAGGATTTGCGGTAGCAACCGCCAATAGCAATTGCCAATCTAATGATTCAATCTTAGTGACCTAATTTTACAGTTGTGGCTACAAAATTTTGGAAGGGGTTACAAAAGATTGGTTGCTGCAACCGAAATTCTTCTTTATTAAATAATTTTCTGTGGCTAGAACCGAAATATTCTATATGTGCAACCGAATCATTCGATTGGCAACAAAACTCTGTTTTCTCTGTTTAATAGATCGTATGTGCAGCCCAAATATTCATGGCGCTAAGGGAATGCTCTGTATTTGGTGGGAGTAAAATGGCTTTATATATTATGGGCTGCTGAAATCTGACCAGGTCATCACAAAGAACATGTACAGAATGCGAAAAACACAGAGAACATACGCCTAGATTTGAAACTTCCATCATGACAACGCTCATGTTGAAATACCTGTTAAAAAGTATTTAGGATGAAGTGGTTGGGAAATTTTGTCTCACTACTATTCGTTCGATGCAGAACGCTCTCTCTGGAATACGCTTAAATTTGGAACAGATATTGACTTGATTCGTTCATGGCCTCAAAGGATGAGCAACTATTTTGGCTCGAAATTCAAATGTCGCCAGAATGATGGGAAAAGTTCATAGCTATCAATAGCCAAAATTTTGAATAAATTTATAAAAATCCACATTTTTAAATCATACACCCAATATATAATATTTTTTAAATATGGTCACTTGCACCATTACGAACGTGACACTTGTATGCTTTTAAAGTTATAAAAAACAAATTTCAACAAAAGCTTTGTATTCGTTATTTACTGTGTTATTGTATTTTGTTATTATTTTTTATTATTTTTTGTTATTTATTATTTACATGGTTATTTCTACAGTCATGAACGCGATATTTGTACGCTTTTAAGGTGATAAAAACAACTCTTAAGGTAGGGTCACACATGACAAATGTTTGACGAAAAAGACGTAACCACTAAATAAAATATATTTGAATTCTTTTATTTATTTCAAAAATTTATTTTACTTGGGATGAATCACAATAAAAAATTAAGTTTTATTTTATTTGATGCTGTTTGATCTTACAAAACAATTGCAAGTGTAAACACGTCAAACAAATTTGTGCTAAAAAAAGTGGTTACGATTTTTTGAGCAAATATTTGCCATAAGTGATTCTACCTTTAGGAATGGTTTTTCTTGTATACATTATTTGATAGCATTTAAGTACCTCTTTTTGTAATACAAAAAGTAGGTTTTTAATATAATAGCAATAAACATGGGATCAAGAATCCGACAAAAATAGACTTTATTTTCGAAAAAACTTGGAATATATTTTTTTATCAAGTAAACATATTTACATTCGTTTTATAATAAGCTGCGTAAGCATTCTGTTTGACACGCGACAAATTTTTGAAGTGATGTTAGTAATATGGATAAGTTCTAGTAACTTCAATAAATCTTACGTATTTGGTCTTTTGTGGTTTGATATTGTTTTAATATAGTACATAGTAGTCCAATAAGTTGAACTTTTTATCTAAGTACACTGGTAATGACTTATTTACTGTTTCTTTCAAATGTTTTTTGAAGAAGAAAATAAAAAATTTCTTAAATATTTCCCAATTTATATGTTGCTTTTTTCTTTATACCTTATTGGGCCCCTTTTAGTACCCCATTGTGGTTACCTTTCTTTAACCAGTAATATAATAAAAACACTTGCTTTGAACAAAGCTACACTGGCAACTGCGAACGCGACACAAAATGATATTATACAAATTTAGAAAAGAAAAAGTCAATTGTTTATTATACACTTCGCCATGAGTGGCAACAATATATATAAGTTTGTCATTCCGTTTGTAATTTCTGCATTTTGCATTTGCGAACCCACAAAGTATATATATATTCCGGATCGTTATAGATAGCCAAGCCGATATAGCCATGTCTGTCTGTCCGTCTGTATGTTGAAATCAACATTCCGTTGCCCCCAAATAACTTACATACATGATTCATACATCAATATGCCGGGTCGGTTGCTTTTTAAAATCGACAATATTGGTCCACAAATGCCTGAGATATAAGGAAAAAGCCGGGACAACCTCGATTTTTGGCCTATTTTTGATTTATATCTGGATTACTAAGTCATTAATATAGATAATATGGATATCAAATGATAGATACTTCAATGTCCATAGCAACGATGTAGATAAGGCTATAGTAAGTTGGACCTACAATGGGTCAAAATCGGGAAAAATATTTGTTTAAACCGAAATTTTTTTGTCAAAAATTCTTTTTAAACAAATTTTTTTTTAATAACGAAAGAAAAACTTTTTAAAAAACAATTTGGAAAAAAAAATTAATTTTGTTTAAATAAAAATATTTTTAAGTATAATTTAATGAAGGGTATATAAGATTCGGCACAGTCGAATATGCTCTCTTACTTGTTAATATTTAAATTTTAAATTTTTTTATGAAATCATTGGGATTCTAGCTCAAAATCTCTTATTTATATACTGGAAATAGAAGTTTAGTCTACTTTTAAGTGTTAAAAATAAATTATTGCATTTCGTCTGTAACATTTTCTTCAAGTGCACAATTAAATTTGCCAGTAACTGGTCGACACATTGAATTAAGCTCTTGTATACAAATTTGTTAACAGTCATAAAAAAAAGTAAAATACAAAAACAGAATAAAAAAAAATCCAATCATTTATATTTTTTTGCTTAATCAGCATGCTGCCATTTAAGATTCAAAAGCTAAAATGTTAAATTAATTTTATGAATCAAACTTTGTTGCATGGAAATTCGAACAAAAGCAATAAATAGATACACAGCTTTACATACATAAATAAAAAGAGCAAAATGAAAACAAATAAATAATTCTGGTATAGTAGACTATATTTAGTATAAATAATATAAAGGATTGTATATTACTGTGAGTATATGAGTAGTTTGTCTATTTTATTTGTATGATGTTTGAATATTGCTCTTTGTGCTGTCAAAGCTCATCAAATGATAAATGGTGGCAGCCATCATCTATACTGTACTACATATCATACATACATTAAACAACATCAGCAAAAACAGCATTAACAATAGAAAGTATGCTCTGTATGTTTGTCTAATCCCAGCAGTTCTAGGAAACTGTCCCGAACTAGTGATTTCACTTATCATTTATGGTGACAACTAGTTAAATAACTAGCTACATGACTAGTTATTTTAGCATGTACTGGGTTAAAAAGACATTTCATATACAGTCCAATAACCAATTTCTTGTAAACAAAACTTCCTCCGACAATGAACGTTTAAAGTGACTACACTATAGATTACTTAGTGACACTTAAGTGCCGATTGACTGTGCGCTAGATTACATAGGATGTATAAAGTAACCAATTGTCTTCTCTCTACACTACAAAAAGCACGTACGTGTAAAATGTCCCAAAATTTATAAAGTGGAGTCTTGAGTACTTGCTTAACTGCTGGGATGTTTTCTTGGTTCATTTTCCTAGCATATTAAGTACTCTATAGCAGCGACAACATTGCAAATACAAGTTAGTAGAGAAACATTATGATAGAACATTGCTACTTCTGTTTGTGTTTAAGCTGTTATTATATTATTGTAGTTGCTGCTACTGCTGCTTTTGCTGTTGATACTAATGATTACTGCGTTGACTATGATGACGATGATAATGCTGCTGTTATTATTAATGTTGTTAATGCCCAACCATTTCACTCTTAGCATTATAATGAAAATGAGTTGAAACTAATTGGTCTTCAAAATGACCAAGACTATTAATATATTAAGTCATCTAAATAGAAGGAAGTAGCCTTAGGCTATCAAGTGAAAGATTTTTAGAGTATAAATTAGTCTTTAAATGAAAACAGTTTGATTTTCTGTCAATCAAATTTCGTTTGAAGGCAAATGTTAGTATTAAATATGTTTTTTTGCATGTTAAGAATATGACCTATAAAGAAGTTTGTTCTTGTGCTTGAAAATATTTCAGTTAATAATAATCAAATGTAAGTTGTTACAATAAAAGCTACATAACAAAAACCTTTTTTTAGAAAGAAAATTTTACACAAAAAGCTTTGCCCAAGACTTCTCATAAAAAGTCTTCTGAAAAAATAAAACGTTTTTTCTAGAAAAAGCTTTTTGTAGACTAAACTTTTTCTCAAATAAACTTTCTATGGAAGAAAGCTTTTCAGAAAAATCTTTGTATAGAAAACTTTTTTATACAAAAATCTTTGAATATAAAAAGTTGTTTGAAAAAAGATTTTAGCAAATGCCTTATAGGAAAAATATTTGTATTGTATATAACAACTTTTTATAGAAATAAGCTTATAGACAGAAGGTTTTTGATGAAATACAAGTTATACAATAAAATAAAATGATGAAAAGTGAAATCTCACTAAAGATTTTATCTAGAAAACAGCTGTTTCACTAAAAAGCTTTGTATTAAGCTTTCTCACAAATATAAAAGAGTTTCGTTGTTTTTCCACAGTAGAAAACAATTTTCATTTTTTATTCTAAAATATCAGAGAAAACGCTTTTCAAGGAATTATATTAAACAAAATTGTTTTAGAGAAAAGTTTTTTACGTAAGCTGAATGGTTTTCATAACATTTTTGAAAATAGCTTTGTATAGAGAACAGCTTCTTCGAAAAAAGCTTTGTACTGAAAATAGCTTTTTAACAAAAATTTTTGTACAGCAACAAGATATTCTCACAAAAAACTTTTATGAAAAACAAACTTTGAAATAAGATATTTTTAAATAAATGCTTTAAAAAAAAGTATTCTTAGAAAACAACCTTTTACCAAAAGCTTTTTCAAAAAGTTAAAATAAAGCTTTCAAATATTTCTCATCAAATCTTAGTAAAAAAGCTTTGTATAGAAAAGAGCTTTTTTGAAAAGATTCTATATGCACAAAAGAAAAATAATGATAACGAAAGCTGTTGTAGAAAAGAAAGTTTTTAAAGAAAATAAATTTTCCAGTTTTTTGTAGAAAAGCTTCTCATTGAAACTATTTTTTATATAATATTTATACAAAATCGTGCTCATAGAAGAATAATGTTTACGATTGATTTTTCAAAAATAATTTCCCTGAAAACTTTTTTTTAGAAAAAAAGGTTTTTGAAGTAAAAAATCTTTTTGCAAAATGTTTTATACCAAAGAAAATAAATGATTTTTATAGCATTTTCATAAAATTTTTTTTATGAAAAATAAATTTCAGAAAAAACTTTATATATGCAATTTTTCAAAAAAAGCTTTTTATTGAAATATAATTCTCACAAAGCTTTTTATTAAAAACAACTTTTATAGAAAAAAAATGTAAAAAAGAAGTTACGGATTATATCATTTCTACAAGAAAAAAGAAAGCTTAAAACAAAAAGTTTATTATATTTCGCCCCGAGTGAGGAAAAGTGAGTGTAAATCCCAGTTTTGTCTGATTTTTTCACAACTTCCCTTTAAAATAATACTTTCCCTTCCCTAACACATTTCAAATTACAAGAAACAGTTATTTCCGTCCCTACTCCAAACAATACAATACATTTTCTCCTCCTTTTATCCACAACAAATTAAATCTATACATACAATGGATAACAGACATAAAAACTAACAGAAAATGTGAAATATCATCTAAAGACGTAACAGGAAACACCAGCCAAAATCAAAGTGTTGAAAAAATATTTAGCTACAAGTTCTTGTTATTGACATTTGCAAATGATTAATGGATGTCTTTAGTGATAATGATGACCAAAATTTTGCTACAACCTTGAATAAGCAAAAATAAAGAAGAGGGAACAAACAAGAAATAATCAAAATGTTTTTCTGGGGTATTAAAAGGGATTTCGATTTCAAGCTACATGGTGTACTTATGTGAGAGTAAGTCTGTGTATTTTGGGGTGTCTGCATTTAAGATATTTTGGAATAATATTTATTTAGGATTATATTTTATACAGACTATGTTTATTTATTTAGTTAAGAAGTTAATAAATTACACACAACAATTGACAAACTGTGGACTAGAAGCAGACGATGGTTGGACCATCTACAGCTCAATTGATGAGACTGTTGCAAATGATTGGTGATTTATTTTTTTTTTTCGTGAAATGATACACAGGAAATAAGAAAAACCAAGTTAATGATAGATTTGGGAAAAGTAATCAATTAGGTTTATTTTATTTTTAAGATAAAAAAACGTTTAACTATTTTTATTTTGATACTAAAAAGGGTTTTATAATATACCAAAAAAATAACCTTTAAACTCTGCAACCAATCTTGAATAGGAACTTTAATTTAGGTTACACATTTTTTATTTTGTATTCAAAATAAATACTTAATAGTTCTTTGTGGGCAGAATTATTCAAATTTCTTTATATTAAATAAATATCAATCAATTTAAAAAAATTGCTGAGTATGGTAGTATTTTTGATGTACAAAATTTACACAAGGACAAACATACATAGGTAGGAAGTGAGTGAATGACCCTTTGTTGTTTAATAAATATATTAATATTTTCCTTTTTTATTTGAGGGAAAACAATATTCAGTACCTTTGTTTGCTTGTTTTTTACTTTCATGTATTTATTTAACTTTTGTCCACACAAAAGTATTAATACTGCAAATACAAGCTGCATGTATGTTTGTATTCGATGTCATTATTTATTTTTATTATTGTCAACCCAAATACGATGAAACAGACAAATTTAAAGGGTCTGTGTGAAGTAGAGCAAAACTTTAGTTTTTATCAAAATGATAAAAAATATTTAAATGAAAATTTAAACATTTTTGTTTAAAATTTATAAAATGTATACCTTTTTTTGTTTTCTAAAAGGTAGACCAAAAATAATATGAACAATAAATGAAGCATGTTAGAAAAGGGTTTGACATATTTATTTTTTTGTTTGGTAACCATGAGAACTTTTTATAAAATATTTTATTGAATTTAAGAATTTATTTATAGCTAATACAAAACTATATTTTAATTCTGAAAATAGCTACATACGTAACGAAATATACATAATGAAGGAATTTTATTGTTGTGTTCATGGTGAGGCATAAATGGTAATTATTTACTGTGTTACTACTTTTATTAAGGACAAAATTTAATATTTATTTGCAATGGGTTTGGAAAAGAGTTTTTCATTTACATGAAATTTAACCATAAAGATTTTACTTTTTTTAAAATGTTCACTAAAAATATCTTTGGAAAGGAGAAAAGGAATTCAAATTGCTGAATCATGGTTGTCATAGAATAGTCATTTGATTCGTCTTGTTTGATTCGTTTGAATCAAAAACCTTGTACTTAAAAAGTGTTATAAACATTTAACAAATTGATTTTAATAGCATCATAATATGCTCATAAGGTTGACTCTTATTTTGCACTTTTGCGATTTTCCATGCTATCTAAAACTGTTCTTCATCATATAAAAACCAAATGCTGAAAATTTTAGCAAAATCGGATATAGTTTAGAGGTTTTACATTTCATTTGAAGTTTTGAAGTTTTGTGTTTTGAGTCAAAGTAGCTGTATTTTTAAAAAATATTAACAACTAAATGTTGAAAAAAAAAATAATTTTGAAGTTCATTTACCCGAACTTTTTTTGAAACATAAAATTTAAAAAATTCTGTCATCGATCCATACTTGAAATTGTTTATCATAAAAATTAATGACGTTTGTTGTCCAGACAAAGTTGTCTGAGCAAGCACATGTCATAACGAAGCAATAATATTAATAAATGGAGACTATACCTTATATACCACAAAAAGCATAAAATTCCATGCATATCTCAAATCCCAAAATTTTAAATTTAGAAATTTTTTTAAAGGAAATTTATAAAAAATTTAAAAATTATTTTCGAAATTAATAAACACTAAATGGGGATTAAAAATGAAAATTTTAACAGATGTAACTGTCATGTCAAATTTGTTTGGTCACCAGTTTAATAAATTACACTAGTTTACAAATCAAACATTTTTGTTTGCTCATGGAATGAAACTTATATTTTTGAGAAGAGCTAGGGACGCTAGTCTATTGACCATTTTTTGTTTCCCACCTATACGTCAAAATTTTGAGATATATGGGTTTTTACTTTTCACCTGCCCTGAGTACTACTAATGCATACTGTTGTGAACCGAATTGTGGTAATTAAGTATTTACATAGTTTTTGGGTACTCAACATGCTGGCGAAGCTACTAGATACTTTCAGAGTTGTATTTTTTTGACAAATTTCAAAAAAAATTAACGGGAAAATAATAAATACTGTTTAAAAGTACATCTTTCCATAGATAAACATTAATAAATCGCTATTAAATACAAAACTCTAAAATAAAAACCATTTTTTCAGACCATTTTTGTTTTATTTGCGGAAAAATTATTCAGTCAAATCGAGGTTTTCCTATAACACAAACTCTGCAAAATGCTTATTTACATTAAAAAAATTCGTAAAAGCTTTAGATACGACTAAACCAGCATTTCAATATTTATGCAGCGTGTTCCCGAGTCTTTCTGAGGCTAAATTAAAAGAAGGGAAAAATTTAGGTTGATACCAAATTTGAGTGTCTATTAACCGATGTTGAAAATGCAGCATGGAATTCTTTTAAACTTATTGTTCAAGAATTTTTGGGGAATAAGAAAAGTAAAAATTACAGAGATATTGTTGCGAATGTATTACAAAATTTGGAACTGATGGGTGTAAATATATCCCTCAAAATTCAATTTTACATTCTCATGCGGATTTTTCCAGGAAAACCTCGGATACATGAGTGACAAACATGGAGAGCGTTTCCATCAAAATTTTTAGGATCAGAATATGCTAGCAGACTACTGTTGGAGTGGCGTGAGGGAGACAAATGAAAATAATTATAAAAAGAGGACTAAAACACTCTACTTTTAATTTTTTGTCCTAATTTAATGTACATTTTTATATGTTTCGTTTTTAATAAATATCTCAAAAGTTTGACGTCCAGGATTTTTTTTAGTATTTTTTCCGAAGTTAGAAGACCTTCAGTTAATTTCATATTGCTTCCTTGGATTGCTAATTTATTGGATGTATGACTTAAAAATGCAGGATTTTTTTTTTAAATTTTTAGCTTTTGTTTTGAAAAATTTGTTCAATATAAATTTACTCAAAGTATTGGCCAGTGTTAGCTATGACTTTTCCGATATTTATGACAACATATGGATTTCGAGCTTATCTTTAGAGGCCAAGAACAAATCAAGGCAATTTCGGTTAATCTGTTCTAAGTTGAAGCCCAAAGGAAGCGTTCTGGACTATAAAGCGGGTAGAGAAAACTTCCCAACCATTTCATTCTAAATAGTATTTCAACACTTGGCCGATCGTTGTCATGATGTAGTATTACGGTTTTATGTCTGACCACATATTCTGGGAATTTTCCGGCCAATGCTCGAAACAGTTGCGTCAGGTACAAGTTTCCTTTCAGATTTCAGCAGCTCATAAGAAATAGGACCCTTGTGCTCCCACCAAATACAGAGAATTACCTTAACGCCATGATACTTGGATTTGTTATCGATTCGGTTGGTTGGTAATGGATCCATTTTCATTTGCAAGTAATGATTCGGTGCAATAATGATTTTCTTTTATAGCGTTCAAGCATCATTTCGAATATGCAAAATCGTCCTTAACGGTCTCTAGGTTTCAATTCGTATGCAAATTTGCCTGCTTTTGAAATTGCTGTTTGAGTAGCTATCAATGATTTTACAAGCTTTTCTTGTGTTTTACAACAATCTTCATCGAGTAATCGCTCCAATGGGCGATCTTTGTCTTCCCTGTCAAAATCACTACGTCTGAACTGTACAAACCATATCTAGCACATTGAAACCGATGGAACACATTCACCATAAGCTTTGGTGAGCGATGTGCTTCAGCCGCACTTTTTTTTCAACTTAAAGAAGTAAAGCAAAACTTCTTGTCATAAAATTCGACATTTTCGAACCAAAAAAAAAATTTTGTTTACACTATAATGTTGAATAAATGATGATATCTAAGTTGTTAACTATAATAATAACCAATAATTTAAAATTTCGAAGATGGATGAAATTTATAAACCGAATTTTTTTTCAATATTTCGTTTATGTAACATTAGTGGTTTATATTTGTTTCAATGGAAAAAGCAACAACACAAATTTTTTAGGTGTCTTCAAAAATAATATCTTTACATTTCACTTGCATAGGTTTATTGTAGTGAAAAACACAACTCTGAAATCACTACGTAGCTGCTTTTATGTATTCGGGGAAAATATACGGTATTGAGTACTGAGTACCCAAATACTTAATGCTCTTACAACTCTAATGTAGTGTGAAATATTATAAAAAAATTATTCTTGAGAACGAAAAGTCGCCAGTGTTTCAAATCTTACAATTAAATATTAAAGTTACATTATTTGTTTGCTAAACACTCAAACATTTTCCTACATTTAAAGGAGTTTATGTGTTCAAAATTAGGAAAAAGTAGCAAGACATGAAGTAAGTTTCAGAGTTATTAAAAAAATAAAATAACTAAAGCTCAATTAATAAATAAAAGTCCAACATAAATAAAAATGGTTTGATGTAAAACATTTTCTAAATCAATGCTAAAAACAAATATTTAAACGTTTTATAGCTATGTAACGTTTTTCTAAGTAATCTTTGTTTATACATAATTCAGCTACAGATTTTGCCTCCTACATGATACAGTGAGTAATAAAAGAGACATCCGATTCAAAAGCTATTAGTTTTTAAAAATTGTCACCATCTTTTCTGGCTTATTAAAGTGACATTACAGTTACAAACAAAATGTTCCGCTTGATGGGTTAAACTCATTCCAGTATACAACTTTTAAAACAAGCCAAAATAATTGATTCTTACTTATGTAGTTTCTGGTAATTAATTCCACTACATATTTTGTAACTATGTAGAAAAATATCACACTTTTTCCCAAACACTGTAAGTATTTAAACACTCTCTCATTGTGTATTTACCATCCGTCATGGTATACAGACTATTGGTCTGTAAAGCATGTCTAAGCGCTGATAACCCAATAATTCTCAAATCAATAATACTCACAGGACTTTTATATATAAATGGCCAGCCAAACCAACAAATATAACTCAAATGCAAACAAACATAAATCACACAATTTTTTTTTTTGTTCAATACACTTTTTTTGTTACAAAATATAGGAATTGACTGCAAATACCAAAACTTTTATTACAGATTTGTAAGTGTATGTTTATTAGGGAGGCGCTTATTTTGCACTTTTTCGCTTTTCAATGATTCGAAAGTCTAAAATTGTTCTCGGTCATCTAAAAACCAAATGTTAAAAATTTTAGGTACAAAAATCGGAACAGTGTGGCTTCACAACTGCTTCCAAAACGGCTACTTGGTTAATTTGGCAGATGTTTTGAATCCTTGTTCACAGAAATAGAAGACAGTGATCCCATCATATGGGACACCCAACCAAACTATGACTGCAGCTGGATAATGACCCCTTTTCGACCCGTGGGATGAACTTCTTTAGAAGCTTGTTTAGATTACCTGTACGGTAGAGTGTCCCTTAGAATTAAATTTTTTGAAATGTTGACACGGTACCACCTGAAAACTTTCGTAATGACCTAAAATACCACCAAAAAAAAAAAAAAAAATTTTAGCTTGTTCTAAGATGGGCAACCCTTGCCGACTTTCGATTTAGTTTTGAGAAAAAATGCATTTTTTTTTTTAATTTTTCCCATTAAATAATTACTTTGGCAATTTAATTTAAAAGAATCGAAATGTGTACGTAATTGTCGTTCTAATGAGATATAAAAAAACCAAAAATTGGTTAAAAAATGTTAAAGTTATTAAAAAATCGCAAGGCCATTAACGTGTCTCAGGCTACTAGAACAAGAAATGTACGAACAAAATTAACATATTTTGAGAAATATTAAAACAAAAATTTATTCTTACTTACATATTTACTTGTACATGAGTTTTTATCTTCATAGGATACAGTTAACCTATTCGCAGGTACAACCAAAAAAAATATTTTTTTTAACGGCAGTTTCAAAACTCAAATTTTTAAAAATTGTGTTAAACAAATTTCAAAATTTTTTTAACATCAAATGTGGATTTATTTACAACATAATAGGGAAAAAAATGTGAAACAATATGTCAATACCTCCTATAGTTTTTCCGTACCTGCGATATAAATTTTGCGATTTTCGAGAAAAACTAATTTTTTGGCTATATTTTAGCGAATGAGCCCAATTTCCTTACTGTTATTAATTTTAAATAAAATCTGTTCATAATATTATAGTCCAGGTAAGTTTAAATATAGTCTGAAAGTTTTCCTAAAATCGGAAAACGTTAAAAATTTTTCAATATTTAGAATTTCTAATGGAAAGATAGCGAAATGTTATATATTTTTTGGCCGATTTTGATGAAACTTAATAAAAATGTAACATGAAGTCTAGTATTTACAATAACAGTAAAAAAATTTAAATTAACCTTAAGAGCATTGGGGTTCAAATGACTGTGTGATTTTAAAAGTTCAGTGTCATTTGAACCCCAAGTTCTCTTAAGGGTTAATTTCCATTTTTGTACTGTTATTGTTAATACTATATATTGAAAAACTTGACCTTTAATCTTCACGATTTAAGGGTTAACGTTTTCCGAACATACAAATGATCCAGGGGCGGCGCTATGGGGGCTCAAAGTAGGGTACCTTCGACATGTAAAATATTTAAACACGTGGAATTTTTTTGTTTCCTATCCGTTTTCAAAGATTTTTATATTTTTGGAAAGCGCTCGGCTTGAAAAAACATGCTTGCGTTTCTATTTATCTTTTATACTATTTTTGCTGTTTTTTGGGCGAAAAGGTGACTTAACACTTTTTTAATTAAAAAAAACTTTCTTTAAGAACATATAACAATTTTACGTCTTCCTGAAAGATATCTTTACTGAGAACATTTTGATATAAATAGCATGTCCTATTCTTAGAATATGTCGCCCCTACCACCTTCGGTATTTGTCAAATTATTTATAAAAATTTCATATTTGGGCCACATGTTCTAAAATCCCAAAGCTGGGATCAGAAAACGAAAAGCAGTTTTAGAAACCTTGATGTGTTCCCTATTTATCGCCAAAGTATTTTTTCAGCTGCGAAAGAAATGTGGACTCTATAGGCAAAATTGTAAAAAATACCATTTTTGGAATTTTCGCTCCAATTTTTAGGAATTTCGGGATTGCTTTTGACCTTTTGACATGTTTTTTTACAGTTTGTTATTTAGAATGACAAACATAAAAAACGTTAGAAATGTCATTGCGTTTCGTTAATAAATGAAGATTTTATTACATATTAAAAATTGCACTTTTTCATACTAAAAATTTTTTTAAAAAATTTTCTTAATGTGTCTGAGACAGACCCAATGACTTGTGTTGAATAAAATATTAAGAAAATTTACACAAATTTTTTAGTATGAAAAAGTGCAATATTTTTAATACACTTAATTTTAAAGTGGCATAGTTTTGAATCTAATTGAGACATTGACTTGACAAAGATATTAAAATCTTTGAAATCGGATGGGAAACAAAAAAATGGTACGTGTTTAAAAATTTTACATGTCGAAGGTACCCTAACTTGAGCCCCCATATCGATGCCCATGGAGTAATTGTATGGCCCATTTTAATAACTTAAACTCGAATGCTCCTTGGCTACGCCCACTTCCAAAAAATTTCGATTCTGCCCCACTGTGGAGCGTCGAAAAAAGTGCAAAATAAGGGCAACTTTAGTATATATGGTTTATCTTTTTGTATGCGTGTAATCTCAATTAAGTATATGTTTCAAAATGTTTGTTTATTTTGAAATGTTTGAAAATTGAGCAATTGCCAATTGTTTCAAATGAATTTTCATTGTATTTGTTAAGGATGTTAGTAAAAAAAGTTCTACTATGAATTTTAAGAGGAATTCTGACTTTTATGATTCACCACTTTTTTAAAATCGTTTGTTCACAGTTAACTTTAGAATAAAAAAAAAAAATAAAAACTAAAAGATTAACAGTTTGTTAAAAAATCACGCTCTAATACAGCACGTTGAACACCTGCAAAAGAGTAATATGACATAGAGAAATTTTTGTCCAGTCATATGGACACTCCCATTTGATTTAGTATTTTTCTGGTGTGTTTTTTAAACCCAATGAATGACTTAACAAATTTATTTCTTTGTTGTTTTATATTTTTAAAATTTGTGTGGTTTTTAACACCATTGGGATTGAGATTTTTTTCCAACAAAAAATCCAGCAGTTATAGCAGAATGATGATGGTGTTTGGTAAATGTTTGACTGTACGTAGATACTGGGTACTGTAGTAGTAAGTATTTGTAAATGTTAACGGAATTACTGTATGTTTTTGTAAAACACAGTATTATGGGTATTTGTTGGTGTTTGGGGAATTTTAAATGGATTATGATGATTATTTTATTTTGCTTTTAATATTCCTTTTTCCAGTATTTTTTGCATATTTTGTAAGGATATTGAATTTGTTTGTATACTTAGTAGTTTGTTTTTTTTAGCAAAATATAATATGATTACAGTTTACGTAATTAACGAAATGTTGTGTGAAAAAAATGTGGCTTGGTTATTGTAAGAACCTTAATATATTTGACCAAAATCCGAAAATCTAAATGAAATAATAATTGCATGTTTTCTGATAAAATCAATTTAATGACCACATTGTTAAATTGTATTTTACTGAAATACAATTTAAATATTATTATTAAAAAAAGGAACTTTCCATTTAAATCAAAATACTTATAGCCTTAAATTTCACAGGATTTCGTTTGAAATTCCTCTTCATTTAAAATAACATTTTATTGCAATTTTTATTTTATTAAATTAAAAATATTTCCAAATAAATAAAAAAAACATGTCAAAATGTTATATACGTCTGTGCCGAATCCTATATACTCAGCAACAATTTAATGTGGATACCGATTATTTTACACTTTATATGAAAACTTTAATCTGGTTTATTAAAGTTATTGAGAAAATGTTTTTTCATGTATTTTTTGGCTGAAATATTATTGTTGTTTCTACAAAAGAACAAAAAGTGTTATTAAAAACTGTGTAAAAGCTGCTTACACAGACAGAAGACTCAACATAAATATTATGATTTGATTTCATTAATTTCAATTCATAAAATTTTTAAATAATTTTTAAATGGTATGATTTTTTTCATATTTTATGTTCTCAAATCAAATCTGGAAGGCTTGAAACAAAGAATAATAACAAGAAGTGAAACGCTGTCAAAAAAAACATAAGTCAGTTGTCAAAAAACCTAATTATAAGAATGAAGTGGTATCATTTTATTTATGTATATGTGTTGGTTTTCAAACCACTTTCACCGCACTCCTCAAACACACATTGTTGTAAAAAGGTGACCTTTAAAATCATAACAAAATTTTATTACAATTAAATTTAAAAATTCAAACAATTCTCAAATTATTTGAATTATATTTGATCTGGAAAGGTTTTATAAATAGATTTTTCCGCTTTTTATTCTAAAATTTCTGAAAAAATTAAGTTTATTTGAATTTTTTTATTAATTTCCAATATGAAATTTTACAAATGTGTTCTTTTTAAAAGTTAATGTCAAAAAAATTAAAAAAATATTTTTTTCATATATATATTTTCACGTTTCGGTTATTTAAATGTGTGGAAAAAAATAATAAAAAAATTAAGTGATGGTGAAAGTGTGTGTTAGAATTGCAATTTTGTGCAATTTTCAAGAAAAAGTTTTGAAGTTAAATCTCTCTCTCAAGTGTGTTGAATTCACATACTACTTGTATGTGAGAAGAGAGAGTAGTTGTTGTAGAAAAAATGACAGGCCTCCCTTTATTATTCCCGTTATTCTTTGGCTTGAAAAATAAAATTTCAGTTTCATTTATATTTTTATGTTCACAGAAAAAACTATTTCCTAAACAGTTTCAATTCAAATATTTATCACATATTGAACTGGTTTCAATTATTTTATAATTGACTCAAGTACTCATGTACTCAAAAATAAAATTTTCTAATATATTCTACTGAATTTTAACTTTGAATTTAAAGCTTAAATAAATAAATATAATTTTAAAATTCTTAGTTTTAATACTTTTTAGAAGTACCAAACATATAATTTGTTTGTGAAGTTTTTATGAATAAAAGCTTTTTTTAAGTTTAAGGAATAATTTATACTAGCATAACCTGGTGTACTTCGCTACCCCTACCCTAGTAAAATTAAAAAAATATGAATGGAAATACGAAAATAACACATACAAAATTTGAGAATGTTTCAATTACAGTTCACTTGATATTCGAAAATAACTAACTAATTTTGTATGGGAGATACCACTCCACTGCTCTGATCCCACCCATTTCTAAACCTTTTATGTAAATATCAAGCTTTACTTTAACTTTCCTTTATAAGGGATTGGTCATTCCTACTAAGCCGATCATGCTTAGCTAAACTTCGCTCAGTAATAAGGAATAAATTCGTTTTTAGCTAACCTTCTTAGAATGGTAATAAATTGATTGATACAGTGTTTAAATTCTTTTAGTATTATAGTTCTCCAGATATTCAAAATTAATTATTTACTTTGCGCCAATCAGCCAATCTGTGTAAAATGGTAAGAGAGCTATGCGGACAAAGTTTGAAGAACCTTGCAATTATTACTTTGTATGGGAGGTGACTCACATCCTCTTCCGACCTCTCCCATTTTGGGTGCTATGCCCTCTAATCTAATTCCGTCTATATTCAGCTAAACTCCGCACAGTAATAAGAAATTAATTCGATAAAAGTTTAAACACTTTTACAATTATAGTTCTACAGATATTCGAAATTAATTATATACTTTGTATACGGTATGCCACGCCCACTATTCCGATCCCGAACAATTTCAGCGAAACTATGAAAATTTATAAAAGAGCCATTTAGACTAAGTTTGAAGAATCTGGCAATTATATTTTACAAAATATTTAGAAATAACTATTTACTTTGTATGGGAGGCGACTCACCATTTTTTCCGACCCGTCCCATTTTTCATTAAACTTCATGCAGTGATAAACCGTTGAAAATCGTCACAATTATAAAATAACTTATCTACAATTACATATTTACCGCCATATGCATAAACTGTTTTTTAAATTTGTCAAAGGTTTATAAAACAAAAATTGTTTATGCATATGGGAGTTAGAAAATAAAAAAACACCTTCAAAATATATTTACTAAAGCGAATTTAAATTACTAAATTCTTCTTCTTTGTTTTCTACAACAACTCTCACTAAAACAGAGCGAAATCAATACTGTTTAATTGTTTCTCTTATTTATTTACAACAACAAATTGGACAAACAAGCATTGCTTTGTTTACATTTTAGCTTAATGTTCACATGTACACCTTTTGCATATTTTGCTGAACCGATTTCAATAAAATATATATTCTGCACTTCTGTGAATAAATCCCTTTAAAACTGTATATTTATTGCCCAAATTGAATGTATAATGTGAGCGTAAAAGGGGTCTAAAGAAATCGACTTGCCTATTAATATTATGATAAGTATTAATAAATATACTTCAGTTAGTAGAAAAAAATTTACCCCACATCAAAATTAACGTAATATTTTCATAGAATTATTATTTTGGATATTTGTTTATGTCAACAAATACATAATTTTTTAGACTTTTTAAAAAAGCTTGCAAGACAAATGATTTTACCACATTTGAAAAACAAGCGAACACAGACTTAGATGAGTAAAATCCTCCAAAAAAGATGACCTGTAGTTTCTACACTTGATTATTTTTGTTTATGATCTCTTTTATATCTTTAAATGTATACATTTGCCTGTGAGAAAATGTCCTTTAAGTATTTGATTTTCTTTAAATTCTTATTTTTATACCCTTCACCTTCGTGAGAAGGGTATATATAAGTTTGTCATTCCGTTTGTAATTTCTACATTTTTCATTTCCGACCCTATAAAGTATATATATTCTGGATCCTTATAGATAGCGGAGTCGATTAAGCCATGTCCGTCTGTCTGTCTGTCTGTTGAAATCAATTTTCTGAAGACCCCAGATATCTTTAGGATCCAAATCTTCAATAATTCTGTCAGACATGCTTTCGAGAAGTTTGCTATTTAAAATCAGCAAAATCGGTCTACAGATGGCTGTGATATGAGGAAAAACCAGGACAACCTCGATTTTTTACCTATTTTTGACCTACACATCGCCTCAAAAGTGAGTAAACACCCGCCAATTTTTTGATTTTTTTAGGATCATGAAAATCATTATAGTCCGACTTAACTCTTTTTTTTCATAACCGAATCTATTATTCAACTCAATCTCCAACAAACAGAAACATTAAAATTTTAATCGATGAATAAATTTTAGGATTTTCATTATCTTAAAAAAAATCAAATATTTATTGGTGTATACTCACTTTTGAGGCTCACTGTATATCTGTATTAAGACATTAATACAGAAAATATGGATATCTATTGATAGATATTTCAAAGACATTTGCAACTACGAATATAAGACCACAGTAAGTTTGACCTACAATGGGTCAAAATCGGAAAAAAATATTTTTTAACACGATTTTTTTTTCACAAAAAAAATTTAAAAAACCAAAAAAAAATTTTTTAAATTTAAAAAAAAATAATTTTAAAAATTCAAAATAACAATTCTAAAAAAAAAATTTCCAAAAAAATTAAAAAAATAAATAAATTTTGTTTACCTAAACATATTTAAAATTTTTATTTTGAAGTATAATTTGTGAAGTGTTTTGTTTTTGTTTTATAAGTTTTTGATATATCGTTATTGTTATACTAAAAAATTGGTTTGTGAAGTAAAGTACCTATTTTGTTTAAACAAATAAAAATATTTCTTGTTTTCTTTATTTATTGTAATTAAAAATGTGGTAGCTTATTCTTAAAAAATAATTATAAAAAAAATATTTTTTACTAAATTTTTTTTAGTAAAATTAAGATGGGTCAAATTTACCACAACGTTATTAACTATGTCTCAAAATTTCACATCGACAGTTAAAGGTTAAGAAAGCTTTAAGAAATATATTTGCAAAAAGCTTTTTTATATTTTTATAAGTGCTCAAAAAGCTTTATTCTTAAAGTTTTAGTTTAGTTTTTATCTTTCTATAAAACGTTTTATAAAAGAGTTTAAAAAAGTTTTAAGAATGCTTTAAGAATGATTTTTAAATTTAAAATTTGTAAAGTTTAAAAAAAAATACTTTTTAAAAGTTTTTTTAAAAAGCTGTAAAAAGCATTTTGGAAAAGCCGAAGAATTTTTTGAAAAGCTTAAGACAGCTTATTTGATGATTTAACAGAATTGTTTATAAAAAACTTTTATTTTTGGGAAAGCAGTTTTTTTTTTGTAAAAACAGCTTTTGGTAAATATAGCTGGAAGTTTCGGAAAGTTAACAGCTGTTGCTCTTGACTTGAATTATTTAAAGAACCAAACAGAATATACTCAATGTTTGCGAAGTTACAAACGAAATAACTAACTTGTATAAATCATTACGCATTTAGAAGGGTGTAACACATCAAGTGGTGTGTACATTAAACGTGCCCTTAAAAATAGATTTAATAGATTTGGATTGGTGTTGTCAAATCATCGATTTAGAGCACTTTGAAAAAATAATAAAATGTAAATTTCCTTGTAACTTTTACCCCCAGTAACACGAAGTCTGGTTATGTGTTAACTAATAGTTAAACTGACATTTTTCATACAAAAATAATTTTAACCGGCAGTATAACTATTAGGTAACGCATACCCACACGCAGAGAAAAAATATAATTGGGCATGGTCACTGTAACCATTTAAATAGTTTTACAAGATGTTTAACAATATTATAGCCACAGTAACTATTTACATGATTGTGGTAACCATAATATGGTTAATTTATGATTCACATGATTGTATCAACCATATATATGGTTACAGTAAACAAATATATGTTCGTAACCATAATATGGTTAATTTATGATTCACATGATTGTATCAACCATATATATGGTTACAGTAAACAAATATATGTTTGTGGCAACCATATTTATGATGAATAATTTTATCATAATATGTTGTTCTCAGATTATGATAAGCCTTAAGCCGAGAGCAACATAATATGATAAGTCCTTCATCATATAAATGCTTGTCACAAACATATATTTGTTTACTGTAACCATATATATGGTTGATACAATCATGTGAATCGTAAATTAACCATATTATGGTTACCACAATCATGTAAATGGTTACTGTGACTATAATATAGTTAAAAAAACTTGTAACAATATTGAAATGGTTACAGTAACCATGCCCAACTATATTTTTTCTCTGCGTGCAGGCTTCGTGTTAATAGGGGTTAGTCCACTGAAATACTCCAAATTATGTTTGTATTTTCATTAAAACATCTCACTTTTACAAATGAAAGTAAAGTATTACCACACAGTCTCTATTCCAAAATATTTATGTCATCATATACGTCTTAATCGATTATTTACACTAAACTAGTCACTAATTGCAACTCAATTTGTTTAATTTTCATTTTATGCAATTGAACACACAAATTCAAATAAACATCAGCAGTCAACATCATCAGCAGCAGCAGCATCAATCAATACAAAAGTACCTACTCTTCGCAATTGTTTATATGAAATAGAAATTTCAATTGCACAAAATAAATACATAAACAATACTGGAATAAAGTAATAAAATAAAACTACAACAATTGGTAATACAAATAACATAAAACAAACAAAAAGCTATTTCTCTTTCACTTTGTTAAAACAAATAAAATACAACAACCACAATTGTGAAAAGCTTAAGGCCGGCCCATCATACGAGTTCGAGTACAATTTCAAATAAAAATTTCAATTTTTAGAAAATGTTTTTTAAATTTTTTAATAGATTTCCATTTTTTTATATTCCTTTATGTTTGGTTTATTTATGTGTGTGTGTAAAGCGAAACAAGTAAAAATAGCAAAAAATAAATAAAATTAAATAAATTGTGTGTTTTAGTTTTAAAATTAAACTAATGGTTGTTGATGGCACAAGAGTTTTTTTTCTATGAAGAGGTGGAGCACATTTGTTTTGGGTGAGTGTTTTTTTTTAAAAAAATTTTAGCTTTGAGGGAGGTTTTGGCTGATGAAATTTGTATCTTTTTTTTTTGTACTTTGACAATCTGTAACCGCGTGCTCTTAAGTATTTGACATCTTTAAATTTGTTTTTTTTTGTGTTTCAAATATATTTGCGTGGTTTTTCTTAGCTTTTCTTAAATTTGTTTTTGCTTTTTTCTTATTATATACAGTTTATACTTAGATTTTGTTAAAATTTTATTTAGTATGAAATATTTGTGTAGATACATATGTCGCAACAGATGTTTTTATATCAAATTGTTTTTAAAACAATTAGTGGTATTAATTTAAATTCTTTAGCTTTTGATGTCTAAAATATATAAATGGCTTTTAGACATTTGTATATCATTTATAATTATTAATAGAACATGTTTATTAAACTATAATTAATAACCCATCAACATTATTTATGGGAATCCAAAATTTTATTTTAATAAGTTTCAGTTTTGTAACTGGCTATATTCTAATATCTTGTAAAACAATTTTAATTGCGATGAATTTTGTGTCCACTTGAAAGAGTCAGAGTACTTGTGAGTATGAGTAATATTTAATTAAATATTATTAATCATACGCCTCTACATATAATTTTTAATTAAGTTGAAGTTTATTTTTTTTGTATTTGTTTAAAAAATTACTCTCTTATGTATGTATAATAAAGGTTGTTATGTATTTACATATTTGAATAATTTACTTTTTTGGTTTGTTTATCATAAATCATGACAAAGCACACGCAAAATTAAAAAGCGCTTTTAAATTGTGACACTGACAATAACATTAAAAATCATTTCAAGATTATAAACAACGGAAAAAAAGTAAAATTAAAATTAAAATCCTTGAATATGCAGACACACACATACAGAACAAAGACGCGAATAATAAGATACAACATTTTAAATTTGTTATGTGACAATAAAAATATAAATGCAAGAAACAGAAATTCAAAAATTAGTGTAAGTGGTCAAAAGCGATCAGGCAAATGTACTACACATGTTTTAATGTTTTAGCAGGTAATAAATTAATTTAAAAAAATATTTGAAAACAATTTTATTTAAAGGGAGAAATGAAATATCAAGGCATCACACCTTAAGCTGACCACACACGGAATGATTTGTTCGTCTAACTTGTGATTAAAAATTTCAATTTCTTGTGATTTTGTGCGCGCACAAACCCATTAACAAGTCGAACATGAACAAATCACATTCACAAATCACCCTTTACCAAATTTGTTAAAACTTGTCATACAAAATTTAAAGTTGCTGAAAAATTCAAAATTAATTTAAACTGCATATAACTTTTTAATGGTTTATCCAATTTTACAATAGATTAATAATTTTATTTGTCTCAAATTTATTTTATATGTCTGCTCCATTCATATTTAACATTTCCATTTTTACTCTAAAACTTAAATAAAATATGTCCATATAAATATAAAGAAATCGTTATAATCAAAAATTTGCATAAACCATTAAATAACCATGACATTTGCTCTAAACTACCAATTGTGGTCGTCTCTTACACTATTTGCTAAAACCAATTTCGTATAACAATTTTATACTTTTGGTTTCTAGTTTCGTTAATTAAATATTCATAATTTTGCTAACAAAAAATTTTCTTTTGTAACTATTTTGCAATCATTTTCCTAAGCCTATATAAAATATATTTATACACCACCATAGTAAGGAGGGTATAATGCGTTTGTGCAGATGTTTGTAACGCCCAAAAATATTAGTCTAACACCCACCTTAAAGTACAGCGTTCGACTTAGAATCACTTTCTGATTCAATTAAACGATGTCCGTCAGTCTGGCTGGTTGGGTGGCTGACTGTCCATGTAAACTTTGTGCGCAAAGTAAAGGTCGCAATTTTGAAGATATTTCAATAAAATTTTATACATATACTTTCTCGGCCCAAGGACGAAACCCATTGAAACTGGCTGAAATCGGCCTTGGCCCCCATACAAGTGTCCTCCCGAAATTGGACTTCATCGGTCATAAATGTTTAATTTATATACAAATTTCGCTCCAATTAAGTTTATATATATATAAACTTTTGATAGATATCCCACTCGCATCCCACTAAGGGACTAAAAATATCTTAAAAGAATGGACCTAGGCTTTCTTTTGAGCAAAAAAAAAAATTAAAAAAGGGCCCATATTGGAAAAAAATTTTGATTTTGCAAAAAAAAATTAAAAAATTGTATGTCTTGCGTTACAAAATATTTATTTTGATAGATATCCTACTCGCATCCCACTAAGGGACTAAAAATATCTTAAAGGAATGGACCTAAGCTTTCTTTTGACTACAAAAAAAATTTAAAAAAAGGGCCCATTTGGAAAAAAAATCGTATTTGCAAAAAAAAAAGTCAAAAATTGTAAGTCTTGAGTTAAAAAATATTTATTTTGATAGATATCCCACTCGCATCCCACTAAGCGACCAAAAGGGTCTTCAAGGATAATATCTAAGCTTTTGTTTGACCTAAAAAAAAAGATTAAAAAAGGGTCCATTTTGAAAAAAAAAAGTCAACAAAGTTTTTGATTTTGCAAAAAAAGTCAAAAATTTTATGTTTTGAGTTACAAAATATTTATTTTGATAGATATCCCACTCGCATCCCACTAAGCGACCAAGTAGGTATTCAAGGAAAATATCTAAACTTTATTTTAAGAAAAAAAAAAAAATAAAAAAAAATAGCGTATTTTAAAAAAAAGTCAAAAAAGTTTTTGATTTCGGAAAAAAAATATTAAAAATTTTTTATTTTTTTTTTTAAATATTTTTTTTCGAAAGATCGAAGAAATAGCTATCTATACTATTTGGAACACATTTTGCTAAGAACAATAGGTAATAAGTTACATGGATAAGAAAAAACCCCTGTTTGACCAAATTGTCAAAATTTTACCCCCTATAACTCAGAGAGTTCTCGACCGATGTTGTTGAAAAATTGTGTCTGAGTTACTATCCAATAGAGCTAACCTTGGTGCAAATTTCATCCCGATCGGAAGACATCGATTTCAAAAGTTGGTTCACTTGACATGAAATCCCCCATATACGAAATTCATGTCACTAAATTTTGTTACGATTGGTCCATACACGCAGAGAAAAAATATAGTTGGGCATGGTTACTGTAACCATTTCAATATTGTTACAAGTTTTTTAACTATATTACAGTCACAGTAACCATTTATATGATTGTGGTAACCATAATATAGTTAATTTACGATTCACATGATTGTATCAACCATATATATGGTTACAGTAACCATATATATGGTTACAGTAAATAAATATATGTTTGTGACAACCATTCATATGATGAAGGACTTATCATATTATGTTGCTCTCGGCTTATCATAATCTGAGAACAACATATTATGATAAAATTACACAGTACAACATTTTTCAGTACATTGCTTTGGGACTCAATTCTGACAATTGCACGTGAAAGTAGCCTTAAAAATAAGAACTTCTGTGTCATTAGTTTTGTCAAGTTGGCTGCCATAATAATTTAATGGCCATACGAATTTTTTTCCTCAAGGTGGATTTTTATCACTTTTTCTATATTTTAGAACTGTTATATCTCGTATACCGTACGGAATATCTCTTTTGTGCCTGAAGCAAAGTTGTATATATTGAAAAGTAGAAGAAATGTACGGAACATACATACCCGAAAAAATGCCAATTTTTTCAAATTTTTTACCAATTTTTCACATTTTTTGCTCAATAACTGGATTACAAATCCAATTATGGACAGAACACCATGAAATTAGGTCGTGTGATTTGTGTTTATATGAAAGTTATTTATCATGAATTTTGCTTGTATACCATAATTTTTAACAGATTTATTCACTTTAAAGTGATTTTCTGAAGCGGGTCTTATATGGGAGCTATGAATAATTATGAATCGATCATACAAAAATTTGTTACATATAATTTGCTCGGCACAAGGACGAAGCCTGTTGAAATTGGCTGAAATCGGTTCATTATTTCACCTAGCCCCCATACAAATGTCCTCCCGAAATTGGACTTTATCGGTCATAAATGTTTAATTTATATATGTATCTACACAAATTTCGCTCCAAATAAGTTTTAGATATACAAAATTTATGTCACCAAATTTGATTATGATCGGTCCATAATTATTCATAGCTCCCATATAAGACCCGCATCCGAAAATCACTTTAAAGTGAATAAATCTGTTAAAAATTATGGTATACAAGCAAAATTCATGATAAATAACTTTCATCTTAATACAATCATGTGAATCATAAATTAACCATATTATGGTTACCACAATCATGTAAATAGTTACTGTGACTATAATATTGTTAAAAATCTTGTAACACTATTTAAATGGTTACAGTGACCATGCCCAATTATATTTTTTCTCAGCGTGTAATTAGTCATAACTCCCATATAGACCCGCTTTCTAAAATCACTTTAACGTGCACAAATCTCTTAAAAATGTTGGTATACACGCAACATTCAACATAAATAACTTTCATATAGACATAAATCACGCGTCCTAATTTCATGGTGATCGGTCCATAATTGGTCATAGCTCCCATATAAGGCCCACTTCCGAAAATCACTCAGGAACAGAGTACGGAAATAAACAAATCGAAACGTTTGCTATCGTTTTGTTTTGTTCTTTTCAGTGTGTAAAACAAAAACCAAACACGTACAATGAGAATGATTGTCCCATTATGTTTTGTATTGGTTTTGCTCATGACCGCAAACTGTACATTAATATAAACGTACGCAGCTAGAAAAGAAAAGAGAAAGAACAATATTGAAATATTATGATAAAAAACGTTTAACAAACGTTTGGTAATTGATTTACTCATTATAATAGAGAACACAGTACAAAAAAAAACAAAACGAATAAAAAATACGTTTATCTATCTGTTTTGTACTCAAATGTTCAATTGTAACGGTAAATTAAATAATGCAGATGAGTGAAAAGCTAATCGTTTCGTTTTCTCTCTTTGTCACTTGAAAAGTTTTTGTTTTGTTTTTGCTCATGTACAATACAATTGTACATTTTGCAAACGTTTGCGAAATGTTTTGTTTGTTTTCATACTCTGCTCAGGAATATATATTATTTAAATTTGGAAAGAAAAATGTTTTTGCTCATTTACTTAGTGTAGGGTATTATATGGTCGGGCTTGACCGACCATACTTTCTTACTTGTTTTATATATAAAATTGTGGTCAACTAACACAGCACAATGTAGCGTATTTAGAAGCAATAAGCGCAACAACAACAATAGCGATAAAATCAAATAATCAATTCTACATTAGACTGGCACATTACTGTTCAAATAAAACAGGAATTTCAAAATTAATTTCTCCCAGTTTCACTGCATAATTCTCAATTAATGCATATTTTTGTGAATATTTTCCATTTCATAGTGCATATTTCTGCATATTCCTGAGCATATTTTTCGATCAATAGTGCTAGGAAATCTGAGCTCCGGTAATTACCATACTGCTAGAGTGAAAGCTGCACGATTTATTTTACTCTGCAAAAATCTGAAGCACTCTAATGTACGCATCGCGCTTTTGCCGTGTGCCATATTTTAATGGTCTCTTTTCCTAGACACAAACATACATGCAAACATTTAGCTCTCACTGTTTAGAGAGTGGAGAGCAGATTTGCATACATACAATATGTATTTAAGTATGTTAGTGAAATGTTTTCTATGTGGGTTTTCTGTTGTTGTTTTTAGCTTGAAAAGTACATGTGCTCAGTACACAATTGTGTGGGTGTGATATTGGTGGGAATAATTTTCTTTTTGTTTTTTATATGTTTGTGAGAGTTTACATTTATTTGTTTGTTTGTTTTTGTGTACAGTTGAAGGTGGAATATTGTGTGTGATTTCCCCATGCATAACATTAACATTGGTGTAGGCCAATGTTAATGTCACTTAAACATATTAAATTAAAAATGAAAACACACACATTTGGTTTTCGAAATAAGGTGAACAAATTACAATATAAAATATTTAAATTATTGTTATTATTACATATTTAAAAATAAACAAATTTGACAACAGAAATTAACAAAATTTAATAATTGATAACCTCCATTAAAACGAAGTCTGGTAATGTTTTAACTAATAGTTATACTCTCGGTTAAGTGAAGAGAAAAAAGTGCATACTAAAGTTATTAAATATTTAGAAAAAAATCCAACTTGTTCCCACAAAAAGTTGGCCAAACAATCAAAGGTCTGCCATCAAACTGACTAAACGATATGGAAAGAATTTTTTGGTGATAGAAAGCCTCATACATAAGGTTCATGTAAAGCCAATAAATGGAAAGCATTTTCAACATTTCCAACTCATCCTGTAGGAAATCAGTCCGGTTAGCTCAGTACTCGGACTATTTGGTACAAAAAGTTAAAGCCAATGCAGGTTTAAAAACATTCAGGGCTCAAAAAGAAAAATTTAAAGGCAAAAGACTGAGCACGGAAATTGAAGTCAAATTTTATAATGGATGACGAAACGTATGTTCTGGAAAAATTTTCCCAGATTCCGGCTCAATATTTATACCCATACCACCATAGTGGGGAGGGTATTATGCGTTTGTGCAGATGTTTGTAACACCCAAAAATATTAGTCTAACACCCACCTTAAAGTATACCGATCGACTTAGAATCACTTTCTGAGTCGATTAAACGATGTCCGTCCGTCCGTCCGTCCGTCTGGTTGGCTGGCCGGCCGGCTGGCTGGCTGTCCATGTAAACCTTGTGCGCAGAGTACAGGTCGCAATTTTGAAGATATTTCGATAAAATTTGGTACATATTACTTTTTTGGCCCAAGGACCAAGCCTACTGAAATCGGTCCATTATTTCACCTAGCCCCCATACAAATGTCCCCTCGAAATTGGACATTATTGGTCATAAATGTTTAATTTATCTATGTATCTACACAAATTTCGCGCCAAATAAGTTTCATATATGCAAAATTCATGTCACAAAATTTTGTTATGATCGGTCCATAATTAGTCATACCTCCCATATAGACCCGCTTCCGAAAATCACTTTAACGTGCTTAAATCACTTAAAAATGTTGGTATATACACAAAATTCAACATAAATAACTTTCATATAGACATAAATCACACGACCTAATTTTATGGTGATCGGTCCATAATTGGTCATAGCTCCCATATAAGGCCCACATCCGAAAATCACTCAAAAATATAAATTATTGATATTTTAAAAGAAAAATATTTTTACTAATTTACTTGGTGTACGGTATTATATGGTCGGGCTTGACCGACCATACTTTCTTACTTGTTTTATATTGCTGATGCTCGAGGGAATGTTTTAGGAATGTTTAGAACCCAAAAGCAGAACATTTTCCCAAACAGTTCTTGGTATGGCAAGCAATATGCACTTGCAGCAAAAGAATCCAAACAAAGGTCTCTATATATACCATAATTTACATCAAGGAATGTTTACAATAGATTATTCTTCCATTCATAAGACTTCTTAATGTGTCCACTTATTTTTGGCCTAATTTGGTATCTTGTCACCATGGTAAGCAAGGTCTTGAATAATGTGTTATTTGTGCCAAGAGAGGCAAATCCTCCAAATTGCCTGGAGCTAAGACCAGTGGAGAGATATTCGGCTTTTGTTAAAAGAAAATTGAAGAGCACAAAATAGGTGTCCAAAAGTGTGATAGATTTGGACCGTTTTGGATGAATAGTTTTAAATTAAAATGTTTACTAAATTATTAAATGCGTGCCTGAAATTCTAGCTACCTTTAATTTTACATCATGATACAACAATATAAGGTACACTCAGTAGAAAATAAATTCTCAATTATACAATTCTTGTAACGTCAAACAAAAGAAAATATAAAAAAAATATGAAAAAAATCAAAATCAAAATTTGACGTTATAGGTCTAAATATTGAAAACTCTCCCTAGTGATTCTACCTTCTACAATTATCGTATCCTGATTTTACATTAATATTTTGATAAAAATTGTTTTTTGCCTTTCAATTCCTTTGTCACCTTGAACGCTTTGTTTTGAAATATTAGAAACATTTTAACAGTTTTTGTGAATAAATACAGTTATGCAATATGAATATAATTTCAAATGAATATTTAACAAATTCACTAACACCAGCAGTGCCATAAGTTTTCCTAATACATATCCATACAATATGAAGGCTGCTAAATAATGAGTTTTTATGGCACAGCTGGTCAGAGCTGAAAAATTAAACTCTCTTTTTTTGTTTGTTTCAGTATTTATTAAAATTGTTAAAATTTGATAAATGTTTAATTTTTATTTTGTTTAATTTTTTTCAAGGTATTGTTGTATTGTTAGTGTTAATCGTATCACGAAATAGCCTTTTTTATTAAATATCGCAGTTTAATGTTTTTGTTAGTTTGTTACAAAGTTGGAAAGTAATGTTTATGGAAATTAATTAAAATGGTTTTTGTTTATTTTATATTTAACTAAAATTATAAACGTACATATGTAGTAGGCAGTAAGCTTAATTTTGTTTTTTTATGAGAGATTTTCAATATTTAAAATGATTAATGAACATGTTGATATCTTGTAACAAAAAAAAAAATAATACCAAACAACATTATCATGAAACTTCTTGCCATTGTTATCTCTATTTGAAAAAAAAATCAATTACGATAGAATATCGATTTCTTGTTGAGCAAATGGAAAAAAGTTAATTTCGTTTGCCCATTACACAGAAAAAACTATTTCCTAAACCGTTTCAATTCAAATATTTGTCACATATTGAATAGGTTTCAATTATTTCATAATTAAATCAAGTATTCATTTGCTCAAAAACAAAATTTCTTGATATTTTCTATTGAATTTTGAGTTTTGAATTTGATTATTTTGACAATTGAATATACAATTTTCGTTATTGGTTGAATTTCAAATACAAGAATTATTGAATGGATAATTTTCGTAATTGAAAACACATTTTTGATATTTTTTGTGTTTCAATTACGAAAATTATCCATTCAATAATTTTTGTATTTGAAATTCAACCAATAACGAAAATTGTATATACAATTGTCAAAATAATCAAATTCGAAACTCAAAATTCAATAGAAAATATCCAGAAATTTTGTTTTTGAGCAAATGAATACTTGATATAATTATGAAATAATTGAAACCAGTGTTTAAAAAACTAGACTACAAGTAGCAGTAGCAAAGAAAAAACACAAGTAGTCTAGTTAAATAGTAGACACAAGTAGTCTAGTTAATAAAAACTCCGAGTCAATAATTACTACTACTACTCCTACCTTCACATTTTGGTAGCAGTAGTTGTAGTAGTACTAATAAAAGAAAAATTTAAAAGTAGCAGAGTAATTTATTTTCTATTGCTACCTTAAAAAAGAAAAAGTTTTGATGTAGCAGTCATTAGTTTTTTATTAATTCTGCTACTTTTAAAATTTAGTAGTAATAGAAGTAGCAGTTGAGGTAGTAGAAGAAGTAGCAGTTAAGTAGCAGTTGAAGTAGCAGCTAAGTAGCAGTTGAGGTAGCAATAAAATAAGTCAAAAATAAAAATCTTCAGCCAAAAAAGTATATTATGTGTTGTTGTTGTGAATGTATATTTGTGCAAGTTGGTCGTGTTGTAAACAAAAGTTCGGCTTTTTTGTTATACACACAGAAAACACGATCTTTCTGTTAGCATACGAACATCTGAGACGAATAAAATTGAATAATTCTTTCAAACTCTCTCAAAACAAAAACTACACACAGTGTTTAATTCTGTCAATTTTGGTGTTATGACTGAAGATTTTCTTTTTTGACTACTTTTATTGCTACCTTAACTGCTGCATCAACTGCTACTTTACTGCTACCTTAAAAATTAAAACTCGATATAGAGCAGTAGCAATGATTTGTATTTTTATGCTACTACTCCATTTACAATTCATGTTTTATTACTACTGCTCTGTTAAAAGTTTTATATTTTGAAGGTAGCAGTTGTTTTAAAAAAACAAGAAAACGAAAAAAGACAAATGCTACTGCTACCGCTACATACACTTTTTTGAAGCAGTAGTTGTAGCAACAGTTAAAAATTTGTTAGTTATCGTAGCTTTTTAAACACTGATTGAAACCAGTTCAATATATGACAAATATTTGAATTAAAATATAATTTTTTCTGTGTAGACATCACTCAAATAAAGGCTAAGCTTGATAAATACTATGGGAACTCTGCACCATCAATTTAAACGGTTAAAAAGTGGTTTACTGAATTTCGTTGTATTCGTACAAGCACGAATGATGCCGAATTCTCTGGACGCCCATTTGTGGTCTCTATACCCTAAAGAATTGAAAAAAATCAAGATATGGTGTTGGTCGATCGGACGTTGAATTTGCGAGAGATTCCAGAAGTCATTGCCATCTCACATGGCTAAGTGGTTTCAATCTTGAACGATCACTTGGTTGAAGTGGTAGTTAACAGTGCGCTAACAGTCAAGTAGAGTCTAAAGGACCCCTTGACAGATGTATTGTTATTTTCATCATATTCTATACTAAAATGTCGAAGTTATTAGACCCAACCTGTCTAAAGCTAGGTACTCTGTTCATATTTGCGAAAAACCATGGTTTTTTCATGCGAAAAATTTTATATGCTGTTTGACAGCTAGCTGTTGCTTTTAATTTCGTGCGAAAGAAGTGCTGCGTATGTTATTTCGTGTGGAAAAATAAGGTTGCCAGATGTATTTCACATGTTTTCCACAATAAAGTACAACTTTTGCGAAATTATTTCGCATATATTTCATTCCAAATATTTTATATGTAGTTTGACAGCATTTCGCACGAAATTTTGAACAGAGTACCTAGCTTAACTCCAGAAACTCTTCCCTTAAGGTTTCTATAGTGCTTTCTGTCACTTTGTTGGAACAGGTAGTCCATCACCAGAATCAACATAAAAATATTAATTCCTTAACAAATGTTTGGCTTCTTTTGCCGCAACTGCATATTGCTTGCCATACCAAGAACTTTTTGGGAAAATTTTCTGCTTTTGGGTCCTAAAGATTTCTACAACATTCCCCCGAGCATCAGCAACACAAAAATATTGATTCGGAAGATACGTTCCAGAACATACGTTTCGTCGTCCATTAAGCAGCAGGTATATTTATACCCTTCGCCATGAGTGGCAAGGGTATATTTGAAAGTCCATTGCAACGATGTATATAGGGCTATAGTAAGTCGGACCTGCAATGGGTCAAAATCGGGAAAAATATTTTTTAACCCTAATTTTTCTTTCACCAAAATTTTTTTTTTGTCATAAAAACTTTTTCCAAAAAAAAATTTTAAAAATTAAAAAAACTTTTTAAAAAAAATTAAAAATCTATTTAGAAAAAAATTTTAAAAAAAATTAAAAAAAACTGATGTTGTTTAAATAAAAATATTAAAAAAAAATTATAATAAATAAAAATCTATTTATTGGCTTTAGAAACATCATGTTCTCCCGATACTGTTTAATAACATTGGAATCAGTTTGACGGTAGACCTTTGATTGTTTGGCCAACTTTTTGTAAGACCATGTTTGGTTTTGTTGAAAATATTTAATAATTTTTGTGCGCACTTTTTGCTCGTCACTCATTTTAATCAGATTAACAACAAGTGAACATTATTGACATTAAACATAATAACTGACATATTTTTAAAAAAATCAAATAATACTTGATTTAAAAGTTTTAGGGAAAAACGTGTGTTAAGGTTTTTTCGATCTCACTCCTTATGTAGTTGACCAGAAATTTGTAACTTTTGATACTCAGGGCTGAGCATTCGCAGAGAAGGTGGAAAATCATTACCTCTTTTTCCCTCACCCCACAATGGTCCTTAAAGGGAAGTCCAAGGCGATTTGCTTGCTATTCTAGTATTCAGTGCCCACTGCCTTGGGGGTTTCATGCAATTGTCATTTTGGCCAATCCAATTCTATTTAAGTTTGATGATCTGGATACGTGTTGGTGTTTCACTTGATCTTTCCCAAAGATCTCGGTTTGATATAACATTGCAGGTTGCTAGCTGTATTCCAGGATTCACAGCCATATAATATGACAGAAGTCACATTATATGAAAAGCTATAATTTCCAAAACTGCTTAAATGTGTAAAATGCATTACACTATCCCAACAAGGCAAAATACCCCAACCTCTCTCAGTTAAAACTTTTAACTGTACATTATTATACTCTTTGACAAATTCACTATTTCATTTTCCTCAAATTATTACAACATATGACTAAACACTATATACAAAAAGAAGATTACAACCTGCCAACAAAATAAACAGGCCTGAGGCATTATTTTGCTAAGAAACAGAAACTTGTTTTAGAAGAAATGACAATATTTTTGTGAATTTCATAAATATAGAGAATTTATTTTCTTCAACATGTCATAATATTCTCAAAAATGTGATGATATTTACGAGTATAATAAAATTTTAAAAAAACTCTTATTCTAATTTAACCCTTTTGATATTGAAATTCCATAAGTGTGGTGAGCTAAATTTGTTGGTAGTAAAAATAAAGAAACTAAAACCAAATTTATGAGCTGCTAAAATTAAACATATTTTTAGAATTAAAGAAACACAATAAATATAGTAAATCAAAAAATTAATTTCATTTGAAATTATTAGTTTCGCAAAACAACACAAATAAAACAAACACGCGTTCCAAAAATGATCCAGTTTTTTGCTGAAATGTTTAGATGAATAATATAAATAATAATAATAAAAACACAGAAACATTTTAATCTTTATCAAGAAAAAATAAAAATATTAAATATAAATTTAATATTTATGTTTAATTATAAAAACAAAGATACAAACAAACACACACATACTTATATATTTAATTTGTTTTAAAAACAACAAAAATATTTAAACAAAATATTCTTTCTCTTTTTTGTATTTTTGCAGATAAAGCTGGCAACGCAGTAAAAAGTCAACAACCACACAACAAAAAGGAAAATACAATAGAAAATGTATTTATTTTATTAAAAATAAAACTGAAGAGTAAAAAATTAAAATTAAAAACCAACCAAATAAATCGGCCAAAACACACACACAAGATAAGCAGAGTATAAGCAAAAACAAAATCTGTGAATAACCTTGGAAACCAGCCAACTTTATCATAATTTAAATGACGAATACAAACACAATGATGTCCGCTGAACATGATGCTCATCATCATCATGATGATTTTAATAATGAGGATCATTATGATGATAAAAATGAGATTGTTAAGAATGACGATGGCAACGGCAGCGATAATGTCGATTATGATGAAGATGAAAATAGCGAATAATGCTCGCATCAATGCCAAACCAAACAAGCAACGACAACAGCAGCAACAGTAAACAAACAAATAACAAGTAGCCAGCAACTTTGTCGAAGAACAATAAACTAAACCAATAACACTATAATTTTGCATTAAAAATAAATATTTAAACTTAACTAAAAGTGGCATTTTTATAAACAAAAAAATAAAAATTTTAATTAAAAGAAAAGAAAAAACTCTCTTAAAAACTGTCAGTTTAATAGAAACCAAAACAATTTGCTTAATTTCACACTCTTTTTAAAAGATTGTTTTTTTTTAAGTTCAACAAAAATATATTTTATGAAAAATCTAAAACACACTCCTCCTCCATGGTGACAGATATTTTTTTAATTAGCAATTTATGTGAAAATGTCAAACAAAGAAAAAATATATATAAAAACCAAACACCATTAAAATAAAACATCGAAATATATCAAGAAATAAATCAGCAACTAAACTAAAAATAAAATATTCTTAACAACAATACTAAATGATCTTAAGAAAATACATTAATAAAATTATTTATTTATGTAAAAATTATATCATGATTATAATTTTTCTCTCAACATTTTAACTAATTTTTAAGTGTTAAATAATTATTTAGACCATCTCCTGCTTCCGTCATTCGCTCACAGCCAAAATACTTTTATTTAAATAAATACAAAAATTACAACGACACACACCTCTTGCTTGGTTGTTGTTAAAGTGCAAGTGACACTTGTAGAAAGCCAAGAAATAACAAATGACAAGTAAACAACAACAACAAATAAAGAAAAATTTAAATGAAAATTAATACAAATAAATAAAATAAAAGTAGAGAAACACACAGCAGCAACATCTGCTGCAAATAAATCAAATTTGAAATTGTGTTTTATGTTGAATACAGGGTGTTTTGTATAGAAAATCCATTATTAATTTCGCCAAGCTAGGGGGAACATTCTATGTGTTTTTGTTGAAGTCTATTAAAAAAATAAAAACTGTTTTAGGGTTTCATTCCTCTGATTTGAATGTGTTAGGTACTTATATTTAATGAGGCGTCCCAGGAAAAAACAATACAATATTTCTATTTTAAATGAATATAGGCAGTACTTGTTCCACAGTCAGAGAAAAAACATGGTTCGATATGGCTACGACAACTATACTATGTTCTTTGTAACAATATGATCAAAAAATTCTGAAATTTGTTTAACAAAATTTTAAAAATAATAAAATGGAGTTTTGGTCACATCTGCCAATAGGTTAATGGTATCCTATGAAGACAAAAACTCATATATAAGTAACTAAGAATAATTTAATTTTAATATTTCTCAAAATATTTTAATTTTGTTCCTACATTTCCTGTTGTAGTGGCCTAAGACACGTTAATGGCCTGGGAAATTTTCAATAACTTTATCACTTTTTAACCAATTTTTGTCTTTTATATCTTATTACAACGACAATTATATACACATTTCGATTCTTTTATACTAGATTGCAAAAGTAATTATTTAATGGCAACATTTTTACAAAAACATGCCTATTTTTAACCGATCGGGCTCAAACTTTTTTTACCCTAACTACACGCAGAGAAAAAATATAGTTGGGCATGGTTATTGTAACCATTTCAATATTGTTACAAGTTTTTTTAACTATATTATAGTCACAGTAACCATTTACATGACTGTGGTAACCATAATATGGTTAATTTACGATTCACATGATTGTATCAACCATATATATGGTTACAGTAAATAAATATATGTTTGTGACAAGCATTTATATGATGAAGGACTTACCATATTATGTTGCTCTCGGCTTAAGGCTTATCATAATCTGAGAACAACATATTATGATAAAATTATTCATCATAAATATGGTTGCCACAAACATATATTTGTTTACTGTAACCATATATATGGTTGATACAATCATGTGAATCATAAATTAACCATATTATGGTTACCACAGTCATGTAAATAGTTACTGTGACTATAATATTGTTAAAAATCTATTAACACTATTTAAATGGTTACTGTAACCATGCCCAATTATATTTATTCTCTGCATGTAGAGTGATCAAATATTCGACATATTCCAAAAACCGGTTTATTTGAAGAAGCGTAATTTTTAAAAACCGGTTTTCGGTTTTTTCATTAAAAAACCGGTTCGAATAACCGGTTTTTAAATTTTTTTTGTCAATTTATGAATTTATTAAAACTAATTAAAGAATCATTCAGTCTTTTACAAATTTATTTAAATAAAATTTATTTACAGCTTTAAATTTTTTTTAATATTTTAAATCTATAGAAATGATATATGTATATTAATATAATATTAACACATACTAATAGTTAGTTGTATTTTTTAAAATAATATTTCAAGAAGAGAATACAATTTAAATGATTTGAGTACACACGATTCCTCAATTTATTTTTGATTAAAAAAGTAACAGAAATAACACGTTCATTTATAGTTGAAATTGCATTGTATAAAAGATTTAGTTTATTTTAACTTTTTGAAAATTTGTCCAAGTATTCAAAATCTGGTTTTAAATCGCTAGTTATTGCAATACTAGTTTTTTTGTGTGGATTTCGAAGTTCTTTTATTGTTAAACTGAGCTGAGCTTCTATATTTTCCAAGTCTCATTCAATATATTCTAAAGCAGACATGCGCAGCCCATACCACAATTGTGGAAAATCAAATCACACGTATTCTTATGCTCTTACATTTTAGTAGTCGTTGTCCACTCAACGAGATAACTAGAAATACGCATGAGCACTGGTGTACTTTTTCTTTATTTTTTCAGTTTTTGTATTTGTGTGTTTGCAGGTGCACTGAATAAAATAAAGAATTGAATGTGTTGGTGAGAGTAAGTGTAAAATCAGTAGTGACAATGTTAGTGGTACAGTATCAATGACTTTTTATGATATCCACCAATTTAAAAGACACGCGGTTGGTATAAACTACGTAGAACAGGAATCGTTATACGAAGCTAAATTAAACACGCTCCAAAACGAGACGCAAAATTTTCGAAGGTAAAAAACAAAAATGAGCCAGAAATAATGACAATGACGCTCGACTGCGCCTTGATGTATAACTTGTTAATGGCATTCAACATGAAATCGTAACACACATTTAGAAGAAAAGTGTTGTTTAAAGTAATCGCTAATTATTAAAATTAAAGATTCTGCGATCTTAAAATAAATAAAAAAAAAATATTCGATTTTGTCGAATAACTCGAAACTCGTCCTTTTGTAAAAACCGGTTTAAAAAAACTGGAAAATTGAAAAACAACCGGTTTTTCGAATAGTTAGAAAACCGGTTTGACCACACTAACCCTAACCTCACACAAAACTGCCCTTTGATTTTGAAAAATCAAAAATAAGGTCCACCTTAGTAAACATATTATATTATGTAAAATATTGCTATAACATTTCTACATCTTTTGCAAATATCAAAATGGGCTAGAATAGTCGAATATACCATTGCAAGTTATTTTAAAAAAATGGATTTACTTTTTCGTGGTTTTCAAAAAAGATCACCGCTGTAAAGTTTGAATATCATTCTTTAATTTTTTTTATCCAAAAACCGAAAATATTTTTTTTATCAATATATCAAACTAGCTTGAATCTATTTTTTAAAATTTGAGGAAACGGGAAAAACATCCATAATATGGTTATAACTTATAACCCTTTCCTAGAGCGAATAACTATAAATTTCAGTGAATTTATCAATAATATTTTAATTGGGAATTTAGTACCTTAAAACAAAAACCTATTGAAATAAAATTTTGTATTTCCAAAAATAAATTTTAATAATAATATGAATACTTTGGATCATAATATGATTTTATTTGATTATAATGTAAATATGTACTATTATCACAATATGGTTGATTTGTATCATCATATTATTATAATTAGATCATAATATTCGACTACAATCATAAATCTTAGATTATGTTTACCACAACCATGTTTTTTCTCTGCGTGTAGTTGAGACCAATGATTTCTGTTTGAAATTTTCACCTTCGGAACAAGTTCTATGGAAGCGTTGATATACCTGTAACCATTCCTTGGAACGGTTCTAGAACGATTTTTGCATGAAACTGTCACTAGTTCTAAATAAACGCTAAATAACTAATAACACTTTTGAAGTACGGTTCTATAACTAGGAATTCCATAAATTTTGTTCTATTCAAAATTGTGAAACTTGAAACAAGTTGTATTGTTTCATTCAGTATATTAGTGGAAATATACTTTATAATCGATTCTTGAATCCATTAAACGTTTGTTTCATTCGATTTTAAAAATAAAATTCTGTTGAAAATTTCTTACCAAATCTATACTATATTACACTTTTATAGCCGCCATAAAAAAAGAGGTATGTATCTTGATTTTGGTCCTAGAACCAAAACGTATATTTATTATGGGTCCTCGAAGTTTCTAAGACGAAATGAGCTAGCTGGCTGAAATTTACTCTCTGTTGATGAGGTTTATTTGACATTGAAAATGGGCAATATCAGTTCATAATTTCACCTAGTCCCCATACAAATGTCCCCCCGGAATACTATTTGGGCAGCCATAAATATGTTGGTTATGCGGAAATCGAGATAAAATTTTGCACACATTAGTTCGAAGTACTCAGAAATTATACTGTAAAGTATGGCGAAAACTGGGCAACATTTGTTCCTAGGCCCCGTACAATGTCTCCCTCATAAAATGACTTCAACATTCATAATTGTCTTATAATAATTAATATCCTAATGCAATTGGACATATACAGGTTTTATATGAACCTAAATCTTTCCCACCATATTAGGCCTACATATGTCAGAAAAATTTTTGATTGTCAACAAATGAACAGCTACATATTGATGGTGGTAATACAATTTTATATTGATTTTTTTCCATATCAAAACTAAACGTTTTTTAATTGGTTCTTTGGAAAACTCTTTATAATTACTAATTTGCTTATGGCTATAATCGCAGGCATAGTGGTTTAGAAGCTTTTCCTCTTGGAAATAATTCGGTAACTTGTGAACGAATTAATTTCTGAGATGTCTCTTATTTAATTTGTATTTAAATGCGTTTGTAGTTGGAATGGGAGCTAAAAACCAAAATTCAGAAATATAAAATCAATATTATAACACGAGAACCCATGTACATTTATATACTATTTGAAAATTCATAAATATGTTGATTGTGCGGCAATCCTGATACAATTTTGCACAAATTAGTTCAAATTACTATGAAATTATACTGTAATATATGGCGAAAATATTTAAAGATTTGTCCCAATTCCACCCTCAGAAAATGACTTCAAAATTCATAATTGTCTTATAATAATAACCTTTTGTGAGGATCGGTTCACAATTTTCCCTCCATATAACCAATATATCAGAAAAATTAAATATTTTATTGTCAATAGATAATAAGTATATAATGATATTAACTTAAATTTCCACATAAGTCATTTAAAGTTTTAAGAAATTAATCACTATATCAAATTCTGTACAGTTAGAACCCTAACTGATTGAAGTTCCTAATGCCCGTAATTTCAACAAATAGATATCTATCAGTGCTTAGTTACTTATGGAGTAAAAATACTTGGTAATTTTTACCCGTAGATATTGATTTGGAATTAATGTCAAGTTACCTTTTAGGTAAATTTATCAGCTGGGTATATAACACCATAGATATATATTTGTTGAAATTATGGACATAAGCCGAATATAACACTCTTACTTGTTTTCGTTCAGTTTTTGTTCACTGTGTTATTAATATTTAAATCCCACACTTGCAACACCCTGTATTTCAACAAAACAAACCCCCACCGATCGAATGAATATTTTATTGTGGTGAAATCAAACACATTTATTTTATTTCTGATTGTATTTTTCCTCTGTTTTTTTAGAAAATAATGGCAACGTCAACGGAAAATACAAATAAGCGACAAAAACATCACAAGCAACAACAACTACAGCTACAACAACAACATATTCATCAACAAATACAACAACATCAGCAGCAGCAGCTACAACAACTACTAAGGAAAAGAACTAAAATAAATTTTTAAATGAAACGAAAATAAAATATTTAAATTTAAAATAAAAATAAAACTAACATTATATTTAAACAAAAAACGAGTGTAAAAGAATTAGAAAAAAAATATCAAAAACTTGTGGGTTTGTTGTTTTTCGATCAAACACACTCAAAACAAACGAGATGTCGTGTATGACCACGACCTCGACCATCATAAAAATGAGGAAAAAATTTCTCCAACACTTTTTGCTAAACAAAATATAAAATAAAAAGAATAATATTGTTTTTATATATATTTTCAAAAAATTAAATAAATATAAAAATTAGTAACAAAAAAGAGCGACAACAAGTCAGAAAAGAGTCCAATACGAATTATTATTTTTTTTAAAAGAATCTATAGAAAATTTGAAGATCTTGTGATTTGTTGCTTTTGGTTTAATTTTGTTTTTATTTTTTTATGGAAAATCAACGCTTCGAACAAAAAAAATTTGAAATTGAGTCCTCAGTCGTTTGAACGGCATAAAAAAGAACATCGCGCGAGCGCTTCCAACGTGAATGTGACGAAAAGTGATAACGGTAAAAAAATATTTTTAAAAGTGAAAATTTTTGTTTGTAAAAAAAATAAAATTAAAAAAGTTTTCCATTGAAAAAGAAAAAAATACGAAAACCAAGTGTTGTGAATTAAATTAAGTGAAAGCTAAATATTAAAATCAAAAATATGGAAAATAATAAATAAAAATCTAACAAGAAAGTGTTAAAGTGAGAGAGAATAAAAGATTTAAATTTAATTTATTTAAACAAAAAAAAAATAAGAAATTAAGTAAGAAGCAAAAAAGTATCATACAAAGTTAAAATTTTTTAATAAAAATATATTTGTAATGTCTACAAAAACCACAATAAAACCAACAACTAACAAAACGTCAACCAAATTAACATCACGTACAAATGTAACAGCAATAGTGGATACAAACGAAGCAGCAGCAACCACTGCAGCAACAACATTACTAAATGCAGTATCAGCGCCACAAGAACAGCTAGCAACAGCAGCAGCAACTAAAACTCCAAATGCAAATTCAACAATTGCAAAAAAGTCATTAAAACACAATGTTTTAAGGAAAACGAGGCGGCAAAGGCCATACGATAAAACAGAAACAACAGCAGACACAACGACAACAACAACAACACAATCACAACAATCACCACCAACACCCCAAAAACAGCAACAAAGACCACGACCACTAATTACAACTACATTTGCAACAACGACTACATCATTAACAGCTGCCATTGCCGCAGCTCTATTGCAAACGACAAATGCTACCACCGCTACACTCACCGCCGCCCTTCAAACACATGCAGCTTCCACCTATGAAGTTGCTGGTGCATCATACTCATCGTCACCTGCCGCCACACACATACCACCGTCATTATCGATCGATAGTTCCCTACAATATCCCATGGCGGTTTTGGACGGCACTTTAGCCCAAATGGAACCGAATGCAACCACAACACATTTACTGCATAATGCAGCCATTTCCACTGCCACATCTGCTTTAGCTGCAGTAGCAAACTCAACACTACTACTGGATGATGATGGTGGTGGCGGCGGCGGCGCCGGCAATGGTGTCGGCGATATGGGTACGGATGTCGACGGTGATTGGTTCGATGATGCTATTTTAGCCTTGAAAGCGTTTGTCATGTTATTTATAATAATTGCCGCCATTTTTGGAAATTTACTTGTTATTATTTCTGTGATGCGTGTTAGGAAATTAAGGTGAGTTGGATTTAAAAAAAAACTAATTTATTTAAGCAGTAATTAATAATTGAAACAAGTTTAAAATATTTTTAAGAAATTCATTAATAGTGTAGAATGAGGATATCTGGGGGTCGATTCTGGTTCTGTGAAACGGAGAAATGAGAACTTTTCATATTATCACAATTACACAAATCCCGTTCTTCAATTTGTTTTATTCAACTTTTTCTTTTCATATGAAAATATTTGAATTTATTTATAATTTTTTCATTATACGAGAATCAGAAACTCTATGAAAATATGAAAAAACTTTTCATTTCACCGTTTCACCGAACCAGAATCGACCCCCTGGAGAGTTGTCACTGTAAGAATTGTCAACAATATATTTTTGATTTTTATGACACTCTAAGGCGTCAGACAGATGACTGTATGTGTAAAACACTCTCACTTCTCACAACCGAAATTAAAATTATTCTAAATAGTTCTAAAGGACCCATTGATTTTGCCTAAAAAATCTAAAATTTTATATATTTAGTTACAAAACATTTATTTTGATATATATCCCACTCGCATCCCACTAAGCAACCAAAAACCTCTTAAAGGAATGGACTTAAAAGCCAAACATTTTTTGTCTTGATTTACAAAATATTTATTTTGGTAGCTATCCCTCTAAGGAAACAAAACACTCTTAACGAAATGGACCTAAGCTTTCTTTTGAGCAAAAAAATAATTAAAAAAGGGTACATTTTGGAAAAATAAAATTAGATTTTCAAAAAATCAAAAATTTTATGTTTTGAGTTACAAAACATTTATTTTGATAGATATCTAACTCGCATCCCACTAAACGACAAATTAGGTCTTCAGGGAAAATATCTAAGGGTTATTTTTGGAAAAGGGCCCATATCTAAACTATTTGGGACACTTTTGCTAAGAACAATAGGTAATAAGTTACATGGATGAGAAAAAGCACCTGCTTGGCCAAAATGTCAAATTTTACCCCCTCTGACTCAGAGAGTTCTCGACCGATTTTGTTGACAAATTGTGTCTGAAATACTATCCAATAGAACTTGATGAATCTTCATGCAAATTTCATACCGATTGGAAGACATAGATTTTGATTCACTTGACATGAAATCCTCCATATACATAAGTAGTTTTGGTTTTGTCAAAGGCTTTGCAAAAATATGTCAATTGTCTGATAAACAAATAAAAGCATTCTTTAATATTTATTAATGTTTTTCATTACTTTCCTATTTTCTTTTTGTATTTGTAGTTTTTTCTTTATTTTCTTATATTTTTATTTTCTGGCATTCTGATTAAACAAATTTTTTGTATAAAAATATTATTTAAAACAGACAAAAATTTTACTGAATCAGTAAAACCAAGAAATTCCAAAAAACCAGAATCAGTGAAATTTGTTTCTGTTTTAAACAAATATTTGTTTGAAATTGTGTGTAAATTCAAACAACATTATTAATCAATATCATATTTTTATACCCTACACCACCATAGTGGGGAGGGCATAATGCGTTTCTGCAGATTTTTGTAACGCCCAAAAATATTAGTCTAACTCCCACCTTAAAGTATACCGATCGACTTAGAATCACTTTCTGAGTCGATTAAACGATGCCCGTCCGTCTGGCTGGCTGGTCGGCTGGCAGTCTGTCATAGCTCCCATATAGACCCGCTTCCGAAAATCACTTTAACGTGCATAAATCGCTTAAAAATGTTGGTATATACACAAAATTCAACACAGTTAACTTTAACATAAATTACAGGACCTAATTTCATGGTGATCGGTGATTGGACATAGCTCCCATATAAGGTCCACTTCCGAAAATCACTCAAAAATATAAATTATTTAAATTTTTAAAGAAAAATGTTTTTGCTCTTTTACTTAGTGTAGGGTATTATATGCTCGGGCTTGACCGACCATACTTTCTCACTTGTTTTAATTGAAAAAATATTCAGGGTTATTCCTGTTCTCACTATCACCATTCACCTTATTTTTGAAAGCACAATTACAACAATAGTATCTAATTTTGTCAGAATTTCTTATTATACCTTAATTATATAATTTTGTAATTATGCTTTCAAAAATAGGGTGAATGGTGAAAGTGAGAACAGGAATAGCCATGATTGTTTTATTTTTCAATTAAATTTTTGCAAGATCTCTTGTATGAATTTACAAATTTGGTGAAAGGTCCTAATACAATTTTTTATTCAACGTTTTGGCTATTGTTAGCTGTGAACATTTCCCATCTTTCTGGCATCATATGGATTCAGAGCCAAAAGCTCATCTTTTGAGGCCAATAACGAATCAAGACAATTGTTATTAATGTTCTTTCATATGATTTTGTTACAATATTTATTGTTTAACAAATAGATAATTTTTTGATGAAATCGCTCATATTTTATGTCCAATATTGTGTGAAAACTAGGCCAAGCTATGGTGAAATTTTAAAATTTGTATATTCAAATATGTATTACTCGAAATATAAGTAGCATAGCCATTATATTACAATCCTAAGCAAAAGCTTTAAGAATATATCTTTGACTATAGACAAACCACAAAAAATTCGAAAGCGTTTAAAAATTGTGCTGAGGTGAGGGCTTTAGGATCAGTTGGCAAACAAATTAACTCGAATACCTCTCTGCTACGCTCTTGAAAACTTCTTCATGACAATCAGGTCAGACAGTTAGAAATGACAGAATTATTTCCAAAAGGTTTTGATACTGCCCAACTGTGCTACCTCTTCTCTGCTACTTTATCGAAATATTCTTTATACTTTAGTCAATCTCTTTTAATTTTTCATAAGTAACGAAATGTTGCTTGCTTTTTTTGTTCGGGATATGTTTTTTTTCATATCAGCACTTTTTCGCATAATCTACACTCGCGAACGCTCCGCGCCACATTATGAAAATTCACATAAAATGTTTGGTATGGTTATTATAAGCAGTAACTTAACTGACAATAAACCATAATTTAGATACAAAAACTCAGCATAAGAACAATAACAAAACCAAAATGAACAAGTAAGAGAGCTATATTCGGCTGTGCCGAATCTTATATATCCTTCACCAAATTATACTTTAAAATAAATTTTTTTAAATATTTTTAGGTAAACAAAATTTAATTTTTTTTTTAATTGTTTTTCAAAATTTTTTTTTTTCGATATTGTTTTTTAATTTTTTTTAAAAAAAGTTTTTTTCAAATTTTTTTAAAATTTTTTTTTTGAAAAAAAATTTACGACAATAAAAATTGTTTGATGAAAAAAAAATTCTGGTCAAAAAATATTTTTCCCGATTTTGACCCATTGTAGGTCCAACTTACTATAGCCTTCGTTGCAATGGACTTTGAAGTATCTATCATTTTGCTGATTTTAAATAGCAAACTTCTCGAAAGCATGTCTGACAGAATTATTGAAGATTTGGATCCCGAAGATATCTGGGGTCTTCAGAAAATTGATTTCAACAGACGGACAGACAAACAGACAGACGGACATGGCTTGATCGACTCCGCTATCTATAAGGATCCGGAATATATATACTTTATAGGGTCGGAAATGAAAAATGTTGAAATTACAAACGGAAAGACAAACTTATATATACCCTTCTCACGAAGGTGAAGGGTATAAAAAGGACCAATGGGCATGGCACCTCCCAGACGAAGTCAAAATGTATTAATAGCTATCGAGCGAAGCCGGGACGGTCAGCTAGTATTATATAAATTTGATTTTTTTTTAAATAATGTTAGAAAAAAGTCATTTTGTTTAATATTTGAATTTTTGCTCCCGGTGGACTTCTGCATGGAACTATATGCGAAATAATCCTTCAAAACTCAGATACACACAAAATAAATCCATCATATTGTTTTGAAATGAAAGTTATTAAAGCTAAATAAAACATGTCTCAATTAACTCTACTCCCCCTAATTCAATATTTTCTGCTACACACTAAACAAACTATTTGTATGCTAAAACCTCTAGAGACACTTTTTGTAATAATAACAATTTTAATTGCAAAACTATTTTTCAAATAATTTCCCTGTCACCCTCCAAAACATTTGAAATTCTAAAAATGTTTATTATTTCAATTATCTCACCTCTACAAACAATAAATCCATAATTAATTATTGCTTCATACATTTTATGGCAAAATGACCAACAGACAGACAGCAAACAAAACAAAAAAATAGAAAACAATTAAAATGTTGAATATGTAGGTATTTTTTATTATTACTAATCTAATATTTAATACCCAACTCATTCATTATTGTCCAATTAAAAATACATTTAAATAATAAATACAAAATACAAAAAGAAAAAAAACTGAAATTAAAATTATGAATGACAAATAAAAGCCAAAAACAAAAAGCTGCAAAATAAATACTGACATGACAATTAAAATGATAATTACGAGAGTCAGCAAAAAGTAGAAAAAAAGAAACTTGCATAGCAATTTTTTATTCACAATTAAACTAAACAAATTGTAATTAAATTATTAAAAAAAATAAAGAAAAATATGCTGAAAAGGCAACTTATAAAAAATAAAACATCAAACAAAGTTTATAAGGTTTTACTTTAAATTAAAATTTAATAAAATTTCAAGGAACAGAATGAAAAAGAAAATAAATTCCCAGCAAATAATTAACGACACTTTAACCAGACTTTTTGTCGTTTTGCATACAAATTTGGACATTATTTTTACGTTACTTTTTATCTTCTTCTATTGTTTAATGGAGGCAATTTCCAGCTTTTCTGTTTTCATGTCATCTCCAAACTGTATGTAGCATCCATCCATTAGCAAGGTTAAAATCATTTAAAATAAATGAATTTATGCATGTGTCATGAGGTAAATTTTATAGTGTTTTTATAGGAAGTAAAAATGTTTTTATTTAAACCATAATTTTGTTGTTTTCAGTTTTGGTTGTCACTTTCGGTGGTGTGACAAACGATTTGTGCACAATAAAGACACTAATTAAATGCGTTGGCTGCTTGTCATTAATGGGTTAAGCGAATTGTGAATATTTTGACAACCCAACAATGTACAGTGGTAACGAACGGTAACGAATTATATAGTAATATTTATAAATAACAGCAAAAACGGCTTGACTAACCACTATATAGATTTTTTTTAAAAAAATTTTGAGTAAAATTATAAATTATACATACAATTTTGTGAAAATGAGCGAATTCACTTAATTTTGAATATATTCGAAAAGATTTTTATGACCGATACCTCATTTTCTTCCTATTATAAGTGGCTTTGCAATAAAATAATAAGTCTGAACAATTTCTACCGTTTTGGATTTTTTCATGATTTTTTAAAACAAAAAAATTTGCTATTTTTACGTAAAATATATATTTTTTTGCTTCAATTTATTATTATAACTCCGAAACTAATGAACCGATTGAAACACAATATATATATTTATACATAGTATGGGGAAAATGCTTTCAAAATTCAATCAATCGAAAGAAGAACATTTACTTCAAAAATTCAATCAATCGAAAGAAGATCATTATCTACTAATTTTATGTATATCAAAAAAAATTTTTTTTGTTAAAATAAAAATCAATTGTCGTTCGTTGGTAATTGCATCAGTTGAGAACGGCCGGACCGATTTAGACAATTTTATTTGGTAAAATGTTGGTCATAGTCCAACTTAGGTTTTTACGGAATGAAAAATTGACCACGCCCATTTTTACGCACACTTTTTTCGATATATCTAAAATTGGAAAATGGCTATTTGGCTAATTTGTTTTTAAATGTTCGTAGTAAAATTCGTAAGAAAAATTTACCACGCCCACTTTTTTTCGATATATCCACAAAAGTTTTTTACGCCCAATAATACGCCCCCTTATCAAATGCTGTAAATATGTGACCAAAGGTAGTGACAAGGCATCTGGAAAATGGTTGATCGACCGTCATCTACAACATTGACCAGATTTTTTGATATGTGTCAGAATGATAAATTTGGCCGAACGCTGCTATACTCCGAAATGCCAGTATATTATACTTGGAATCAATCGTCAAAGAAAATTCAAGGCATTCCAGTTCCAGGTTTCCCCTAATTATTTTCCAACGACACATTAGTTCATCCGAGACCTAAAATAGATTTTTTATATAAAAACTAAAAAAAATATCTAAATTTGCTAATAACTTCGCCAATAAATGTTTAATCAAGAAAAGAAGCTTGATCTGTGATCACTCATATTTCTGAAGAAAAATCGATTTTTTATATAAAATCTCAAATTATCTAAATTCGCTAATAACTTGGCCAATAAGCGTTTAATCAAGAAAAGGAGATCGATCTGTGATCATTCATATTTCTGACCAAAAAACTATTTTTTATATAAAAACTCAAAATGTCTAAATTCGCTAATAACTTGGCCAACAAGCGTTTAATCAAGAAAATGAGCTCGATCTGTGATCACTAATTTTTCCGACCAAAATTCTATTACTTATATAAAAACTCAAAATATGTACATTGATTTACATGTATTCTGTTGTTGCAAGACTTAGGTTTTTGACAAAAAACTTAATTTCTTTGTCCCTCAGTAGCGCTTCTATGTATATTTTATTCTATGTCACTCAATACGTTCTTTTTTCTTCTTAACTATTTTTACCCTTTTCAACCCGCTTCTCACAAATCGAACACAAGCATTTTTTTAACTTGGACAGGACAACATCTGTCGGGTCAGCTAGTTGTGAATAAATTCGAAAATAATCCATCGATATTTATGGTCGATATTTCATTTTGTTCCTATTACATGTGGATTTACAATCAAATAATACGTCTAAACAATTTCTGCCGTCTTCAATTTTTCATGAGTTTTTTAAAACAAAAATTTGCTATTTTCACGTAAAATATAAATTTTTTAGCTTCAATTTGTTATTATAACTCTGAAACTACTGAGCCGATTGAATCACAATATATATGTGGAATTATATGAATAGCATGGGGAAAATGCTTTCAAAATGCAATCAATCGAAAGAAGAATATTAACTTCAAAAATTCAATCAATCGAAAATGAACATTATCTACTAATTGTATGTATATCAAACAAAATCTTTTTTTGTTAAAATGAGCGAATTCACTTAATTGTGAATAAATTCAACAATAATCCATCGGTATTTATGGTCGATATCTCATTTTGTTCCTATTACATGTGGCTTTATGGTAAAATAATACATCTAAATAATTTCTGCCGTTTTCGATTTTTCATGATTTTTTTAAAACAAAAAAATGATCTATTTTCACTTAAAAAAATATTTTTTTTCACCAATTTGTTATTATAACTCCGAAACTACTGGCCGATTGAATCATAATATATATGTGAAAATTTAAGCATAGCATGGGGAAAATGCTTACAAAACTCAATCAATCGAAAGAAGAACATTAACTACTCAATTTTATGTATATCAAACAAAAAACTAAAATTTTGAGAAAATGAGTGAATTCTCTTAATTGTGAATAAATTCGTAAGAAATCAATCGATTTTTATGATCGATATCTCATTTGCTTGCTACTATATGTGATTTTGCGATAAAGTAAAGAACCGGAAAATTTTCTGCCGTTTTCAATTTTCCATGAGTTTTTTAAAACAAATAAATTAGCTATTTTCACGTAAAAAATATATTTTTTGCTTCAATTTGTTATCGCGACTCCGAAACTACTAAGCCGATTGAAACACAATATTAAAGGTTATGTAAATTTAATTTTTCTAAGTTTATTTTAATAATATCGGACTAACGGTTTTAGAGCTATCGATAATTATGTGAAGAAACGTCAAAAAAAATTCACAATTTTACTTAAAATTAAAAAAAAAAAACTCTCAATAGACTTTATAATTTGGGCCACATTTGTACTACTGGAACCCCAATACATCAAAATTGTGTAGTGGTTTAAAAAGCCTCTAAATTTTTTTCAATTTTGTTACCCTGTGTTATTTAAACTAATAGAGAGATCTGGGGGGTTATTGTGTAGTTCGTTTCGAAAGAAAATATTTTCGAATTTTTATGTATAAAGCTTCCAAATTCGAATGATTTTCTTTCCAAATCGAATTACACAAAAAGCCCACTGTACTTTAGAATAGTAGTAGAAATTTTATAAAGATTTCTGAATATTATTTGCCATCCAGCTTGTAACTAATAAGATGAAGTAAAGATTTTTAAGTTTTGTAAAAAATACAAAGCCTATCATCTGTCAAACTATATTAATTTATTATTGGCAAATTCAAATCTTTTGTGAATTTTTACACCATACAATTCTGGATTGGCCTCACTGTGCATATCCGCATAGATATGCAACACAATAGACCCCTAAATTTTGCTAACAAAAAATACTCATCGTGTACACCAATTCACTTCAATTATGTAAAAAAAAGATAATAGCGGACTACACAGCATAATAAAAACACAATAAACTGAATAAAAAAATTTAAGAGAAAAAAACAAAGTTTTCATAACATTTTGTATCTACAAATTAACATTTTAAACTGTTTTCCAAAAATGTTCCAACAAGAGGTGTGTGCGCGCTAAAATGTTAATTGAATTTACACAAAAAAAATGTTTTGAGCTTTTTCTCTATCTCGCTCTCTTTAATTAAAGTGGATTATAGAAAATTTATTTAAATTAGTTTTTATGTACGAAGAAAAAAAAAAATTGCAAGTAAAACTTTTTATAACCAAAAAAAAGTTTAATCAATGTTGTATTGTTTGCAGTTTATATGCTATTGGGATTCATATATAATTGTGGAAAGTTGTTAGTTTTTGTTTTATTTAAATTTAAGTTTATACAGCATAAATTTTGGTTATTTTGTAGGAGTTTAATTAAAAAATACTGGTTGTATTAAAATTAAATGGTAGTAATATATGTTTGAATAGGGACGAAACGAAAATGTTCAATCAAAAAAGTCACTCTTCTGACTATGATAACATTTGTTATATGGTCACAAAAGCTTTTGTTTTAGAATCTATGAAACGGAGCTTAACTATACATTATTATACCCTACATCACCAATGTGCTCAGGATCATTTTCTGCGTCGATTAAGCGATGTCCGCCTGTCCGTCTGTCCATGTAAACCTTGTAATCAAACTACAGGTCGCAATTTCAAATATAATTCCATAAAATTTGGCATAAGCTTCTTTAATGTCCCAAGGATGAAGAATTTTGAATTTGGTAAGAATCGGCCTATTATTTCTTATAGCCCCCATATGATTGCCCTATCTGAAAAAGTCAAGCTCTCATAAATATTTTAGTTAAATAGATATCCAAACCAAATTCAGCACAAATAAGTTTTATGTAAACCGAATTCGTATTACGATCGGTCCATAATAAGCCATAGCTCCCATATAAATCACTTTAACTTGCATAAATCTCTTAAAAATGTTAGTATTAAAATAAAATTCAAAACAAATAAGTTGTATATATACAAAAGTCGTGTTAACAAATTTTATAACGATCAGTCCATATTCCTATATAAAGCTCACTTCCGATAATCGCTTTAACTGATATAAATCTCATAAAAAACGTTGGTGTTCAAATAAAATTCAAAACAAATAAGTTTCACATACACAGAAATTTTAAAAGAGAACTATTATAATCATTTTATTGGTGTAGTGTATCATATGGTAGGGCTTGACCGACTATAATTTCTTACTTGTTTTTCTGACAAAATTGCAAATAATTTTTAATCCATGGTCTATTTATTAGTTAAAGTTTCCTAATCTTGAAAAGTATAAAATTATTATTGAAACGAACAAGAGCTTTTTGATTTTTTTTATAAAAAATTTAGCTTTTGGATTTAGTGTTGTATAAATGAATTGTTCAGATCCAGCACTCAATCACCATTAGGTAGAAAGTTATAAAGTGTTAAATTTTGAAGCTAACATTTTCGTGATTTTAAATTTTTATTAGATTTTTAAAATTTAGACGCCATAATTATTCTTCGTTTAAGACATATGCTAATGATGTGCCCTCATTAACCCATTAACGCCGAATGGGCAGAAACATTCCCAAAAACTTAGCCTTTTTTTAGAAAATTCTATTCAGAGCCAGGTAAGAAGTATCGCTAATCCTTTTTTCATTGATAGATAAAGGAACACTACTTAACAAACAAATTAGTTATTAGGGTCATTCCTGAGGAGGAATCAAAAGCCTAAAATCGAAAATTTTACAAATTCAAAAAATCTGAACATAAATGGCTTTTGAAAATTGGGGGGAGGGGGTGAAAATCCATAAAACCTCTTTCTCCCTGATAGCTTTATATATCCCATATTTAGAAACAAATATTTTCATATGGGTATGTCTACTTACGTGGACTACAGGTATGTTTTAAAGGAGTGGGTTTTTGAATCGTTTATTTCAAAAACCAGTCAAGCAACAAAAAATCCAAAATTGAGTTATTGGGCGATTACTGTTTTGAAAACGTAAATGCGTCGTTTAATGCAAACAAATTAAATAATGTCCCCTATTGTGGTGAATTAAAGTCGAATTTTTGATTCACTATAATCTGTTTTTCATAAATGTTGTTAGTCTCAATAAATATCCTACTACTTGGTTGTGTATGAAGAGTTTTATGGGAATATTTTTCAATGAACTACAACGGAAGCATAATGCACTGTAGAACGAGTGTATGATGACGAATATTTATTTCAAAACAAATATGAATATGAGATCATTTGTCATTTCGATTTTGAAATTCTTAAAAAAATAGAATACTTCGTATGAAATTTATTGTTTTGTTCAGGATTTCATGTCAAGTGAACCAACTTTTGAAATCGATGTCTTCCAATCGGGATGATGCAACAAAGTTAGTCCCATTAGATAGTAATTCAGACGCAATTTTTCAACAAGATCGGTCGAGAACTCTCTAAGTTAGAGGGGGTCAAAATTTTGGCCAAACAGGTGTTTTTTCTCATCCATGTAACTTCTTACCTATTGTTCTTAGCAAAATGTGTCCCAAATAGTTTAGAAAGCAATTTCTTCAATATTTCAAAAAAAAAAACAAAAATTTAAAATTTTTTTCCGAAATCAAAAACTTTTTTGTTTTTTTTCATAATGGGCCACCCACACCACACTAAGCAAACAAAAAGGTCTTCAAGGAAAATATCTAAACTTTATTTTGAGCAAAAAAAAAAATTTAAAAAATGTCTAGTTTGAAAAAAAAGTCAACAAAGTTTTTGATTTAGACTTTGGATCTCCATAAAAGAATTCAAATTTTGTATGACCATGAAGATCCTGTATATCAAGTATTAACTAAGGCACCGGACGTCTTGTCGAACAATTATGTTTACCCCTAATAATATTTCGTAGCTAACAATTTTTTCCTTGAGGACATTATGATGCCAAACAATATCTGTAAGATGGAGGAAAGGTTTAACATAATTTTGTTATGTGGACTTATGTTCATGAATATCAAATAATCATGAGAGCAAACTTCAAAAATATTTATTATTACTTAAATTGTTGCCAACCCCCAGCAATTCTATACATAAGCTGACTTTAAATTGAAACCAATTTTCAATTAGTTATCCAAATTACATAATTATTACCTCATTAAATTTGTATTTAACGTTTCATGATTATAAAATTTATAAAAGAGAAATTAAATAATCAAACAATTTCTACGAATTTTCTTAAGGCTCTTGCTTTTTTTTCATAATTCCAAGTATACATTTTTATTGTAAATATTCACATCCATATATTAAAATCCAAATAAATTATAATCGAGGTGTTATGCCTCTTATCCCTATTGCTTAAAACCCATCATGTCTGTAGTATGAAATATGTATGAGAAAAATATCTTATTCTTATTAAATTCCTTTAAGGCTAAAATGAATAAATTTTCAAAATATTTTCCTTCAACAATAACGTTTAAGGTGCATACGTACTTAAATATTTACCACAACAAAAACTAAACTAATAAGAAAGAAATAAAGGAATCTAGAAAGTAGAAAAGAAAAAGAAAACATCTTCTTCAGGCAGACTGATAAGTATGAAGAAAATGCCAGAAAAATATGAAAAAAATAAAATATTTTATGGATTTCAATAGATGGAATCAACATCAGACAGCATGACACCTTGCGAACTTTTGAAAGTGAAGGTTCTTTATTTTATTTTTTTTTATACACATTTTTTGGAAAATGTTTTTGTTGCTGTGGTTTTGCTATTTTATTAAAACACGCGTTGATTATATGGTAAGTTTATTGGATTAGGCTGTTTTTTGTGCCAAGACAATTTTGGAACATTAAAGCTAATGGAAAAACAACAAACAAAATCCCAATATTTTTGTGTGTCACTTGTGAAGGAATGAGTTCAAGAGCATAAGATGAAGTGGGCTAAAATAAAGAATTAGGCCATTATTAAACGCTTTAGTGGAAGGGGGATTAATTCAAATAGAAAAAGTGGAAAATTTTTAAAAGTGTTTTCATTGTCGATACATTTATAAAAAATAACTAAAGTTTGAGGTTTAATGTACGAAGTAATGTAGTACATTTCCATTCCGATTTCATTGTTAATCGTTAAAACTGTCGTATTTGAGGTTCCAAGAAGCTGCTTGTGTTTTCGCAGATTTGGGGAGCATAATTCTTCAAATATCGCGGGATGATAATAGAATTCTTTCTAAAAAATGGAAATCAAAAGGAAAATACTTGTTTTCTATTTAATTCAAATCTTGTGTAAATTTTGGAAAACCGTTTTGGTTGTAGGGCTGATTTTGCTAAACACTTTTAAACGCATTTATTACTTAAGCTATTTTGTTCTATTGGGCGCAAAGGTTTTCTCCAAAGTGAAATATTTGGCTGTGCCGAATCTTATGTACCCACCATCAACATTGTTACGTTTTAACCTTTTCAAAACGCTGGTTTATTTCCTTTAAATAAACCGGATACTTTTGATTGCAAATAAAAGACGTTTAGTAGTTTGAAAATGGTAACAAATTTTTATTTATTCAAATGTACAACAACAGAATTAAATAGTCACTCAATGTTTTTTTTAAACACGTTTATAAATTCTCAGAAATACAGACACTTTATAATGTACACGAATTCACTTGAAAAATACAGCACACTTTAAGGTACTCAGTTGATGTTTATTCGAATAGCGTCTCTGATAAAACTGACTCACGACTTCAACCTCAACCACTATTTATAACACTGCCATCTGCACTCTAGATTGTTCTTTAACTGTCAAAATTCGAATATTCTAGATCTTACTAATACATACGCCAACTGTGGTGTACTTTCTACAATGTTCTTTAACTGAATATTCGAATTCGAATACAGCGTTGCCAACTTACGATCAAATCAACTGAAAGCTTTTACAGTTGATTTGATATGTTACAGTTTGCTATTACAGCACAGTTATTTGAAAGCATTATGCTACTTTTAAATCAGCCCTTAAAATCGTTATATTTGATTTCAAGTATAATTTCGTAACAATATATAACAATAAAATACTTTTCTGATATAGGGGTTATATGAGGTGGCGGGTCAAATATGAACCGATCTTCACAGAATTTGGCAGAAAGATTTAGGTTATTGTATATGTCCAATATAATTACGATATTAACCCTCTAATGCTGAAGCATGCCAAATGCAAATAAATGCAAATATAACTGATATTTCATCTCAAAAACTTTGAAGCTTTTTAAAATAATTTAAGTGCTTTTTTTAGCAACTGTGGGTTAATGTACAACAAATTGAGACTTTTTAATTGGAACAGCTGGTCTGAATTTTTTTTTTACAGTGAGTCAAAGTTTTCATTTTTTGTTCGAAGGTAGCATTATACTAATTGAAAAAAATGTTGTAAGTTAATATCTGAAAGAATTCTTATTGTCACAGTTGTATTGTGGAATTTTAAGGGGATAATTTTTGTGGAAGATCTTAACCCTCTATCTCCTCTCTTTAGGGGTCAATTTGACCCATTTTCGAGAAAATCCAAAAAAGTCCATTCAAAGAGGACATTTAATGCTTCAAATATTCCATGAAAATTTTTGTCAGAAAATTAAAAATTAAATAAAGTCCTTTACGCCTAATTAGCAAAATTACATACATATTACTCGGTTCTCACATTTTTCAAAAAAATAGCCAAAAATCCAAGTATAACACGAATGAGCTGAAATTTAAAATATATAAATAGTCCTTAAGGAAATCTACAAAAAACTTGCATATACACTGAATCAATTAAGTCTCCGTACAGAAATACTTGTAATATAAACTAGCAATTTATGGTCACTTTTCAATACATATTTAAACATGTTTTTAATTAATTTTATAAAAAAATTTATGAACTAGAAATCAACATAAAAAAATACAAACATTTTCATTAAAAACATAAAAATTTACATAAATTCAATAATTGTACTAAAAGTATCAACAAAAAAGTCTCCGTACACTTGACCGTTTTAAGACGAGGAACCCCAATATTAAAATTAATTGCATTTAGTATGTGGTAGGTCCTCCTTTCTGAGCAATTGCAACATTTAAATGGAATGGACCAGCTTTGTTGTTGTCAGGGAATGCAAAAATAAGCAAATTTCAATGGATAGAAATAAAATTATTATTTGCCTGCAAAATTAAGGAAAAAAGTCTAACTGAAATCAATGATATTGTAAAAAGACCACGCTCTTCCATTCAGTACGTTATTCAACAGTGCAATTTTTTATAAAATTAATTAAAAAAATGTTTAAATATGTATGGAAAAGTGTCCATAAATTGCTAGTTTATATTACAAGTATTTCTGTAACAAGTATTTCTGTAGACTTAATTGATTCAGTGTATATCTAAGTTATCTCTTTTAGTTCAAGAGATATTTAGGTGTATTTATTTATTATTTTTAATTATGCTCGATCTTTTTTGGTTTTTTAAACTAAAACTTTGACCAACTGTATAACAAAATTCAGACCAGCTGGACTATAATGGCCTCTCAGAATTAAGGGGTCGTTATTCTGTTCCAAAAATGTGTTATTATAAGACAATTATGAATGTTCAAATAATTTTCTGAGGGGACCTTACATGTGGCAACTGTTGCTCGATGTTCACCATACTTTACAGTAGAGTTTCGTGTTCGGTTTTAATCGAAACCGAAATCGCGTTTTTTCAAGGCCTAAAACCGAAACCGACAATTATTCTTCGGTTTTTACTTTTAATCTATTTTCAGTAGAAAAATTAATAATTTAGAAATGAAAAACTAACTTTTTCATCCAAAGATTCATCCAAGTATTTCCTGACAATTAAAATTCAAATGACTTTTTTGTTTTTAACAAAGACTTAGTTATTTTCAAATATCCAATAAAAATATGGAGTATTAGCAGACCCAGTGCGCTTCGCCAACCCAATTAGAAGAAATAAATTTGTACTATTAAGTCTCCCTTTGTGAATTAATAATAATTCAGGATAACATGTCTCTAGTTTCAAGTTTATTGGTTCATTGTAATGAGAAAACGTATTATTAGAATTAAAAAAGTACCATAAAGACCCATATTCCCACTCAGCATCATGAATGAATAATTTCATATTTCTGGGCCCATTATTATTGAAAATACAAAAGAAATGTGGTACTAATGTTACCCTTTGTGAATTCTAACTCATTCAGAATCATGTGTGTCTAATTTTTAGGTTTATTATTATAAAATATTCCAAAAGTACTATTACCATAAAGGAATAGTACCATAGCCAACTATTAAGCACATAAGTACCAATTTTCCACAATTGAACACCCCGTCAAGTTTGAAATCAAAGTAATTTCCTGATTATAGGTTCAATATTATAGAAAATTCAAAAAGTACCATTTTGAAGAACGAAAAAATACTCCTTAGTTTGGATTAGTTCTCCTTTTTTGAATCATAAAACGATTGAGCCCCCTATTCTTGATTATTTCTTTACTGAGAAGCATATTAGCCAACTTTTATATATATAAGCTAACTAATTTAATATATTAAAAAAGTACCATTAAAAGAAAATGTACCAATTTTCCTTTATCCTCTTGAACACCCGTCAAGTTTGAATTTTAAATTTGTATAGCATTTCCTATATTATCAACTGTTTTTGTTTCCATAACACTTGATATTTCATAAATTATCACAAAACCGACCGAAACCGATCGGTTTTAAATTTTTTAAAACCGAAACCGCGGTTTTGAAATTCTTCGGTTTTTTGGAAACTCTACTTTACAGAAAAATTTCAGAGAACTATTCGTTCAAAATTGTATCAAGATTGCCGCATAAGCAACATTTGTATGACTGCTCAAACAGTATTCCGGGGGGACATTTGTATGGGAGCTAGGAGAAATAATGTACCGATATTGCCCATTGCAATACCAAACTCACTTTATCAACAAAGAGTATCTATGGACAATTTCCACAATTTACTCTTTAAATAAATGCAAAATATCTGTGACCATGTAAATCGTTTTTAATGTTCCATTGACCAAGTACTGTGAAAAGTACTAAATTGCAGTATGCTGAAATGGTTGATGGTGGTAAGGTGTATAATTTAGTTGGTATTTTGACTGCAGAATAAAACGAAAACACTTAAACTCAGCAGCTTACACAGCCCAACAAAGTCTATTGTTTGCAATGGTGTTGCTTAAAAGGCGCACTTTCCTTTCATTTTCTTATAATTTCTCCCCTCTCAGCGGCGAAAAAAAAAATTTAACAAAAAACAAGATAATGACAGATAATGTTTTTCACTAGTGGCTGGAAAATCTTCAAATAAAAAGCATTTTTTCTTTTGTTCTAGCAACATAGAAAGTGTGGAAAATTTCTGTTTGCTTTTATTATGTTTCAGTAAACAGCACAACTAAAGTAATAATGGAAATCCTGTAATATTTAAACGTTTTTGCTTTCTGCTTTTTTGCACGGCTTATTTTTTATTTATATAAATTTTTTTGTTAAGCCTTTTTTTCTTTTTGTTACGGTTAATAAGCCTACTTACAAGGTAGAACATTTAAAATGTTTAGATGTTTATAAAAACAAATGATTTTTATTACTATTTTAACAAGGATTCGGGTTTTTATTACAAAAGTTGTATGTTTTTTACCTGCCCCTGTTTTGCGATTTTACGCTTAATAATTTATTTTAATGTTTGTTAACATATACTGCATAAGCAACATTAATTACTACAAAGTATGTTTCTTTATTTTTGCGTTTTGTATTCCAGTTTTTTTTTTGCAGCCTTATTTTAGAGAAAAGTACAATTTATCAAGTGGAATTTTATTGGCCAGTGTAGCGTAGCGTATGCGCAATATTATAAATTTATTATGTAAATAATAATCATAAAAGTAAGCATTTCAACATTAAACGGCTGTTGTTTGTGTTAAAATAAGCTTAAATATTTACTTAAATTACTTTCTAAACCATAGATTAACATACATAGATCGGAAACTCTCATGTCAAAGACCTAACTCAGTTGTTAAAAACCTAGGTGCTGAGAATTTAGTAGTAACACAAACTATGTGAAAATATAAATGTGTAACATTTTTAAGTAATTTTTAGTTTTTTTTCTAGTTTCCGCTCTATGTATATTTTCTCTATATATTTTATAGTTTATTTTTGAGCAGGTTGCAAAAAATGTATGTATGAAATATTTTATTACATCATTAATGGATAAGGACGTTACTTAAAGATATTTGGAAAAGTTTTAAATAAGAGCTGGAAGGCATTTGTATAACATAAACGGTAAACTATTGCAATTATAGATTGCACTCAAACTATTATATAGGTAAATTCAATAGAATGTTCATTTTAATAACACGGTGATACGATGGAAAAAATACATGGAAAACGACCTAGCGTAGGTTATAGGGCTTGCTGAGTATATTAGAAATTGTGTCAAAAAATTTCCAAAACACCCTCAAATTCTGAAGTTATTCTGTCCGTGAACTTATCGATTTGTAACTCAGTCAGTCTCTGTCCGATTTTAAATTTTTAAACGGGGTTAAAATGAAAACTGATTACGCTTTAAAATGTCGTACATTTTTTGATACATTTGTTAGTTACAAGTATTGTTTTTGTTAAGAATATCTAAAAGAAAAACAAAATTCATCAACATTTTTGATTTTAATCGCTTTTCATTGCTTATTTTGATATGGAAGCTTATACAAATTTATACAAATGTATTAAGGAAATTTAGTTCTTAACAAACCATCGTTTTACTAATTCAAATCGGATGAAAATTGTAAAATTTATTAAACTTTTCATTAACACCTTTTTTTAGTATTTTCGCCCCCAGCCCATATGAACAAAGAAAACAAAAAACTATAAAAAAAATTGTTTACAATTTTTAATTTACAAGGTAAATTTGTGGAACTTTTTTCGAAAAAGTTTAATAACTTTTGCAAGTATAAACCGATTTTAACAACTAATATCTCATTTTTGTCTACATAAAATTGTCTATAAACTAATGTACAAAAAAGAATAGGGTTTCATAGACAAAAATTAAAATAACTATTGTTGAATTTGAAAAATTAGGAAAAAATAAAAAAAGAAAGCCAAACTATTTACAAAAACTTAAACAATTTCTAGAAATATAGATCTCATACATACATTTTATGAAAGCTTAATTCTTTGCCTAACCATAATGGTTTAAAATTTTGAAATCAGTCTAAAAATGTGTGAGTTGGAGGTACTAAAGTACTACGACCTACCCTAAAACAGTTTTTTCAAAATAACTAAACATTTTGAGGGTGTTTCAAAATCTTTGAAAACGGTTTTAGTATGTACTCATCTAGGCCTACAACCTCCACTAGGTGGCTTTTCAAGTTCTAACAAAGAGTGTCATTTTGTAACAGAGTGTAATAATCATTTCATTTACTTGGAACTGGTTTTAAGACAACTATGATATTCTAGAACGAGGCTAGTCAGAACCACTTCAGATTCTTTCTTGACAGCCTTTACTTTTAAAATACATATCGCTGGCTTAACATGCAAATGCTCTAAGTCCATATTTTAAAATTTTACAGGAGAGACAAAAAACATTCAAACTTTTTTTTGCGTAAATATTTTTGAATACTGTAGACGCATATTTGTTTGTATTTTTCTTTGTTTTCTATGTGCAAAAATGATAAAATAAGTATTTGCAGAAAAAAAAGGTTTTTTGGACTTAGAGCTTTTTCTATTGCTTAGTTTGTATTTTTTGATGGACTTAGGTCTGTTTCTTAGAACTTGTCTTTAATTTCTTATTTACTAGTTTTTATATCTGGATTACTAAGTCATTAATATACACAATATGGGTATCTAATGATAGAAATTTCAAAGTCCATTGCAACGAAGTATATAAGGCTATATTAAGTTGGACCTACAATACGTCAAAATCGAGAAAAATATATTTAACCCGAATTTATTTTTAGTCAAAAAATTTTTTTCCCATAAATTCTTGTTTTTAATTTTTTAAAAATTAAAAAAAAAATTGGAAAAAACTTTTTTAAAAAGAGCACAGCCAAATATAGCTCTCCTACTTGTTTTTCACTAATAATTTAAAAAAAATTTAGAAACTTGAAAAAAACAATTTAAAAAAAAAAAATTGGAAACGTTTTTTTTTTAAATTTTAAGAAACAATTTTGAAATTTTTATTTTTAAATTTTGTATACCTAAAAATATTTAGAACTTTTATTTTAAAGTACAATTTGGTGAAGGGTATATAAGATTCGGCACAGCCGAATATACATAGCTATAATGCGTTTGTTTAGATGTTTGTAACGCCCAAAAATATTAGTGTAACACCCACCTTAAATTATACCGAAAGACTCAAAATCACTGTATGAGTCGATTAATTTTGAAGACATTTCGATAAAATGTGGTATATACACTTTTTTAGGCCCAAGGCTGAAATCGGTCCATTATTTCCCCTAGCTCCCATACAAATGTCCTCCTTTCATGCCGGTCGGTCTATAATTAGTCATAGCTCCCATATAAGGCCCGCTTCCAAAAATCACTTTAATGAGCATAAATCTCTTAAAAATGTTGGTATACACATAAAATTGAACACAAATAACTTTCATGGAGATCGGTCCATAATTAGTCATAACTCCCAAATAAGATCCTCTTCCGAAAATAAATTATTGAAATTTTAAAAGAAAAATAATTTTGCTTATTTACTTAGTGTAGGGGATTTCTAACTTGTTTTAATATATGTCATTGAACAATTTGGCAGAAAAGGTTAAACTGTACTTTTTATAGGGACTTAGAGATTTTTCTTGTGATAAATTGTGATAAATTGGACTAAGCGCTTTTCCTCATCAGTACAAAACAACAACAAAAAGCGAGATAACTCAAATTTTTTTCTTTGTAATCAATGTATTTTTACTTATTGTACATTACTGCATTAAAATCTCAATTTCTTAAAAAAGTGGACTAAGCCAGCGATATATATTTTCCACTCTAGAAATGTGAAAAAAAATTGTAGTAAATTCTCATGTCGCCAAACTGAATTTTTTCTCCCCAAAAGCCTAATAAAATCCCTACCATTGTGGAAAAATCTCCAAGACTGACAACTCTATCAAGTGTCAAAGTGATACTCTTTCTTAAATTGCAAAACTTTACTGTGCAAATAGCGGAAAATTTAAATCTTGCCCTATATATCTTCTATGTTGCGAATATTATTTTCTATGGCTTTTTTCTCTTAAATTGGGTACGTAAAGCAAAATTAATCACCTCTGTGTAGCAAAAACCTAAAGGATTATACTCCGCTTATGCAAGAGTAAAGGGGAAAAGATTATACAAAGAATTCTAAACAATTTTGTCCTAGAAATACAGAAACATGTTGTACACAATTCTAGCAAAAATTGGACAAATATTTATGATAGAAATGTATTGAGATTATTTCGCATGAATTTAAGGATATGTTGGGCTGTTTGAAAATTCGTTGTAAGCCTCTTCGATTTTGTCTTTTACCTACACGCAGAGAAAAAATATAATTGGGCATGGTTACTGTAACCATTTATATAGTGTTACAAGTTTTTTAACTATATTATAGTCACAGTAACCATTTACATGATTGTGGTAACCATAATATGGTTAACTTACGATTCACATGATTGTCTCAACCATATATATGGTTACAGTAAACATATATATGTTTGTGGCAACCATATTTATGATGAATAATTTTATCATAATATGTTGTTCTCAGATTATGATAAGCCTTAAGCCGAGAGCACCATAATATGATAAGTCCTTCATCATATAAATGGTTGTCACAAACATATATATGTTTACTGTAACCATATATATGGTTGAGACAATCATGTGAATCGTAAGTTAACCATATTATGGTTACCACAATCATGTAAATGTTTACTGTGACTATAATATAGTTAAAAAACTTGTAACAATATTGAAATGGTTACAGTAACCATGCCCAACTATATTTTTTCTCTGCGTGTAGATCTTACATTTTAACGACTACATTTGGGTTAACTCTTTGCGGTTTAGTGGTCACTTTACTAACCACCTGTTCTGTAGTCTTTAAAACATAGTTTATTGGCATCTATTGGCATTTTGCTAAACAATTATATTTCTTGATTCTTGATATTTGCAAAACTTTTCCTTCAGGAAATATATTGTAAAAATCAGTTTCTTTAAAAGACAAATTCAATAAAAATAGCACAGAGTGTTTATTGTTCATCGGATTCACTGTTAATTTGATATTTCGTTTTTTTAGAAAATTTAGTCAAAAATATTTGATTTCCAAAAAATGTATGCGAAACGAAAATTTGTATCATAATTATTTTTATTGCTAACCACCATGGTTAGTAAACTAACCAACGTTGCCACAAAGAAAATATTTTTCCTACCAACATACACTCTAAAACCTACCAAATTCTGTCCTATCCTACCAAAAATTTAATTTTAAATAAATATAAGCATTTGATTACACAGGGCAACAAAATTATTTTGTTGCTATTACATGTGGGTTTGTCATAATGCAATAAATCTGAACAAAAAATTTAATATTTTTATATAAAAAATATTTTTTTTTTTTTTCAAAATTCAATCGAAATAAGAACCATTACCTACTCAGTTCTATGTATATCAAACAAAAAAGTAAAATTTTGTGAAAATTAGCGAATTCACTTAATTGTGAATAAATTCGTAAATAATTAATCGATTTTTATATATGTCGTTAAGTTGCTATTATATTAGGGTTTGTCATAAATTATGTTTTCGTTCTGCAGCAGCAGAACTATTTGGAAATGAAAGTATATTAAAAATACTATCACTATAACAGAGTTCATTGAATCCATCTTTAAGTGTGCTTACATTTTCCCGAACAAATTTATGTGAGCATTAATATCTAAAGATATATCACTTAGCCGAAGCAAATTCCATTATTTATGTGGGAGCAGTGATTTAAGATTGTTTTAAAGCATACAATTCAAAAACAGCTTCCATCTTTCTCCTGCAACCAATCAAAAAGTTGAATCCACTCACTCCTAAATTTCCGCTTTGTTTTGCAACTTTATTCACTAGAAAAAAGTAAAATTATAGGTATTTTATTCATATTTATTTTCTATCATGTTTGGTTTTCTCCATCAGCATCAATTGCCAGTCTTGGAGATTTTGAAAGACATCTAAAAATACTACATATTTTAACTATTAAATAAAATTGTAAAAAAAATAACTTTTTTGCCTTTTGTTTAAGAAATGCAAGTGCTTGTTTACATTTAATTTGCACTGACACTATGATGTTGATGTTTTTCATATAAATGCAAAGATATTATACATTTAACGGCGTTAAGTTCAATAATCAGGTTTTTCCAACTATTTTATTTCACACATGTTTTTTATTTGTTATCTTTAAATTTAAAAACTATAAATTTTAAAAATATTAGTTGTATTTCCTACCAAAAAATTAAAAAAAAAATGAAAAAACCAACCAAACTACCAATCGTTGTACTTGTAAATAAAATCTACCACTTTTGGTCCAATTGGATCAAAGCGGCAACGCTGAAACTAACCACTATCTTCAACAAAAACCCTTGGAATGGGATGGTTTTTTATGTTTTGATTTCCTTTTCTTACTTTTTATAATAAACTAATCTTGATGAAAGTAAAAATTCAATTGTTTGGATTTTAAACTTATAAATAAACAAGTCGGTCAAGCCCGTCCATATAATACCCTACACCAAGTAAATGAGAAAAATATTTTTCTTTTAAAACATCAATAATTTATATTCGTGAGTGATTTTCGGAAGTGGGCCTCATATGGGAGCTATGACCAATTATGGACCGATCACCATAAAATTAGGTCGTGTGATTTATGTCTATATAAGTTATTTATGTTGAATTTTGTGTATATACCAAAATTTTTAAGTGATTTAAGCACGTTAAAGTGATTTTCGGAAGCGGGTCTATATGGGAGCTATGACTAATTATGGACCGATCGTAACAAAATTTGGTGACATGAATTTTGTATATATAAAATTTGGAGCGAAATTTGTTTAGATACATACATAAATTATACATTTATGACCGATAAAGTACAATTTCTAGAGGACATTTGTATGGGGGCTAGGTGAAATATGTACCAAATTTTATCGAAATATCTTCAAAATTGCGACCTGTACTCTGCGCACAAGGTTTACTTGGACAGTCAGCCAACCAGCCAGACGGACGGACGGACGGACGGACGGACATCGTTTAATCGACTCAGAAAGTGATTCTAAGTTGATCGGTATACTTTAAGCTGGGTGTTAGGGCGTTACACACATCTGCACAAACACATAATACCCTCCCCACTATAGTGGTGTAGGGTATAAAAAGCGTGGCTGAAGGAGTTAATGGTATATTAATATTGATGAAATTACTTCAAATAGATACACATAAGAAAGTATGGTCGGTCAAGCTCGACCATATAATACCCTACACTAAGTAAATAAGCTTAATAATTTTTCTTTTAAAATTTCAATAATTTATTTTCGTGGAAGATTTTAGCTAGTTGGTCTTATGCGGGAGATAAGACCAATCATGGACCGATCACCATGAAATCAGGTCGTGTAATTTATGTCTATATAAAAATTATTTATGATGAATCTTATGTGTATACCAACATTTTTAGGAGATTTGTACACGTTAAAGTGATAATCAGAAATGGGCCTTACATGCGAGCTATGAGCAATTATAAACCGATCATCATAAAATTTGGTGACATGAATATAAAACTTATTTGGAGCAAAATTACTACATAACTATAGAAATTAATGACCGATAAAGCCCAATTTCGGGAAAATATTTGTATGGGGGGAAGGTGAAATAATACTGGTCTATTCAATAGGCTTCGTCCTTAGGTCCCTTGTACCAAATTTAATCGAAATATCTTCAAAATTGTGACCTGTACTCTGCGCACAAGGTTTACATGGACATCCAGCCAGACAGACGGACATCTTGACTCAGAAAGTTACACACATCAGCAAAAACGCAATATACCCTCCTCACTACGGTGGTGTAGGGTATAAAAAAAGAAATCAAAGTGCTATAACCAGTCTACTAAACATATTTTTTAAGTAGTTCATCTTAAATCCATTTTACTTTAACCAACAAATAAATTATTATCCCCTGAAATTGCTTTAATACTTTTTATTTGCTAAAATTAAATATACAAAACTTTTGAACATAAACATCAAAGGATTAATAAAGCAATAAATTTGCATTTATGTTAAATTTATAGTCATTAAGAAAACTTAAACTTTTGCCTTTTATCTCTATTTAACAAAAACTAATAGAAAAAAACACAAACGAAGCTAAAGCAAAAAAAAATAGCACATTTCTAGCATAAATGACTTCATGAATATTTGATATGAGATGGCATTTGACCCATAAAGGCAGAAGAAAGAATGGAAGGAAAACAAAACTAAAAAAATACTAGAAATTCTATTAAGTATAAACCCTAGAAACCTACAGCGTACCTACTACATATAACCATAAAAACTTATGTATGTAGGACGTGTATAATGTCTGTCTTTCTTTGCATGTTTTAACCTCTATTTTTACAAACATACATAGATTGTGACTCTTTCATTTAATGCAACATTTTTCTTTTTGTTCTTTTTGTCTCTTTGCAGAATCATAACGAATTATTTTGTAGTCTCGTTAGCCATGGCTGATATTATGGTCGCCATAATGGCCATGACATTTAACTTTAGTGTACAAGTAACAGGACGGTAAGTACGGCAAATATACATACATCAGTACGTCATTTTTATGAAAACACATATTCATTACTATGCACATACAAACATACATTCATACATATATGAATACAAACATAATGTGAATATTTACACAATTGCACATAAATATTTATACTGCATATAAACATTTACTTGCATGTGTATCTGGTATACACAATAGGGAGGTCCTATTTTTAAAATTTTATTGGATTTTTTATGTTCCCAAGGTCCAAAATTGTCTAAAATCCGTTATCTAAAAAACAAATGCTAAAACTTTGAACAAAATCGGAACATATTTAGAAGCTGCAAAACTAACAATTTAAAAAAAAAATTATTTAAAAACAAGTAAGAAAGTATGGTCGGTCAATAATACCCTACACCAAGTAAATGAGTAAAAATATTTTTCTTTCAAAATACCAATAATTTATATTCGTGAGTGATTTTCGGAAGTGGGCCTTATATGGGAGCTATGACCAATTTTGAACGGATCACCATGAAATTAGGTCGTGTGATTTATGTCTATATGAAAGTTATTTATATTGAATTTTGTGTATATACCAACATTTTTAAGTGATTTAAGCACGTTAAAGTGATTTTCGGAAGCTATATATGGGAGCTATGACTAATTATGGACCGATCGTAACAAAATTTGGTGACAATTTTGTATATATAAAACTGATTTGGAGCGCAATTTGTGTAGATACATATATAAATTAAACATTTATGACCGATAAAATCCAATTTCGAGAGGACATTTGTATGGGGGCTATGTGAAGTAATGCACCGATTTCAGCCAGTTTCAATAGGCTTTGTCCTAGGACCGAAAAAATTATATGTACCAAATTTTATCGAAATATCTTCAAAATTGCGACCTGTACTCTGCTCACAAGGTTTACATGGACAGCCAGCCAGACGGACGGACATCGTTTAATCGACTCAGAAAGTGATTCTAAGTCGATCGGTATACTATAAGGTGGGTGTTAGAACAATATTTTGGGCGTTACACACATCTGCACAAACGCATAATACCCTCCCCACTATGGTGGTGTAGGGTATAAGAAGATGCTCGATAAAATGGGACAATGACAACCACTTTCAATGATAAAGGACTTACTATGTTATGTTGCTCATGGCTTATGGATATCATAATCTGAGAACAACATATTATGATAAAATTATTCATCATAAATATGGTTGTCACAAACATATACTTGTTTACTGTTACAATAGTATGATCATACAATCATGTGAATCGTAAATTAACCATATTATGGTTACCACAATCATGTAAATAGTTACTGTGACTATAATATTGTTAAAAAACTTGTAACAATATTGATATGGTTACAGTAAACATGTACAACTATATTTTTTCTCTGCGTGCATTTTATTCTAAATGGATTTTAACAGGTATTGCATAATGTGACCTAGAGTTATCATGGTGGAATATTACGGTTTAATGTTCTGGGCGTTTTTCGGCCAATATTCGCTTCAAACGAATCAGTTGCGATCGGTACAGGTTCTCTGTGATGGATTGGCCAGATTTCAGCAGCTTATAATATATATGACCCTTTCCGTCTCACCAAATGCATAGCATTACCTTAGCGCCGAAGATATTTGGCTTCGGTTGGTTGGCCGGGATTCATATACGATCTCTTATTTTAGTGCAGAGATCTAACATTAATATTAAAATTACTAAATCGTAAATTAGGAATCCGAAAAAATAATTTGAAATTAAATATTTGAAAATACAAAAACTAAATTTTCTCGAAATCCGACAATTTCAAATAGGTTCCAACTCTAACATATTTATATATTCAAGGCGTATTAACAAGGTGAGTGCGTCCCGGCAACAAATACAACAATGCAAAAACAACAGGCAATTTGTTTTTGTTAAAATGTACGGTAAATGTCAAAATCAAGGCGAATTAAAATATTACTATGTTATTTACAATAACAAATGTAAACATAAACAAAGTTTGACATATAGTATACATAAAACCACATCGAATTAAGAAACAGCTGATTTTATGCACTCACCTTGTTAATACGCCTTGATAATGTTGATTAAAATCGAAAACAATTTTTAAAATTTTTTGAAATTTCGTTTATAATCTAAAATCAATAAAATTTTATAATTTGTTTTGATATCAAATTATAATCGATTATTGTTGTCACAAATTGTTTATATTTTAAGGGTAAAATTAAATGCAAAAATAATTTTGTAATACCTTTTTTTTTCAAAATTAAATTTTTCAAAATTTAGGGAAAATATTACTACTTTGACGCATAACACGATTTTGCCAAACTTTTCAGAATAAAATTTGTAGATGACCGAGATCAATTTTATACATTTGCAGCATTTCAAATCGCAAACCTGAAAAATAAGTGCCACCCTAAAAAAATTAAAATAAATTTGTGAAGAAATCTGCATGTAAATGCAAAGGTAGAATCACTCAACAAAATTATGATTAAAAATATGACAACACAAACGTGAAAAAATACAAAAGGAAAGAGATAATTGTGGAAATTAGCTGTTGCGAAACATTTTTTAAACTAATTTTTGAATACCTATAGAAACAATTTGAATATAACGCTGCATTTTGGGACAGCTTTAAGGAAAAGGTTGCCGGAAATAATAAAATTAAGAATGCGAAAATATATATAGATCATTGGAATGCTAACACTTTGGAGTCAGACATGTAGGATGGTGTAGAGTGGGTAAAAATTTTAAAAAATCAATTTTCAAATGCGAATATCTCCAAAGCTATAATAGATGATTTATAGCTACGGCGGAGATTCGAGGAGGAGATTCTATATATGTATTTTTTTTTTTGAAATCGGAACACAAACATAAGGTCCAAATTCAAATCTTTAACTTGACAAAACTTCCTCTTTGTGCAAATTTTATTCAAATCGGACTAACCGTTTAGTAGTTATAGATTTATTTCCCTCTTTTTTATCTATAATACTGAGCGACATAAAACATTCCTAAAGAACCTTCCAGAAAGTACTCGCTAAATAACAAACATTTTGTAGCATTCTATATATTTGGAGTTATACCCAATAATAAATGTACTTACTATAGTGTGTTTAAATACTTACTTTGCATTTTGTGTCACAGTGTAACTGACAGTTATCTCTCGATCAATATTTAATAGCATATGCAGAAAAGTACAAATCAAACTACAAAAATTATCTGTCATTTGTCGAGTTATGTCATCATTCAACTAATGTTGACAATTCAAAAAAGAGCTGCAAAAAATTCTATTAAAAGACAACTCAAGAAATGTTGTTAATCAGAAAAAACTTTCACATCAGCAATCAAGCAACAGAAATGTAAAAGTTGAAAATGTTACAAATGAATGTATGAACGAATGAATTTATTCATTCATATTTCAAAGTTTCTTTGTAGTAGACATGTGAATTATGGAAGTAGATATTTTTATATATGGGGGATTTCATGCCTAGTGAACCAAATTTTGAAATCGATGTCTTCGAATCGAGATGGAATTTGTATCAAGGTTACTTCTATTGGATAGTAATTGAAAAACAATTTTTTAACAAGATCGGTCAAGAACTCTCTGAGTTAGAGGAGGTTAAAATTTGACATTCTCATTCATGTAACTTATTACCTATTGTTCTTAGCAAAATGTTTCCCAAGTCAACTTTGTTGACTTTTTTTAAAAACGGACCATTTTTTCTCAAAAGAAGCTTAGATCTTTTCCTTGAAGACCTTTTTGGTAGCTTAGTGGTATGCGAGTGGGATATCTATCAAAATAAATGTTTTGTAACTCAAGACATACAATTTTTGACTTTGAAAGCTTATTATTTATTATTATTAGTGAGGCTCTACGCACTGCTACCCAAAGAATCTTTAGTGCAGCCTTAAATTTTTCATCCTAAGAGTTTTAGGCTACGTATAAATCCAAGTATTCTATTTGGTGAGAGATCAATTATGTCCCCCGGGGCCATTAAGGCCCTTCTGAGCCATTTAGTTCTGCATATTGCCAGCATTAATCAGTCGCATAGAACATGTTCAGAAGTTTCGGCATGTAGTCCACAAAACCTGCACTGTTTATTCTCAACGTTACCTAACATAAATTGGTGATATTTTTAAACACATTGTCTCGGTGGATAATCCAGTAAGTATCCTCAAATCACCATTTCCGAGCGAAAGCAACGACTAGGATCTATGTCTATATAGGGTTATGAATCGTTTGGACTGTCTTAGTCCTGGTAAATTATCCCAAAATTGGGCAAATTCCGATTCAACCCAAGAACGAATACCTTCCATAGTATAACCACGTGGGATGCCAAAGAACGGTTCAGGACCTACAAACGAGCGTCGAGCGCCCCTTTTGCCAAGACAATCAGCGGGTTCATTGGCAGCGTGACCTTCATGGCCAGGTACCCAGCATAATGTAAGTTCATTGTGTGCGCCGAGTTCATTCAAGGATGTCCAGCAGTCCATAACAACACCAGACCTCACTATGATGTATGATGATAGTGCTCTAAAAGCAGCCTGACTATCAGACATAACAAATATTCTATGGTTCCTTAATCTCCTTCTTAAGCATTCATTGGAGCATATAAGGATGACGTAAATCTCCGCCTGAAATGTTGATGGGAATGTACCTACTTGGATACCCCTTTGAAAATTGGGACCATAGATACCAGCCCAAGTGTCACCATTAGCCTGTTTGGAACCATCAGTAAATCATACTTGATCGACATTATTTTGCCACCATGGCTGATTTAACCAGTCGTCCCTTTCTGGTATAAGGACCCAAAAATTCCTATTTAACGCCAGAGTTGATGACATATAGTCCGATATTGCAATACTAGGATCATTTTCAAAGATGCCTAGAATGCGCATCTGCCCAACCAGATCTCCTGGCATTATACGGGATATTCCCGATAGTCTGGATGCACTCCTATAGGCCTCCACCATTACCAATAAGTCTAAGGGTGGTATGTGTAGGATTGCACCCAGAGCATGAGTGGGACAGGTCCTCATGGACCCAGTAGTGGAGACACAGATGAGGCGATATACCTTGTCAAGTAATGCTCTCGCACCATGCCAATGCAGCATATGTAATTATTGGCCTAATTATCGTAATAAAGGACTAGTAAATCATCTTCGGTTTTAATCCCCACGTTCTACCAAAAAGACGCTGACAAGAAGAAACAGCAATTTGGGCCAATGTCAAATTTGTACCACCTCTAACATGAAATCCCCCATACGTATATAGATAGATACGTGTTAAAATAAAGGTTTTTAAAAATATCTATATATTTTACAAACAATAATGTATTCATACAAACATATATCCATAAACATGTAAATAGTAGTAGTACTACTGTATATGTTGCCACCACACAGTGGCAGGCAGCATGCAGTAAACAATTGAAAAATAAGTGAACGAACGTACATAAATGCACCATGCATGAAACACAAGCAACCGTATAGAATTTATGTACCTAGAAACTATAAAAATCCATGACAGAAAACTAATTTCATATGCATGGACTATTGACAGCTATTTTTATGCAGATTTCGTGTTATAAAAAAAAAGTTTAAAAAAAATATGAAAAAAAAACTCAAAATAATACTTTAAAGGTGTGAACGTATAAGCGAAGGCTATATAATTTTTACTGTTTTTATGACATACATATGTATATATTGTAATAATTCCTGCCCAAGTGTGTGAGCACACTATTTTGTCCCTTACTGTATTGTCAAGGTATGCCATTAATTTCTTTGTTATACACTGTACTCAATGTCTAAGTTACAATGCAAGTAAAGTACAAGGTATAAAGACAACAAAATAAAAAACTGCAAAAAAAATATGAGATAAATGTATTCATACATTTGTTTACTGGCAGGACAAGAATACTTTTTTTCAGCTTTCATATTTGCTACCAAAATGTAAAGGCTATATTTATTCAGTCATTGTGTTGGGTACTCATTAGTAGACCAAGAAAAAACAGTATTAGTTTCACAAATAATTCTAAAACGCATTGATGATATAGCCTGTACTCGTTGTAGATTTGTGACCAATAACACGGTGCTACAATGGAAAAAAACTTGGAAAACGACCTATCGTGGGTCATAGGTCTTACTGAGTACATTACAGATTGTGTCAAAACATTTCAGAAACACCCTCAAATTCAGAAGTTGTTCTGAAAAAACCGTTTTCAGTGATGTTCGTCAACTTATCGGTCTGTAACTCAGTCAGTTTTTGTCCGACTTTAAATGCTTTAACGGGTTTTAAAAGAAAACTGATTACGCTTTCAACTGACGTGCATATTTTCATACATTTGTAAGTTATAAGTTTTGTTTTTGTTAAGAATATCTAAAAGAAAATATTTGTACATTTTTTAAATTACAAGGTAAATTTTGTCGAACTTTTTTCGAAAAAGTTTAATAACTTTTGCAAGTATAAGCCGATTTTGGCAACTAATGTCTCGTTCATATTTACATAATTTCTGTGCAAAAAATATGGTTTCATAGAAAAAAAAAATAAAAATACCTATTGTTGAGTTTGAAAAATTACAAAAAAAATAAAAAAGAAAGTGAAACTATTTATAAAAACTTATACAATTTCTTGGAATATAGATTTTGTGCATACATTTTATGAAAGTCTAATTCTTTTCCTATGCATAATGGTTTAAAAGTTTGAAATCGGTCTAAAAATGTATGAGGTAGAGGTACTAAAGTACTACGACCTACCCTAAAACAGTTTTTTCAAAATAAATCAAAATTTTGATGGTGTTTCAAAATCTTTGAACACGGGTTTAGTATGTCCTCACCTAGGCCTACAACCTCCATTAGGTCGCTTTTCAAGTTCTGACAAAAAGTGTTTTTTGTAGCTGAGTGTAATTTTTAATAGAAATTTTAAACTTGGTACGTTATCTAATCAATGATCGAAGACGGAACTAACTGTCAGCCCTTCTTTATAATGTTTCTAGAACTAGTTCTGTCATCAATTGAATAAAATCTCTAAAAATCAAAGCTTTTGCATCAACAAATTATTTTTTTTTAGAAAACAATCAAAAGAATATGTTAAAATGGTTGTGGTTTGGATAGAAGGTCAAATATATAACACAATTATTGCCTATTGAAAATGTTTTTTTTTCTCTCCTTCTGCAATCCAGAAGGAGAAAATAATCATATTTTTTTTTGCAAATTTTTTCCAATGTCAACAAAAAAACTATTTTTTTAAAATTGAATTAAAAAATTCAAACAAGTTTCAAAATTTTGAATGTATGTTTGACCTGGAAAGATTTTAAAAGTGCAAAAATTTGTGCAAAATATACATGTTTCGGTTACTTTAATTTTAATTTTATTGCAATTTTCAAGAAAAAGTTAAATTACATGCTACTTGTATGTGAGAAGAGAGAAAAAATTGAGAGGCTCCCTTCTTGTTATTCTTTGGTACGATGTCTATCATAAGAAAATATTTGCAATTAATAGATTCTGAAACAAAATCTACAATCATTTCCATATAAATGTCCATCAAGTGATATACTGACATGCTTTTTTCTTCTAAAACTTCAAGCTCGTAATAAACATATCAAACCTTTCATAAAACTTGATTCGTTTATTTGAGAAAGGCTTCAAATATAATGAGAGGATTGAATCTCTCTCATTCTATTTGAAGCCTCTCTCAATCGATCCTGAATTGAATCCCTGAGAATGAAAAATTCATTTTGTCCTTAAGGCGACTTCATTATAAGATGAGAACGATTCTACAACACGTGCAGCATTTCCAAAAATTACATGCAATTTGTTTATGTGTACTGTCGAAGTCTGTCTGTTGCTTTCGTTGCTTTTACTTCTGTTGTAGTATTCGTAACATAGTGAATTTGACAGCTCGAGCCTCTAAGCAAGTGCAGAAAAATATTCTTGTGATCCAAAGAAAGTTTAGCAATTTTCGGTTTTCTAGATCTCCTTGTATTTTGTGCATTTTGAACATTTCGATTTTGTGCATTTTGAACCGAAACATTTGTGATCATCAAATAATATTTTCGGAAACATTTTACCCCTAAGTCCAAACCTATAGGCCGTATCGTTATAAAGTTATTTTTTTTCTCTATTACCCCTCTTGGGAGCATTTGGCTTCCACAAAGCATTTTCCATCTTATACGATTTGTAAGCAGTTGTTTTTTCGCATATTTCCCATGTAAGACTGCACTCCTTGTTATTGGAGTATCGTGCGTCTTCATGTACGATGTTGCCATTATAACCAGACTGTTGTTATTTTTGTATCAGTTTCGTTAAACGGTTGTTGTTCCTGCTAAGTAGGTGATTGGTCTGCTGTAGCGGGTCCAAGGATTAATGTAGGATGTTGCCTTGTGTCAGTTTCGTTAATAGGTTTTTGTTCCAACTAAGTAGATGATTGGTCTGCTGTAGCTGATCTAGGATAACGGTGCTGCCATCTGTAGTTGCCTAGAAACAACGCCCTCTGTGTATTTGGTGTAGTGGTGGGGAACCTTGCTAATTTAATTCTTTGATTCCTAACTTTTTCCCAGGGGGTGTCGGTCTGCCTGACCTTTATCATGATGTTATCCTCTTTTTCAGGGGGAGGGGTGGTCAGGGATCTTCTTGGGTGGATTGTTTAGAGGGGGGTTAATTTTAAAAACTCGAAAACCATGATGAAAATTTTTTCCTCATATGACAGGGATCGAACCTTGGTTTTGTAGGCAAGCACTTTAACCACTACACCATGCCGTCATGGTATGACAATAATGTGGGAGCTATGGCTAGTAGTATGATTTTTACATAAATACAACTGATCTGTGTAAAATTTTGCTTCGAGAAATCATTAACCTTCGTTAACCCCGAAATAGACTCCGAAGCAGTGGCCCATACATGAGAGTTGAATACCATTTTAGTTTGGAGTACCGATGCAGCACTGCTAAGCGATTGAGGTTTTTTAATATAGCAATTACAAGGGGAGTTAATTTGAAGTTTTTTTAAACCATACAATCTTTGAGCATTCTATTCTGGTGGGTATGCAAAATTCTCTGTAAACCAATAAAAACAATTTTTTATACGTTTTTGTTGAAGTACGTTAGTAAAACACTGAAAAACTTACACAAACAATAAATGAGACAAAAAAAGCAGAGAAAAAAAAGGTAGAAAAAACCAAACACCCAGGCAACTGCAGCAACAATCATCATTTACAGTCTTAAACACATTCTAAAACACTCAATCAAACAAAAGCAGTCGTCATTTGAAGCAGTTTTTTTTTGTTTCTCTCTCTCTCTCTTACATTTGAATTGCATTTAAAGGTCCTTTTGTAATTTTGTGTTTTTATGTCGTTGGCTTTGTTTCTGTCAAACAGAGAAAGAAAGTGTATTTCAGTCGTTGTTGTCGTTACTCTGAGTAGTGATGAAGATGCTGTTGATGACGAGGAGGATTATGATGATGATGTTGATGTGATGATGTTAGTAACATTCAAGTGTAGTTATGTATGAATGTGTTGGAAAATGTACTTTTGTATCCTTAAAAAAAAACACACACAAACTTTTCACAAAGTAAAAAAAAAATAAAAAAAATTTGCATTGAAAAAAATCTTGGCCATGAAAAATATGTATTCTCAAGTTTTTGTAGTTTCCTTTGAGTTAAAATATTCAGCTTTTAAAAAAGTAAAAACATAAAAAAATACTATTAACTCGAGGTAACATAAGCCTGTTTTTGAACTAATTAAACAAAATTGTATTAAAAATATTTTCAATAACGTTTGAGTTATAAAAATAAATAAGACTTTTATTTTTTAAATCGACTCAAAAGAGACAATGTTGCTGCACAGATAAAAGGTTTTAACTAAATATTAAAGTTAAATATGTATTACCCCTTTTAATACATAAGTAATTAGCCCCTTTATAAAGCATACAATAAATATTTCAGCTATTTATTACAAAAATATCCAGCTTAATTTAAAAGTATACCCATGTTTATAATTATTTACCATCTAAGACCTATTTAGAGTTAATATGAATTAATGTTTAAACTTAATTGCGTCTATAGTGTCAGGTATAAAGGTTAAGAAAAATTGTGTTGTCCTCTGGTCTATTATAAAATGGTAATGCGACTACAATTATTATTGTTTTGGTAACTAAGTACTGCAACTTGTACGTGTATAAGTTGGAATAAAGGTTTAATGTTACCTATCTGCTTTGCAACTTATAACAATTCGGGCGAATTGCCCAAGTTTTACAAGGTTGGTCTACTTAAAGTTTAGTTTTCCATTTTTTCTTCTGCCTTGTTCGTTTGAAAGTTTAAACGTTTATATTGTTTTTTTTTGTTGTATACTTCAGAATGTTTTTGAAATTTGCTTGCATATAAATTAGTTGAAATCCTTAACCCTTTTTATACAATCAAGTTTATTTAGTAGAACAGTAACCTGGACTAATGTTGCACTATCAATGTATACTGAAATGCTACATCATCTTATGGTGGTCTCAAAAGCTTCTAGATAATGACCGTAACTGTTCATAAGTATTGTTCCAAAGATTGAAAATGTATTTTCTACAAAACATTTGGATGTTCGGATATCTTTAATCAGTGAAATGTCCTTTAAAAAAACACTTACGATAGCGAACGAGACACACTTTGATAATAAGCAATAACTTTTTTTGATTTTAATGATCGCGCAGTACTAATAACAAGCGATGATTTAGGTACAAGAACGCGACATTAGAACATCAACAAAATCTAATGAACATTTGTTTTGGCCACTATGTGCTCATAAAATACTGCAGTCTTATAGACTTTTCAGAGTGAAGTACAATGACTATGTGTCGATCGAATACAGGATAACTAACAGGTAGCGTTTCACAGGGAAGTGTACTAGGACCTACAATATATTATTTTATACCTCTGACTTACCTACGTGCGATAAATTGAGAAATTCTACATATGGTAATATACAACCATTATTAGCTCACACGAGGATCCACTCATTGCACCTAGTCAACTAGAAAATTATCTTTGTACATGTGGAGATATGATTGAAAAACTGGCAAATATGGGTGAATGAGTTGAAAAGTAAGCATGTTACGTTCGCTCTAAGGAGAGGAAATTGTTCACAACATTAATATACCTCAGTTTGTTTATATCACCTACACAGAGACAACAGATTCGTGATAGCAACCGAATTTGTTGCCAATTGAATGATTCTACCTTAGTGACCGAATTTTACAGTTGTAGCTACCAAATTTTAGAAGGGGTAATAAAAGTTTGGTTGCTTCAAGCGAAATTCTTCTTTGTCAACTGACTTTCTGTTGATAGAACCAAAAATTGTATATGTACAACCGAATCATTCGATTAGCACCAAATTCGGTTGCTATTACGAATCTGTTTTCTCTGTGTAGCATCTAGCTTTCATTGGTTAATCAGTGATCAATCAAAATTAAGCCTTGAATATAAAGTCGTCCTTTAAAAGACCGTTTAAAAATCAATTTGGACATATGGAATTCAATTATGGGGAATGGCTAGCAACACAAGTATTAATCTTCTACAGAGGGACCAATGACTTGTGAACCATGGTAAATAAGAAATGAAAAAATCCACAGGCAGTTGGAAGTAACATTGGTAAAGGAAGAGTTCAAAAAAGTCCGTGAGAAATATATTGTTAAACTGAAAAACCTTCCCAACCCGCTTGGAAGACAACTTGTGCAGAGCCAAACCTGATTAAGATGAGTGACATTTATGAAAGCTGTCTAGCTGATTCCAATGTTATTAAACAGTATCGGGAGAACTTGTACGTTGATACAAAACATGGTTCATGTAGAAGGAATGATCCACCTGATGTTGCTAAAGCCAATAAATAGAAAGCATTTTCAAAAGAGGTACCAACACTTCCGGTAGGAAGGTTAGCTCAGGTTAGTTAGCTCAGTACTCGGACTATTTGGTATGAAAATTTAAAGCCAATGCAGGTTTAAAAACATACAAGGCTCCAAAAGTTCATGACAGAAACTCTCCTAAAAATTTAGAGGCCAAAGACAGAGCACGGAAATTGAAGTCAAATTTTATACCAAAAATATACCTGCTGCATAATGGATGACGAAACGTACGTATGGACAATTTTTCGCAGCTTTCGGGTCAATATTTTTATGTTGCTGATGCTCGAGGGAATGTTGTGGAAAAGTTTAGAACCGAAAAGCAGAAAATTTTCCCAAAAAGTTATTGGCATGGCAAGCAATATGCAATATGCAGTAGGGGCAAAATAAGCCAAAAATTTTTTACAATGGAATCAATATTTTTATGTTGATTTCGGTGATGGACTACCTGTTCCAACAAAGTGACAGAAACCTATAGAAACCTTAAGGTAAGAGTTTCTGGAGTTAGACAGGTTGGGTCTAATAACTTCCATATTTTAGTTCCCGATGATAATTGATAAAATATGGAAAAAAATTACAAATGTTTTTTCAAGGTAGTCCTTTTTTTGTTAACATTTTGAGATTTTCAATGGGGGTTTAAGTATTAAGGCAAAACATAACGTAATTCAAAGTAAGTCCCAAAACACAAATAGCTCATATACTTTTTTTTGTGCAGTGTCAAATTTTTGTTGCACTTTCATTCCGCATACGTTATGCATTTGGGTCAAAATAAGCCAAACATTTGTTACAAAGGGCTCTATAAATACCGAAATTTACATCAAGGAATATTTACAAATGCATAATGATTAGAAAATGAAAATATAAAAAAATATTGCATAAAAAATGCAAAAGTTTACCTTTTCATAAATAAAGTCTTCATCATGCAAACTGAAAATTACATGGGGAAAACAACAGAGGTTGTAGAGTAAAAGTTGTTGATATTTACGGTAAATAAAACTCACTGCAACATAATCATGCTAATGAAAATCCATCACAGCAGCAAAGTTTTAGAGAATCAGGAATTTTGTAAATAATAATATAAAAAAGGTTAGTAATTAACTAATTAGTAAGCAAGTAAACATAAATAGAGGGAATGAAAAGGAAAATTAATATTTAAATATGGGATAGCGAGGTTTAGAAAATGAAGACAAATATTTTATATTATTAACATTTCATCCCAATAGTGGTTATACTAACTAATTACTAAGTTATGTTACTATAGCTGAAAACAAAAATCCTGGCATATAGCTGTATTTTTTAAACTTTTCTCTTGGTTACAAAACTGATATTTTAAAAATATTCATAACAATTTGATTTAAAAACTTTTATGAAAACAAATATCATGGAAATATCTGAATATATGAGTGAGGAAGTTTAATTCAACAACAAATAATTTCCCATATACATACCTTTATGTTTTAACTACAATTGCTTGTTTAGACTCTTGCCACAAACTTCGTTATCGAAACCAAATGTGCAACATAAAACAAAAACTTATTCAGCTGCACTTTTATCATGTTCATCATCATTCATGCAATTTAGAAAATTGATAAATATTTTTTTTATTTTTTTAAATAACATTCTATTTTTCTTTCTCTCTATCTCTTTACAGTTGGCTTTTCAGTCCATTCCTATGCGATTTGTGGAATAGTTTGGATGTGTACTTTTCAACAGCGAGTATATTGCATTTATGCTGTATATCAGTCGATAGGTAATTATAAAATGCAAATGAATATGTAGAAATATGAACCAGTAATATTCATACAATATTTAATAAACATAAATAGAAAATGTATGAATGCGTACAGTGGGCATACCCAGTCGTTCTAGGAGGCTGTCCCGAACTAGTGAATTTATCTATCATTTAGGGTGATAACTAGTTACATAACTAGCTATTTAGTAATTTTAACACATGTAGGGTTCAATTTTACCTATTGGATCTGGTCCAAAGTAGTCAACAAATTCGATTCACATACCGGCTACCGACAGTCAGTTACCTTACTAGCTACCTAACTGGTAGCAAGTACGGTACGTTATGTAGCTAATCGGGTGCAAGCGGAAGCTAATTGACCTCAAATAGTCATTTAAAAATACATCTCATTGACAGTCCAATAAGCGATTGCTTGTAAACCAATCTTCCTCCGACAACTGTGCAATAAATTACTTTTGTGGCTAAAATAACAACGTTCTGAAGTGAAGTACAAAATAAACCTTTAAAGTGACTACACTATAGGTTACTTAGACCCCTTTCACACTAGGCAATTTAGTTACGCAAGTATCTTGCCCAACAACAAAGCAGCATGTAAAATTTTCTTCTCCTTAACCCGACATTACCTCTGACAACAAACAAACAAACAAACAAACACAAGAGACTTGCGCAACTAAATTGCCTAGTGTAAAAGGGATCTTACAGATACTAAATTGACAATTGACATAACTCTAGGTTGCATGGGATGTCTGTATACTGAAGCAAACAAAAAATCTTTATGAAAATTATATCAACACAATTTGTATAAAACCAGTTTGTACGAATTAAAACGTTTAAAAAGTGACTACACTCTAGATTGCTTAGAGACACTTAAGTGACAATTGACTTCACGTTAGATTACCTGAAATGTATGTTTTTCATTACAATAAGACTGTATGATAGCTGGTCCACAGTAGTCAACGCATTGGATTCACATACTGGTTACACAGCGTCGGATACTAGATACCTCATTGGTTACTTGATCAGCTACATAACTAGTTATTTAAATATGAACGGTTGCTAATTGAACTCAAATAGTCAGCTAAAACTACATATCACAGACAGTCCAATAAACAATTACTTGTAAAAAAACCTTCCTCCAACAAGTCTCCAATAGATTGCTTCTGTTGGGAAAAATTACTACTTTCTAAAGTGCAGTATCTCTTAACGTAACTTCACTATAGGTTACTAAGAGACTCTGAAGTGACTATTGACTTCACGCTACGTTACATGGGATGTCAGTATACTGAAGCAAAAATAAAAATAAACTGTATGAGAATTATATCAACACAATTTGTATAAAACCGGTTTGCACAAATTACTCACAAAACTTTTAAAGTGGCTACACTCGAAATTACTTAGAGACACTTAAGTTACAATTGTCCTCACGCTAGATTACCAGGGATGTATAACGTAACCAATTGACTTCTGCCTGCACTACAAAGAGCACATACGTGTCAAATGACCACAAATATAGCAAACAGAGTTAGCCAAGTGATTAGACATTAGTGACAATCACTATTTAAAAGTGATATATTAACTGCTGGGTATATTTTCATTTACCAATTTACACCCACATATACCTATAGATATTGTGATTGTAATACAAGTAGTACATTCAATTTCACCAATTCGCATATAAATTTGTGTAGAATTTAATCATGTACTCTTGAAAATGTAAAAACAAATTGAATACAATGTGCAAAGATTATGGAAACACAAATACACTCAGCGTAATAAAGATATGGAAATTTGACAAAAAATTGCAATCTAGCTGCAGACGAATGAATTTACTGTAATAAACTATGAGCCACATCTATTGCAAATCATAGACGGTATTTTCACAAAAAAATTTACCAGACCTCAGGAGCTACAGTGTCGCTTATCTCAATATTGATACATATAACTAATGAGTCATTTATTGACGATGACCGCAATGACGAATACAATTCGGTCGAAAATGTTCGACAACATATGGGCGACACCTAGATAAAATTGAACAAATATAGCGAAAGAGCGACAATGTTGCTTGTTGTTCAACAAGATTGTGGTATATTAATTTCACCATATTTTCCTGTGATAATAAAAAGTGAGTCAGAAAAAACGTATACACACTATTGCAGCCGAAACCATATTTAAAAAAAAACGTGAGACCCGAGATGTAGTCTAATTATGCTAATTAAGCGTAAAGCGCTTTATTTACAACTTTTATAACTTCGGTGACTCCCACTTAAATTTTCCGCAAACATTTTCGTATTTTAATCCTTAAATGTACTTTTGAAAGATCAGTTTTTGATTTTCTCGAAAAAAGTGTCAAATTGACCCCTAAATAGAAGATATAGAGATACAAAAATGATCCCCACAAAATTCAACAATATATCTCTGACAATAAGAATTCTCTCAGACATTAACTTACAACATTTGTTTCTACCAAAAAATTAAAACTTTGATCCACTGATAAAAAAAATTCAGACCAGCTGGACGATAAGTTTATTCCACAAAAATAATCCGCTCAACATGCCCTTTCAGAATTATATGGTCGCTTTCTGTTCCAATCAAAAAATCTGAATTTGTTGGACAGTGTAATTAATATCGTAATGAAATTGTATATAAACCAGTTTTATATGAACCTAAATATTTCTACCAGCTTTTGTTACGATCGGTCCATAATTGTCACATATTGATGGTGAACATTAGAGTATTCGAATTATTCGGTTTTTCTCTTGTTCGAATAAAACGAATAAGAGCTTTTGACTTGTTCGAAAAATTCGATCACACGTTTAAAATTAATCAAATTATTCGAATAATTAAATTTTTTTTAAAAAAGTAAAGAATGAAGTTTTGATGTCGGTTTTTTAACATTTTATTGTTAGAGAAAAACAAAAAATAACGTTAAGTTAACAATTCAAGTATTGATAAAGTTCATCATTAAATTTCCATCAGAAATATTCTGATGAAAACAATCTACAAAACAATTGACTAGCAAACCCTTTAGTTTCCGTTTTGGAGCTATGCTTTAAAAAATTTGAGCTAGTTGGACATAATCCTGAATTCAAGTACAATATAAACGTATTAAGAACTTTTTTATGTCGTTCATTAATTCGGGTTTTAAATTGAGTAACTAGTTATTTCTTTAGTAAATTAATTATTCACTATTTCTAAATTATTTATAACAAATTGTATTATACCCTCAAGCTCTATCAACGTTGCCGAATCTTTGCTTAATAAAGTGGTCTTGGGGAATTACACAATAAAGGGAATCTGTCCAAAGTTTGATATCATTGTCAGTGAACTTGGCTAATATGAAGTCAGGTAGTGCATGATTGACTCATTTACAAATACGAAAAAAATTTATTACCATGTTATACAAAGATGTTCAAAATCATATATAAGACGAACTCCATGCTTTTCTTGCAACAAAACGTTAGTTTGCAATATTTGTGTTCATCATTCGATTTATTAAATACACTTACGTACGCGGTTAATAACATCACTTATATAGATATATTTTAAGATCATGGCCTTCATCTATTTCAATGTAATCATTATAAATGTCATCCTCAATATCACTTTCGACGACCGTTTCAAAATCACATTCTCCATCACATTCAACTCTACTTTAATCTAAGTTAAAATTTTGATTATTAATTGCGATTCTTCTAATATTTCGCCAGCTAAATAACAAATATTTTATTTTCATTGGTTCAAGTCCTAAGTTAAAAATTTTGAAATATTTGTTTTTAGAATTGTAACTTCTTTCAGTAATATGTATTTATATTTAGAAGGAGCTATCGGAACACTCATCTACAGTGATCGAAAGTCCCTTTGTCTTTAGTTATTTGTCGAATTTCAGAAACAATACAATTTTTGTGAGTCATTATTACTTATTTAAATTTGGAATTATGAAACATTTTAAGCGATTTAATAAATTTAAATATATATGAACATTTATTCGTTTTATTCGATTATTCTACATAAAATTGTTCGAATTATTCGTTATTCGAAAATGGCCATTTTTAAATTGTTCGAATAATTATTCGTAAGAAATTATTCGATTATTCGATTAATCGAACGATCATTAATCGAATGAATACCCAAGTGAACATACAATATTTGGCATAGTCGAATATAACACTGTTACTTGTTAATATATGTACTATTTTTGATGAATAACCACTTCTCTCAGCCAAGTTTAAAAGTTTAAATTGATTATATTAAGTTAGGGGCACTTAAGTAGTAATTAGCTCTACGCTAGACTACCAGGGATATGTGAAGTTATTAGTTACTTTCTATTTACATTAAAAAATTACTCAACATATACAAGTAACTACATATTAATGAAAAATCTACAACATTCTGTCAAAACTTATGCGATGATTCATTCTAACAAATGTTTATTATCCACTCTTAAGGAAAATTCTAATTGTTTCTAAGTTAATGAGCATTTATATGAATCAAAACTTAAGCGATTATTCCAACAAATGCTCATTATCCACTCTTAGAAAGAATTTAAAGTGTTTCTCAGTAAATAAGTATTTATACGGACAAAGAACAAACATTTTGCAAAATTTCTCAAGAATATTTCCATTTTCAAATCATTATTGACGTATTCATTTCCATGCCAGTATTCAAGTGCATTCCCATTAAAAATTGCAAACCAAAAGCAAATGATTTTCAAATGTTTTGTACATTTGTTGGTATTATTTTTGCTTTCTGTTCCACCACAAATACATAAACTATCATTCATAAATTTGTAATAAATGCTACAAAAATCGAAAAGAAGATGAACAAATATTGCTGGTTAAATGTGCATAAATTGGGAATTAGCAACAATAACTTGAACCAAAATTCATTCGAATGCAAACATGAAATGCACGAAGAATATATCGACCACAAAGGAGTTAATCAGTGTTTATATCAGTGTATTTAGCATAATGAGGGAACTTTTTTGGTTATGGGTAAGTTTTCATTCGAAAAAAAAAAATCGATAACATATTTCTGTAAATAATTGATAACAAATATTAAAAGGGTTGTTTTATAATTTCATAATTATTACGGGTTTATTACTCATATATTTGGAATATATTTAGATAAAAAAAATCGATTTCTGTAACATAAAACTCATCGTCAAAATATTTTCCAATTTTTAAATATTCAGTTGAATCTTAAATAACTTAGCGGTACTTAAGTAACAATTGACTTCACTCTAGATTACCAGGGATGTCTAAAGTAACCAATTGTCTTCTATCTGTACTACAAAGAGCACATACGTGTCAAATGACCCAAATATATAAATTGGAGACAGCCATGTGATAAGACATTAGAGATAATTACTGTCTATAAGGGATACATTGAGTACTTGCTTAACTGCTGCGAAATTACTCATAAAAAATGCAGTACACAATTAAGTGACTGCCCTCTAGATTACTTAGAGACACATAAGTGGCAACTGTATTCACGTTAGATTACCTGGGATGTATAAAGTAACCAATTATCTGTTTTCTATACTACAAAGAGCACATACTTGCCAAATGACCCAAAATATGTCAGAAAAGTGATGAGACATTTCGGACAATTGTTGTCTATGAGGCATAAATGGACTATGTACTTCCTTAAATGGAAGTCATATTCACATTACATCTACCAGCTATGGAGTTTTAATGTTAAAATTAATATAATCTATTTACAATATTTCAACCAAAAGTAAATCTTGTTTAAAAAGTCATAAAGTTAAATAAAAGTTAAACAAACCACAATAGCGTCAATAGTGGATGAAAGTATGAATGTATACTTAATGCAACATATGTGTGTGCCTTGACTCAATCACTCACTCATTCATTCAATCATTCAACTGAATTTAATTTACAAAATCCTATGAAAATATTGTTATATTTTCTTGTGGGAGACTGTGTGTTTTCCCTTTTAAGTGTTTCCACTTAACCTCATTGAAAATATATTCGTGCTTCATAGTTTTCTTTCATTTCAATGTTCGTTACTAGCAGCAACTTACTACACACGTATTCTGTAAATGAAAAGAGAAATTGCAAACATTTTATTTATTCATTTTTAAATGCCAGTTTACATTGCATTTACTTTTATTTCTCATTTCCCATTCATCTATTCTTTGGCATTTCCGTACCTGCGTCTGCAGGATGAAGCCATCTTTCATGCTCATGCAATACATTAGGATGGATGCATTTGAAAATCGTTGTGGCTGGTAAAATGTCTGATATTTGGAAAAAAAAAACATTCATATATTATGCAGCCAGCTCTGGAACTGGTTGCATATGAAAGAAATCCTAAAATAGAAGCTATAGTCCTTAAGATTTTGTAATGGAAAAAAAGTTAAAATAACTGAATATTAGGAAAACAATAGCAAGAATGGATAAAATATACAAACGCACTTGCATGTCAATGAAAATCATTTCACTTTTAAATGTCAATAGCAAAGAGGTAAAACGTTAAAAGATGTGAACATAAGGCATGAATGAATGGAAATTATGGCACTATGGATGGCTATTACCAAAGTGAATATGTCCAAGTTTGTTGGGAGAAATATTTAGGCTTTCTTTTCCCTAATAACACTGTGAACAGTGAAAAAAACACACGATCATGACTGTATAGGTTCGACTCTCCTACAAAGGGTAGTAAAACCCTATACTCAGTTTGTCCATTTTGGTGACCGATTTTTTTTATGGACCCCAAAAGTATCTGAAAATCAGTGGGGCCTCTAAAAAAGGTTAACAGCTAATTCAGACTTTATTCAGGGACCGTAACGGTTATAAGTGATATCAAAAAAGTCATTTTAAAAAAAAAATTTCATCTAAAAGAGTTATTTTTCACCGTAAAAATAAAAGTTTGGATTGGATTGGATACGGTTAAAAAAGGAGTTTTACTTTGCCGTTATAAAATAAAACTCATTTGAGGAGTTTTATTTTTCTCGTTAGAAAAAAACTCTTCAAATGAGTTTTATTTTTCCTGTCAGAAAACTTTAATTAAGTGACTATTTTATAACCCGAAAATATTTTATTCGATTAATCCAATAATTTATTCGATTAAATAAATATATTTTTCGTTAAAAGGTTATTCGGGAATACAAAATTAGAATTTTAGTAAAATTGTTTTTTGCTAAATTCCCAATTTTTATTTATCACATACTTCATTCGAATAATCTCTATTTTATTCGATTAATTCCATTAGTTTTATTAGATTAAATGGTTATTTGACTACTGTAAATAGACATTATTCCATAAACAAAAAACTTTAATCGATTAATCGAATATTTTATTCGATTAAATAAATATATTTTTATTTACCACATATTTCATTCGAATAATCTCTATTTTATTCGATTAATTCCATTAGTTTTATTCGATTAAATGGTTATTTGAGTACTGTAAATAGACATTTTATAATTAACTATTAAACTACATTTTGATTAGAATAATTGCATATTTGTCCGAATGTTGTCATAAGAATCATGAAATTACAATATCTTATTCGAATAATAGCATTTTTATTATGAACCGAGTACTATTTGAAAACTGACTCGATCGAATATTTTATTCCTTTAAATTAATAATTTGTTCGAGCTATCATAGATTTTACGCGATTAAACTAACTTTTTATTCGAATAATCTAAGTTTTATTCGAATAGCCTTTTATTTCTTTCGATTAACATAATTTTTTTTTTCGAATAATCAAATTTTTATTATAAACCGAAATATATAGTCGAATAATTTATTTGATTAAACATTTTTTTATTCGATTTATCAAATATTTTGTTCGATAATATGAACTTTGTACTGGAGTAATATCATTCTTATTACAGCAGTTACGTATTTTGATCGATTAAGGCACCTTTGAATTCGAATAATTGTATTTTTATCCGAATGTTCAAATATTTTATTCGAACTAACTAACTAATAAACTACATTTTGATTAGAATAATTGCAATACAGTACGAATATTGTCATAAGAAACATGAATTTATAATATTTTATTCGAATAATAACATTTATATTATAAACCGTGTACTATTTGAAAAACTGTCTACATCGAATATTTTATTCGTTTAAATGAATAATTTTTTCGATTAATCTATTCAAGTTATCATAGATTTTATTCGATTTAACAAATTTTTTATTCGATTAATCGAATAGCACTTTATTTTTTTCGATTCAAATAATTTGGTATTCGTATAATCAAATTTCTATTATACACCGAAATATAATGAAATAGTTTATTCGATTAAACTATTTTTATTCGAGTTATCAAATATTTTGTTCGATAATATGAACTTTGTATTGGAATAATATCATTTTTATTACAATAGTTATTTTGAATTTTGTTCGATTAAAAAATCTTTTGATTCGAATAATTGTATTTTTATCCGAATGGTCCGATATTTTATTCGAGTCAGAACATACTTTATTGCATTTTGTACCATTTAGTTTCATATTTTATTCGCATAAACTACCTTTTTTCAAATTTATTTTGATAGTGGAATTTATGACTGAGATTTACCATAGAGAGTTGAGAAAAATAGAAAATAAATTTACTAAACCCACAGTGCACTGAGGAAAGTGCTTGTAACATATAAAAGCAATTTCATAACATAGTCGTACAATCAAACAGCCATCGTCATCATCTGCATCATCAGCATCGCACTCGTCATCGAATAAATGCATAAAACCTAAACAAACACTCATGTACAAATCCATGCAAGCCTTCACAAACACACAGACTATAAGAGCGTTAAGTGCAGCAAATATATACAAACAATACATATATACACGTACTACAATATCGCTTCATGGTCTATAAGGAATGGCAACAAAAAACCAAAATGAATTGAAAATGGTTACACAACATTCAACCAACAAATGGGCCATCATAATACCAAATAAGTAGTAAATTTATCAAAAGGTAAACTAAAGTGTGCGTGTGTGTTTGTATGTACAAAACCGTCAATAATGCTGGGAAAATAAAAATCTTAAGTCAACACACCTGCATTTGCAAACAGGCACTAAAATACTCAAACACATTCAGTCGCCTGCAACTAGCAGCAAAAGATTTACATTTTGCAACAATATGTGTACGTTGCCATTCGCATAAGTTTGATTTTTTTTTTTCATTTTCAAACTTAAATCTCCTCCTCCATTTGCTATATTTCATTCTCGGCTACCTTTGCACCAATTTAATTCCTTTTTCGTTTTTTTTTTTGTTTCTTTTTTCAGATACTATGCCATCGTTAAGCCGTTAAAGTATCCGATTAGCATGACAAAACGGGTTGTTGGCATTATGATACTCAATACATGGATTTCGCCAGCTCTACTATCCTTCCTGCCCATCTTTATTGGTTGGTATACCACCGATGAACATAAGAATTTTGTGAAAGAACATCCGGACCGCTGTGAGTTCATTGTAAATAAACCGTATTGTGTCATCTCTAGTTCAATATCATTTTGGATTCCATGCACCATTATGATTTTCACCTATTTGGCAATATTTCGTGAGGCAAATCGTCAGGAGAAACAGATGATGATGCGTCATGGTAATGCAATGTTAATGCATCGGCATTCAACGGTTGCCGGAACCGGAAGTAAGTAGAAACAATTGAAAAATTCATGAATTTTCTTCATCACTGTTTTTGTTGTTGGGCATTTTTGGTTTTTTGCTTTTTTTCGTGACATTTGTGTAATTAAAATTGAGGCGTGAAAATGAACGAGACACACAATGTTGGCCGAAAGGTGATGCCTGAAAAGTGTTTGTTTGTGTGTGTGCGCGTGTATGCTTGTTGTATGAAGGTGAAAAGTCAAATGGCTGGAATAATCGACTCCCAAAAATGTGCTCGCAAATTATGTAAAAATTAAAGAGTTTTTTGTTCATTTCAATTCAATTCAAGTAAAATATACTTTAATTTAAATTGAATTTTTTAATTTTCAGAAAACTAATAAACTTTTCTTGCTACTTGTCAATGCTGCTCTAAAATATTTAGTTAATAATTGAATTTTGTTAACAATGAGCAAATAAGAAAAAATAAGTGCTCTGATGTCGTACTAAATATGACCAGTTCAAGTTTTGCAGAATTTATTCAGAAAGTGTTAAGTTTTCGTTAATTAATTTCATTAATCGAATAAATTTAATCGATTAAACTATTTCTTATTCGTTATAACACGTAGTTTATTCGATTATGTTAAATTTTTATTCGAATATAACATATTTTATCGATTAATGTGTTATTTTATAAACCGAATATATAAGTGGGTTAATCGAATAAAATTAACACAATATTTTATTCGATTAAAATAGTTTTTTCATGCGAGTTATTCGTTTGAGCTTAACAACTTTTTATTCGAATAATCTTAATTTTATTCGAATAGTACCATATTATTTTTTCGAATAATGTGGTTTTTATAATGAACGGAATGTGTTATTTAATAAACCGAATATAAAATAGGATTAATAAATTTTGTATTCGTTTTAACTATTATTTTATTCGATTGAACTAACTGGTTTTCTAATAGTCCCATTTAATTCTAATAGTCCCATATCATACCATATCAACTACCATTTTATTAGAATAAACGTATTTTAAATTCTAAACTGAAAGTATTATTTGATGAGCCGAATATATAATTGGATTAATCCAGTATTTTATACGATTAAATTAATATTCAATTGAAATAAATATTAATTCAATCGAATAAATTATTGGATTAATCGAACATTTTATTCGATTAAACTAATATTTGATTCGAATTTATAATTGGATTAATCGAATAATAAACCATTTAATTATTCTAGTTATCACATATTTTTATGGATTGTGCAACTTTTTTATTCGAATTCAATCGAATAAAGTTTTGAATTAATCGCACTAATATTTGATTCCAATATATAATCAAAAAATAATTAAATCGAATAAAATCGATAAATTTTTTCGATTTAATTATTATTTGATTCGAATAAACTATTTTATTATTCGAGTTATTGCTTATTTTATTGGATTGAGCAACCATTTTATTCGAATAATAAAATTTTTGTTGTTTTGGATGAACAGAATATATTGAATTAATCGAATATTTTATTCGATTGTCATTTCTTTTTTCGAATAAAATATATGATAACTTGAATAAAAATAAAGCTCAATTGAAATAATTTAATTCAATCATTTTATTCGATTAAACTAATATTTTATTCATATATAACTGGATTAATCGAAAATGTTATTCGAATAAATTATTATTTGATTCGAATAAATTATTTTATTATTCGAGTTATCACATATTCTATTGGATTGAGCAACACTTTTATTCGAATAATATAATTTTTATTGTTTTGGATAAATTATCGAATATTTTATCCGATTAAATTTATATTTTATTCGGTTGGACTAACTTTTCATGCGAATAATCTATTTTTATTCTGATAATCACATATCATATTCGATATTTATTTATTTTTTTAAATTATAATATAATTTTATTTGAGTTGTCATATATTTTATTCGATGAAACTAATTTTTTATTCGAATAATTATTTTTAATTTTTTTTTTTGTATTTCTCTAAAACTATACTTTTTTAAGCGCAAGTCGTTTCGTGCCACATTTTTTTCGAATAATCGGTTTTTTATTATGACCAGTACGTGATAGTTGATAAAAACAATATATAATGAGATTAATCGAAGTTTTTAATCGATTAAACTAATTGAAATATGTAATTGGATTAATCGAAAATTTTATTCGTTTAAATTATTATTTGATTCGAATAAACTATTTTATTATTCGAATTATCGCTTATTTCTTTGGGTTGAGCCACCATTTCAAATGAATAATAAACATTTTATTCCATTTGATAAACCGAATATTTTAAATTTAAATATTTTATTCGATTGAATTATTATTTATTTCAATTAAACAAATTTTTTGTTTGAATAATTCTTTTTAATTTTTTCGAATAATAACCGGTATGAACATAATGTGTTATATGTTAAATCTTTTATTCGATTAAATTTATATTTCGTTTGACTATTATTTTGTTTGAGATATCATGTTGATGATGTTTCTATTTATATTAATATAATGAAATTTAGATTTTAAAATACAATTTGTTTGATGGATTAATATCTCTATATATTCACAATCTAATTGATTTACTTTTAGCTAATTTCTTAACTAAATTAATATTTTAAAACTTTAAGAATTATCATAATACTTTAGGCAAATTAATTTCCTGTTTGTTTTTCTTAATTTTCAATATTAAACCTTTAATATTAATGCATACATTTCACACGAATCCCTTGTTATGTTGTACAATCTGATATACACACATCTCTGGCTAACTCATTTTACACTCTAATACACAAATAAATATATCCCAATCTAATGTTCTGATGTTGAATATTATTTTACCATTATTTAACTAGAAACTTATTTCCTAAAATAGTTTCTCGAATGCGGGTTTTAAACAACAGATAACAACAATAGAAAAACAAAGTACTGCCACACATACGTTAAGAAGAAAGTTTAAAATTCTAACAAATTTATGTATGAATACATGTAGAACTACAAGAACATGTGAAGGTAATTTATGTGTGCGAGTATTGCTAGCCTACAGGTGTACTTAGCATGTTTATGGGCATTTAGATAAGGTGTAAAATGCTGTTAATGGAACAGTTACTGAATATTAAATACAAACATGTGTTGGTACAACCTACAACTTAAAAGATAAAGCGTTAATAAAGAACTAGTCGGGTTTTTTGTTGTTTCCAACTTAATAGAAACATGCAATATCGGCAACAACATTATAGCTAACACAAATAATACAACACAACAACATAATCACTAATATAAATGAGAAAACTTTATTATTATTAAATAAACATGAAAAAAGTTGTGTAAGCGTATGAGTTATATTAATTAGATTGTTAAACAGGAAAAATATTAAGTATACGCCTAAAGATATGCTACATATTATGGTATTTACTGTCGATGCTCCCAAACTATAAAATTGTTCTTCAATATCTGAAAACTTGAGCAAAACGGAATAACGTTTAGAGTTTGTCGATATTATGTGAAGTTTGAAGTTTTTTAAAAAATTGAACGTTAAAATAAAAAATTGATTTAACCATAGATGGATTAAAATGCTAATTTTAATGATTTTAATTTTTACGGGTAAGCGTTGGGGACCAACTTTGGCTGGTTTCGAGGAAATATTTTTTGGTCACAAATTTGATGAAATAAAACAAACTATAAATTTATTTATGATTTTGTAATATTAAATTTCCAGGACATTATTATACCAAAATTCCGGCATTTGATTTTTCGATGAAGGAGAACAACTTTAATCCTTGAGAGCATCGAAAATCGAATACGTTCAATTTAAGGGCCACCCTATTACATATTATATGAGGGCTTTAAATTTATCTAAATAAATGAGGTCATTACACGAATATGTTGTTAAAAGTTTATCCAGCTATATTAATGTTTTATTTAAACATTAATTTTAATTATTCCTTTTTGTTTTGCAATTTTTGTTGATAATTATTTGTTCTGTTTATCTCTCTACTCATAAATTAGGTGAAGCTTTAAGCGGTTCGGGCTCTTCGAAAACATTAACGCTGCATGAGGTGGAACAGGATCATACACCAACGAAAGATAAACATTTAATTAAAATGAAACGAGAACACAAGGCTGCAAGAACTTTAGGTATAATTATGGGTACATTCATACTCTGTTGGCTGCCATTCTTTTTGTGGTAAGTTTATGTTTTTTTTTTAAATTAAATATTTGTATTAAACAAAAAAAGGAGAAAATGCAATGCTAAAAAAATAAATAACCACAGACATCTTTAGCAATATTATAGATTAGTTTCACTCAAAACCATCTTGTTTCATATAATGTTGCCTAGCACAATTTACAAATATTATAACTTGATTAACTTCAATCACCTTAACCTTATAATTAAACTTTTAATAGCCAATACCACAAAATATTTATGTCATTAGCACATTAATAAAAACGTTAAAATTCACTTTAAAAAAACACACCATAACTTTTTAATTTATTAACATTTTACCATATTTATTCATTAAACAATACAATTTTTTCCCAGCCTTTTTTATTTAATTTAAATTCTAGCACTTTTATTATAAATATTTATTTAACAAATTTTAACCACGTTTATAATTTTAAATTCCTTTATGCTCTTCTCTCGTTTACGCAAACAAAGTGTTTTTTTAGTGCACAATAAATGCATACAACTTTAAAATATTTTAGCCACAAAAATGTACAAAAAACTATGAAATAGCTGCTCTTACTTGAAAAAATAATAGAGAAATGTAAATAAAAAATTTATATATATTAGGTTGGCCCTTATATTGGTGTTTTGCCTTTTTAGTACTCCCAGGGTCTGAAATTATTCGCAGTTATTTGAAGTTTCGAGTTGAGTAAAAAAAATCCAATTATAGCTGTTTTAAATTTCATTTACACATAGTTGTATAAAAAATTGTGTGACATCGTTAAGCAATTATAACTAGATAAACATAAAATGTCATTATTATCACAAATTCTAAACTTTAACATATTCGTATATATTGTTTAAAAAATTGTACTTGAATTCAAATATAACAATTTTAAGGGCTGATTTAAATGCTTTCAAATAACAGTGCTGTAATAGCAAACTGTAAGATATCTGTGGGCATTATTAAATAAAAGCTTTCAGTTGATTTGATCGTAAGTTGGCAACGCTGTATTCGAATTCGAATTCGAATATTCAGTTAAAGAACATTGTAGAAAGTACACCACAGATGGCGTATGTATTAGTAAGATCTAGAATATTCGAATTTTCTGAGTGCCTTAAAGTGTGATCTGTTTTTCAAGTAAATTCGTGTACATTATAATTTGTGTCTGTATTTCTGCGAATTTACAAACGTGCATAAAAAACTGATAAACTGACTCACGACTGCAACCTCTGCCACTATTTATAACACTGCCATCTGCACTCTAGATTGTTCTTTAACTGTCAAAATTCGAATATTCTAGATCTTACTAATACATACGCCATTTGTGGTGTACTTTCTACAATGTTCTTTAACTGAATATTCGAATTCGAATACAGCGTTGCCAACTTACGATCAAATCAACTGAAAGTTTTTATTTAACAGTTCCCACAGATATGTTACAGTTTGCTATTACAGCACTGTTATTTGAAAGAATTATGCTACTTTTAAATCAGCCCTTAATATCGTTATATTTGAATTCAAGTACAATTTCGTAAAAATATATTTCTGTGTTTATCTTACCAAATGTACAAAAGATTGGCTTCTTTTGACACAACTGAAAATGGCTTGCCTCACAAGAAACTTCTTGGGGAATTTTGTTTGTTTGTTGTCCGGTATTGGAATATTACCAACTTGTAAAAAGTCTGCCAGAAATGTTCTTCAAACCAGCATTTGCTTTAGCTCTGCGTACAAAAGAATCAGAGCATTTAACTTTACGATCTTCTTTTCCGATAGAAATATTCGGTGTTCTGCGAAAGAGTTGTTTGACTTCTTTTGTCTTGCCTTACTTTCCTTCTTTCTGATCCAGATTTCCTTTCAATGTTAGAGTCTTCATTATACTGTTTAATGGCTCTCGAAACAGTGTGAGGATGAACCTTCGATATTTTGCTATGTTTTTAAAGTCCATATTGGATTTTTGTAAAATATCTAGATATTTTTTCACGTACATTTTGACCATTTTGACAGTGGACATATTTTTTAAAGCCAAGGAAAATTTTTGGCTGGAATAATATGTATAAGTGTTATTTAGACCAACATCGGGAAAAAGATCGTTTGTTTAAGGAAAGATACTAGAGCTAGTGGAAAATTTCGGGCCACCAATTGTCCTGGGCTTGCTACTTAGTTCATGCTCTCGAGCAAGAGGTTTGTGCATTGATCTGTGCAATCAATATACAATTGTGTGGTCCTCGCAAGTCATACAATGGCGGTGATAGACGGCTTGATTCTATCCAGCGTTGAGAGCATCGGGAGGTTGATCCATCATGGCATTATCTTAGACAAAATGTCCGTCTGTATATTGAAATCAACTTTCCGAAATACCTTACGTACATAACTAATATATCGGCTTTAGTCCCGTTTAGGTTGCGACCTAAATATTTCGATAAACAAAATTATTCCACAAAAATTCGTTTTCAACAAAAATTTGTTCAAACTTTATCTTAAAGTATACTTTGGTGAGGGGTATACACGATTGGGCACATCCAAATATAGCTCTCTTACTTGTTTATACTCCAACATCTATGGGCTAATTTAAATACAAAAACTAATTTTAATAAGACATTTTTCAATATTGAATTTTTTTATATTACTAATAAACTGGCTAATCTGTAAAGGTTATGAGATCTAGCTAAAATTTTCAGCATTGGATTTTAGCTGGCACAGATGAATTTTAGACCTAGGAATTACCGAAAATAGATAAATCCCCACATAAGGACCATCCTAATGAATACAAACGTTTTAAACATATAATCAGAAATATGTGTGTGTAATAAAAAATAGTCTAAAAAAACATTTATATATAAAACTAAAATGTAAATATTAACATCAGCTAAACTACAAAAGGCACTAACTGATATTTCAATAAATTTTAAAGAGAGATGTAAAGAACTTGATAAATTAACAATTTATATAAATAAAGAACTAAATATTAATATTATGAACTATATAAATAGTTTTTTTTTCCTCATAAAAAATTGTTGAATTGTTAGTTAGTTCTTTTTGCATTTTGGCCGGTGCTATGTTCGTTTGTTTTTCTGATCGAAATAACAGCATAAATTTGTTAAGTTTTTTTTTTTTGTTTTAGTTTTATATTTATTTTCATAAATGTTTGCCAAGTTTATTTTTATACTGGAATTTATGATTGAGATATGTGTTTTTTAAGCCACAGAAACCAGTTTAGTTTATGCATTTCAAAGCGGAGAATTAAAAATGGAATAAAAATTCAGTAAAATCACTTGAGTAATGAAAACAAAATTAATTAGTATCTGATCTGATTCATCGCCCAGATTTTCAATAATCTGTTATAAGAAGTTTTTAGTTTAGTTTTTCAAATATTTAAAGCAGCTATTTAAAGTGTTTTTTTTCAAAATAAATTTATAAAAATTGGACTCATTACACTATGCAACAAATGAAGACTTTTGGAAAAACACAAAATCATGACAGTATAGGTTCGACTCTACTACCAAAGGGTAGTAAAACCCTAACTCAGTTCGTCCATTCTGGTGACCGATTTTTTTTTTATGGGCCCCCAAAGTTTCTGAAAATCAGTGGGGCCTCTAAAAAAGGTGTCATCAGTTTTTGGTTAACAGCTAATTCAGACTTTGTGATACGGCTTAACTTTATATGGCAATAATATAGCTAAGAGTCCGACAAATAAATTTTTTTAAAATTTTTTTCCAAAAAATAGCTTTTTCGTGCACTTTTGTTGAAAAAATATAGGAAGAAATTTTTTTTTTACTTTTTTTAGAATAACTTCCAGGGACTCCTAATTTTTCAATAACACGTTCAGAATGCATTGATATATTCTCAAGAGTTGTTCAACTTTACTGTAGCTACAACTTTCCTAAATATTGTTAATGAAAAATTAGGAGACCCTGGAAGTTATTCTAATAAAAGTAAAAAAAAATATTTTTCTTCCTATATTTTTTCCACATAAGTGCACGAAAAAGCAATTTTTTGGGAAAAAATTTTAACAAAATTTATTTGGCGGACTCTTAGCTATATTATTGCCATATAAAGTTAAGCCGTATCACAAAGTCTGAATTAGCTGTTAACCAAAAACTGATGACACCTTTTTTAGAGGCCCCACTGATTTTCAGAATCTTTGGGGGCCCATAAAAAAAAATCGGTCACCAAAATGGACAAACTGAGTATAGGGTTTTACTACTCTTTGGTAGTAGAGTCGAACCTATACTGTCATGATCTTGTGTTTTTTTCACTGTTGCACTGTGTTATCATTCATAAATGTAGTTAGGTTTAAAACTAGAAAATCAAGATCACTCAATTAAATATAAGGGTTGACTAGACCAGTAACTATGATTAGTTGGGATGGTTTTCATCTGAAACCTTGTCATATATTCTGCTTCATATTTGATAAATCTTATTAAATCAGGGGCCAAATTACCGCATTCGATATCGAGTAAAATTGGTCGTAATTTTCTTATTTGATATTATAGCATTCGATATCGAGAAATAAATTTAGTACATTTTATCATAATTTCATAATTTTATCATAACTATCGAAATCATTTTACGATACGATAGCTCATTCGACAACGAATGCGGTAATTTGGACCCAGTAGTTCAATTCATATAAAAGCTCATACAATATAAACAAAGTCCTGATTTTATAAACGAAGAATTTTGTAAATAAAAAAAAATTTATTTGCACTAAGAAAATCTTAAACAATACTAAATAAAGCTTCTCAGAACTATAGCACTAATATATTGCTTTATCACTTCCAGGTACACAATAACCACTTTATGTGATGCCTGTACAGTACCCGACATTGTTGTGGCCATCTTATTTTGGATTGGTTACTTCAACTCCACCCTAAATCCACTTATATACGCTTATTTCAATCGTGACTTTCGAGAGGCTTTCCGCAACACACTGCAGTGTTTGTTCTGCAACTGGTGGAAGGATCGTCATATGCCACTGGACATTGACATTAGACGCAGCAGTCTGCGTTATGACAATCGTGCGAAAAGTGTTTACTCCGAAAGTTACCTCAATGCCAATCATCCACAGCGTCGTACTAGTCAGCTAGTGGAGAGTTTATAATGCAGGGATGAGGCGCTATTGGCGCCTACCCCCACACCCACATCAGCATCAATGCAAAATTTACATTTACTGGGGACGGGTGGCTCTGGTGGCTCACCGCAGACTATGACATTGTTGACAACACCCTCGCATACCATACGACTGGAGACGTGGCGTAGTGAGAGTTTGAAAAATAAAGAAAAGAAAATGTTGCTGGAAAAAAAAGATAGTTGTGGTAGCAAAACAAGCAGAGGTAAAAAGGGTAGGGATGTTGCAGTTGTTACTGATGAGGATGACGAGGACAATGATGACAATATCCAGGAAATACAAATTGAAATACCGTTGGCATATGTCAACAAATGGAATAAGAATAACAATAAAACCAATACAACAACAGCCGCAACACAACAACAGCACCAGCAGCAGCAGCAGCAGCAACAACAAAAGACGCCTACATTTGCACATACAATGGTTTAATGTACAAACAATACCCGTACAAACAAAACAATCTCTCATTCATATGTATGAATTTGTATGTTTGTATGAGCAAGTGGAAATGCATGAAGGATTTCAGCAATATTTTCACACACCCATGCATGCTATCCAAAATACTCTCAAAAACAACTACAATAACACAACAGCAACAAAAATAGAAACAAATTTATCCAGTCAACTCAACTTAAGCTCAACATCACAAAATAAACATCACAGCAACATGAACAACAAGAACAGCAGCAACAACAAAACATCACATCAACAAAAGCAAAATAAACTCATACACACACAGACATACAAGGAATATTAACCAAAGGTTCTCCCTATCCACTACTCTCCTCGCCGCATTCTCTCACATACTGTACAATCAAAACCAAAACAACAACAAAATAATATGTAACATGTAAAACAAAAACAAAACAAACAAAATCATAGTGAAAATTGTGTGGTTGTAGTTTTTTCTATTTCGATTTTTATTTTCTAACTCCATACTTGTAACGTTAAACAAATTTTTATATATAAAAACAAAAAATAAACAAAAATCTAAGAAAAATATTAAATAAATTTTGTAAATATTATTCAATAAGCTTTAAAAAGAAAAATATTATAATTTAATACAAAAAAAGAGACAAAAACATAACAAAAAAATAACAAGATAAGCCTAATGAAAAAAATTATTTATGGTAGTTTTTAGATAAAATTAATATGTTTAAAAAACAAAAACAAATGAAAATTATTAGGATGTTTAGATGGGTGTTTGTGAGTGTGTAAAATGAGAAGAAAATTGCATGTATTAGTGATACTACATACACAAAATCAAAGGCGTGAGCAATCAGTTAAAATCATTATTGTTTATAAGTTTTTTTTTTATTTTTGCAACAGTGAGTGACAATTAAAAGTAAAATTTATTTAAAATTTATTAAAATATTGGCATCATATACTTATAAGTTAGGAAAATAAACAAAAATATTTTCCAGATCAAATTATACGATTTTTCGTTTTTTTTTTTAAAAAAAATTTTGTAGAGTTCCTAATTGCCTGAACTTTTTCTTTTCCAGGACGAAATTAAGTCCAAAACCAATAACGTTTTTCAAATAACCTGTCAAAATTCAATGATAAATACGATCACGAACTCCAAAGAACACAGTGATAACACAAGTATTTAACATTGTGTGATTTTTATCATATTTAGTAACCGCTTGAAATCCTATGGAAATTCCATTTTGATTCTTTTAAATATCCAAAAATTCTCTATTTTATTCAGGATTTATTTGTTTTTAAACTCAAGAAAATCTACATGAGCTGTTATTTTAAATACCAGTATTTTGTGATGCCGAGGTTGCATTTTATTGATTTAAGATGAATTTGAAAGATAATTATGTCCATTTTGAACTACATACAAATGCAGTTTTCAGATGCATTTTTGGAAATATTCTCAACCTAAAATTTAATTTTTTTCAATTAATCTTAAAAATTCTTAAATTGTCAAAACAATTACAAATTTCCATCATGAACGGGTTTTTTTGAGAATTTTTTTTTAATTTTGTAGTCCAAATAGATCATAATTATCTTTCAAAACGCGAATAAAATCAAGAGTTTTTCGAAATTATAGGAAATAAAAATGGAAATCTCCAATGTGTTTACCGAATATGATCAAAATTGTAAGAAACAATGTCAATTTGTTTGCGACGTACGGTACTTTGATTAAACTTAAGGTCCGACTAAGTTATACTAGGAAAAAATGCATAAATCGACACGAAAGATAATCTTTTTTAAATCAGAAATTTTGTCGCTTTTTTCTCAAAAACTGAATTTTAGGGTGGGTCGATTTAGCAATCGATATTGTGCCATAGATTTTTCGAGGAGTCCAAATTTAATTTTTTCTCAACTTTTATTTTTAAGGGTTTTTTAGTAGAAAATATGGAAAGCTGCCCCATATGGGGGGCACATTTGAACATAATGACTTCATACATTAAACAAATAAAAAAAATATATAAATCGAACTAATAATAAGTTACTTGTAGACTTAAACTAAAGTTAATTTCCATACATATTAGTTAAATTATGTAAAAAGTCAAAAATTCAAAAACATAAATTTTTATGAGGCTTCAAAGCAAAAAGTGTTCAAAGGTGCCCCCTCTCCCCTACAATACATCGGCAGATTTAACTTTTTTAAGATGAAATTGCACTCTAAACACAATAGTGATAGCAGTTTTTCCAAATAAAATGTTTTTCTTGTGGTTTTGAACGAGTTTTTGTCGAAAAATCGATCTTTGTTTACGCATTAATTTTTTGGATTTTTTAGTATAATTTTTTAAATATATTCTATCCAAATAAATGTTTATTTTTGAAATACATTTTATTTAGTGGTTTTAGTGAAATTTCAAATTTCAATTTGTATTACTTCGAGCAACTAGAAAAGATAATATTCCTTTTTCAAATAAACGTTTTTCCGTTTTTGTTACACATATAAAGTAGAAATGTTTTTAAGTTTTTATGAAAATAAAATACTAGAAATCTTTTGTAAGAACAAAATTTTCGTATTGTGATTGATTTTTTTTATAAAAATCTTTTATGAAAACTAGTTCTTTTTAATTAAAAAGCGAATGTATTGGTCGAAAATACCATCAAGACTATGTATAAATACGTTGGATTTTGAAATTTGGTTTTTCAAAACCAATTCAGAATAGAAAATTATTATTGAGAAAAAACAAATTGAAATTAAGAAAACCAATTTTATATTGAGAAAAATCCGACTGAAATTCAGAAATCGAAATTAATATGCCGAAAATGAAAATTGAAATTCAAAAAAAAAAAAAAATAATGTTGAGAAAACCTAACTTGATATTGAGAAATAACAAATTTCGGTTCGGTTTTAATTTCGTACTCGTAGTATGTATTTTATAAAAAAAATATTTTAAAATGTCCATAAACATTCTTAATATTATTTATTTTTTGCAATTTCAATTGGATTTTTCTCAATATTAAATTGGATTTCTTAGTTTCAATTGGTTTTTTCTCAATATTAATTTGCTATTCTGAATTTCAATTTGGATTTCTAGTTTTGAATTTTATTTTTCTCAATATAAATATAGATTTTCACAATTTCAACTTGAAAATGTGTAGTTTTGGTGTTAATACACTATTAAACAAATTTTTTGACAACAGCATTTCTTATGAAAAACCAACTTTATATTTTTATTTAAAAAAGCTCTTATAATTTACCATTAATTTTTTTTATTTTTAAATTCTTTTGGATAGACCTTTTCTATAAAAAAGTCTAACAGCCTAACTACAAAAGCCTTAAAGTCGATTTTAAGTCCATAAAGTTGACTATTATTTTTAATTTCTTACCATAAAACAAATTTCAAATATAATTTAAAATGTTGTTTTATTATTTAAAAAAAAAACTTATTTGTTTTGAACTTTTATGAACATTTTTTATTTTAATTTTTTTAAATTTCTTTTTTTTATTTACATTCATTGAAAAATATTTTCAGTTATTTGAATGTATATGTTGGAAAAAGTTTTGAAGTTTTTTTCAAATAAAAACAAAAGTTCTGTTTTAAAATAAAGTCGACTTTAACAAAAATTAACTTTAAAATTTCTTTCATAGTTAGGGTGTAAGACTTTTAGGAAAAGTTTTTAATATAAAACAACTTGTTGTCATGTGTAAACGCTTTTTCTGTGAAAAATAATTTCTTTATAAAAATATTTGTGTTCGTAAGAAGAAAACGTTTATTGGGAAAACATGATTTTTTTGGGTAAAAACTTTTTGTTTTAAAAATCTGTTGTACAATAAGTTATTTGCTGATAATATACAGTGAGCCTCAGAAGTGAGTAAACATGAAAATAATGAAAATCCTAAAATCTATCCATCGATTAAAATTTAAAAGTTTCGGTTTGATGGAGATTGAGTTGAATATGTTTCGGTTCTGAAAAAAGAAGATTTAAATCTGAATATAATGATAAAAATCATCTTAAAAAATCAAAAAATTCACTGGTGTATACTCACTTCTGAGGCTGTGTGTATCTTTAAAATTTTTTTTTATTTCAATTTTTTATGATGAAAATTATTATTGTGAAAAAAAACTTTTTTTATGAACAGCTTTTTCTGTGGAACAAATATTTTTTGAGCTTATTTGGAGATATAATTTCATTCGTACAATATATTTTTTTGATACTGTTGAATTATAAAAGCTTTTTTATTATTAAAGACTTCGAATAAGAAAAGCTTTTTGAGATTTTTTTTAAATTTTATATGAAATAAGTTTTTCAAAAAAATAGTGTTTTGGTGAAAACTTTAAAAAATCCTCTTTTTGAATAATAAAGCATTTGCATGAAATGTCTAAAATGATTTTTGGTTTGAAAAAACTTTATAAAACTTTATAAAAGAGCTTTTTAATATTTTGTATTATGTTTAATTTCTTTTAAAGAAGTTTGTTTTATCGCATAATTTTATTGATTTTAAAAAGCCCTAATCTGGAAAGTATTTGTAAAAGATCTGTGTAACTTACAAGTCACTTAGGAACCAAGATATATTGACATTTTGAAATCAACTAAACTAAGCGCTGGTTCATACTTCAGCAAGTCTTGAGTTTGTTGATGAGAGAGAAGATGAGATTGGAGAGAGTTTGCACTCTCTTCTATAAACTCAAGATTTACTCAAGTAAACTTGACGTGTGTGAACCAGCTCTAACCACAAATTGTCTATAGGTTTTATGGCTCATTAAGAAATATATTTTTCGAATCTGAATATGCTTTGGTTTTATAAAAACTGTCAAACTAAAAGTTTTACAAAATTTTATTTTTGGAGATAAGTTATGATTTAATTTTTATGTATAAAAAACATTTTTACTATTCTGCAATTTTTTGGTCACTCATTGTATTTAAACATACGAAATTTACTAGTGTTTAATATAATTAAAATATATCAAAGAGAATTTTAAGTTTATTGTAAATATTTAATAAAACACTTTTGTATATTTCTGTTTATTTAGTGCAATAATAACAAGAACAAAAATAACACATACACTTACACAAAAACAAAATGACAAAAATCAAGACTATTTTAATGATTTTATTTTTAATTTGAAAGAGATTTAAGTTTAAAATTGTTTTCTTTGCTTTAAAATAATGAAATGTAAATTTAAGTTATTTATTGAAAAGTGTTATTGATTTTAATTGGAAATTTAAATAAGAATTAAATTGATAATGTAATTATACTAATTTAGTTATAGTTATTTTTTATAACAAATTTTCTAAAGTGATTCTTTTTTTTAATAAATTGATTTACTTTAATTCATTTTAAATTTGTCAAAGTATTGAGAAAATAATAAAATTTATTTGCAGAGCTTGCTTAAATTTTAATAAAATTCTAATAGTTTTTGAATTGTGTAGAAATGTTTAAAGCATAAATCTTTTATGTCATTTTGGGGATGTAATCTTTAAATGCATTTGTTTAAACAAATAATGTTCAATGAACAATGTTTTTTAAAAGATTATTTCATCATATCTGGGCTTATAAAAAAGCTGCTGTTTTGTCCTGCTGACTTTTTTCCCAACCTATCAAAGGGGAGTCATTAATTATTTTTGCTGGCTGAAAGAGCAGAGTGCAGATGGGTATTTTAATTGGTTTAATATATTTTCCTCATGTTCTTTTCTCTATTGTTCTCTAAAACTCATATAAAATAAATGCAGCCAGTTTTTTTGTAATTATTTTGTTAAAATTGCTAATTATTATTGTCTTATTATAATTTGTTTGAAAGTAAAATCAATTGTAAAAATGTATAAATCAAATGTCAAAAGAAACAATAAAAAACAAACAAAACAAAAAACAATGCTTCATATAAAGGTGCCAATTTTATATACTATAATGTAATGTAATTAGCCCCGATAAATACCTTTTGAAAAGTAAATCATTAAAAACCATTTTTTTTGTTTTACTAAATATTGTAAATATTTGTAAGCTAAACAAATTAAACATAAACACAAAAAAACAAATTGAAATGCTTAATTCGGCTAACCGAATGTTAAATACCCTCCAGTTAATAATATAAATTACACTTGTCTCAACATTGATGACCAGACAAAAACACACCCATTCATTGTATAAAATACAACAACAATCAAAACTACAACAAAATTCTTTATTGTACATATACAAATACTATAAACAAATTGTTGTTATAATAAAAAGTTTAACCTTATTAAAGATATTGAAAATTGTATGTAAAATTGTATCATACAATTTTTCGAGGCTAACTTATGTGCTCATAACTTGTTTCCTATTAAACTGATTTTACTGATTTTCAATAATAAACTGCTTAACACAATGGTTAACAATATAGATGAATCTTATTCATTTTGGTTTTGTATTCCGAATGTGAGCATGATTTAAACACACTTATAGATGACTTGATTTACTTAAAGTTGTGTGTAAAATAAGACAATAATCAAAACTACAACAGCAAGCTTTTTCTAAACACATTACACACATAGAAAAAATATAGTTTTGCATGTTTACTGTAACCATTTCAATATTGTTAGAAGCTTTTTAACAATACTATAGTCACAGTAACTATTTACAAGATTGTGGTAACCATAATATGTTTAATTTACGATTCACATGATTGTATCAACCATATATGTGGTTACAGTAAACAAGTATATGCTTGTGACAAGCATTTATATGATGAAAGACCTACCTTATTATGTTGCTCTCGGCTTATGGATATCATAATCTCAGAACAACATATTATGATAAAATTATTCATCATAAATATGGTTGTCACAAACATATACTTGTTTACTGTAACCACATATATGGTTGATACAATCATGTGAATCGTAAATTAAACATATTATGGTTACCACAATCATGTAAGTAGCTACTGTGACTATAATATTGTTAAACAACTTCTAACAATACTGAAATTGTTACAGTAAAAATGCACAACTATATTTTTTCTCAGCGTTAAAATCAGTATTTTATTTCCGAATTTATATTACAATTTTTTTCATAACACAAATTTTTTGGTTCATTAAATTTATAGATTTTCAATACTAAATTGCCGAAGTCAATGATAAGAATTACAATCGGTCGATTATGGATGGCAACCGAACTTCAGTTGCGTTGCCAGAGGGCAACCATAAATTTCTAGTTGCCAATTTGGCAACAGAAATGATTGCTATCAGTTGCCATCTATAATAACTTTTAGGCAACTGACAACGCAACTGAAGTTCGGTTCCATAATCGACACATAAGTGAATATCATTAATTTCAATGTAGTATTTTCAAAATGACCAAGATTTACACAAACAGACGGACGGACACAACTAAAAAGACTTGAAATTTCATAAGTAACAAGCATATTATTGTTAATGGAGGGTACAAAACTAATAATAAACGACAATCTCAAGCAATACCAAGTTATGAAAATATTTAATCAATTAACAAATACCAAAAACATTGGCAAAATAACCTCTAGAAAATAAAATAGAACAAATCAATCTAAGAAATTATTAGACAAACCGAAAATTAAATTAAAAACAAATTATTAAACATGTTAGTAAAAATTTTGCAATAAAAGCCTCAATTAATAAAACTACTATTAAATATATAAATAACAAATATATAATTAAAAATCAATAAAACACAAACAGATAATTAAAAGTAAAACAAAATAATAAAACTGCTATAATTTACTCATAATATTGACATTAAAATTGAAATTTATTTCAACCAACACATAAACCAACCTGAACAAAATTGAACATAATTTAAAATAGTAAATAAACAACAATAATAATGTATTAAAATTTATTGTAAAAATAACATAACAATAATATTATTAATAGAACAAACAACAAATTTTTATTTTTTAATTGTGAAAACATATATTTATTTATCTATAATGAAAATACAATTTATGCGTATTTAAATACATAGTTTTGTATATTTTAAAACATTTTAAACTACAATATACAGTAATATTGCTAATACTAACATAACACTATACAACAAAATTATTTTTTTTCCAAAATTACAAAATCCGATCTAAAAATTTTGATAGAGAAGACAAAAAAAAACACTTGTATCGGCGTTTTGAAAGTTTACATCTGAATTTAATTTGAGGGGGGGTTAAAGTTTCCCAACTCTGACACATTCCTATTGTTAATCGCCATAAGAAACCATGTGATCCATACATTTTACGTATAAAATGTGTTCAGAAAATTTACACCTGAAATTTTGCTATAAGTCCCTGAATACACCAAAACATAAAATTCAACCATAAAGTCAGAAATAAGACACAACTAAAGAGAGCTTAGAATTATTATTAAGAATTTTACTTTAAAGTACTCCAAAAATTTAGCATGAAAAAAAAATTGTTAAATTTTAACTAAAAATCACTCATATCTCTATTGTCCCAGCAAAAACTTTACTTACAAAAAAGCCGAAAAATAAGGGGAATTTGACGATTCGACTACTTATTTTTCTACTGTAAGAAGTCATTATTTTTGTTCGCGATGTCCCAAAAGTAATCCTCTATATTTTGGCCGGAAATAAGTTATTTTGTTAGTAGAGTTATTTATAGAATTTTGTATTTGCAAACAAGAAATAAAAAAAAAATAAGTCACAGCCACGAGTCGAACCACCAACCATCCGTTTGCTAGTCTGTTATTGTACTCACTACACTACACCACAGCATAGTTATTTCATTGTGCGTCAAATAATGGTTTTCACACAGTAATGCAATATTCTTTTCTGTTTTTCTAAAAATAAACATGCAATAAAAAAAATGGGCAAATTGAAAAAAAGTAACAGTTTTTTTGTTTTGTTTGTTTTTTTTAGACTTTACTACTTAAAAAGTAAGTTATTAAAAAAGACATTATTAAAAAGACATTGTAGCTTTGTAAGCGAAGTTTTTGCTGGGGTATTACCTTCGTAGTATTCATTAATTACATTTTTTTAACTCTAGGTAATTCCACTTCATTACCATAAAATGTCCAGCATATTTCAGCGATAAGAGAATGTATGTTTTTGAATTTATAGCGTTCTTCAATGGGTGCGCATGTCTGATGACATTTTTGACCAAAATTCAACAAAAATTTATTTTTTAAATTCATATATGGATTACTTTGAGAAGCAGTTGTCAACAGAATCTGATGAGCATGGTGAACAATTTAATCAGACATGCTGACACATTAAAGAACGCTTATAGCTGAACTATGCTGGACATTGTATGGTAATGAATTGGAATTGCTTAGAGCTAAAAAAATTTAATTTATGAATACTTCCTATCCAAATTTACTATTGAAGGTAAAATAATAGATAGTGGTTTTTAGTTAAATTTTAACAATTTCTTTTTTCATGCTAAATTTTTGGTGTACTTTAAAATAAAATTCTTAATAAATGCGAAATCTTTTGTTGTGTCTTATTTCTAACTTTGTGGTTGAATTTTTCATTTTGGTGTATTCAGGGACTTATAGGAAAATTTCACGGATAATATTTTTGCGAAACATTTTAGCCCCTTTAAATTCCTGTTTTAATGATGTTTTTGCTCTTTTATAAAAGAAGGACAAAATAGACCCATGCCTTGAGGATTTAGAGGGTTAACACACGCAGAGAAAAAATATAATTGGGCATGGTTACTGTAACCATTTAAATAGTGTTACAAGATTTTTAACAATATTATAGTCACAGTAACTATTTACATGATTGTGGTAACCATAATATGGTTAATTTACGATTCACATGATTGTATCAACCATATATATGGTTACAGTAAACAGATATATGTTTGTTGCAACCATATTTATGATGAATAATTTGATCATAATATGTTGTTCTCAGATTATGATAAGCCTTTATCCGAGAGCACCATAATATGATAAGTCCTTCATCATATGAATGGTTGTCACAAACATATATTTGTTTACTGTAACCATATATATGGTTGATACAATCTTGTGAATCGTAAATTAACAATATTATGGTTACCACAATCATATAAATTGTTACTGTGACTATAATATAGTTAAAAAACTTGTAACAGTATTGAAATGGTTACAGTAACCATGCCCAACTATATTTTTTCTCTGCGTGCATATTTTACAAAAATGTTCTCCGTAATATTTTATACCTAAAATGTAAAAATCACATGGATTCTTATGCCGATTAACAATAAGAATGTGCCAGAGTTGGGAGACTCAAATGAAATTCAGATGTAAACTTTCAAAACGCCGACAATACATCTGTCTATTTTAATCTACTGCTCCACAATGGGGCAGAATCTGAATGGAAATAATGCTGGCATTTCTAAACGACTGCTTCGATCGGGATATATATTTCAAATCAAAATCTCAATTAGATTAAAAAATATGTCACTTTAAAACTCCGTCCTTCAAAACTTTTTCATACTAAAAATTTTTTATAAATTTTCCTAATAAAATGTGACTTAAGTTAGGGTCATACATGACAAGTATTTGATGAAAGAGACATTTGAATTCTTTCATCTATTTCAAAAACTAATTTTACTTAGGATGTTTGAAAACAAAAAATAATAGTTTTATTTTATTTGATGCTGTTTGATCTTACAAAACACTTGCAATAGTAAACACGTCAGACAGATTTGTGCTAAAAAAAAGTGGTTACGCTTTTTTGAGCAAATATTTGCCATATTATACAAAAAGTACAATATTTTTAAAGGGCGGAGTTTTAAAGTGGCATATTTTTGAATCTAATTGAAATATTGACTTGAAATTTATTTCGTAAGACCAAAGATTAACTTATCTAAACAAAAAAAAATAGTTTGAAGTAAATGTGCATCAAATTTTTCCTAATATTTGGAATCCTATTAGAATTACAAATTTTTATTTATTATTAGTAAAAATCAATGAAATTTTCAACGTTTTTTAAATTTGTCATTCCAAGTAACGAAATATGAAAAACCTTGTCAAAAGCAATCTCACAATACCTAAATATTAAAGCGAAAATTTCAAAAATTTTATTTTTTACAATTTTGTTCACAGGGTCCACATTTCCTACGGAGCTGCGAAGATACTTCATGAATAAATAGAGAACACATCAAGGTTTCCAAAGCTGCTTTTTGTTTTCTGATCCCAGCTTTGCGATTTTAGAAAATGTGGTCCAAATTTGAAATTTTTATAAAAAATAGGTGAAATTATAGGTATGGCAGACATATTCGAAAAATAGGAAATTTTTTTATAGCAAAATGTTTTCCGTAAAGATACTTTACAGGAAACCTTAAAATTGTTATATATCTTAAAAAAAAATTAAAAAAAGAGTAGTCATCTTTTCGACCAAAAAACAGCTAAAATCTACTATTTTTCAATTTTTAAATTGAAAATCGTTTATTTTTAGATGCATAATATATACTGATCTGAAATCTTTTGTATATAATTGGTAATTTAGTTGTCTAACTAACAAAGAAAATTTGAGTCCATTGGGTGTAAAAGTACGTCCTATATTTTTAAAAAAGTGGACCAAGGTATTGGAAAATTTTAAAACTTCAATTTTGAAATGCCTGTAAGTCGGAAATTATAAGGGCACTGCTACACGTTCAATATATATTGACCGCGATCCAATATCGCGATATTTATTGAACGAGTAGCATGCAGTATTGATGGATCGCGATCCAAATCGCAGAATAACCTAATTTTGCGTGATCCATTACAACGGATCGCGATCCAAATATCACAATATATATTGAACGTGTAGCAGTATCCTAAGAGACAAATGAATTTGTTCAAGGCCTACCCGAGCGTTTTACAAAAATAATCTTTGAAATCGGATGAGAAACAAAAAATGGCATTTTAATAACTTAAATTCGAATGTTTCTAGTCTTGTCCGATCGGACCAGCCGTTTAGAAATTCCAGATTTATTTCCAAAAAATTTTAATTCTGCCCCACAAACATACTGTGTTTGTTGCTATTATTTTTTTCTTGGTTTTGGTTTGCATTTTAGTCTCTTAGAAACAATATGCATAAGAAACTTTACAACTTTTTTAAAAAACTTGTTGATCTTTACTCTCCAAATAGCAATTCATTTAAAATGAATTTTTCAAAGAATTCATTTAATTAAATTCAAATTCATTAGTGAATGAAATAAATAAAAAAGAAAAACATTAAGCAATATATAGGTACATAAATATAAACATAAAAACTAAGAGAAATTACTGGCTCAAAATTAAACCAAACTATTAAATAAAGTGATGTCAAGACCTAAAAAAAAAAATTAAAAATAAATTAAAACAACAATAAAATACAAAACAAAATAACGCCATACAATAAAAATTAACTTAAAACTATAAAAAACATTAAAAACAGCAACAGCAATCAACGATTTAATGAGTGAACAATGCAACAATTAAAAGAGAAATTAATAATACAAAAGCATAAAATATAAACAAATAGAAAAAAAGGCAAACAGTTTTTAATTGTGCATTGCAGTACCTGGAATTAAGTTGACTGTGCAGCCTTTTTTTAAGCATGGCTTCAGCTCAGCATATAAAGTCAGCAACTTGATTCCAGCAATTGCGATTGACACACCAACAACGTGGGATACATTTTTAAATAGATGTGAAAACAAAAACTTCATATAAATTTTACAGATACATAATCGTACGAGACTCACTATAAATTCATATATAGAGAGTTAAAAATGTTCAAGAAAAAGCAATAATAATACAAAAACTGTAATAAATTAACAAATAAAAATAAATAAATAATAATATGCATAGCAAGACATAAAAGTTAAAATATAAATTTATAGATATGAATTTGAAAAAAGTGGTAGCTAAGAAAATTGTGTTTATCCTAAAAACTGAAAAATAATTCATCTCCAACTTGTTTGTCAAAAAAATGTTGGCCCCTAGAGTGTATCAAACAAATAAATACTAAATACATTTCATTTATTTAATTTCACATTACTTCATTTGGGTATCACAATGGGATCAGATCTGAATGGACCCAAGTGAGCTGCTTGAGGAGCAGCAGCCCATGGAACCTAACCTACTTCTTTAAACTGCCAATATACCATTTCATAATTTCATCACAATTGTCAAAGTTAGCAAAGTTAGACCTCAAAACTAAAAATGATTAAAACTGATAATAAGTTTTATATTATATTGAAATTATCATCTATACACAGAAAAAATTATATTTCAATTCAAACATTTATCCCATATTGAACTGGTTTCAATTATTTCATAATTAAATTTCTTGATATTTTCTATTGAATTTTGAGTTTTGAATTTGATTATTTTGTCAAATAAATATACAATTTTCGTTATTGGTTGAATTTCAAATACAAAAATTATTGAATAGATGAAACACAAAAAATAACAAAAATGTGTTTTCAATTACTAAAATTATCTATTCAATAACACTATGCAACAAATGAAGACTTTTGGGAAAACACAAGATCATGACAGTATAGGTTCGACTCTACTACCAAAGGGTAGTAAACCCCTATACTCAGTTTGTCCATTTTGGTGACCGATTTTTTTTTATGGGCCCCCAAAGTTTCTGATAATCAGTGGGGCCTCTAAAAAAGGTGTCATCAGTTTTTGGTTAACAGCTAGTTCAGACTTGATGATACGGCTTAACTTTATATGGCAATAATATAGCTAAGAGTCCGCCAAATAAATTTTGTTAAAATTTGTATCCAAAAAATAGCTTTTTCGTGCACTTTTGTTGAAAACATTTATTAAGAACAATTTTTTTTTTACTTTTTTTAGAATAACTTCCAGGGACTCCTAATTTTTCAATAACAATATTTTGCAAATTTGTAGCTACGGTAAATCTGAATAAATCTTGTGAACATATCAATGCAATCCGAACATATCTAGGCATTCTTAATAGCTGTCGAAAATCACTTTGTAGCTCAAAAATTTTAGTTTTTTACTATTTTTTGACTCTAAAACAAAAATTTGTTGTTAAAAAATGTATGTTCAAGTGTATACTTCTCTATTGTGCTGAAATAACGAAGAATGGGCAAATCATTATCGGTATGATCCGGGCGCATCACTTTATCCAATCTTGATCACGCAAGACCGGCTTGATGCAAGATATGAAAAAACATCAAAATTGTTTAAAGTGGGCAAGGTTTGTGGAGCTTCTGAAGAGTAAATATAAGCTTTTTATATAAGTTTTTGATATCGATGGAAACCCCATGACTTGGAGATTGACATTTTAGTGAAATAAATAAATTTTGTGTTTTTTCGGACGTATTTTACCTTAAAAACTAACAATATTATAAAATGGTGATTTTCCATCAAGAAAAATAAAAATTTTGAATTAATGTAAAATTTGAACAGTTGTAGACATCACAATAAAATTTGGAAGTAATATAGACTTAAATGTTCTTAAGTCAATGGCATCACCAATGTTGCCATTCTTTGTTTTCAAACATCGAAATTCCTAAAACGGGGAAAATGTGTTCCAAAAACTGATTTTTTTTTAGAAAATAACCCACTTTGACGTTATTTACAGTATGATAGTAAAAGCGTTTTGTATATATATAAACAATATATGGGGCTATACAAATATGATGAGCTTTTGAGGATCGGTGCTTTGCGTTTTTAGAATTTTTTAATCAAACCTAAAATTTTGTTTCAAAATTGGCCAAGTTTGGATAGGACTGGGAGGTACAGTGTCCGCTTAAGTTAGTTAAATTTTTCTTTATACGTTTTTGCATTAAGTTCTTTTTCCAGATCATAAAAATGTATATAGTCCCGAAGGAAATTAGTTTTTTTATAAAAGAAAAAATATGGGGACTTTTTTGGGAAAAAACTTAAAAAACACACGCATACAAAGTTGAAATATATAAAAAGATGCTTCAACTTTGGATGCGTGTAACTTTTTGTAGGGACGAAATAATTGTTATCAGGTATGTTTTATTTTCTTTAGAATTTTATCGCAAATATACGTCATATATAAAAAAACAAATTTCGACCTTTCGTAGGCTTATCATATAGAAAATACGAAAAAAAGATCGAGCAAAATTTAAAAAAAAATTAAACCTAAATATCTCTTGAACTAAAAGAGATCACCTACAGATGAAAGCATATTTTTGTAGACCTTTCCAAGGACTATCTACATTTTAAATTTCAGCACATTCGGATCATAAATGGCTTTTTGGCGATTTTTTTTTTAAATGTGTGGCATTGAGGGTCCACTCACTGATCCCCATTCCGAACACCTCAGCCGAGTAAATAATACAGCACAACATAGAAGTGTGTACTTGATCATACTATTTTAACAAAAAAATCTTTGTTTTAGCGTCAAAAAATAGTAAAAACTAAAATTGTTAAGGTACAAAGTGATCTTTATGTGCTATTTAGAGTGACTAGACACGTTCAGAATGCATTGATATGTTCTCAAGAGTTGTTCAACTTTACCGTAGCTACAACTTTGCTAAATATTGTTATTGAAAAATTAGGAGACCCTGGAAGTTATTCTAAAAAAAGTAAAAAAAATAATTTTTCTTCCTATATTTTTTCAACAAAAGTGCACGAAAAAGCTATTTTTTGGAAAAAAAATTTAACAAAATTTATTTGGGGGACTTTTAGCTATATTATTGCCATATAAAGTTAAGTCGTATCACAAAGTCTGAATTAGCTGTTAACCAAAAATTGATGACACCTTTTTTAGAGGCCCCACTGATTTTCAGAAACTTTGGGGGCCCATAAAAAAAAATTGGTCACCAAAATGGACAAACTGAGTATAGGGTTTTACTACCCTTTGGTAGTAGAGTCGAACCTATATAGTCATGATCGTGTGTTTTTTTCACTGTTGCACTGTGTAATTTTTGTATTTGAAATTGAACCAACAACGAAAATTGTATATTCAGTTGACAAAATAATCAAATTCAAAACTCAAAATTCAATAGAAAATATCAAGAAATTTTGTTTTGTGACCAGATTTCAGCAGCTCAAATACCCTTTTATTCCCACCAAATACAGATAATTACCTTAGCCACATAAATATTTGGGTTAGGAGTCATATTTCAATTCGTATGGTACCCAATTTCCCTGCTTTTGCATGAATCTTTGAGTAGCTCCCATTGATTTTGCAAACTCTTGTTAAGTTTGACAACAATCATCATAGAGTAATATCTCCAATTCTTGGTATTCAATCTTCTTTGGTTGGCCTGGGCAATCTTGTCTTCAAAATCACCACTTCTGAACTTCCCAATGGTTTTGTAAGCTCTTGTTAAGTTTGTCAACAATCTTCATGGAGTACTATCTCCAATTCTTGGCCTTCAATCTTTTTTGGTTGGTCTGGGCGATCTTTGTCTTCCAAATCACCACTTCTGAACCGAATAAACCATCGTACCTTGAAACCGATCAATATAAATTTCAAATTTTTGTAGTTCAATTTCGTTGTCAATGTTTATTAGCAAAGTTTTGAGATTTCAGTTTTCCTCGAAATAAAATGAAACTGTTTCAACAGTATACAGTGTTATAATTCAATGAATATATTAAAATAAACTTAAAATATATTTTAAACAAAATATTTTAAGAGATTGTGGTATAAAATTTTCTGGATTGTGTTTTCGATTTTTGTAAAAAAATATTTCTTCTACAACAATGTAGGACCGTTTCATGATGTCGAAAGAAAAATTTTTCGAACAAATTTGTACGAAAGAATTTTAAAAACTGAGTATTTTTCTCAAAAAAATTTTCGAATCATTTTTCTAAAATAGAAAATTTATCATTTTGCCATACAGATAAGGAAATTGTTATAAACCAATCAATAATGTCATATTTGTGTATTATTTTTCAGTTTATTGCACAACAAAATCGTTTTACATCGAAAAGTTATAAGATTTTGAAGTCATTTACCTCTTAATTAATATTAGTCATACGCACTGTGGTTCCTAAATATGGCTTGGTGTATAATGACTAAAATTTGTAACTGATTAATATGAAATTTTAACCAAAAATAGTATACAATACAGGCTTTCATGCCTTAGATTAGATAAGTGTACAAAGCTAGTATCAGCTGAATCACATGGTCAACAAATATGCCAACTTTAACGGCCAAAAATATGAAATCAAACCAACCTAACAAAATCTTTTAGGGATTTTCTTTATATATTCACCCCTATCGCGAATCAATATTTTACATGAAATATTTTCCCTTTTCCTTTTTTCGTTCATCAACTTTGTTCACGTGAAAAAATTCCCCTTGTTGTGAAATTTTTAGATGGAATTTTGTAAACAATAAACAGCTGCTACGAACAAAATCAACTATTGTGAATGTAAAGTTCATCGTGATATTCCCGATAGCAATTTTCCCTTCGAGGGAAATGGATATTTCATGGGAACAAAATTTCACATGTTATTGCCGATAGGGGTGATTGGTTTACTTTTATTATAACTTGAATTTATTTAGGCTAAAGTAGATGAGTACAAATTTGCCATTTTCATACAATATTTTAGGAGACAGATAAACTAAATTTTATTTTTTTGTCCTCTCTTAGGTTTAAATAGTTCATAGTTCATATTGTAAAGCATAACGTCGACCAAATTTAAAACGTATTCAGACAAACTCTTGGTAGAAAAATATAAATTTTTATCCATTAAATCCATACCCTCATTTTTAATGATCACAATAGACTAATTTTCAATTTTCTTTTGTGTAGCTTCTAAATATTTTAATACGTTTTTTCTGAAACGAACACAAATAAGTATAAAAGGTAGAACATAAATCGCCATTATATTGAATTGAATGATAGCTGATTACTTTCATAACAAATTGTTATTAAAATAACATCGTCGTAAATTTACAACTTTGCAAACAAACTTCCAAAATTTAATCATAAAGTACCCTGTATAGGGTTATGTATCGAATAGTACATCTGGCTAATACTTGTTACTGCTTGACCGTGATTATTTTCGAATTAAACACAATTTTCTTACTTAACAACACACAGATAAATAATATAAATGGACATGTTTAGCCTAACAATTTCAACATGATTACAATATTATGGTCACCGTAATTATTTATATATTATTGCGGCATCTATAATATGTTAAAGTTACCATTTACATGATAGTAGTTATCATATATATGATTGCAATATTAATGAAGAATATGTTTGTGGCAACCATTTTTATAAAGAAGAATTATGTTCTCGGATTCATCATAAACATGATTGTCATAAACATATATTTATTTACAACAACCATACATATTATGGTTGCCGCAATAATAAAACAATTTACAGTGACAAAAATATATTTAAAAATCTTTTAATAATGTTGAAATGTTTAGGGTAAATATGTGCAACTATATGTTTAGAATGTTTCTGCTTGACCTGTTCCCCAAAAAGAACACTGAGAACACCTGATATGATAATTTTCCAGATCTATGCAGAAGAGAATATACAAATGCAAGGCTTCCGTTTTTTCATCAAAGTGTATATAAAATCAAAGTGAAAGTGTGTAAATTATAATAAAATGTAAGTGTATGTATAAAAATTGCACGAAAAAATATATTAAAAAATAACCAAAAATTAAGATAACAATAACATTAACATAAAAATAAAAAATAAATAAAATTAACAAAATTAAAAAAAATTAAAAAAAACAGAACTTCCTTAAACTACCAAATAAATAATTAAAAACAAAATCTAACACTTTTCTACTCTAAACTAAAAAATTTTATATAAAACTATAAAAAAACAAATCAAAAAAATTAAACTACTAAATATTTAAACAAAACTATATGATTAACTTTTTAATATTTAAGACAGCAAGATAAGCAAATAAAACAAAACAAAGCTAAACTGTAAAAATTTATACTATAAGAATTTATTTAAATAAGTCTTTTATAATTTATTAAGTTATTTAAAGCAAATCATTATTATTTTCTTAAATAAATATTTATACATATGAATGTATTAGTAAAGCCAAATTCAAAGATTTTGTATAACAAATTAAAAATTAAACAAATAATAAACTTGTAAACAATTTATTGATGCTAGTCTTCTCAGTTCATTAGTAATAGAAAGAAAAAAATTAAGTAAAATATGTTGAAAACATAATAAAGTTAAACAAAAATTGAAGATATTATTTTTTAAAAATAATAAGTTAAACATTATAAAATAATAATAAATAAATATTATTTCATTGTTGCTGTATTATACTTTAATCTAACTAAAAAGTAGACAACTTATAAAACAAATTATTCTTTGATGCAGCAACTGCCATTTAGGAAATTTAAATAATTGTTTTCTTTAATTTATATTTATATTTTTAGATTAATCTTAATTAAATAACATATAAACATTGTTGCGTCTTCGGTAGTTTAAACAAACAAAAAAAGAAAAACTCTAAATATAAATATTATTAAATTTAACTAATAAGCCTACATCTACACTAACTATAACTATAGACAAATTATAATTAACTAATTACTAATCTAATCAAAATATTTAAATATTTGATAGCAAAATTATATTTTTATGATGAAAAGAAAACCTAACCTAAAACTCTGTATGTAATTTATAAAACAAAATAAATAAATTTAAAAGAGAAGAAAAACTACAATAATTATTATAATTTATTATTAAATGTAATACTTAAATACAATGAAAACTAAAAAAAAATACCAAAAAAATCTACAAAAAAAAACACAAAATTAATTAAATTTGAAAAAAAAGTAAATAAATAAAGTAAAAAAATTGTTAAAATTAACCAAACAAAAATAAAAAATTGTTTTATTACCTATTTCATAACTCGCAAGAGACATCAGTCATATTATCTGCAGGTTGGTCCATAGCTAAGAACATTTTAAACGGAATCTAGCATGTACTGACAAAATCTTTTAATGTCGCTAGCAAATAAAGATCTTAAGTTATTTATAAAGTGTAAAGTGGTTCCGAAAAAATCATATAAAAATCGATATTTGGTGGGAAATACGAGTGATCACAGATTATTGTCGTTTTTCCTCTAGGGCCTCTTGTTAACGATTTATGAGTGATTTTAGATTTTGCATATAAAAGTTGATATTTGGTGGAAAATGTGAGTGATCACAGATTATTGTCGTTTTTCCTCTAGGACCTCTTGTTAACGATTTATGAGTGATTTTAGATTTTGCATATAAAAATCGATATTTTGTTAACGATTTATGAGTGATTTTAGATTTTTCATATAAAAATCGATATTTGGTTGAAAATATGAGTGATCACAGATTATTGTCGTTTTTCCTCTAGGACCTCTTGTTAACGATTTATGAGTGATTTTAGATTTTTCATATAAAAGTCGATATTTGGTGGAAAATATGAGTGATCATAGATTATTGTCGTTTTTCCTCTAGGACCACTTGTTAACGATTAATGATCGATTTTATATTTTGCATATAAAAATCGATATTTGGTTGAAAATATGAGTGATCACAGGTTATTGTCGTTTTTCCTCTAGGACCTCTTGTTAACGATTTATGAGTGATTTTATATTTTGCATATAAAAATCGATATTTGGTTGAAAATATGAGTGATCACAGGTTATTGTCGTTTTTCCTCTAGGACCTCTTGTTAACGATTTATGAGTGATTTTATATTTTGCATATAAAAATCGATATTTGGTTGAAAATGTGAGTGATCAAAGAATATTGTCGTTTTTCCTATAGGGCCTCTTGTTATCGATTTAGGAGTGATTTTAGATTTTTCATATAAAAATCAATATTTCGTGGAAAATATGGGTGATCACAGATTTTTGTCGGTTTTCCTCTAAGACCTCTTGTTAACGATTTATGAGTGATTTTAGATTTTGCATATAAAAATCGATATTTGGTGGAAAGAGTGATCACATATTATTGACGTTTTTCTTCTAGGACCTCTTGTTAACGATTTATGAGTGATTTTAGATTTTTCATATAAAAATCGATATTTGGTGGAAAATATGAGTATATAGGGCCTTGTTAACCATTTATGAGTGATTTTATTTGGTTGAAAATATGAGTGATCACAGATTATTGTCGTTTTTCTTGTAGGACCTCTTGTTAACGATTTATGAGTGATTTTAGATTTTGCTTATAAAAATCGATATTTGTTGGAAAATATGAGTGATCACAGATTATTGTAGTTTTTCCACTAGGACCTCTTGTTAACGATTTATGAGTGATTTTATATTTTGCATATAAAAATCGATATTTGGTGGAAAATATGAGTGATCAGAGGTTACTGTCGTTTTTCCTCTAGGACCTCTTGTTAACGATTTATGAGTGATTTTAGAATTTGAATATAAAAGTCAATATTTGGTGGAAAATATGAGTGATCACAGATTATTGTCGTTTTTCCTCTAGGGCCTCTTGTTAACGATTTATGAGTGATTTTAGAATTTGAATATAAAAGTCAATATTTGGTGGAAAATATGAGTGATCACAGATTATTGTCGTTTTTCCTCTAGGGCCTCTTGTTAACGATTTATGAGTGATTTTAGAATTTGAATATAAAAGTCAATATTTGGTGGAAAATATGAGTGATCACAGATTATAGTCGTTTTTCTTGTAGGACCTCTTGTTAACGATTTATGAGTGATTTTAGATTTTGCATATAAAAATCGATATTTGTTGGAAAATATGAGTGATCTCAGATTATTGTAGTTTTTCCTCTAGGGCCTCTTGTTAAAGATTTATGAGTGATTTTAGATTTTGCATATAAAAATCGATATTTGGTGGAAAATATGAGTGATTACAGATTATTGTCGTTTTTCTTGTAGGACCTCTTGTTAACGATTTATGAGTGATTTTAGATTTTGCATATAAAACTCGATATTTGTTGGAAAATATGAGTGATCACAGATTATTGTAGTTTTTCCTCTAGGGCCTCTTGTTAAAGATTTATGAGTGATTTTAGATTTTGCATATAAAAATCGATATTTGGTGGGAAATATGAGTGATCACAGATTATTGTCGTTTTTCTTGTAGGACCTCTTGTTAACGATTTATGAGTGATTTTAGATTTTGCATATAAAACTCGATATTTGTTGGAAAATATGAGTGATCACAGATTATTGTAGTTTTTCCTCTAGGGCCTCTTGTTAAAGATTTATGAGTGATTTTAGATTTTGCATATAAAAATCGATATTTGGTGGAAAATATGAGTGATTACAGATTATTGTCGTTTTTCTTGTAGGACCTCTTGTTAACGATTTATGAGTGATTTTAGATTTTGCATATAAAACTCGATATTTGTTGGAAAATATGAGTGATCACAGATTATTGTAGTTTTTCCTCTAGGGCCTCTTGTTAAAGATTTATGAGTGATTTTAGATTTTGCATATAAAAATCGATATTTGGTGGGAAATATGAGTGATCACAGATTATTGTCGTTTTTCTTGTAGGACCTCTTGTTAACGATTTATGAGTGATTTTAGATTTTGCATATAAAACTCGATATTTGTTGGAAAATATGAGTGATCACAGATTATTGTAGTTTTTCCTCTAGGGCCTCTTGTTAAAGATTTATGAGTGATTTTAGATTTTGCATATAAAAATCGATATTTGTTGGAAAATATGAGTGATCACAGATTATTGTAGTTTTTCCTCTATTACCTCTTGTTAAAGATTTATGAGTGATTTTAGATTTTGCATATAAAAATTGATATTTGGTGGAAAATATGAGTGATCACAGATTATCGTCGTTTTTCCTCTAGGGCCTCTTGTTAACGATTTATGAGTGATTTTAGATTTGCATATAAAAGTCGATATTTGGTGAAAAATATGAGTGATCACAGATTATTGTCGTTTTTCCTCTAGGACGTCTTGTTAACGATATATGAGTGATTTTAGATTGAGTGATTTTCGATATTTGCTGGAAATATGAGTGATCACAGATTATTGTCGATTTTCCTCTAAGACCTCTTGTTAACGATTTATGAATGATTTTATATTTTGCATATAAAAATCGATATTTGGTTGAAAATATGAGTGATCACAGATTATTGTCGTTTTTCCTCTAGGACCTCTTGTTAACGATTTATGAGTGATTTTAGATTTTTCATATAAAAGTCGATATTTGGTGGACAATATGAGTGATCACAGATTATTGTCGTTTTTCCTCTAGGACCTCTTGTTAACGATTTATGAGTGATTTTAGATTTTTCATATAAAAGTCGATATTTGGTGGACAATATGAGTGATCACAGATTATTGTCGTTTTTCCTCTAGGGCCTCTTGTTAACGATTTATGAGTGATTTTAGATTTTTCATATAAAAGTCGATATTTGGTGGAAAATATGAGTGATCACAGATTATTGTCGTTTTTCCTGTTGGACCTCTTGTTAACGATTTATGAGTGATTTAATATTTTTCATATAAAAGTCGATATTTGGTGGAAAATATGAGTGATCACAGATTATTGTCGTTTTTCCTGTTGGACCTCTTGTTAACGATTTATGAGTGATTTTATATTTTTCATATAAAAGTCGATATTTGGTGGAAAATATGATTGATCACAGATTATTGTCGTTTTTCCTCTAGGGCCTCTTGTTAACGATTTATGAGTGATTTTATATTTTTCATATAAAAGTCGATATTTGGTGGAAAATATGAGTGATCACAGGTTATTGTCGTTTTTCCTCTAGGGCCCCCTGTTAACGATTTATGAGTGATTTTAGATTTTTCATATAAAAGTCGATATTTGGTGGAAAATATGAGTGATCACAGATTATTGTCGTTTTTCCTCTAGGACCTCTTGTTAACGATTTATGAGTGATTTTGTATTTTTCATATAAAAGTCGATATTTGGTGGAAATATGAGTGATCACAGATTATTGACGTTTTTCTTCTAGGGCCCCCTGTTAACGATTTATGAGTGATTTTAGATTTTTCATATAAAAGTCGATATTTGGTGGAAAATATGAGTGATCACAGATTATTGTCGTTTTTCCTGTTGGACCTCTTGTTAACGATTTATGAGTGATTTTATATTTTTCATATAAAAGTCGATATTTGGTGGAAAATATGAGTGATCACAGATTATTGTCGTTTTTCCTCTAGGACCTCTTGTTAACGATTTATGAGTGATTTTATATTTTTCATATAAAAGTCGATATTTGGTGGAAATATGAGTGATCACAGGTTATTGTCGTTTTTCCTCTAGGGCCCCTTGTTAACGATTTATGAGTGATTTTAGATTTTTCATATAAAAGTCGATATTTGGTGGAAAATATGAGTGATCACAGATTATTGTCGTTTTTCCTCTAAGACCTCTTGTTAACGATTTATGAGTGATTTTATATTTTTCATATAAAAGTCGATATTTGGTGGAAAATATGATTGATCACAGATTATTGTCGTTTTTCCTCTAGGGCCTCTTGTTAACGATTTATGAGTGATTTTAGATTTTTCATATAAAAATCGATATTTGGTTGAAAATATGAGTGATCACAGATTATTGTCGTTTTTCCTCTAGGACCTCTTGTTAACGATTTATGACTGATTTTATATTTTGCATATAATAGTCGATATTTGGTTGAAAATATGAGTGATCACAGATTATTGTCGTTTTTCCTCTGGGACCTCTTCTTAACGACTTATGAGTGATTTTATATTTTGCATATAAAAATCGATATTTGGTTGAAAATATGAGTGATCACAGATTACTGTCGTTTTTCCTCTAGGACCTCTTGTTAACGATTTATGAGTGATTTTAGATTTTTCATATAAAAGTCGATATTTGGTTGAAAATCTGAGTGATCACAGATTATTGTCGTTTTTCCTCTAGAACCTCTTGTTAACGATTTATGAGTGATTTTAGATTTTGCATATAAAAATCGATATTTGGTTGAAAATATGAGTGATCACAGATTATTGTCGTTTTTCCTCTAGGACCTCTTGTTAACGATTTATGAGTGATTTTAGATTTTTCATATAAAAGTCGATATTTGGTTGAAAATCTGAGTGATCACAGATTATTGTCGTTTTTCTAGAACCTCTTGTTAACGATTTATGAGTGATTTTAGATTTTGCATATAAAAATCGATATTTGGTTGAAAATATGAGTGATCACAGATTATTGTCGTTTTTCCTCTGGGACTGATGAAACTGATTTTATATTTTGCATATAATAGTCGATATTTGGTTGAAAATATGAGTGATCGCAGATTATTGTCGTTTTTCATCTGGGACCTCTTGTTAACGATTTATGAGTGATTTTATATTTTGCATATAAAAATCGATATTTGGTTGAAAATATGAGTGATCACAGATTATTGTCGTTTTTCCTCTAGGACCTCTTGTTAACGATTTATGAGTGATTTTATATTTTGCATATAAAAATCGATATTTGGTTGAAAATCTGAGTGATCACAGATTATTGTTTTTTTTCCTCTTGTTAACGATTTATGAGTGATTTTAGAATTTGCATATAAAAATCGATATTTGGTTGAAAATAAGAGTGATCACAGATTATTGTCGTTTTTCCTCTGGGACATCTTCTTAACGACTTATGAGTGATTTTATATTTTGCATATAAAAATCGATATTTGGTTGAAAATATGAGTGATCACATATTATTGTCGTTTTTCCTCTAGGACCTCTTGTTAACGATTTATGAGTGATTTTATATTTTGTATATAATAGTCGATATTTGGTTGAAAATATGAGTGATCACAGATTATTGTCGTTTTTCCTCTGGGACCTCTTCTTAACGTGGTATGAGTGATTTTATATTTTGCATATAAAAATCGATATTTGGTGGGAAATATGAGTGATCACAGATTATTGTCGTTTTTCCTCTAGGACCTCTTGTTAACGATTTATGACTGATTTTATATTTTGCATATAATAGTCGATATTTGGTTGAAAATATGAGTGATCACAGGTTATTGTCGTTTTTCCTCTAGGGCCCCTTGTTAACGATATATGAGTGATTTTATATTTTTCATATAAAAGTCGATATTTGGTGGAAAATATGAGTGATCACAGATTATTGTCGTTTTTCCTGTTGGACCTCTTGTTAACGATTTATGAGTGATTTTAGATTTTGCATATAAAAGTCGATATTTGGTGGAAAATATGAGTGATCACAGATTATTGTCGTTTTTCCTCTAGGACCTCTTGTTAACGATTTATGAGTGATTTTAGATTTTTCTTTTTAACGACCTATGAGTGTTTTTAGCTTTTGCATATAAAAGTCGATATTTGATGGAAAATATAACGATTTACAATTGATTTTTGACTTTTCTTGTTAACTACCTATGAGTGATTTTATTTTTTGCATATAAAAATCGATAGTTGGTAGAAAATATGAGTGAACACAGATTATTGTCGGTTTTCCTCTAGGACCTCTTGTTAACGATTTATGAATTATTTGAGATTTTTCATATAAAAGTAGATATTTGGTGAAAAATATGAGTGATCGCAGATTATTATCGTTTTTCCTCAATGACCTCTTATTAACAATCTATTAGTGTTTTTAGATTTTTCATATAAAGATCGATATTTGGTGGTAAATATAAGTGGTCACAGATTATTGTCGTTTTTCTCATAACAGCTATTTATCATGACGGAACTAACAATTTGCAATTATTAGACAGTATGTTCTCAGTGTCAAATACATGCAAACTAGAGAAAGCTAGGAAAAAAAACAATTAAAGCAAACCTCAAAAATAATTTATATATATTTTCAATATTAAAATTGTTCACTGTCCAGCAGATAAAATAATATTATGTAATTTGACATAACATTCAGCTCTAGTTATTTTTAAAATACTTTTACTATATCTATTTGCTATAAGAAAAAAATAAAAAATTTTAGCAAATGTGCAGTACAGCACAATAACTTCTCCTCAATTAATAATCACTCCCCTTAGCAATACAATAATTAGATTTTTTCAAATTTCCTTTTTTCCACAAATAAAAATTAATAATTTCCTTTTTGTTATTTCAACAACTCCGCAAACTTTTCGGCATTCAATTAAATAAGACAAAACAAAATGAAAAAATCAACGAATAAATTCCCCAGCGCAAATAATAAATTGAAAACTAACAACTAAAAAGAAAGCAAAACCATTAAATTTATAAATAAATCAAATAATTGAGTGATGCCTTCTTAAAAGTCCCAAAGGATATGTGGTGAAAGAAAAAAAATCTTTAAAAACAAACTGAAAAATCCTACATGTACAATTGAAATTCATAATTCCCCTACATACTCAAGCGTGCCCACATTCGCACAAAACTCTTTCCATTTCCCATATAACTTCCTTGAAAATAAAATAAGCCCAACAAAAATCTTTGAAACAGCACAATTATCAAGGGGGAAATTTGTCACACACTAACTTTGTATATGAATGAAAAACAAATGAAATATTTGACATTTAAATGACAGTTTTTAGATGAAATAAAAAATTGACTTGTATTTTTAAAAAGGGAAGCAGTATTTGATATTTGTACGTTTGTTTTAATTTTTAAGTAGGTTGAAACATTAACATACATACGTAAATAACTAATAATTTTCTAAAGAAATTTCAAATTACACTAAGAGGATCAAAAATGTATAAACAAATCTCTAGCTGTATGACTCAAAATTTCCAGTAGAAATGATTCTCGTAACAAATTTGGCGAATTTTAGTTATTATAGTGTTAGATATTTCTTGTTTTCTGTTGTGCGTCACATTCAAAATTAATGTTGTTTTATCTCTTTTTTTATTGGAATTTTTCACTCATATGTTTAGTGACTTTTCCACTTTTTTCATGGCTTTTGATTTGTTATATTTTTAATTTATATTGAAAATATATTATAATGACATACAAAATGTTTTGTCAATCTTGTCAGCCATAAACAGCACCTGTCGTCAACATATTAAATCATATTTTAGTTGCAAGACGCACAATTCGTTGTGTTTCTTCATCATTATTTATAAGTTTTTTTGTCTGTCTGCGTGATTCGACCTGTCTTGTCTTGCTGTTTATATTAAATTGTGTCTGTAAGTTTTTGACTGACTTTGTTATTTTTATTCTTGATATCATGTTGTCGATGACAACTAACGCACGAGAACTTATCACTTTGTTTTATCTTAACATGCAGATACATACGTTACACGCCGACACCTTGATACACCTCAATAGAAATTTACCAGGCAGTTCTTAGACTAGTTTTCTTAGTTCATAGACAATATTTTTATTTCATAAAACCTTTAATTCAAACTGCGTATAAATCTTTAAATTGAATGATATGTAGTAATTTAATCTCACTTAGTAATTTTTAAAGTCATGGAAATATAACCATATACGGACTCAATTACGTGATAAAAGACCAAAAAAAAAGACCAGTGTCTAAAAAAAATAGTTTATGGCCCAAAACACTTAATTCCTTTAGTTTTTTCTTATTAACTTATAACTAACTAAACGGTGTTAAAAACCATTGATAGGAAGTTTTTATGTTCTAGAAAGTGGTTTATTGAGATCTTAGTTACATTTTAGTAGTTGATTGTCTCCTTGAATTTTGAACGGTTTGCTACCTATAAACCTGAACATAGAAAAAAAAGTAAAAAAATCGATTTTTTTAGGTTTTTTGCGATTTTGATCTTGAAGATGAAATTTTTGTTCCTCCTGACTAGGGCTACAACTTTGCCTCAGAGAATAAATCAAAATTCCGAAAAGTTTGCAAGATATATGCCTAAGAAAGTTATCACTTTTTTGCAAAAATGACACCGAGGCCCCAAATCTTGGGGGCCTGGGTTATTATGGTTATTTTTTTTTTGTTTTTTTAAACAACAAAGTTTTTCATTGCATCGAAAATTTCGAATTTTGTACCAACGAATCGTCATATGAGGGAAGTTTCGCTTACAACTTTAATTTGAAAAAAGTGCCGCTGAAGCACACCGATTGCTTAACAAAGCGTACGGTGAATGTTTTCCATCGATGTGCGAGAGATTGTATGTGCTGTTCAGAAGTGGTGATTTTGACACTGAAAACAAAGGTCGCCCAGTCCAACCAAAAGAATTTGACGATCAAGAATTGGAGGCATTACTCCATGAAAATAGTTGTAAAACTCAACAGGAGCTTGCAAAATCATTGGGAGCAGGGAAATTGAAGCCGAGAGACTTTGAAAGAAGATTTTGTTTGTTCGAAATGATTCTGGAACGCTATAAAAGAAAATCATTTTTGCAACCAATCATTACTTGCGATAAAAAATGCACCATTGCACGGTGGTAAATTCCGGCCAAAAATGTTTTTCTTTTGTTTATTCATTTTTATAAAATTTTGATGGTAAATTTTTCTTAACACTTCAGAATACACAGTATCATTATTATTTTGGCTATAAAGTAACTATATGGTTATTTATAATGCTGTAAAGTCAAAAGTTTTTTCTCGTCATTTTAATATTACAAATATGTGATTTTTTTACTTTTGAATCGAAGTAGCCTGTGCTTTTTTCTTTAAAGTTTTTTTTTTGCAAATTTGCACATGTTTTTATAAAACAGTTAGCAGTTAACCATTCCACATAGTTATTAAGTAGTTTTTGCGTGTTCCTTTTATATAAAAGTGAAGTGATTAGGAACTAGTTTTAAATCTATAGAAATTAAATTAAAAAAAGTTTAAAAGGTCAGAAAAAATTAAAAGGGGCTATTAGAGGTTAAGTGTAAATTGCATCTCATACTGTAAAGTATCAAGAGTAAGTACTATACATTTTAGCTGCAAATATCTGCCAATGTAATAACTAGAACGATTTCAGGCCTTCATATTTTACACATTTTTCTTTGTATTTTTTTGGTCAATTTCAAAAATTATGTAAGTTTGAGAGTTATTTACGTCTATGCTGAATTGGCCAAACCATGTATTTGTATATCGAATTTTGTTTTAATGAATCATTTATGTTATTTTTAATTGAAGCCATTTACAAAAATTACATACTTTTTCGATACTTTTATAGCGTCAATGTTTATTAGGCCAACACCTGTATGCAATTTCTAATATTTTTGCGATGGGTCAAGTGTGTTTTTCTTATATGTACACCAAATTTCAGGCCTTTACATGAATGACCTAACTTTTCCGATAATTTCAAAACGTCCATGATTGTTTGGCCAAGCCCTGTATATGTATTCCGAAATTTGTACGACGATTTTTTCGTATGATCGTGTATGATGCCCGGCCAACCAGCCGAATCGACACCAAATCCAAATATAAATGGCGCTATGTTAATTCCCAATATTTGGCGGCAGCAAAAGGTTTTTACCTCACCCGCTTTATAGTCCAGACTGTGCCTCGTCCCACCACTATTTGTTACCATCGTTGCAGAATGCTTTCTCTGGGATACGCTTCACTTTGGAATAGAGTAGCCGATACTGGTTTGACTCGTTCTTGGCTTCAATAGATGAGCAGTATTTTGGCTCGGAATCCATATTTTGCGAAGGATGCCTAAAAATTTGACAAAATCTATAATTTAAAAAAAAAAATGATTGCGTATACCGGTTACTTTTGATTGCAAATAAAAGCAGTTTTAGTAGTTTAAAAATTGTAACAACTCTTTATTTATTTATTCAAATTTACACAGCAACAGTTTATAATTCATAATAACACACACTTAAATTACACTTTATAATGTTTAAGACAGTTGATGTTAACACTATCAGCGCCTATGATAAACTCACTAACGACTATAACCGCAGCCACTATTTATACTCAGCGCCATCTTCCTTCGAATAACTCCTACAATGATATTAACGGCCAAAACTAGAATGTTCGAATTCTAGAGCTTTCAGCATATTCAATGTTATTGTTTGCATTTACTTTTGCCATTCTTAAAAACAATTCAATGTTGTATGTTCCACAACTATGTTAATAATATCCACACAATAATATCAACTGCTGTTAAACGGCTGGTAAACAACATTGTCCACAATTAGATGTCTGCAGAAATAGCAAGGTTACGAAACATGATGCAACTTAAAGCCAGAAGTTAAAACCATTGTATTTGAATTCAAATACAATTTTATAACAATATTTTAATCAATGAGAGAGACTGTTGATACGAAAATAAGAAAATATTGTCAAAAGGAATAACAATACAGCATATTTTTCCACCAAAAATCCAAAAAAAAACTGTTAATCAAAAAAACCGGTTAAACGACACATGCAAGATTACTTGTGACTCATGCTAGATTACTTGTGATATGTAATATAAAAAATTGGTCCAACCGATTTCATTGGGACATATAGGGTTAAGTTACCCACAAAAAAATTTAATTTTGAATTTCGTCTCTAACAAAACTAAACAAATATATGAGCAAAAATTTATCAGCATTTCTGTGTTTATTTATTAGTTGAATTTTGGATAAAAAGTTGTTTTTCTTTTAATTTAGAATTCTGTTTATGTTTTCATGTGAGATAATATTTTTTGAACAATGTCAAATTGAAACACACGTGAAAAATACAGCAAGAGCGTAACAGTGAGAGTATAAGAGAGAATGAGAAAAAAGTTTTTTTTTGTTTATTTTAGAAGTGCCAGAGAAAGGGACATTTAAAAGGATATAAAAGAGTTGTATTTAAATATGGGAAATTGTTAATACAGTAAGAGGAAAAAGGACATTATTTTGAGGCCGTTAGAAAAATAACCTTTATTAAGGGGTTTTTATAACAAAACCGTTAGCTTTAAATTTAAAAATTGGAATGATGAATTGTTTAATACAATATTATGTTTTTAAGACAAGAATGCAGACATTTCACAGATACTAAAATTCATCAAAAATAAATTTCTATTTTGATAAATTTACAGATCTTTTATAAAAATATGCTACAAATTTTCTTTAAGCTATATATAGGCGGTTGTCAGATCATACAGTATTGAACTTACAGTGTTAACTTACAATTTTTATCTAGCAACGTTGTCAGAAAAAACACTGTCAGTACATTGTTAGAAATTTGTTATTGTCAGATGTGCGAAGTTTATACATCTGACATCATATCAGACCATTAGCAGTATAAACAGTGAATTATTTTTTTATTTGCAAATAGCTAACTCACGAAAACAATTCCTGATTAACGACACTATTTGCAAATAAGATTTTAAACATTGACATATTTTTTAATGTTTTTAGTTTTTCTTTCGTTTTTTAAATATTTCATTGTGTTTTTGCATTAATTGGATTGCAAGACAATCAAGATTTTAATTCTTTAATTTTTGCATTTAAAAAAATAAGAATTTTCCGTCACCAAAGTGACATATAAACAGAAAGTTAGTCAACTGCAAATTATTTTTATTTGCGAATAGGCTAAGTATAAACGTAGCATATTATTCCTAAAATTACACAAACTTTCTGCCGGTAAAAAACATGTCAAGCTTTTGATTCCTAAGTGACAAATTAACGGTCACAACCTTACAAATTTCCTTTTACAAATTGAATTCTTTAAATTAACTGAAAACAAACGTTGAGCTAAAATGTTTCCTTCTTCCTTTGAATTAAAATTCAAATAAATATCCCATAAATCTACTACCCTAAAAATGCAGCTCTATATACAAAAATAACGGAATTCATAATATACAACACTGTATTGTAAACAAAATAACGTTTAATTTTCAAACATTTAAATTCCTCCTTAAGCGCATGCCCTCTAAATACTTACTCTCCCAATTGAGACAATTCGCCTTAACTGTTTACCATAACAACAACAACATCCTTATTGGAATTCTAGGCGAAAAAGCAAGAGACCGCTATTTGCCCTAAAATGCTCTCTATTTCACTCGTAAATGGAGAATTTTCTCAACGACCTGTGTAATTTACAGAGTTCAATAAAACTTGTAAGAAGCAAAAGCCTGAAGTACGAACAGGCCAAGCTAACGTTAGTCGAAGGCGTCTACAATATATGAAATTCAGTTATTTAAAGGATAGCGGCGAAAACGGTTGTTTGCAAAAGCAAAAACCTTAAACGGGAAAAACTAAAAAAGCAAAACAATATTTAACAAAAAAAATAAATTAAGTGAACATACAAAAAATACAATACCATATAAACAAAAAATTGTTTTAAGAAATATAAAATAAACAAATAAAAATTATTATTATTAAAAAACTTAAATTTATATAAGAAAAATATTCAAAATAAATTTATACTTAAGTGCATATAAATAATAAATATAAATAAAATATTAGTAATAACATAAATAAGTGTTTTAAGTTTAAGTTAACCGAAAAAAATAAAAAAATATACTAAAATAAAGTGTTTAAAAAATGTAATTATTTTTTATTTATATTTATTTAAAATTAAATAAACACCGAAATCAATATTGAGTCAAGTTTCAAAAAAAAAAAGAATAGAAAATGTGTTACAATTTAAGGCTCATACAAACACACACACACAAATATTGACATACACGAACTCACGCATATATATTTATACCACATTTCTATAACGACTTCTACTATTTAAAAAACAACTCAGGGCCAGGGCTGCTAAATATGATTAACAAATAGTACCAATAGAATGGGATACTTTTTTTGTATGTGCACTCAATTCTTTTAACTATAAAGTTTATTAATTATTGTGACCAAGTTAAGATGTTTTCAGAAATCTTTTCACCAGAGGTTATCATTAATTTCTGTACTTACAGAATATTTCAAAAGTACTATTTTTATTACAAAAGTACTTAACTTTTATTTAAAACCAAGTAAAGTATGAACTCAGAAAAAACAGAAAAATAGAAAAATTATTTGTGTATTTGGAATTAGATATAAAATTTTCTTCGAGATTATTTGACTATCAAAAAAGAAACAAATTAGATTAAAATCGAAAATAAAAGTTCATTACATGTTATTATAATCCATGGTCCATATTATATTTATGCCGACCTCTGATTTAGAAAAAAACTATTGGCTTTAGCTTTTGACATTTGTTATATACTTACTTGGATGTTTTTAAATTATTCGGACTTATAATTAAATTAATTTAATGAGATATTTTTAAATCGACTCAAGTTTAATTTGTAAAGAATACATCCAAACGCCATTAATATAGGCCCATAGCAAAGTTTAATTTAATGGACTCTCTTCATTCATCTTTAGCACCCTTACTAAAGCCATAAATATCTTATATTTAACTAGCATTTTGTTTAGAAGTGGTTTTCGAATTTCTTTTTAAATTGATGATCTTTTAGAGTTACTAAACAGACCATCTGTAGTCAAATCATTCAATTTTGTTCGGTTGCTTTTAAAAATCAATACACCACAGAGAAAACAGATTCGTAGGAGCAACCGAATTTGTTGCCAATCGAATGATACAGTTGCACACATAGAATTTATCGTTTTTCTCAACAGAAAGTCTGTTGATAAAGAAGAATTACGGTTGCAGCTACCAAACTTTTGTTACCCCTTCTAAAATTTAATAGCCACAACTGTAAAATTCGGTCACTTAGGTAGAATCATTCGATTGGCAACAAATTCGGTTGCTATCACGAATCTGTTTTCTGTGTATACAGTACAAAAATGAATTAGCATGGTGAAGTTATTTAGAAATCTCCATTTCCAAAAAAACTATCCTGTTTATATAAAGAGAAATATTCATATAAGATTTCAGAGATATTATTATTTACCTTTCTGAAACTGTTGTTCGATTTAGCAATAACCGTACGTTTGTCTGTTTAAATCATTCTCATATCTAAAATACAAAGCTGAAATAAGTGATATTATCCTGGAATTTTTCTCATTTTCCTAAATTTTAGGGTTTTGAATATAAACAAAATCGATTCAGTGCAAAAAAGTTATAAATACAAATGGAAAATAACTTCGAATATGATTATATGATTATAGTAGTTAAGTACATGTTTGTGACAACCATTTTTATGAAGAAGGATTTACCACGTTATGTTGTTCTCGGCTTATGGTTATCATAATCTTAGAACAACATTCATAATATTGTCATAACGATTAATATATATATGATTGCGATAATCCTGTGGATGGTAATTTTACCATATTATGGTTAACGCTATTATATAAATAATTACAGTGACCAAAATATTGTTAAAAAACTTGTAACAGTGTTGAAATGGTTACAGTTACATAAAGATTCGCTAAAGATTATAATTGACCACTTGCAGTCTTAAATCGACCAACTAACGGGTGTAGAGACCTCAACTGGGTGCGCAGAAAGTTCGGCATCTTCCGTGATTGTACGGCCTCAGTAAACCACTGTTTACCACTGAAAATGATGGTGCAGTGTACCCATATTATTTATCAAGCTTAGCCTTTATTTGAGTGATGTAGACGAAATACCCTTTTTCCAATTTGTCCTCAAGTCACGAGGTAGTCGGCTATCAATGGCTGTCAAATTTTAACAGGAGTCAACTGACATATGTCTGTTGAGAGGGACAGTGCTGCTAAGAGCCGGGATATTAAACAAATTATCACAGTTATTGACCAACAGCCATATATTCTAATTTGAAAGAGTTCTCCATCCAAACAAGTATCACATTTTCTCCAGATTTAACTTATTCGGACCTCTTAAAATATGTCATTTATGTTTATTTGCCTCTCATTGCTGGTAAAACTTAAAACATTAACAAGTAGATGTTAAAACCATTACCACTTTTTAGAACTTTTTCAATTAAATAACTCGTTCCTGAGATAAAACTGTTAAACAGTGGTTTTAGTAAAAACATTAAAGTGGATATATGTATATGGAAAAGTAACCGTACAAAATTTGTTGCAATAGAGCACATTGATGTTTCAGATATCAAGAATATATGTTGGTTATTGTACAGTTTCTTCGGAATAGAGCCAATGAGAAACCCTCTTCTGAGATTTCGATGTTTTTTGATTATTTGCCCTACCAGATAATAGGTTTCATTCGTGAATTGGATCGCAGCAAACAAAATTCAATAGTAGTACCGCACAAGCCATCAAGGTACCATTTCAAGCTACCAAATAAAAGTACTCTAGCACCAACATTTTCATCCCTGACTCATGTATTTCTGTTTCCTTATATATTTATAGTTGTTGTCTATGTTAATGTGTAAGTGAGTAAAAGGCACAAGTATGGGAGAGAGCGTAGATTCGTTTGTGTGTGATAAATGAATGAAATGAATGTGTGTCATATGCAGGGCTGCCAGGTACTATTCATTTAAAATATACACATAACTCCCTGTTTCTTTTCTACAGAGAAAAAAATATTAAATTAAATTAATGAATCCATAACCGATTAAATTACGTATTATATTGGATGTATGATTTAAAAGTGCGTGATTTTTTCAAATTTTTAGCTTTTATTTTGAAACATTTGTACAATATAGATTTATTCAAGTTATTGGCCATTGTTAGCTATGACTTTTTCCCATCTTTCTGGCAACATTTGGATTCCGTGACAAAAGAACTGCTCATCTTTTGAGGCCAAGAACGAATAAATAAAGGACACTATGCGTCGATCGAAACACATAGTAGTCTAGCGGGCACGGTCTGGAATAAAAAGCGGTTGATGCAAAACTTCCCAACCACATCATTCTAAACAGTCATGATGGAATATTACGGTTTCAGATCTGTCCGGGTTTTTTTGTCAATAAAGTCTTCAGACGAATCAGTTGCATTTGGTACAGGTTCCTTGTGATGGCCTGATCAGATTTCATCAGCTCATAACAGATAAGACCCTCTTGCTCCAACGAAATACCTTAAATTAATTAAATTACCTTAAATTAATTAAATTACCTTAAAGCCGTGGATATTTGGCTTTGGTGTCCCCTCGGTTGGTTGGCCGGGCTTCACGAACGATCTCTTACAATTCGGGTCAGCGTAATGGATAAATGTTTATTCGCAAGTAGAGATGTGGTGCAAAACTGGTTTTCTTTTTCATCATTTCGGACTTGTAAACTCATCTTTCAAAGTCTCTTGGTTTCAGTTTGTATGGTACCCAATTTTCCTGCTTTTGGATGAATCCTGCTGTTTGAGTAGCTCCCAATGATTTAGCAAGCTCTTAATGAGTTTGATAACAATCTTCATGGAGTAATGCTTCCAATTCTTGGTCTTCAAACTTTTTTCGCTGGCCTGGATGGTATGTGTCTTCGGTGTAAAAATCACCACTTCTGAACAGATAAAACTATATCTCGCACATTGAAACCAATGGAGAACACATTCACAATAAGCTTTCGTGAGCAATCAGTGTGCATCAGTGGCACTTTTATTTAAATTAATGAAGTAAAGAAAAACATCGAACCAATGAGCTTCAAACTGATTTAATTAGAAAGGCAATCGGGAGAAGATGGTTTTAGATACCTACAACACTCCATTCGGTCCATTCGTGAAGCCGATTTTTGTATATCTTGAAATGTAGATCCGCTAAGAAAAGAGTTTTGAAAATTCAAATTTTAGGGGGATAAAAACGGGTAAATTGGTATATTTTAATCTCCAGAACTAATAAACAAGCACCAAAAATCCAACATAATCTAAATTTATGCAAAAAAATAGGTGGACAAGTGTTTGGTACTTTTTGATTTTTGTAGCTTAAGGCGATAAATCGGGAGAAACCCGAGATTTTGTAATTCCAAAGATTTTGGTATTCCAAATCCAAGAAATTATACTTAATTGTTCCTACTTTTTGGTACTTTTTTTACAAAATAGTTTTTTATGTAATTAATATGGTAAAACAAATTTAAAACAAATTTTTATTATAAAACCCCTCTATTAATAATGAATTTATAGCATAGTAGCCCACGCCGGGTATAAAATCTCCCAAAAAATTATAAAATATTCCCAATAAAATCATCAGTTTTCAAAATCCCCACTATTGGGGACAAATCCTCAAGACTGGCAAGCCTGATTCACACAAGATTCTTGTGTACTACATACAACATGTTGGTACGTTGTTGTTGTATATATTTTGAAAATGAAAACAACAACAAAATTGTTGCGGCCATTACCATCAACTTGTGCTTTGTGTGGCGCTATTAGTAGTTTGGCTGTTTGGTTGGTTGTTTTTCTTTAGGTTGAATACTCCTGTACATGAGCATGCATGTTCATGCATAAACACATGTATGACTACTGTATGTAAATGTATTTGTGTGTGTGAGTGTGTCTGCATGTGTCTGTTTGTGATTTCTTGTATTTGTATTATTGTGAAGTTCAGTGTTAATAACAAATTTAATTGCTTTCGATTTTTTCCAATACTAGTACATGAAATAAATAGCAAAAAAATAATATCAAATAAACCTAAATTACAAAGTAGAAAATAAAGAAAAAAAACGACAACAGCATATTAAAAGAATTGACATATACATGCAATACAAAGAAATTAAAGTAAATAACAAAACAATATATAATTTTACTAAAATAAATTAAATTATATAAAAATAAACGTGTCAAACACGCACACTTACCTTTTTCAAGGAATTTCAAATAACAACATCAACAAAAATATATCCACATCCTTTTTAACCTCCTGCAACATCCCAGCTACAACTTTGTTATTTGTAAAAACAAAACAAAAAGTGAAATAAAAAATATCCAAAAACAAAAAAAAAAAATTTTTTGATGAGTTTACAAAAATAAAAGAAATTCTACAGCACGTTTACATGTAAATTAAAAAAAACAGAGAACATAAAAGTTAAAGTGACAGAGAAGTAAACAGAAACTGAGCTGCAAAATATATAAACATAACAAGTAAGCATAATGAAAATACCTTAAAATTATAAATAAATTAGATTTTGAGTCTATAATTTAGGGCAAATGTGACAAAAACAACTTAAAATTAATGGTTTCAAACTGTAACAGAACTGTAATAATGTTGTCAATAACAACAAACCCTAAAGCATTAACAACTTTATCGTCTTTGCCATTTACTTATTAGAATATGTAGAGATAATTTGAATTTGATAATTTGATTAAAACTAAATTATGAGATTATAGAATTTATGTTCATTTAGTTATTGGGTTCAGCTAAAAGGAAAAGGAAATACAAGATATAAGTTTTTAAAACAAAATGCCTGCAGTTGTAGTAGGAAATGACAACATGGCGTTTGTTGCGTAATGAGAGTGTATAAACTCAAACTTGGTATTCCTGTTTGGAAATTTATATTTTAGTTTGAAACTTTTTTAGAAAATTAGGGTTAATTTTAGGTATTAATTTATGGTATTTATTCAGTTAGTTTTTTCCCGACTTTAAATATTTTAACGGGTTTTGATTTTTTGATTTTAGTAGTTTCTCATTGCTTATTTTGATATGAAAGCTTATACAAATTTTTAACAGTTTATAAAGAAAATTGTGTTTTAATTTTTCAATTCGGATGCAAATTGTAAAAGTTATTCAACTTTTCATTAACACCTCTTTTAGTATTTTCTCCCCCAGCGCATATGTTAAAAAAACTTATCAAAAGGCCAAAGGGAATCCCGCAATTCCTAAAAATTGTAGCGACAATCCCAAAAATTAATTTTTTTTACAATTTTTCCCATAGGGTACACATTTCCTTTGTGACTGGGAAAATACTTTTGGGATAAATAGGGAACACATCAGGGTTTCCAAAGCTTCACTCCATTTTCTGATCCCAGCTTTCAAAGGGCGTAGGGGCGACATATTGGACATATTTTTTTATACCAAAATGTTCCGCGTAAAGTTCCTCACAGAAAAACATAAAATTATTATATGTCCTTAAAGAATGTTTCTTTTAATAAACAAAAGAGTTAGGGCATGTTTTCGCTACAAAAAACAGCAAAAAATATACTATTTTTTGAATTTTTAAATTGAAATTGGTTTATTTTTGGATCCGTAATCGTATCGTATATACAAAATTTATCAAATCTATTCGGTCTAAAAGTACGTCCTATATTTTTAAAAATGATGACCAAGGTATGGTAAAATTTTAAAATTTCAATTTTGAAATCGGATGGGAAACAAAAAATGTTTAAAAATTTTACGTTTTCCAAAAAATTTCCAAAAAATGTTAATCGAAATGAAAATGCGCTTAGCGCCTCTATTGACCAAGCAATTGGCCAGTTCGATACTAGCGTAGTGCTCATGACCAGGACAAACCCATCACAATATCATATCATTATACACTACGATTTCAAAAATGTTCATGATGGCCAGACCTCACCCCCAGAAAATCTTCCTTGGTTTTTACCCCCAGTTTCGCATAGATTATCATAATAGCTCTATTGGTAGTGTTGAACAATTTAATATTCCTCATTCGAAAACTGAATAGACGAACCACTTAAAGTCGCCTCTATAAGCCTCAAAACTCAAGCTGTAGTAGATGGTCCAAAAGTAGTATCGGATAGGTTGATATCAACCGTCATTTTTCGCACCACTTGGCGGAAATATAAACAGCGATCTGCTTACTTTACGATTTCCCACAAAGTAACAGATATTACCAGGTCGGCGGCGTAACCATATGTACAGAAAAATATTGTAATTTTGGCACTCACCGTTCGAAAATTCAAAATTAAATCAACCTGGAAGATGAAGTCTTCATTGAACAACAATTCTTCGACAATGAGGCTGATCAAACAGTGACTATTACTGCTGCTCGATATCACGACATGATAACAGAGTTCTTTCTGCCTATGTTGGACGATATGTGATTTCAATAAGAAAATGTGTGAAATAATTCAGTTACTGCATAAGACATTTCCTGAGCAATGCTAAGATTTGATCACTTAGATCGTGTGATTTAATAACATTGGATTCCTTATGGAATTATTTGAAGTCAGAGGTCTTTATAAACAAACCCACAACCGCCCATGAATTGATGAAGGAAATTCAGTGCTGTCTTCATAGATTTCCACAAATTCGGCAGTTTTGATAGTGTGCTTTATTGTCTCTCAAAACTGATATTTTGACGCATTCAAAGAAAATTCCATCTTACTAGCGCTTGAAATCGTTCTTTAAGTTTTGCGAATTTCAGCCACATAAAGGAGTTTGGTCGGCCAAAATTTGTCTTTTAACTGTAATTTTCGCGATCTTTTAACTAATTTTTTAAGTTTAGAGAAATATTTTGCCTGTCACAAATTGACCAAAATATATATGTAATATAATAGTTTTACTAAAATAACAATAACTTGGAATTGTTTGCAATTTAAAATTTATATTTTTGATATTTCAGTTTACAATAGCAGTAATTAAATAAGAGTGTTAATGCCAAAAAGCTTTATCTAGCTCTGGCATTAATACTTGTGATGGTCAACGTTTTCCCTGTCATTACTTTATATACAGAAGTTGAATGTTGTTAATAATAAGCTATCTCTTTCTCACACAATGCCTAAAAGAATCTGTCAACTTGGTCAGAATGTCCCAAATGTTGTTTCCGTTGGTTTTCTAATGAATTCTGATCTCTTCTTGTCTTTTCTGCATCCAAACCAAAAAGTACAATTTTACAAAGATACAAATAAAGGTTTCCTAGTAGTCCTAAAATCCTAATAATTGTCTTTTATTTTCTTCTTTTTTTCGCTACATTTCCTATTGGGATTTTTCTGAGAAAAACGCAAAATACATAAATATTTTGGTTTTTCAAAAGTCTCAGAGATTGATTTGTTTCCGTCATCCATTTCTCACCCCAACAAAGAGCAAAAGATTATTATTAGAACAGCGTTTGAAATACAAGTATTTTAGCCAATACTATAGGTATCAGTCAATACTATTAATATTTTATTCCAGGTGGAGGGTATTTAAGATTCGGAACATCAGAGAAAACAGATTCGTGATAGCAACTGAATTTGTTGCCAATCGAATGATTCTACCTTAGTGACCGAATTTTACAGTTGTGGCTACCATATTTTGGAAGGGGTAACTAAAGTTTGGTTGCCTCAACTGAAATTCTTCTTTATCAACTGACTGGATAGAACCGAAAAATTCTATATGTGCAACCGACTCATTCGATTGGCAACAAATTCGGTTGATATCACGAATCTGTTTTCTCTGTGTATATATACGAACTGTCATATACAAACATAAATCATTTCAAAACATAATTGAATTACTATTAAGAAAACATCTTAAAATACTCTCTAGGCTTTTACAGAAAATATCACAAAGTATAAATTTAATATTCATAAATTTCACCATTAACTTCTTTATCAAAAAACATCTTTAAAATTGTTAATACCTCTCTAGTGAAAAAAAAAATAAATAAATCCTGTCGCTAATGCCTTTCTGTAGTAAAATTACAATTTCCTTTTGGTTGCAAAGTAAGTTGAAAAAGGATTTGATCAATCAGCGTGTATAAGTGTCATTAATAAACATAAAATTCAATATAAATCATAATAAAATGTAATGTACTGAGAGCGTATGAGTTTTATTTTTACATTCCTAGAAATTCAACATAAATCATACGACACGCTGCTCTAAGGGAATGTATTTATAAACATAATAGAAGTTGTATCTTTAAGTATAGGGGTGACTTGCACAATCTGTAGATTTTCTTTTAAGTTAAATAAGGAATTGAAAACAAATCAATCAATTGGTGATTTTGAAAGAGGAGAAAAAGTTCAAAAGTTAATATGGTTCATTTATCTATATTTAATGAAAATAGATGTGTGGAAAGAAGTTAATGGCTTTAGTTATGTAGCAGGAGAATTAAGATAAGGAAAAGGACATGTTTCAGACAAAAGTTTTTTAAACGATAGATAGCGTTAAGTAGAATAAATATTTCAAGGAGAAATTCCTTAATTATAGGTATATGAAAACCTCTTTTCATTAATTAATTTAATAAGTCTGATATTCAATTTTGTTAATATTTTATTTACAAATTTAAATCTTGGAAATTTTTCTTAAATATCTAATTTAAGAAATAAAAATGAACATAAATAATACAAATATTTTGTTTACGTGTGTCTTTCGTTTTTTATGTAATTTCGAAATTGATTTGTTAAAATAAATGATGAGAAAAAAACTCATAACAATGTGAATTACAACTTTATCCATAAAAAACACAAAAACATACATAAACAGCACAGTCACACGCATCCATAAAATGCTTAAATACATATATATGTACATTAGGGTGGCCCTAAACTGGGTCCTTTGGACTTTACTTTAGTGTAAACCATCAACCAGCCCTCAAATTGCTCGTGCAGAATGTTCTGTTGTAATCACATTTCAGTGGTGTGCAGAACATCTAATTCATTACAAAAGTAATTGGTAATCATCGATCTATAGTGCTCACCGCTGATGGTGTTGGAAACACTCAAAAACTTTGTTGGATCACCCTAATGTCGATCCATTCACATAAATTCAGAAATAAATAAATTACACATGTAGCCAAAATAACATCACGAATATAAGTCTATTATTTATTTCATGGGAAATCCGTAATATAATGAAGCTGTATCATAAAACCAAATGTTTCCGTTCTATTAGAATTCAAAATGTACATAAGAAAACGTAAAGAAATGAAATAAAACATACAAAAAAGAAAAATAGAATCCTAAATAGCAAGAAATATGCGCATAAAAAATGTCTGACTTCAAAAGATAAAACGCGGACACATAAAAATGGAATTAGATTAGTGAGAGTGGAATTTAAATTCCAAAATATTTTTGACTTAATAGCTGGTGAGGCAGAAAGGACACAAGGACAGAAAGTGTATGTCTGTTTGTTCAACATGAGGGTTTGTAGGGGAATGAAATTAAATTGGCGAATCCTTACCAAAGACTTTGTGAAATGGCATATATCTAAGAACCATGTTATTTTCCATCTTTAAGAAAATATTAAGGATAATCATGGCCAATTTGTTTTATAAACATTTTTCTCATAAAGATTTTATTTGTATTTTTCAATTTCTACACTAACTACCGCCATAGTCCAAGTAAGTCTATAGCCTCAACTAAACTGAACATATGTATGTATTATTTAAATACTAAGAAGTTCTATCAAACAAAACTTTTATAGTTTTGAAATCAATGGAATTACGGACATGTAACTTCCTCATGTTTTGTCATGGATCATAATAAGATCCATCGTTCTTTGGTATCAATCTCTTGAGTTCGTATAAAAACTAAAAAGATCGGGGTGAAATAAGGTTCACGTACATTTATTTTGATGGTAAAGAACGCGACATTCCTACTCCTTTGAAATGAAAAAATAATGAAATCTTAAATTTTTTTTTAATTTTTTGATAGAAGTTTAGTTTTTTCAAGCATGGGCTCAAAACCAAGGCAGAAATAAACTCGTTTTTTACTGCATAAAGAAAAATTCCAAAATCTGTGAATTCAAACATCATTTTGCTTTATAACTAAAGTACAATAATGTGACATTCTATTGATAGTTGTCATCATAGAGAATTATACATTAAGACAAGACACTCCAAATTGCCAAACATAAATACAATAAATCATATGTCTAATACATCTGATTGTTTTTGCAAGAGTTAGGTTTTGGACAATAGACTTAAGTTCATAGATTTTAGACCGTTTATTTCTGAAAATGAACTTTTTACACTAAGCTAACGAAATGATTAATAAAATAAAATGAAGTCAAATTTATTGAAAGAAGGTATGTACATCAAATTCAATTTAACGTTTGGTAAAATCATCCCTAATTTATAATGAATCATTACTAAGGTTTAGCTTAACTTCTAGAGTTATACGGAGTTTAATTTTAATTTTTAATAGTTCCATTATGTGTAATTTGTTCTGAAAATGTTTTTAAGTAAACTCATCATCCTGTACTATTTAGAATCATTGTAATTCTTAAAAAGTTTTATCTAAAAAGGTTTTTTATTGTAAATCAGCAGTTTAAGTTTCAAATCAGACAAAATGAATATAAAAAATGCACCAAAACATGAGATTTATTAATTCTAGTCCCAAATTTTAAAAACCGGGTGATATAAACCGGATAAACCGGTTAACGGAAAATCAACATTTTAAATTAACCTGTTCGCAAAAAACCGAGATTTCGAAGAAAAACCGTTTTTTCGATTAACCGGTTATCCGGTTTATAAACAATAGTCTCATATCTATGTTAGCCTATTGCTGTCATTTCAAAGTATTTGTATTAGTTTTCACTGCACAAAGTTAGGTAAGGTTACAGGGGTGGCTCGAGTTCAATTGGAGGCCTTATGACCCATTGTGATACCCTTAGAGACTTGAATGTATACGTATATGTGAATTATACTTGAAAAAAGAATAATCATCCCCTTATTCTGGAATATTTTGTGACTCCTATCGACTCCTTGAAAACCAACTGGTACTTCTGACAAATCTAATCAGACGAACCTGATCACTGAGACAGTCCAAATCATTAAAAGGACCTCTATAAAATACTACAAATTACTACGCTGTTGCAATGCGGGGTAGTCATATAGAATATGTTGTACTAATTCTATATGACTACCTCTTCCTCATCTAAACAATTTCTACAATAGTAATAACATTCCACTGTATGATTGGGTATACAGAGCCCAGTAATTATACCTGTAAGAAGACTGATCAAACTCCTACAAAGAGCCAAGAGAGTCTTGGTCCTTTTCTTTGCCCCGGTGATATTAGACCAACCGACTTCCGACGCGTTCAATGTCCATGCGATATCTATCAAATTAGATATCGTCCAAGAATGTTCAGTTTAATACACAACCTTTAGTGTGATTAAGCACGCGACATAATTTCCGCTGCATTTGCTGTCTTCTTTGCTGCTCTCCCGGCAGGCATCTTCTCAGCCTTTTTATCGCAATATTCTGTTTAAAAACCATCATATTGAAGCGTTCAATGTTCATGCGATATGTATCACATTAGATATCGTCCAAGAACGTCCAGTTTAATACACAACCTTTAGTGTGATCAAGCACGCGACATAATTTCTGCTGCATTTGCTGTCTTCTTTGCTGCTTTCCCGAACATTTGGTTGCAGGCATCTTCTCAGTTTTCAATAAAAGCATGATCAAATAAAAGCAAAAACTTCTGCTTTCATTTGATCATACAAAATCAATTGTAAAATGTCATTTAAAGCCACTAAATTTTAAACTGAGTTATTGGGTTTAGGACATAAAAACGTGGGTTTTTTCAAATGTTTAGATTTTATTTCGAAACACTTGTACAACTAAAATTTATTCAAAGTATTTGCCATTGTTAATTATGACCTCTTCCCATGTTTCTAGCAACATATGGATTCCAAGCCAAAAGAACTGCTCAACTTTTGAGACCAAGAACGAATCAAACCAATATGGGATACTCAGTTCCAAAGTGAAGCGTATCCCAGATGGAGAGTTCTGTATCGATCGAAACAAATAGTAGTCGGACGGGGTAAGGTCTAGACTATAAGGCGGGTGAGGCAAAACATCCGAACCAGTTTTAACAGGCATTGCATAATGTGGCCCAATATTCAGTGTTTTTTTCAGCTGATGCCTATTGCACTCCAGAGATATATTTCCAAATAATTCATGGCATATTAATCATTCTGTTACTTCCTCAGCAATATATTCCAGCCGGCTAAAGTTAAAGTGAGTGAGTGATTACACTGAATTGAAGTTTGAAGAAGCCTTATTATTTTCAAGGATTTACAAATAATGTCTATAAACTCTTCATGTGGTTTTTCTATTGGAAAATTTATTTAAAAGAGACATATTTATTATATTTGAATTTTTTGAATTTGCAGCAATCAATAAGGCAACATATTCCCTGAATAAATAGAAATTAAATTTCTGTACATTTATGGCAAATTACTAGCAGCAAAATTCTCATTTACTACATATATTTCTAAAAGCAATTTATGTTTATGATTGCTTAAATTCCCATATTAGTACAATTCCTGCAAATGAAATTCAACCTTGTTAGTTAAAAACATGATATTTCCGAATTGTTTCTTTGCATAACATTTCACTTTAAACTTAAATTTTTATGTATATTTCTAGACCTCAAACTAAATTCTGTTTAAAACAATTTCATAATCTACATTTCCTGCTAAAAACACGCACATAACCAAAAACAAAAGCCAAAAATATTAAACCCAGCTATTTTTCTTCAGTAATAATTTCGTAATGGAATGTATACAAAAACTCTGTCAAAAGCACTAAAGAGCAAATGTCATGGCTTCCATTTTAAAAAAATTAAATAAACTAGAGCCTGCTATTAATGGCATATTTTTCTCATTTTTTTTGTTTGTGTTGTTTTTGCTCTTCCTAAACTAGCTCTCTCCCATACGGCATCTTCCCAGCAAGCACTTCATATCATGCTGGGAAATGTTAATAAACAACGAAAATAGCAAACAACAATGTTAACAAAACATAAGGAAGCAAATCCGGATGAAAAAAATTTATATAAAACAAAAAAAGTTATAAATTTTTTTGTTTAACCAAAATGTAATCACATATAAACACTTACTTTCGCACACACTCACTTTTATTTGCTTAAAAACGTTAGTTAAATATTAAAAAAAAAAACAAAGAAAAACACCAAAAAAGTAAACGCCTAAAATTCCTCTTTAATAATGAAACAAGTTTTGCATGTGTTGGTAGAAAATCACACAACAAAAACCTGTCCAGCAGTTAAGCAAGTAGTCAATATATCCCTTATAGTCAGTAATTGTCACTGTGGGATCACTTGGCTAACTTCAACTGATATAATTGCAATTGTATACTGTATACATCCCAGGTAATTAAACGTGAAGTCAATTGCCTCTTAAGTGTCCCTAAGTAATCAAGAGTGTAGTCACTTTGATCGTTTTTTTTTTGTACTGTCCATAGAAAGTATTTATTTTACACACCAGAAGTAATCTATTTGAGATATGTCGGAGGAATTTTTGTTTACAAGCAATCGGATATTGAACTGTATATGAGATGTCTTTTTAATGAATAATTAATGTCAACAAGCTTCTACATTCTCCAGTACATGTTAAAATAACTAGTTATGGAGCTGATCAAGTAAAATGTAAGGTAATTGAATCAATTTAAAAAATATTAATCCAATGCATTGACTACTTTGGACAAGCTATCAGACAGTCGCATTGTAATCCAAAAGGGTTACAATGTGATATGTAAAATCACTAGTTTGGGACAGTCCCCTAGAACTAATGGAAGCCTTTAAATTTTACTCAGAACTTTTACAAGTAGTCAATGTATGCCAGTAAATTCCACAAATGTCTGATAAGTTGGATTACATTTTGGTCTTTTGACACGTATGTGCTCTTTGTATACAATATATACTTAATTGGTCACTTTATACACCCCAAGTAATCTAGCGTGGAGTCAATTGCCACTTTATTGTCTCTAAGTACTCTACACCCTAGAGTAGACAATGTATACTTTTATTTGGTACCGTATTTCACCCACCAGAAGTAATCTATTACAGAGTCAATTGTTACTTAGTATCCCTTTGTAATCTGAAGTGTATTTTTCCAGCAAAGAGAATTTAAAATTTTTAAGCAACTTCTTCCAAGGTTTAACAAATTTGAAACGGGTTTCCTCCATATAATATTCGGAGGATTATTTGTTTACAAGAAGGCGCTTATTAGAATGTCTCTTTGTAACTTATAAGTAGCTTTGTAGCTGGTACCTCGTTGTTTTGAGACTGACTATTTGAGGGCAATAAGCCTTCGCTAAGGACACGCACATTTTAAAATAACAATATATGTAACTAGCAGGGTAATCAAATTATTCGATTTTTCTCTTGTTCGAATAAAACGAATAATTCGAAAAAGAGATTTTAACTTGTTCGAATAATTCGATCACACGTTTAAAATTAATCGAATTATTCGAATAATTTAATTTTTTTTAAAAAAGTAAAGAATGAAGTTTTGATGTCGGTTTTTAATATTTTATTGTTAAAGAAAACAAAAAAATAACGTTACAGTACCAATTCAAGTATTGATAATTTTAAAAAACATTCGAAACAAAGTCTATTATTAAATTTTCATAAGAAATATTCTGATCAGATTAACTCCCGAACAATCTACAAAACAATTGACTAACAAACCCTTTAGTTTCCGTTTTGGAGCTATGATTTAATAAATTTGAGCTAGTTGGACATGATCCTGTATTCAAATACAATATAAACGTATTAAGAACTTTTATACGTCGTTCATAATTCGGGTTTTAAATTGAGTAACTAATTCTTTAGTAAACTAATAACAAATTTTATTATACATCAAGCTCTATCAACGTTGCCGAATCTTTGCTTAATAAAGTGGTCTTGAGGAATTACATAATAAAGGGAATCTGTCCAAAGTTTGATATCATTGTCAGTGAACGTGGCTAATTTAAAGTCAGGCAGTGCATGATTGACGTATTTACAAATACGCAAAAAGTTTATTGCTATGTTAGACAAAGATGTTCAGCGATGTTGAAAATCATGTATAAGACGAACTCTATGCTTTTCTTGCAACATTATTTTATCATTCGATTTATTAAATATTTTGCAACGCTTACGTACGCGGTTAATAACATCACTTAACTATATATATTTTAAGACCATTGCCTTCATCTATTTCAATGTAATCATTATAAATGTCATCCTCAATATCTCTTTCGAAGACCGTTTCAAAATCATATTTTGATTATTAATTGCGATTCTTCTAATATTTCGCCTGCTAAATGCATATGTTTTATTCCATACCTTTTATTTTCATTGGTTCAAGTCCTAAGTTAAAAAAATTTAAAGATTTGTTTTTAGAATTGTAACATCTTGCAGTAATATTTATATATTTATAGAAGGAGCTATCGAAACAATATAATTTTTGTGAGTCATCATTATTACTTATTTAAATTTGGAATTATGAAAAATTTTAAGCAATTTAATAAATTTAAATATATGTATATGAACATTTATTCGTTTTATTCGATTATTCTACATAAAATTGTTCGAATTATTCGTTATTCGAAAATAGCCATTTTTAGATTGTTCGAATAATTATTCGTAAGAATCGAACGATAATTAGTCGAATGAATACCCTAGTAACTAGTCAGGTATCAGTTTGGTAGCTAGTAAATTAACAGACTCTATGTAACCGGTATGTAAATACAATGTGTTGACTACTTTATAATCTCTTTGTAATCTAAGCACATGTTAAAATAACTAGACACATGAAACAGTCATTTAGAACTGCTGGGTATTATGTGACGAATATGCGGGTGTGTGTGTGAAATCATTCGTGCGCGTTTATGTGTTTAAGTATTTCTTTGGTTTACCCTTAGCTAATTTTTTATGTAAACATATAAATAAATAATAAATAAATCCATAAAATGTAGCTGAGGTACAAAAACAAAACTAAAACAGCAACGTCAACAAAAACAACAATAAACAAATTTCTAATATTAACACAAGCATTTAACGCCGACACGCACACACAAAGAGGACCCGCATTTTAGCAAATATTATTTAAATTTATTAGAAAAATGTTGGCACGTGAGTGTCTATCAATTTGCAGGCATAGTGCTCCTGCTGCTCTAATATATAGAGTTTCTTGTAACCAAAATTCCTGATCACGAATATTTTCTGAGGAATTTAAAATCAAACTTAGTTGAGATTACAAATTTCTACTGAAATTGTATTATGATCTAGGGCAGTGGTTGGCACTTATAGCCACTAGGGGCCTAAAGCGATCGTATATTTATATTTATTTAACATGAATGTGAGGTAACCTCGTTTGAATAACATCGTACTACAAAAAGAGAAAAAATCGTTAGCCACGAACCGGATGATATAAGTATGAAACTATAAATTAAATGGAGAAAAACCGCGTTTTCAGTTTTTCATTTCGTGATCCTGTTTCCTTTTAAAGAGACTGATCTAGGGCAGTGGTTGGCACTTATAGCCACTAGGGGCCTAAAGCGATCGTATATTTATATTTATTTAACATGAATGTGAGGTAACCTCGTTTGAATAACATCGTACTACAAAAAGAGAAAAAATCGTTAGCCACGAACCGGATGATATAAGTATGAAACTATAAATTAAATGGAGAAAAACCGCGTTTTCAGTTTTTCATTTCGTGATCCTGTTTCCTTTTAAAGAGACTTAAAATGTTCATTTTTTTCAATTTTCATTTTACATTTTTAAAAAAAGTTTTTAAAATACTTCTGATCATCCTACTATGCCAAATTTGGTGTCAAATGATGGCGAAGAGTTGTAAAATATTTCGTATTATTTCTATTTTATCCTGTAAGGATCAAAAAATGTCAAAAATGTCCTTTCAAATTTTTATCCTTGAATATCCTTTAAGATATTCAATAATTTTTTTTTTTCAAAAAATAGTGAGTTAAAGATCCAAATATCCTATACTAAATGTCAAAATTTCACCCTTTATATATATAAAGTTTACCAAACTGCTCAGGATCGCTTTCTGAGTCGACTAAGCGATGTCCGTCCGTCCATGTGAACCTTGTAATCAAACTACATGTCGCAATTTTAAAGATAATTCGACAAAATTTGGCACAAACCTTTATATTGCCCCAAGGACAAAGCCTATTTGTTGGTATTCAAATAAGATTCAACATAAATAAGTTTCATATCAAACAAAAACTCTTTATAATCGTATACCCGGTTTAGGGTATACTAAGGTCGGGCTTGTCCGACTATACCATTTTTCTTTTTTATTAAAAAGTATTTTTCGTTGATTTTCACAACGGTTTTTGTTATATTTTTTTTTTGAATGAAATATTAAAATAACATAAAAAATCAAATAATGCAAATTTAAAATATCATTTAATACTTAAGTAGTGAAGATAGAAGGATGAAATTTTGGCATGTGGTATTCAATATTTGAATCTTTAACTCACTATTTTTTTCAAAACAAATTATTGTAAATCTAAAAGGATATTCAAGGATAAAAATTTTAAAGGATATTTTTGACATCTTTTTATACTTACAGGATAAAATAAAAATAATACGAAATATTTTACAAATCTTCTAGATCATTTAACACCAAATTTGCCATAGTAGGATGATCAGCAGTATTTTAAAATATTTTTTAAAAATGTACTCCTCTGAAAATTTAGTCCTTTTAAAAGGAAACATGATCACGAAATGAAAAACCGAAAGCGCAGTTTTTCTCCATTTAATTTATTGTTTCAGACATATATCATCCGGTTCGTGTCTAAAATTGAGTGTCGTACGGTGTAATCATAAAAACATTAAAGTGAAGTTCCGAGTCAATCTTTATTTCCTTACGCATTTCAACTAGACTATTAAACTGCAATTTTATCACAAATTATTATTTAAACATTACTAATTACCAAATAAAAGATTCATAATCCTTTCACCAGCAGAAACCCTGCTTGTCATATGTGTGTCCTTAATTTTGATGTGCAGCTATACATATAAATATGTAAGTATGAGTGTGCGTGCGTGCATGTATTTTTAATTTATGTAATCGTGACTTAATTACACCCAGTTTTGATTTGTCAAGTCAGCAAAAATGTTTACATCAACATACTTACTCATAGACATAATGCAGAGTAAAAATAAAAATTAAATTTGGTTTATAAGATTAACCAAATAATAAATTTTTTTAAGATGTGGCATTTTTATTTGTTCGTTTTTTTGTTTTTTGATTTATAGCAGACATTAAATATAAATGACCTTGAATTGTAACTTTTATTTAAACCCCAGAGATATTAGTTGTAGACAAAAAGTTAAGCAAGTATGTTATAAATTTTATTTAGAATAACTAATTGGAAAGCTCTTAAGCATAACATTTAGCTAAATTTATAAAACAGATGTAATGAGAAGCATTAAATTAAAGAAATAGTAGAAAAGTAATCACACCACCAAAAATATTTGTATTTTCGTAAAAATGCAGATTCTTATTATTACTTACTATTAATATTTTAATTTATTTAGGTATAATTTATGGACAAATCATTATTACAATTATAGTAGTAATCATAGAGAAATATATATAGAGTGGAAAAAAAAAAAAAACTCAAACAAATATACTACTCAAAACAATCACACATACCAGTATTGTGTTTGTTTTCACATAGTTTTATTTACTAATACATTATCTCTACTTATATTTTTGACAACTGAGTTAGGTCTTTGACAGGAGAGTTAACGCTCTATATATATTTCTCTATGAAAATAATTATTTATGGAAAAAAAGTTTTTATTTCACACAATTTTTGGCAAAAACTAGTATTTTAGTTGGCAAATCTATTGATATATGTTGGATGGCCTATTCCACATCAGCATATTAGCTGATAATGCTCATTTGATCCCATATAAAAAGGGTTCCCTCCATAAACTTAACCTTATTCAAATGATTTTTTAAAATTTTTTGTTTTTATTTTGAAAGATTTATACATTATAAATTTATTCAAAGTATTCGCCATTGTTAGCTATGCCCTTTTCCCATCTTTCTGGCAACATATGGATTATGAGCCAAAAGAACTGTTCATCTTTTGAAGTCAAGAACGAATTTCGGCTCCTCTGTACTGAAGTGAAGCGTATCCCAGAGAGAGCGTTCTGCATTGATCGAAACAAATAATAGTCGGACGGGCCAAAGGTCTGGACTATAAGGCGCGTGATTCAAAGCTTCCCAACCACTTCATTCTAAATAGCTTTTAACAGGTATTGCAACATGTGGACTAGCATTTTCATGATGGAATATTACGGTCTCATGTCTGGCCGTATATTCCACGCGTTTTCTGCTAATACTCGCTTCAAACGAATATGTTGCATATGGTTCCCTGTGAAAGATTTCTGCAGCTGGGACCTTTATGGTCTACCATTAACTTAGCGTTATTGATATTTGGCTTTGGTGTCGATTCAACTGGTTGGCCGGGCTTCACATACGATCTCTTACGCTTCGGATTATCTTAATGGATCCATTTTTCATAGCAAGTAATGATTCAGTGGAAAAACAATTTTCTTTTATAGCGCTCAAGCAGCATTTCAGATATTTCAAGGTCTCTCAGCTTCAATTCGTATGGTACCCAATTTTCCTGCTTTTGCAAGAATCCAGCTGCAAACGTTTTGAAATTGCTGATTGAGTAGCTTCCAATGATTTTGCAAGTCCTTATTCAGTTTGACGACAATCTTCATGGAGTAATGCTGCCTTGTCTTTCATGTCAAAATCACCACTTCTGAATCAAAAAACCTACTTTGAAACCAATGGAACACATTCACCATAAGCTCTCGTGAGCAATCGGTGTGTAAAGAAGTAAAGCAAAAATTTCAGCATTTCTTTTGTTGTCAAAAAAAATGTTATTTGAACAACTATGTTAGAGAGAATAAATGACAGATATGTAACCCTCAAAATGACATGTAATCAATTGTAAATCCCACATTTTAAAGTTTAAGTATCATTTTGAGCTATAAATGTAAAGAACTAAAATTGTTATTAATATTTATAAAAGTACAGGCAGAATTAGTCTTTACTTTCTGTTACGTTCCGAATCAGCTGTTTCTCTTTTGTAAATGAAAAACATGTATAAATAGTTAGTTTTTCTGTGCTGTTCCGTTCTGTTCCGGACGAACCTGTTAAAAACAAAAATTGTCTACGTAATTGTAAGTGAAAGCGGCTTTTCAAATAAATAAAAAAATTATTTGTTATTGATTTTGTGAAATTTAATAGAAATTTGGAAAAAACGAGCCGTCTGGTCGAAAATATCAAAGGAAATGGAAATGCCAGGTAAGTTAATGTGTTTTAAAGAGGAATTATGTGTTAAAAGAAAAGAAAAATTATATATTTTATCACAGAACAACTAACTGCCAGAAGTAAAATCCAGAACGGAACAGAACGCAACAGCATCGGAAAGTAAAGACTAATGAAGCCTTAACAATTTTAAAAAACTTCATTAATGACAGCTAGTTAAAACATTTTGCAAGTTAACAATTCTTTAAGGAATATTTAATATGAATTAGCACCGAAGTCGAAAAATCTGCAAACAAAGAGTGATCTCTCCTATCGAAAAATATCCGCCAAATTTAATATTTCATTCAAAACGAATAACGAACAAAAGTTGTATAACTTTTTCTGCACCAATTTGTGGCCGAATTAAATCCTTTCGTTACGAGATAGATGCACTGTACAGCGTCTAGTAGTATCGGGAGAAGCAAAAAGTCACCGTGAGGTACAATAAAAACTATACTCACGCTACCAAAATAAAAGTATCAAAACGCACAGCTCTTAGAGAATTCAATAGATGTGGCTTTCAAACAAGAAAGTGGGTTTAGAAACCTCGTTTAATTGAAAGACACAAGGACCATCGACTAACATTCGCAAAAACATATAAGAACTGGTAAACAAAAGTAAACTAAAAACATATATTAATATACCAAAATATTTTCATTATAAATGGGAAGGTGGGCGTGTCCTTGGCCACTGATTTTTTATCTATAAAAATGACGAACATATTTGGGTTTCCCCTAAAATTAGTCACAATATATTTCTTTAATAACAGCTCCGTTCCCACACATTATTTAAAAACTTTAAACGTGTTAAATAATATTAACACCTACTCAAACATTTATTTGTATGCATAAATATGAAGCTGTTTATTTTTATATGATTTAACAAGTCGATTTTTTAGGCCTCCGTTCAAGAGCACAAACATACATATACAGCTTATATTTAAATAAAAAAAATACTTCATATACAGCTTTTTGCAAACATACATGTCAGATATCCAACACGAGTATTTTTATACTCTTCACCATGAGTATCAAATGTATGTAGCTACATTTAAGTTTGTGCTTCTATTGGTAATATTTACCATATTCACTTGCTAACCTACATATATGTTGTGGGTTCTTAAAGGAGTCGTTATATGTCGGTCAAAATCTATCTTTCAAATCTGCCATATAAATCATGGACATTGAAGATACCGCAACAAATCGGGTATTTCAAAAAAAAATTCAAATTAAGTTTTCAAATAATATCGCTTTGGGATGAGGCATCCCAAAGCAAACAGAACCTAGTGGTATCGGTTTTGTTATCTTCGCTTTTAACAAAATTTACCACAGTTATTATGTATTGCGAGTATTCAGGGAGCCTTTCTGGTCCTTAAATATGGCGACTTGAAAATTGATAAACTTAAACAAATTTGTCAAATGCACATTAGGATGGCCCTTAATAAAGGAAAGTTGAATTTTTGCCAGTCTCACCCCCCAGTTTGGTGAACATTGGTAAAAAATCATCCTAAAAAAATTTTAGGTAAATCGGTTGGGGTTAAGATGTTCAGTAGCCCTCTGATGTTTTGAGATGCATTTACATGTGATAAGAATCTAACACAAAAATTAGTATTTTCATTTTGACTAATGAAGGATAGAAAAGAGTCGGCTTAACCGGACAAAACACTTTAGCTTGTTATCATACCAATTGACCAGCACCAAGAACATCAATATAATTTTATGAGTGTGTATGCGTTAAAATTTTATGTTATTTTATTTTTCGTTGCTGCTCTTGTTGTTTTTTTTTATCAACCATTTACAATATTTGTCCCTATTGACCACTTTTTTATGCCAGCTCGTTCATTTGCTTGTTAGCTTGCATACAGTTGAATGGTAGTTCCACAATTTTTATTTGCTTTTAGCCATAAATAACAGGACTCCCTCTCTAGCAGACAAAAAAAGTGTATACGCTCTTATACTTATTGTGTAGGTGTGTTATATTTTGTTGGGCTGTTTTTTTAAATTGGGTTTTATATCCTTTACAAATTTTTATTTTATATGGTGTTCTTTTCTTTTTTTGTAAGGCTGTATAAATAAGTGTGTATGCATTTGTATTGTTTGGATTTTTTTGTTTGTTTAATTTTGCTGATGTTGTTCTTTTTGTTGCCAATGGCTTGTTTATGTGTTATTTTGAATTATACTGAGTTTCTCGTCATTTTGTTATGATTTTTTTCAACTTTTTTGTGGTATTTTCCTTTACAGACACTTTGGCTACCAACAAAATACTGTTTGGTTAGAGTGACTGGCTGACTGACCCCGTACAACATTTCTAAACAAACATTCATATGATCACATATCAATACCCTAAAATAACACATAAGTATGTGAGGGAATGTTTTTGTTTGTGTCCGAGTGTGGGAATACAACTTATATATGAGAAAAATTAAAAATTTTGGAGAATCGTTGAAACTGAATTGAGGTGGTTTGTATTTCGTAGGTGCCTAATATTCACCTTTAAAAATATGCTTTTTTCATTAATTTGATATCTGTACTCAGAGTTTTTAACTTACAGATTAAATCCAACATAATTTAGAGTCACTAAATTTTGGACATTCGGTCAGAGTCCAAGTATACAGCACGCATTTTCATCTATGAAATAAAATAAATAAGTTCAGTCAAAATTTAATATACAGATGATGGGTAGCGCTCTATTTTATATCACCAAATGCCGAAAATTAAAAGTTTATATTTTGTTGGTCCCTCATTCAGCTTAATTACGGCCTCTACTTGCCTTTTCATAGGGTTTCCAAGATATTCAGTTATACCGGAGTATTGGAAAACGAAGCATTTCATCTAAGGACGAACTCCGAACCCTCTTTAACGGAAGAGAGGGGTGGAAATTACTAAATATATAACTGAATATCTTGGAAACTCTATGAAAAGGCAACTAGAGGTCATAGTTTTGACTGCTGTTTTTTAAAATAATAAAAGACTAATCCAAAATTAAATTTTAAGTTTAATGAAACGTATATATTTCTTAATATAATTAAAATATTTAGCTTCATAGATGAAAATGCGTGCTGTATACTAAATTTTGAATCTGACTGTATTTAAGCCTATAAATAATTACACAAGGTGGCGCAAATTTAATCCTCCTATCAGAAAATGCTATAAATTTTGCGATTGGCCCCTAATGTCAGTTCTGTCTTGACATTTGTGTAGTAAACACATGCGAAATACACGTTAATAAACAATGTTACGCTACACTGCTCCAGAACGCGGAATATTGCTAACTATTTATTTGACCAATAATCGGTCGGTGACTTTGGCACAACGTGAATTTCGTCGCAAATAAGTGATGAGGCCCATTTCCATCTTAGCGGGTACGTAAATAAGCAAAATTTACGCTTCTGGGGCACTGAAAATCCGCATGTAACCCACGAAAAGCAATTACACCCGCTCAATTACTGTATGGTGTGCTGTTTTCGCTGGAGGAGTCATCGGACCTTTTTTCTTCGAAGACGTCGCGGGCCAAACGGTTACTATGAATGGTGAGCGCTACAGAGCAATGATCAACGAGTTCTTTTTGCCGCAACTTGATGAATTGGGATTGGAAAGCATGTGGTTCCAACAGGACGGTGCAACGGCACACACTGCACGTGCCACAACCGATATGCTGAAGGATGCATTTCCCGGGCGCCTAATCTCACGTTTTGATGATTTGCACTGGTCAGCAAGATCGCCTGATTTGAACGCTCCAGACTTGTTTTTGTGGGGCTTTTTGAAGTCGAGGGTTTATGTCAACAAGCCTCAGACTCTTGCAGCTCTTAAAGACAATATCCGTCCAGAATGTGGGGACCTATCGCCGGAAGTTTTGGCCAAAGTGATGGAAAATGCCATAAAAAGGGCTCAAATGACAATAAACTGTGGCGGCGGCCATTTACATGACATCATATTCTCGACTGGATGTAAAAAAATTAAAAGATCAACTAAAAATAATCCACAAGAAGAAACATAGTTTTTCATTTTTTTTTTAATTACAGCCAAAAAAACATCGGAAGTTTACTTTTGCACCACCTTGTAGTAATACTTCTTGGAGGAAAATTATTTGGGATTTATTTCATTTATAATAACTTTTATAATAATTTATATGTCAATTTGAAGGGAACATATCTGTAATTTATTCTCACTTACTTATTGAAAATTATAGCGTAAATAAAAAATTTTTTTTTGCTTCGAAAATGTCGATTATTATACCAACAAAGCGTCATATGAGGGAAGATTTGCTTGAATTCTTAAATTCAAGCCCGGCCAACCAGCCAAATCGACACCATAACGCCAATAATATGCGACCAGACATGAAGCTGTATTCAGTCATCACAACGCTAGGTCTCATCCCAGTATGCAAAATGATTCGAAGTTATATCGAAAATGAATCATTTTTTCGTAAAATTTTATCGATATCGACTTCGATATAATGTCGAGAATGTGCGTGTTTTCCTAAGTAGAGTACAGAGCGATAAAGAGTCGAAAATCGTTTATTATTCTGATTCCAATTTTTATCATATACTATAGCTTTTTCGGTATTAAAAATGTTCTAAATGATTCGATTTCGATTAAATATATGAACAATTTCTATCGAGCAATTTCTTCTTGAAATAATGCATATTCAATACCTTTATTATTATCCAATAATGTTGCGTTAGATGTGTTTTCATTTTCAAATGCAATAAACTCTGCACATATTTCTGATGTTTGCTGATTTTGAAGATTCGAATTGTCAAAAACAACATCAATAATTGGCTGCGCTTTTCTTTTAAGACGTCTTCGATAAATTTTTCGTGTTAAACTATATTTTTATGAATATGTTATTGATAGGATAAGAAATAAAATTTTATTTTCTCACAAATTGACAAAAGAATATTATGAATTTGTCAATTTGTGAAAAAATAAAATTTGACAAAAAATTTGAAAAAAACTCGAACATTATTCGCCATTTCTATAAAATATTAAAATACGATATTCTAAAAAATGTAGATAGAGCATCATAATAAATTCATATTTTCGATTTTAATTCGAAATTAGTTTGATAAAAAGAACTGTTAAAAACTATTGGTTGTGAAATTTTGCCTAACCCGCCTTATAGTCTAGACCTTACCCCGTCAGACTACAATTTGTTTCGATATACGCATCATTATCCAAAATTGGCTTCATTCCTTCCTGGCCTCAAAAGATGAGCAGTTAATTTGGCTCGGAATCCATATGTTTCCAGAAAGATGGGAATACCTTGAATAAATTTATATTGTACAAATGTTTCAAAATAAAAGCTAAACACTTTAAAAAATCCAGCATAGATTTCTCATTTGCGACCCCATAAAGAATATATTCTGGATCGTTATAAATAGTGGACTCGATGTCCAGTAGAGCAGCAAGGTATAAATCCACCAATATTAGTGTCAAATAAAAGCTTACATTTTGCTTGTTACCAAAATCTTGAGGGTTTCGAAATATTTATAAAGAATTACAATTTCATCATTCAAACAATATCTTTAAAACCTCAAAAAATAATATTAAATATTTCATATTATGTTTCGAATTTGAAATTGTTGAATACAGCCTCCTAAACAAAAATAATAGCCAACACAAATACAAATTTTAAAATCGTGGAGACATTATTTTTTGAGAAGCTTAAATTTATGTAGAACATGAAGGAAAATTATAATAAAAAGTATGTTTTGATATTTACTTAATTTTCTGGCTGCAGAGCATTGCAACTAACATCTAATATAACCTGACATTTATACAAAATTTTATTAACGAAATCGTGCAAAAGAAAATAAAAATATTTCTCCGCTTTTGAATATGATATTCTGAGAACAATATAATATGGGAAATCCTTCATCATAAAAATATTTGTCACAAACATTTGTAACCATATATATGATTGATACAATCATGTGAATCCTAAATTAACCATATTATGGTTACCATAACTATATTTTTCTCTGTGTGTAGCTTTTGACAGAAATGAGAAAAATTATTAAAGCGAAGAGTTCTAGCATACATAAGTGTAGGAGTATACAACTACAAAATGAAGATTAGTTTTGTTTAAATGTTTGAAAAATTTTTGATTTTCCTCATATATATAAATACATACATACATATATAGGTATTTATAAGTATCCCTTTTTTTAATATTTATATCTCACGTATTCTAACGCTGATTGCAGTTACTTAGGTGTAAGTGTACATATGTATAAATGTATGTGAGAGCGTGTGTTGGAGTTGTTATTTTTGTTTGCTGCTTGTTGCCTGAAACTTGTGTATTAAATATTTTATGGTGATTTATTTGTGTAACTTAATGGCTGTCTTAAAGTTTTTCAGTTTCACAAAATGGAAAGGAAAAAGTGCCTGTGAAAATAATCAATTTGATGAATCACCAGTTTTTTTATATTTGTTATGGCTAAAGAAATCAAAAAGTTCTTAATGTAGCTTTACGAGATTTTTCAATTTAACTTTATGTTTTATTACATACAAACAGACTTATATGAATGTACGAAACCTTTATCATATAATATTTGATGGGTTAATTATAATTGTGACAACTTTACAAGGCTGTCCAAATGGTTCCAAAATAAATTCTGGTTGAATCTTCTTCTCAAAGATGGGATTTATTGATTTCTGCTAACAATTATGCAAACGCTAAAACCTAATATGAACAATAATTAAAATTTTCATTTTTAATCCTCTTTAATTTGATAACCATCTTGACATAATAGAAATATTTAAATACATTTTTAGAAACTGTTATAACCTTATTACTTCGACGACCCTTAAAAATGAGAAAATATCAGAAAATGTAAAACTGAGTTAACAGTTTATCTATATAACGTCTCTAGTTTCACATGTATTTACTCTTATTCAAGTACAAAAATTACTTTTCCGTATTTTTCTAATCTTGGTTGCTTAATCGATCGGAATATTTTAAGTTTGTTAGATTTTATTGTAAAACATTTGTACAATATAAATTTATTCAAAGTATTGGCCATTGTTAGTTATGAACTTTTCTCATCTTTCTGGCGACATATGGATTCCGAGCCAAAGGAACTGTTCATCTTTTGAAGTCAAGAACGAATCTGTTCCAAAGTGAATCATGTCCCAGGAGAACCCTATGCATCACTAGGCGGGTGAGGGAAAACTTCCCAACCACTTTATTCTAAATATTTTTTAACAGATATTTCACCATGTGGCCGAGCATTGTAGTGGTGGAATATTACGGTTCAGTTGCGTTCAGTACAGGTCCCATGTGATGGTCTGACCAGATTTTAACAGTTCATAATAGATAGAACACTTTTGTTCCCAACAAATACAGAGCAATATCTTAGCGCCATGGATATTTGGCTTTGATTTCGATTGAGCTGGTTAGCCGGGCTTCATATACGATGCCTTATGCTTCGAATTATCGTAATGGATAAATTTTTCATCGCAAGTAATTATTGGGTACACAAATTGTTTTCTTTTAAAGCGTTCAAGCATCATTCGGACATTCAAAATCGTCCTTTATGGATTATTTGCATCAATTCATATGGTACCCAATTTTACTGCTTTAGGATGAATCCTGCTGTTTTGAAATTCCTGCCTGAGTAGCTCCCAATGATTTTGTCGAGTCTTACAACAATTTTCATACAGTAAAGCCTCGAATTCTTGGTCTTTAAACAGTTTTGACTGGCCCGGGCGATCTTTGTCTTCCGTGTCAAAATCACCACTTCTGAACCGCACAAACCCTGTCTCGAACGTGGATACCGATGTAAGACATTCACCATATGTATACTTCAGCGGCACTTTTTATACCCTACACCACCATAGTGCAGATGTGTGTAACGCCCAAAAATATTGGTCTAACACCTACTTCAAAGTATACCGATCGACTTAGAATCACTTTATGAGTCGATTAAACGATGTCCGTCCGTCCGTCTGGCTGGCTGTCCATGTAAACCTTGTGCGCAGAGTACAGGTCGCAATTTTAAAGATATTTCGATAAAATTTTGTACATATAAGGACGAAGCCTATTGAAACTGGCTGAAATCGGTCCATTATTTCACATAGCCCCCATACAAATGTCCTCTCGAAATTGGAATTTATCGGTCATAAATGTTTAATTTATATATGTATCTACACAAATTTCACTCCAAATAAGTTATATATATATACAAAATTCATGTCACCTAATTTTGTTACGATCGGTCCATAATTAGTCATAGCTCCCATATAGACCCGCTTCCGAAAATCACTTCAACGTGCTTAAATCACTTAAAAATGTTGGTATATACATAAAATTCAACATAAATAACTTTCATATAAACATAAATCACACGACCTAATTTTATGGTGATCGGTCCATAATTGGTCATAGCTCCCATATAAGGCCCACTTCCGAAAATCACTCACGAATATAAATTATTGATATTTTAAAAGAAAAATATTTTTACTTATTTACTTGGTGTAGGGTATTATATGGTCGGGCTTGAAGTATATCAAAACTTCTCGCATGACGCTTTGTTGGTACAAAATTCTAAATTTTTGAAGCAAAAAAACTCTGTTGTTTTCAATATAATGTTCAATAACAAAGTGAGAATAAATGACAGATATGTATCCTTCAAAATGACATATATATTATTAGAAATACAAATCACAAGATACTAGCGTAGACAAAACTAACGTTGGGTTTTTATAGAGCAAAATATTACCTTTTTCATGACATAAATGGTTTTTCCAAAACTGCGTTTTTAATTTTATTTAATTTCCGACAATCTTTTAACAAAACGAAAGAACTATATCTAGTTTCTTATAAAAATTAATGATTCTCCCCAAATATTAATTACTTAAGAATTAAGAAAATATTAAAAACAAAATTTACTTACAAAATTTACAAACGCTTTCACTTAAATTTTGAGCAGACCTTGAGTTATCTCAAGTTAAGGCCAGCAATTGACATTAATTTTAATAAGAGACATTTGCGCCTTATCCAGTTGTATGTAAAATAAACAAAATGAGAACAAGAAAAAACTTAATGTATAAATAAAGGACAACAATAATAAGTGATAAGATTTCAAGTGGTCTTATTAAGGAAGGACAAATTTAATTTAAAATAAATGAAAAAGACCCAAATATTAAAATCACTCAACAAAAATGAAATTGGAAAAATAAGAATAAGTAAAAGAAACGAAACGAAAGTCTTAAAATAAAAGCGAATAAATAAATAAAAGAAGACAAATTACAAAACAATACGTAATTACCAAACTAATGATAAAACGTATGAAACAAACGACAGAACCATCAACGTCATCATATTTATGGACATAAATATAACCTATCCAAACCAAAGATTTAAAAATCAACCCAAAACGAAGGCATAAAAAGCCAAAAAAAAAATATGAAATAAGGAACAGGAAATAATTGAGTAATTGCTTTTAAGTTGGCTCGTTCGTTGTTTACGCTGCTTCCAAAGAATAATGAAGTAATAACAAAATCCCTCCACTCACACACCGATTGACCAGAGGAAAAACACAAAATGTGAAAAGGCTGTTAAATTCGTTAGATATCCCAGCAATGGTAGAAACCAAAAAAAAGGACAGCCAAGGTTTTTTCTTCAGCAATTTGTGAATGAAGTATGAAAAATAATAAAAAAACAAATAAATGTGTATGAAACAAAAAGAAGCAGCAGAACTTTTGGCAGCGTACCAAAATCAATAATACCATTTATATAAATATACTCACACATACACATTGAAGCCAACACTTGTGCTCACTAACACATAGACATTCCATTTGACCAGAATTACATTTAGGGGTGAATGTATGAGTGAATGAGCAAACGAACAAACACGAAACTTCCAAAGTGAAAACACAAATTTACTAACTATTCTGTGTTTGTTATTGTTTTTTTTTTATTTTATTTTCAAACCCCAAAACGAATAACTCTACTGAAAATTGTGTCGGTTCCTAAAAACTAATGTATTTTCATCTGAACTTAACAAACCACAGCCAGAAATGTCAAGGAGGAACAACACACACTAAAACTATATTGAAATAAAGCGGAAAAAAACAAGTAAAAATTCTATATTCGGCTGTAGAAAATTGTTAATACCATTGGCTAATGATATAAAATGTTATCCAAAAGAAATACACCCAAATTCCAAAACGAAATTACTAATCAATTAATTTGAGCAAACAAAACTGTAAATAGTGATTATGTTTAAGATGATTTTGAAATTGAAATTAAACGTCAGTGTCGGTATATTTACCGTTTATATGCCGATTTGGAAGTCTTGTTTAACATATACAGTACAAGCTCGATTTTCATGACTAATTAAAAACCAGACCTGTCGTGAAAACTGAATTTTTGCAATAATAGACCTAGTTGATAACGTTTTAATCTAACGGTTGAATAAGCGCAATGCAATTGGGTGGTAGATTCATTTCTATAATTAAATCGTCATCCCTTTTTAGTTCCACAACTGGGTGACACGTAGCAAAACTTAAACATAAACAATTTTTACTTATGAACAACTTACTTTGACTAATTGGTGAAAATTAACATATCAAGCCCTTAGCGCCAAATTATCGTAAGCAACATTTTCAAAAATTTTTTTTATTGCTAAAACTAAAATTTTATGGACCGACTGATGTTTTTGCGTTCTCAGAATATCAAAATTGTTAATAACTTCAAAATTATAGGGGGTAAGATTTTATCGTAAGTCAATGTTTACATTTTACAGTAAACGAATTTTATCGTAAGCGACACATAGTGGTATCGAAAAAAAGAGGGAAATAAATCTGTAACTTCTAAATGGTTAGATTGGTTTGAATGAAATTTCACATGCGACCAAGGGTCCTCAAAGTAGGACACCTCGGGTAACATTTTTAAAATTATCCTATTTCTTCGTTTGTGTTCCGATTTCAAAAAAATTACACACTTAAAATCTTTTCATAGAATGCTACAAAAGACCTAGTCGTAGCTATCAATTGTCTCTTATAGCTTAGGAGATATTCGCATTTGAAAATTAAATTTTCAACATTTTTACACAACCTACTCCAGTTTTTTGATAACAGCGCATCCAAATATTTTCCGATTTTCTCCAGAACTGTTTAAAAATAATTTTTTGGGAAAAAATAATTTTGTTTCTTTTTAAGTTATCGCAAAAAATTTCTAAGAGGATGTATAAGGAATTTAAACTTTCTGAAAGCTAAGTTTTCATAAAATATTTTAAATGAAAAAAAATTCAAAATATTTGTTACCGAGGGGACCAGGTTCATTCAAAAAACACCTATTTTTTATGTAAATTAAACTTTAGGGCTAAAATTCTCAAATCGCATATTCGATATCAAAATATAATAACCGATTTTAGATGGCCCAATATGCTTTTAATTATTTTGTATAGGATTCCGATAACTCCGACCCTGCATCATAAAATTTTTAATTCCATGTATAAATTTCAAAATAATCGAAAAAAACCTTCTCCTGTAAAATTTGTGTTTTGTCGCTTATGATATTTTGGCGCTAAGGGCTCGATATGTAGGGAAAAAATTCATGATGGAACCAGTCCTTGAATATAACTGAGATCATCTAGGCAATATTACCAGAGTTGTATATTACAGAACTATTGAAAAAGCATTTAAAGGGGTTTTCGCTCTTTACATATGTTTCTTCCGGTAGCCGTTTTCTCATTACAAGAGTATGTTATGGAAGCACACTATAACATAAACCGGATTCGTCGGCATTGTAGATTTGATGAAGACTCAACCCATGCTCATCAACGTAATCCTTAAACTCTTTAACAAATGGATCAATAAGAATAGATTTCGAAGAAAATTTTTCGCCCGTAATTTTTAAAAAACTAATTCCATGTCGACTATAAAATTTCTTTATCCATCCTTCACTGGCATTGAAACCTGAATTGGTTTGATAAATTTTGGAATACAAATGATCGTTGATCGTAAAATAGCAGCTGATATTGGAACATTATTTTCCTTTTGTTTTACAAACGTTTAAAATTAATCGAATTATTCGAATAATTAAAATTTTTTTAAAAAGTAAAGAATGAAGTTTTGATGTTGATTTTTTAATATTTTATTGTTAAAGAAAAACAAAAAATAACAAGTTAACAATTCAAGTATTGATAATGTTAAAAAACATTCGAAAACAAAGTCCAACATTAAATTTTCAACAGAAATATTCTGATCAGATTAACTCCCGAACAATCTACAAAACAATTGACTAGCAAACCCTTTAGTTTCCGTTCTGGAGCTATGCTTTAAAAAATTTGAGCTAGTTGGACATGATTCGGAATTCAAATACAATATAAAAGTATTAAGAACTTTTTTATGTCGTTCATTAATTCGGGTTTTAAATTGAGTAACTAAATCTTTAGTAATTTAGTTATTCACTATTTCTAAATTATTTATAACAATTTGTATTATACCCTCAAGCTCTATAAACGTTGCCGAATCTTTGCTTAATATAGTGGTCTTGGGGAATTACACAATAAAAGGAATCTGTCCAAAGTCTGCTATCATTGTCAGTGAACGTTTATTACCATGTTAGACAAAGATGATCAACGATATTCAAAATCATGTATAAGACGAACTCCATGCTTTTCATGCAACAAAACGTTAGTTTGCAATATTTGTGTTTATCATTCAATTTATTAAATATTTTGCAACATTTACGTACGCGGTTAATAACATCACTTAACTATATATATTTTAAGATCATGGCCTTCATCTATATCATCCTAATTATTATAAATGTCATCCTCAATATCTCTTTCAACGACCGCTTTAAAATCACATTCTCCATCACATTCAATTCCACTTTAATCTAAGTTAAAATTTTGATTATTAATTGTAATCCTTCTAAGATTTCGACAGCTAAATAACAAATATTTTATTCCGTACCATTTATTTTCATTGGTTCAAGTCCTAAGTTAAAAATTTTGAAAGATTTGTTTTTAGAATTGTAACTTCTTGCAGTAATATTTATATATTTATAGAAGGAGCTATCGGAACACACATCTACATTGATCGAAAGTCCCTTTGTCTTTAGTTATTTGTCAAATTTAAGAAACAATACAATTTTTGTGAGTCATTATTACTTATTTAAATATGAAATTATGAAAAATTTTAGGCAATTTAATATTCTACATTCTACATAAAATTCTTCGAATTATTCGTTATTCGAAAATGGCCATTTCTAAATTGATCGAATAATTATTCGTAAGAAATTATTCGATTAATCGAACGATGATTAGTCGAATAAATACCCTAGTATATAGCTTTCTTAAAGGTGCAACGTTTGCCAGGGCCAATTTCTGTTGTACGTACGAACTTGTTTTTAATGAATTTGCTTGCTTTATAATGCGGTAAACCGCATAATTAAATAATAAAATTATCCAAAAATATTAATATAACAAAAGACGGAGATTTGCCTTTTTTGATTACAGACATTGTAATCAAATTTAAAAAAAACACATAAAAGTCGCGAAAATAGATTCCGTTTTTCGTAAACTGTCGCGATTATAGAACCTACAATTTACGATAATAGGGCCGAAGCGATAATGGGTAATCGGGAATACCGAGCTTGGACTGTACCATGAATTTTATAAGACATAACAAATAAATTAACTTTTTAGGGTCTTCCAATTTTGATCATATTCGGTAAACCTAAACTCTTACGAGTCGTTTGGACATTTTTTTTAATTTCGGAAAGCTCTCGATTCCCGATTTTAATTTATGGATAAATTAAAATTATTTTGTAGCTTTAAATATATGTATTTATGCTGAGCTGATGTCGGATTTTTTTTAGAATCTAAAAACTTATTAAATGAATTGTAGTTTGCAGAGAAAGAGAATAAATAAAATGTTCAATAGGCAACGATTGTGATATATATTTGTCCGTCTTTTCAAACCACAACCATTTTGACATTTTCTTTTCTTTGCTTTTTATTGCCATATTACTGGAACCAAATGATTCATATCTGAATAATGCTACGTTTCCGCATACATCGTAATCGGCACCGAAAACGAAATTCCATATATTTGCACCGAAAAGATGTTCTGAAATTAACCTTTTTTCGGTGCAAATGTATGGAATTTCATTTTCGGTGCCGATTACGGTGTATGCGGAAACGTAGCTTAAACTGTGCCAATTCTCTTTTAATTTAAATCGAAGTAAATTGAAATCAACAATAGAGTTATGAAAAATTACTTGAAAAAAATTAAAAATAGTTTATAAAGGGTCTTACAATAGGGTCTTCCGAACGTTAACAGTTGATAGCGGTCATATTTTTGAAACTACATATGTCGATTTGGATGTTATTATTCTGTTTTATCAAAATAGGCGTTCTCTTACATTTCTGGATAAATGGGTACGTCAACAAACAAAATTGTCAAATTTGAGACGATACCAATCCACATGACCTAAAAGTGTCCAATTCATCCCGAAAAAGTAACTTTTTGGTGTGGATTTTCTTTGAGAACGACTTTGGCCAAGCCATCAGTGTAAGTACTATAGGACGATGATTACTAAATTCGTTTGGCCTAAATTGGATGTTTTGTACACAAACGACATGTGGTTTCAACAGGACGGCGATACGTGTCAAACAATTCATGCCACATTTTACATTCTGCACGAGCGAGTTTAGAGCCAGCAAGATCTTTTTTTTAGACACTTTTTTTAATTTAATATAATTGTAGAAATTTGCCCCTTGCAACGAGGGGTTGGGGGATGGTTACGTAGAGATATAGGTTTTTATTAGCTAAAAGATGAGACTTAACATTCATACCAAAATTTTTCAGAAATTCCACCTTTTACACATATAAACATTTTTTGGAAAAATTTTATTTGTACTGTTCGAAAAATCGAATAGTGTGCTATGGTCCCAAATCGATTATTTGGCAAAAATTCAAAAAAAATTTTAAAAATTGTTAAAAGTTAATTTATTTTCCTAAAGACAATACTCCAAGCCATAGCTGTAAATTGTGAATATTTTTATTCAAAATATTTCCAAAAACTTAATTATTTTTGAATTTTAGTTATATTTAAAAAAATTAATTTATATTGAAATCATTCTATATTATTCAAAATAGGATACTAATTAATATATATCTATTTAGAATATAAAGCATTAAATATTATTTCATTTCAATAGAATACGATATTAAATAAATTATACTTAAAAGTTTTTAATAAACATTTATAAAATTATACTAATAGTATTTGTATTTTAGTAACAATAAGTTGTATTTTATTTATTATATAATGAATAGATTTTAAAATATTCTAATCAATATGAAAACATGTAATTATTTTCAAATTATATTTTTATAGTAAAAATGAAATATTCATTTAGTTTATTCAACTAGTTATGAATAAAATATTATTTTACTTATTCGAAAATTTGTTGATATATTTTATTCAAAGCAATTTTCTTTGAATAATTTTATTTCTCCAAAAAAAAGAAAAATATTTAAATATTCAACAAAAAATTTTAGAATACTTTTTTATTCATAGAAATTTTCTTTGAATAATTTTATTTGTGAAAATAAAGTCAAATATTTTAACAACAAATTTTGAACAATTTTATAAAAAAATATTTTTGTTTGTGAAAATGAGCTCGGACGATAAAGAGTTTTCTTCCGAGGATTATGAAAAAGATCCTTCGTTTGCTATAAATAAACAAAAACAATGCTCAAAAATAATTCAACGATATTTTGAACGTCTAATTTCACTTGCAGGGTTATTAAATAGCCCTAGGAGGAATGCCATGTAAGACGACCATTTTGAACAACTAGTTACTTTAAAAACAGTTTTTAAAAATAATTAATAAATTTTGTTCTTCACAATTTAAATTAATAATAAACCTCCAATTGAAACAATTAATCTGTGTTCATATCCTAGTGATAATCAATGATTAAGTAGTAGTTTTTAAAAATAGAATATTTGATATCAGAGAACTAGGGTTCCAATTTCCCGGAATTTTTCCATTCCCAAACTAAGAAAAAACAAGTTAAATCAGAAAAAAAAATTGTAATTCGTTTCGAAAATAACTTTTTCAACTCAGAATGCAATCAGAAGACATTTTACATCAGAATTATTGTGAAATAAAAATATTCTTTAACATTTATTAGAATTATTTCTATTCAGTAATTTTTGGAAAAATAAATTTATTTGTTTCAAATTTGTGAGAAATAAAAATATTTCTAAAGTTTTATTAGAATTATTTCTATTCAATCATTTTTTGTTTGAATAATTTTAGTTTTTTGTGTTTTGTTTGAATAAATATTCCAAAGAAATTAGTTGATTTTATTTGTATATAAATGAAATAAATTTAAATTTTATTCAACTTTGTTTTATTTGAATATATAAAATTTTACTATTTTCTAAAAAAATATCAATATAATTTAATTCAACTAATATAAAATGATTTTATTTATAATTTATTTGGTTTTAAAAGATATAAATATGCATAAATTTAACTGTAAATATTATTAATAAATTAGACAAATACTTTATTTAACTAATAAATAATTTGGAAAATAAATATTTATAATTGGAAACAAAAACTAAAATAACATAAAAAATATTTATATTTTGTATTTTATTCACAAGTTACAGCTATGCTCCAAGCAATCAAGAAAATATATTTAAAAAAACAGTTGACAACACTGCTGGTCTGCTAGGCATTCAAAGTTGAAACTTTAAACACGTATTGTTAAATAAGTGTTAAAACAGTATTACAATTGTATAACGAGCAAACCTTAAAAAATAAAGTATTTCAAAAACGGCAAATGTAGCCCATGTTAAGTAGTTTTATGACATATTTTTGAATTTTATTTTTGTTGAGTCCTTGTCGTAATTCTTGATATTGTGATTGTGTAGTTTTATAGTCTCGCCATAACCTATAAGTTCCGTGGACCAAAAGTTGTGTTTGGGCACGAACTTGCATGGAAGTTTAAATGTGGAAGTGTTCGCCAAAGTGTGTATTTTGAGTGTATATTCATATCTCGCCAGCATTTTTCAGCAAACACCCACAATTGTCATTTTATTTTAGCACAATTTTTGATTACCCGTACCGAAATGCTTTCGGATTGGACAACTAACGTGAGCAAATATGATGTACTAATAGAGTGGGTTCTTAAAAAAAATCAACAAAAATCTGAATATTAACAAAAAAAATCAAATAAAACAAATATATATAATTTTCTTTTACATATAAAAAAAAGAGTTCAGTTTGGATACCTTCCCATTTAGTGGGCGTAGAGTGTGGGCGTGATCCAATTGACTATTTTTTGTTTAAATTTATTTATATGCCATGGACATTAAATGTGCTGAAATTAAAAGCTCTGACATGATTATTTTAATTTATGCCATAAAAAATGGATTTGAAACCATAGTGCAGCGGACCGAAATGGGTTAATGCCAGAGTGTGACATTATGCCACTTATTTGGTTTCTTTTTCATATTTTTGTATATTAGTATTTTTTTGCATAGATAAGCGTTTTATTGTGAAATTAGCATTTTGGTGAAGAAATGGATTTTTTGAGATTTTATTCAAGTTATCCATTTTAAATAAAATTTTCGATTTTTTAGTGAAATTAGAGTCTTCTGACCATATTCAACGCACACCATATTCTAGGAGCTGTACGCTTTTACTATAGTAGTTGGTAATTTCTATTTTAAAATTTTGTTAATTTAGTTAAGTTTGTAAAATGACATATTAATGCATCAAACATGGAAAATTTTATACTATCACAGATTTTTTTAAAATGTTTATGTGAATTATATACAATTTCTTCCATGGTTTGTGAATTAACATACGGAATCTTCGTGTTATCCAGAAAAGAAACAAAAATTATTGTATATTCTTTGCAAAATGTTATTGAACATATCTGAAGAATAAATCGAATGAATCAAAATATAAGCATAAAAATATCGAAGACGGAAAACAAGGGTTACGATTTTCCATCATTCTTCCCAATTCCTATGATAATCTCATACTAATATAACTTCATGGTGAAGGGAATAATAGACAAAAAAACATGACTGGAGTCATGCAACTTTAAAACACTACGTAAGATTTTAATGGAACCAAACTTAGCAACTTTTCTTAAAAAAAAGTTTATCCCCATTAGAAATTACATTTTAATTTAAACAACTTTCACCACCATATTCATAACCAGTTTTTAAATATATCAAAGGTTTATAAAAAAAAAATTCCATACAAAATTTGATAAATTTACAAAAATGCAAAATTCATTATTATTATTATTTTCGGTTTGTCTACACAGTGCAGTCCTATCCAAAACCCTCCTAGTGTAACTTCAATTTACATCTAAAAAATAAGAAACACTATAAACAATAAACACAACTAAATGTGGACACAAAAAAAAAGTACAACTTTTGTGTTAACAAAATTCAATAGAGCTTAAATGAAAACTAAAAAAACAATAAAAGAAAAACCACACTGGCAAATAAACACAAGCAGACAAACAAATAAACACACTTTAAGTAACAGCAACTCTACTGTAAAACATCACTAATTTTGGACAAAAAGAATAAGTAAAGCAACAACAAAAAAATAAAACCTAGAGAAAACTTTATGGTTGCAAACTATACAAATCATGGATGAAACAAACGAGCAAGAACCTGTCCCATACTTATACAAACTTAACCTCTTTTTGTTCTGGTTCTCACTCAATCGCTCCGCTCCAACCCTCATACTAATCAGCAGCAGCTGGAGTAAGTAGCAACATACCCAACATAATTTAGTATTAAACTAAAATAAAAACAAAAAAACCAGTAAGAGAGCTATATTAGGCTGTGCCGAATCTTAAATATCCTTCACCAAACCATACTTTAAGATAAATAATGGAAAAAAAAATTGTTGAAAAAAAAAATTGCAGAAAAAAATTATGTGACAAAAAATCTTTTTTAAATTTTTTTTAGTTAAAATGTTTTGGTGACAATTTTATTTTGGTAACAAAAAGTATTTTGTCATTTTTTTTAAATAATTTAAAAAAATCGAGTTTGTCTTCGATTGTTGCTTATATCTCAGCCATTTATAAGCCGATTTTCTACCGAACAGAGACTATAGCGGATATAGTGACATATGAATCATGTCTGTAAGTTTTTTGGGGCTACGGAAAGCTGATTTCAACAGACAGGCTTTATCCAGACTATATATAATTTATGGGAATGAAAAACTTGGCAATTACGAATGGAATGATAAACATATATCCCTACCACTCATGATGAAGGGTATAATAAAGTACAAAAGAAAAATTGTAAATGTTTGCTAGAAATGAAACAAACAAGAAAGTGAAAGCAGCAGCAACACGACAACAATAATAAAATTGTGTATGAATGAAAAAGTTTTGTCACTTACCCTACTTAAACATATACATACTGTGACATATTTATTTCCACACACACACACACACTGATATACTAACTTAAATATTTTGCTACTTCAGTTTGAAGTTGAACCCCTCTGGCAAAACTCTATAAAACCATGAATGACTAGCTGTCGGTCGGTTAGTTGGGCGTTGTGACAAAAGTTATCAATACAATAGTCATTCATACATAAAACAAAAAAAAAAAAACAACAAAAAAGTTGAAAATAACCAAACAGTAGAGAGCAGGACAAAATAATATAATAAAAGAGGCCAAACAGCCACAACAACCACATTCAGTTCAAACCAACAAATATAACAAAAAAAAAATAATCTTTTTAGGTTTAAACAATGTCGCATTGTTTGAAATCAACATTTATAAAAAGATTAAAAACAGGAGTGGAAAAAGGCAAGGGAATGGTAAAGATTAAGAGTAAAATTAAAAAAAAAAAATACTAAAAAAGTATAACATACTTTTAGGCTCTTCAAAAGCAGAACAGTTTTAGCTAAAAGTTTTAAAATGTATTGTTAAACTATACCAGTAAGCAAAATTAATCGTTGTTGTTTCGAAAATTAATCACTTTTTCTTAAAATTTGTTTGATAAGATGAGAGTTATTATTATAATCTAATTTTTATCGAAATTTTACAAAATTTTCGATATTACAAATGATTCGATGAACATGAACACTAGATCAATTTCTTCTTGAGTCAATTTCTACTAGTCAAAAGGCCACAGAACTCCTATTTATACTGCTCTATATTTGTTGTTAAGAACTGCATGTGAGACTAGATCGACTGGGATATTTCTTTGACAATATATTTTTTTTGTTCTTTTTTAAAAACAAACAGAGTCTCTGACGGGAATCGAACCCGCAACCCTCAGATTAATAGTCCAAGTAAAATCAATTATAATTCTAAATATTTTGTGAAGCTTCTAAATCTAATAACACTATACAACAAAATCAAATTTTTTCCAAAATTACAAGGTCCGACCTATAAATTTTGATAGAGGAGACAAAAAAAAAGACACGTGTATCGGCGTTTTGAAAGTTTACATCTGAATTTCATTTGAAAGGGGGTTAAAGTTTCCCAACTCTGGCACATTCTTATTGTTAATCGTCATAAGAAACCATGCGATCCTTACATTTTAGGTATAAAATGTGTTCAGCAAAGTTATGTAAAAAGTAGAACAAAAAGGCCCATGCCTTGAGGATTTAGAGGGTTAACATATTCAACAAAAATGTTCTCCGTAACATTTTGCATAAATTTGCTGAATACATTTTATACCTAAAATGTTCTTTAATCCAGATATGCCGACGGCTTGAGCTTGATCATTTTAAAAGTACTTTTATATTATTTTGGAAGCAAATGAGAAATAAAAACCAGTGCAATTAAAGTTTTTTAAAAATTTATTGAAAAAAGTGGTTTTTTAAGTCGTCCTATATATAGGACATTGGGGTCACAACAACAAAACTAAAACGCAATAATGAAACATTCATGCATATAACAATCAAGCTATTCTTCATAAATATAAATTCCAAAAAAATATAGTATTTATTCACTTGTAAATATACAAAATATTACTATCAGTACAAACGAGATATGTCCATAATGACTGTATACGGGCATTATGAAAATATCACAAATTAAAAATTCAATAACTCAAAAATATTAGCAAAAAATAATGCGATCACACAATCTCCCATGAGGTATTGGTGAGTACTGTATGTTAACAAAAAAAATGGTATTTTGATAAACGTGACATATCCTGTAAACAAGAGCTACATGTAGTACAGTCGGCATATCTGGGTTAAAATAGAATTCTTAGTCAGAAATAAGACACAACAAAAGAGAGCCTAGGGTTAATTTCGCATTTATTAAGGCCCTAATTTTGTAAATCACGTCACCAAAGTGATATTTATATGGAAAGCAAAAACAAAATTTGAAAAATTTGTTTTTGTTTTATATACAAAATTTTCAAATTATGAAAGGCAAATCAACGCTTGAATTTTGGTGCGTTTGTTCTGTTAAGAATTTGTATATAAAACAAAAACAAATTTAAACACATAAACCACATGAATATCACTTTGTGACGTGATTTACAAAATTAGGGCCTTAATAAATGCGAAATTAACCCTAGGCTCTCTTTTGTTATGTCTTATTTCTGACCTTCTGGTTGAATTTTCCGTTTTGGTGTATTTAGGGACTTATAGTAAAATTTTACGCATACTATTTTTGCGGAACATTTTAACCCCTTAAATCCCTGTGTTAATGGTGTTTTTTCCTAATTTTTAAGAGAAGGACAAAAAAGACCCATTCCATGAGGATTTAGAGGGTTAACACATTCTAAAGCAATTTTCTCCTTATCATTTTACATAAATTTGCTGAACACATTTTATACCTAAAATGTAAGGATCACATGGTTTCTTATGAATGAAATTAACAATAAGAATGTGCCAGAGTTGGGAAATTTTAACCCCCCCTCAAATGAAATTCAGATTTAAACTTTCAAAACTCCGATACACGTGTCTTTTCTTTTGTCTCCTCTATCAAAATTTATTTGTCGGATCTAGTAATTTTTTTTTTTGGTGTTGTACAGTGTAATAAGGGCAAGACCTAATTCTAATATTAATTTACATACGTATTTCTTCAAATATTTAGCAGTACTGGAGTATACTTGTTATAATAATCATATATTAATCATACGCCCACGTTGTCAATGCAAAAAATTTCGAATATGCTACTAAGGTATAAAATTTAAGCAAAAGCAGAAGAGATAAGATATACATATTATATCAAAGTATAGGAAATTGTATTTTCTTTTCATAAATGTATAAAATTTTTAAGAATTAAAATTTTTTCAAAAATATGGGAATAAAAAATTTTAGCTGATTTTTTCAGAAAATTTAAATTTTTAGAATGCAATAAAAAGTTTTTTATGAATCAAAATTCAAAAGTGAAAATGAACTTAGTGAACTGTATTTGGTAACATTTTGGGAAGTACTACCGAAGAAAAACAGTTTCAAAATATGTATTACTGCGAGGTCCAGAGCCTTCTGAAGTAGACCTATTTTTAGAAAAAATTTCGCGAAAAAAATACTTTTAAAAATGTTTTTAAATTTAAATACATATTGACTCAGTAGAGGTTTTTAAACAATTGTTAATTCAAACAAGTAAGAAAGTATGGTCGGTCAAGCCCGACCATATAATACCCTACACCAAGTAAATGAGCAAAAACATTTTTCTTTTAAAATATCAATAATTTATATTCGTGAGTGATTTTCGGAAGTGGGCCTTATATGGGAGCTATGACGAATTATGGACTGATCCCATGAAATTTGGTCGTGTCATTTATGTCTATATGAGAGCAATTTATGTTGAATTTTGTGTATATACCAACATTTTTAAAAGAATTATGCACGTTAAAGTGATTTTCGGAAGCGGGTCTATATGGGAGCTATGACTAATTATGGACTGATCGTATCAAAATTTAGTGAAATGAATTTTGTATATATAAAACTTATTTGGAGCGAAATTTGTGGAGATACATTTATAAATTAAACATTTATGACCGATAAAGTCCAATTTCGGAAGGGCATTTGTATGGGGCTAGGTGAAATAATTGACCGATTTCAGCCAGTTTCCGAAAAAATAATATGTACCGAATTTCATCGAAATATCTTCAAAATTGCGACCTGTACTCTGCGCACAAGGTTAAATGGACAGCCAGCCAGCCGACCAGACGGACGGGCGGACATCGTTTAATCGACTCAGAAAGTGAAAGGGACTAGATGAAATAATGGACCGATTTCAGCCAGTTTCAATAGGTTTGGTCCTTGAGCCGAAAAAAATATATGTACCAAAATTTATCGAAATATCTTTAAAATTGCGCCTTTACTCTGCACACAAGGTTTACATGAACAGGCAGCCAGACGGACGGACATCGTTTAATCGACTCAGAAAGTGATTCTAAGTCGATCGGTATACTTTAAGGTAGATGTTAGACCAATTTTTGGGCGTTACAAACATCTGCACAAACGCATTATACCCTCCCCACTATGGTGGTGTAGGTTATAAAAACACGAAAGACATTTCAAGAAAATCGGGAGAGATTTGGATCCATTATTAGCAAAAAAGCAGACTAAGAATTAAAAAAAACTAAAATTTTAATTTTCAGATGCGAATCACTCGGAATCTATAAGGTATCCAGTAGATTCTGCACATATACAAATCTTCTAAAGCTATGCGCGGTCGGTGCGTGAGTTGTTTATTGAGATCTTAGGTACATTTTTGTAGTTGATTGTTTCCTTGAATTCTGAACAGTTTGCTACCTATGAACCTGAACAGGGGAAAAAAGGTAAACAAAAAATTCAATTTTTTAAAGTTTTTTGCGATTTTGATCGTGATTATGCATTTTTTTTATTCTATATGTTCACAATTTTTAATCTTCATGAATTTGCCGCAGAGAATAAATCAAAATTCCGAACGGTTTGCAAAAATGACACCGTGGCCCCAAATCTTTGCGAGCACGTAAAAAAAGTACATGACTTGGGGCAAAACTGGGAGTTACGGGTCTTTTTTTTTATCACGTAGTGTTGTCCATATATGGTTATATTTTTTTCATGTTGCAATGTGTAATGCAAATAGAAAAATTATCGAAAAAACTATAAATATTTCTTCAAGGTTGTTTTACTTTTATTTACATTTTGAAAAAAACTAAAGACCAGATTTTCAAATGGGGTTTTAAAGTATTATGATAAAGCATAATTTAATTCAAAATAAGTCCTGAAAAATTTATTTTTTGTCTGTGGTCAGCGTGAACATTTGTAATTTTTCGTTAATATTTAATTTCGAATTTTATTTTGAACCGTTTTGTATTTTGTGTCAAAACGATGCAATAAAGCAAAGTTAGACTTCTAGACACTTAAAATTATTAAAAGTATAAAATAAATGAGCTTTATTTACTGCACAAATGGTGTCAGATTTAAATCTTGCATGCATTTTGGGACACACTTTATTTATATAAACTTACCTGCTAAAGGACTATCTATAAGAAAATAATAAAAATAAAATACACAATGTTCTTTCTATCTATTCTGTCTATCTTTTAAATAAAAATGTATTTCACTTAAAAGTAAATAATAATGCGACCATAATCTACAAGTAACAAACAATTTGTCTTCATAATATATTCAAAAGAGTCTAAACCCTAACGACCCTGCTTAAATTACAAGTTCTTCTATTTTCTTGCATTTTCAATATTATTATTATTCTTTTCTTCTTAATTTTATAGTCTTTTGGTATTAAGAAATCATATTTTATTTTTTGCATGACACAAGTAACATTTTGGCTTCGAAATAACCCTTAAATGTAAAAAGCCATGTAGAAAGAATAAGTATTTAATAAAGATTGCTTCAACAAAAAAGGGGTTCTCTTTAAGAGCTTTAAACTTATAAAAGGTCGCAGCATTAATTCTAAATCAAACCATGAACCAAAAAAGGGAAGAAATGTAAAAATAAAATTTGCTAATACAAATAAAAACAAAACGTAGCAATACAAATGAGGTTCAAAAGTATAAATTTGTTTTACACGCTGGAAGAAATGTTAGGGTTTCACTTTTTAGGGCGTCTAAAAGGCATATTTTACACATTAAAAAATACTGCTTCTAGAAAAATACATATCCATTTAAAATTTCATTGAAAAGTAAGGTTTAAATATGTATAAAAAAGTAAGTAAGTATGGTCGGTCAAACCCGACAATAAATTAATACCCTACCATGAGTGAATGAGCAAAAATTTCAATAATTTATATTCGAGAGTGATTTTCGGAAGTGATTCTTATATGGGCAATTATGGACCGTTAGACATGAAATAAGGTTGTGTGATTTATTTCTATATGGATCTTATTTTTGTTAAATTTTATTTTGATACCCACATTTTTAAGGGAGTAATGCTTTTCGCAAGTGGGCCTTATATGGGAGCTATGAATAATTATTGACCGATCGTCATCAAATTGGATGACATGACTTCCAAATATAACTTATTTGGAGCGAAATTTGTGTAGATATCTATATAAATAAATATTTATATGTTGACTGGGTAAAACAAAATGGACCGATTGCAGACTCGGGCGAAAAGTATTTTTGATAAATTTGATCAAAATATAGGAAATTCTGCATATCTATTTCAAAATTTGGCATTCCGTATAAAATAGATACATTTATGAAGGATTTAAATTATCATTTCTGTAATAGTAAAAGCCGAAGAGATGATTTAATTAAATTTCTGGAATAATAAGCATCAATAAGATGAATACCGAGATATGAAGTCTTTTTCGAACTATAGAACAGAGAGAGCCTCTTAATTATTACTTCATACTGAATGATTTTGAGGCCGAATCCAAAAACGACAGGTTAAAATTTCTAGCATCAGGACTTAATCACCCTTCTTAAAAGATATCCTTACATCAATAAATTCTTAAAATATGCATTTGTTACAAGTCAAAATATATTATATACATATATTCTTGGTCCTTATAAACTTCTAAGACAATCCACCCATGTCCGTCCGTCTATATCGTGCTTGCTATTGAAAATGGGCAATATCGGAATACTGTTTCAGCAGTCATAACTATATTTATATTGCAGCAATATTAAATAAGCCGGATCTAAACGTAAATAAGTCTCCTGGGTCAGATGGCATACCAACTTGAAGCAGTGCTCTTCCACGTTATTTCGTGTATTAGCTAACCGTTTCAGAACTTCCTGTATGTTGGTTAAGGATGCTAATCTAACGCCAATTCCTAAAAAAAGGAGAGGAAAATAACCCTGAAAATTACCGTCCAATAGCAAATTGTTCTGCACTTACCAGATGGTAAACTACCATCTGGTTAACTGTATTGGTTTCATATCCTTCATATTCAAAAGTGTCGTTCAATTCACCATTTTGGCGAAAGTAAAGCTCTATATATTTCCAAGTGTGGCATGGTTCACTTTTTTATCTCGGTATATATCGAGCTTTCTTAAAGATCGCACTATACGAGTTGTTGTAGATGTAATCTCATCGAGTTCCAGATAAATTCAGGGGTACCGCAAGGATCCGATCTTTCTCCTACTCTATTTCTTATTATTCTAAACGACCTTCTACGCCAAACTTCCAACCCTGTCTATTATTTTGAAGATGACAGAAACATTTTCCATTCATATTCATTCAGTTACAAATCAAACACGAATGATTTCCTTTTTGTGCATGTTGAAACAAAAACGAATGAAAGACCATGTCGCTTCCTCTGTTTTTATGGATGGCGTAAATATTGTGGAATCAGACGCTCTGGATGTTCTGGTCATGAGAATACAATGTGATGTCTAAACACATTTTTAAAGTGTCGAAAGAAGCATTCAATTGTCTCGGTTTTCTGAAACGGTGTAGAAGTTACTTCACTCCATCTGATCTTCTCACTTTTTACAGCAGCTATATCCGAACGAAAATGAAATACAACTCCCATGTATGGGGCCGGTGCTTTAAGTTCTATTTCGGAGCTGCTCGACCACGAACAGAAGAAGCGCAATTTTGTTCATCTGGACCCCGAAACTGAGATAGCCGAAACTTGAGCTCGATTAAACGACAGCACGGGTTACCGATCGTCGCTCAAAATTTTATGGTGCATTTACAGGGGGGAAAATGCAATTTTTTCAGTTTTTCCAAAAAAAATTTCCCATTAAAAAATTACTTTTGCAATTTAATTTAAAAGAATAGAAATGTGTACGAAATTTTCGTTCTAATGAAATATAAAATAAAAGACTAAAATTGTTTAAAAAATATTAAAGTTATTAAAAATTTCACAAGCCATTAAGGTGTCTCAGGCCACTAGAACAAGAAATGTAGGAACAAAATTAACATATTTTAAGAAATATTAAAATGAAAGCTAATTTTTACTTGAAATATATCCATATTTATTTTTATATGAGTTTTTGTCTTCGCAGGATACCTACCTTTAACCTATTCGCTGGTATGACAAAAAAATAATTTTTTTATCGTCAGTTTCTAAACTCCATTTTCAAATTTTTAAAAATTTTGTTAAACAAATTTCAGAATTGTTTTATCATCACATTGAGATTTATTGAGAATATAATAGGGGATAACAATATGAAAAAATTATGAAAATATCTCTTATAATTTTTCCGTACCTGAGATTTAAATTTAGCAATTTTCGAGAAAAACTAATTATTTGGCCATATTTTGACGAATGAGCTCAATTTTCTTACTGTTATGAATTTTAAGTAGAACCTATTGAAAATATTATAGTCCAGATAATTCTAAATATATTCTGAAAGTTTTACTAAAATTGGAAAACGCTAAACCTTAATTTGTCAAATTCAAAATCAAAGGTAAAATTTTTAAATATTTGGAAATTCTAATGGAAAGATAGCGAAATGTTATATATTTTTGAGCAGATTTTGATGAAATTTAAGACAAATATAACATTAAGTCTAGTTATTATAGTAACAGCACAAAAATTTAAATTAACCCTTAATGACACTTGGGGTTAAAATGACCCCAAACTTAAAAAAATAATAAAAAATTTCATTTTTACCCTTGTAAACGTCTTAACCGCATCCTATTTACCTAAAATTTTTCCAGGCCTAATGTCCTAATGGGCCTAATGTAGACATTCTATGAGGCATTACGAGACTGGTCTCCTTACAGACATCTGATGGAGGACCTTCTTAACAGAAGCGAGTATTCAAGAACTTAGCACGATTATGCAATGCGGCTAAAGTCTTTGTGTCTGCAAAATAAGCCCTTTAAGAAGGCCTCTTTAGTGCTTCCTTTTCCCCGCTGGGACATTTTTGTATGAACTTTAACCATACAAATGTTAATTGTTGTTCAGCAGCACATTCCAGCACACTCGCAACCAAACAAATTAATCTTTAGGTTAAAAAGGAAATACTTTAATTGTTGTTGTGAATTTGTTTGTTTTTTTTTGTGAGTGAGTTTGAGTGTGTGCATTAGTGATTAACTTGAAATCTGTGTATGTGTGTTTGTTTGATTTCCGTTTAAGCAAATATTTTTTTTGTTATACTTTTCTGTTTTGTATGTTTCTGGCTTATGTTATTGTTGCTTTCGTTTTATTGTTTTCTATGTTTAACCTTTTCTTCTATATCCAAATGTATAACCACAATATAAATGCCGTTTAAAATACTATTTAGCAAGGCGTTGGAAATACACTAAGCAAAATGGGTTTTCATAGAATTAAATCAAATTAGAAATTATCTCAATGGCTTTCCCAATAGTTGAGTACCAATCAAATAAATAATATCATTCCAGCTACTCAATTTTATTATTTATTTGAAAAGAAACCATACATACAAATTTTCTTGGTCATTGATTGGATATGATTTAAAATTTCTTACCTAGCAATTTTCAGAAATTTTCAAAAATTCCTAAAACGATTTGATAAGCAGAAACTTTAAACACAAAGAAAACTTTTTAGTTATTTTCAAGTTTAAGGACCAATTTCTTAACTTTTGTTTCACATAAATTTAATTATATTTGTATTGTGTTCTTTGTAGAGTATTTTAATAAATTTTCATTTTCTAACCCACAATTTCTTCAATAGAGAAACTTTTCTCGTTTGATTTAAGAAAATTAAATTAAAGAAATTTTCCAAAAAAAAAAAAAATCTTTACAATACGATAAATTTTAAAACACAACAACAAATATGTTAAAGAAAATTGTTGCTAAGTTTAGTTGACTTTTGGTTAAATGAACAGAAAATATGTCTCTCTTATGAAAATAAAGACAAAAAAGTTTAATATTATTTCAAGCAAGTTTTTTGTTAGTGTAACCTCACTAAAACTCTCATACACAGCTACAAATACTTCTACAATTTATCACACCCAAACACTTGAACTTATAAAAATAAAACAGCCAACTTTGCTGGATTTTGACCACAATTTCTTTTTAACTAGAATTCCTTTAGTTGTGGTTTAGGTCAAACAGTTTTGCCTTTTACGCTTGATTTTCTTTCTATTTTTTTTTATAAGTTTACATTAAGACAAAAAAAGTTCTTTGCAACAGCTTTATTTTAAAGAACCCTCTTCTTCTTTAGCGCTAAAATATGTGCTCTAATCTTGTCTATTTAAGTGAATTTTTTTTGATATTTTGACTTAATGCCTCTTAAATTATTTAAATTTTCTCTAATAGTGTTTGTTATTTTCCTAGAAATTGATTTAATGCTATACATTTTGTTCTTTTTAGTTGCCAAAGTAATTGTTTTATAAATTGGTTCTTTTCTTTATTTTTCTTATGAAAAATTTCCCAAATTATGAGTGAGTATAAAATTAATATTAATGGCAGTCATTTGAGAACATAAATCACAAGCTTTTAAACGGTTCTTTTGAAAAATTTAAAAAAAAAAATTCTAAGTTATGATACATATAGAAATACAATTTTTTTGTTTTAATTTTATGACACTGTTGTGATAAATGAAACTATAAATGCTGCAATTGTCTTTTTAATGATGTCTATTAAAGCAGTTCGTTGACTTGAAAGTTCAGTTTTTTACAGAATAAATTTGTTCATTAATATTTTTGAAATAATTTCTCAAGTCATGAGATATAATTTGTTATATGGTCACTGCATAAAGTCTGCAATCATTAAATAAATAAATAAATTACTTCACAAAATCCACTCGAAATTAGAATTTGTCGCCATTTGTGCAGTAAATTTTTGACAATAAAAGAAAAAAAAGCCAGCTGACATTATAGAGCAACCCATTTACATTGTTGAAAAATATTTCAAAAATAATAAAAGACTGGCGGTCACTGTTCGAGAAATATCATCCTAAGCAATGAAACATTGGATCGTATGTGCACGCAGAGATAAAATATAATTGGGCATGGTTACTGTAACCATTTAAATAGTGTTGCAAGATTTTTAACAATATTATAGTCACGTAACCATTTACATGATTGTGGTAACCATAATATGGTTAATTTATGATTCACATGATTGTATCAACCATATATATGGTTACAGTAAACAAATATATGTTTGTGGCAACCATATTTATGATGAATAATTTTATCATAATATGTTGTTCTCAGATTATGATAAGCCTTAAGCCGAGAGCACCATAATATGATAAGTTCTTCATCATATAAATGGTTGTCACAAACATATATTTGTTTACTGTAACCATATATATGGTAGATACAATCATGTGAATCGTAAATTAACCATATTATGGTTACCACAATCATGTAAATGGTTACTGTGACTATAATATAGTTAAAAAACTTGTAACAATATTGAAATGGTTACAGTAACCATACCCAACTATATTTTGTCTCTGCGTGTGATGCTCGGCAAACCAAAAAACGGCAGGACAAAAAACGCCCAGAATATGAGGCCAGACATGAAGCCCTAATATTACAACATGACAATTCTAGGCCAAATGTGGCAATACCTGCTAAAAACTATTTGTAAAGAAGTGGTTGGGAAGTTTTTCTTCACTTTATAGTCCAGATCGTGCCCCGTCCGATTACAATATGATTCAATCGATTCAGAACGCTATCACTGGGATACGCTTCATTTTTTCAATGAAAAAAAGCATTTTCCACTAGACATCTTTGTCTATGGAAAAAACTGTTTCACTAAAAATTTTTTTTTTTATCAAAAATTATATTTTCCCATAAAATTTTTTCACAAAATACTTGTTTCTATGAAAAGAATGTTTTTTTCTATAAAGAAAGATTTGTTAAACAAAAAATTTTATCTATAAAAAAGTTTTTCCGGAAAACGTTTTTATAGAATTTTTTTCTATAAAGAAAGCTTTGTTAAACAAAAAAGTGTATCTATAAAAAAAAGCTTTTTCCGGAAAACATTTTTATAGAATTTTTCACAAAGTTTTTTAAAGAAACTTTTTACAAATATTTAACAATAAAATTTCAAATATTTGTAAATTTGTATTTCTTATGAAACTAAGTAGTAAGATCTAGTAGCAATTCTTTTATATACGTTTATTTGTGAATTTAAGAATATTATATTCAAAAACACTTACTTCATAACAAAACAAACAAGTCTGTAAAAGTTTGTAAAGAAAAAACTTGAAACATCCTTTATAAAAGTAAAAACACAAGAAACGAATTAAATTGAACAATTTCTCAAATCATGTTCTTTTTTGAAGGAATAAATGTAAAAGGATGTAAAGTTTAAGCTCTCCAACAGTGATTCTCAAGCTAATAAATAGAAAAAATAAAAAGTGCAATAGTATCGAATGGTAATTTTGCAGGTACCCCAATAGACAAGTTGATAGTGTGCTGGACTATTAATCTGACGGTTGCCGGTTCTATTCCCGCCACAGACTCTAGGTGTATCTGCAGACAAGCAAAATAATAATTTTTTTTATATTCCAAGTTTAAATTTTTAAACAAATTTTAATATTATTTAAGAATCACTTGACCACATTCAATATTCCCACAACTCTATCTATCATATACTAAAGATACAAGTATAAAACTTGTAAAAACAATAATAATAAAATAACTAAATTTATTTTCTTTATCTTTTCGTTATAGATTTTGCACAAAAAAATCCCTTAAGTGAAAAATATTACAAAAACGAAATAAAAAGAACAACAAATGTAAGTATTTTTACCAGCATAGACTTAAGTACAACAACCCAATTGATGTAGACTATTTACCTCTATAAATAAAATATACTTTTGTGGCAAAAATTACTTTCTTTCTACTCATGAGTTTTATTTAAATCAAAAAAATCCAAACACATGTATGGAATAAAATGAAAACAGACAGCTACAAATTGAAGTAAAAACTCAGTTTATAATTTACATAGACATTAATAAACAGATACAGATAGAAAATATTCCCATAAACACATTTTATTTACAGTTTTTGTTAAGAAATGCACAAATATGGCAAATATTTAATCCAAAAAGCGTTACCATTATTTTTGAAACACATTTGTTTAATATTATTTACTTTTACTAGTGTTTTGTGAGAGTAAACAAGCACCCTCAATGAAAATATAACTAAATATTTAACTGTGATTTTTCTTAAGCAAAAGTATTTTTTTAAAGAACCGAAAGAATTGTAACAAACATATTTTATTTAGTGGTTACATCATTTTCGTCAAGTATTTGGCATGTGTGACCGACCGTACCTTTACTTATAAATATACCCAGCTGTTAAGCAAGTAGTCAATGTATTCCTTATTGTCTGATCACTTGGCAGACTCCAATTGAATTATTTTGGGTCATTTGGCAAGTATGTGCTCATTGTAGTGCAGAGAGAAGTCTATTGGATACATTATATATCCCATATAATCTAGCGTGAAGACGATTGTCACCTAAGTGTATCTAAGTAATACAGAGTGTAGTTAAATTAAATGTATATTTTGTGCTAGACTTTTTATTCGTACACTGGATTTATAAAAATTGTATTGATATAATTCTCATACAGTTTATTTTCTTTTTGCTTAAGTATCCCATTGTAATCACTCTCATTGTAGCACTGTGTGTAATTTTTTGAGTCATGGAAATATAAACATATACGGACACCACTACGTGATAAAAGACCAAAAAACAAAAAGACCCGTGGCTCCTAGTTTTGCCCAAAGTCATGCACTTTTTTTTTATTTGGGTCCTCGGTTCCATTTTTGCAAAAAAGTGATCATTTCCTCAGGCTCATATCTTGCATACAGTTCTGAATTTTGATTTAATCTCTAAATCTAACTAAAAAGGTACTGTTCGGCAATATTTCTTGATGCTGCCCAGGCTTTTGACAAGGTAATCTTTACACAAAATTAAATGCCTACTGCCTTCTAGTACTCACAAAATACTAGAGTCTTACCTATCGGATCGTTTGTTTAGGATAAAATGCGGCGATTATATGACAAGTGACTATGCGATCAATGCTGGTGTACCTCAGGGAAGTATTCTAGGACCAACCCTGTACTTATTATACCTGTACTTATTATACACCGACTTGCCCGAGTCCGAAGAATTAACCATTTCCACCTTTGCAGATGACACTGCAATCCTTAGTTCTCATGTGGACTTAAATTTAGCATCTAGAAACCTTGATAATTATCTCAGGCACGTGGAGACGTGGTTAAAAAATTGGAGAATACAAATGAACGAAATCAAAAGCAAGCACATAACGTTTTCACTTAGGAGAGGAAATTGTCCACCAGTGACACTAAACAGTGTGAACATCCCACAGTCCATAGTTGGGGGTAGTGCACTAATTTTTAACTATCACTAATAGCTAGTGGTAGTGTAAAATATTTCACTAATTTTTTTAATGTTTAGTGATGAGTTGAAAAATATAAGCCTCACTCAATAATAGTGATAGTGTAGTTAAAATTTTTTAACTAATAATATTTTGAAAATAGTTAAAATATTTTTTTTGCAGCCTAATGAAATAATTTTTTCTACACTAAAATTTTTAGTTAAAAAAATATTCCTGCACTATTTTTTTCAACAAAGAAATGTTTTACTCTATTCATAGTTTAAGTTAATATATTTAAGGAAAAAACGTAAAAGCGGTATATAAATATACAAATTACAATAAAAAAAGAAATAAGCAATTACACATAAAATAATTAGCGACTATTGGCTTTAAGTAAAACAAGCTTTTCGAAATTCGAATCACTTAATTTATTTCTCGGAGGAGAATCCACCATTCCACTAAAAGAAAATAAACGCTCTCCTGGAGCAGAAGAAGCCAAAGGCGTGTTAAATTTAAAAAACATTTGCCTTATTATTGGATATTTTTTGAGACTGCAAATATCAGTGTCCGAGCTTAAAAGGAATGCACGTATTTCACTATGCCATCTTTCTGAACAAAGGTTGAAGGTCCTAATATTGAAGATGTTAATAAACTAAGTAATTTCTTCAATAACTTTTTCACTTACTGTCAATTTCCCCAAAATCTAAGAATCCTACATTATCAGTGTTTTTTTGTGTTATTATTTCTTCGGATGCTGAAAAACACTTTGAAGCTTGCTCAACAAACATCTGTATATTTAATATTCTAGTTTAAACTGGAATAACTTCACGATCACTAATTTTGAATATATTAGTGCAAAGAAAATTATTGAAGCTTTTTTTTAGTTATTGTTAAATTTTTTAACTATTTGAGTTTAGTGCTTATTTCTACACTACCACTCAATTGATTTATAGTTAAAAAAATATCACTATCACTAAAAAATATTAGTGATAAAAATATAAGCTTCACTACCACTAAAGCTGATGAAAATTAGTTAAAACTATATTTTTTAAAACAATATTTAGTGCTAGTGAAATGTTGATTGCACTCAACATTTAGTGCACTACCCCCAACTCTGCCACAGTCTGACCATGTTACATACCTTGGCATTCATTTAGATAGACTTGTTACTTGGCGTCGGCAAATAGAAGCCAAGCGGCTCCACATGAAACTAAAAACTTCTAATTTACACTGGCTAATCCACCACCAATCGAAATTAAGCCTTAACTGCAAAATCATCCTGTATAAGATAGTCTTAAAACAAATTTGAACATACGGAATCCAATTATGGGGAACAGCAAGCAATACCAGTATAGATCTTATACAGAGGGCACAATCCAAAATTCATAGAACCATGGTACCCTTACTCAAGGATGAATTCAGAAAAACTCATGAAGCTTATTTATCAAAATTACATCATCATCCGAACCCGCTCGCTAGTCTACTTACAGCATCACAAAACAGCTCAAGGCTGCGTAGAGCTGATTTACCACTCATCTAATTTTCCAAATATGATTCTCCACTGAGAGATGAATAATTCTTTAGTTTTAAGATTTAATTACATATTGTAAGGCCTAGAAATTAAAGGCAGAAATAATATTATAATAAACGTAAAAAAAATTTAATCTCTGAGGCAAAGTTTTAGCCCTTGCCATAAATTTCTAAATTTATTTCGAATTTTTTAAAGTATTTTGCGATTTTGATCTTGAAGATGAAGTTTTTTGATTTGATATGTTTACAATTTTTGTTCTTTATGACAACAGCTACAACTTTGCCTCAGAGAGTAAATCAAAATTCCAAACTGTTTGCAAGATATGAGCCTGTAGTGGTGTCCGTATATGGTTATATTTTTTCGTGTTGCACTGTTTCATCAAAAAGGATCAATGCACCTGTTAAAGAAACTTGTCATATAGTTAGTTATGTAACTAGTTGTCACCCTAAATGATAGGTAAAATCACTAGTTCGCGACAGTCGCCTAGAACTGCCGGGTTTTTACTAAATCTACCTTTGTATCTCTTGAAATGTTTATGTGAATGTGCTGTTGCAATTTATACATAAATATTTATTTAATTTTTAAGGTTTATAAAATGTCTTTTAATGTCTAATAAGTGTAAATGGTTTTTTAATATAACAATTTACATTTAATTGTAACAATTATTCTATTTGTTCCTTTAACAAACATCTAACAAAAAGTTAAAATTGTAGATTTGTATCAATATTCAGATAACTTTATCATAGTATTTTTATTAAAATAGTTTGTGAAAAGCTTAGACAATATGGAGACTAGAAAATAATTCATGGTTTCCCATGCCTGAGAGATTTTTGAAATATTAAAATAGTGAAAACGGACACATGAAGGTTATGTTTCATGTCTTGCTATTATTTCGAAGATGTTAATCTACTGGAATAAATAACAACTGATAATAGATATTTGATAGCAGTAATATATTCAACTAATTGTATATCGAGGATTTATATTCAAATAGTGCTATAAGGAAAATCAACATTTTACAGGACAGCGAAAAAACTTTTTTTTTCGTTACCTATAATAATAATAACTAAAGTTTATTTTACAATGTTATTTAAAAACGATGTCTAAATCCTACATATATTAAGTTTTTATTAATTCCTGATATTCGCGCTTATATGTTAGATAGCACTTTTTGCAAGTTGAAGTTTTTCGATTCTAACAGTGCAATAAGCAGATAGCACTATTGTGATTGTGCAAACAAGCTGGACACACACATTACACCAGCATGCTGGTACAAAATATTTTTTTTACCAAAAATTGTGTGGAAAAGGTTGTAATGAATAACCATAAAATTTGTAATGCATTTATTATTGCTATTATCCTAAAACGAAAATGGAGTAAAAAACGAGTTTGGATGAAGAAATTGCTAGAAAACAAAGGAACGCTTGGTTTTATTTAACTTTTATGAGCTAATTTTACAACAATCGATTCAATCATACTGGTACAATCAAAAAAATATCAAACTGCTTTTGATAAAGCACCAGCAGCTGGTACAATCACACTACAAGCTCATACACGGCCAATCAGCTGGCACAATCACATGATTGCACATTCATGATGGTGTATAACACGAGTTTTTAATATTCGCTTAGTTGAATAGGACATAGTTTTACATACGTGAAGAACTTCGTAGTTGTAAGAAAGTTTATACATAAAGCTAATCAGCTTTCTAGAATTTTCCATAGAATTTCTTTTTGTAGGAAGCTGTGCTACGTGGGTCTTTAAAAAAATTTGCTTACTTTCTCAGGACATACTCCAAATAGTTTCAAATGTTGGCTGTAGGGAATTCATTTTGTTGGTTGATCGGGCTTGCCAGACTATACCATTTTACTTGTTTATTAAAAAGTCTTCTTCGCTTCTTTTCACAACGGTTTTTGTTATATTTTTTCGAATGAAATATTAAAATAAAATATAAAAAATCAAATATGCAAATTTAAAATATTATTTAAAACTTAAGTAGTAAAGATAGAAGGATGAAATTTTGGCAAGTGGTATTCAATATTTGGATCTTTAACTCACTATTTTTTTTAAAAAAAAATAATTGGAAATCTAAAAGAATATTCAAGGATACAAATTGTAAAGGACATTTTTAACATATTTTGATCCTGACAGGATAAAATCAAAATAATTCGAAATATTTTACAAACCTTCTTGATCATTTGACATACAATTTGGCATAGTAGGATGATCAGAAGTAATTTAAAACATGTTTTCAAAAATTTACTCCTCTGAAAATTTGAAGTCCTTTTAAAAGGAAACTGAAAACGCAGTTTTTCTCCATTTAATTTATAGTTTTAGACATATATCATCCGGTTCGTGTCTAATATTGAGTGTCGTACAGTGTAATATATATTATATTTTATAAAAAACACTTTTAATATTTATATACAGGAATATTTCATATGCATATAGCATTTTTTTACTAACAAAATAAATTGTGTGTTAGATAGCACAATACAAATTTTATGAAAAAAACAATTGGAAATAATTTTTTTTAAAATTTAAATGACAGATGACAAATTAGTCAGGGAATACGTTTCTATAAAAAACGAATTTTCGAGAAAATGTCGTATAGCACTATTTGAATATAAACCCTCGATATGACTTTGTTAAGCAAGAAACAGAAATTTTAATAGAAATTATTTTAATAATTTAATAAACATTAAAAAAGTGAATAAAGTAAATATTGGGTCAGGGTAAATAAATATTTAAATAATTTTATTACTTTCACAAAAATGTCTGTAAAATTTAAATTTATATCTTATTTAATAAATCTAAGAAAGTCTTTTATACTCTTTAAAAAAATTTAAAAGTTGTAAATTTTCTTATCTTTAAACTTTATTGCTCCACATCTGTATTGTACAAGTAATATATGCATTAGGTTAGCTCATATGTTGGATTTTTCGGTTCTACGAAGGTCGAAAATTATTTTCCGTTATCTCAAAACCAAGTGTGGGAAATTTGAGCTAAATCGAATAATGTAAAAAATAGTTGAATTTGAATGAATATTTGCAACAGTGATATATTTTCTTAAAAATTATGTTTCAAAATTGTGTTTCAATCCTACACGAAATGCAAGTAAGTTAATGAGTGAAGATGGCTCATGAATTTATGGAAAAATAAAATGTCGCGTTCTTCACCACTTTTTGTCCTTGCAGTAACAAAAATGTTTAACCAAAAAATTTATATATTTATAATTGGAGATCATGATTATTATGTTTGTGTAAAATATGTAGAACTTAAAAGTTGGAATCATCAAAAAATAGCTTTACTATTGTGATAACCTAATTTCCATTATAACACTGTCCAACAAATTAAGACTATTTGAATGGAAGAGAATAGTTCTGAAAGGGCATGTTGAGTAGATCATTTTGGTAAAATAAACTTATAGTCAAGCTTGTCTGAGTTTTTATACCCTACACTACCATAGTGGGGAGGGTATTATGTGTTTGTGCAGATGTTTGTAACGCCCATGATGATCAGTCCATAATTGGTCATAGCCCCCATATAAGGCCCACTTCCTAAAATCACTCAAAAATATAAATTATTGAAATTTTAAAAGAAAAATGTTTTTGCTCTTTTACTTAGTGTAGGGTTTTATATTGCTTTTCATTGGATCAAAGTTTTCATTTTTTGGCCGAAGCGAGCATTATACTAACTGAAAAAATAGGTGTTTCTTAATGTGTGAGAGAATTCTTATTATCAGAGTTACATTGTGGAATTTTATGGGGATAATTTATGTGAAAAATCTTAACCCTCTAGCTCTTCTCTTTAAGGGTTAATTTGACCCCTTTTTCGAGAAAAGTCCTTTAAGGATTAAAATATTCCACGAAAATGTTTGCGCAAAATTTTAGTGGAGGTCACCAAAGTCACCAAATTTGTTATTGTATTGTAGCTATAAATAAATAACTATATTAGCTTGTTGGCTCCATACAACTGACGCCATCCTAATACATATACTAATATATTTATCTTATCTTTATATTGTATACAATATATACAGAAAATAAATAACAATAAAAGATGTATTTACTTATTAAATTACATACAAACTATGCATGTACTTGTATATGGAAGTATATAAATACAGAGACGACTTGTAATGTTATTTATACTCTTATATTTAACTAGTAAAATATAAGGATTTGTAATTCCATTCATGAAACGAATTGTTGGGGCATATGTGTATTTTATTTGGCTTATAGTATTTTAACACACATATTGTTTGTTTCCAGGAATTAGGTTCAACATTATAAATTATAGAAATGAAAGCTAAAGTAGTGGAAGGTAATGATGAGTGCCCACAAATAAGTTAAACTGGGAAATATGCAAAACATGAGAAATACTGTCACAATGGTTGTGGAATTCTCCATAAAATTAAGCTGGATTCCATATGAAGAAAACCAAAAATATTGGAGAAGCTATGTTGATTTGATCATATTTTAATGAAAAAAAATATGCTAAAGTAGCTTTCCAAATAAGTATGTAAATAAAAATGGACTAAAAAATGAAGGAGTTATGCTTTAGTTTGGGCATTCTGATTTTACCATGAGTTATGGTTTTTTTAATTTTTTAATCCATTTTTATTTACTTATTTGGAAAGCTACTTTTGCATGGTTTTTCACTAAAAATTAACAAATATTTTAGTGCTTCACGCTCAACTTTGATTCTCTAATATTTTTTGATTTTCTTGGTATAGAATCCAGCTTAATTTCATAGAGAATTCCACAACCATTATGACAGTATTTCATTTTCCAGTCAATTTTTAAAATTTTAATTCAATCAAAAGAAAAAAAATTAAAATTAGTTTCGAAGAATACCATTATTTCACTAAAACGAAGTGATGGAGAAAACCTACATGAGAACCACTGGATATTTTATGATATACTAGATGAGCGCCCAGGCTTCGCTCGGTATCTAGTTACTAATGTTATTTCTTCAAGTTTCTCCGAAAAATGTCTCTTATTAAGGAAAGTGAGAAGAATGCTATATATTAAAAATTAATAATTCCAAATTTTTAAATTTTTTGCTACAAACCATCTCCTGGAAATTTAGAATCGAATAAAAAAAATATATATTGATATTGTTAATGGCTGGTCGGCAGGAATTTAACATTTAATATATATCACAGGGAATACAAAGAAATTGAATGCCATTCACAGCCATCTCTGAACTCTGCTATCATATTGCGTAAACACAATTCCTATGTAAATGATACCTCCGTGTCAGATGGGCATTAAAAATTTTGCGAAATTTCTCATTTAGTGTCATGTTAACTATTCATCGTCGTGTGACTTAAAAATTATGTTTTTTTAAAATTTTTATCTTTTATTTTGAAAGAATTGTAAAATAATAATAGATAGGACCCGTTTGATCCTACCAAATAAAGAGCATTACCTAGCGCCATGGCTATTTGGCTTTGTTGTCGATTCGGCGGGTTGGAAGGGGTGCACATACGATTTATTACGCTTCGGATTTTCATAATGGATTAATTTTTCATCGCAAGTAAATATTCGGTGCAAAAATTATTTGTTTTTATAGCGTTCGGACATGAAAATTCGTCTTTCAAGATCTCTCTACATGCAGGCTCTTGTTGAGTTTTACAGCAATCTTCATGAAGTAATGGCTCTAATTCTTTATCTTCAAACTTCTTTGGCTGACCTGGGCGATCTTTGTCTTCCCTGTCAAAATAACCACTTCAGAGCCGCACAAACCATCTCCCGCACGGAGCACATTTATCATAAGCTTTGATGAACACTGTCTATACTTGACAAATATTTATCATCTCGATTAATGACTTTTGTTGTCAAGACATAACGAAATAATAATTCAAATATATGGAAACTATACCTGATAATTTTTAATGTCGACAACCATTTTGACGTTTATCATAATACAAATTTATCAGGTATAGACAGGGGGGTATGAAAATTCATATGATTTAAAAATTTTGTGTTGATTCCTTGACAAAATTAAATTTTTAAAATTATATTTTAACCCTTTGACGTCAGAATTAAATTTGTCGTTGTTAAAAATATTTTGAATACATTAGGTCATTGCTTGAGCCTTGAATATAAACTGATATAAATTTCAAGCCTCTATCACTTATGGTTTTACCGTTATGAGATGTTGCTTTTAAGCAACTTTGCGCCATTGTGGTACATTTTAAAACACAAACAAATATAAACTTGTTTGTGGCTTGCAACATAAGTGTACCTTACATTTTGAACATTTTGATTTTGGAATACCGGTGTGTGATAATCTACACATTCCTTTTGCTCGCCATTTAACGCAATTACCGGCTTGATCAAGACGCATGGATTTTGGAAGTTCTGATACGTATGATCGTTTTGTTGACGACGATGAACTTTGTGATGAAACGTTTGAAATGTTAGATGGTGCTGGATACGATGGTGACGGTGAATCTGATTGCATGCTTGAAGGGATTGCCGATGGACGACCTCTTTTGCGTTGGTTTATTGGCGTAATATCAGATGCGTGTAGAAGCTCGTTTGCTATCATCAATTGAAAATTTAACAATGACATATGTTTCGTTTTTCTGTCTTGATCGAGGTATATTCATATAATTCTTTTGATTACGACATCAGCGTTTGCATTCTGAAACTGGATTTTCAGCTACCTGACCAATTGTCGATTCAATTACTCTCTCCAAATTATAATTTTTCTTCTTCTTCACCTTCTGCATCATCAGAATTTTTCAATCGAAATCGATTATCTATTTTAATTCTGATTCTGTGAGACCTTTTGGGCGCATTTCAAAAAAATATAATTACTACGATGGACAAATGTTGCCTATAAGCAACATTGTGTTCATAAAATTCCTGACATAAAATATTTTTTTTTTAAGTTTTGCAAACTTTATTTCATATCTGTTATTTATAGTAAAATTCACTTTTTATAAAAAAAATCATGCGTGATTAGTTTTTATTTGAATTTTTGTAGAACAACTTATTCCACTTTCTTTTGCACCCGTCTGAACACCACTTCAACAAGCTCGCAAATGAACACATGTAAAGCTTTTAAAATGTAACTTCATAAACGAATGCTCACATATATTAGTTTCAGTTGAAAAAAAACCGTCAGCAAAAATAACAGAAACTATAGGAACTATGACCGAAAATATACAATGTTGCCTATAAGCAACATTTGACATCAAAGGGTTAAGACAATCTAAATATTACATTTTACAACATTTTGTATGCACTATGCTAATGTTTATCTATAAATACAGGACTTTATGATAATAAGTTTCACATTGAATAAACTACAAAGTACATTGGCAGAGCCAACAAAGTGTCTGGTACAAGGAGAATAACAAACACAACAAATCATTAAATAAGTTTCACATAATATTAGAATTTTGCAAAATATTACTTTTACTCACACAATAGCGTTCGTTATCAACTTGTTTAAGAACTAAATAATTTCATAAATGTTAAAATTATTTATTCCCTCTTTAACATGAAGTACATATATTACATTAAAAATTCCTTCTAATTCCAAATAGTATTTAAGTAGAAAGCCAGATTTGACATTCAAATCTCCCACAGCAATTTGATTGAGTAATTGAGTGCTAGTGAATGTGTGTGGGCTTTTGAGTAACAGTCTGTTAAGTAACAGTCAGTTAAGAAGATTTCTTAGTTATTTTTAATATTTAGTATAACAAATATGTATTAACTTTTGACATTTAAATAAATAAGTGCTCAGTAATGCAAAAATCAATATTTTTGTTATAACGAGTTCTTTGCTAAATACAAAATTCGAGTATAAATGACAGACGTTGTTACAATTTATAATTTATAATTACCAGTTTAATAACATTTAAACAAATAATCGAATACAAATTGTTGTTGCGTTTCCAAATACAAAGAATTTAACTCCAAAACAGTTACGCCCACATATAATAATTACAATACCCTTACGGTCTGGGAGCTGGTTTTAAATTAACACATGTGTTAGCTACAAAATCCACCAGCAATTAATTGGGACGAAACAAAAAATCTGGATCAAATAAATGAATTCGATGGTATACCAAATGTTTTGGCGATGCCATACATCGGAACTTTACAAATTTTGAATGTTAAGTTCCGATGTCTTGTCGAACTTTGTTGTTACCTCCCCATATTTCTGTAATGTTGTAGGAATTGATAGCTATCAGTGATCAATAACATTATCAAGTTTTGGATATGAATAATTAGTTGACATATGTCTCCTCGAAACCTACAGGGTGCTATTAAAATTTAAATACCAAGAGCAAAAAATATTAATGTAAATAAACATTTATTTTTTCAATGGCAAATCTTTAAAATTCATACCACAGTTTCTAAGAATTATAATATTTTATGTAATGCACACTCATATTATTATTTTTTTTGGAAATATTGGAAATAATAACAGCTTAATATTCAAATTAGAAAACAATATAATGTTTTATTTAATCAATTTAAAAATCACATCTCAAACATATGCTGCCACTCACTTCATTTACCTGCCAACAAACGTACAAAATACATATATATTACTTTCCAAATATTTATGGGGGCAATAAAAATTTATGATAAAAATTATATTAACATATGTTCGTTTCCAAACTCAATGGGCTAAATAGATGAACGTTTTTTTAAAGTTGTGTTTTGTTTATTACATATCTGATATGTTATTATACTTCATACAATGAATCATACATATATCATTACCTATATCAATAACAATTTGAACAGTTACCAATCCTCACGTAGACAACTATTGTTATTAAGAAAAGGATACGTAGAAAGAAAAGGATTGTATCTTTAAATATGAAATATGTTGAAGACTTTTATATCAACAATTACAACATGTATCTACTATAACTGAGCGCTACACATATTCAGATAACAGTAAATGCTTAACATCTCTCGAAAGAGTCAAAAAACGATCTTACCGAAAACCAGATCATCAATTTTTTAATAATCAGATTGTGGAATGCTTGATTGCAGCACGTGATATCATTTCACCATTTGATGGTAACTAAAACCTGACTAAAGTAAAAAGCGGTAAAATGTAAATCAATACTTGATCAATAAAAATTAAATAAACTGGTAAATAAAATTGAATAAATTGGTAAACTGAAAACTACCGTTGACGGTAATTGCCTGATATGGACCAGTGACGCCGCCAGCACAAGATCGACGCCAAACAGTGACTTTTTTGGGATACAGTGGGCGCTCTTGGATCTCATGTGGAACATTGCCCAAACAGAACACACATTTTGATAAAACCATTATATTAAATGCACATGCTATATACCAGTTCATATTCATTTGGCAAAACAAACTCATATATCATCGAAATATGACCGCTATCAACTGTCAAAGTTCGGAAGTACCTAATGAAACATCCTTTATCATTGTCTAATTAGGACAACGTTTTCCATTTCTACATACATACCACGTTCCAAATAATTAACTTTTCGGATTCATTTTAGAATCACTTTCAGAGTCAGCTAAACGATGTCCGTCCGTCCGTCTGGCTGCCTCATGTCCTTGTAAAACTTGTTCGCAAAATAAGGCCCGCTTCTGAAAATCACTTTGAAGAGCATTGTATGGTATACACATACAATTCAATAGATATAACTATCATATACACATAAACAACACGAACTAATTTCATGGCTATAGATCCATAATTAGTCATAGCTCCCATATAAAGTCTTTCAAAAATCATTCTCGAAAATAAATTATAGAAATTTTAACACCAACATGTTTTTGCCCATTTACTTAGAGTAGCGTATTATGTTTAGGTTTGAAGGGCCATATTTTCTTACTTGTTTTTTGCTTTGGAAATGTCGATTTTTTCACCAACAAATCGTTATATGCGGGGAATTTGATTTTACTTCTTTAATTTGAAAAAAAAAACAAGTAAGAAAGTATGGTCGGTCAAGACCGACCATATAATACCCTACACTAAGTAAAAGAGCAAAAAAAATTTTTCTTTTAAAATTTCAATAATTTATATTTTTGAGTGATTTTTGGAAGTGGGCCTTATATGGGGACTATGATCACTTATGGACCGATCACCATGAAATTAGGTCGTGTGATTTATGTCTATATTAAAGTTAACTATGTTGAATTTTGTGTGTTTACCAACATTTTCAAGCGATTTATGCACGTTAAAGTGATTTTCGGAAGCGGGTCTATATGGGAGCTATGACTAATTATGGACCGATCGTAACAAAATTTGGTGACATGAATTTTGTGTATATAAAACTTATTTGGAGCGGAATTTGTGGAGACACATATATAAATTAAACATTTATGACCGATAAAGTCCAATTTCGGGAGGACATTTGTATGGGGGCTAGGTGAAATAATGGCCAGTTTCAGTAGGCTTGGTCCTTGGGCCGAAAAAATAATATGTACCAAATTTGATCGAAATATCTTCAGAAAGTGATTCTAAGTCGATCGGTATACTTTAAGGTGGGTGTTAGACTAATATTTTTGGGCGTTACAAACATCTGCACAAACGCATAATACCCTCCCCACTATGGTGGTGTAGGGTATAAAAATGCCTCTGAAGCACACCGATTGCCCACCGCAGCTCAAAGTGCGGTTCAGAAGTGGTGACAAAGATTGCCCAGGTCATCCAAAAAAATTTGAACACGAAGAATTGGAGGCATTACTCCATGAAGATTGTTGTAAAACTCAACAAGAGTTTGCAAAATCATTGGGAGCTTCTCAAGTAGCAATTTCAAAACGTTTGCGAGCAGCAAGATTCATTCAAAGCAGGGAAATTGGATACCATATAAAATAAAGCCTATAGAGACCTTCAAAGATGATTTTTCATGTCCGAAGTAATGTTTGAACACTACAAAACAAAATCATTTTTACAACGAATCATTACTTCTAATGAAAATGTGACCCTCTACGATAACTCGAAGCGTAAGTTATCGTACTTAAAGAACGGCCAACCAGCCGAATCGATACCAAAGCGTAATATTCATGGCGATAAGGTAATTATCTGTATTTTGTGGTACCAAAAGGTTCCTCTTTATTATAAGCTGCTAAAATCTGGCCAGATAGGGAACCTTTTCCGAAGGCAACTGATTCGTTTGAAGTGAATATTTGCAGAAAAACGCAAAGAATATGCGACCAGACATGAAACCGCAATATTCCAACATGAAAACTCTTGGCCACATGTTTCAATACCTGTTAAAAAGTTAAAAGCAGATCGTGCCACGTCCGACTACTATTTGTTTCGATGGATGCAGATCGCTTCACTTTGAAACAGATATTGACTTGATTCGTTCTTGGCCTCAAAAGATGAGCAGTTATTTTGGCTCAGAATCTATATATTGCCAGAAAGATGGGTAAAGGTCATAGCTTACAATGGCAAATACCTTGAATAAATTTATATTGCACAAATGTTTCAAAATAAAAGCTAAAAATTTTAAAAAATATAGCATTTCTCAATTATACACCCCATACATTAAGAATATAGTTATTTCAGTACCTTTTTCTTTTAACGATTTCTAAGTTACGCACTATCAAAAAGGAAGAAATTTATGAAGCAAGTGTTCTTGAAACATTAAATGTAGTAGGCTTAGAATACCTAATATAGAATCACATACAAATGTTTCCAATATATTTCCTGTTATATTTATTTCATTGAATTTTTAAGACATTTTCTGTTTCCCCCAATAGAAAATTTCAAAAATTAATAATATTAAAAGCTTTACGTATGGTTAGAGGCGTTTACCAACTGGAAAAAAGAAAACAGAAAATATATGAAGGCCATGCGATTAATAATAAAAACAACAACTGCCACAAATAACGCCAATAACAACAATGACAGCCAAATATCATAAGTGAAGTGATATGAAGAAATTTTTGTTATTTTTGACATAAATTCTCTCTTCTTATGACACTAAGAACAAATAAAAACACATTAGGAGGGCCCTAATAACAACTGAATATTATTTGAATACTATTTTTAGAAAAAATTTCAAAAAATATGTACATATATGATTAAAGAAATAAAATTCAAAGTTAGTTGCAAACAAACTAATTTTAAATTTTAGTTATCAATAGTATAAATATTTTGGAGCCATCTTAATATTTATACTTGTGATTATATACGCTTACTAGCAAATTCCCCTAATTTACTGTAGAGTGTATAACGGAAGTCAAACTTAAACGTTTACATACATATGTGAGTGTATATACAAACACACATACATTTATGACAATCTCACCCAAGTGACAGATTGCTAAAAATTGATTAAAAAATGAACAAAATAAGAAGAACAACAACATAAAAACAAACTAATAGTCTCAGAGCCATAGAGACAAGCAGACATTTACAATATCTTGTAAATGGCTTCTTGCTAAGGATTGTGTAATTCTCCAGGATCTAAAGGACTTTCAACGAAACGACAACTTCAAACTTTATGCTAGCATAAGAGAGTATGTGCGTTTAGTGTAAAAAAAAACTATACGAAAGAGTAACGATACGAATGTATATTTACTCTTTCGTATAGCTTATTGTGCAAATATGCTAAGTTCACTTTTTATGAAAATTGAGATTTTAACACAAACAGTTAAAATAAGTTAAAATTAATGTTTACTGAAAAAAGTTTAGTGAGGGGGACCTTGTACTAGAACTAATTTGTGCTTAATTTCAAACAGTATTATGGGGGACATTTATAGGGGGCTAGATCCTTTTGGCCAGACGGGCGGACATAGCTAGATCGTCTTAGAATCTTATGAGAACCCAGGAAATTTCTACTTCTTGATTCTATGACCAATATTTCGATATGTTAAAAATGGAATGACAAAATCAATATAACCCCCACCTGGGTATAAAAATGTACTAAGTCCGAAAAAAGGACTTATAAGACGATAATGTACTTCATCTAAACTATGAATATTTACTTTATAAATCATACCAAATAATTAAGAAAGAAAAACTGCACTGTTTGAACCTAGGAATTTAGAAAGTTTTTTTAAAATTAGCTAAGAGGAACTTAGCGCTTTTACACACTAAGCTAACGATAAAGGATAGTATACACACATATATCTTTGAGTTCAGAACTAAATTGTCTGTATTTATGTGTCAATATATCTTTGTCAACATACCGAAAACAAAAAAAGAAAAGAAGCTAGAGAAGATTTTTGGTATTAAAATTTTTTATTTATTATTTGCTACTCTTATGTTTCTTTGATAAGGAGGTACTAAGAAAAATTCTTATAATTTATTTGATTACAAAACATGAGTAAAGTGGACACTATGACCCTAGATGAGGCACATGTACTATTTACATTTACTTCTAGAACTGGGAAAGCCATTTAATGGAATTAAGAAGTCACAGGAGCAGTTACTGAGCATCTTGCATATTATCTGTAAAATATTACCTAATACACCGTCCGACAAATAGTGAAAAAATTCGTTAGACACGAACCGGATGATATACGTCTGAAACTATAACTTTAATGGAGAAAAACTGTGTTTTCAGTTTTTCATTTCGTGATCCTGTTTTCTTTTTTAAGGACTTCAAATTTTCAAAGAAGTACATTTTTCAAAAAATATTTAAAAATACTCCTGCTATTCCAACAACGACAAATTGTATGTCAAAAAAATAAGAAGAGTTGTAAAATATTTTGTATTATCTTTATTTTATCCTGTAAGGATCAAAAGATGTCAAAAATGTCCTTTAAATTGTTTATCCTTTAATATCCTTTAAGATTGCCAATAAATTCCTTTTAAAAAAATAGTGCGTTAAAGACCCAAATATTCTATACTAAATGTCAAAATTTCATCCTTTATATATATAAAGGTCAAATTAAAATATAAAAAAAAAATTATTAGTATACAAAAAAGTTTTATTAAGAAAAGTGCATGTTTATAAACTACACCACCATAGTGGGGGAGCTATAATGGGTTAGGGCTATTGTTTGCAACATACAAAAGTATAGTCCCAACACCCACCTTAAGGTATACCAGGATCACTTCTGAGTCGACTAAGCGATGTCCGTCCGTCTGTCCGTCCATCCATGTAAACCTTGTAATCAAACTACAGGTCGCAGGTTTAAAGATAATTTGACAAAATTTGGCACAAACCTTTATATTGCCCCAAGGACAAAGGCTATTGAATTTGGTTAGAATCAGTCCATTACTTATCCTAGACCCCATACAATTGGCATATTTGAAAATAGTTAAGCTCTCATAAATATCTTAATTATAAACATATTCAAACCAAATTCAGCACAATTAAATTTTATGTAAGCCGAACTCTCACGACCAAATTTCGTGACGGTCGATCAACAATATTCCATAGCTCCCATATAAGCAACATTCTCGAAAATGTCATTAATATACATAAATCTCTGAAATATGTCAGTATCCAAACAAAATTCAACACAAATATGTTTCGCATGTACATATATTCGCAATTCATCCCACCAAATTTTGTGACGATTGGTCCATAAATAGTCATAGCTCCCATATAAGGCCCACTACCGAAAATGTGTGTATTCAAATAAGATTCAACACAAATATGTTTCATATCAAAAGAAAACTCTTTATAATCATATATCCGGTGTAGGGTATCATAAGGTCGTTCTTGCCCGACTATACCATTTTACTTGTTTATTAAAAAAAGTCTTCTTTTTTCGAATGAAATATTAAAATAAAATATAAAAAATCAAATAATTCAAATATAAAATATTTTTTAACACTTAAGTAGTTAAGATAAAGAAATTTTGGCATGTAGTATTCAATATTTGGATCTTTAACTCGCTACTTTTTTAACAAAAAATTATTGGAAATCTAAAAGGATATTCAAGGATAAAAATTTGAAAGGACAGTTTTTGATCCTTACAGGATAAAATAAAAATAATACGAAATATTTTACAACTCTTCTTGATCATTTGACACCAAATTTGACATAGTAGGATGATCTGAAGTATTTTAAAACATTTTTTTTAAAAATGTACTCCTCTGAAAATTTGAAGTCCTTTTAAAAGGAAATGGAAAACTGAAAACGCAGTTTTTCTCCATTTAATTTATTGTTTCAGACGTATATCATCCGGTTCGTGTCTAATATTAAGTGTCATACGGTGATATTTGATAGCGAAAAATCCTAGTTCGGATAGCAAAATCCTTTAGTGACAAGTGTTTTTGTTTTGTAAAATCCTTTTCTATTTGTGTTATGATAATATTCGATTTGAGAATTTTTTCCCTTAAGTTGGATTTTATATAAATTTTTAAACAATTCTTTTTTGTTTGACATATACATTTGTTTTTAGTCCAATAAAAGAAAAATTGAGAAAACCCGCTGTTATTAAAAAACTGGAGTAGGGTGGGTGAAATTTTTAAAATTTAATTTCCAAATGCGAAATCCTTGCACTTAGAAAATCTATTTTGAATTGCAAAAATCTATAAGAATACATATTTCATTCAGGATGGCCGGCCATATTTGTTTTACTTTAAGATACCTTTTTATCAAAACTCCTAAAAATATACTCTAAACTTTGACAAGTTTTGTATACTTCACTTTATGTTAGACTCCTCTTCACACTAAAACTAGAAAGTGTTATAGAAAACGAGAGTGTCTTACAATCTAGGTGTGTGCTTATATAACTATGTAAATGTTGTCATAAATTTGTTTTCCTTTTTTACATACATAAATTTATATAACTAAATATTTTTTTACGTTACCAGCAGTCTTCGCATTTATCTACATATATTTCGTGTCAAAAACTTGAAACACAACATCATCTTGTAATATTTTATTCAACAAACTCTCCCTCTATCTGTACACTGACACATTCCCCATTTGTTTCTTAATAAAATATTCAAAAAATTTACAAAAATTTACAGAGTAGTAGTTGCATTTCCTTTTACTACATATTCTTTTTTGGTTTTCCCTCTTCGAGACACTATGTTTTTTTCTACAGAGAATGAGGATGAGACAAGAAAAGCGGCGAAAAAAATAATGAAAACAATAAGAGACATTAAAGCGGAGGGAGAAAGTAGATAGATATAAGAGAAAGTTCAACAATTTCAAGTGTGTTTTGTAAGACAACCTGGGTTAAGTTGTGTCATTTGTTTAAATCTTCATACATAAAGTTAAATATTTTCCCTTCAAAGGTATTTTCACACATACTCAAACATGTACCAATTACATTTTCACACAATATACGCAAACGATGACAACCTTCATTGTCATCCTCCTTAACTTATGTTTATACTATATACATAAATATGTATATAAAACTGTATCTAACAGATATTTTATACAAAATATATTGTCACATACTTGCTTTTATGTTTAGCAAATTTTTTTGTTTGCTATTATTCCCTGTAGTAAATTATTATGTATGAATGTATTTTAAAGTATAATTTTATGTGTTAGAGTGTGTGGTTACCCATTGAATTATTGAATAGTCACTCAATTTCTATCTTAAAACCAATATCGATATTTTATTCTAAAAAAAAAAATCTGCTGGGGCGTGCAAAATTTCCAGGAAATTAAACTTATAAATCAATTATATTTGGGTGTTTTTTAAAGTAGGGGGAAATAAAATTTATTGTAAGTGAAAAACCAAACAAAATTAATAACACCTATGATAACCACAAGATTTTTAACAGTGATTTAATATTGAAAGGAAATGAAATCATTAACAAAAATTTAATATACTCTTGAATCAATATAGTATAATTTTGAATCCCTAAAAGAAATCAATATTTAAAAGCTCAAGTCTGTGGATAATTCATTTGATTGCAGAAAGCTATAACACAACTTTTGTCTCTTCAGAACAATATATAAAAAAGTACTCAAAAATAGTACCAAACTATTCATTTTTATCGCTTCGCATTATAATTCTAGATTTTCCAAATACAGTTTTTTAGATCTTTACCACAGATATTTAAAATTTTAGGTAGATAATTTATTTAAAATAAACATGTAATTCCTCGTTTTACCCCCTTGAAAAGTAATTTTCTAGTGCATATTTTATATGACTTTAGAGAGCTGAATTAGAATCTGTTCGTTATAGAACAAAAAATCATTGCTTAAGAACAAAAGGTCCAAATTTTAAAAAATGATGTAGCTTATTCCAAATTTCAATAAATTGGTTCAGCATTTTAGGCTTGATGGATTAACGAACAAACGACACAAACACACTTATTAAATAGATATATTATGATATTTTTTATCAATAAAAATTAAAAAATAACTATTGTCGCGTTCTTATACCTAAGTCATCATTTGTTATCAATTGTCTTCAAACTAAAATTCAGTGGCTTCAACTTAAAAAAGTTACTGCATATAACAAAAACACCAAACATTTTATTTTGATTTTCAAAAATTGTCGCGTTCTCTCTCTCGTAAGTGTATTTTAGTTCAAAAATAAATGTATTCTGAAACAAGAATCTGAAAGTTGGAAAAAATTAAAATATATCCACTAAAGTATAAAGAATATTGCTATAAATTACCTAAGAAAACGCTGGAAAAAGGTTAAATTTCTGAAGGGTTAATTTGCAAAATATCGTACAAAACAAAAAATACAAATATCCTTAACATAGAGAAGTTTGAGTCTTATAACTGGAAAAAATATTGACAAAAGCTGTAAAGAAGGCTGTAAAATTTTGTTGAAATTACCTAAACTATTGTTACAAACGTGACGGATAAATATGTCTCTTGCTAAATCATACTAAAGGTTGTAGTAAAAATGAATGCAAATACATAATTCAACATGACAAATAACTAAACAAAACCACTCACCACTCAACAGCAATCAACGTGTTATACAAAATTACTTTAAAACATTATGTTCCAATTCGCAGAATTTAGAATTTAGCTAGATGCAGTCGGACTAGTTATATTTTTTGTCGCGTTCTTGAGCTGCTAACATAGAGCTGCTAAGGTTTCTTTATTATTTTCCCATCAGAGACGTGCGAATGTCGCGTTTTTGATCGTATCTTTGAATTTATCACTGCACCTCATTTTCGGTCCAGAAATATCTTTAATATTGAGGAAAAAACTGCTTTATAAAAGTATACATTAGGATTGGACTTTTAGGTTTTTCGATGCTAACAAGATCTTAAATTGTTCTACATCATCTAAAAACCAAGTGCCGACAGTTTTATTATTTATAGGTTGCAAATTTGTTAGCAGTTTCGAGCTTCAGGTCTTAGTAGCAATAATTTCGAACATAATTGCCCATAACTATTAAATTATCTTATTTATAACGTTAATTTTACATTCCCAAACCTCAAGATTCTGTACTTTTTGGAATGGATTCTCCTATTAACATTTCAAATAACATTTGCTTAAAACTTTTCTTTGAAAAATAAAATATATATTTTTATTTATAACAAATTCCAAGTAAATCCTGGTTACAATAAAATCAAACTTACTTAAAAGATAATACGCATAGATAAGAGTATATTAAAATCATAAACAAAAAAGAAAATCCATTTAGATTTATGTTGATTTATTTAAACCGCATGTATGGCAAAATTATCAAATAATAAATTGTGGACTGAAGTTCATGTAAAAAGATAAAATGGTTTAAATGTTACAATATCAATACTCAAACACCAAAACACAATTATAATAAACATTGAAAAATATATAATGTTTTTGAATATCTGTATTTAGTATAATAACAATAACACCTACATATAACACTCCTACATACGCATTTATTAGGCTGGCACTTATCTTACGAAATGTTGATATTGTGAGCTACGCGAAATCGACTTCTTCGGATTCTCCTGCATACTGCCACGGCAGACGTATGGGTGTTGGTTCACCCGTGGACTGAAATTTATCCACCATACTGTTAAAACTCCTCCAGGTAGAACAATTATGGCGACCATAAAAAGCCCGAACAGAACAATAATTGTGTTAAAACCGTTTCATCATTTACACGTGTTGTTGAACGCTATATCCGTTCTTGGTGATTTTGCAAAAGAAACTGAATAAATGACAGCCAATTCGATAGATGTAAAGCGTTTGCCATTTAACACTTTAAATTTGAATCAGCTATAAAAAAGTAGTTTCAAATTTCTGGTTTAATTGGAAAGGTTGAACTTTGTCATTTAAGAATTAAATGCAATATGATTCATATGACTATAACAACTGGCTCGGCAGTACCTCATCTGATCAACCCGATTCAGTACATTTTCGATTGTTTCGGCTCGAAACTCTTGAACCGCTATTAACTGTCAATGTTCGGAAGAGTAAAAAATAATGTAAACAAGCAACTCACAGAAACAATCTGAAATCAAATATGTATTAAAATATAATTTCACCAAATTTAAATCGTCCACGCTAAATCATTATAAACCAGATACAACCAAAATTGCAGGAAAAAGTTTCAACATTTGGAAATTTCGTTTCAAACTATTTTTGTTGAAAATGTTAAATTTGGAATTTAAGAAATATGTAATCAATGATGACAGATAATTTTAATATTTAAACTTTCGAGGGCGGCCCAAAATATCCTTCACATTTTGAATTTCCCGCCTCTTAACTGAAAGGGCAACTGCTCCTGTGAATAGGCATCTGTCATTTGACTCCTGTCAAAATTTGAACAAACTGCGTCATTGTCTTTGATAGCCATTCAGAATTCATTTCATTCGTGTGCTCATTAAATATTATTTCTTGTGTAAAAACCCTATCGCTCCAACCAAGGCTAAGCTTGATAAATACTATGAAACTCTGCACAATCAATTTCAATGGTAAAAAATTGGTTTACAGAATTTCGTTGTGGCAGTACATCCACAGAATATGCCGAACGTTCTGGACGCCCAGTTAAGGTCTCTACACCCGAAACAATTGACAAAATTCACAAAAATACAGTATTGGCCAATCGATGATTGTAATTGCGAGAGATTGTGAAAGCCATAGTCCTCTCACATGGCACAGTGTTTTCAATTTTGAATGATCACTCGGGTATGAGAAAGCTTTCCGAAAGATGGCTGCCGCGTTTGCTCACAATCGAATGCGTTTGTGCATTCATGTGACAACTTCGCAGGAGTGTTTTGCGTTGTTCAACGTGAACGAAACACACCAGACACCAAACAGTAGTCAAAACAGTGGGAATCGGTTATCAAATACCTATTATGATGATTTCAACAAATCTGATTTTTCTGGAGGCAAAAAACAATTGAAGAAACTTTTTCAATAGTGTATAGAGCTAATGAGAGTCTATTTTGAAAAATAAAATGATTTTTTATCCAATATAAGGTCCACCCTAATGTATATTCACACATACTTAATTACGTTCATACATAAATAATCACAATTAAAAGTTTGTTATCAGTTACAAATAATTACATGTTTTAATGTATAAATCGTTACGTATGTGTGTACAGAGGGGTGTAATTACACATACAAACCTATGTAAAAGTGGGTATGTGTATATATGTATGTGTTAGAGTGTCATAAAGTCTATGCATGTGTTCTTTTATACTTGTATTAATTTATTTTAATTACATGTTATTTCCAACAATAAAACATACATATAAATTACTAAAAAAAATTTGTTTTTTTCTTTTAACTTTGTGTGTAAATTTGCCACAATTCTCTAAACATTATTCTTTTTTTGAACCACAAATTATATAGTATAAGCTTAATATCATATAATAATTATAAGTAAATACACATATATAAACCCAGCAGTCCTAGGAGACTTTCCCGAAGTACTGATTTTACATATCATTTAGGGTGAGAAATGGTTAAATAACTAGCTACGTGACTATTTTAACACATAAATGTCCTGGGCAGGGGTCCGATAGCTGGTCTAAAGTAATCAAATAGTCAAAGCATACACATACTTTACTAGCTACCTAACTGTTTACTTGATCAGCTGCAGAGCCAGTTATTATACCCTACACCACCATAGTAGGGTATTATGCGTTTGACCAGATGTTTGTAACGCCCAAAAATATTAGTCTAACACCCATCTTAAAGTATACTGATCGACTCACTTTCTGAGTCGACTAAACGATGTCCGTCCCGTCCATCCGTCCGTCTATCTGTCCATGTAAAACTTCTGCCCAAAGTACAGATCGCAATTTTAAAGATATTTCGATAAAATTTAGTACCCAAAGATAAGGCCTATTGAAATTTGCTAAAATCGGTCCATTATTTCACTTAGCCCCCATACAAATGTCCTTCCGAAATTGGACTTTATCCGTGATAAATGTTTAATTCATATAAGTATCTACACAAAATTTCGCTCCAAATAAGTCTTATATATACAGAAACCATGTCACCTAATTATATGATGATCGGTCTATAATTAGTCATAGCTCCCATATAAGGCCCGCTTCCGAAAATCACTTTAACGAGCATAAATCTCTTAAAAATGTTGGCATACACATACAATTCAACACAAATAACTTTCATATAGACATTAATAACAAGGCGTAATTTCATGGCGATCGGTCCATAATTAGTCATAGCTCCCATATAATTCACTCTTCCGAAAATCATTTACGAAATTAATTTATTGAAATTTTAAAAGAAATATGATTTTGCTCATTTACTTAGTGTAGGGTATTATATGGTCGGACTTGACCGACCATACTTTCTTACTTGTTTTAACATGTACTGGTGCCAATTAACTTCAAATAGTCAGCTAAAAAGACATCTCATATTCAGTACAATAGATTACTTCCGGTTTGTGAAAGTGACTACTAGGTTACTTATTTATATAAAATATGTTTGTACGAATTACTCATGAAAAAAGCAGTACAAAATTAACTTTTAAAGTGACTAGACTGTAGATTACTTAGTGACAATTACCTTCACGCTAGATTACCTGGGATGTATAATGAAAGCAATTGCCTTCTCTCTGCACTACAAAGAGCACATGCGTGTCAAATGACCCAAAATATCAGAAATAAGTAATAATTACTGTATATTAGGGAAACACTGACTACTTGCTTAAATGCTGGGCCTTATAGAGAGTAATTGTCGCTATTGTGTGATATTTTGGATCATTTAAAATGTATGTGATCTTTCTAGTACAGAGATAAGTCAATTGGTTACTTAATACATCCCAGGTAATCTAGCGTGAAGTCAATTGCACTTAAGTGACTCTAAGTAATCTAGAGTGTAGTCACTTAAATCACTAGTTCGTGACAGTATCCTAGAACGAAGGAGGATACATTGACTACTTGTTTAACAGCTGGGAACATAACCATTACAAATACATACAATAGCAGACAAATACATTAATACGTTTAATGGATGGATGTATTTTCTTACAGCTTTATTGAGTGGAAATAAAAGTTTTGAATACCCACATGTTGTTTGTACATACATACATACATATGCATGAGATTTGTTTGCAATGTGATTATTTGTTGCCAAAGATAATCAAAGAAAAATGTTAAATTTTGTTTTTTTTTCTTAAGTGATGTTAATATTAATTTGTTTGTGTTTAAAATAATGTAAATATTTGGTAAAAACAATAAATACTAAAACACTCATACGTTAATTTGTTAATGATGACAGGTCCCGGTGGATCTTTCTGTGAAAATACTGCTACTGCTAAACTTATAATGTTAATAAAAAGAATATATTTTTTTAACATCATCAAATTTGTACAATATAATATACTAGCTGTCCCGGCAAACGTTGTTTTGCCATAGCAGACACAAAGTTTGAAGACTCCTACTACAATAGTACTCCAGATATGCAATAATAAATTTTTACTTTGTATGGGAGGTGCCATGTCCATTGTACCTATATAGGACAATTGTGAATCTAAACCATCCAGGGACCCACTCAAACACACACAACAAATTTCATCGAAATCGGCCCAGCCTTTAAGGAGGAGTTCAGTTACTAACACACGTACAGAAGAATTATATATATAAAGATTTGTGGTTAATCTTAATTGTTGAAACAAGAAAATTTAACTGAAAACCGAAAATATATGTTTTCTTGCTCTCAATTTTTAATGACATTTTCTATTTACCATTTATTGTTTACATAAAAAAATATACAAAAATAGAAAGAGGTCAAATATTGTTCGATTAACCGCCAAGTTTTCATTTTATAATGTCGCGTTCTTGTAACTAAATCATCGTTTTTCACTGTACCTCGCGGTCGTTCTAACCAAGTGGTCGACAATTTTTATTCAAATCAAAAATTTTTGGCTTTCACTAAAAAAAAGTTGACCTTCAAAGAGCGTCGAGTTCGTTAGAATTTTTTTAAACAAATATATTTACTATTTTAACATGCTTATTTGATGAGAAAATATGTGGCTAAAGAATGAAGTGAGCAACAATATAGTAACCATATATAGTATAAAAAATATATAGTAAAATATAGTAAAAAAAATAAAATAGATCCACTAAAGTATAATGAAAATTGCGATAAAGCAGCCGAAAAGTCTTCATATAAAGCTATAAAAATAGACAAAAACAAATAGGAAGAAAACAAGTAAGAGAGCTATATTCGGCTGTGCCGAATCTTATATACCCTTCACCAAATTATACTCAAAAATATTTTTTTAAATATTTTTATTTAAACAAAATCAAAATTTTTTTTTAATGTTTTAAATTTTTTTTTTCCAAACTGTTTTTTAATTTTTTTTAAAAAAAGTTTTTTCCAAATTTTTTTTTTTAAATTCTTTAATTAATTTTTTTGGAAAAAGAATTTATCAAAAAAAAAATTTTTATGAAAAAAAAAATCGGATTAAAAAATATTTTTTCCTATTTTGACCCACTGTAGGTCCAACTTACTATGGTCTTATATACGTTGTTGCAAAGGTCTTTGAAATATCTATCATTAGATATCCATATTGTCTATATTAATGACTTAGTAATCCAGATATAGGTCAAAAATAGGTCAAAAATCGAGGTTGTCCTAATTTTTTCCTTATATCTCAGCAATTTGTGGACCGATTTTCTCGATTTTAAAGAATCAACACACAGACGGACATGCCTATATCGATTCCGCTATCTATAACGATCCAGAATATATATACTTTATGGGGTCGCAAATGAAAAATGTGGAAATTACAAACGGAATGATAAACTTGGTGAAGGGTATAAAAATGCAAAACATTTTAACAAAACCGCTTATAATTTAGATGTTGCATATTTTATATTAAATTTTGAGTTTTAATTCAAAGAACAATATTTTATGTATGTATGTTTAAATATAAAATATAAACCTATTATACCAGGAATTTAGCACACAACTATTAATTGGATTTGTTTGACCATTTAGTTCTTGATTTTTTTTTAAGATGTTGTTACTTTAATCCGAAACTCATGCAAAATAAAAGCCACCTCAACAATTAGTCACTTATCGAGTTCAATTTCGATGCAGCACAGTGTTATTAGAATTTATATTTCTCTTTAGTCCTTATCTAACTTCACATTTATTATAAATCCACAATTTACCATCCATTAATTTGATTTAATATTCAATATCGAAATGTATGCATCAATTTAAAATGTATTTTAAATATTTATTGCTCTTTTCCACAAATCATTCTCTATTTTTTTAATTCCGTAAATATTTAATTACCTTTTTTCTATTTTAACACTCTATATTGCTATAAATTCCATTGGCTAAATATCATGACAAAAGGTGACCTTTTTTATAGCTTCTAGCCTCAATTATCAACAATTAAACAACTTATTTATTTTTAGCACTACAAATGCTGAAAACTATAATCCTTTTTTTTCTATTTTGTTAGTATTTGCAAACATTTTTTTCTATGACATTAAATAAAAAAAACTTCTAGGTATTTAATTAAACATTTAAATTGCAATAAAACATGAATAAAAATTAAAATTGATTTGTGGTGCCTGATCAATTAAAAATTTAAAGCTAACACCAATAACAACAGCAACATCATCATTATATACATATGTATTATCGCCAACATCAGCTATAGCAATTGAAATACAAAAACTGGTAATAAAAACGTCTGTTTTTAATACATTTTATTGCGAAATTTACACTCTATACTAAATAATTAATTCAACAATAATATACTCGTACATTTTAATAACGATTTAAGTGCAAATTACAAATTGTTTAAATGGTGTTGAACATTTGATATGAATTCAGATAAATAGAGACGAATTTTAGGAGTGCTACTATAAACAATTACACAGTTGCAACACGAAAAAAATAACAAAGACCCGTATCTCCCAGTTTTGGCCAAAGTCATGCACTTTTTTTTATGGGCCCCAAAAATTTAGGGCCTCGGTGTTATTTTTGCAAAAAAGTGATCATTTTCTCAGGCTCATATCTAGCAAACAGTTCGAATTTTTGATTTATTCTCTGAGGCAAAGTTGTCATTGAGAACATATAAAAAACACGCGATTTTGATTTTGAAGATGAAGTTTTTTTGATTTTATATGTTCACAATTGTTGTTCTTTATGACAAGGGCTATAACTTTACCTCAGAGAGTAAATCAAAATTCTGAACTGTTTACAAGATATGAGCCTGGGAAAATGATCACTTTTTTGCAAAAATGACACCGACCTCAAATCTTTGGAGAGTGCAATTTGTGAAATTTTGGTTTTAGGTGGGGGTATTTATGATTCGTTTAAGCCTGATAAAAAGCATAATACATTTAAACAAATAAAAATATATTAAAACAAAATTATCATAAAATACGCCTGGCCTCATTTCATATGAAATTAATGACTTGCCATTACGTCTGTTAAAAACAATTATGGTTAATTTCATTTTATTTTATGTGATTTCTATATTTTCCCCCAAAAAGGCAGTTTACAAGATTTATATTATAAATTAATTTATTTTCTATTGTTGTGCTTTTCTAAACACCCTATAAATTAGTGGGGTTTTAAATATAATGTGGGTGTTTGACCCTTCAAATCCGAGACAAACTCATGAGCATCATTAGTTTACATTTCAAAGTAGTTAATCAAAAACATCATTATTATTGTTATGATGTCGCACAGTGCTTTGTTCAATGGACAAAAATCAAAAACAAGATCATGTCTTTGATGTTAATGAAACTTATATTTTTCAATAGACAACTAAATAACTCATTCGTATAAAAAAGACTTATTTATAAATATCTCTTATTGTCGCCACTAGAGGTCGCTAAAGTTAGTACATTTTCAACATAAATTTTATAGAGAAAAATATATTTGTTTTAAGTTTAACTAAAATTATTGTTAAAAGTTCGTTTTAAAAGATATAAACTCGCGATTGGCTGCAAATGAAAGAATATGAATGTGGAATTATGGAAAATTACTGCCTTTGTCAAAAAAAGGTTTAACAGTTTAATCTGCGCAATTTTTAATAATTAACATTTTTTTTATTGTAAGCCTGAAATTCTAAAACTTTGTTGGAATATTAGTAAAATACGTGTTAATCTATTTTGATTATGTTTTACTATAGAATAGCCATAAGTATTATCTATAAGAAAATGTAATCATTAGTTGTCCTTTCGTATGAAAACTATTAAAATTTTGTTTTTGTTTAAATATATAAATTACCATTTCGTAAATTTTCAATTTGATGGTTTGGGGAAAGAGCTCCAGATTTTCGGTTTTTTATAAAATAATACCTTTTTTTCTTTTAAATAACTAAGAAATATTGCGTTATTTAATAAAAGTAGTCTAATGGCATAAAGTGTATTAATATTTCTTTATTTGGTTCTTGATATTGTATGTTTTTTTGCTGAAATCAAAAAAAAAATCCAAAGTTTGATTTAATTTTGAAAAAAAACATGTTAATTAATTTTAATTTTTCTTTAATTTTATCTAATGCTTATCTCTTATTTATTATAATGTGAAATCATTATTTGTCCGTTTTGACCAGAACTTTAAAAAAAATTGTTTTTGATGGCACCCATAAATAATACATTTTTACCGTAAATGTAAGTAACTCAATAATTGAATATAACCTACATATCCTCAGATTGAGATATTAATATGAGCTTCTGCTGATATTAGGAACACTTAAAGTATAATCCATTATCCAGTTTCTAATATTACAGCTGAACCATAAGGCTATCAACATTTGAAAATGTCCGTCCATCCGTCCTTCCGAATTTAGAAAATATATACAATATTTCAGTATTTTTTTTAAAAAAGGATATATGGCAGTTATGTAAATCCTTGCTAGAATTGAAATGTTAATAACTAAATTAATCTGATATTATAAGAGAACAATAATTTCTGAAAATATAATTTTATTCAGGTTTATAGGTTTTTTAAGAAAAAGGATATATGGCAGCCACCCGAATCCTTGCTGCGATTATCACAAACAATAATAACTTTATTAAAATGATTATAACCAAATTGGTTCCAAAAATAAGAAACGATTTTTACGAATTTTTTAAAAAAAATTTAGATGTTATACAGGATATTGAAATCTTGATGTCTTGGAATTATGAATATCCTTCCGATAAAATTTTCATAACTTTGCATCTAATATTATAAGAGAACAATAATTTCTGAAAATTAATAATTTTATACAGGTTTATAGGTTTTTTAAGGAAAAGGATGTATGGCAGCCACCCGAATCCGTGCTGCGATTGTAATAAAAATTTTCACAAACAACAATAACTTTATTAAAATGACTATAACCAAAATTTAAAATGTTAAGAGTATAACTGTGAATTTTATTCAAAATTATATGTTCAGGATATATGGGAGGTACCCGTGTCCTTTCACGGATTTTTTCAAGAATTATATTTTTTCTTAATCTTACCAAAAGGTAATATTCCACTAATTTTTATTCGTCTGCAATAACTCCTTCTATTTTTGTCCATTGCCTATATGAAAACAAAGCACTGTTTGTCGTGGCTAGAAGTATGATTATCAGTCAAGTTATTGTGTTTTAAATAAACCATAAATGATGTTGATTACACTAGGCTACAGATATAACAAAATATTAGTTTAGTTTGTTTGACTGTTTGATAAATGACTAAGCGTAAATTCGTTTTATTCTTTGAAAAAATGCTAAAAATATACATAGTTTGCAATTGCCCGCACTTAACGAATTCTAATTTATTTATTAACTAGTTGACCGAACCGGCTTCGCCCGGTGGCTTTAGGGGTTTTTTTTATTACAGTTGACTGGACTTAAAAAAAAATTTCGAGTTTTACCCGGAATTTTTGATTTTTTTTTCTTTACGAACCATCAGCCAAATCTGTTCAGCCGTTCTCACGTGATGCCATTACATACATGGACCATTTTATTTTTATATATACATAGATACATTTAAAACAAATTATTAAATAAAAGTATTTAAAGATTGTTTTATAATATGGAATTTTTAAAATTGTATAGCAATTAATTTAAATATTTTATTTAAAAAGGCTACCATTTGACTATTTATTTCAAAAGCCTTGCTCATTTTGAACAAATAAGCTATTGCTGAATTAATTTTATTGTCAAATATCAAAGTTGTGTTAATATTGCTTAATAGAGACATTTAAATTTCGACTTGTAATATGTAAGCATTTATTTTTTGACAACAACTTTTAAATCACAATTTAATTGTACTTACATTGTATTTAGAATGATTAATGAATGGTACGCGCCCACTTTCAAAATGTTACACAGTGGGCGTGACAAAAATTCCAAAAAGCTAGAATAATTTAAACTTAATTTCAAAAAATGTATAAAAAATGTTTTCGATTATAATAATCGATATATGAGTATTACAAACAAGTACCCAAATTTACATTTTCCAAATGTATTTAAAAGAAATTCCATAAAAATTCGAATAAATGCAACATGCGGTTTAATACCAAGATAGGCATCAAACTCAATAAAAGCTTGTAAAATCATTGGGAGCTATTCAATCAGCAATCAAAACGTTAGCAAACAGCAGGATTCATCCAAAAGCAGGGAAATTGTATACCACATAAATTGTAGATGGGAAAACTTGAAAAATTTGATTTTGTATGTCTGAAATCCTTCTTCAATGCTAGAAAAGAAAATCATTTTTGCACCGACTTATTACATACAATGCAGAATGGATAACCCGTATATGTGAAGCCCAGCCAACTAGCCGAATCGACACCAAAGCCAAATATACATGGCGCTAAGTTATTTTGTGGGACCAGAATATGCGGCCGGATATGAAACCATAATATTCCATAATGGCAACGCTAGGCCACATGATCCAATACCTGTTAAAAACTATTTAGAAAGAAGTGGTTGGGAAATTTTCCCTCACCCGCCCCGTCCGACTACTATTTGTTTCGATCGATGTAGAACGCTCTTCAAAACACTTCACTTCAGAACAGAGTATCCGAAATTGGATTGATTGGTCTCTAAAGATAAGCAGTTCATTTGGCTCGGAATCCAAAATATGGCAAAAGGTCATAGCTAATAATGGCCAATACTTTGAATAAATTTATGCTGTACAGATGTTTCAAAATAAAAGCTAAAAATCCAGTATATTGTTTAAATGCTTTGCGGATTTTTAATTCATGTGATTTTATGAATTTTGAGTCGATTAAGAAATTATTGCTTTGTATTTGCTTAAGTGGAAATTTAAAAATTTTTCAAAATATTCTGCTATCAAGCTTACCTTCCTACCCACTACACTTAGCCCTTTAGAGAGTAAGTTTTCACTAAATAAATTAGTGTAAATTACACTGCAGCACAATGTTATTTAAACAACGACCACACTTGTTTCTAATTGTGTATATTTTAGTGAAACTGACTAATTTACGCTTGATTCAAAATGTGATTAAGTAGAGTTGCTTGGTTTAAATAACTTCTTTCAATCAGTCACCCACTTAATTATTCAAAACAATCAGTGGTGTGTGATTAATTATTATCGTGTTTGTAATTCAATTATGCAATTCATTAGGTTTCTAAGTGAACAATTTGATGCAGTGAAAATTTAAGTGAAATTTACTTTGGTTGGTTCAGTTTTAAAGGATTTAAGCAGAAATAATTGCTTAAAACGACATAACTTAAATAAACTTGTATAGTAATAAAAAAAATATGCATAAATGTGAAGTAATGCATAAATTAGTAGACACTGAAACTGTTGGAACTTGTCATATGAAAATCATATCTCCTGAAAAGAAGAAGTAAGCGGCGAAATCTGAAGAGTAAACGTAACGAGCGACACATATTTACTTCAACCAGTCAAATTAAATGTATCTTCACTTAGTTTAAATTCATTTTAAATTATGCTGATTCTACAAAATTCTACAAGTTCATTAAATTGTTCAAAAGTCAAACTTATTTTCACAATATGTTCAAAAACCAACAACTTATTGAACCAAAGCCAAAAATAAATTTGTAAATTATTAAAATACAATTTATTTACATAACTAAATAAATAATTTTGTAATTTCTATTAATGCCTTTGCTAATACTTTTACCGCTATTCCTTTAGTTTGCATAAACAGTCCGTTAATTTAAATAAAATAAACTTTTTGAAAGAAACTTTTCTGTTTTGCAAAATTAATCAAATATTTGTTGCTTTATAAAAGTCTTGGACCTTGTAAACAATATTTCATTTATTTACATATTTTTTGTTTATAATTTTGTTCAAACATCAACATTATATTATCGTTATTTAGTATAATTGATTTATCGTTAATGAAATAATAAACATTTGTTCTAGTTGGGGGGCAACACAAAAAAGGACACCACACAATAGTACTTTAGATAGAAATAAAAGAGGACAGTAGAATTTACTAGACCAGTAAGCCAGTATCTGTGTTGTCATAATGATAAATGAAATATGCAATACTAAAAGACACTGCCATAAACTCTAGAGAAGAGAGCAATAACTTTTAGTTTGATTCATATCACATTCACTTGTATACCCTCTGTGAATGTCCCTTGATAAATGTAAAAGGAATTTTGCAAAAAATTAAACAATTTAATAATGAAGTACATAATTGAATTATAAACTAAACTTGCATGTTTATGGCGATTTTTAATGATTTGTGTATTTACATTGTTGTATGGAGTAGTATTAGGGTTGTCATTCGAATAATCGGGGAAAGGATATATTTTTTATTCGAATGAATAACAGTTTTTAGTTTGGAATAAATATTTATTTTAAGTTAAAACTACCCAGCAAAAACTTCACTTCACTGCTTCCTGAATGTATTATTCTGTAGCCACGACAAATATAATTCTAACCGTGATGTCCCGAGTTCAATCCCCGGTTGGTGTGACATTTTTGTTTATTTTTTCATTACGCCTTAAACATTTACTGAAAGCCTTATAAGAATTTAAAAATAGTTTGGAATCGAATGTCTTTCAATCAACATTAACTTCATAAAATATTTAACGAGACTTTATAGAATTAAGTTATTTAATTTACTCGCATTATTGTTTTCATCTGTATACTATATACTATTAATTTTGTATTTTTATTGATTGTAAAATAATATTTTTTTATTCGCAATTCGAGAAAATTTTAAAAATAAAAAAATAGAAGCTTTTAATTCAATTAAAATGAAACTCGTATAATTTACAATCCTAATCAGTATGAATTGAAATGAACTAGAACTGACGAGTGTTTAATATTTTAACTAAGAATCGAATAGCCACAATATCTTTAGTATTTTTCATTGATTGAAGGTTTTCGATTTAATTTAAAAACCTCACACATTTTTCCAAGAACTTATGGGAAACAGAGCAAATCGTCAACAGACAAAATCGCCACTGATTACACAGATGTCAATATGTCATGGCCATTGTTGACAATTTCGTTCTTAAATTTTTTTCAAGATCATATAAGAGACTATAGCATATCTGGCAACGTTTTAAATAAGTGTAGTGCAAATATTACACGACTGCAAGTGCCGCTCATCTTGTCAACTTCAATTATAGAAAATTAAATCCACTATATATTCTTCTCAATTATTGTTTAAGTGGTCAACGATTAGTCATTTGAACGTAAAAACTCAAATTTTGAGAAACATTTGAGGAACAGCCAAAGCAAACCGCTAATGATGTATTTTAACGTCGACATAATAAAAGATTATTTTTACCTTATGTATATGCCGTCAATTGCTTAATAGACAATTCCATTTGAATTTGTCGTTCATGTATCCATATTCTTCAACATCTTTCTAACCGCTATATCAAGTTAGTCTACATTCCTAAACAAGTGTGGCGCAAATATTACACGACTATAAGAGCTGGAGTTTTACACATATATTAATCATATTGTCGTCCATGATTATATGCCACCCTTAGTGAGTGACGAGTAAATGGGCTTCCATCTTATCCACTTCATTTAACTCTTTGCGGTTGAGTGGTCACTTTACTAACCACATTTTCTATAGTCTTTAAAACATAGCTTATTGGCATCAATTGCCATTTTGCTAAACAATTATATTTTTTGAAGTCATCGTTTATAATTTTATGCAAAACTTTGCCGTCATGGGGACAAATATAGCGAAAAATTAGCAGGAACAAGTTTAGCGAAAATTTACGAGCTACAATGTCGCTTACCTAGGCTCTGATCTGATATATACGTCGTCCACATATTAAATGATTAATATATCTTTTTCAACATTTATTTCATAATTCCTTTAAAACAATAATATATACAATCAATGCAATTAAAAAATTAATATTCTTTTAATTGCCTAAACTTTACAATCAATCCTTAAAAGTTTACAAACAATTAAGAATATGTAATTTTAATAACAAAATATTTTTTCCTAATATGATTTCCTATTTTTTAATTGTGTTTTTAAGTTAGCAAATAACTGCAATTAACTCGCCCTAAAGCAGAGTGTGAGATTGTTTGTTTGCTTGTTTATGGCCGGAATTCATTTAATTGTTAGAAGGTGGGACATTTACGAACTATGTACAACTGTGTATTGTTTTTATGGCTCTACTAAAGTCTTAACTGTCGTTATTGTCGTTTGTTATTATTGTAAAAATTATTTTATTTCTTTCTTTTAAACATTTTTTAGCACTAAATTATGACAAACAGATGTTGCCATGTGTTTGCATGTTTATTTTTTTTTTGTTTGTTGGTTCATAAAAATTTTGATTTTATTTTTACCAGCAGCTTAAGCTTCTTGAGTGAAATAAACTTTTTATTTTTTTATGTTTTTTTTGTTTGTATTTTTGCTCGTTATTTATATTTTATTTTACTTATGACAAGATAAGTGTTGTTTTTGTTGTTTCTGGCTGTAATTTTTGGTAATAATGCAATTTGTTAAATTTATTTATAAATCATTGTCTAATGACTTTGATAACAGCGTGCATACAACTGGATTTAAAGAGGAGACAATAACGAACAAAAACAAATTAAGAGATAAAGTGGGTAATAAACATAAATAATAGGTATGTTGTATTGAATTAGCACCCAGTTATTATTATCTTCTTTTATATATAAAAATGAAATGGTCCATGTATGTAATGTCATCACGTGAGAACGGCTGGAGCGATTTGGCTGATTTTGTTTTATTCGATTCGAAATTTTCAGGAGATGGTTTGTAAAGAAAAAAAATTCAAAAATTCCGGGTAAAACTCGGAAATTCATTTTTTTTTGTGAGTCCAGTCAACTGTAATAAAAAAGCTCCCTAAAGTATGCAGTACAAATTTAGATATTTTATTTGCAAATAAATAAGAACAGGCTGGTGTGCGTGGGTTGGAGAAACTTGAAGAACTAGCATTAGTAAATGCTACCGGGCGAAGCCGCGGCTAGCCGTGGCGATCAACTAGTTTTTAATAAAACCATTGTTTGCTCTAATATGTTAAAAATAAGGAAGTTATATTACACAGTGCAACACGAAAAAAATTACCCATTTACGGACACCACTACGTGATAAAAGACCAAAAGACCACCACCCCAAAGATTTGGGGCCTCGGTGTTATTTTTGCAAAAAAAGTGATAATTTTTTCAGGCTCATATCTTGCAAACAGTTCGGAATTTTGATTTACTTTCTGAGGCAAAGTTGTAGCCCTTGTCATAAAGAACAAAAATTGTAAACACAATCAAAAAGCTTCATCTTCAAGATGAAAATTGAAAAGAAAACTTCAAAAAATTAGATTTTTTCCCCTTTTTCTCCTGTTCAGGCCCATAGGTAGCTAACCGTTCAAAATTCAAGGAAACAATCAACTACAAAAATGTACCTAAGATCTCAATAAACAACTTTCTAGAACATATGCACTTCCTAGGAATGATTCTTAACACCGCTTAGGTAGGTCAATATAAGTTGGTAAGAAAAGACTAAAGAAAATAAGTGTTTTGGGTCATAAACTATTATACAGAGATCGAAAATAACTCGTCCATATACCAAAAAACCCAAATTGTGATTTATATTTTTGTGATACAAAAATATCACTGAAAATAACAGTTATAAAATTATTTTTATTTAAATGGTTAGGTATGACCTTTATTCGTTTTTGTTGTTTTTTAATGGTTTGGTGTGAGATAAACAATTCATTTGTTCTTGTTCTTAATAACTGTTACTTTCTCTTTTATTTACATACAATCACATATTGTTAGTAATTTTTAACAAATTATGGAAATAATATGATAAGTATGAAGTAATGAAGTCTGGGTAACAGAAATGAGAATTTTTTTTTAATTTGTTATTAATCTTTTGATAGATTTTATATATTTAAGCGTTGATTTGCATCAAATGCATTTTTGCGATTTATTTTTCATGTTTGCAAATAAAAGTCTCAAGCTGACCTTTACGAAAAAAATAAATTATAAATCACTCATCTAGATTATTTGTGTTTGTTTCTTTTCTGTTTCTCTCAACCGCAAACCTAAAATGTACTCGTATAAATCACTCTCTCAGTGATTTATCACAAAAAATTATTTTTAAATGGCTGAGAATGAGAATTTACCATTGAAATGAAAGTGAACCCGTTATGTTCAGTCTCTGCTATTATAGTATTATAAACTAAAGCATAATTTTAGGCAGCTTTAAAAAATTGTATATAAGCCTGAGAAAATGATCACTTTGGGGGCCCAAAAAAGTGTATGACTTTGGGCAAAACTGGGAGACATCGGACTTTTTTTTGTCTTTTATCACGTACTGGTGTTCGTATATGGTTATATTTCCATGACTTATTTTTTTATATTAAAGGTCTATAATCCACAGACAACTAAAATAGCTGCTGTATCATTCATTTTGTAGACAAAAAAAAATATGATTTCTCTTGAGTTGATCCTTTTTGGGAGAAATATTTTTTTTTGGTTAAAATTATTTATTAACAATTTTATTATAGATGACTATCAATATAAACCCATTAAATAAAATAATTAAAACAAAAATTACATACTTCCTCCCACTTAAGCATAGTGCAAAATTTCACATTTCATGTTTGTTCTATTTGAAACATTATGAGATTAAATTAATTAATTTTTTTTTTGGCGTAACCCAAAGCTCATTACAAAAATATATCGCTTTCTTTTCTTAACACATTTATAGAAATCTTCTTATTTTCTCACTTTTCATAAATTTATTTAACAAGAATTTTTGTTGAAAACTTTTTCAACTAAATAAGTACAAGAAAAAAGAGAACATCGCACCCTTTAATAAATGAATGAATGAACGAACATTTAAGTGAAACACAAACCATTCAATGGGATAGAAAAATCTGGTTAAAACGAAATGTAAGTGAGCTTCTCAAAGAAGTTACAAATTATAAAATTGCAAATCCTACACGATATATAAGGGCCAGCCACAGTAAATTATCACAAGAGCTACAAAGTCACTCGATTAAAAAATATCAGTTATACTAGACAGCCAAAAAAGTATGAACACGAAGAATAGGAGGCATTGCTCATAAAGATTGTTGTCAAATTCAACAAGAGCTTGCAAAATCATGGGTAGCTATTCAGACAATAATTTCAAAACGTTTGCGAGCAGCATTATTATATGAAGCCCGGCCAACCAGTCGACACCAAAACAAAATATCCATGGCTTTAAGGTAATGCTCTGTATTTGGTGGGACCAAAGGGATCATATCTATTATTAGCTGCTGAAATCTGACCAGGCTATCACAGAGAATCTGTACCATGACAACACTCGGATGTATATTGCAATATCTTTTAAAAATTATTTAGAATGAAGTGGTTGGGAAGTTTTGTCTCATCAGATTTATAGCCCAGACCGTGCTCCGTCTGCCTAATATTTGTTTCGATCGATACAGAACGCTCTCTAGGATACGCTTCACTTTGGAACAGAGTTTCCGATGCTGGCTTGATTCATTCTTGGCCTCAAAAGATGAGCTGTTCTTTTGGCTCGGAATCTACAATTGAACAAGCCCGAATACACCTTTTCATACAAACTAATAAAGGCTTAAACAAACTTCCCGTACAGTTTTCCAAGAAAAAATAAAGTATTTTACAAATGAGAGGAAAAAACCTAAACGCATATAAAAAAAATTGTAGAGGTACAATGTGGAAATTTAGAGTATGAAAACATTTTAGCAACCAAACAAATAAAGAAAGCGAGAAGGAAAAGACTCTTAAGAAAATTCTTCAGTTGAGAACAAACAAGAAAAGTGTTAAAAAGGATTACTTTTATGAGTTTTATGAAACGACGTCAGGTGAGACACACACAAACATGCATTTATACATTTACACCTACCAAAAACAACTAAAACCTAGAAAAAACAAAAAACATCAGGCTTAAAAAGAAATTGACCCATAACGTGATGAGTTAAAGTTTTCCTTTCAGTTTTTATTTCTACAAGAAAAGAAAAAAAATCAGGTTAAAATTATGAAAAGATGTGTTAGGGAGGTAGAATAAAATAGTGTAGAAAATCCTAGAAAATTTGTTTAAGTTAATAAGCAGCTGGAATTATGACACAAAGAACAATTGTCTTAAGGCTTTTAATTAGAATTATTGTTCAAATGAACAAAAAACAGCAACAAGGACGTTGAAAAAATAAAAATATTTTGTAAAAATAAATAGAAATAATAATAATGATGATGATGATTTTTAAAGAAATTCTTGTTGAGAACACTTCTTTTATTTAGAGTGACTTTTGAGTTGTTGTTTGGGCAAATTTTAGGTCATGAATTCTAATTAAAACAATTTTTTATTTTTTAAATTTTGTGCTTTAAAAAAGGTGATTAATGATCCATTTCTTTATTTCAAAGAATTTGACTTTCAATGCTAAGCAAAATAATTAAAATGGAAGGGGGATCACAGCCACTGGGGTACATAAATAAGACATGATAAGATAATATTCCTCTGGAGCTCATTTGTTGGACTCATCATATGGACTGTTCCAAGCATTTTTCATATCCAAAAGGTTGACAGTTTTACTTCACCACAACACCATGGTGAATGTACCTCAAATAGGAGCAGAAACATGAAAATTAAACCAGAACCTACATAACAATGACTTATTTATATTCATAATTTTTTAATTTTTAATGTTCAAATCTTAGAGTTGTTGGATTTTCATAAACAATCCCTTATAATGAACAAAAAACAATAAAAGACTACACGTGCCTAAACACCAGTATTTTTAAAACCACTATACAAATTTAGCTTTATGTTTAGTTGTGAGCGAATTACGTTTGTATTTGATGATGACTATTATACACGGAATGTCAAATGCCAAGTTTAATTACATGAGCTGTTCTATTTTTTATTTATAAATTATTTTTGAAATCTTAACGAGTTGTCCTGTGAATGAAAACTAAAATGGTATTATATAACAATAGCCACGAAAATATGACGATAAAAATAAATACAAAAAAAATATGAATTCTGAAGGCCAAAATATTATACAATAACAATAAAGTATAATAGTGATTATTTTTAAATGTAAGTAATTAGATTTTTACACTTAACGAAATCTTTTTAAATTATAAAACATACTTTAGCAAAATTTAGTCATTCTGGAGGTTATCTTACAACTAACCTTGATTAAATGTTTTATTTATAAGATGCTTAAAATAAGTATTAGAAAATAATGGATACTTTTGGGAGGCTGAAGGCATGTTGTGGTTCATATAGATTGAATCTGCTCGAAAAATATCGAAATTAGTTTAAAACAACAGCAATAAGTACATAATCGATTAAGAAACCATACAAACAAATTTAGCTTATCACCAATAATTATAATGCTGAAATATTTCATAATTACAGCAACTTTTATTTTGCTCCTATAACACCGTCCGACAAATAGAGAAAAAATTCGTTAGACACGAACTGGATGATATACGTCTGAAACTACAAATTTAATGGAGAAAAACTGTATTTTCAGTTTTTCGTTTCGTGATCCTGTGTCCTTTTTTAAGGACTTTAAAGTTTCAAAGAAGTACATTTTTCAAAAAATATTTAAAAATACTCCTGCTATTCCAACAATTAGAAATTGTATGTCAAATGAACAAGAACAGTTGTAAAATATTTTGTTTTATCTTTATTTTATCCTGTAAGGATCAAATGATGTCAAAAATGTTCTTTAAATTGTTTATCGTTTAATATCCTTAAAATAGTTAAGCTCTCATAAATATCTTAATTATAAACATATTCAAACCAAATTCAGCACAAATAAGTTTTATGTAAGCCGAACTCTCACGACCTAATTTCGTGACGATCGGTCAACAATATTCCATAGCTCCCATATAAGCAACATTCTCGAAAATGTCATTAATATACATAAATCTCTGAAATATGTCAGAATCCAAACAAAATTCAACAAAAATATGTTTCATATATTCGCAATTCATCCCACCAAATTTTGTGACGATTGGTCCATAATTAGTCATAGCTCCCATATAAGGCCCACTACCGAAAATGTTGGTGTTCAAATAAGATTCAACACAAATAAGTTTCATATCAAAAGAAAACTCTTTATATCATAACGACTATACCATTTTACTTCTTTATTAAAAAGTCTTCTTCGGATTTTGTTATATTTTTTTCGACTGAAATATTAAAATAAAAATTAAAATCAAATAATTCTAATTTAAAATATTTTTTAACACTTAAGTAGTTAAGATAGAAGGATGAAATTTTGGATCTTTAACTCACTATTTTTTTAAAAAAAAATTATTGGAAATCTAAAAGGATATTCAAGGATAAACATTTGAAAGGATATTTTTGACATCTTTTGATCCTTACAGGATAAAATAAAAATAATACGAAATATTTTACAACTCTTCTTGATCATTTGACACCAAATTTGACATAGTAAGATGATCAGAAGTATTTTAAAACATTTGTTTAAAAATGTACTCCTCTGAAAATTTGAAGTCCTTTTAAAAGGAAACAGGATCACGAAATGAAAAACTGAAAACGCAGTTTTTCTCCATTTAATTTATTGTTTCAGACGTATATCATCCGGTTCGTGTCTAATATTGAGTGTCGTACGGTGTAATATGAATCAAATTTTTGTGAAAAAATATTTTTTACATAATAAGCTCAAAAATGTTCCTTTTTCTAACATGACATCATAATAAATATGAAGTGGATCTTTTTTACCTCTCAGTAATTCGTGAGGAGTACACGCACTGTTAAAAGGGTTCAACTACCGACCGCCAGAATGGCTTACGTAATCAGATTTTACAAAATTCGGGAGACTGCCTAGCTATCATTGGCGGCTCTAGATAAGTGTTCCACAGAGTCTGAGCGCTTTGAACGAAGCTTATCGTTTTTATAGTTGGAAAACGCAGAGAAAAAATATAGTTGTACATGTTCACCATAACCATTTAACATTTTTACAAGTTGTTAACACTATTATGCCCACTGTAATTATGTATATGGTAACCATAATATGTTTAAGTAACCATTCACATGATTGTAGCTATAATATATATGACTGTAGTAATAAGTGTATGTTTGTGGCAGAGACCAAAAATAACGGGTTCACTTTCATTTCAATGGTAAATTCTCATTCGCAGCCATTTAAAAGTAATTTTTTGTGATATATCACTGAGAGAGTGATTTATTCGAGAACATTTTAGGTTTGGGTTTGAGAGAAACAGAAAAGAAACAAACACAAATAATCTGGATGAGTGCTTTATAATTTATTTTTTTCGTAAAGGTCAGCTTGTGACTTTTATTTGCGAACATGAAAAATAAATCGCAAAAATGCGTTTGATGCAAATCAACATCAAATCAAATATATAAAACGTATCAAAAGATTAATAACAAATTAAAAAAAAAAATCTCATTTCTGTTACTCAGACTTCATTACTTCATACCTATCATATTATTTCCATAATTTGTTAAAAATTACTAACAATATGTGATTGTATGTAAATAAAAGAGAAAGTAACAGTTATTAAGAACAAATGAATTGTTTATCTCACATCAAACCATTAAAAAAAAAACAAAAACAAATAAAAGACACACCAAACCATTTAAATAAAAATCATTTTATAACTGTTATTTTCAGTGATTTATATTTATCACAAAACTATAAATCGCAATTTGGGTTTTTTGGTATATGGACGAGTTATTTTCGATCTCTGGTTTGTGGCAACCATTCTTATGATGTTATATTTTGTGTTGTTCTCGGATTATGGTTATCATACTCTGAGAATAGCATGATTGCCATTAACATATATTTATTTACAACAATCTTCTGATTTCTATAATCATGAGAATGGTTACTTAAACATATTATGATTACCTCAATCACATCCATAATTACAGTGACCATAATATTATTGAAAAACTTGTAAAAATGTTTTAACTTTTATTTTGAAAAACGTGTACATTATAAATTAATTCAAAGTATTGGAAAATACATAGATTCCGAGCCAAAAGAACTACTCATATTTTGAGGCCAAGCATGAATCAAGCCAATGCACAGTGGATCCGGCCATAGGCCAAAAATAAATAAAACGATCACAAAATATTTAGACAAAATGAAAAAAATTGTCTCTTAAATATCCAATCTTTTTAATGGCAAACCGGAAATCTAACGGGACTTTTTAAAAATAAAATTAAAAGCATGAGAAAATATTCATTTGCAAAGCGCAGCTGAACGCTGGAAGAAAAATTCAAAGCAAAAGTGCACTTCAAAACGGTCTTACAATTGCTGTAGTCTACAAAATTAAATTATTTTCAATGGATTTGGAAGTTAAAGGTATTTATTTTATCTTTAGAAAATAATAAAACTAACTTGTGTTGTAATTCTTGTGAAATTAATGTTTTAGTTAACCTATATATTTGTTACTTTTTTGTAAAACTTCATTATGTTTACTTAAAGTTTTAGTTGTGTTCCCCCAAGATTCCCCCGTAGGGTTCTTTTTCATTGTATTTATCTGATTCTTAAGATAATAAAAGTGCTGAAGTTAGTTGCGGAAATTTGCGGATGGGCGTGTAATCTTTAATATACTAACTCGCACCACAGAGGGATGGCTTCATACATTTTTTTTGCAAAAATTATAAGGTGTGGTCGGAGAGCGCTGAAATTTTGCACAGAGATTTATATGGACTAACTTAAGAAAAAACTTAAATTTTATCGAAATCGTCCACGCCCACTGGCCATACAATCCAAATTGATTTTTTCGCATAAAATTGTTTATATCCAAGCAAAAGTCTAGAAATTTGGTAAATACATTTATTGAAACCAAAAAGAAACTCACGCCGAGTTTCAATAAAATCGGTCACGCCCACCGCGCACGACACCATAGATCAGAATTTTTTGGATATTTCGTTTATTATCCGAAAACTTCTGAAAACAATTTTTTTTTAATCGAAACAAGACGCTACCACCTTTCATTTTATTAAAAAAAAGAGCTTGACATTTTTTTCTCCATGGAAAATTAAAAATACAATAAATTATCCCCATAATTTTTTTTATTGATGTGGAAATGTTATATTTTTTAAATATGTCAAAAATGAATTGCGTGAAAATATAGGTAAATTTTTGCTTAACACCCTTGCATGGACTTTTTTAAAAATAAAATAAATTTTTTCTTAAAACTATAAGTATACATTTCATCTTTAAACATTTCTCTACAAAACTGCATCATTTGATTTTTGAAATTAAGTGTTTGAAAAATTTACTTTTTTTTTTGCATCGGTACATAAAATTCTGATCCATGGAGCTGAGGTAAGCAAGCATGTAGTAGTGTCAATAGGTGAATTATCGGAGGAAGCAGCTGAAGCGAAAAATAAGCATATAAAACAGTTTATATTGCAACATACCCGAAAAATATCGCGCAATATAACTTTGTATAACTTTTTAATTTAGTTTTTTTTTCTGTGTATAATTCAAATGAATTAAAATGGAATAAAAATTTACTAAAATTGTTTAAAACAAACGAATTTTCATACTGAAATATTTTATTTCAAGAATTCATAAAACAAATCTAAAAGCCAATTAACCCTTGAAAGATCAAAGGGCTACTGTGGCTACAGCTGTTAATATTTTTTCTAAAAAATTTGCAAACTTTAAGTTCTTCGGGCATGCTACGAGGTGACAAATTTTGAAGACCCTTGCTTTTTTAGTTTTGGAGATATCGATTATTGACCGCTTGTTCATATAAGGGAAACCACTGTGCAATATCGGATACTCTTTTCCAAAGTAAAGCATATCCCAGAGAGAGAGCGGTCTGTGGGTGAGGCAAAACTTCCTAACCACTTCATTCTATCATGATGTAATATTACGGTTTCATTTCCTGGGTGTTTTTCGTCGACTGCTCAATTCAAGTGAATCAGTTTTATTCGGTACAGATTTCATGTGATAAGCTGGTCAGATTATTGCTCCCACAAAATACAGAGAATTACCTTAGTGCCATAGATATTTATCTCTGGTGTCGATTCGGCTGGTTGGCTTCGGGTTATCGTAACGGATCCAATTTTTATCGCAAGTAATAATTCAGTGTAAAATCGTCTTTCAAGGTTTATAGGTTTCAATTCGCATGCTACCCAATTTCCCTGCTTTTGGAGATTTTACATCATTCTTATATAAAATTTTAACTATGATCCTCAATAAATGTCAAACCAAAGATGCTTATTCTACTACTCACTTACATTTATTAATATGTATGTTTTTAGGAAATTTTTTGTATCAGAGACCATTTTTTAGAGTGTATTTCTAAGCACCTATTATTATTTACCTTAAATTAATGCCATATATACTAAAAATATAAATATAAAATTAATTACCAACACGCAAACTTATTTATTATTAGAAATCTAAAAATTGTTTAACACAAATATTAAGTAATTTCAATTTATTCTTCTTATAATTAAATATTAAAAACAAAAACTTTTTTTAATTCTTCAAAAAAAAAAAAAACTTTTCAAAACTAGACAATGAATTTAAATTTTATAATATTTCTACAGGTTTATTTAACTAATTGTCTGTCTCGACTAAATATTATTTTGTTCAACTTTTTCAGGACCATCCGTATTAAATTTCCCCCAAACATATTATTTCCTAATTTTCTATGGCAACTAATTGACGAGGTTTAATATTAAATGAACATTAACATAAAATTTAATTCTTGCCATAAACCTGATTTTAATAACAGTGGTATACACTAAATATTTGTTCTTTAAACTTCAAAAAGTTTAATGTTTATTTTTGAACAAATTTATGAAAAAATATTTAATAAAAAGCATTTTTTTTGTTGGTATTCTTCAGTCATTTCGTTGAGGTCGCCTTAAATGTTAGAGGGTCATTTTCAAAAATATAAACAACAACATAAATATAAATTTAGCACAACAGATGCTATTGCTACCCGCTCCACATATTTAAAGCATATATTTTGCACCCTACAGTTTTATGGGACAACAAGTATGGTAAGGGAAAATGTTTCATTCCCAGATAGCGAGAATTAGTACATAAATTTCTGAAGCTAATAATGAAAACAATTTTAATAAGTAGCGTTACCGAAATATGCTAATATAGCATTACCATTACCTTTTAACACTTTCGAATCGGTAGCCAAACTTAATAAGTAGTAATGGAAATCTCCACATATCAATATTAGGAAACTTTACACAAGAAACTCAGAGTAGTGTTTTGGAATATATCCAAATATAATCATAGAATATTTTCTATATTTAGGGTATTTAATGTTCGTTTTTACTGAATAGTTTTTTAAATTTTTTGTCGTTATTCATTTTGTTATTGTTGCCATTGTTATTATGCTTTCACTTGCTACGCATTTTTTAGCACAATTATTTTGTGAGAGTGTGTGCAATAAATTAAAATGCTACAAAAACAATTTAATGCCAACAGGGACATTATTATTTGCCACATGATGAAGATGACAATGTAGGCAGGGAGCAGGAGGTAGGGAGAGAGAGAGGACACAAGCATAACAATAGACATGGCGACTATGATGATGGTTTTTGTTTGGTCTTTTCATTTTGGCTGTGCAACGTGTGCTTTTTCCTAGAGAATGGTGGCGAATTTATGAAATGTAAAGTTCGTATGAAATTTTGTTGAAAATTTAAAACATTAACCAGTAATGATGGAGCTATATTCGGCTGTGCCAAGTACAGAGTACTTTTATATATTTTTTTGTTGAAAAAATCTTATTAGTTAAACAAACATTTTATGGAAAAAAAATGTTGGTAAAAAAAACACAGGTTCTCGATTTTGACCCATTGTAGGTCCGACTTACTATGGCGTTGTATATCGTTGGCAAGGTCTTTGAAATATCTATCATTAGATAGCCATATTGCTTATATTAATGATAGTAATTCAGATTTAGATCAAAAATAGTTAAAAAATTTGACGTAATCTCATTAATTTTTTGTCCGATTTGCTGGATTTTAAATATCAACCGATCTTGGAGCGGATATTCTGATATATGAATCATATACGTAAGTTATATGACACTTACGGGAAGTTGATTTCAACATAAAAACGGACATGGCTATATCGACTCCACTATCTATAACTATCAAAAATACAAAAATAATGACAAACTTATATATACCCTTACAACTAATGGTGAAGGTTGCAAAAAGGGTATGTAAAAATATGGTTAAGAAAAGAGTTTTATTTCTTTAATTTGAAAAAAAGTGCAGCTGCTCACCAGCTTGTGATGAATGTACTCCATCGGTTTCAATGTGCAAAAGATGATTTGACACGGAAGACAAACACGTTTGAAGACCAAGATTTGGAGATTGCTGTCAAACTTAACAAAAGCTTGCAAAATCATTGGCAGCTACTCAGGATTCATCTAAAAGCAGGGAAATTTGGTACCATAGGAATTGTAGCCAAGATAGCTTGAAAGACGATTTCGCATGTCTGAAATGCTGCTTGAACGGTATAAAAGAAAATCGTTTGGTGGCACTAAAATTATCTATTATGAGCTGCACCGAACGCTGCACATTGGGCAGAATCAAAAATGTTTGGAAATAATTTTGCACGCAGAGAAAAAATATAATTAGGCATGGTTACTGTAACCATTTAAATAGTGTTACAAGATTTTTAACTATATTATAGTCACAGTAACCATTTACATGATTGTGGTAACCATACTATGGTAAATTTATGATTCACATGATTGTATCAACCATATATATGGTTACAGTAAACAAATATATGTTTGTGGCAACCATATTCATGATGAATAATTTTATCATAATATGTTGTTCTCAGATTATGATAAGCCTTAAGCCGAGATCAATATAATATGATAAGTCCTTCATCATATGAATGGTTGTCACAAACATATATTTGTTTACTGTAACCATATATATGGTTGCTACAATCATGTGAATCGTAAATTAACCATATTATGGTACCACAATCATGTAAATGGTTACTGTGACCATAATATAGTTAAAAAACTTGTAACAATATTGAAATGGTTACAGTAACCATGCCCAACTATATTTTTTCTCTGCGTGTGGCATTTCTAAACAGCTGGTCTAATCGGCATAAAATTTGAAATGGGCGTTGATAAGTATTCGAGTTTAAGTTATTAAAATGGACCCTACAAATTTCCTAGGGGCGGCGCTTTGGGGGCTCAAAATAGGGTACCTTCGTTTTTTCGTTTCCCATCCGATTTCAAAGATTTTTGTATTTGTCTAGGTCTTGAAAGTGGATACTTTCGTGTGCTATTTACCTCTTATAATTTCCGAGTTATAGGCATTTCAAAATTGAAATTTAAAAATTTTGCCATACCTTGGTTCGCTTTTTTAAAAATATAAGTCATACTTTTGTAACGAATTGACTCGATTTTTTTTTTTGTTAATTAGACAACTAAATTACCAACAATATACTAAAGATTTCATAGCAATATCAATAATGAATTCAAAAATAATAAATTTTCAATTTAAAAATTCAAAAAATAGTAGATTTTTGCTGTTTTTTGGGCGAAAAGGTGACTTAACTCATTTTTTAATTAAAAAAAAAACTTACTTCAAGAACATATAACAAATTATGTTTGTTAGGCATCTTTACGAAGAATATTCTGGTATAAAAAATTTGCCCCATTTCTCAATTATGTCGCCCCTACGCCCTACGGAATTTTACATATTTTTTTTATCAAAAATTCTACTTTGGGCCACAAGTTCTAAAATCCCAAAACTGGGATCAGAAAACGAAAAGCAGCTTTGGAAATCTTGATCAGTTCTCTATTTACACCCAAAGTATTTTCCTAGACCCGAAGGAATTTGGAGCCTATGGGAAAATGTTAACAAATACCATTTATGGCATTTTCGCTTCAATTTTTAGATTTGGGGATTCCCATTGACCTTTTGACAAGTTTTTTTACACTTTGTTATTTAGAACGATAATTTTAAAAACACGTTTAAAAAAAAACAAGTTAGATTCGGCTTTGCCGAATCTTAAATACCCTCCACCTGCATACATATTTTTTAGGTTAATATATATGGGAGCTATAACCAATTATAGGCCGATCATCATAGAATTAGGTATAGCGATTTTGGTATATATGGGGATTATTTATGACGATATTTATGCTAATTTAAGTGATTTTCGGAAGTGAACTTTATATGGGGCTATAGTCAAATATGGGCCGATCCACAAAAAATTTAGTGTTGTGATTTCTTTTAGCACGAAACTTATTTTTGCTGAATTTTGTATGAATACTGCAATTCTGAAGGCATTTATGGACCATAGAACCATATTTCGGGAAGAAATTTGTATGGCGGCTAGGAGAAATCATGAACCGATTCTTATAATTTTCACCAGAGTTAGTCCTTTTATTATAAAAATTACGTGTATAAAGTTTTATGGTAATATCTGCAATATATTTACACAAATAACCAAAAATATGTGAAAATTGTCAATTTTTGTTTAGGTTGTCTCACATTTTGGTTCATAGCTCTGGTTCTACTGAACCGATTTTGCTGATTTTCAATACCAAACTGCTTAGGACAACAATAAACATATTTTTTGCAAGTCTACCAATTTTGTTTGCGTATTTTGGACGTGAGCGTGTTTACACAGACGGACAGACAGACGGACATGGCTCAATCGACTTAGAATTTCATAAGGATCAAGAAAATATATACTTTGTTGGGTCTCAGATGAATATTTCTCAATGTTACACACGGAATGACAAACTTATATATACCCTCATTCACCACTTGTGGTGGTGGAGGGCATAAAAATACCGCATTTTAAAGTCATACCTCCAATATTATTATTAATTTATTATATTAAAATTAAAAAAGAAGTCTCTAAATCTCTAATTTTATTTGCCAGAATATTGCTTAAAAGACCTATTACTATTGGGAGGCTTTCCCAATTTGTTAAAAGTCTTTCTATAGTTTCGTAGCATACAAAATGCAACAGCTACAAAAACGTTTTACTGCACAACAGCACTTACTTCAAAAATAGGTTACATAAAACAAACTGTGCAGTACTTAAACTTTTATTATGCATTGTCCGATGAACTGGATAATTCTGTTGCGTTTAAATTTATGGAGATAGAGAAAATTCTTGAGAAAAAAAACACTGTTTTTCGATTTAATAAACTATTGATTTCTGAATTGTCCTAAAATTAATACAATCCCAATAAATACATTTAGTAGATTTTAATGTCTGTTGAAAATAATATTAGGAAATAATTAATCATTTAAACAACTGCTGTATTAATAGATTAATTCAGTAGTCGACAAATATAGCTGGCAGGGGTCGAACGGTATCAACTATACAGGTGTAAACAATACTAGTGTTAGCGGAACTTTTTTAAATTATCAAAAGGGTTACAAATTTTATATTGTACATTTACGATCACTCACTCTTCCTAAAATACTAAAAATTATAAAACCTTCTAAACATTTCCCTAACATATTTTATGAAACAAAAATAACAAAAAGTTGTCTATAAAAGTAAAGACGATTTAAATAAATATTTTAAACAGAAATTTATGTTTTTCTTAAATTTTCACTTTCATATTGTTTCAGCTAAAAATAGACTTACTTATTGCTTATTTAAATATTCTAGCTTTTTTTGCAAAAACTTAAAAAAGAAACACTTAAAGTAAGATTATTAAATGAAAAAAAAAACAATAAATATTTTTAAGCCATTATCAACAAAATACTTTCTTAATACTTTCATGGTTAAAAATAAATAAAAATGTAAAAAATTTTATATTTATTATTAAAACAAGTTAAAAGGAAATATTTTTTAGTAAAGCACAATGAACAATTTTAATTTTGCCTGAAAACTTAAAATTCATGAATATATTTCAGCAAGTAAATGTGAGAGTTTTTTAACTATGAACAGAAACATTTTTTAACAATTATTTTTACTTTTATTAAATGAATATGAACAGTGTCTTTACTACTTGCGGGTAGCTAAGAGCAGAGTAGAGAATTTCGTTAGTAGTTGGTGAAATGTTTGTTTAATGCTACTGAAAATGTTGGTTTATTAAATATGGTTTTAGAGTGGTGACATGTATTTTAGTAGAGTGAATTGTATTTGAAAGATTGTAAATAAATTCATGTGCAAGATTAATTAAGCCAGTATTCAAATATTTGTGCAAATATTTACTTTTAACCCACATGAGATTTACGCAGATAATTTATATGGTTGCGGTAACTATACAATGTTCTACGTGGCCATAAATGTTTGTCGTAAACGACTTTATGGTTAAAGATATTTTATTTTAATAACATGCAATAATTAATAATAGCAATGTTTTGCTTCACAATTTATAATTTCATGATTGTCAATATAGGGAAGAAATGATAAATTTCAATAAAAAAAATTAATTTTTTTCTTCAGAATTCTGAATAGAAATCAAGAGACTTCACATGGAGTCAAAAGCCTAGCTGGTTTATCAGTGACAAATCAATATTTAGCATTGACTATAAAGTCGTCCTGCATAAAAGGCTTTTAAAAACAATTTGGTGATATGGAATCCAATTATGGAGAACGGCAAGTAATACAAGATTGAGGAGGACTCAATCGAAGATTTTTAGGATCATTATGGGTGCACCATGGTACATAAGAAATTAAAACATCCACAGCGATTGGGAATATGGGAACACTAGTGAAGGAAGAGTCTAAAACCGTGAGAAATTCAAACTGAAACTAAAATGCCAACAGAATCCACTTACTCGACTTCAAGAACAGAGCCAAACCAGATAAAGGCTTCGTATAGCCGATCTAACACCCCACTAAGATGAGGTCCATTTATCAAGCAATGTTGTCTTTAGAGAGCAATTAGTTTTAATTTTAGTTTTAAGATTTAATTTATAAGATTTAATTTTATAAGTTTAAACACATTTTTTCCATGGACATTAGAGTGTCCCAGAAATTTTTGGGAAAATTTGGAATCATTACCTTCTATTTTTTTTATATACATATATAAAACTATAGTTAAATATGAAATTTTGTCTTTCTATCATGATTGCAACCCGTGCCGACTTGCGATTTAGTTTTGAGGGGAAAAAAATTCAATTTTTCAGTTTTTGTAAAAATGTTGGCATTAAATAATTACTTTTGCAATTTAATTTAAAAGAATCAAAATGTCTACGCAATTGTCGTTCTAATAAGATATAAAACACAAAAATTGATTAAAAAATGTTAAAGTTATTAAAAAATCGCCAGGCCATTAACGTGTCTCAGGCCACTAGAACAAGAAATGTCGCAACAAAATCAACATATTTTGAGAAATATTAAAATAAAAGTTTATTTTTACTTAGAATATATCCATATTTACTTGTATATGAGTTTTTGTCTTCGTAGGATACCGCTAACCTATTCCCAGGTATGACCAAAAAAAATTATTTTTTTTAACGGCAGTTTCAAAACTCCATTTTCAAATTTTTAAAAATTTTGTTAAACTAATTTTATAATTTTTTAATCATCTTTTGGGGATTTTTTTAGAACATAATAGGGAATAAAAATATGAAAAAAATATGACAATACCTCCTACAGTTTTTCCGTACCTGCGATTTAAATTTTGCGATTTTCGAGAAAAACTAATTTTTTGACCATATTTTGGCGAATGAGCCGAATTTCCTTACAGTTATAAACTTTAAGTAAAACCAATTCAGAATATTATAGTCCAGGTAATTCTAAATATTATCTGAAAGTTTTACTAAAATCGGAAAATTTTTTCAATATTTGGAATTTCTAGTGGAAAGTTAGCGAAATTTTATATATTTTTGAGCCGATTTTGATGAATCTTAAGAAAAGTATAACATGGGTATGCGTTCCAAAATTAATAAAAAAAAATTTTGGGACAATCTAATGGACATACAAATAAATTTTAATTTTTTTATTGTTTTCAATATAAAATAAGAAAGAAAATGTTCGTTCGCATTTAGTGAGCCAGGCCCTTAAGGTTTTCCGGAATTTCAAAATTAGCTTTAGTTTGGTTTCTATACAAGTTCAAAGTTCAAATTTGAAACTGTAAATCAGAATTTATAGTTTTTGATCTCATATTAAAGCCTTCATTTTTGTAGCGACAAATTGAATGTGCCAAATTTAATCAAAATATCTTCAAAATTGCAATCTGAACTTTGTGCACATGGCTTATATTCAAGCCTTCCAGCCAACTAGACGGACAGACGGAAGGATGGACATCGTTTAATCGATTCAGAGTCGATCGGTATACTTTAAGGTGGGTGTTAGATTAATATTTTTGGCCATTACAAAATTCAGTGCCAACGGGTAATGTCTGAAGACTTGTCGAACATTTTTGTTTCTTCCCTTATGGTTGTGAAAAATCTAAATTATGATAACTATAAAAAATATTGTTATATTTATAATCATATTATGACCACAAATACTCCATAATATTGTCATGTGGTTAAAACCATGGACTCAACCACAAAATGGTTTAAGTGGAATTCGTAATATATTGGACATAATAACAATATTGTTATCATTAAATAATGGTTAAGTAGTATCATATCATATTAGTAATATTATGGTCATAATATAATTCGTCAGCAGTCATTTCGTCCAATTAACTCTTTCAGCCACGTTTTTTTATTTATAAGTTTAAAATCAAAACAATTGCATTTTTACTTTAATCAAGGTTAGTTTATTATAAAAAGTAAAAAAAAAAAAAAAAAAAAACATGAAAAAACCACCCCATTCCAAGGGTTTTTGTGGAGTGTAGTGGTTAGTACTAACCACCTTGGCGGTTGGCATTAAAAAAAACTATGATACAAATTTTTGTTTCGTATAAATTTTTTGGAAATCGAATATTTTTGACTAAATTTTACCAAACAACCAAAATATCAAAGTAACACTGAATTCGATGAACAATAAACACTCTATGCTACTTTTTATTCAATGAGTTAAAGTCTCTTAAAAAAACTGATTTTTACAATATTTTCAAATAAATATATTTATCTAACCAGAGCACCCTGACGGCAAAGTTTTGCAAAAAATCATAAACGATGACTTCAAAAAATATAATTGTTTAGCAAAATGGCAATAGATGACAATAAAATATGTTTTAAAGACTATAGAAAATGTGGTTAGTAAACTAACCATCAAACCGCAAAGAGATAAAATATGACGCTTTTCGATGCGAGTTTTTAAATTTTTGGAAAATGTAAATGTATCTTAATCCTCTACTTACTATAGAGTATTTCAATACTCATGTCAGTTGTAATATTTTTTTTATTTTATATTCGTTAATTAACGCAAACAAATTTCGTATGAAAACTGCATTTAAATAAGATTTATTTTTTTTTAACAAGTAAACACCATAGAATTTACAAAAAAATAATGAAAATAAAATGTTAAAAATAAAGCAAACAAAAAAAACTGTATAACTATCCAATTAAAGCAACAAAAATTCTGTCAAGCGGAAACTGTTCAGATGTTTGCGTTAGTTGTATGTTTTAAATCATTTTTTTTTTAACAAATTGAAATTTTTAAAGTTATTTTTAAATACAAACCGATTTTCATGAAGTGATAATACTAGAGCTTACGAAACAAAAAACATTGTTAAATGTGAATAACTTTAATTAAAGCAAAAAGTAATGCAAAGCTTTACAAGAGGTCATTATTTTAAAACTGACTGTGTGGAAAAAAATCAAATGTAATATAAATAATAAATAAAGGCTTTTAAATCAGTTTAAAATGGGATTAACTTCTTGTTATAAATATGATTTCATCTAGCGTTTAATCAAAATACCAAGGTTGGCTAATTTGTACATTTTATCAGGATTACCGCATAATCGTACATACAGTATTCCGGGGGGACATTTGCATGGGGGCTAGGTGATTTTCAAATAATTCTGGCTAGCACCTTTCGGGACCTATCATAACTAGATTGTCTTTCAATATTGTGAGGACCCAGAATTTATATACCTTTTGGTTCTGAGAAATGATGAGAAAGAAAATAATTTTTGCACCAAATCATTACTTGCGATTATAAATGATTCCATTACGATAACCCGAAGCGTAATAGATCGTATATTAAACCCGGCCATGGCTCTAAGGTAATGCTCTGTATTTTGTCCCATCCCATAAAAGGGCTGCTGCTGAAATCTTGCCAGACCATCACTGGGAAACTGTGTCGAATACAACTGATTCGTTTGTAACTAGTATTGGCAGAAAAACACCTAGAATATGAGGTCAGGCAAGAAACTGTAATATTCCATCATGACAGTACTCGGCCACATGTTGCAATATCTGTTGAAAAGATTGAAGTGTTTGAGAAGTTTTGCCTCACCTTTATAGGTGCAAGGTCTGGACCTTGCCCCATTCGACTACTATTTGTTTAGATAGAAACAGAACGCTTTCTCTGGGATATGCTTCACTTTGCAACAGAGTAACCGAAATTGTCTTCAAAGATGACTCGGAAGCCATATGCTTCTAGAAAAATGGGAACAGTTCATAGCTAATGATGGCCAATATTTTGAATTAATTTCTTCAACTATTCTTTTAATCATATCTTCAACATAAAATATATAGAAATTTGCCATAATTTTTTTAAATTCATTTAAAATATCCACCCTCCCATATTACACAACTCATAAAAATATGTACATCAATTACTTGCACATTCATGTTCAATACTCGTATGCTTTGATTGATTTTGATGATGAAGATGATCACGATGTTGTCGTTGTTATTGTTATGAGTGTTTCTGTTGTTGTTTTTTTTTTTAGTATTCACAGTACATACATAATATTACCAAGGCTAATAGTAAATACGATTTGTCACATACACATCTAAACACTTAAATATGTATGGATGTGTATGACAACGACAGGAGGATTTCTGCAGAAAAACAAATACGATAAAACATACATACAAACGCACTTGAGAGCTTTAAAGCACTCACGCCCACTTATATACACCACACTCAAACACATACGACCATACACATTTTTGGTTTAGTAAAGATAATTTGAAAAATTTTGTTTTAAATTGAGTCACCGCTGAATTTGCAGAACTGAATTAGAATGCTGTATTCGGCTGCACAGTGGGGCAGAATCAAAATTTTTTGGAAATATATCTGGCATTTTTAAACGGCTGGTCTTATCGGTATAAAATTCGACGTTGGCATAGCCAAGGAGTATTCAAGTTTAAGTTATTAAAACATGCACTACAATGCATTGTTGCAATGGTGCAATATTTTTGAATGATGGAGTTTTAAAATAGCATAGTTTTGAATAAAATTGAGATATTGTCTTGAAATTGTTTTTGCAAGACCAAAAACCTCAATGAAATTTTCAAAGTTTTTTTAAATTTGTCATTCGAAATTCAAACTGTAAAAACACTTGTCACAATGTCAAAGGGAATCCCGCAATTTCAAAAAAATTGGTGCGCAAATCTTAAAAATTTAATTTTTTACAATTTTCCCATTGTGTCCACATTTTCTTCGGGGCTGAGAAAATACTTTGTAGATAAATAAGGAACACTTAAAGGTTTCCAAAACTCCTTTTCGTTTTCTGATCCCAGCTTTGAAATTTAGAATATGTGGGCCGAATTTGAAATTTTGATAAAAAATATAACAAATTCTGAAGTGCGTAGGGGAGACATATTCGAAAAATAGGACATGTTTTTTATACCAGAATATTCTCCGTAAAGATACCTTACAGAAAAGCATAAAATTGTTATATGTTCTTAAAGAAAGTTTTTTTTTTAATAAAAAAGAGTTAAGTCACCTTTTCGCCCAAAAAACAGCAAAATTCTACTATTATATTAATTTTTAAATTGAAAATCGTTTATTTCTGGATCCATAATTGATATTGCTCTGAAATCTTTTGTATGTTATGGGTAATTTAGTTGTCTAACTAACAAAAATTCGAGTCCAATCGGTTTACGCCCTATATTTTTAAAAAAGCGGGCAAAGAATGGCAACATTTTAAATTTTGAACTTCTTATAACTCGGAAATTACGCTTTCCAAATATATAAAAATCTTTGAAAATGGATGGGAAACAAAAAATAGCACTTGTTTAAAAATGTTACATGTCAAAGGTGCCCTACTTTGAGCCCCATTTAAATAACTTAAACTCTAATACTCCTTGGCTACGCCCACGTCACTGTGGGCTGTAACGATTCTTAAGTATACTCTATTTGTAAAAACAAGAAAAAGTAAGACTGTTATATTCGGATGTATCAAATATTGTATAACCACCATCAATATATGGAAATAACGTTATAATGGGGTTTATGGACCGATCCTCAGATAAGGTGGTAGAAAAATGTAGGTTCATACAAAACTTGTTATGTCCATTTTCATCGCAATATTAATTATTATAAGACAATTATCAATGTTCAAGTAATTTTCTTAGGCGGTCCTTGTATAGGGACTAAGAACAAATATTGTCCTATTAAAATACCTTATTAATTAACAAAGACTATCTGTGAAAAATTTCAAACAGCTAGCTAATCTCGTTTGCGTCCTATCGTGTTTTCAACAGCCAGACAGACGGACGGATGGACATAGCTAGATCTGTATCTGCTATGAATATTTCGATGCGTTACAAACAGTATTGCAAAATCAATATACCCCCATCTAATTTAATCAGGCGCGGATACAGGTCAACCAGTTTTTAAAATTAAAACTTGTTCTACATTTTTCTTTTTATTCCTTTTTTTATATGAAAACTTTTCGGTGGAATTTGCTATTTCACCCTCTCTGGATCAGCGCCTGATTTTGATGGTGGGCATAACAAATGATATTTTATTTTGAACAACTGAAGGGTTTACTGCAGTAACTAGTTAAGCCACAAAATATTACATTTATAACTTTTTTCCTACTTAACGGATTTTCTTGATTTTCAAATCTGAACTGCTTAGAATAATATTGTAATAAATATTTTAGGTGAATCCTATTAATTTCAGTTTTTCATTTTGGATGTAAGAGTCTTTTATAGTAACACAAATACGAATACAGGATATGTTTGTGTTTGTTCCCATTAAATCATTGATTCTGTTTTCTCGCTTACAACTGTTTACTTATTTCTTTACTTTTCATAAAATTTTTTTCTTAGGCGTCTAAATTTTATTTCTAAAATATTTTCTAAGTAGTAACTTTTTTCAATCTTATGACTGAGCACTACTAAGCCTTCTTTTTCCAAAATCTTTAATTTTTGATCCTTTCTGTGGGAATGCCCATATGCCAATTTTCATAAAGTTTTTGACAAATTTGTTTAATCCCTCTAAATTATGCTAATCTGACATTGTATAATGGCTAATGCAACATTATAATTAGATTTAGACATATCGATTTTCAGGGGGTTTGACTTGGGATTTTTATTTCCATTTTTATTCGTTTTGTAGCAGGATGCAATTCTATTACTCTTATATACTTCTATCAGTGTGACCCAATTCCATACTAAGTATCATATACAATTTAAAATACAATTTAAATATTGTCCTTAAATATTATCAATATATTTATTTTGACAAAAACGAACAGCATATGGGGCAAAAACACTTATTTTTCAAAATTTTTGAAATAATTTCTTGTAATTTCTTGTAAAGTGCTAAAATTTTGATGCCAACATTTCGGTGATTTTAAATTTTTGTTTTAGTTTTCTTGCACATAACGAGTTTAGATGTAAAGCCAACTATTAACAACTGAAATACGTTTAATACATTTAATACTTATTCCACGAGAATGACAACCACTGCCTTGAATAGGAGAAAACATTTAAATTAAGTATAATATTTTAATGGCAAAAATAATTGTTTAAACTGACTATATTTATTTGTTTAATTTGTTTAGCATGTTTCATATTATTGGTCATTGTTAGCTATGACATTTTTTCATCTGTCTGGCAACATACGGATTCCGAGCCAAAAGAACTGCTCATCTTTTGATGCCAAGAATGAATTAAGCCAATATCGGATATCTGTTCTGAAGTGAAGCATATCCCAGATAGAGCGCCCTGTATCGATCGAATCAAATAGTAGTCGTACGGGGAAGTTCTGGAAACTTCCCAACCACTTCATTCTTTATAATTTTTAACAGTTATTGCATCATGTGGCCTAGCGTTGAGATGATGGAATATTACGGTTTCATGCCTGGCCGCATATTCTGGGCATTTTTCGGCCAATGCTCGCTTCAAACGAATCAGCTGCATTCGGTACAGTTTCCCTGTGATGGTCTGGCTAGATTTCAATGGCTCATAGGACATTTTTGAAATATCTGCTTGAGTAGCTCCCAATGATTTTGCAAGCTCTTGTTGAGTCTGACAACAATCTTCATGGAGTAATGCCTCCACATCATGTTCTTCAAACTTTTTTGGCTGTACATTGTACGATCATTGTCTCATGATCATTGTCTCGTACGTTGAAACCGATGGAACTAATTCACCATAAGCTTTGGTGAGCAATCGGTGTGCTTCACCGACGTTTTTTAAAACTTCCCGAAAATTACGCTGTGTTGGTACTAAATTCGAGATTTTTGAAGCAAAAAAAATATTATTTTTTAAACTATAATGCTCAATAACTAAGTGAGAATAAATGACAAATAAGTACCCTTCAAAATGACATGTAAGTTATTAAAAAGAAAAAAAAAACGCGTTTCTATTGTAAATACCGTTATAAATTAAGTCATACACCCAATAAATGTGAAGAATTTTATCACAAGGTTTACATGGACAGCCTGTTAGCCAGACGGACAGAAGGTAAAAATTCGAAGTTTGCAGAAAATGTTTGTACAAAAAGCATCTCTGTATTATTTATTTTAAGACTTATGTCGATTAGTTAACCATTATATTTTAGCTTATAATATTGAAGACTAGAAATGTTGATTGTAAAACCTAAAACTAACATAAATTAGCAATCCAGAATACTTTATTGTAATAAAGTTAACCCTCTAACCGGCAAACTTTAAAAAGTTAAAAAAAAGTTGTCGAATAATTTTTTTTTTAGAGTAATTATGACCCAATAAACTCAGAACAGCCATCAGAAACTATGGCATAATTTGCAAATTAAGTTTTGGAACGAGGTGCAAAAAGGTGCAGAGTGTCTCAGGGAATTGTTGCCGGTTTAGAAGTAAAAACCAATAATTGTGATACGAATAGATCGGGCGACTAAAAGTTAGTAAAACTTTGATTTAAAAAAAAAAAAAATTACACACAAAATTTCACGTGCTAAAAAAACAGCTGACAGAACAAAACCTAAAAGTCAGAATGTATTTCGACCTTCGAGGGAAATGTTAACAAAGCTGTAAATAAAGTCACAGTTAAATTTTAAAAAAAAATTATAATTACTTTTCGAGATAATTGGTGTTTTGTAATGCATGCCTTGACGCACTCTTGCGGGTTAGAGGTTTAAGTTTTTTTTTTTTTTTTTGCACTGATGATACTTATTTTTAATTTAACATATTAAATTAAGAAAAATATTTTTTTGTGTGATTTAAACCGCGATAACTTTTGGGCTCCTTCACCAAAATAATTCACGACAACGAATTTTACACGCTGAATACTAATTACAAAACGCTAATGTCGTGCAAACAAATAGAACTCTTTTTTTACACAAATTTTAACAAAATTGTGTTTTTGCCCATATATGCAAATATTGACAAAGTTACCAAAATTTCATATATATAAAATGTTGTGTGTGTGTTGTGTAAATCAAATATAAACAAAGATATATATGTATGTATGTTATTTTATACAAATTTTACATAATATTAAATTTTACAAATACACACAAAGGATTTTATATTTACAAATACATATTTGTTGTTTTCTGACCAAACCCACAAAAAACTTTTTGGTTAAACACAAAAAAATAAATAAATAAACCATAAAAAAATAATAAATAAATGTGTTACATTTAAACACCTGTGAACACAAACAAAAAAAAGAAGATACTTTTACGGAAACTGAGTTTGTATCTGGGAGAGTGAGTGAATGTGAGATAAAGGATATTGTTGCCTGCTGCATAAATAAATATTTTTAAGCTTTAAATCGGTTTGTTTTAATGATTCTTATGAAAAGAATAAAGTTATAAATATATGTATTTAACAAGTTTTAATTGTTCCAGAAACATAAGGAGTGAGATCGAAAAATTCTTAACATACATATATGTTTATAAAAAAGAAACCACTAAACTTACAGCTTTAATTTTTTTTTTATTTGATTGAAATTATTATTACAATTTACAAAAAAAATTATTTTTATAGTTTTAATCACTAGTGATGAAATTTTGAACCTTTTTCGGAAACCCTTCCATTAACGTTTTTATAGTGCTTTCTGTCACTTTGCTCGAACATGTAGTCCATCTCCGTTTAAAATCTACCACACTTTTGGACACCTTTTTTGTACTCTTCAATTCTCTTTTAACAAGAGCCCAATATCTCTCCACTGGCCTTAGCTCCGGGCAGTTTGGAGGATTTGCCTCTCTTGGTACAAATACCACATTATTGTTCTTGTACCACTCAAGGGCTTGTTTGCCATAGTGACAGGATGCCAAGTCAGGCCAAAAATAAGTGGACACATTATGAAGTCTTATGAATGGAAGCAGCCTTTTTTGTAAACATTCCTTGATGTAAATTTCGGTATTTATAGAGCCCGTTGTAACAAATGAGTGGCTTCTTTTGCCGCAACTGCATATTGCTTGCCATACCAAGAACTTTCTGGGAAATTTTGTCTGCTTTTGGGTCCTAAACTTTTCTTCAACATTCCCTCGAGCATCAGCAACATAAAATTTTTGACCTGGAAGTTGCGAAAAATCTGCCAGAACATACGTTTCGTCATCCATTATGCAGCAAGAATATTTTTTTATAAAACTTGACTTCAATTTCCGTGCTCTGTTTTTGGCCTCTAAATTTTTAGTAGCGTTCCTGTCAGGAACTTTTTGAGCCTTGTATGTTTTTAAACCTGCATTAGCTTTAACTTTTCGTACCAAATAGTCCGAGCACTGAGCTAACCGGGCTGCTTTCCTACCGGATGTGTTGGGAGCTCTTTTGAAAATGCGTTCTATTTTTTTGGCTTTAGAAACATCATGTGGACCATTCCTTCTACCTGAACCAGGTTTTCTATCAACTGACAAGTTCTCCCGGTACTGTTTAATAACATTGGAAACAGTTTGACGGCAGACCTTTGTATGCTTGGCCAACTTTTTGTAAGACCAAGTTGGGTTTTGTTGAAAATATTTAATAATTTCAGTACGCACTTTTTTCTGGTCACTCATTTTAATCAGATTAACAAAAAAATTAATATAATTGACATTACACATAATAACTGACATGTTTTTCAAAGGTAACTTGATCAAAAAAAAATTCAAATAATACTTGGGTTAAAAAATGTAATGAAAAACGTGTGTTAAGAATTTTTCGATCTCACTCCTTAAGAGCCTGGGTACTTGATTTACTGGTTAAAAAAAATAAATTATAATTGTTCTTTTATTGTCTGTGTGAATAAAAATATATGAAAAACTGTATTTATGAGTAACTGTAGCTTTTCATTTTAATTGAATGACAATTAAATGTATACAAGTTTATTTCGAATTTTTGTTAGCATATAAATTTGCAGACAGCTTTCAATTTAAATTGTGTTTCATTTATAAGAGGTTTATTGTTAAATATGAAATGATTTTCATGTTAAAATCACTGTGTTTTTTTTTTTGTTTTTAATTAAACAATTTTTTAAACGTATTATTGTTGGCTGTTTGTTCTGTGTAACTTTTTTGCGTTTATTAATTGAATTTATGGCGCTGGCGTTAATGAATATCACAGCTGGTTTCTCGTTTTGTAATGTATGATTAATAAATCGATTAAAAGAATTGCGGGAGATTAATTAATTCCATTTGTAGGAAGCCTTGTATTTATGAGAAAAATATTTTATTTTCATATTTTCACAATTGCTAAAGGTTTTGTGGTATAAGAATTGATTTACAGATTAATAACTAAATGTGTGTTATAAAAATTATTAAAATAAATGTATTATTTTATGTCTTATAAGGGTGTAATGGCAACTCAAAATTTGAGTCTCAAATACATTTTAAGGAATTGATTTAATTTGAATATCCTAGACATCACCAGAGGTCGCTGAAGTCAGTCAAATTTAAGAAAAAATTAATGAATAAAAAATGCATTTAAAATTAATTGCTTCAAGAAAATAATTATTAAAAAAAAAAAATTTTGATTTTAAAAAAAAAATGGAAACTTATTTTTAAAAAAAAAATTATATGAGAAAAATTTTTTTTTGGTGAACAAAAAATTCGGATTAGAACAATAATTATGATACAATTTTATTGAAAAACTAATGAAAAAGAACAAATAAAAAAAAATTTCGAATAAATCGGGCGACTAAAAGTTAATAAAACTTTGATTTTAAAAAAAAAATACACAAAATTTCACGTTCTATAATTATGACATCACTCACAAAACAGTTGACAAAACTAAAACTAAAAGTCAGAATGCATTTCGATCTTCGAGGGAAATGTTAAGAAATCTGTAACTAAAGTCACAGTTAAATTTAAAAAAAAATATAATTACTTTTTGAGATAATTGGTGTTTTGTAATGCATGCCTTGAGGCACTCTTGCGGGTTAGAGGGTTAAAAGTTTTTTTTTGCACGGATGATACTTGTTTTTCAACACCGTTGTAAAGGTCTTTGAAATATCTATCTTTATATATCCATATTGGCTATGTTAAATTGTCTAGGTCAAAAATCGAGGTTGTCCAAGTTTTTTCCCCTTATCTCAGGCATTTTTGGGCCGATTTTCTCGATTTTAAATAGAACCCGGTCTATGCGGATATATTGATACGGAAAGTTGATTTCAACATACAGACGGACATTGCTATTTGGGTTGATTTTTGCATTCATCAGGAAATCTAAAAATTAAGTTCACCATCTGGGGCCCAATTCACTAAGCTACAAGTTCACAATTACAAGTGTTTTTGCCTGTAAAATTGTAAACTTGTGAATAATTGTGTTTCATCAAAATACAATTACAAGTTTGTAGCTACAAGTGAATTTTACAAGTCACATGTCTACAAGTCATACTTCTGCTAGTGATTTTGTTTCACAAAACTAAATTTGCACTTGTATACTTGTAGAATTTTAGAAAAAAGCTTAGGGTCGACGGAGACCCTCAGAAAAATTTTTACAAGTTACAAGTGAATTATAAATTGAAATAAAATTAGATTTTTAACTATTTTTTAATAAAAATTAGTTAAAATAAACACAAAATCCAAAAATTTTAATATTAATTAGCATTTGGTTACCTTAATATAGAAATGCCCTAACTCGTGTTTTTGTTAGGGCCTTTCTCTATTAAAGTAACGACTTTGGAAATCTAAACATATATAGACAATAATAAATTAGTACCCAAAATTGCAAAAGTATTTATTTTTATCAGTCCCCGCTAGTGTTTATAAACCGGTTAACCGGTTAACCGAAAAACCGGTTTTTCTTCGAAATCTCGGTTTTTTGCGAACCGGTTAATTTAAAATGTTGATTTTCGGTTAACCGGTTTATCCGGTTTTTATCACTCGGTTAACCGGTTTTTAAAATTTAGGTTTAAAATTAAGAAATCTCATGGTTTTGTGCATTTTTTATATTCATTGTACAAACATTATTGGTCTGATTTGAAACCTAAACTGCTGATTTACAATATAAACCTATTTAGATTGATATTTTTAAGAATTACAATGATTCTAAATAGTAGAGGACGATGAGTTTACTTAAAAACTTTTTCAGAATAAATTGCACATAATCAAACTATAAAAATTAAATTCCGCAGAATTCTAGAAGTTAAGCAAAATCTTAATAATGATTCATTATAAACTTAGTGATGATTTTACCAAACGTCAAGTTGAATTTGATGTGCATACCTTTTTCATCTTTCAATCAATTTGACTTCATTAGTGTGTTTTGTTCTTAAAATGTTATTTTATTATTCATTTCGTTAGCTTAGTGTACAAAGTCCTTTTCAGAAATAACAACGTTCCAAAATCCATAATTTGAAATATTTTGAAATCTGATAATGGAGTTTTATTAACTATTTGGTATGATTTATAATGACAAATAATCACAGCTAAGAAGAAGTGCGTTTGCTACTTTTTATGTTCCATATCATATATTTATACTCAATTCCATTTGACTGAGATAATAATTTTGAAATTTTTACAAAATAAAATGGACTTAGCACTTTTGTATATTCATAGGTATTTAATATTAACCATTCCTGACTACTAAAAACTACAAATTTTAAAGCTGTATATACTTTATTGGACATTTTATGTTTTCTACATATATATGACGGTTAACCGGTTTAACCGGTTTTTTCGATGTCGGTTAACCGAAAAACCGGTTTTCTAAAAAAGCCCAATTTTCGGTTAACCGACAAACCGGTTTTTTAAAAAGACGGTTTTTTATAAACACTAGTCCCCGCACATTTTCCGATAAATTGGGTATAAACAAGTAAGAGAGCTATATTCGGCTGTGCCCTATACCCTTCACCAAATTATACTTCAAAATACAAATTTTAAATATTTTAAGTAAACAAAATTTGTTTTTTTTAATTTTTTGGAAAAAAATATTTTTGGAATTTTTTTTTTAAATTTTTTTGGTTTTTTAAATTTTAAAAAAAAATTTGGGTTTTTTAAATTTTTTTTGGGTGAAAAAAAAATCGGGTTAAAAAATATTTTTTATATAAGAAATATTATTGAAATATGTTATATTGCGTTTTTATAGGATATTTTAGCATTTTGAGTAAGGAATAACAATTGTAAAATTAATATCACTTGTAATTGTAGAAATTGTAGTTTACAAGTGCAAAAAGTGTAACTTGTAAACTTGTAGAATTGTAGTTTAGTGAAATAGACCCCTGGTGTGTATTCGACTGAAATGAGTAAACTGTACTTTTTATAGGGACTTAGAGCTTTTTCTTGTGATACAAACAACAAAAAACGAGATAACTGTAATTTTTTTCTTTGTAATCAATGTATTTTTACTTATGGTAGATTACTGCATTATAATCCCAATTTCTCAAAAAAAGTGGACTTAGAGCCTTTGCTTAAGCCAGCGATATTAACAAATTTTTATAAAATTATGCTATGATCAAAAATTTCTAAAACTGCACTGCACCAACCTAAATTACGCTTAATTTTTCACTACTTTTAAAAACTTCTCAGTATTTAAACAAATTTCAAAATCTCCCATCTGATATAATTACCTGAATAATAATAAATAAACATTTTTAATTAAATTACAACCATAACAATATTAAATGCATACACTTTCATTCATTAAACATATAAATATTTTTTAATTTGTTATTTCATTTTACAGGGCATAAACTTTGTACGTGCGTAGGTGTAGGTATATTTTTGATTGACACTAATTAAAACTATAGTTGAACATAATTTGGTATTATGTATTGCTGCCACATGAAAAATACACTCATGCAAACATATTAACAGCATTCAGTAGTAATAATAGCAACAAAAACTAAATAAATTTATATAACTAGTAGTCAACATAAAATATACTAACTATATGTATGTATGTATACTAGAGTGCTCCAAGATTGTATGGACGAAAAAAACTTTCTAGGTACAGGCCGTCCCCCCCTCTAGAATTGTTCTATGTATTGTAGAAACACGTTGTGTCAAATATTAGGATGATAGGATAACGTTAACTGGTGGCGCAACGACGCTGAAGTTTTGAGGTGCATTTATAAGGGGAAAATACGCAATTTTTTCAGTTTTTGTAAAAATTTTGCCATTAAATAATGACTTTTACAATTTAATTTAAAAGAATCGAAATGTGTACGTAATTGTCGTTATAATAAGATATAAAAGACAAAAATTGGTGAAAAAATGTTAAAGTTATTAAAAAATCGCCAGGCCATTAACGTGTATCAGGCCACTAGAACAAGAAATTTATGAACAAAATTAACATATTTTGAGAAATATTAAAATAAAAGCTTATTTTTACTTAAAATATATCCATATTTACTTGTATATGAGTTTTTGTCCTCGTAGGATACCGTTAACCTATTCGCAGGTATGACCAAAAAAATTAAATTTTTTTAACGGCAGTTTCAAAACTCCAATTTCAAATTTTTAAAAATTTTGTTAAACAAATTTCAGAATTTTTTGATCATCACATGGGGATTTATTAACAACATAATAGGGAATAAAAGTGTGAAAAAAGTATGTCAATACCTCCTATAGTTTTTCCGTACCTGCGATATAAATTTTGCGATTTTCGAGAAAAACTAATTTTTTGGCCAAATTTTGGGGAATGACCAGAATTTCCTTACTGTAATGATTTTTAAGTAAAAGCTATTCAGAATAATATAGTCCAGGTAATTTTAAATATAGTATGAAAGTTTTACTAAAATCGGAAAACTTTAACCCTTAAATCGTGAAGGTCAAAGGTCAATTTTTTCAATATATGGAATTTCTCATGGAAAGATAGCGAAATATTATATATTTTTGGGCCGATTTTGATGAAACTTAAGAAAAATATAAAATGAAGTATAGTATTCACAATAACAGTACAAAAATGGAAATTAACCCTTAATAGCACTTGGGGTCCAAATGACCCTCAACTTTTAAAATCACGAAAAACACATTAATTTTGACCCCAAGTACTCTTAAGGGTTAATTTCCATTTTTGTACTGTTATTGTGAATACTAGACTTCATTTTATATTTTTCTTAAGTTTCATCAAAATCGGCCCAAAAATATATAATATTTCGCTATCTTTCCATGAGAAATTCCATATATTGAAAAAATTGACCTTTGACCTTCACGATTTAAGGGTTAAAGTTTTCCGATTTTAGTAAAACTTTCATACTATATTTAAAATTACCTGGACTATATTATTCTGAATAGCTTTTACTTAAAAATCATTACAGTAAGGAAATTCTGGTCATTCCCCAAAATTTGGCCAAAAAATTAGTTTTTCTCGAAAATCGCAAAATTTATATCGCAGGTACGGAAAAACTATAGGAGGTATTGACATACTTTTTTCACATTTTTATTCCCTATTATGTTGTTAATAAATCCCCATGTGATGATCAAAAAATTCTGAAATTTGTTTAACAAAATTTTTAAAAATTTGAAATTGGAGTTTTGAAACTGCCGTTAAAAAAATTTAATTTTTTTGGTCATACCTGCGAATAGGTTAACGGTATCCTACGAGGACAAAAACTCATATACAAGTAAATATGGATATATTTTAAGTAAAAATAAGCTTTTATTTTAATATTTCTCAAAATATGTTAATTTTGTTCATAAATTTCTTGTTCTAGTGGCATGAGACACGTTAATGGCCTGGCGATTTTTTAATAACTTTAACATTTTTTCACCAATTTTTGTCTTTTAAATCTTATTATAACGACAATTACGTACACATTTCGATTCTTTTAAATTAAATTGTAAAAGTCATTATTTAATGGCAAAATTTTTACAAAAACTGAAATAATTGCATATTTTCCCCTTATAAATGCACCTCAAAACTTCAGCGTCGTTGCGCCACCAGTTAACGTTATCCTATCATCCTAGTATTTTACACAATATGTTTCTACAATACATAGAACAATTCTAGAGGGGGGGACGGTCAAAATTCGCAATTTTATTTTTTTGGAGCACTCTAATGTATACATTGTACTCACTATATTTATAGTATATGTAGTAAAACTTGTTATACAACTCAATGTTGGTAGTACGTATGTATGTATGAACTTGTATTATGATGGCATTTATTATTATTAAGCCATTAAGGGAATTGAGAGTTACCAGCCATCATATTTACCTTAGAGTGAGTGGCAATGAAGGCACAGCAACCAGCAGCAAAAAAACAAGAAGAATCTGTAAAATAAAAAAAAAAATAATAAACGAAAGTTATTACAACATCATGACGTATGAGTGATGTGTTACTTAATTGAATATTAAGCATACGTTTAGGCGTCTAATCAAATGAAGTATACATATATAAATATGTATGTTTGTGTGAGTCATGTATTTATGGCAATAATGAAAGATATTATAATTAAATTGCTTAAACCCTTCCATAATTAAATAACAATTCGAATATGGGCAAACACACAAATTTGTGTAAATTGTGTTTACAATAACATTTATATAACATTTCGCTATCTTTTCATTAGAAATTCCAAATATTGAAAAATTTGACTTTTGACCTTCGCGATTTAAAGGTTAAAGTTATCCGATTTTATTAAAACTTTCAGACTATATTTGAAATGACCAGGGCTATAATATTATGAATAGATTTTACTTAAAATTTATAACAGTAAGGAAATTGGGCTCATTCGCCAAAATATGGACAAAAAAATAGTTTTTCTTGAAAATCGCAAAATTTAAATCGCAGGTACGGAAAAACTGTAAGAGGTATTGACATAATTTTTTCATATTTTTATTCCCTATTATGATCTCAATAAATCCCAATGTGATGATCGAAAAATTCTGAAATTTGTTTAACAAAATTTTTAAAAATTTAAAAATGGAGATTCGAAACAGCCGTTAAAAAAAAATAATTTTGTTTGGCCATACCTATGAATAGGTTAACGGTATCCGACGAAGACAAAAACTCATACACAAGTGAATACGGATACATTTTAAATAAAAATTGGCTTTTATTTTAATTTTTCTCGAAATATGTTAATTTTTTTTCTTAAATTTCTTGTTCAAGTGGTCTGAGACAAGTTAATGCTCTGGCGAATTTGTAATAACTTTAACATTTTTAACCAAATTTTGTCATTTATATCTCATTACAACGATAATTACCTACACATTTCGATTATTTTGCATTCAATTGCAAAAGTATTTATTTAGTAGCAAAATTTTTACAAAAACTGAAAAATTTGCATTTTTCCTGAATTTTGGCGATAATACAGTTTTTGGGTCATTTTGACCCAAAGGAGATACAGGGTCAATTTCCAAAAAAAAAAAATTTAATGTAATATTCATTAATGTAAATAAATCTACATATTTCTAGAAAACAATGCAGAAAGTTAACGAGTTTCACCTACTTATTTCATATAAATAGTAAAATTTAGCATATATCTGAACTTTGACCTCGATGCGCGTCAAGAAATCGTTGTCCGATTTGGCCCAAATTTTTAGCACTTAACTTTTAGGTCTAGTGTCACAATATTCCACCCGGCACTCTTCAAAATTTTAACAAACAATTTTTTCCATACAACTGATTGTCACTCTAATATACATACCCTTTTGCACCAAGAATATTTTCAATTGACAATTAAATAAACAAAAAAACTTCGTACAAATAAATTCGAAGATGTTACAAATTTCAATAGTTATATTAACATAGTTTTTAGGTAAAGTGTATTGTTTGAATTACCTATTGGCATAGATAATAAAACTTAGTTTTTCATTTTCATATAAAAAGAAATTAACTATGCAAGCTTAGTTAATGTAGCCTCGATTATTTTTTTGTGTGTATGTACAAATCGAGAAATGTTAAGAAATTAATAATTCGAAGGATATTTAAGGACATTTGCTATCGCAAAGAAATTGTATATTATTGTATGTATTGTATATTTTAAACAAACCAACGTGGCTTTGCAAAAAATATAAAAGTATTCACAAAATTTTAACTTTTTGTGAATATTAACTGATAGCTTCTATAGAACAAAAAACACATTCAAGTAGAATTTTTTTTAAATTGTTCATATATATGTCCTACATAACAAAACAAGCCATTAATTTACAATTATTTCTCTAGAAATACACAACAAATGCAAATACCAACAAATTACCAGTAAATTGTTTTTGGCAATAAATAAATGTTCAACAATATTCCTAAAATACAACATCAATATAAAGATTTGAATTTCAATAGAAATCTATTTAGAATAATAAAAACTCTAAACAGCTTTAACATTTACTAGTTTAACAAATAACTGGAATATGTAAACCTTTCTAAATAAAACAAATAAACAAACAGTTTTTGTAGTCAACATTTTTTGTAAAACTTTTGTTTTGTTTAAAGTTTTTAACATCAATTGCACTGCCACTCTCCAGTTCATAAAAACATTTCATTAGCAGTCTGTTTTGTTTTAAAGCTGTTGAGCTGTTTAATAAATTTGCAAAAACTACAAAGTTGCTCTGTTCTGGCAAATTTGGTTAAAAATTTCCCATTTTTTTCTTCTCGACTAAATGAATTGAAAGTGACAGACAGATATTGTGAAGGCAAAAAAAAATATAGAAACAGGCAGGCAGACAAATCTCTATAATTAGCCATATGGTTTGTGTAAGAGCTAAAACACTGACCCGAAATTTAACTGACAGCAAACATTTCATTACTGGCCACAAGAAGGAATGAATTAATAATCATTTTGGGTGTGAGATAGAAGAAAGAAAAACAGTTTTGCAAGAATTTTGTTTGATGACATTTTTATGTAGGATTTATGCAGAACCACACATACGCACGAATTTCATCAACAATAATTACCTTTTTGGTAAAGAAAATGTGTGTTGAAATGATGTTTAAATTACTAGGATTTGAGGGGGTTTGTTGTAAATAAACTTACTTACTTTAACATGTTTATCTGCACACAGTCACTCATCTAATTTGGTAATTTCATTAGGCTTTCCATCATGGAGAATCTTAACGAAAGTATGAAGAAAATTGCTGATGACCTGTAATTGTGTTACAGTTAAGTAAAGATGTAGTGACAGTAACATTTGATGACTTTGTGATATTGTTACTTGGTGACATAAGTATGTTTTATGTTTAGATAGAAATCATGTAAGTTTTAAAATCCAGTAGGGTAATTTTAATTCGATTGAAATACCGATAACAGTATTTCATTTTTGAATCTGTATAATATAATAATGCAGATTCTAAACTGTGCCAGAATATTGTTAAAACTGCTGTTGCTAACAAAACCGAAAACTTAACTTCATTTCATTCCTGTGTGGAAAACCACACAAAATCAATAATTCTTATAACATTTACTAACATCATGTTAGTACAGCTGCCGCTTAATTTTAATCTAACATATTCTTTTGATGTCAAGATATTAAAAAATTGATATTGCTTAGTCTCTTGTGTGGTTTTCCACACATATACAATTTATATATATGCTGCTATTTGTGCCTAAAAGCTAGATTGTGTATTGGGTGTATGACTATATAAATTTATTAATAGTATTGGCCATTGCACAGTGGGGTAGAATAAATTTTTTTTTTTTTTAAATAAATCTGTCATTTCTAAACAGCTGGTCCGATCGGATTAAAATTTGAAGTGGGCGTATCCAAGGACTATTCGAGTTTAAGTTAAGTTATAATTGGAACTACTCCAGGGGCTGCGCTATGGGTCAAATTAGGGTAGCTTCCACATGTAAAATTTTTTGTTTCCCATCCGATTTCAAATATTTTTATATTTTTAAAAAGCGCTCGGCTATATTTAGCTCTTATAATTTCGGAGATATAGTCATTTGAAAATTGTAATTTAAAAATTTTGCCATACCTTAGTCCGCTTTATTAAAAACAGAGGGTGTAATTTTGTGCCGAATGAACTCGAATCTTTTTGTTAGTTAGAGAACTAAATCACCAATAATATATAAGAGATTTCAGAGCAACGGAACCAAACATAAAAACTCAAAAAACAGTACATTTTTGCTGCATGAGGCAAATTAAAACAATAAATATTTTAAATTTCTTTAAGTTTAAGTAGAAAAGCCAACCAAGCAAAAATTTAAAGCGACAAGTAATTTTTAAGCAAATCAGAATGATAAACAGAAAATGTTCTTGCTGGTTTTTGGGAGAAGAGGTAACTTACTCTTTTTTATTTAAAAAAAAAAAACTTTCTTCAAGAACATATAACAATTTTATGTTTTCCTGTAAGCTATCTTTACGGAGAAAATTTTGGTATAAAAAATATTAATATTTTTCGAATATGATGCCCGTACGTTCTTCGGAATTTGAAAATTTTTTTATTAAAATTTCAACTTTGGGCCACATGTTCTAAAATCTCAAATCTGGTATCAGAAAACGGAAAACAGCTTTAGAAACCCTGATGTGTTCCCTATTTGTCCCCAAAGCAAATGTGGACCCTATGGGCAAAATTGTAAAAAATACCATTTTTGAAATTTTCTCTTAAATTTTTAGGAATTGCGGGATTTCCTTTGACCTTTTTTTCCAGTTTGTTATTAAGAATGACAAACTTAAGAAACGTTGAAAATTTCATTGAGTTTTGTTAATAAATAAAGATTTTATTAATCTATATAAATAAAAATCAAATGTCGTTCTTCGCTAACAGCACCAGTTGAGAACGGCCGATTTAGAAAATTTTTTTTTTTTAAATTTTGGCCATAGTCCAATTTAAGTTTTTACTGAAAGAAAAATTGACCACGCCCACTTTCTTCGATTTATTCAAAATCGAATAACGGCTGCACCGATTTGGCTAATTTTTTGTTTAAATGTTCATAGTAATCCAATTTAAGTTTTTACTGAAAGAAAAATTGACCACGACAATTTTTTCGATATATCCAAAAACGCAGGACGTCTCTACCGATTTGGCAAATTTTTTTTAATGTTCGCAATAGTCCACAATTGTTTACAGAAATAAAATCGATCATTAATAATCGGCCAATAAGCGTTTAATCAAGAAAATGAGCTCGATCTGTGATCACTCATATTTCTGGACAAAAACCGATTTTTTATATAAAAACTCAAAATATCTAAATTCGATAATAACTTGGCCAATAAGCGTTTAATCAAGAAAAGGAGCTCGATCTGGGATCACTTGTATTTTTCGATCTGTGATCACTCATATTTCTGAATAAAAATTTATTTTTTTTATATAAAAACTCACAAATCGAACACAAGCCCTTTTTTTAATTTGACAGGACAGCGTCTCACAGTGGAAATTATTGGTAATTTTCGGATCAAAAATCTGTAACACTTGAATGGATGAGGATTTTTGTAAGATTTTTTTTTGTTGAATAGGTGGAACTTCAATATTTAATATGTATTTTTAATCATAAAAATCGAGTTATTAAAAAAAAGTTATAAAAGGTTAAATATACATTTTTGATTTTTTTGAGTTTTTGTATAAAAGTAATAGTACTATAGACCTCTAACTCACATATTTTTAGACCAATTTAAAAATTTTAAAGAATTATGGAGACACATCGAAAGTTTTTAAAAAAAGTTTTGCATTTTTTTTATTTTTTTCGTAATTTTTCAAATTCTACAATTATTTTAATTATACCCTACACCACCATAGTGGGGAGGGTATTATGCGTTTGTGCAGATGTTTGTAACGCCCAAAAATTAGAATTACAATCACTTTCTGAGTCGATTAAGCGATGTCTGTCCGTCCGTCCGTCTGGTCGGCTGGCTGGCTGTCCATGTAAACTTTGTGCGCAGAGTACAGGTCGCAATTTTGAAGATATTTCGATAAAATTTGGTACATATTATTTTTTCGGCCCAAGGACCAAGCCTATTGAAACTGGCTGAAATCGGTCCACTATTTCACCTAGCCCCCATACAAATGTCCTCCCGAAATTGGACTTTATCGGTCATAAATGTTTAATTTATGAATGTATCTCCACAAATTCCGCTCCAAATAAGTTTTATATACACAAAATTCATATCACCAAATTTTGTTACGATCGGTCCATAATTAGTCATAGCTCCCATATAGACCCGCTTCCGATAATCACTTTAACGTGCATAAATCGCTTAAAAATGTTGGTAAACACACAAAATTCAACATAGTTAACTTTAATATAGACATAAATCACACGACCTAATTTCATGGTGATCGGTCCATAATTGGTCATAGCCCCCATATAAGGCCACTTCCGAAAATCACTCAAAAATATAAATTATTGAAATTTTAAAAGAAAATTTTTTTTTGCTCTTTTACTTAGTGTAGGGTATTATATGGTCGGGCTTGACCGACCACACTTTCTTACTTGTTTTTCTATGAAAACCTATTTTTTCACAGTGTTTTAAAGATAAAGTTATATAGACAAAAATGAGACATTACTTGTTAAAATCGGTTTATATTTGCTAAAGTTAATTGTACAAACAATTTTATTTTATGCTTAGTTTTTTGTTTTTTTTGTATGCATATACGCTGAGGGAGAAAATACTATAAAAGGTGTTAATGAGAAGTTGCATAACTTTTACAATTTTCATCCGGTTAAAACACTGTTTTGTTAAGAACTAAATTTACTTTATATATAGTTATAAATTTGTATAACATATCATAGCAAAATAAGCTATCAAAAAAATTTGATAATTTTTTTTCATAAATTTCTGAGTTGATCAAGGTTTTTGGATTCCATTTGTTTATAGGCAGCAAAAGAAAGCTAATTTTGATATATATTTTAGATAATAAGTTAAACTTTAAATATATGTTAAAACTATATCTGCGGCAAACGGCGGCAATAGTTAAAATCCTAGCCAAAGTTATATATGTAAGTCAAAAAACATTATATATTTCAAATGAATAAATTTCAAATCTGCTAACAACATATACAAAACTCATAACCAAAATAGAATCTGGACAAGATGCACTTTTCAACAAGGTATAACAATCCTAAAAAAAAATAATTATAAATATTAAAAATACGCTCTTGAATATTGTATAATTTTAACTCCCCAAATCTTTAAAGTCGAAAGTAGTGTGTTCTGTCGCCATTTTAGAATACTTCTGTTGACATAATAACTATAATTTCTGCAAATAATTATTGCTTGATATATTAACTTTACGATAGAACTTGTTTTACGGTTAATTTCAATAATTTGCTAAAATCATTTATGAGATGCATACACCTTATACAATCCACTGTGCGTCTGTCGGGTCAGCTAGTATCACATATTTATTGAGTTTCTAAAACTAAAATTTGTATCAAAATTTTAATAGGATTGCAAATATTAGGAACAATTGGTTCCACATTTATGCAAAATGTGGACGAGGATTGTCGTGATGGAATATTACGGTTTCATTGCTCGCTTTAAACAAATCAGCTGCATTTGGTACAGATTCCCTGTGATGGCTGTTATTAACATTGTTTATGAGTAGACAACATTAACAGTTGAAGCTGCTAATATTAACATTAAAGCTTCTAAAGGGATCAGTGTGGAAAGGGAGCATTCCAGTTTTGTTTTTGTTTATTCATGAAACTACTAGAAGATGACAATCTATATATAAATAGTAACAACGAGTTGAAGAGCAGTCAGTAAGGTTAACATCAACTGTATTACCAGTGTATTCTTGTACATTATAAAGTGTGTTTTTAAAGCGTGTGCATTAAAAGATAATGACTATTAAAATTATTGTGTTTATTTAAATAAATAATGAGTTGTTACAATTTTTAAACTACTGATAGCTTTACTTTGCTATTAAAGAAATACGGTTTATTTAAAGAAAATAAACCACCATACAAATCAACCCACCTAATGTAGGAAGGTATCTCCATTTTAAATCCATTAATTAAATATCCAAAAAAAGAATTTATTTTTAAATTTTGTGGTTCTAAATTTATAGACTCAATGACCATCTGTTACTTTCTTTACATGAAATATTAATTTTGGAATAGAAAATAAGAAAATGAAAATAAAACCTAAAACTAATTTAAAAAAATATTCAATCCTCACACAATTTTTCAACCACAAATACCACAAAAATTATTTAACAATAGTCCATAGCCAGCATGAGGTAAATTAAAACAATACATATTTTAAATTTCTTTAAGTTTAAGTAGAAAAGCCAACCAAGCAAAAATTGAAAACGACAAGTAATTTTTAAAGCAAATCAGCATGATAAACAGAAAATGTTCTTGTTACTAAGTTTTTCACTTTAAAAACTAGTAGAAAGAAATCCTTTTTTTCAAGCTTGTTTGAAATGTTTGTTTGACTTTGTGTATGTGTTTAGTACATGTAATGGAATCATAAACAATATCATTGTCAAAGTCACACTTACAAAAAAAAAAACCCAACAACGCCAACAAAATGACATGGACACACAAATAGAAAATAAACTGAAAAAATTACTAAAAAAAAAAAAAGAGTAAAAATCAAAAAGCAAACAATATAAACCAACATCAGTACCCATGTCACTAAGTAAGTATATATGGAAAGGTATAGTAGGGAGGTCCCCAAACAAAATGTTGTGTTAATTTAAATTTTTGACAAATGGTCTCTACAATCAAACTAAACTTTATATTGGGTTAGTGCTGATGTTTTTAACATGCAAAAATAAAGTATACCAATCTGCTCAGGATCGATGTCCGTTCGTCAATGTAAACCTTGTAATCAAACTACAGGTTGCAATTTTAAACATAAATATCTTAAAAATTTTAGTACTCAAATAATATTCAATACAAATACGTTTCATATCAAAAGAAAACGGACTTGCCCGATTATACTTTCTTACTTGTTTTAGTTGTTAACATTTACACCTTATATTTCCATCATACAAATGGGTCCACCCTACTGTATTGGTCTATGTATGAGTGAATGTGTGTTTTTGGGTACACATAGTCTAACTACTGACTATATGACAATGTTGAACAGAGAGGACAACAAACAACAGGACATAAAACTAAAGACAACAACACAAAAACTAAAAACAATATTTCAGGCTCAAGGCTTTTTTTGTTGAAAAAAGCTCAAGGTAATAAACCAACACTATTACAATGCCACTCTTACACATTCATTCATTCATACATACAATCTTGTATGAGTTCGAGTATCTGTGTAAGTCTTTGAGTGTTCACCACATGAACAGTGAGACAAAGTTGTTTTTAAGAAAACTTATTCAAATGAAAATACTGTGTTATTGTAAGATTTAAATTGTTTTTCATTTAATAGGTTTGTCATTCCTTTTTTAATTTCTACATTTTTCGTTTTCGAGCCCACAATAGCGGATAGCGGAGTCGATATAGCCATGTCCGTCTGTATGTTGAAATCAACTTTCCGTAGCCCCCAAATAACTTACATACATGATTCATAACTCAATATATACGCTATAGACCCGGTTCGTTTGCTGTTTAATATCAGCCCTCAAATGATAATATTTATATATATTCTATATGGATTACTAGTCATTAATATACATAATGTGGATATCTAATTATATATATTCTAAGGACCTTTGCATTGTGTTCATAATCTGGTTAACCGAAAAATCGGTTTTTCTTTTAACTTAAAATGTTGATTTTCGGTTAACCGTTTATCCGGTTTATATCACTCGGTTAAAAAGGTTTTTTAAATTTGGGACTAAAATAATAAGTCCTTTTTTGGGACTTGGAACATTTTCTGTTTCATATCAGAAAGACGAGGTGATAATAAATTTCAATTAAAAACTTTCATTTAGAGGTTTAATCCAATAATTTTATAATTTAACACAGAAATAACTAATTTATTACTCAATTTTGTAGCCAGACTCCACTGTGCAGCGAAAAATAAATAGCTACTACCAACAGGACAATATACATACACAGTAGACCTTTAATAAGTCCTGCCATGGGTATTTAACATTGCATTAAACATACTCACTGCCATTCCAAAATGTATGTATGTATGTTGTAACCCACACGAGTTTAAACAATGTATGAACATTTTGTATCCAATCAACAATTCAATTCATTCATACAAAATTTATCGTTTTTATATTCCATATTGTTCTCATACGCTATTCACTCTCTGCTGCTGCTTTTACTTTGCGGCTACAAAAGCAGCAAAAGACCCATTAAGGACAATGTTCAAAGAACTATTGAACAAAAATTGCTATTGTAGTGGGTGGTTTTCAAAATTGGTTTGTTAACATTGTTATTATTTTCACCGCACAATGTCATGTTTATAAAGCAAGGACGAACTAAAACAAAAAAGTCAAACAGAAACAAAACACGGAACTAAACCAAAGGATACACAAACTAGCAGCAACAACAACAACTACATCATTATTGTCATCAGGTTGGTTGTATTGATGAGCATTAACCAACAGAAATCGAAACAATTTAAAAGTCAGCTACAATAATAGTATTGATTAACAATCTTATAAATATGTATAACATATAAATATATACATATGTATGTATGTACCTTAGGGTGGCCCTTAATAAACGAAAGTTGGATTTTGGCCATTCTCACCCCCCAGTTTGGTGAACATTAGTAAAAAAATCATCCTGAAAAAATTTTAGGTAAATCGGTTGGGGTTAAGACGTGCCGCAAGCCCTCTGAAGTTTTGAGATGCATTTACAAGGGGAAAAAATTCATTTTTTTCAGTTTTTGTAAAAATGTTGCCATTAAAAAATTACTTTTGTAATTCAATTTAAAAGAATCGAAATGTGTACGTAATTGTCGTTCTAATGAGACATAAAAAGCAGAAATCGGTTAAAAAATTTTAAAGTTATTAAAAATTCGCCAGGCCATTAACGTGTCTCAGGCCACTAGAACAAGAAATGTTGGAACAAAATTAACATATTTTGAGAAATATTAAAATAAAAGCTCATTTTTACTTAAAATATGTCCATATTTACTTGTATATGAGTTTTTGTCTTCGTAGGATACCGTTAACCTATTCTTAGGTATGAACAAAAAAAATTAATTTTTTTAACGGCAGTTTCAAAACTCCATTTTCAAATTTTTAAAAATTTTGTTAAACAAATTTCAGAATTTTTTGATCATCTCATTGGGATTTATTAAGAGTATAATAGGGAATTAAATCGTGAAAAAATTATGAAAATATCTCTTATAGTTTTTCCGTACCTGCGATTTAAATTTTGAAATTTTCGAGAAAAAACAATTATTTGGCAATTTTTAGGCCAATGAGCTCTATTTTCTTACTCTTATGAATTTTAAGCAAAACTTAATTAGAATATTATAGTCCAGATAATTCTAAATATACTCTGAAACTTTTACTAAAATCAAAAAACGGTAACCCTTAAATCGTGAAGGTCAAAGGTCAAATTTTTCAATATTTGGAATTTCTCTTGGAAAGATTTTGAAATGTTCGAAATGTTGTATATTTTTGGGCCGATTTTGATGAAATTTAACAGAAATATAACACAAAGCCTAGTATTTACAAAAGCAGCAGAAAAATTAAAAGTAACCCTATATAGCACTTGGTGTTAAAATGACCCCAAACTTCTAAAACCATAAAAAATTATGATTTTAAAAGTTTGGTGTCATTTTAACCCCAAGTGCCATTAAGCGTTAATTTCCATTCTTGTGCTGTTATTATAAACCCTAGAGTTTATGTTATATTTTTGTTAAATTTCATCAAAATCGGCCCAAAAATATACAACATTTCGATCATTTCGAAATCTTTCCAAGAGAAATTCCAAATATTGAAAAATTTTACCTTTGACCTTCACGATTTAAGGGTTAACGTCTTCCGATTTTAGTAGAAGTTTCAGAGTATATTTTGAATTATCTGGACTATAATATTCTGAATAGGTTTTACTTAAAATTCATAAGAGTAAGGAAATAGAGCTCATTGGCCTAAAAATTGCCAAATAATTGGTTTTTCTCGAAAATTTCAAAATTTAAATCGCAAGTACGGAAAAACTATAAGAGATATTTTCATAATTTTTTCACATTTTTATTCCCTATTATACTCTTAATAAATCCCAATGAGATGATCAAAAAATTCTGAAATTTGTTTAACAAAATTTTTAAAAATTTGGAAATGGAGTTTTGAAACTGCCGTTAAAAAAATTAAATTTTTTTGTTCATACCTAAGAATAGGTTAACGGTATCCTACGAAGACAAAAACTCATATACAAGTAAATATGGACATATTTTAAGTAAAAATGAGCTTTTATTTTAATATTTCTCAAAATATGTTAATTTTGTTCCAACATTTCATGTTCTAGTGGCCTGAGACACGTTAATGGCCTGGCGAATTTTTAATAACTTTAACATTTTTTGACCGATTTCTGTTTTTTATGTCTCATTAGAACGACAATTACGTACACATTTCGATTCTTTTAAATTAAATTACAAAAGTAATTTTTTAATGGCAAAATTTTTACAAAAACTGAAAAAAATGCATTTTTTCCCCTTGTAAATGCATCTCAAAACTTCAGAGGGCTTGCGGCACGTCTTAACCCCAACCGATTTACCTAAAATTTTTTCAGGATGATTTTTTTGCTAATGTTCACCAAACTGGAGGGTGAGAATGGCCAAAATCCAACTTTCGTTTATTAAGGGCCACCCTAATGTACCTACATAAATATATCCTTGATACATTTTGAATTACCTCTTTTCTCTTTAGCCAAGTATGGCCACAGAAATCATTACACACTCTGGCTCTCACTTGTGGACAAGTTTAAAAGCAAGAAAACGTTTCAAAATTTCATATTCACCAGCAATATGATTAATTTAATTCTTAAAGGATTTACAGCAACAAAAATTAACATACAAACTCACAAAAAAAAATACCAGTAGTCGTATGTAATTTATCGTTTGGTTATAACTTGTATCCATGTAGGTCTGCCTGACCACGACTGGCTGTTAGACTTAATAGTCAGTCGGTTGATGTTGGGTCAGTTGGCCTTTACATTGTATGTGGGTGGTTGGCGGGGGCCATCCTTAAATTTACGCCTCCTGTACGACGTTTGTTTTAGTTTTATGTAGATTTTCAATGCTGCTGCTGGTTTGTGTTGCCTGTTGTTGCCTTTTTCGGCCAAGTGTAATTTCCGCTTGGTTTCATTTTATGTAGTTCTGTGTTGCATTCCTAGTGTTTGTAGGTGGATGTTTGTATGCTTTGTTGTATATCGTTTTGTTTTGGAATTTTCTTATTTCTGCAATATATACGTGAGTGTGTTATGAGTGTTTGAGAATTTGTCTGGTTAAAATATTCATTTGTAAAGATACATGGTTTTTTATCTTGGAGTATTTGTTAAAATTTATTTACCACTTGTATGGTACATAGTAATTTTCTGGAAACAGTTTTCTTATTTATATACAGTTGAAGACAATGCTGGAAAATGTATGGTTACTGGTGTGGTTATGAAGACATTTATTAATTTTAGATTTTTATAAAAAATATTTACTTATATAGATTTAAAAACTGTTTAAACGATTCCGAAACTTAAATACCTTCTTCATTATCATTTCCTCTATTCTATTCTATTTCTCATTTCCGATCAAAAGAGAATATTTTGGGAAATTTTATCGTAAGCGACACACATTGGTATCGAAAAAAAAATGGGAAATAAATCTGTAACTTCCAAATGGTTACATTGGTTTGCACGAAATTTCACTTGCCCAAAGAAAAACTGTTGTCGAGTTTAAGTTTTGAACCTTGACCTCATAGGCGCGACCAAGGGTCCTCAAAGTAGGACACCTCGGGCATGTTATATTTTTAAAACGACCCAATTTAATCGTTTGTGTTCCGATTTCAAAAAAATTACACACATATACTCTTCTCATCGAGCACTATTAAAAACCTTGTCCTAGCTGTCAAATATCACTTATAGCTCAGGAGGTATTCGCATTTTAAAAATGAAATTTTAAACATTTTTACCCATCTCACTCCAGTTTTTTGATAACAACGGGTCCAAATATTTTCCGATTTTCTCCAATTTTCGTTTGTTAAAGTAACAACACATTTATGTGTCAAATAGAAAAATAACTGTTTAAAAATAGTCATTAAATCCAAAAGTTATAAACATTAGAATTTAAAAAATTTTAAAAAGACGATTTTTCGCTAATTTTCTGGGAAAAAAGTACTTTTTTCTTTTTAAGTTATCGCAAAAAATTACTAAGAGGACGTATAAAGAATATATACTTTCTGAAAGCTAAGTCTTCATAAAACATTTTATATAAAAAAAATTAAAAAATTGTTGTTACCGAGGGGACCAGTTACCATTTTTTATGTAAAATTAAATTTTAGGGCAAAAATTCTAAAATCGCATATTCGATATCAAAGTATAGTAACCAATTATAGGTGGCCTAATATGTTTCTAATTATTTTGTAAAGGGTTGCGATAACTCCTCGATAACTATTATAGCCAAAAAACTAAAAATTCCAATTTTTGGATTTTTTCAAAACTTTTTTGGGAATTGCGAGATTGCTGATACTAAATTTCGAAATTCGTGTCTATTTTTCCATTTTACATAGAAAAATCTACATATCTGTGAAATTTCATTAAAAACTATTCATAAATAAAAATTTTATTTCAATTCGAATTTTTTTTCAATAAAGTTCCATGAATTTTTAATTGTCAAAAGTTATAAATGTTTTTGAAAAATAGGCAAATAGCTTGATCGAAATTATATTATATCGTATCATAACATTTTTAATTTTATGTATAAATTTCAAAATAATCAAAAAAATCTTCTCCCGTAAAATTTGTGTTTTGTCGCTTACGATAATTTGGCGCTAAGGGCTCGATATAATGTAAAAAGCAACAGAAACTACATAATTATCATCATGGGAACGAATGTCCCGTGCGATATTTACTGTGCAACAATGATTAAAATTAATTTAAACAAGTAAGAAAGTATGGTCGGTCAAGCCCGACCATATAATACCCTACACTAAGTAAAAGAGCAAAAAAAATTTTCTTTTAAAATTTCAATAATTTATATTTTTGAGTGATTTTCGGAAGTGGGCCTTATATGGGAGCTATGACCAATTATGGACCGATCACCGTGAAATTGGATCGTGTGATTTATGTCTATATGAAAGTTAACTATGTTGAATTTTGTGTGTATACCAACATTTTTATGCGATTTATGCACGTTAAAGTGATTTTCGGAAGCGGGTCTATATGGGAGCTATGACTAATTATGGACCGATCGTAACAAAATTTGGTGACATGAATTCTGTATATATAAAACTTATTCGGAGCGGAATTTGTGGAGATACATATATAAATTAAACATTTATGAACGATAAAGTCCAATTTCATAAGCACATTTGTATGGGGGCTAGGTGAAATAATGGACCGATTTCAGCCAGTTTCAATAGGCTTGGTTCTTGCGCCTAAAAAGTAATATCTACCAAATTGGATCGAAATATCTTTAAAATTGCGACCTGTACTCTGCACACAAGGTTTAATCGACTCAGAAAGTGATTCTAAGTCGATCGGTATACTTTAAGGTGGGTGTTAGACCAATATTTTTGGACGTTACAAACATCTTCAAAAACGCATAAAAAGTATAACTAATTTTTTGGTAAAATCAAAAACATTTGTAAGTGACATCAACACACAACATCCTAAAATCAGTCACATTGAAATATTGGTTTTGCTGAAATTGGCGTTTGAATTGTTGGCCGCGAAAATTACTTCTGTATGTGTCCCTTACGAATGCCTCGCTGTTTTGCAATTATCTGTTTTTTTTCATAAAAATTCAATTTATTTTGACTCTTTTTCACTTTAAATATGTACGACGCACAGTGCTTTGTCCCCATATAACGAATGGACAAAAGTAGAAGGAGCTTTCGTAGAGATATGAAATTTGGTACACTAATACACTTTTGCATTTCTAAATAAAATACAAATTTTCAGCAAAATCGGATGAAGGACTTGCCTACTTGCCATATATCCTGAATATTAAAAATTACATTTTAGCTAAAATATTGATTAAAATGTCTTACACATTTTCAGTTTTCTCTAGAATTAAGGTGTTTCATTGTATGACAAATTTAACCTTAAATACAAGGACCCCTTTTACTTCCATATAAGCCTAATTTATATAAAATTCGTTCGACGATTTTATACAAATCGAAATACTATTTTTTGAATATTCTTGAGATAATTCACTTAATTTATCCAATTTTCAATTGCAAAATAAATGGTAATAATTATAAAAGTTATTTATTGGAAATATAAATTTTTTTTAAATAATTATATTAAATTAAATAATGTACAAGAGTATATGTATTAGTCTCAAATTTGTTAATTCTAAAAACGGTAAATTAAAAATTCATATTCAGTGATTTTTATTTCTTAATTTATAATTAAGGATTGTTTTTAATTTTATTAATGACATTTATAATAGCACTGTTTACTGAATTTAGTTATACGCATATTAAAAAAGTTTACTTTTTCAAATAGTTTTGTTTTTTCAAAATGTACATACATTACCAATTTTTTCTCTTACAAATTTATATATTTTTATTATTCTTTTACTTGAAGATACTGAAACCAGCAATCAGTCAAGTCTAAATGTTTTAAAACAACCATATTGATAAAAAAAATATTTTGTAAGAAGTTCAACGATCTTCAATACACTAATTTTACTAAAATGTTGTCAAACAACATCATCACTTATTATTTAAAAATCAATATTAATATCGAGAACAATTATAACAAAATTCCAAAATTATAGAATATTTATTTTAAGTGACAAGAACCATAAATATTACAAACAATACTTAGCAACTCCAATGAACCAATTATTGAAAATAAAAAAACAGGACAAATTTTTAAAGAAAATTTATTAAAAATTTGAAATATATTATTTGTACAATTGATATTATAATTTAAATGATTTAATTTAATTTTTAATTTGGGATATAATTAACATTTTATACTAAAATTAACAATAATAAGCATTTTTAAAAATAATTTATTTCAAAGATGCGGCAAAAATTCCGTTAATTTTATTTTTATTTTTAATAAATAAATGTATTAACTATAAAAAGCAATAACAAAAAAATACTACATTTTACACACTTTGTTTATATTTTCCACCAAAGTGAGATATTTTTTAATTTTTGATATGTATTTTTTAAAGCTATGTAAAAACATTCTAGCAGTGAAATTTCACAACAAATTGTTTTTTGGTAATTGAACGTATACATAGTTATTTAAAATATTAAACCAAAAAACATTTTTTTAAAAACCAAAATTTTTATAATATTTTTTGCAAATCTATCTTCAAAAGCACTTTCGTTTCCCTGAAAAATTTTCTGAATTTAGAGCCTTCTCTCAATAATAAATATGGTCATATCAAAATAATTTTTGGATACGTATATTAGATGTCTTCTTAGCTTTCAAATTATATATATCTTATTAAAATTTGGAAGAAACATTTATTTTCGACTTTTGTCTATAGAACAGAGTACTGTGCGACGCGTCGTACGATGCGAAGCTTTTAAACCAAATGAGATAATCAAAAAAAAATAAAAAAGCATATGATAGATAATTTCTCAACCTATGAATTGAGTGTTTCAAAATCGTTATGGGCCTTTTTAGGTTAGCAAAGTTGAAATTTGTGGAAAAATCTATTTTATAGGAAGTAAAATAATATATTTTTAATTTTTTTGATTTTTTATGTTTCTTTTAAAGGCTTTTATGATTTAAAATTATTACAGAAAAGATTTAAAATTTTTTTTTTAATTTTTTGTAAAATATTTCAGAATAAATTTATTTTTTGTTTACTTTTTGTAATATATTGCTCACAATCCGTAAAGTGTTCAAAATTGATAAAAAAAAAAAATAGGGCAAGGCCGGGCTGCTGGAAATTTTGCATTAGTTAAAGTTAAATAATCAAATAATTTATTCTGAAAATATGGCAAATATAGAAATTTTATCAATATAATTAAAAATAATGATGAACCGTTTCTTAGTTTTCGAGATACTGTATCTGAAAGCGGACTAAATTACGTAAAAATTATATGTTTTTTGAACATTCAAAATCAGTCAACTTTGAAGGGCTATGTCTTCTAAACCAATTTGATTGTAATAATAGTAGCATATTTGAAATCGTTAGACAATTTCCTGTAAACTAGGTTGATTCAATAATTTTTTTGGGGCTCTCGAATTTTGATTTTTGCAACTTCACATTATGTCACGTTCGACATAATGGGATTGCCTATATATAAAATTCAGATTGCCACCATATATGTATATTTTATAAAATCTATTTACGTCTTTTGTGTACATTTTTATAACTAATTGTCCAATTTTTATAATTTTAATCTACAACACTCTTTAAAATGTATTAACTATAATTTCTAAAAAGTTCTTGAAACTAATAATCTAATTTTGATAATTTTCTTCCATTTCATTTCAGTTTGCTGCAATACTTATACACAAAAAAGGTAATTTCGATTTTTTAAAGTTGCAATAGCTACAAGGGTTTGTAAGCATTAATAGATATTCTCTTTTAGTTTTTATTTTTTCCTTTATCAATAAAAACCTATACTGCATATGGTATTTGTTTTTCAAGGATTTCAATTTAAAATTTTTCTTGTGATATTTTTGTTTTTTTTTCTATAAACATACTTTTTCCTTTTTAGTATTTCAATTATTTTTCAATCACTTTTGCGTAATCTCACAAATCAGCTATTGTAACAGTTTTCATTTGGGGCTTTCTGCTTTCCCACACACTCTTATTTTTCTTTTGCCCTATTTTACCGATAAAGAAAAGTAAAATCAGTATAAATGCATTGAACACAGAGTTAAAGTACGAAAAAAAAACACATGTCTACAAGTTGTCATTGTCTATTGTGAATGGCAAAACGTTGAGAGAAAAAAATAACAGAATGTTTTGTTTTGACTGCAATATAAAGTAAGAGGGGAAGGGGGTGCAATGCTTGTGTTGGTGGGGTCTGTGGATATATGAATCTGGGGAATTGGTAATTGAGGTTTGAGTCACATTTGTTGATAAAAAGCAAACATGAACTTACCTACCCAATACACAATTATTTGCACACAAACTCTCATGCATTCGTAACTATGTATGTTTAGAAGGGTGGCTCCAAAATAAAAGTTGTGGATGTTTCCAACTAAAATAAAAGTTTAATTCATTCTAAGAAACCGTTCATCAAAATTTTTGTCCTGGCATAAATATTTGGTGAGCTGGATCCATGGATAGAAAGGTAATATTTTAAGGAAATTATGATTTATTTCATATTTCTGTCAAAGGAAAGATCAGATATGGCATTGAAAGCTCCATACAAACGGGTTCCATCCTAATGTATAGTTCTGTATATCTATATGTGTATGGATTTAAACTCTTAGTCATTTATTCAATTCAATTTACTACTACAACTACAAGCTGCCTTTAACAACCAGCTGCATTATGCTACGCCAGTTTCATTCCATGTTGTAGTTCTTTTCAGATATTTTCCTGTGTTTTTCTGTTTTTCAGATTTGGCATTATGCCAATATCCTAGATACCTAGTGTATATAAACAAACACACTTACATTTAAGCCTATACATGACATAAATAAACGTACATACATACATATGTACAATAAGGAGTGAGATCAACTAAAATTACACAACACTGAATTTGATTTTTCAGTCTATGTAACATACAAATGGCCCAGCAGCACGGTATTCATTCGAGTAATGATCGTTCAATTAATCGAATAATTTCTTACGAATAATCATTCGAACAATTTAAAAATTACCATTTTCGAATAACGAATAATTTGAACAATTGTAGATATAACAAGTAAGAAAGTATGGTCGGTCAAGCCCGACCATATAATACTCTACACTAAGTAAATGAGCAAAAACATTTTTCTTTTAAAATATCAACAATTTATATTCGGGAGTGTTTTTCGGAGCTATGACCAATTATTGACCGATCACCATGAAATTAGATAGTGTTATTTATATTGAATTTTGTGTGTATACCAAAATTTTTAAGAGATTTATGCACGTTAAAGTGATTTTCGGAAACGGGTCTATATGGGAGCTATAACTAATCTGGACTGAACGTAACAAAATTTGGTGACATCAATTTTTTATATATAAAACTTATTTGGAGCGGAATTAGTGGAGATACATATATAAATTAAACATTTATGACTGATAAAGTCCAATTTCGGGAGGACATTTGTATTGGGGCTAGGATATGAATCGATTTCAGCCAATTTCAATAGGCTTGGTCGTTGGACCGAAAAAGTAATATGTACCAAATTTGAACGAAATATCTTCAAAATTGCAACCTGTACTTTGCGCACAAGCTTTACATGGACAGACAGACAGCCAGATTTTAGGGCGTTACAAACATCTGCACAAACGCATAATACCCATTCCCACTATCGTGGTTTAGGGTATAAATATATTTTTTACGTGAAAATAGTAAATTTGTGTGTTTTAAAAACTCATGAAAAATCGAAAATGGCAGAACTTGTTCTGGTTTATTATTTTGTCCCAAAATGGCATATAATAGCAACAAAATGAGATATCGAAGATAAAAATCAATTGATTATTTTTTGAATTTATTCACAATTAAGTGAATACGCTCATTTTCACAAAACTTAACTTTTTTGTTTGATATACATACATAAAATTGCGATAAAGCAATAAATCCAAACAATTTCTGCCGTTTTCGATTTTTCATGATTTTTTTTTATACAAAAAATGGATATTTTTACATAAAAAATATATTTTTCGCTTCAATTTGATATTATAACTCCGCAACTACTGTGCCGATTAAAACGTAATCTATAAACAGATTAAAGGTTATGTAAATTCGAAAAATTAGAAATTATGTGGAGAAACATCTAAAAAAATTCAAAATTTTAGAAAAAAAATTTAAAAAAAAACTTTTCCATAGAATTTTAATACATCAAAATTGTGTAGTGGTTTAAAAAGCCTCTGTAATTTTATCGATTTTGTTGCCCTGTGTTATTCTACATAAAATTGTTCGAATTATTCGTTATTCGAAAATGGTAATTTTTAAATTGTTCGAATAATTATTCGTAAGAAATTATTCGATTAATCGAACGATCATTATTCGAATGAATACCCTTAGAGTGGGCCAAAGAACTGCTCATTTTTTGAGGTAAAGAAAGAATAATAAGTTACATGGATGAGAAAAAACACTTATTTGGTCAAAATATGTATCAAATTTTGATCCTCTCTAACTTAGAGAGTTCTTGACCGATCTCGTTGAAAAATTGTGTTACAATCCAATAGGACTAACCATGGTGCAAATTTCAGTATTCAAATTAAATTTCTCATTTATTATTGAATTTAAATTAAAATATTAAAATTTGCATTAATAACACGGGGCTACGATGAAAAAACTTGGAAAACGACCTAGCGTGGTTTGTAGGGCTTGCAGAGTACATTAGAAATTGTGTCAAAAAATTTCAGAAACATCCTCAAATTCTGAAGTTATTCTGAAAAATCCGTTTTCAGCGATGTTCGTCAACTTATCGATTTGTAACTCAGTCAGTTCCTGTCCTACTTTAAATTTTTAAACGGGGTTGGTAAACTGAATGCGCTTTAAAATTATGTGCATTCTTTGATACATTTGTAAGTCACAAGTATTGTTTTTGTTAAAAATATCTAAAATAAAAACAAAATTTATCAACTTTTTTGATTTTAGTAGCTTTTCATTGCTTATTTTGATATGGAAGCTTATACAATTTATTAAGTTCATTTAGTTCTTAACAAACCATCGTTTTAATTATTCGGATGGAAATTGTAAAAGTTATTCAACTTTTTATTAACACCTTTTTTAGTATTTTCTCCCCCAGCCCACATGAATAAAAAAAAACAAAAAACTATTAAAAAAAAAATGTACAATTTTTAATTTTTTAAGTTTAATAACTTTTGCAAGTATATACCGATTTTAATAAGTAATGTGTCATTTTTGTCTATATAAAATTGTCTTTAAAAAACTTTGCAAAGAAAAATAGGTTTTCATAGAAAAAAATTAAAATAACTATTGTTGAATTTGAAAAATTACGAAAAAAAATTAAAAAGAAGGCGAAACTATTTATAAAAACTTACACAATTTCTAGGAATATAGATTTTATGCATACATTTTATGAAAGCTTAATTATTGACCTAACTTTAGTTGTTTAAAATTTTAAAATCGGACTAAAAATGTGTGAGTTAGAAGTAGTAAAGTACTACGACCTACCCTAAATCAGTTTTTTTAAAATAACTCAAAATTTTGAGGGTGTTTCAAAATCTCTGAAAACGGTTTTAGTATGTCCTCACCTAGGCCTACAAACTCCATTAGGCGGCTTTACAAGTTCTGACAAAAAGTGTCGTTTTGTAGCAGAGTGTAATCTTCATTTATTAAAATCAAAGACATTTTTTTTAATTTATTGAAATTATGTTTAAACAAATGTATGAAAATGTAAAATTTGGGATTTGAGATAGCATGTAATTTTACGATTTTTGTTTAGTATCACGTTATAGTAGGTTAACGATATTAGAAAATTTCAATAATTTATACTTTTTTAGTTGGATTTTGTTTTGAAAATTTAATTTTTTAAATTCTTTTAACCCGAAACCCTAAATTTCAAATAAAATATTTTCATCATTCGGTTTTTAGATAAGAACATAAGTTTTGGTATAAGTCACACCCTAATACACATACATGCAGCCATGTGCTGCAACAATACAATGAAAACGAAACTGCACGTGTATGTGTTCGTTTAGTTTGTTTAAGAACAATTTTTATTTTTAAATTGCAGCAACCTACCGAACACATGTTCTCTCACAGCCAACTAAAATTTAGTTGGCTGCTTGACTGCGTGCTTTTCTAAAAATTTTTCTTAAATTTTTTTCTTCTTTTTCAAGCATTTTGTAAAAGTTATTTACAGCAACAATACCAAAATAACAAATTCAAGTCTTTCGAAAGAATGAAAACAAACTATTTCTAACAAAAATCGTTATAAAGTTACACTTGAAAAAAATGTTTGGTAGCAGAACACCATGAATGTTGGAGAGAACAATGAATGAAAGAAAAAGCAACAACAACAGCAACAAATGACAATGACTTGTTCGTGAGCATGAGTTGGAGAAATTTATTTTTTTTTTCCTTTCCTCTACTTTCTCTTGACTTTCACTTTTTTCGCACGTTTCAGTTTGGGGTTATTTTCAGCCTTTTTTGTAGAATATTTTTTTGGCAACCAACATTAAAACATTTCGATTTTTGTTTGTTGTTTTCATGTGGGAGTTGGGTGATTTGGTTTGTGCTGGTGCATCTGGTGTGGGTAACGTTTATGTGTATTTGTGTTAACTCTTTAAATTGTTGCAATGGTATTGTTATATATTATTTTATCTGTTCTTTCGTTTGGTACATTTTATTATATGTGTGCAATGTTCATGTATTAAATGCAGTCAACATTTTGTATGTATGCATTATGTAGGCTTTATTTTGGGTAAAAAATAACACCGTGAGAAATGTTTAGGCTAAAAATATTATTTTTGCAAAAAATTACTTAAAGACAGGAGAGATGTTCAACCGTTTCCTCCACGTCTTCATCTTGGCAATTTCTACAGAAGTCGTTGTATGGAGTGTTCAGTCTCCTAACATGCGCACCAATCAAGCAATGCCCAGTAGACACTGATATCAGGGCCATGTGAGCCTTGATATCGAGCAATTTGGTTAGAACATCTGAGCTGACTCTCGTTAAGACAAAGTAGAACAACTTTAATTGTGAAAAATTTCACAATCATGATAACTTAAGGAATATCACTTAAAACAAACCATGAATACAATCTCTCATCGTATAATTTTAATTAGCAACCATCTAATCATGACACACAATCGCTGCAGTAAAATAAGACTTCCACCTTTCACCCCTGCTGTTCACTATTGTGTTGGATGACATCATGAGCGAAGTCTGTTCAGAGAGAAGAGTCTCTAACGCCAACTCGATTATTTGAATTATGCTAATGATATTTGTCTACACTCGCACAAGATCTCCAACATGCAAGCAAAAGTTTAAGATTTGCTAAGATTAGCTCGCAATGTTGGACTTGAGATAAATATACATATATGGGGCATTTCATGTCAAGTGAACCAACTTTTGAAATAGATGTCTTCCGATCGGGATGAAATTTGCACAAAGATACAATTTTTCAACAAGATCGGTCGAGAAGTCTCTGAGTTATAGGGGTAAAATTTTGACATTCTGGTCAAACAGGGGTTTTTTCTTATCCAGTAACTTATTACCTATTGTTCTTACCAAAATGTGTCCCAAATAGTTTATATAGCTCTTTCTGCAATCTTTCGAAAAAAATATTTAAAAAAATTTTTAATATGTTTTTTCCGAAATCAAAAACTTTTTTGACTTTTTTTTTAAAATGGGCCCTTTTTTTCTTAAAATAAAGCTTAGATATTTTCCTTGAACACGTATTTGGTCGCTTAGTGGGATGCGAGTGGGATATCTATCAAAATAAATATTTTGTAACTCAAAACATACAATTTTTGACTTTTTTTGCAAAATCAAAAACTTTGTTGACTTTTTTTTCCAAATGGACCATTTTTTAATTTTTTTTTAGCTCAAACAAAAGCTTAGATATTATCCTTGAAGACGCTTTTGGTCGCTTGAAGACGCTTTAACTCAAGACTTACAATTTTTGACTTTTTTTTTTGCAAATAATTTTTTTTTTAGTCAAAAGAAAGCTTAGGTCCACTCCTTTAAGATATTTTTAGTCCCTTAGTGGGATGCGAGTGGGATATCTATCAAAATAAATATTTTATAACTCAAGAAATACAATTTTTGACTTTTTTTTTGCAAAATCGATTTTTTCTCCAATATTGGCCCTTTTTTAAAATTTTTTTTTTTGATCCCGATCGGAAGACATCGATTTCAAAAGTTGGTTCACTTGACATAAAATGCCCCATATATATGATATATATATTTTTTTTTAACGTTTTATTGATTTATTGAATCTGTCTATTTTGACCTTACAATAAGTATTTAAATCTTATAACTAAAATTAAAACTATTTCTTCTTCAGCAAGAGAGCCATTATGGTAAACTGTCACTCATCTTAGCGGGGTGGTAGATCTGCTCTACGGAGCCTGGATCGGGTTTGGGTCTGCACAAGTTGTCTTGCAAGCGTATTGGGATGGTTTCGCAGCTTCACAATATATTTCTCACGGACTTTCTCGAACTCTTCCTTTACCAATGTCACTTCTAAGTCTCTGTGGATGTTTTCATTTCTTATGTACCATGGTGCTCCCGTCATGGTCCTAAGAATTTTAGATTGGGCCCTCTGTATAAGATCAATACTGGTGTTGCTAGCCATTCCCCATAATTGAATTCCATATGTCCAAATTGGTTTTAAAACGGTCTTATACAGGATGACTTTATATTCAAGGCTTAATTTTGATTGGTCACTGATTAACCAATGAAAGCTAGAGGCTTTTAACTTCATGTGAAGTCTCTTGGTTTCTATGTGTCGGCGCCAAGTAAGCCGTCTATCTAGATGAATACCAAGGTAGGTGACATAATCAGACTGCGGTATATTAACGTTGTTGAGTGTGACAGGGCAATTTCCTCTCCTTAGAGCGAACGTAACATGTTTACTTTTCAGCTCATTTACCTTTATTCGCCAGTTTTTCAACCATGACTCCACACGTACGAGGTAATTCTGTAGTTGACTAGATGCCATGAGTTGGTTTTCGTCTGAGCTAATAATGGCGGTATCATCAGCAAATGTTGAAATTGTTAGTTTATCGCACGTAGGGAGGTCGGAGGTGTAAATCAAATATAGCGTAGGTCCTAGTACACTTCCCTGTGGAACGCCAGCTCCAATCTTGCATTCTCTCGTCACATAATCATTGTACTTAACTCTGAAAAGTCTATTCGATAAATAAGACTCCAGCAATTTATGAGTACATAGTGGTATTAAACATTTGATTTTATGTATTAGACCCTTATGCCATACCTTGTCAAAAGCCTGAGCAACGTCTAAAAAGATGGCAGAACAATATTTCTTTAATTCAAAAGATTTTCGAATCTCTCCAGTTAAACGATTGACCTGTTCAATGGTGCCATGATGTTCACGGAAACCAAATTGGTGTACTGGGATAATGTTTCCATCATTCAAAAAAGGTATTATCTTTTCCTGGAATATTTTTTCGAATAACTTCGACAAACAAGGGAGTAGGCTAATAGGTCTATAAGAAGATGGCAGGGTTAAATCTTTACCCGGTTTAGGTATAATTATTATTTGAGAAATTTTCCAATTTTTTGGATAAATTCCTAGTTTCAAGATCGCATTAAACAATATAGATAGCACAATTATTGCCACATTTGGTAGGTTCTTAATCATTGATGGCGTTATTAAATCATATCCCGGTGATTTTTTCAAGTCTAATTTATTTTTAATTACTCTATTAACATCCTCAGGACTAATATCGAATTGGGCTGCATTAGCCATTGTTGAAGCTGGCAGTTCTTCTAGTTCAAACTCATTTGCCGTGGAGTTGGGTTGAAATACTTCACTTAAATGTTCAGCAAATACTGAGGCTTTTTCTATAGCACTTCGTGCCCAGGTTCCGTCAGCTTTTCTTAAAGCGCTTTGTGCCTCTACCGGTGGCTTAATGTTCCTCGTTGCCTTCCAAAGAGAGAAATTTGTGTATTTTGTACTCGTCAAACTTTTAATATATTTTTCGTTTATGCGATCCTCCTCTAAATGAAGGGCTCTTTTCAGTTTTCGTACTGCTGCGGACAGCCTGTGCTTTGCAGCAGGTGATCTATTATGTTGCCATTCTCTTCTGAGTCTTCTCTTTTCGAGAAGAAGTCTTTCAATATCCGAACTTGAAATAGGCGTATTAGTTTTTGGAGCGATCTGGCACCTAGAGTGTTCCAGAGCCGAAACAATCAATGACGTGAAGTCATTAACGGTCCTATCTATTTCATCCTCACACTGTAAATTAGGATTTGTGTGGATATGACTGCTGATATATTTCCTATATTTTAGCCAATTTGTCTTAAAATACAAAGAGTCCTTAGGAAATCTTGGGGTGTTGGGTCTCTCACAATAATTAATAATTACAGGAGAGTGGTCAGAAGATAGATCATAGGATATTTCTGTGGATATTGCATTCCGAATAATATTTCTGCATATGGCGAAGTCTATTAGATCATATATGATATATAACATGTATACCTTATGTTTTTTACGTGGCAAATTAATTAGGGAAAACTTAACCACTCGCAGATAATTTACCTAGCACTGCACAGTGGGGCAGAATCGAAATTTTTTGGAAATAAATCTGGCATTTCTAAACGGTTGGTAAGATCGGGATAAAATTTGAATTGGGCGTAGCCAAGGAGTATTCGAGTTTAAGTTATTAAAATGGGTCCTACAAATAATCCAGGGGCGGCGCCATTTTTTTTGTTTCCCATCCGATTTCAAAGAATTTTATATTTTTGGAAAGCGCTCGGCTAAAAAAACATGCTTGAGTGTGCTATTTATCTCTTATAATTTTCTAGTTATAGGCATTTCAAAATTGAAATTTTAAAATTTTGCCATACCTTGGTACGCTTTTTTAAAAATATAGGGCGCACTTTTGGACCAAATGGACTCGAATTTTTTTTTTGTTAGTTACAACAACATACAACAGATTTCAGAGCAATATCAATTACGAATCCAAAAATAACAGATTTTCAATTTAAAAATTCAAAAAATAGTAGATTTTTGCTGTTTTTTGGACAAAAGGGTGACATAACTCTTTTTTTATTAAAAAACAACTTTCTTTTAAGAACATATAACAATTTTATGTTTTTCTATAAAGTTTCTTTACGGAGAACATTTTGGTATAAAAAACATGTCCTATTTTTCGAATATGACTGCCCTACGTCCTTCGGAAATTGAACTATTTTTGATCAAAATTTCATCTCTGGGCCACATGTTCTAAATTCCCAAAGATGGGATCAGAAAAGGGAAAGCAGTTTTGGAAACCCTGATGTGTTCCCTATTTATCCCTAAAGTATTTTCCCAGCCCCGAAGGAAATGTGGACCCTATAGACAAAATTGTAAAAAATACCATTTTTGGGATTTTCGCTCCAATTTTTAGGAATTGCGGGATTCCCTTTGACCTTTTTATTTAGAATGAGAAACTTTTTTTATTTAGAATAAGAAACTTAAAAAACGCTGAAAATTTCATTGAGTTTCGTTAATAAATAAAGATTTTATTACATATTAATTGAGTTTCTAAAACTAAAATTTATATCAAAATTTTAATAGGATTGCAAATATTAGGACCAATTTGATCCACATTTATTCCGAACTATTTTTTTTTTTTTGTTTAGATAGATATTAATATTCAAATAATCCAGTAAATACAAATCAACACGGCATCATACTTTTGTCGACTTCAATAATGTATTTCATGCCGTTACCATCTTCCAATGCGTCCTCAGATGGTGCACAGCTAGGTCGATCGGTAATAAATCTGAATCATCTAAAAGAATCGTCGAGAAAGACATAAGCATTTAGAAAGTTAGAATACAAGGTGCCAAAGTCGACCACCTCTGGTTAGGAATAATATAATAAATCAAGTGCGAAAGTAAAAAAATTCCTGTTTATTTCACTAAGTTATCTCTTTATATAGTTTAAAGGATATTTAAGATTAAATTCTGAAATTTTGTTTTTTTTTTACTTGACATTATTTTTTTATTGTTTTATAAAAGTCAGATCCAAAATTATACTAAAGCTTGTAAAAAATTTAATACAAATATTTCCACATGACAACTGTCAACTGAAAGCCGAAATATGCAAATTATGCTAAAATAAATAGCTCTAATAATTGCTTAAAGTTCTCGTTCGCAGATTTTTGTTTTTCTATCAGTCGAAAAAGAGTTAAATTTCGTTCTGAAACTCAAAGTTAAAAAAATGCTATCGAAAAGTGGAAACAAGCTAAAAATGTTAAAGATTTCTTCAATTAAATGCCAATTACTCTTAACCTTTGTACATTTTATTGGTGATAAAGTTAAAGAGATCGTCGTTATTGGCGCATATCTTGTTTTTGTTCATTGTCAATACCAAAATTCTCGATCATACATATATCAGATATATTGATACAAGATTTGGACTTTCAAAAAGTTGACTTTATCCTACTAGTATTACGCTCTAGCATGCCTTGTTTGTGTAGGACTGGAAATCTTGGAATTTCGTACAAAAACTTTTAATTTCATTATTCAAATAAAATTTTTCAAAATATTCTTCTTTGAAATTATTTAATTTTTATTACTTAATTTTACCCAACAATCAAACTGCAGAAAGCTATTCTCCTATGATCTATTTAAACTTGTTACCATTTAAAACCTACAAATTCCCCCATCAGAAATCACAACAGCTAAATATAGATTGGCACTAAACAAGGACACATTATAGAATAACTTTTGTAAATCATACTTTTGCAAACTCTTTACTTTGAGTGTACACCCACATATATGAACAATAATATAACAACTGTATATGAGAAAAATACTGAACAGAAGTATGGAAAAAAAAGAACTAAAACTCAGCCTTGAAATCTTCAACAAACTGCTGCATTATTGTAAAAATATTAAAAAAAAAAAAACAGAAAATAAAACGAAAAAAATGTAATAGTTTGCAGTTATTCTTTCATTCAGTTGTTTGCCATAGTTTTAAGTTTATAAAAATACTATAGATGCATTTGTACCCTTTAGTCTTTGGATTCATAGTTTTTAGCATTTATAACCATACATACATGCAGAGGTTCTATATAACATTACATCTGGGATAGGTTTTGTATTTTTTTTTCTATTACATTTTTTATTTGCTTCTCACCACAACTACAAGTACATACTACAAGATTTATGATAAGGTGAGAGATCAGTTCACAGTTAAATTTACTGTAAGTGATCGATCGGACTTTACACGTTTCAAATTTGTTAAAATTTGGTACACAGGCTCTTTATGGTAATACAAAATTTGAAGTTGCTCAAAAATTGTAAATTCCCTTTTCAATCGCTCAATTTCAATTGTATATAATTTTTTAACCACTTATATAACTTTTAAAATATTGATCTCATAGTAATACTGATATTGCCTAGTTTCAATATATTTTCCAAAAAGTACATTTCTATTGAACCAAAAAATTGTACTTAAACAAAGGATATTTCAAAAAATGTATCTTTAATTTTCTTAAGATTTCCCTCAACACATACAAAATTCATAATAGGACAAAGGGCGAATCTCGAGATAATAAACATTTGTAAAACTCTCCTTATATTTCGCAGAATACTCAGAAAACTTCAAGTATATATTTAGCCATATCTTTGTATACAGTTGTTGATATACTTAATCTTATTTTAATGGCATAGACATATATTTTCTAAGTATATTACTGACCGTCTGTGGAAATTGCGATAGGGCTTACAAGGAAAGACTTTGTTGATTTGAAATGTTTGGTATTGAAAATGGATCAAATCGGTGAATGTAGAACTAGAGTAATGAAACCAAAAAAAAAAATACTATCATTTGTTAAAATTAATAATTCCATTTTTTATCTTTTAGATAAAATTTAGAAAAATCGATAAAAATATCAATAGATTTAAATACATCTTATTCTCGCATAATTATTGAACATTATAGTGTAACACCAATAATGTTTTTGCTTCGGAAATGACGAATTTTGTGCCAACAAAGTCTCATATGCGGGAAGCTTTGCTGAGCAAAGAACACAGATTGCTCACCAAAGCTTATGGTGAATGTATCCCATGGGATTCAACGTGTGAGAAATGGTTTGTTCGGTTCAGAAATGGCGATTTTGACACAGAAGACAATGATCACCCAGGCCAGTAACAGATCATACGTGAAGCCCGGCCAACTAGCTGAATCGACACTAAAGCCAAATATCCACGGCGCACAGTGGCTCATTTTCGTTTTTCATCCGCCAAAACTCTGTAACTTTTGAACCGATAGAGATATTTTAGAAATTTTTTTTGGTGGACAGATAACTTCTTGAATTTTTCTCCAGTTTTAATTTCATTAAAATCGGTTCAGCAGTTGTTGCGCAATTTAAAGTTGAACTTTTAATTTTTTATAGCATTTAGTACGAAAATGCAATTTTTTTGTTTTTTGAATCAGCTATACTTATTAAAAAAGTTATCAGCAGATAAAAACAAGTAATGAAGTATGTTCGGCCAAGCTCGACTATATAATACCCTACACTATAATTTATTTTCGTAAATGATTTTCGGAAGCGGGTCTTATATGGGAGCTATGACTAATAATGGACCAATCATCATAAAATTAGGTGACATTAATTCAGTTTATATAAAACTTATTTGTAGCAAAATTTGTGTAGATACATATATAAATTAACCATTTACGACCGATAAAGTATAACTTCGGGAGAACATTTGTATGGGTGCTAGGTGAAATAGTGAACCGATTTCAGTCCTCGGGCCGAAAAAAATTTATGTACAAAATTTTATCGCAATATCTTCAAAATTGCGACTTGTACTTTGCGCCAGTCATATGAACAAATAAAATAAAAATAGAACAAAAATTTGGGAGTAATTTCATTCAAATGAAAAAAGTGTTCAACAAACAGGTCAACAATTATATATAGGCTTAAAGAGGACACTTTGGACTTTCTCCAGGTTGTAAAATTTGTTTAACCCCTTTTAACCCTAAGCAGTTTTACTCCACTGAAATTCAAATTTGGCTAAAATATAGTACCTGAGAAAAAAATTAATAACACATCAGGTATAAATGGTACAATGACAAATCATATCAGCTCTTAAAGACTATTATCCTACCAACATAACAAAAGAAAAATCATCCAATTATCTATAACAGTTTGCGAGTAATGATAATTTACTTCTGATCAAATTTACAAAAATCACATTTTTATAAAATGACATAAAATATTTGACTTTAACAGCATGCCACGCACACAATTGACAATTGAATGGCATTAAAATCTTTTAAATCGGAGTTAACAAAAAGTTGGACTTTTGGCCGATGAAATTGAGATATGAGCCACCGTGCGGCGATAACGTAATTCTCTGTATTTGGTTGGAGCAAAAGGGTCTTATATATTATATCACATGGAACCTGTACCGAATGCAACTGATTCATTTGAAGCGAGAAATTGCCGAAAAACAAACAGAATATTCGGCCAGACTAGGGTTCCTAATTTCCCGGAATTTTTCCTTTCCTGGGAGGAAAAAAAATAAATTCTTTTGATTTATTAAAAATTTCGACTACATTAAATCTATAAAACATGCGTAGTTAATAAAGATACATTTTTCAACTCAGATTGTAGATAAACAAATTTATTATATTCTCTAAATATGAATATGCCTAACATCTTAGGCATATTAATTATTCCTCTAGGAACATAAAATTTAAATTTGATTCATTCTTAATAATCGAATTTTTCTACTGTGGATTGAATTGTCAACTTTGTCAATTAACTATTTGTTGCTAGAACTGAAAAAATCTATGGATATAATAGAATAACTAAATCGCAACGAATCTGAACATTGTAACTTTAAGAAGAAAACTTATAATTCCCGACAAACATTTCCCGAAAATTTAAAAAAAAATATTGCCGGGAATTCCCTAGGCCAGACTTAAAACTGTAATATTCCAGCATGACAACGCTCGGCCACATTATGCAAGTTTTGCCTCACACGCCTATAAGGCGGACTATAAGACCATACCTTGACTGACCCTTCTATCGATGCAGAATGCTCTCTCTGGGATAGAATAGAATATCCGAAATTGGCTTGATTCATTCATCTCTGAAAAAGTCAAATTCTCCAGGTTCTGTCTGGTTCGGATTTTGACTGGCGTCATGATTGGGACTTACTTGTTTGAAGATGAGGTAGTAACTGATGCAACAAGCAATTTATTGCAGCACTGATTTCCAGAACAAATTATCTCAAGAAACTCTGGTGTCATCTGGCCACCAAGATCATGCTATTTAACGCATTTATTTAGAAACTTTTTTTTTTGGAAATAATTCGGTATCCTGGGAACTATTGGAGATACTATTACGAAATTTCAAATTGGTTTGAGCTGAGGTGTTTTCGAGTTCATTTAAGTTTGTTCAGCTTCCTAGCACTAATGAGGGCAAGTACGTAGCCCCTCGAAGTTGTTCACCTCAGGTCTAAAATTTTTTAAAAAAATCGCCAAAAATCCATTTATGATCCGAATGAGCTGAAATTTTTAATATAAATAGTCCTTGAAGATCTACAAAAAATATGCTTACAAGTGTAGGTTCTCTCTATTACTTGAAGTGATATTCAGGTTTATTGAATTATTTTTTTAATTTTGCTCGATCTTTTTATGGTTTTTTCGATATGGCGGGCCTACGGAGGGTCAAAATTTATTTTTAAAATATCAGCTATATTGGCGATAAAATTCTAAATAAAATAAAAAAACTTGCTAACTGTTATCTCTTCCCTATAAAAAGTTATACGCATCCAAATTTGGAACTTGTAAAAAGGGCCGTATTTTTTACGTTTTTTCCCAAAAAAGCCCATATATTTTTTTTTTTGTAGAAAAAAATTTCTTCAGAACTATGTATATAAAATGTTTATATGATCTGGAAAGATAACTTAATGCAAAAGCTTGTAATGAAAAATTTGGCTCACTTAAGCGGACATATCACCCCCCAGTCCTCCAAACATGGGTAATTTTCAACAAAAAAATTCGTTTTGATTAAAAAATTCTTAAAAGGCAAAGCACCGATCCACGAAAAAGCTCCATATTTGTATAACCCCGTTTACTTCTTAAATACCTGCTCTGTATTTTTACTATCACACGGTAAATAACGTAACAGTAGGCACTTTTCTAATAATACTCAGTTTTTGGAACACATTTTCCCCGTATTAGGAATTTCGGTTTTTAAAAATAAAAAATTTCAAAAATTCTAATGCCATTGATTTAAGGATATTTGAGTCTATATTGGTTCCAAATATTGTTATGATAAATTTAATGGTTAAAATTTTACATTAATTCAAATTTTATATTTTTATTCGTGGAAAATCACCATATGAAAGTTTTTTTAGTCCCAAAATTTTACAAAATTATTTAATTTTACTAAAATATCAATCCTCAATTCATAATGTTTTCAACAATATCAAATACTTATATAAAAAGCCTTTATTTACTCCTCAGAAGTTCCACAAACCTTGCCCCAGTTGACAAGTTTGTACGTTTTTTTATATAATGAGTGCAAAATCTGTTACACCAAAATTTCTGTTAAGTCAGTATGTGTTTGAAATTCAAAATTTACATTTGATATGTTAATAACATTTTGCATAAAATATATGAAAAAATGTGATCCTGAGTAGATCGGTATACTTTAAGTTGGGAATTAGACTAACATTTTTGGATGTTACAAATAACTGCACAAACGCATTATACCCTCCTCATTATGGTGGTGTAGGGTATAACAAGCTATTATAGTGAGTTTGTCTTGTTAAATTTACTTTGTTTATATTCTCTTGCTTTTCTATTTCATTATTTCAATCCTATATCAATAAAATACAGAAAAAAAGCAATTGTTATAAGGATTTAAGTAGGGCACATTTTTGTACAAATTTTCTGAAACCCAGTCCTTTCTACATACATATTTCCTACTCAAGCTACTGTCATGGTTTTCCATTGTCCTCTTATGACTGAAAGATGTAAAACAAAATCTTTTTTATATTTTTCTCTTTTTTTTTCAAAATATGTCTTCATACAGATATTGTTTGTGGCATCTGGGGGATCATGTGACTTTTTTTGCTGTATTTCTATTACCAGTAAATAGTAGAACGATGATGATGACGATGATGGGGAACGATAGTTATTTGATTGTTATTTGTAAAATTTCGTTTATTCTCTTTAGTATTTTTTAATAACATTTCAGTTTACACAAGTATATTTTTTTTTTTTGGTTATTTATTCAACATGTATGTATGTGCATGTTTCAATCTTTCAATGTAACTATTTGCATACATTTCACTTGAATCACATGAAGACGAAAATCTATTTGAAAGTCTGTAGAATTTTGCAGATAAAACTATTTTGTGCTGACAACAATAATCTTTCGTTTTCTTTCATTTACTTTTGTGAACGATTTTGTTTAATTTTGATGGCACAATTGGGATTTACATTTAACTGAATTTGATTCTTCAACACAGTAGTGAATATTTAAAGCAAAAAAAAAAAAGTTTTTCAATAAACTTAATTAAAATTAATACTAGAAACTGAAATAGTTTATTTGCTCATGTGTACATACATAAGTACGTATGAACACGAAGGTCATAGTAAAAGATTTTGCTAAAGTTTTGTAAAGATTAAAAACTTACTTTTTCGAAATATATTCAATTTATTTAAGTAGCAAAAATATTTAATATTTTATGCTTGTTTGGCAGTTTAAAGGTACAGTTGAGTAGCATGTAGTTAAAAGTTGAGAATAGAAGTTTATACTTATGTTTTCCGAAGACCTTCAAAAGTAACTTTTGTAATGTTAAATTATAAATATTTTAGTTGTATAGGTATTTGTAGGTTGCAATGAAACATTTATTTTAACAAGTTTTTAATACAATAAACTTATTTATTAAAATTTCCAGCATACTTAGAGAAATTTCAGTTTTATGTCAAAGTCATTTCATTTGTGCATTAATATGAAAGCTTTTACATTTTTGGTATCAAAATATTGCTTATAATATTCTCTGAAACAAACGCAGAACATTAATGGTGTTTTCTTCTCTGATACATAACGTTGCCAACATAGTTGGTACCAAGGAAAATGCATATAAGGTGGATTCAGTCAAATGGCTGATTACTTTTTAATTGCTTATTTGGTTCTAACGCCTGTCAAAGCTTGATTTTATATTTAACGGTTGGTGGTTAGTTTACTAACCACCTTTTCTATAGTCTATAAAATATAGTTTATTGGCATCTATCATTTTGCTCAACAATTATATTTTTAGAAGTCATCGTTTATGATTCTTTGCAAAACTTTACCGTCAGGGTGCTCTGTTTGGGTAAATTTATTTGAAAATATTGTAAAAATCATTTTTTTAATAGACTTTCACGCATTCAATAAAACAAAGCTCAGAGTGTTTATTGTGCACCGAATTTAGTGTTACTTTGATATTTCGGTTGTTTGGTCAGAAAATTTAGTCAAAAATATTCGATTTCAAAAAAAATGTATACAAAACTATAATTTTTATCGGGTTTTAATGCCAACCGCCACGGTGGTTAGCAAACTAACCACTTCACTCCTCAAAAAAACCTTGGAATGGAGTGGTATTTTCATGTTTTGACTAATTTTTTCCTACTTGAATCTCCTTGATTTGTACCTTTTATTAAAAGTTACTCATACCCTCAAAATGTGTTAAATTTTTGACCATCACAAAAGAACAAAAATCATTATAAAACAATACTTTGGCTCTTTCAATCAAAAAATACAAAAATTATTTCATTAACACAAGGGAACAGTTTTAAAATTCTTCGGTTTTCTGCAAATTTTACTAGAATTGTCAGAATTTGAATGAGGGAGAAGAACTTTAAATCATGGGAGCATCGAAAATCCTAAATAAGGCTCACATTAATGAGTATTAGGGTGACAGCCGATGTTTTTTTTTTTAGATTTCAAAGTGTGCGGGGTTAAATATTGCGACACTTGGACTAAAAGTTAAGTGCTGAAAATTTGAGCCCAATCGGACAATGATTTCGGGACGCGCATCTAGGTCAAAGGTCAGATATATACAAAATTCGACTATTTATATGAAATGAATTTGTGAAACATCTTAACTTTCTGCATTATGTTACAGAAATAAGTAGATTTATTTAAATTAATGAAAAAATACAATAAAAAATATCTTTTTTTTTGAAGATTAAAGGCTCCTTTATTCTTTGCGTTCTGTAACGTTTCTGTTGTGTGCCGTTCTGAATGCTGTTATATTGCAGTTAGATTTTCCGTAAGATCGTATCAGCTGTTTTTAAAATAACCCAAAAACCAAGTTGGTGATTTTGTTACTATTTTTAGTGTGTTTTTGTATTTAGACCGTCAACATATTATTGTGAATATTTTTATAAATACATACATATATTGGTGGTTAATGATTTAATTTAAACAAATTTTTTACATAGATTAGAAGAAATTTATATTTATTTTATTAAATTTCAATGTTTCTTTGAAAATATTTTATTTTTTATTTTTTTGTAAAAAATAAATATTTTCCTTTCAAAAAACGTTGGCACCACTGCTTTCATATTGTTAGCATTTTTGTCTGTATATGATATCAGCTGTTATAGCTTTCACTTAACGTTGCGGACGAGATTCTGTTTTCAACAGATTCATCCGAAACAGAACGGCAACGTTACAGTAAAACTAACGACATACACAACTTCCCCTAAGCTAAAAACAAAACAGCTGATTCGTTACGGAACGGAACGTACAAACTAATTAGGCCTTAACCCTAAATCACAAACAGTATTATCGTTAAAATTCGGAAAAAATAAAATTTTTTAGTTTTTGTAAAAATTTTGCTACTAAATAAATACTTTTGCAATTGAATGTAAAATAATCGAAATTTGTAAGTAATTTGCTTTGTAATGAGATATAAATAACAAAAATTGGTTAAAAAATGTTAAAGTTATTAAAAATTTCCCAGGCCATTAATGTTAGGCCACTAGAATAAGAAATGTAATAACAAAATTAACAAATTTAGAGAAATATATCCATATTTACTTGTATATGAGTTTTTGTTTTCGTATTAAACCGTTAACTTATTCGCAGGTTTGAACAAAAAAATTTTATAATTTTAACGACAGTTTCAAAACTCCATTTTCAAATTTTTAAAAATTTTGTTAATAGGGAATAAAAATATGAAAAAATTATATCAATACCTCCTCTGGTTTTTCAGTGCATGTGCTAACTAATTTTCAATTTCCTTACTGTTATGAATTTTAAGTAAAACCTATAGAGAATCTTATAGGCTAGATAATTCTAAATATGCTCTGAATATTTTACTAAAATCGCCAATGTTAACCCTTAAAACGTGAAGGTCAAATTTTTTAATATTTTGAATTTCTAATGGAAAGATAGCGTAATGTTATATATTTTTGGGCCGATTTTAATGAAACTTGCGAAAAATGTAAAACAGTGCAAAAATGAAAATTAACCCTTATTAACACTGGTAGTACGAAGTTATTTGTATGGATTTTGGTTTGGATATGTTTATAATTGAGAGCGTAACTATTTGCAGATAGGGCAGTTGTATGGGGACTAGGAGAAATAATGGACCGATTCCAACCAAATTCAATAGGCTTAGTCCTTGGGGCAATATAAAATCTTTTGCCAAATTTCATCGAATCATCTTTAAAATTGCGACCTGTAGTTTGTTTGCAAGGTGTATATAGACGGACAGACGGACGGAGGGACATCGCTAAACCAGAAAGTGATCCTGAGCAGATTGGTATGCTTTAAGGTGCATGTTGTCACAAACATATACTTGTTTACTGTAACCATTTATATGGTTGATACAATCATGTGAATCGTAAATTAACAATATCATGGTTACCACAATCATGTAAATAGTTACTGTGACTATAATATTGTTAAAAAACTTGTAACAATATTTAAATGGTTACAGTAACCATGCCCAACCAAACATTGATCTACCCAGCAAAAACTTGCTAATTATATACCATTAATTTGAAATGGCTACATCATATGTTTAGCATTACTTAGAATCAGTAAAGTAATGACAGTCATAAAAAAGCCTTATGAGGCTAATAACTTGGTTATTTTTGCTTTGATGTTTAATATTTTATACCTTGTCAGAAGAATAACATCTGGAAGAGGTTATGTTAAAACTGATAGAATCAAGGGAAGGGTCATTATTAGGATAGGATGGAAATCTTCCTTAAAAGCTTTAATATTAAATACAACACCAATTAAAAAGGCAACAAGCCTCAAAACAAATACCAAACATTTATTGAAGCTGTAAAATATTTATAATTACTGAAATATGATGCAAAAAATAATCATATTTTTTCCATTTTTCCATTAAATAAAATATTAGGGAAATAAAATTAAATACAACCATTATGACCATGAGTTGTTAAACCTTGAAAGAGGAAAAAAAAACTCCAACAATTTTATACACATTAGCTAAAAATAAAATACATACATTTGACAATTTACATAATATTAAAATATTTTTATGACCGGTTGGTAATATCATGCTCTTGCATATGGACAATTCCATACCATCGTGACATTTGTACGCCTATAGATTGGAATAGATTTTGCAAAAATAAGAATATCTGAAAAATAATTTTGTCTTTATGTTCCATTCAGAGGGTACTATATTTTAAAGTAATAAAAAGATCTTTCGAAATATTGTTGTCCAAAATATTGAGCGAAATAACAAATGTAACGCCCAAAAATATTAGTCTAACACCCACCTTAAAGTATACCGATCGACTTAGAACTCTGAGTCGATTAAGCGATGTCCGTCCGTCTGGTCGGCTGGCTGTCCATGTAAACCTTGTGCGCAGAGTACAGGTCGCAATTTTGAAGATATTTCGATCAAATTTGGTACATATTATTTTTTCGGCTCAAGGACCAAGCCTATTGAAACTGGCTGAAATCGGTCCACTATTTCACCTAGCCACCATACAAATGTCCTCCCGAAATTGGACTTTATCGGTCATAAATGTTTAATTTATATATGTATCTCCACAAATTACGCTCCACATAAGTTTTATATACACAAAATTCATGTCACCAAATTTTGTTATGATCGGTCCACAATTAGTCATAGCTCCCATATAGACCCGCTTCCGAAAATCACTTTAACGTGCATAAATCGCTTAAAAATGTTGGTAAACACACAAAATTCAACATAGTTAACTTTAATATAGACATAAATCACACGACCTAATTTCATGGTAATCGGTCCATAATTGCTCATAGCCCCCATATAACCCCACTTCCGAAAATCACTAAAAAATATAAATTATTGAAATTTTTTTTTTTTTGCTCTTTTGCTTAGTGTAGGGTATTATATGGTCGGGCTTGACCGACCATACTTTCTTACTTGTTTTTTATTCGATTCGAAATTTTCAGGAGATGGTTTGTAAAGAAAATAAATTAAAAAATTTCGCGTAAAACTCGGAAATTCTTTTTTTTGTGAGTCCAGTCAACTGTAATAAAAGAGCTCCCTAAAGTATGCAGTACAAATTTAGATATTTTATTTGCAAATAAATAAGAACAGGCTGGTGTGCGTGGCATGGAGAAACTTGAAGAACTAACATTAGTAAATGCTACCGGGCGAAGCCGGGGCGATCAACTAGTATTTAAATAAAAACAATCTTTGGATGATTTTATAATAAATAAAATTTAATATCGTACGTGACAGATTTTTCTCTTATAATAAAACAATATATATTCTGTAAATATAAGTATACAAAAACTAAAAAAGTGAATAGAAAATATACATACGGTTTCAATAAACAATTTGACAGTAGCAAAAAAACAATCAGAGTAAAATTCTTTTCATACTACAAGCTAATTGGGATCCTAATTTTCGCCGCAATTTTAGCCTAAAACGTTAAAAAAATAAATATAATCAGTTTAAACTATTATTTTTGTCTTTAAAATGTTGTAATATGATCTAAATACTTTCACATAGTAACATTTTATTATTTTCTTCTATTCAAATAATCTTGAAAAAAGTTTCAAGGGTTTTTGTGTCGTGGTAGCGATTCTCGTGGAATTGCCCATATGAGTGCTAAAGCAAATTTCATATATAAATAAAAAATCTACCAAAAATAGATACTTAAAATCTTACTACTCTTACACATACTTAGCATACCATCCCGTAAATGTACCTAGCACTTTTATACTAAAATATTATACTTAACCGAAAAATATCTTATGATATAAAAATAACCATTGTATGTTAGTCACAGTGGTTAGATGACTGGTTATTTTCCTCTATCACATCAGACACATGTACTTGTATAAACTCATAAGTATGCACATAATATTTTAAGCTAATTTCATACATAAATATTTCTTCTCTACCTCTTTCAGTTCTAAAACCAAAAAGGAAAAATATGTAATATAATATTTTTGCACAAAAAAACCAACCGAAAAAAAACCATACAAAATATATAAAATGAAAAGAATCCTGAATTAGAAATGCCTTTTTAGACTAAAGAACTTTAAAAAAAAAAATGATAGAGTGAGAGGGCATTTATACTTATTTATGCAACTGAAGATGAATAATAAAGAAAACTTGGTAAAATGTATTAGATTTTAAAGAATATAAATATGCATTACAAAAGCAACATTTTGTATGTGTGCTAGAGTATTTAATCAGACAAATGAAATGTTGCCAACAACATTTATCGTCTAATACTTAGATGGTGATGTGTTACATTGCCAACATTTGAAAATATTATATTGTTGCCTTTGAAAAGAACAAAATAAATGACTGAATATACTCATATAACATTAAATTATTTTTGTTTTTTATTTTTTTCTAAATAGAGCTGAAAATTTATTACCATTTTACTGTAACACAGTTACATAAATGTGATAATACTTTTCAATATGCTTGAAAGCCATTACACTATGGCTTTATATAATGTACACCATTTTCGGAAGGAATTAAAACTTAGCGAGAATAATTTAAATAAAATATCTCTGACAACAAACTTGGTAACGATGTGTTACTTATTAGTGAAGAACATTATTTGTAACAGCTAATAAATGCCATCAGTATTACTAAGAAGTAGTTAAGTAATGACGGTTTTAAAATCTGGTATATAAATACTAACCTGACATTATATTGTGGTTCCATATTCAAATTTAGAGCAAGTTCTTGCTATTATAAATAAACTATATTTCGCTTTATTCTAAAGAGATCAAGTTTTTATACACTTCCTCAAGTTCAAGTTTGTCGTTCCGTCACCATAAGTACATATCGATGGCTTAATATAAAAAAGGCGTAACTCGATTTTTTGTTACTTTACAGGAGAAGGAAAAAACTTAACAAATTTCATACAATTTTAGATACAAAAAAAGTTTTAATGCAATTTTTAATAAGAAGAAACATCACATTTTATTTCTCATTTAAAATAAGTTTTTTTTTTATTTTAATGAAGTTATTTATATAACCCTTTTTTCATTGAAATTTTTGAAAAAAAAAATTAGTTACGCCTTTTTTATATTAAGCCATCGATATATATATGATGGATCGTTGTAGGTAAGTAAATCCATATATCCCTTTCAATCCGTCTTTTTGAAATCAAGTTTCCGAAGTTGGCCCACAAATGACTGATATAATAAAGGATATTTCAATAGCGACTTGACCGAACCTTGACTGTTGATAACATACTGTTGAAGCTACATCTTTCAAATTGACTAACATTTATTCAGTTTAATGCCAAATCACCATGTAGCGTTCCACAACAACGACAGGTCTTCTCATAATAAGTCCTGAAGCAGTTGGAAACTGAACATAATTTTCATCAAAACATCATCTTCAACGGTGATGATACTAACGGGACGATACTAATCCACATGAGATCCAAGAGCAACCAATGCATGCCGTGCCCCGATAGACCAGTCGATAGTGTGCAGAACTACTAATCTGAGGGTTGCGGGTTCGATTCCTGCCAGAAACTCTGGGTGTAACTGCAGACAAGCAAAACGCTTCGCAGTTTGTGCTTGTTTTTTTTTTAAAAAAAAAGGCACTGTCATCGGTCACTGTCATCGCAAAACAAATATCGATCACAAAAATCGATGGATTATTTCCGAATTTATTCACAATTAAGCTTATTTAGCTTCTTTTCTGAAGTGTACATTTTACATGAGTTTTGTCTTTGTTAAAATTTTAATTACAATAGCAAAACACATTTAAAATTTACACTCAAAGTACACGCTTGTAAGCACATACAATTTTCTGAAAATGAGTGAATTCACTTAATTCTGAATAAATTCGAAAATAATCCATCGATTTTGATGGTTGGTATCTCATTTTGTTCCTATTACATGTGGCTTTGCGGCGATGTAATAAATCTGAACAATTTCTGCCGTTTTCGATTTCTCATGATTTTTTTAAAACAAAAAAATTTGCTATTTTCACGTAAAAAAAATATATTTTAATATTATGAAATATGAAAATAAGTGAATTCACTTAATTGTGAATAAATTCGAAAAGTGTTAATCGATTTTTATGGTCGCTATTTCATTTTGTTCCCATTACATGTGGTTTTGTGGTGAAGTAATAAACATGAACAATTTCTGCCGTTATCGATTTTTCATGATTTTTTTAAAACAAAAAAATTTGCTATTTTTACGTAAAAAAATATATTTTTTGCTTCAATTTGTTATTATAACTCCGAAACTACTGAGCCGATTGAAATGCAATATAAATGTGAAAATTTGTACATGGCATGGGGAAAATGTTTTCAAAATTCAATCAATCGAAAGAAGATTATTAACTACTCAATTTTATGTATATCAAACAAAAAAGTTAAATATTGTGAAAATTAGTGAATTCACTTAATTGTGAATAAATTCGAAAAGAATCAATCAATTTTTATGATCATTTTGTTGCTATTATATGTGGGTTTCCGACAAAGCAATAAACCTGAACAATTTCTGCCATTTTCGATTTTTCATGATTTTTTTAAAACACAAAAATTTTATATTTTCATGTAAAAAATATATTTTTTGCTTCAATTTGTTAATACAACTCCTAAACTACTAAGCCGCTTAAAACACAATATATAAATGGAATAAAGGTTATGTAAATTTAAACTGTTCTAAGTTTATTTTAATAATATCGGAGTAAACGCTTTTGAGTTATCATAAAACATGTGGAGAAAAGTCTAAAAAAATTCAAAATTTAAAAAAAAAAATTAAAAAAAAAACTTCTCGATAGAATTTAAAATTTTGACCATATTTGTTCTACTGGAACCACAATACATCAAAATTGTGTAGTGGTTTAAAAAGCCTCTAAAATTTTTTCGATTTTGTTGCTCTGTGTAATCAATCCTTCTTCAACAGAAATGGTGTTGTCAATGCTTAGGCCATATATAAATACATATATCTATGTACTTTCATTTAAATACAAAAAGCGAGAGAAAATATTATTAAATATGAGTAACAGTATACATTTATTATACAATTTTACTTTTATTATACCATCCACCTGTATCCGACATATATGCAAAGATATTAGGCTGGCCCTTGTTTTATTCATAAAAAAAAATTAAACAGAGTAGTTAAAATTTTATCAGGATTGCGGCATAATCAACATTTTTATGGCTGCTCAAAAAGTATTCAGGGAGGGCATTTGTATGGGGACTAGGTAAAATCATGAATCATGGACCGATATTGCCGATTTTCAATACCAAACACAGCTAGATCATCGTCTTAGAGTCATACTAGGACTCAGACTATATATACTAATATAAATGACAACATCAATATAACTCCCATCTTTGTTGATGGATGGTATAAAAAAATTATATTAATTTTATATTTAATCATATATGGTTAAATGAAAAATAAAAAAACAATATTGCTACTTCGGCAAATTCTAAACTTTATCCGATTTAAGGAAATCCAAACAGTTCATAACATAAGAGCCACCATAATATACACACATAATTTATTTATTTGTATGTATTAGTTTAAATTAATGTGTGTAGATTTGACTAAAAAATAACAATTTATGTATACAATTTTTGTATTTGAGTGCCTAAAGGTATTTCAAATATTTTTAACTTTCCAAACTCAAATACAGGGGTACAAAAAGAGGTTAAATTTTTGTTGCTATTAAGCAAACAGCTACAAAAAAATATATAAAAATAAAACGAAATATATTTGTTCCATTTACCTAAACATTTTTTCGCTTTTATAACAACAGCAGGAAAAAAATTGCCATCATCAGATTGTTTTAAAATAACCCAGTAATAAATATGAATTTATTCTATTGAGTATATGACTTAAAAATGCGGAATTTTTTAAGTTTTAACATTTTGTACAATATGAATTTTATTCAAAGTATTAGTCATTGTTAGCTATGAACTCTACCCATAATTCTGGCAACATATGGATTCCGAGACAAAGTAACTGCTCAAGAACGAATCAAGCCAATATCGGATACTCTGTTCGGGAGAGAGAGTGTTCCGCACGATCTGGCCTATAAAGCGGGTGAGGCAAAATTTCCAAACAACTTCATTCTAAATACTTTTTAACAGGTATTGCAATATATTGCCGAGCAATGTCATGATGTAATATTACAGTTGCATGTCCGGCCGCATATTCTAATCGTTTTTCGGTCAATTCTCGCTTCAAACGAATCAGTTGCACCCTGTGATGGTTTGGCCAGATTTCATTATAGATATTAGCCTTCAGCTGGTTAGCAGGGCTTTACATACGATCTCTTACGTTTTGGGTTATTGTAATGAATCCATTTTACAACGCAAGTAATTATTCGGTGCCAAAAAATAATTGTCTGGGTCCACATAAGATTCCAAGACGATCTAGCTATGCCCCACATTGGTATTAAAAAATTTAAATAAAAACAATTCGGAATACAAACGAAGAAATAGGATCCATATTCCTCTTTACTCATGTGAAATGTGATTCAACAGGACTAACCGTTAAAGAATTATATCCCTCTTTTTTTCTGTACCACTGCGCACAGAGGGATGACTTCATACATTTTTTGGCAAAAATTATAAGGAGCGGCCGCAGAGCGCTGAAATTTGGCACCGATAAATATATGGAACAAACTAAGAAAAAAATAAAATTTTATCAAAATCGATTTTTTCGCATAAAATTTTTCCTATCCAAGTAAAAGTCTAGAAATTTGGTACATATATTTTCTGAAAAAAAAGAGAATGTATGACGAGTTTCAATAAAATCAGCCATGCCCACCGCACACCGCCCATGCAATTCAAATTCAATACATTTTTGTGTAAAAATTATAAGGAATGGTTGTAGAGCATTGAAATTTGGCACCGAGAATTATATGGACTAAACTAAGAAAAAAATAAAATTTTATCAAAATCGACCACGCCCAATGCCCACTGCCCATACAATCCAAATAGATTTTTTCGCATAAAATTTTTCCTATCCAAGTAAAAGTCTAGAAATTTGGTACATATATTTTTTGAAACAAAAAAGGAACGCATGTCGAGTTTCAATAAAATCGGTCACGCCCACCGCCCACGAAACCCATACATAGATAAGATTTTTTTTTTTGATATTTTGTTTATTATTCAACAAAAAATTTTAAGTTTTCATCCTGTTCCGAAAACTAACGAAAACAATTTTTTTTTTAGTCGAAACAAGACACTCCCAACTTTCATTTTATTAGAAAACAGCTTTTTTGAAACAAAGGAAGAACGCATGCCGAGTTTCAATAAAATCAGTCACGCCCATGCAATTCAAATGCAATAAATTTTTGTGTAAAAATGGTCGTAGAGCATTCAAATTTGGCACCGAGAAAAAAAATAAAATTTTATCAAAATCGACCACGCCCACTGCCCATACAATCCAAATAGATTTTTTCGCATACAATTTTTCCTATCCAAGTAAAAGTCTAAGAATTTGCTGCATATATTTTTTGAAACAAAGGAAGAACGCATGCCGAGTTTCAATAAAATCGGTCACGCCCACCGCCCACGAAACCCATACATAGATTAGAATTTTTTGATATTTCGTTTATTATTCGACAAAAAATTTTAAGTTTTCATCCTGTTCCGAAAACTTCCGAAAACTATTTTTTTTTAATCGAAACAAGACACTCCCAACTTTCATTTTATTAAAAAAACAGCTTGGAGGAAATTGGGGCTACATTTTTGTTTTCCATGAAAAATCAAAAATAAAATAATTTTTAGAGACTTATAGATTTGGGCATATCTTCTTAACGGTTTATGATATCGCCATAATTTTTTTTTTTATTTATGGAGAAATGTTATATTTTTCAAATATGTTAAAGGTAAATGGCATTATTAGGAAAATTATAGATATATAAACCACTGAATCGAGTGAAAATATAAGTAAATTTTTGCTTAACGCCCTTGCATGGACTTTACTTAAATTTTTTAAAAATAAAATAAATTTTTTCTTAAAACTATAAGTGTACATTTCATCTTTAAACATTTCTCTACAAAACTGCATCATTTGATTTTTGAGTGTTTGAAAAATTTACTTTTTGACACCAAAATCCATCTGTGCTTCGTGTCTGTCTGTCAGTTGAAATCACTACAGGGACCAAACGAATTTAGCTAGCTGGCTGAACTGTGAAGGGTGCCCCGATAGACGTGCGGATTCGATTCCCGTCAGAGACTCTGAGTCTATCGGCAGACAAGCAAAACGCTTCGAAGTTTGTGTATGTTTTAAAAAATATAAAAAAAAAATATATAAAAAATATTCTCTGTTCGGTCCATTATTTCACCTAGCCCCCACACAAATGTCCATCGGAATACTGTTTAAGCAGTCATTAATAAGTTGATTATGCGACAGTCCTGATACAATTTTGCACAAATTTCTTCTAAGTACTTTGAAATTTTACTCTAAAGTATGGAGAAAATCCTGCAACATTTGTCCCTAGTCCCCACTCAAAGTCCCCCTCTATGAAAATGACTTGACCATTCATAATTGTCTTACAATTGACAAGATCGTTCCATAATTGTTACATATTGATGGTGAGTCCACAAGATTAGGTACAGCCGAACATAGCACTCTTATTTGTTTTTATTGTTTTAGTAGTTTTGTAACACTGAAAATTAAATTTCAAATAGTTTTTGTTCCCAAATTGTTACTCTGGTTACCTTAATAAAACGCAATTTAATAAATATACCTGGAATACTTAAAATGTTGCCAATTTTTTTTTTATTTTTGTAAATTCATGTTTTTCTCTTTTTTTACCTTCACGTGCACTTCAAAACACACATCATTTTTCATGCAGATTTATTTTCATCAGTCATGTGTCAATGCTTTAAAGACAAATTCTTTATTCTTCTTTATGACACCAAAAAAAATTAAAGAAAGGAACGTTCACATTTACACACTAACGGAAAATGATTTTCCTTTTTTTATTTTATTTTTTGCTTAGATTTTAGATGCTTTATGTAAATACGTGCCTTTTACGCACTTTACTCAATTTGACATTCTCTCATATATATTTTATTGTGTTTGTATCAGTGTGAAAATGACAGTGAGAGTGAAAGTGAGTGTATTTGTGTGTTTAAGGAATGTTTTTCTTATTTGCTTTATTCTACCTTAAAAGTGGAGGTTTTAAGCGAGATTTTTTAACACTTTATTGTTGTTTATTTTATAAATTTATTATAAGATCACATTAAGTAGATAATTTAACAAACTTACAAAGGCATTCATTTCGCAACAAAAAAAAAATTGTATGAAGAGGAAACGGCTCGGGGAAAATAAGTCAAAAAGTTACATTTTAAAGTACAAGTAAGTATTTGTTAAAAGATTTATATTTTGTATTAAATTTGCAACAAATTGCTATAATTTATAAAATGAGTTTAAAATTTTCAAATAAATAAAAATTAGGTAGAATAAAACATGGTTAACTTTATTAGGTTTAAATAAAATATGTTTAAATAAATTTTATTTAGTTTTTGGGTTAAAAAGTCACCACTAGTTTCTTAATTAGTTTCTTATTTTAACTTATTAACAATACTTTTGTGACAACATCTATAAAAGGGTTTATAATATTGTGCTTAGGGAAATATACTCATCATGCACTGTGGTTACAAACGGAAATCAAGCTTTATAAAATTATTACTATTTTAGTCTCTAAAATAAAGCGCATTATTTATAAACAAACACATACTGCGAAGCTGTTTGGCTTGTTTGCCGATACGGTAATTGGTGGGAATCGAAACCGCAACCCTCAGATTGATAGCCCACCACAGTATCGTCTAGTTTATCGGGCGCCTTAGATATTTCGACAAGGCATCAGACTTAACCCGTTCTAAATTTGTGTAAACTTAATACACAGGTTCTTGGTAAAAAATTTTAAATTCGATTTGGTTTGTATTTTATGTGAACCACGATTCAAATATGTATTGTGAAATAATTAATTGTAATGCTTATGTATCTTAGTTTCAATATATTTTCTTAAAAATTCTTTTCTTTTGAACCCAGGTTATTGAACCAAAAAATTGTCCTTGAGCAAAGGATATCTCAAACACTTTCTTCAATTATAAGCCACTGTATGGTTAAAAAGACATAAACAATTCAGAGTGGGACCATGGAAATCTCGATATAATAAACATTTAGTAGAAATTTTTTAATATTTCGAAGAAGGCATAAAATGCATTACAAGTGGGCTTAGTCAAAGAGTTTAATTTATTGAAGCACTATATAAAAATTACGTTAAACTAATAAATAGTTAATACGAAGGTTTAATGAAATTACCTGCACTAATCCTTATAGCAAACGTGGCAGCAAATTGTAAAAAAACTAATATAATAACAGATTTTTCAATTTTTTTAGACGATTTTGAAAACAAGTTCTATTTTTTGTCACGTTCTAGATCCCATGTTTATTGCTAATATATTGGAAACACCACAACTTTAGTTTAAAAATGATCGCATAAAAAATTATGTTCCAATTTGCAGATTTCTATACATCTATCTGATTTCCCGTACATAATATAAATTTTGACAATAAAACATTTAAATCGTAAAGATTAAATCACCGTAAATTACCACCTGGTAATTTTCATTTAGTTTATAATCATTTTTATATAAGTAATGAAGGTTTACACACTGAAGGGGCGCTTCATACGAGACAGAATTGCTAACCACTTTGATATTAATTTATCAAAGTCGACTGATACAAATCGATCAATCCATTTTTTTCGGAACTGGGGCGTAGTTCGAGCTTCGTCCGATTGTTCAAGACAGAGGCTTCCGCCAACTGAGAGACAGAGTTTGTTCAGTACAGTGGCTTCGGACGACTGTTCAAGATAGATGATTCTACCAACGTTCAATATAGAAACTTTGCTCGTCTGTTCAACGCAGGAGCTTCGGCTAACTGTCCCCCTAGTAAAGTTCATTTATTTATATTATAGACTAAGTATCTAAAATATTATAGTTTTAGTTATCACCCGATCCTGTACCAACGAAACGCATCACCAGAAATCCGTAGCTACCGTTTGTGACGAACTGCCCAGTTAGTGAATCGTACCAATACATCGTACCGCCGACAATTATTAAAATCCCAAAGAATCCGAAATACATATCAACAGAATCGTCTACATCCGAACGTAGTAATCATAGTTATAATAGCCCGACCCTGATCCGACGAAAGGCATCACCAGAAATACGTATCACTTGTGACAATCTACCAGTTAGTGAGTCATAATTATACATCGTGCTGCAGACGATTATTTAAGTCCCGAAGAATCCGAGATACGCATCACCAGAACCATGTGATTCCGAACCTTTATCGTAGCTTATCGGAATATAGTGTTAGCAATCACCCGATACTTTACCGATGAAACACATCACCAGAATTCCGTAGCTATCGCTTCTGACCAACTGCCCAGTTAGTGAATCATTTCAATACATTGTACCTCGGACGATTATTGAAGTCCTGAAGAATCCGAGATACGCATCACCAGAACCACCTGCATCCGAACGTTGCTGTCCCTAGCTGTTTCTAATTCGCTATCTAAAACTTATTATATATAAATTGTATTAAATATTAAAACAATAAAGAAAGACATTATCGACCCCAGAAAGGGTAAATCAATTGTGTTATCACTTAATGGTTGTGGATCCGTAAGTTTACCCTAGACTCGACTGAACTACCTCAGCCGACGTCAAAACGGAGTCGAAAACAAGGTAAATTGTCGCTTTCTGAATACAATGTTTATGGCTAATATATTGGAAAAAATACAATGATAAATCCTAACGTATTGAACTTACTTCAACTAATTTTATTGCAAACGTGACGGCATAATATGTTGCATTATTAAAGTCGCATACTAAATCATACTAAAGGTTGTAAAAAAAAACAAATGCAAATATTTAAACATGACAACTATCAACAGATATATATTTTACTTGAGTTTAAAGACCATATCTTAAAAATATTATGTTTCTAGATGCAGACGAAAATGAATGTTATTATTTGGATCAAGCATTTATTGGAAACAATACAACGACAAAACCCAACTTATTGAATTTACTTGAACTAATCCTTATTACAAACGTGACTGCAAAATACGTCGCGTTATAAAAGTCGCGTGCTACATCAAAATGTAGTTGCAAATTATCGCAAACAGGATATTAAGTTATTCGTATTTATAATAATAAAAATTAAGTCATTTTTTCAATATAAAATTGTGTAGTAAATCCTGGAGTCAACTGAGCTTACCCCAGCTGGGAGTATAAATACGTTGTTGCAGCTTATTTTCTAATATTTAATTGTTTAATTTTGTACCACTGTGTCATGTTGCAACTTTCATTTCATTTTTCTTCTTCTTATATTAAGGGATTATCTACCCTTTTCTAGTGACTATAGCAACATTTAATTACTGTCAGTTGTTGTTTTGGGAGAAATAAGTTCTCTTTTAAAATTAATTAATGTCATCTCATCTTATGTCACTTTAAAATTTTTCCTTAGCTTTGCTTTTGGTTTGCTGTTTATGTAACGTTAATGGATGATTGAGTAAAAAAAAACTATGAGAATATGTATTTAAAAAAATGGTTAGATGTGTGTTTTTATAATAAAAAGGTTTGAATTTTTTGCTTTAAAGTATTGCCAATCAAGAACTAAAAAGTTGGACAGCTAACAATTTTGGGTAAATAACAATGGAATATTGTACAACAGAACAACGCGATTTTATTGCTGAACAATATTTAAAATAATTTCGTCCAATATAAAGTCGGAATAAATTGTAAATTTCATGAAGATCTCACTGGATTATGATTTTTATAGCAAAATCAGCCCACACGTGATTGTCGAAACACAAAATACATCCACAACGTGTCACTGTTTGATGGGGTTTTTAGGCTGGAGATATCTTTTTATCAATAATGAGGCTGATGTTACTTATTTTTAGGTTCTTTAAAAATCGTTTAATTCTCCTTTAATTTATATTAGCATTAAACGTATAATTAGTGTTTTACATCCAATAAAATAAGTTTAATGCAAAACATTTCTCAAATGCTATTAATACAAAGTTGTCTTCATAAAACTATTTTTAGTTACTGATAAGTTCGCTGAACCCTGAAAAAGCAGCAACAATCTAACTTGTTTATTTAAATAGTTTCTATTTAAATAACAAATTAACTTAGTTATTACATCACATCTTTTAAAATTTACTCGAAATCATCATGCTAAACTCAAAACGACTTCATATCATAAATCCAACTCATCCAAAAAAAACTAATAAGAAATATACATGAAATTATTATGATAAGTTGACACAAAAATGACTCTTTCAAAAAATGTTTCTTCCTTCTCTTCTTCCTCTTAATTAATAAGTTTCAGAGGCAAAGTAGAAGGAAAAAATAAAATAAATTACATTAAAATGTCATTCATTCACTAAGACTTTAGAGATGGATTTTCTTTTCAAAATGAATGAACGTTTTTCTACATGAACATCATTTTCTTCCTCATTTTTCTTTTTAAATCTTTAAAAGGGTTTGTTATAATTTACAGCAATAAAAGTGAGAAAATAAAATTGCTTTATCATGTTGTTAAATCAAGTCGAAAATATGTATATTAAATACAGCTAATAATGTTTTTTATGTGGTTTTGGAAACAATCCATTGATGGTTGGATTTAGTTGGAGAATTGTCAACACGTTTTTACTGTAGGAGATTTTTAAAATATAAAGATATTTCCAGAGAAAACATCACCGGGAAGGAGGCTGAACAAAGTTCGATTAACTACAAATTGACAATTTGATTTTGTTCATGTTCTACTGCTGCGTTCTTGCACCTAACACAAAATTTTTAAATTCAAATTAGAAACATACTAAACCTTTTATACAATATTGTCACGTTCTCTATCGTAAGATTGCCTTTTTCAAAAACAAATGTTTTTAATATTTTAATATACATACTTAGATGGGTAAAACGTTTACCGAAAGTAGAAGGGAAGAACTAATGATATACTTGTGAAAAATTAAAAGAGTTGCATCAAAAAATATAAAGAACTAGCTAAAACCCGGTGTGCTTCGCTACCCGTACGGTAAAGATTTACAATATATTTAGTCTATCTAAAATTAGTTTCTGTTCATGTGAAAAACATGGATTTTCTAGATTTAGTCCGCAAACTTGCAAACACTGACGTTGAGCTTTATCAATTGTCATTGCAAATACTAAGCAAATAGGAAACTGCAATCGAATAAAATCAAATGGCATTTCCGAAGTTAGTTCATTAATTGCCTTACTGTAAGTCGAGTGCCATTACAAATACGCAAAGAATCATACAAACAAACAAACACACATTGACTTTTATATATATATAAGGGTTTCAAATGTATACATACAAATTTTAACATTTACTTAATATTTTTGGTAGTCCGCGCATTTCTGTACTAAATATTAATATTGATAGCTGCTATAGCTGTCCCTATATATAATTTTTCATCACATCTATGGGAGGTGCCACGCCCACTATTGCTTAATATATCAAAAATGTCAAAACAAAAAGTAGCCTATAGCTCCTTCCAGACATACATAAATATACTGTAAAAATTTCAAGCAAATCGGTTCAGCCGTTTAGCCGTCTATAGATCCCAAACTAAAAATAATAAACATACATACATACAGACACACATTCACTTTTATATATATAGATATAGATAATATAATAAAGCAGCTGAGAAGGCACATCTATTGATATTGGCAAAGAAAAGGTTTAATGAAATTACTTGCACTAATCCTTATTGCAATTGTGACTGAAAAATATCCCCCATTATAAAAAAAGCATGCTTCATTATACTAAAAGTTGTAAGAAACCAATGCAAATATTTTAACATAACATTATCAACAGAAAGCTATATTTAGTTTTAAAATAATAGCTTAAAAAAAAACTCAGTTTTTTGCAATTTTATAGATGCATTAGTAAAACTAAACGAGTTCTATTTTTTGTCGCGTTCTGGATGTCATGTTTATTGCTAATATATTGGAAACAACAAAACCTTACTTATTGAATTTACTTTAAATAATTAGTAATTGTAAAAGTCACATGCAAAATCATACAAAAGTTTGTAAAAAAATTAATAAAAATATTTGTATATGACAATTGTCAACATTTTTTTTACTTTAATAAAAAAGTATGTTCCCCTTCGGTGACTTCTGCATTTTTCTAAATGCTGTCAAAAACATAAAAATGCGGGACTTACAATAGATGACTTATCATTTATTTGTTTTTTTTTTACTTCGAAAATTATTACAAGATCTTGCAAAATCATTGGGAGCTACTCAAGTAGCAACAACAAAACGTTTACAAGCAGAAGGATTCATCCAAAATCAGGGAAATTGGGAACAATACGAATTGAAGCCGAGACAGATTTTGCATGTCCGAAGTGATGGTTGGGCGTTATAAAGGAAAATCATTTTTGAATAGAATCATTACTTGCTGTGAAAAATATATCCGTTACGATAATCCGAAGCGTAAGAGAGATGCCGAATCGACACCAAAACCAAATTTCCAGGTAATTCTCTGTATTTGGTGGGAGCAAAATAGGCATATCTACTATAAGCTGCTGAAATCTGACCAGACCATCACATCGAACCTGTATCAAATGCAACTGAAAACACGGCCACATGTTACAATATCTATTAAAAAATATTTAGAATGAAGACGTTGGGAAGTTTTGCCTCACCCCAGCCGACTGCAATTTGTTTCGATCGATGCAGAACGCTATCTCTGGGATACGCTTCATTTTGCAACAGTTAATTCGTTCTTGGCCTCAAAAGATGAACAGTTCTTTTGGCGCGGAATCCATATATTGCCAGAAATATGGGAAAAGGTCATAGCTAACAATGGCCAATACTTTGAATAAATGTATATTTTAAAAATAAAAGCTAAAATTTTTAAAAAAAAATCCCGCATTTTTAAGTCATACACCCAATAGTTACATTTGTTTTTTTTTTGCATGTTCTGGAACCAATCTTTATTGCTAATATATTGAAAATAACACAAAGTTTAGTTTAAAAAAAAAACGCTTCAAATAATTATGTTCCAATTCGATGATTTTTAAATTTTTCTAAACACAGTCGTGAACGATTTATATTTTTTGTCGCGTTCTGGATGTCAGTTTATGTAAAACGAATAAAAATATTTAAACATGACAAGTGTCAGAAGAAAGCCACATTATTGTACTTCAGTTTAGAGACGAACGCTTTAAAAAATTCAGTTTATAGTCGAAAATAAATTATATTTTTTGTCGCGTTCTGCATTCCATGTTTATGTTTAGGAAAAACCTAACTTTTGCTGTAATTATCGTGCTACAAATATGCTAACGGAAAATGTAAATAGGAAAAAAGTTTGTTAAAAATTCTCTCGCCCATATATTTCAATATTTCTACTTGAAAAATATCAGCAGAGCTAACTTTTTCACCAACATGCACTACTAAAATGCTATCGAACAATGGAAACAAGAAAACAATTTTTAAGATTTGCTTATTATTTTTCACTTCCAAGGCCTACAAATGTCGCGTTCTGGAACGTAGAAATAACCATTTTATCTTATCATACTTCTCAGGATTGGGGATATGTCAGTTTTTACCCATCATTTCATAGAGTTATATTTAAGTATAACGGCAAAAGTGGTGGTTTGTCACTTTAAACCCATTTGTCAAATAATAGATGAAGTTTCCGGACTTCTGTAATGTTTGAATGTGGAAAGTCTAAATAAAACAAGTAAGAAAGTATGGTCGGTCAAGCCCGACCATATAATACCCTACACTAAGTAAAAGAGCAAAAACATTTTTCTTTTAAAATTTCAATAATTTATATTTTTGAGTGATTTTCGGAAGTAGGCCTTATATGGTAGCTATGACCAATTATGGACCGATCACCATGAAATTAGGTCGTGTGATTTATGTCTATATTAACTATGTTGAATTTTGTTTGTATACCAACATTTTTAAGCGATTTATGCACGTTAAAGTGATTTTCGGAAGCGGGTCTATATGGGAGCTATGACTAATTATGGACCGATCGTAACAAAATTTGGTGACATGAATTTTGTATATATAAAACTTATTTGGAGCGGACCGATAAAATCCAATTTCGGAAGGACATTTGTATGGGGGCTAGGTGAAATAATGGACCGATTTCAGCCAGTTTCAATAGGCTTGGTCCATGGGCAGAAAATAATATGTACCAAATTTGATTGAAATATCTTCAAAATTGCGACCTGTAATCTGTGCACAAGGTTTACATGGACAGCCAGCCAGCCAGCTAGTCGTTTAATCGACTCAAAAAGTGATTCTAAGTCGATCGGTATACTTTAAGGTGGGCGTTACAAACATCTTCACAAACGCATTATACCCTCCCCACTATGGTGTTGTAGGGTATAAAAAATGCATATTTTAGAAACATATCAAACATGTTTCATTATAATTATACACATATGTATCTTAGCTGATAAAGGTTCACAATTATTTGAAATAATTGAAACTTTTTTAAAGAAAACATAAATAATTCTCATTAAATCTCAATAAATTAAAATTTAGTTTTATGTAACAAACAAAAATGCGTAATTTTAAGTTCATGTATCTCTTTGTGAATATTTTAGCTTTATTTTTTGTGACGGTTAAATGCATAAATTACAATATATTTTTGTATGCTTCATATATGTATATATATAATAGTTTTACACAATAATTTTAATTAAATATACCAATTTTTGTATATATGTATGATTTTTTTTAATTTGTTTTTATAAAATTTGCATTTAAATACAAAAATTTATTTCCTCTTAGTAAATAAAAAATTTAATATTTATTATTTTTTTTTTGTTTTTATTTTGCCTTCAAATTGATTTACAATATATTAAAAAAAATCCAGTATATCATTCATAAATGATTTATATTTGTACAATTTATTTTTTACATATTTTTTTTTTTGTATTTTTTAAAGAACATTTTATTTATTTTTACTTAAATTTTTCATTATATGGGGAATACATGCGAATATTTTTTATAAAAATTGAATTAACTACTAGAGTAAATGTACATTTATTTATTTTATTTTATATGTATTTAAATTTAAATAAATAAATGTAGATGCCATGGTTGTTTAATTTAGTGTTTCCATTTTCCAATACGTGGCCAACAACAAAGTAAATGTCAATAGGTTTAAGGTGCTTTAGTTTGTGTTGGCCATAGTTAATGCGATATAGAGTTGTTGCTGCCGGTTATTTTAATCGCAAACTTGTGTTCTTTTACCTAAACGTGGCTTAAATTGCACCGACTTTTTCATGACACGAGGTAGAAATTGTCGTGAGACTGCATAATCGTTGGCCATATTTAATGCACCATCAAAGTCATGTCCTGCAGAGGTCGCGGCACCCGCATCAAACAATTGAAAATCAATGCTGCGCCCCAGGCGTGGTGTACGTCTTGTGGGTAATTGACGTTCATTAGTTTGTACTGCTTTAAAGTGCAGTTGTATACAACAGAACAGAATAAAATAAAAACAAGAAAGTGTAACAAAATGTAAGAAAAGAAAGAAAATTGCATATAATTATTAGATTCTCTATAAATATGCAAATTAATAATAATGCAAAACTAGTCTAAGAAAATGTGTTTATTTAACCTACACTGCTTTAGTTTCTGCAACAACATAAAGTACAATAGTGGTGGCATATTTTCCAAATCCATTTCCTGTGACACTGGCATAATGGCATTATCACCCAGCTCTTCTATGAACTCATTAAAATCTTTATACTCTGCAGCACTGCCAAAGCCATTTCCAATACCACCGCCAATGCTGCCCAAATCAAGCTGTGAACGTTTTTGGCGTGTTTCGTAGGTGGCTTCACTTTGTAGTTGATGATGTTGTTGTTGCTGCTGACGCTGTTGTTCATGAGGCATTTCCACCTTTTTAGCAGCCTAAAATGGTGTTTTTATTTTTTTGTGTAAATTTAGATAAAAAGATTGTTAGATTGTGTTTTAAGTATCTATTTGATGCTCTTGTTAAATTAAGTTTGTTGACAGGAAAAGTACACAGATATTTGACTAAGTGACGAGGGTTGTTAGAAAATTAATGTTTAGATGTTAGTTTGATAAATTCTTATCAATATAAGAAAAATATTAGTAACAAAAAGCTTTCATAGAGGCAGGTTTTGTGAGTATTACAATGATGTAAGCTCCTACAAAATCTTTTGCATTTTTTATGAAAATTTTTTAACGCATCTTTAGTAAAAAATATAACTTTAGTAAAATGCTATTTTAAAAAACATTTTAGCCATTTTTATAATATCGACGAAAAGCTATTTCAACAAAGTTTTAGTAAAAAGCTTATTTGAGAAAACTTTAGTGAAAAGCTTTTTAAAGAAAGCTTTGATAAAAAGATGTCTTAAAAAGTTTTCACTAAAGTTTTCTTAAAAAACCTTTTTAGTAAAGCATAGACAGGTTTTTGCATTATGAAAGTTTTCTAACGCAGCTTTAGCAAAAATATATTACTTTGCTATATAGATGTCTTAAGAACCATTTTAGCCATTTGACAACAAAGCTTTAGTAAAAAGTTTTTATAAGAAAACTCTAATGAAAAGCCTTTTCAAGAAAGCTTTAAAAAAAAGATGTCCTAAGCTGCTTTTACTAATTTTTTTTTAAAAAAGCTTAGACAGGTTTTGTGAGTACGATAGCGACATAAACCCCTACAAAAGCTTTTTATGGCAAAGTTTTTTCAACGGAGCTTTAGTAAAAAATATTACTTTAGTATAAAGCAGTTTTAAAAAGCATTTTAGCGATTTTTGTAATGTAAAAAAGCTTTTATAAGAAAACTTTAGTAAAAAGTCTTTTAAAGGAACTTTTGATAAAAAGGAGTCTTAAAAAGCTTTCACTAAAGTTTTTTTAAAAAAGGTTTTTACTAAAGCATAGACAGGCTTGCGAGTACAATAGCGCTGTAAGTTCCTACAAACCTTTTTGCATTTTTTATAACGGAGCTTTAATAAACAATATAACTCTAGTAAAAAGCTGTCTTAAAAGGCATTTTAGTCATTTTTTAAAAGTAATAAAGCTTTTTCAACAAAGCTTTTGTAAGAAAAAGATGTCTTAAACAGCTCTCACTAAAATTTTGTTAAAAAATCTTTGTGAAAAAAGAACATAAAAGCATTTTTTTGCTAAATACTCGTAGTTTTTTTGAAAAGAATTCTTAAAAAAATTTTTATTAAGAAAAATATATTTATTATACAAAAGCTCATATTGTGAGAAAAACTTTTCTGTAAATCTAAGAATATAAATGATGGGACATCAAACAAAAAATCGTCTATTAATAATACTGAAACTTAGCAATCCATATTTCTGTATACAATAGCCGACAGAAGTCTTACAACATCACCTACAAATAAACAAAAATCTAATTTCTGTCTATACAAATCCCCCGCTTAAGACAGACATTTATTTGCCTTTGATATTGTTAACTGCAAAATTTCCTAAGTGTTAATTGTAAGTGCTTACAAATTAACCACATTTAACAAATACTTTAAATGAAATGTTAACAGGTGTTCAAAACAATTAAGGATTTTATGTACATGAACTAATTGCCAAGTGAAGGTATTGAATTTTAAAAAACAGATATAAACAGTATTTGCAAAAAGCTGTAGAAATTACTGTTTAAATTTACAGTATTAAACTGCAAATGTCGTAGGTTTAATGCCTGCCGAGTGTCTGTCCAGTTTTCTGTACTATCCAGCTCAGTAAGATGATTGCAAATTCTATTTATAAATCATGCTTTCTTTAGAAATCTTATTTGAGTAGCCATAGTTTTTTTGCAAAATGATTCTGATGAAATCTTTAGTACTCTGGCTGATTTAGAATTTAATATTAAATAATTGTACATATATTCATATTACTTTCTTCTTTAAACTAATATTTCTCAATGATTACTTATGCCCATTTCTAAATATTGCCCCAATTAGAGATATTCTATATAAACCATTTACAACTATTCAGTAAGGTAGCCCCAAAAAAAGTTTGTGGCTGCTGCCATCTAAAATAACAGTTTAATTTATTATATCTTTGTCCTGGCGTTAAAATCTGATGAGCTGGAGCAAAGGATACAAATTTCCTTTTTAAGATTTTTGTCATATTTCATGCAAAGGAAATATATAAAATATTGATATCATGTGAAATGTCTTCGAAAGAACCATGCAATGTCATAGCTAAAATGATCGTGTAAGACGAAAACTATAAAATTAAACATTTTTATATATAATTAGTTTAAATTAATCCCCGAAACAGATTTTTCCATTTATCTAGTTTGAACTTTATATGGATTTTTGGAAACCTACTTTCTTCCTTATTTTTCCTCCCTACAAACAGTACCATCCTACTATTTATATATTATCATTTCTAACCCCAAAATGCTGCTGCATGCAATTTAACATATTCTCTAACCATTACAAAACTTTACAAACTCTCACACACACAAAAACTGCTTCAAATTGTTATTACGATTTCTAAATAGATTTTAAACTGAATAGAAATAGAATTCTAACGAAATGAAAACATAATTCCGTATACAGAAAGTGTAATTCCGTATACGTGCAACCTTTTTATGGTAATTGCTGGAAACTATAAACTTTTTTTTTCTATACACCAGAACACAACATATTCATGTTTAGATGTAGAAAATGTAGACAACTATTAGAGACATACATTTATACACATTCACTCTTACATTGTTACAAATCTAATATGTATTACAAAATCTGAAATTGTCAGCAAAGTCAAGCCACAATGCAATTCAGTCAAAAATTGTTCAGATAGGACAACAACACAAAAATGCATAGAAATTCAAAAATTGTTGTTGAAGTTTAAATAGAAATTTTTGTTGGAAAATGTTTTGTAGTATTGCATGTAGATGAACTTGATTTTGATTTGAAAGTTGGGAAGTAATGAGACCAGCTTCATTTGAAATAAAAAAAATCGATATATTTCCAAAACATTTTAGTTTCAGATAAAACTGAATCATTTGAGAAGATACACGCACAGAAGAAATATAATTGGGCATGGTTCAATATTGTTACAAGTTTTTTAGCAATATTATAGTCACAGTAACCATTTACATGATTGTGGTAACCATAATATGGTTAATTTACGATTCACATGATTGTATCAACCATATATATGGTTACAGTAAACAAATATATGTTTGTGGCAACCATATTTATGATGAATAATTTTATCATAATATGTTGTTCTCAGATTATGATAAGCCTTAAGCCGAGAGCAACACAATATGATAAGTCCTTCATCATATGAATGGTTGTCACAAACATATATTTGTTTACTGTAACCATATATATGGTTGATACAATCATGTGAATCGTAAATTAACCATATTATGGTTACCACAATCATGTAAATGGTTACTGTAACTATAATATAGTTAAAAAACTTTTAACAATATTGAAATGGTTACAGTAACCATGCCCAACTATATTTTTTCTCTGCGTGTAGCAGGTCAATGGCAATATGTTGCTAAAAACAGCAGTTTTTTGTATAAATTCCATGTTTTCGTAAAACTTATTAAAGCAAAAGTAATATTCATATTGTAGGCGAAAATAATAAAACAAGGAGAGTATTGATTATAAAGGGTAAACCATAATTCAGGCAAGATTTACCGCCATTGTCCAGAAAAGTTGTTGCCAATCACAACAAAATTAGTTAGACAGCTGGTTATAATCTAACATTACACAAGAAAAATATTTTAAAAATAATAAATGTTTGATGGCTGTAGTACGAAATGATTGTCTCAAAAACAATGTAAACTTTTTATTTATTGATTTTCTGTACAGCAAAACAAGTCTTATAACAACAGTACAGGAATATATATGTCGATATGAATGTTATAAAAAAGAACAACTTAACGTAAAGTGAAGTGAAAATAAGTTAAATACAATTAGTCACAAAAAAGTTATAATTTTCTCAAGCTCATATCTTGCAAACAATTCGGAATTTTGATTGACTCGCTGAGGCAAAGTTGTTGCCCTTGTCATAGAGAACAAAAATTGTGAACATATAAAATCAAAAAAACTTCATCTTCAAAATCAAAATCGCAAAAAACTTTAAAAAATTCGATTTTTTTCCCCTTTTTTCCCCTGTTCAGGTTCATAGGTAGAAAACCGTTTAAAATTCAAGGAAATAATCAACTACAAAAATGTAGCTAAGATCTCAATAAACAAATTTCTAGATCATATGAACTACTGAGGAATGATTCTTAACACAGTTTAGGTAGGTCAATATAAGTTAGAAGAAAAAACTAAAGGAATAAAACTATTAAATAAATATAAACTAAAGCATACTTTTAGGCAGCTTTAAAACAATTTATTTCGAATTTTTTAAAGTTTTTTTGCAATTTTGATCTTGAAGATGAAGTTTTTTTGATTTTATATGTTCACAATTTTTGTTCTTTATGACAAGGGCTACAACTTTGACTCAGAGAGTAAATCAAAATTCCTAACTGCTTACAAGATATGAGCCTGAGAAAATTATCACTTTTTTTGACTTTGGGAAAAACTTTTTTTTTCGTGTTGCACTGCACGGTAGTCAATTCCGGCCAAAAATCCATAACTTCTTTATTTCTTCATAAAAATGTTTGAAATTTGTTATTTGTATTAAGAATAACATAACCAACCGATCGATAAATATTTCGATGTTCAAGTACAGGGTTTGGTCAAAAAAGCATGGACGTTCTAAAAGTACCAACAAATTGCATGTAAGCGGCTGATATTTATTCCAAAAATAAAGAATAAAATATGTGATCGAAAAAAAATCGGTAATTCAAATTTCGGATTACATATGGAGGGTTTGTCCAAACAATCATGGACTTTTTAAAAGCATCGAAAAAATTAGGTTATTCATGTAAATGCCTGAAATTTAGTCCAAAAATTAAGAATAACATAAGTGATTGAAATAAATGGTCGTAAAAATTTCGGAATACATATACAGGGTTTGGCCAAACAAACGTGGACGTATTGAAATAATCGAAAAAGTTAGGTTATTCATGTAAAATTTGAAATTTTGTGTACATTTAAGAAAAACAGACTTGATCCATCGCAAAAAATATTATAAATTGCATATAGGAGTTGGCCAAATTAAAATTTACGTTATAAAAGTATCGAAAAAAGTATGTCATTTTTGTAAATGGCTTCAATAAGGTTTTTAATTAAAAATAACATAAATGATCGATTGAAAAAATTTCGACATACAAATACATGGTTTGGCCAATTCAGCATAGACGTAAATAACTCTCAAACTTACATAATTTTTGAAATTGACCAAAAAAATACAAAAAAAATGTGTAAAATATGTAGGCACTAAAATCGTTCTGGTTATGAGAATGGCAGATAATTGCAGCTGAAATGTATAGTACTTACTCTTGATACCTTACAGTATTAGATGTAATTTACGCTTAAGCTCTAATAGCCCCATTTAATTTGTTTTGGCCTTTCAAACTTTTTTTTTTAATTTAGTTTCTATAGATTTTAAACTAGTTCCAAATCATTTCACTTGTATATAAAAATAACACGCAAAAACTCCTTAATAACTACGTAGAATGGTTAACTGCTAACTGTTTTATAAAAGCATGTGCTAATTTGCAAAAAGAAACTTTAAAGAAAAAAGCTCAGGCTACTTCAATTCAAAAGTAAAAAAATCACATTTTTCTAATATTAAAATGACAAGAAAAAATCTTTGACTTTACAGCTCTATAAATAACCATATAGTTACTTTATAGCCAAAATAATTATGATACTGTATATTCTGAAGTGTTAAGAAAAATTTACCATCAAAATTTTATAAAAATTAAAAAAACAAAAAAAAACATTTTTGGCCGGAATTTACCACCGTGCACTGTGTTATTAAACAGAACTTTGTGTTTTGTTTTGTTCACTGAATCACATTTTGCAAATAGTTCACACTCATATAAAGGTACTAGTCAGGTAGTTTTCGCAAATAGAATTCTTATTCTTAATGATGTATAGAATTGACTTATCTATTCAAATACGTTTGGGCAACCAGTGATTGGATGTGGTTAGACCAGGAGAGATTGTTATTAAATACTAGTCCTAGACTTTAAGCTGATTGAATAATCACAATTGTTTTGTTGTTGATTTTAATGTCATTTTCAATGTTTTTTATGAACTAGCAGACATTTTTGTGGATTTAAACAAAGCCCTGGAATATTTTAATGTAGATCCTGAATGATTTTATTAAAATTTTAATGGATTGAGCTCACCGTAATACTGAGATACATCTGTACATTATCAGCGTACATGTGGATTTTGCACTATGATAGTTGCTGAGGTAAATCATTAGCATGTAATGAAATGAGAAGTTGTCCGAGAATTGATACTTGTGGCCCGCCTAGTTTAAGTTTCAGCTATTTAGAGTATATATTATTTAGGGAAACTAATTGAGTGTGATTCATTAGATATGAAGACAAAAGTTTTGTTTGATAAATATGAAACCACGGTTTACTGTGTCGAACGCTTTCGAGTGATTCAATAAAGTTTTCCAGAATCAAGCTCACATCGTAAGCTACATCGAATGAAGCAGTTAGACAGCTGTGGTTAAAGCGTAAACCAAATTGTTTTCATAGATGTATTTCATCATTTGTACATGCAAAATTTGTTCGAATACTTTCTAGAAATAGCACAATATTGCATTTGGACGAAAATCATTACTGGATTTTAGAATATGAATGATGTTAGCGTTTTTCTATATAATGGAAAAACAAGTAGTGGTAATTGTAGTTTTAAAAAAGTGAGCAATGAAAAGCAATAACAATAGCTGAATGATTTTTATAAACTAGGGGTGTATATTGCCCTGAATTCAACAGGTCCGTGAAACTATTGAATGAGAAATTTCCCCGTTATGTAGACTTGTAATTTAACTCCATTGGATATTATTTAATGGGGTCACAGGTCTATGCCAACAAGCCCACAATCAGAAGGTAATTTGATCGAAGTGCTTTTCCGTACAAACCCTTCCTTGTACATGAAAAGAAAAATCTAAAGGAAAAAAATCTATGTTTACTATTTAATTTAAATCCAGCGTTAATTTAGGGACATCCTTTGTAATAGCTGCTCATTTTTAAGTTCAAGGAAAAATTCTTCTTTTTTTAACAGGCTACAGATGCTGTGTGGGAAGAATGTAATTTAAATTTTTATCCAGTCACCCTTCTTCATAAATTTGGCCAATTTAGTTGGTCACTTTTGCAATTCGAACACACTCTCTCCCTCAGCCTTAAACAATGCTACAACTTTCAACAATAAAAACCCATTACAAAAATTGTTTCCTTTTTTTGCTGCTACAGCTTAAATTTAACACACATACACACATGTTGCCCAGCAACCAGCAAGTTAACTGTAGCATTGATTTTTTATTTAAGGTGCAACTTTCTGCATTTCTAGTACTTCTTGCACTTGCACTTGTACTTTCATTTTAGTCCCTTGCAAAAACTTTCCTTTAACCATTTGTATAGGTGTGTTCGTGTGTTTTTGTGATAGAAAACTTTCAAATGGAATGTCAAAAGTATCATTTACTGTTATTTTACACTCAGTTTCCCTGGCTGCTCTATATTTAGGAATTGATTTTAAAACCCAGTGTCAATTTAAAGTTTTTCTATTTTGTATAACACACTTTGGTGAAAATAGCTTGCAGTAAGAAATTTATTGTAACTAAAGAAGGAAGCAACAAGTTATATTTGTTACTGGTTTACTTTTTTTATTAGTTTTTTTCAAAAGATTTCAAATATTGTTTAAAAGTGAAATATTTTTAAAATTGTTTAGTTAAAGTTAAGCGTTTATTAAGTTTTTGATTTAGCTTGGCAGCTTTAAATGTCATAGACTGAATTCGTTTTACAACCTATGGAAGTTAAGGGAATTCTTAAAGAAGATGCTGCACAAATTCATAAAATTTGCTTTAAGATATTGGGCAACAAATAAGACGAAAATTTAAAATTGCACCGAAACCATTACAAATATATTTTCGGAGACTACACTTAGATTTGTTGTGGCAGTAATAAAGTATGTTGATAAAATTCAGTTATGACCAAAATTGCAACATCTTCAAATGAGGCGCTTAAGGCGAAATCAGTCGATTGGGAGCAAATTCGATTGACCCGAAGAAACTGTATTCTTTATACAGAGAATTAAGTTTCATTGTGGCAACCGAATTTGTCGATTGATTCTGTCTTAGTGACAAAATTTTATGGTTATGGCTACAAAATTTTTGAATTTTATGTTTAAAACTGAATCATTCGATTGGCAATAAATACGGTATAATACCCATTTTTCTTTAAAATAACACAAATTTGATTACAACAAACGTAATTCATCTTTATCATTTAACTTTTTGTTGCTAGAACCAAAAAAATCTTAATATATAACTATTCTTGTTTCTCTAAGTTGTAATTGAGTCTAGTTTTGAGATGAAATCAAGAAATTTTGGTTAAAAACCAATTTATTAAGCCTTGTGGAAACTTTTTGCCAGAATCACATTTTAAATATTTAATGCGTTTAATTTGAATGCCTAGAAAATGTTAAGTTATTTCTGCTATTTATTCTCTTTTTGTTGCTTCTATTTGTTTGTCAGTATTTGTACTTTTCCTTATCAGCACTAAAATACAAATAGCTTCAAAACTTACCTCATTTCGGGTGGGTTTAGACATGCTCATGGTGTAACAACAAAATGCTACCAAAACAAAAGTTAAACAACTTAAACCAGTCATGATAAATCAGAAATTCTGTCAGTCTTTGTTAATTTCGTTTGAAGATGTTTTTGCTGATGCTGTTTTATCTGACTGTTTACGCCTTCAAACACTATAAATTTAGCTGGAATTTAAATGCGGTAAGTTTTGTAAACTGCTGGTGGTTTTTTTAATTCCAAAACCTTAAGATTTAATCACTAGAAAACAAAAATGTTGCACTATTTTGTTTCTTTTTACTATCTTTTTTTATAGCAAATTTGTATATTAATTTATAGTTGTTTAGAAGTTATAAAACACTTTCTATTTGATCTTTAACACCAAGAGGTTGTAGTGAAACTGATGCTAAAACAATTGAAAAGTTCAATATTTATAGGCCAAAAGATGGACACAAAATCACATTGATACACAATCAGAGAAGGGTAATGAATGGTCATGTTGGTAAAGATAATGATAACAGGATAGATATTGATGATGATGATGATAGTGTGAAGACTTCTAATGATTATAGTGTCACTAGAGGTATTAGTGTAACAGTTGGAAAGCAGAATGTGGGAAAACATGTAGGAGACCATGACAGCTAAGAAAATCTTATTGATGTTATTAGGCAAAGACATACATATGTACATATACATGTTTTTGTAGTAGAAATTAATTTGTTAAAAAGTCAATCACAATATTAGTTTAGTGCATTAGGATGGTGCCAATTGTTTTGATCTAAAATAGCAATGTTTGCAGTGTAAACTAAAGTCATTCCGTTTGTAACACATCAAAATATTTGTCGCAGACCCTCATTAGTACATATTAGGATATTCGAACTATTCGATTTTTCTCTTGTTCGAATAAAACGAATAATTCGAATAAGAGATTTTAACTTGTTCGAATAATTAGATCACACGTTTAAAATTAATCGAATTATTCGAACAATTTAAATTTTTTTTAAAAAAGTAAAGAATGAAGTTTTGATGTCGGTTTTTTAATATTTTATTGTTAAAGAAAAACAAAAAAATAACGTTAAACTTAACAACTCAAGTATTGATAATGTTAAAAAACATTCGAAAACAAAGTCAATCATTAAATTTTCATCAGAAATATTCTGATTAACTCCCGAACTATCTACAAAACAATTGACTAGCAAACCCTTTAGTTTCCGTTTTGGAGCTATGCTTTAAAAAAATTGAGCTAGTTGGACATGATCCTGAATTCAAATACAATATAAACGTATTAAGAACTTTTTTATGTCGTTCATTAATTCGGGTTTTAAATTGAGTAACTAATTCTTTTGTAAATTAATTATTCACTATTTCTAAATTATTTGTAACAAATTGTATTATATATCAAGCTCTATCAAGGTTGCCAAATCTTTGCCTAATAAAGTGGTCTTGGGGAATTACACAATAAAGGAAATCTGTCCAAAATTTGATATCATTGTCAGTGAACGTGGCTAATTTAAAGACAGGCAGTACATTATTGACGTATTTACAAAAACTCAAAAAGTTTATTACCATGTTAGACAAAGATGTTCAACGATGTTCAAAATCATGTATAAGACGAACTCCATGCATTTCTTGCAACAAAACGTTAGTTTGCAATATTTGTGTTTATCATTCGATTTATTAAATATTTTGCAACACTTACGTACGCGGTTAATAACATCACTTATATACATATATTTTAAGATCATGGCCTTCATCTATATCAATGTAATCATTATAAATGTCATCCTTAATATCACTTTCGACGACCGTTTCAAAATCACATTCTCCACCACATTCAACTCCACTTTAATCTAAGTTAATATTTTGATTACTAATTGCGATTCTTCTAATATTTCGCCAGCTAAATAACAAATATTTTATTACGTACCTTTTATTTTCATTGGTTCAAGTCCTAAGTTAAAAATTTTTAAAGATTTGTTTTTAGAATTGTATCTGCTTGCAGTAATATTTATATATTTATAGAAGGAGCTATCAGAACACTCATCCCTTTGTCTTTAGTTATTTGTCGAATTTCAGAAACAATAACATTTTTGTGAGTCATTATTACTTATTTAAATTTGAAATTATGAAAAATTTTAAGCAATTTAATAAATTCAAATATATGTATTTATTCGTTTTATTCCATTATTCTACATAAAATTGTTCGAATTATTCGTTATTCGAAAATGGTCATTTTTAAATTATTCGACTAATTATTCGTAAGAAATTATTCGATTAATCGAAGATCATCAGTCGAATGAATACCCTAGTATATATATTATTGGTCGTGATAAGGTTCTAAGACAATCTAGCTATGTCCGTCGGCCTGTCTGTTGAAAATACGCTAGGACCCAAACAAAAGGATCTTGCTGGCTGATATTTTCCGTAGATTCTCTCTGTTGATAAGGTTTGTTTGATATTGATAATGGACTATATCGGTCAATGCTTTCATCTATCCCCCATACAAATGTCCCGCCGAATACTGTTTGTGCAGTCATAAATATGTTGATTATACTGCAATTCTGATAAAATTTTACTCAAATTAGTTCTAGGTACTCCGAATGTATACTGAAAGTATGGCGAACATCGGGAAAAATTTATTTGACGAATATTCTTAATTGTCTTATAGTAATTAATATCGTGATGAAATTGGACATAAACAAGTTTTATATGAACCTAAATCGTTGTATTATCTTTTGTGAGAATCAGTCCATAATTGACCCTATAACCCTTGTATAAGAAAATTATTTTATTTCAAATATTGATGGGACAGCTGAATATAACACTCTAACCCCCATTTTCTCAATATCTGGCTAACGCTATAACGATATACTTCCAATTAACATTTTTTTGTTTGAGAACTGTCAGTTTATCGTCACGATAAAAACTAACTAGATGTTGAGAAAATGGGGATAACTTGTTTGTTTTTATTTCCGGCTTTAAACGTTACTCAGCTGAATTTCCGAACATGAAGGCGTATGATTATTTTTTGTTGTTTTTGAATATTGCATATTCATCATACGTAGCGTAACACAGTGTAATAAATCTGAATCTTCTAAACTACTGACCTGATAGCATAATAATGTCTGAGCGAATCATAAAAGACGACATAGGCTTTAAGAAAATAAAATTTGTGCCAGATACAGGGTGCTAAAGTAAACCATCTCTGGTTAGGAAAACTATGTACAACTTTGTGCAAATATAGGCAGATTTCAATGAATGAACATTTGTTTTAAAGCAAATGGGAAAATTTTAGAACCATCCTAATGAATATGTTTTTGTTTTTATATTGATACAATTAAAAAATACAATAGCATTTTAGATCTATGAATACCGTACACAAGATTTATGTATTTTTAGCAATAAATTAAAAGAAAACATTTCATAAAGAATTGATGTTTACCAAAAAAATATGCAATATTGCACAATATCGTAGTGATCAATTCTACTGAAAAGTAAAATGTTTTACATTACTTAAAACCATTGAATAGCTCCGACAAAAACTGACTCATTTTTAAATCAAGTCATGAGTTAGCACTATAGCACTATCATTAAACTATTCTTTATTAGTGCCAAATCCCCAAATTCCCCAAATATTTTGTAATATAATTGTTTAGTAAAAATGTATTTCTTTACAATAACTAAACAAAATTCTGTATATTCACAGTTTGATATTTCCTTGTATAGAAATATTAAAACCAAAATTCTTATTCATTTGATGAATTAGATTTCAAAGGACTTTAAATAGATATAGTGGATTATCAAAACTGTTGCTTAAATAGCAGATTTGAGGATATTAATCTGAAAATTAATGTACAATGAAGTTATTTAACCACTTTTTAACATACGAAAGTGTTAAAGTTTTCAACACATTTCGATATGAACAGAAAATCTGACAATTATTAAATACTTTTGAATATGGATTTGAGTCTAGAAATATTTCATTAAAATCCAGTACAACAATAACACAACCTATTTTCAATCTCATTAAAAATCTATAATTTAAAATTCTATAGTGATTATCAACAACAACTTATAATAAATTATTTTATCCTCAAGGAAAAACCCTGTATCTAATAAAAATTTATATTTAGGGGATTCAAACGGTCTACTATTAGGTCGTATTGTCATAAAATATTTTTTTAGTTTAAACAAATTATTGTTGGATTTCAAACAAAAAAGTTTTAAACTAATAAGACTTTTTGAACTATGTTTATTGGCTTGTCGTAAAATAACCCTTTTTTTGTGTGCAGCACAACGAGAATTTGTTTGAACTAAAAAATATTTTACGACATTATGACAATACGACATAATAGCAGACCGTTTGCATCCCTCAATTATAAAAAAATTTATATTATGAAATAAAAAAAAAAATTCTCAGAATATTGAACACAGTTCTAAGCATAGAGAAACACACATAGAGCGGAAACTATAAACAAACTCAAACAAATAAATTAACCATAATAATATCAAATCGCATAGTTTTTTTTACGAATACATACTCACCATTTAGACTTTTGCAACAGAGTTAGGTCTTTGACAGGAGAGTTTCCGATCTATGCTTATGAAATCTGTCCATATAATATGAATTATTCAAAATCTGTGTATAATATTAAACAATAATTTTTACTTTAAATAATATCCAAATTGAAAAGTTTTCGGGAATATTCTGAGAATTTGTTTTTTATTGCCCATATACAATATCACGATCCATTTTTAACTCTAATTTCTATTTCTTCTTTTCTTTGCAGTTAATCCAAACTTTGGAAATACTTCCTGTTACAAAAACCTAAAATCAAACAAGTAAGAGAGTTATATTCGGCTGAACACTTGACTAAAGTATATTTTAAGATAAAGATTGAAAGCTATGTTCTGAAGAAACAAATTTTTGTTGGAAAAAAAAAATATTAGAATTTCAAAAGATGATGTATCTTTTGAAAGCGGTTTTTTGTCATTTATTCAAGATATTGAACATTATTATGTAATCCACAACATTTTTTTGCTTCGAAAATGTCATCTTGTCGACATTCCTTTAGTTTTTAATTTGTAAAAAGTGCCGCTGAAACACACCTATTGCTCACCGAAGCTTATGGTGACTGTGTTCCATCAGTATCAATGTGCGAGAGATGGTTTGTTAGGTTCAAAAGAGGCGATTTTTACACAGAAGACAAAAGTCGCTAGGCCAGCTACAAGTTTTAATACCAAAAATTGGAGACATTACTCCATGAAGATTGTTGTAAAACTCAACAAGAGCCTGCAAAATCATTGGAAGCTATTCAATAAGCAATTTCAAAATGTTCGTAATAAGCAGTATTTGTCCGAAGTAGGGAAATTGAGAGAGACCTATAAATAAAAATTATTTTTGCACTGAATCAGTACTGGATATGAAGTCGTATGTGAAGTCCTGCCAGCCAGCCGAATCGACGCTAAAGCCAAACATCCATGGCGCTATGGTAATTCTCTGTATTTGGTGGCCACAAAAGGGTCCTATCTACTATGAGATATGGAAATCTGACGAGATCATCACCGAATGTCACATTTTGCAATACCTGTTAAAGGTATTTGGATTGAAGTGGTTGGGAAGTTTTGCCTTATAGTTCAGACCGTGCCTCGTCCGACCTACTATTTGTTTCAATCGATGCAGAATGCTATGTGTGGAATATGCATCACTTTGGAATAGAGTATCCAATATTGGATTGATTCGTTTTTGGCCTCAAATGATGAGAAAAGATCATAGATCATATCTTGATTAAATAAAAACAAAATACTGATTTCAAATTTCTTAAAAAAATTCAGTATTGTAATCAAATGAAAGCCAAAGTTCAGTAGATTTGAAAACCATAAAAATGTGTTAGGATTTTAATGAACAACTAACAGTCGAAATATTTAGAACATTTACCGTACGATTTAAAAGTTTTGTACTCAACATATCAATATTATGTCTAGAAAAGTGTTATGGATGTAAATTTATGGATAATTTTTAGTTCACATTGATATTCAATAACCAATTATATGTCATTTAAATTTTACAATGTCCATTTTGAATCCATAAATCAGAGACAAACTTAAGGACAAGCTTATTTGCCTTAAAAAAGTGTAACTAAACAAATTGATATAAAATGCAAATATACACATATAAATCTAGGACAACAGCATGATGATAAATGCCAATTTGCTGGTTGGAATCCTAACTGTGAAAGAGTGCGTCAAAGTGCTACAGAGAAAAAAACTAACAAAAACAATACAAAAAAACTCCAAAGTATAATATAAAACGCTGTAGGTTATAACAACAAACTACTGATTTTTCTTTGAAAAAAAAAAATAATTCAAACCAATATTATTGTTAGAATTCCCACCAACAACTAACTACAGATTATAGATTTGTTATATTTAAACTCTGTGTGTGTAAGTCTGAGAATAACTATTTATTTGCAGTTTAAACTTAAGTGAAATCCTGCTGAGGTACCCAACACTTTCAGCACAATTCATCACTCTTGGAATAATGTTTTATTTAACAATCATCACCTTCAGTCCTAGAATAACAATAGCTTGGGAGTAAGTAGGTATGCAAATGTATGAATACATCATTGCTCCCAGATAACAAATGATTCATTTGTTATTGTTGCATGGACACAGAATGATGGACCCGAACTATTTGGCTTTAGGGATAGGTATGGGTGGTGCTGCATTCGAATGTTACAAATCAATCAATCTTCCTTAAAACAATGTGACAAATGTCACTGTTATTTGTGTATTTTATCATTTGTTATCTGCTACACAAAATGGATTCAATAAGTGTGTGGGATTGGATTAAGAGCTGACTGAAATTCCATACTCATGTATTTAACGTAAAATTACCCCAACACTTACATTCTAGTGAACATATGGACGTGTGTGCATACAATGGAAAACACAATAACAACATGTTGAGCTCAATAAGCTACTAAATGGTTTGTGAGGAATCAGAAACGCTGTTTTTGAGGAGGGTTTAAGAACTATAATAACCAACATTTGAATACATTTATATAATTCGAAAAAAAGATGAATTCCATAATTACTCCCCCAAATTCAATCAAAATCTTACCTTAATTTAAAATTAGAAAATTAGTCCTACCTGAAAATAAATAAAAATAATCATTAATAAGAAAATAATTATAAAAAATATAGAAGTAAAATAAGTCTAATGAAATTGATATGATTAAACTCCTTTTTAATATGACCTGCCAGTTCCGCCTCTGATCACTTTCCTACCATCTATTTTTTTCACATCCATATCTGTATGTATTTATGTAAAACCATTTTGTTTTTCTATTTAATGACAGATTTAAAATGAAACAAGAGAATGAGATGGAAATAAAGTATTTTTCCTCAATTATCGTATAATTTATTACATTAACACCCAGTGGCATGACAATGTTGATTTGTTAATTTAATATAAATAAATAAAGAACCAATTAGGGTAAGCAGAATGAAAAACAAGATCAAGACTTTTATTCGGATCCGATAAATCTCAGAATAGGAATATGACTAACTAACTAACTGTATTTTTTGAAACAGTTTTACAATATAAATCAAGCTAATTTCGAATACTCTGTTCTGAAGCGAAGCGTGTCCCAGAGAGAGCGTTCAGCTCTCGTGAGCACACACAACTGGGTTTTTTGATTTTTGTAATATGAACAAGTAAGAAAGTATGGTCGGTCAAGCCCGACCATATAATACCCTACAATAAGTAAAAGAGCCAAAACATTTTTCTTTTAAAATTTCAATAATTTATATTTTTGAGTGATTTTCGGAAGTGGGCCTTACATGGGGGCTATGACCAATTATGGACCGATCACCATGAAATTAGGTCGTGTGATTTATGTCTATATTAAAGTTAACTATGTTGAATTTTGTGTGTATACCAACATTTTTAAGCGATTTATGCACGTTAAAGTGATTTTCGGAAGCGGGTCTATATGGCAGCTATGACCAATTATGGACCGATCGTAACAGAATTTGGTGACATGAATTCTGTATATATAGAACTTATTTGGAGCGGAATTTGTGGAGGTACATATATAAATTAAACATTTATGACCGATAAAGTCCAATTTCTGAAGGAAATTTGTATGGGGGCTAGGTGAAATAATGCACCGATTTCAGCCAGTTTCAACGGGCTTGATCCTTGGGCCGAAAAAATAATATGTACCAAATTTGTTCGACATATCTTCAAAATTGCAACCTGTACTCTGCGCACAAGGTTTACATGGCCAGCCAGCCAGCCAGCCAGCCAGACGGGCGGACGGGAGGACGGACATCGGACTCAGAAAATGATTCTAAGTACATCGGTATACTTTAAGGTGGGTGTTAGACTAATATTTTTGGGCGTTACAAACATCTGCACAAACGCATTATACCCTCCCCACTATGGTGGTGTAGGGTATAAAAAAGTAATAAACCTGAATATCTTCAGAACTAACGGATACTTTTTTTAAATTCGGCATGATGTAAATACGCCAGGGGGCTAACAATGTGGCGTATAAGCCATTCAGACAAAGTTAATTGTTTCGTGTGCCTTGTGCAACCTTAACGATAAATTTTTACAAAAAGTTTGTACATTTTGCTTTAACGAACCCAAATCTTGTTTTCAAATATTATTTAAATGAATTTCACTGATAATAAAATTGTAAACAGCATCAGTTTTTATACCCTTCACCATGTAATTTCTATATTTTTCATTTGCGACCCCATAAAGTAGATATATTCTGGATCGTTGTAGATAGCGAAGTCGATATAGCCATGTCCGTCTGTATATTGAAATCAACTTTCCGTAGCCCCCAAATAACTTATAAACATGATTTTTACTCGGTTGATATTTAAAATCGATAAAATCAGCCCACAAATGGCTGAGATATAAGGAAAAAACCGGGACAACCTCGATTTTTTGCCTATTTTTGATATATATATGGATTACTAAGTCATTAATATAGACAATATGGATATCTAATGATAGACATTTCAAACGATGTATAGAAGGCTATAGTAATGTGGACCTACAATGGGCCAAAATCGGTAAAAATAATTTTTAACCCAAATTGTTTTAACAAAAAAATTATTTTCACAAATAAATTCAAAATATTTTATTTTAAAAAATTAAAAAAAATTTTGGGAAAAAAATTTTTTTTTTAATTTTCAAAAACAATTTGGAAAAAATTAGTTTTTAAATTTTTTTACCTAAACCATATAATTGATACATCAGTATAGCCGCAGTAGTCCCGCTTAGGTTGCGATATAAATTCGGGAAAATCGGCCAACAAATGACTGAGATATAAGCAGAAAACCACGACTAACTAGATTTGTTACATATTTTTTATCTACATATATCTGGATTACTAAGTTCCTAATATACTCAATTTGGAAATCTAATGACAGACATTTCTAAAATCTTTCCGGTAATGTTTTTAACCACGGAAGAATATTGTTTAACACAAATTTTTGTTCACCAAAAATTGTTTTCAATCTTTATCTTAAAGTATACTTTCGTGAAGGGTATGTTGGACTTGGTAGAATATATTTTCTGTAAATCTGATTTCAAACTTTGAATAATATTGATCACATTTTGAAACTAAAGTCAATTTTTAACAACATTTAAATTTCTTAATCACAATTTTCAGAAAACTACAAAATTTTGTTGTAACTACAAATTCAACCAAGGACCGATCCTTACAAAAGTTGGTGGAAATATTTAGGTTTCTAGCGGCCCTATAATTCTGAAAGGGCATGTTAAGTAGATCATTTTTGTAAAATAAACTCATAGTCCAGCTGGTCTGAATTTTTTTTTACAAAGTTGGAACATGAAAAAATTTCCATATTTTTTACGTAAAGATAGGTTAAGATTTTCCACAAAAATTATCTCCATAAAATTCCACAATATAACTCTGACAATAAGAATTCTCTCAGATATTAACTTACAACATTTTTTTCAGTTAGTATAATACTACCTTCGATTAAAAAATTAAAATTTTGACCCACTGTAAAAAAAATTCAGACCAGCTGGACTATAAGTTTATTTTACAAAAATGATGTACTTAACATGCCCTTTCAGAATTATAGGGCATGGATAGGATAATTATGAAAGTTTAAGTAATTTTCTGTGGGAGACCTTGTTGTCCGATTCTCGCCATACTTTACAGTACAATTTTAGAGTACTCAGAACTAGTATTCTGGGGATACATTTATATGGGGGCTAGGTGGAATCATTGTCCAATATTACCAATTTCGTGTTTTCAATAGACGGAAGGACATAGCTAGATCGTCTTAGCATCTTATGAGGACCCAGAATATATATACTAATGTGGGTCTGCGACAAATACTTTGATAAGTTACAATCGGAATGATATGAAAAAAATTATAAGGTTGTTTTGTCCTAAGAAAACAGGTTTGCAGACTTTTTTATACATTCTCTGTAACGAAACCAATACTGATTTTGGCATCATTTTATAGAAAAAACTCTTAAAAAGTTAAACATTTTCGATGATGCAGAAATTCAGAAGGTTTTACAAAAGTTTTATAAAGTTTTAATATTCAGATTTTCATTCAATATTAATATACTAGTTCTAAAAGGAACCAACCAAATCTAATTTTTATGGAAAAAATCAACAAGATAAAAATGTTTTGATTTTTGATATACAATTTAACGATGAAGAAAGCCATCATAGAACTGAAACTTTCAACTGGGTTATTTCAATACTCCCAGAATATTGATACTTTGAGGGGACTGAAATATAACACAGGGACAAATTATGCAAATGCAGCAATAACATAGTGAAATTGGGGCCTGATTTTGAAATACGAATATTAAATATTTTTGGTTGAATTTTGTATCATACAATATTTTTTAAAATTTATTCCGATCGTGTTTCTGAATCTTTTATTATTTCATGCATATTTCATGTTTTAACATCAAATTACTTTTCCGAACACCCTGAACACTCGTGCTGCCACAAAAATAACATGCAAATCTACATAATAGACTGCTCCAGAACTGTAAGGATAAAAATAATTGTCAAACTAAAATCAATAAGTCTGCCCGAATTGTTTTCCACTGGTCCAAAGCTTAAGGACAATTATTACCATAATTTCTTTCAGTTTAGAATAAAGTCAGATTGGAAATTTACAATATTCATTTATTGGCAGCAGTCTAATACATAAAAGCTCCAGCAACATTTAAACCATTTCATAAATGAAACCCAGAACAATGAACACAGTAAATTTGAATGTTCATATGTAGTTGTGCTCCTGATTTCGTTTCCTCAACAACAAAAAAAGGATTTTAGTTTTATTTCATCCGGCATACGATTATGTTCATGTGTGTGAGTTTAGGATGTGAATGTGCGTGTGTGAGTGTTTGTTTAATTTGATGAAAGTATCTAAAAATTTTATTAGTTGAAATATAATATTTCACATTACATCATTTACTACGAGTAAACGTACACTCAACAATGTGTTTCCAGTTGCCATAGTATTTTTGTATCATTAGAACAAAGAGTACGAGTGTGAATATCTACTTTAAAGTGATAATTTTTATTGTGATAATATTTAAAATTAATTTAATGCACTCAATTTAATTTAAAATTTATCTGAGTTTTTTTTTGTGGAAATGTAGTTGGAATAACTTGCATAATTTATGGGAAATTATGTTAACATGTATGCCACTTATTGTGAAAACAAAGTGAACATTTGATTTATAAATATTTTAGAATGGTTGCTAAATTGTGTAAATTGTTAAATATGTTGATTAGACATGCCCTTACAAAATGGATTTGCTTATTTTGTTCATTAATAGCTGAAACTAACTACTGCAAAATTTATGTGCAATCGGACAAATATAATCCGTACCGGAAACCGATTGAAAGTTAAAAAATTTCCCTATTTAAATAAAATTTTCTAAACGTTTTAAATAAACCTAATCTTCTAGAGGAAATTGTCTTTCTATCAAGGTATAAAACATGAAAAATAACCAAGTTATTTGCCTTCGTCATATATTCAAGAAAAACGAAATGTTTGTATTATTTACTCACTGTTTTGCATGCAAAAGTTATGTTAACAACTATGATTCTACACATAAATGCAAGTAAAATATGCGTAAATTAGTACTTTTTACTCAATATATGGTCAGAAAAAACTGCTATTTTTCATTAGAAATTGTTATTTTATATCATGTTAGAAAGACAATTTTCTCTAGAAGGTAAGATTTATTGGAAATGTTTATAAAATATTAATTAAATAGGGAATTTTTTTAACATATCGGAAAGAGTACCATTATTTACCCAATCCGTTATCCGATTACACTTTAATTTTTGTTTTACCAATGAACAAAATAAGGCCCATCCACAGCAAATCTATTTTTAAGGGCATGTCTAATGTTGATATTAAAATGTATGGTAAATGTTTGCTAAACTAAATATATCCCGAAAAAGACCAGTGGAAAATGAATGAAGAAAAAAATCCCCAAAGCATTTTGAAAACTTAAATAGCTCGAAGTGATATTTTATAGCCTTTTGAATAAAATTGGCTAAAAGCTTTTGGAAAACAGTTCAAATATATTGTAATAGCAAACATTTTCCAAGTGTAAAGAATAAAAATTTATTAAGAAAATTCTTAAAATATCAAAATTTTTACCTATACCCAAAGAAAAAATGTAGTTGTACATGTTTACAGTAACCATTTCACTATTTTTACAAGTAATTTGTTTGATTGTGGTAACCATAATATAGTAAAATTGAGATTCAAAAGATTGTCATAATCATATATATGATTGTCGTTAATAAATATATGTTTATGGCAATCATGTTCATCTGAGAACAACATATTATGATTTTATGATTCATCATAAATATGGTTGTCACATATACTTATTTACTGCAATTATATGTATGATTGCTAGAATCATGTGCATTTTAAATTTACCATATTATGGTTACATCAAATATACAGTGGTTGACAAAACAATGAAAACTTTTCCAAATATTTCATTGGTGGCCTAAAATCTGAGTTTGCAATAACTCAATATTTTGTTGGGTATCCCTTATTTTTTATAACTGCTACACATCGACGATGCATTGAACCAATTAAAGAGTCAATGGTCTCCTTTGAACAATTTTGCCATTCCCTTATAACTGCCTCCGATAAATCTTCCTTCCTGGTGTAATTTTGGGTCCTTATTTTACGTTCTAAAATTTCCCATAGATTTTCTATGGGATTGAGATCTGGCGATTGGGCAGGCCACTTCAAAACACGTACCTCGTTGGATTGTAACCACTCGGTTACAAACCTAGAGGTGTGTTTCGGGAATCTCCAAACTAGGGGCATATTTTCCTCAGCGTATGGATACATAACATCGTTTAATATGGTTCTGTATCCTATATCTGCCATGGTATCTTTTATAATATGAATTGGGCCCATACCTTGCTCTGAAAAACATCCCCATACCATAATATTGCCACCGCCAAACTTTGCAGTCTTATTTGTGTACTTTGGATCTAATCTGTTTCCCTTTAGTCGTCTTACAAATGTTCTCCCATCACTGCCTCTTAAATTGTATTTGGATTCGTCGGAGAAGAGGACAGTATTCCATTTCTGTATCGACCAGTTTAAATGATCCCTGGCAAATTGTAGACGAGCAGAACGGTTCTTTTTAGAAATGAGTGGTTTTTTCACAGGACGATAGCAACCAAGACCAGCCTCATTTGCCCTGCGACTAACTGTTCGGGTATTTATTTCTAATTTTAGGCTATTAACAGCCTCTGGAGGAGTTATTTTTGGGAATTTCTTGAACTCTCTCGCTATTAAATTATCTTGTCTAGGAGTAGTCTTACGAGGTCTTCCACCTAAATGTTGAGTTTTTACTCACGAAATTTCTTTATAATTTTTGAAACTGCTGATTTATTTATTGAATATTTATCACAGACACTTTTTTGTTTTAAACCAGCTTTAAAATCGTTAATTATTTTATTTTTTAAGTCTTCACAAATCTTAACTTTAGCCATTTTCGCTAACTTTGAAAAAAAGCAATTATGCGAAAAACTTAGAAAAAGAAATTGTGAAAAATTACCAGAATTTAAAAATAAAATAACTTTAAACAGGATGCTTTTTACATCGTTCTTTTAAATATTATTTTCGTTTTACACTTCTTTCTTGCTGAAGTTTAAAAGTTTCCATTGTTTTGTCAGTAGCGAAATAGTGAATATTTTTAATTTTGTTCCCTTTCTTCAGAATATAATTAATTATGTTGTTTGTTTTTCAGTTAATTTATATAAATAAAACTATACAAGTAAAATACTACAAAAAAAATTTAATTTTAAAAAAATATTTTAAATGTTGGGCTACATATGGAATATTTGGAAAAGTTTCCATTGTTTTGTCACTGTATATATCTAATTACAGTGACTTTTTTGTGACATTTAACTAATATATCGCACTAGTTCAACAATACTGTATTAACTCAAAAATTTTTATTTTATCTTTTTGGCAAAAAGCAAAACTATCTGCAGACAATGAACAAATAAAATGGAAATGCAGCGGCATACAAGAATTGATGGATTTTCTTAATATTGAGAAATTTTCGTTAAAGAAAACTTTCTTAAGCATTAAGAAAACAGATTTTTGTCTCTCCTGAACATTTAAAAATTTTTGAGTTAATACAGTAATGTTGAACGAGTGCAATATATGAAAGACTTTGTAATTGTGATTTATGTATATATTAAACATATTTCTGTTGAATTCTATTTATATAAAACAATTTTAAAGAGATGCTCATTAAAGTAATTTTCGGAAGTGGGCCTTATATGGGATGTATATAGCAAATTTTATCGAAATATCTTCAAAATAATAGATTCTGAGTCGATCAGTATACTTTAAGATAGGTACTAGACTAATATTTCACCACTATGGTGGTTTGGGGTATAATAACTATAAGTTCTTGTCAAATAAACTTTGCTTATATTTGATTATTTTCATTGTTTTCTGTTTTACACTTTTAATCCTATAAGTTCATAAAGATGCAAGTGTCATAAGGGCTTATTAAGTATAAACAAATAATAGGCACGGTCCATTTTTGAATGAAACACAGGGTTTTGTCCAAAGTTTTTTTTTCCTTACAAAAAATATGATTTGTCGAGGTCGTAAAAATATGTACATATTTGCTTGTGAGATGATTTCATCGTTGTAGTCAAATGGTGATTGTGAGCAAACGGGGCAGCCATCTTGCGAAAGCTTTCTCATACCCAAGTTAGCATTAAAAATTGAAACCAGTGAGCCATGTGAAATGCCTCTGACTTTCACAATCTCTTGCACTTTCAATATACGATCGGCCAACACCATATCGTGATTTTCTGGCTGTAAAATACATACTAAGTGTTAAAATTTCGACAGGAATCAACTGGCAGGTGCCTGTATTGCCCCTTCAGTTAAGCGCCGGGAAATTCCGAAACTCGCGTTTTGAAAGCGTAATTCCAAAATATTTTGACCCAAAAATAAAGCATTAAATATGTCTACTCCTTAATTTTGTTTTAAATAATGTAATCTACTCTTAAATGCGCATTTTAAGGCGTATAAACCAGGCCCATATTAGTATATTGTTCTTATTTTATATCCCTCTAAAGATGGGCATCTCGGAACTATTTGTGAAAAATTAACTACGTTCAGGACTAAATAACTTTGTAACTCGTCATTCGATTCTACCAACTATCATTTGAGAATATTCAGTTTTAACTTTATATAAATTACATATCTTCTTAGCAAAATGACTTCAAAATTTAAAAATGTTTTCTATCCTTGGATGTCTCAAAAACGAATAATTTTATTTTCATGGGTTCAACAACTTTCACGATTTACTATGAAAGCCACAGATAAAATACAATTTTCTACTAAATTTTCAGTATTGAATTTTATAATTTTGAGAATTTTTAATACAGAATCTTATCTCAATTGGAAAATATATTGATTTGTGAACAGATGATTGATAAGTGGATAAATTAGTTAAAGTCATAGGGTTTCTGGAAGCTAAATAATATCCATATGTCTTTCTAAGACTCTTTAATACAGTAGGTTAATCTACAAACCGAAACAGTTTCCTTTTTATTTCGCAAATAATTGATGACCATTTTACCAAATGGTATGTTGTTGCGTATACTTAATATTTTATCAAAATTTACTAAATAATAAATACTCATACGCACTGCAGTTCCATCATGATATCAATTGATTAAATATATAAGTAGAAATATGTGTCTTTCAAACTATAATATTGTTAAAAAAAAGTGTAAAAATGTTGAAATGGTTACAGTAAAAATGTTCAACTATATCTCTTCTCTGGGTGTACCCTTCCAATAATAGCGACGTAATTGTCAAAAACCTAAGACTATTGTCAAAGACCTAACTCTCACAACCACAAAAAAAACACTCTAGTCAATGTATATTGTTGTTGTGTCAAACATATGGTTTGCGTAGAACATAAATAATTTTATAGAAAATAATTTCTAGCTGCTAATATCCAATTTATTTGAGCTCTTGCTAAACTTTCGTACCCAACTCTTAATTGTGATGTCTTTAATTATTACTCTTCATTACTTTGATATTAGCCCTTATCTCCAACATTATTGTAAAACTTTAAACCTGATTTTTTTGTTGAAATCAATAGACATGATTGTCATCTTTATTTCTTAAAGTTATTTTGATTTAAACTTAAACAAAAACAAAAACACTCACATTAAACAAGAAAACTTCACTAAGAAAAAAAAATAAATGTCCAAACTTGTGGTGCAAGTCGTCCATGGCAGTTGTCGCCAATGGCTATTAAATTTTACAAAGTTTCACAAAATGAACAGAGAAATACATTCCACAAACCAAAAAAAAATCGGTGTTATGGAATACTAAGACTTTGCGTTCAATGAAATTTAAAAGTTTTACTCTCTTTTAACTATATAATTTTTAAGATGATGTTGTTTTCATTTTAACCAGTATCTAACTTTCGCTTAAAAGAATATTATGGTTTAGCTTCAATGGTTTTACAATAGAATTCAAAGCAGACAGTCTGACAAACAATGTATATGAGGGGTATTTTGCTGTATTAGCATTTTTTAAATTATTTCTTTTTTTCCACATCAAGTTCAAGCTGCATAATAATTGTTTTAAAAAAAATGTATACAAATTTGTGAGGATAAAAGTAGCAGCTACTCAAAACAAAAGCATGTGTGTATAGGATGTATGATACCCGGTTTAGAAGACACCTACTTGTGTATTTGTAGTATTCGTTTGGAAAAAAATAATGTTTAGTTTACATGTTTCTATGTTGCTAAATGACCTTGGTTATGATGAAACAAATTATTTGGTTTTTCTGTTTAGTTGGTTATTTTTGCTTTTTCCTGGCTCTCTGGTTTAGGTTGTTAGTGATTTATTTATTTTTTTTGTTCAATCTCGTTATATGTTGGTAGTGTGTGCTTAAGTATTTAGATGAATGTGATAGTGTTTTTTCTTCATACACACAAATGCAAACATACAGGCCCTTTTCTTTACACTAAGGAAATATTTAACGGATTTATGTGTGAACAGATGACTGATTAGCGGATAAATATAAGGAAAGTCAGAGCGTTTCTGGAAGCCAAATAAGACACTTTAATACTGTATTCCGCAAATAATTGCTGAACATTTTACCCAAATGGTTAGATGTGGCGTATACTTAATATTGTATTACATTTACTAAATAATCAATACTCATACGCACCGCAGTTCCACAATGATATCAATTGCAAGTAGGGAAGCCAAACTGTACTGGGTTTTATATATCCCGGGATTCGGGAGTTTATAAATGTAAATCCCGGGATTTTTCGGAATTCGGTATTTTTCGGACTAAGGATTTAGAAGTAACAGATTTATTTCCCTCTCTTTTTCTATACCCCGTGTAGCATTGAATTAAAATTATTCTCATAAATACTAAATAGATTTATCACCGTTAAACAAGTATTGTATGTCAATGATTATCACAAATATCTGTTAACCCTTTATGCTATTGTGATTCTTTCCCCCCAAGTTTTATGTTGTTAATATTTCCATTTCGCATTTTTGATGCTATAATAAAACACGCTCATGCACTCATACGACAGAAACCTAAAATGTCGTATTTTATAAATAAAATACTTATAAACGCATATACATACATGCTACAATTTGTGGCATTAACTATATCATCATCAGAAGCAGTGTGGTTGTAGATGAACGGTTGGCTGGTTGGTTGAGTGTGTAAATAAGCAATAACCACCTAAAGCCAACAGAAAATAACTGCTAAAAAAAAGGAAAAACGAAGAGAAAGACATAAAACTGAACTAACACTTGCTTAAGTTTACTTACAATATTATTTTTGTACTTTTCTCTTATTTACTACAGAAAAACCCCCAAAAATAAAATGAAACTGAAGAAAACGAAATAAAAGAATGAGCAAGAGATGAAGACTGTTTCAGTTTGTTAGTGTTAACTTAAGGAATGATACAAATTTCCATCACTTTGCTGACACTTGCTGTAACAACAAAAATCTCATCTATAATAAACAACCAAAAATACACGCAACCAAAGCGCACAAAAAGAATCAACACCCAAAACAAAACAAAATAAAAAATATTACTATCAAAGTCGAAAGCTAATATTTTCAATGCCAGGATTATTGTGGATAACAAGTGACTGTGTCAATATCAATCAATTTAATCCTTGATAAAATACAAAAATTCAACAAAAACATTTAACACAACACAAAAAATATGTATAAATAAAAGTACTTACTTTCCCAACCAGATGAATTTTTTTTTTTTTTTTGTGTGGCTTCATTTGTTTGCTGCAAATGTTGTGAAAATTTATAAATGATAGATTTTTGTTATAATACCCCTCCAAAAAAAACAAAAAAAAAACAAACTATACAAAAAGTTATTATACTAAAGGATTTGTAAAATAAATTTCCTTGATTAATGGCTGAATTCAAGGATTAATATTTATTGAATAGTTGTAAGTGTTTGTGTTTCTTTTGGAGTATTTGTTTGTTATTGTTATTTTTGACTGGTCTTAAGTCTTGGATACGTATGAGTTTTGTTTATTTTCATATTAAATATTAATCTTACGCTACTGGGTACAAAGAAGATTAATGTGGTGGAAGAAAGTGTAATTCAAATAACTTTTTTTATATTTGAGAAGTTTACTTGATATCAACGGAAAATAACATAATTTCTCAAGAATTTGACTTGGGAGCCGTATGAATTTTTTTATTTGCAAAATCAAATTTTAATCATAAGTTAATCTGTGTTGAGAAAATTAATGTGATTAAAAAAAGACCTGGTTACACAGTGCAACACATAAATGCAAACTTCTTCTCGTGTGAAATTGCTCGAAGTACTTATGGAAACTAACAAAACCATGAAGATACATAAAACCGATTGGAATTTTGCTTTAATATCTACGGCATAATTGCACTATATGCCCAATTCCAATTTTTATGGCAAAAATTCAAGTGCTCAGCTTTGAAAACAAAAATTTACGATTCAATTCCTAACACTTCGACTACATAAATGTCAAAAATGTTGCCAAGTGGCCAAACAGCTGTGAAAGTTTACATTTTTAAATAAAGTTTTCAAGCTGAAAAAAGTAAAAAAAATTGCATTAGTGAAAAAGTGATTTTTTTTTTAAAAAAATAGTTATAACTAACATTTTACCAAAATGGATTACATACCGAAGGTGTGACTTAAAAAAAAATAAAATATTTTACTAAATGTTTATATTAAATGTAAAATTTCGTGTTTTTATTAGTAATGTTTTTTGTAAAGTTACGAAAAATTTTTTTGTTTTCTGTAGTATAGAACTTACGATGCCTGCATTCGCCGAAGGAATGATACATATGCGGGTATTTGTGGGAAGGTCAGGCTTCATGACATACTCAAATTTTTTGCAACTACTTGCACCGAAGCAAATAATTTTCTTTTTTCTAGAAACATACCAAACATTTTTTGTAACTACTTTTAGCGAAGCATGAGAGCTTAATGTAGCAAGTTTTATAACGATAGCGAATGTCAAAGACATACACAGTTGCTTACCCAAAATATACTTATTTATATTTACGAAGAAATGCTATTTGTAGAAAGTGAGAATATAAATTGAAATTTTGTTTGAAAATTTTTGGTAAGTAGGTGGGGGGTTATAAGAAAAGTGAGCGGAGGGGCTTAGGTTAGGTTAGGTTACGTGGGTTGCTCGCAAGTTAGCGAGTTCACTCGGAGGCCTTGCGGCCCATTGTGGTACCCTTAGAAGTACTATTCCCTTATGCTGAAAATGTCATACATAAAGTGAGAATAGTTTCCCTCCCTAGTTTCGTCAATTATGTGATTTCTGTGGTCCCTATGGGAACCAGCCGGTACTTCTAATAAACCCAATCATATTCACTAGTGACACATCTCTGAGACAGTCCAGATCATGGAAAAGAGCTCTACCAAGATGTAGTAGTCTATGCTCTTGTAAGGCTGGGCATTCACATAGAAGGTGCTGTACCGATTCCTCCTCCTCTTCATCTAAACAACTTCTACAATAGCCATAACGTGGGTAACCCATACGTTCCGACATATGTCCAATCATGCAGTGCCCAGTAATTATACCCGTGAGAAGTCTAATCGAATTCCTACTAAGAGACAAAAGAGTCTTAGTTCTATCCTCTGTCAGATTGGGCCAGAGCATTCTGGATATTCTACAAGTGATGATATTTGACCACCTGAGTTCCGTCTCGCTCAAAGCCCATTCATCTATCAATTTTGATACTGTCACCAAGGGATTGTGAATATCCCTTTGCGCAAGAGATACGTCCAGGGACGACCCGTTGGTTGCGCACTCATCAGATACTTCATTTCCCCGGATGCCCGCATGTCCTGGAACCCATATCAACTCCACGTGATGTTGTGTCAGTTGTGCCAGTGATTTGATACAATTGAGAAGACATTTCGACCTAATCACGTTGGAGTTAAGAGCCTTGATTGATGCCAGGCTGTCCAAGTAGATATGTATGGTCGAATTTTCGAGATTCAGTTCCCGGATTCTTCTCGCGGCTGTATCAATAGCATAAATCTCTGCCTGGAAAACCAGCTCATCTGAGAAGATTCCCGAGCCCGTGCCTCTTTCTGTCTTTGAACCATCAGTATAGATTGAGATCACGTCATCTCTTTGGACAGAGTTCGCGGCCCAATCATCCCTTGTCGGTATTCTGATCCTAAATGTTCTATCAAAATTCGGTGTGGGTATTATATAATCCGTTTCCCTCCCTATGATTGGCCTGCCTATCTTTTGTAGGATGGTGCCATGACCAATACGATCATGCTTCAGTCATGCGTCTCTAGACTGGCCTGAGGTGTGGAATTCATAGAGCCAGTAATTGCAAGACATGCTAATCTTTGTACCTTGTTTAGAATAGAGAGGTGAGACTTAGTGTCCACCACTCTCCACCAAACAAGAGCCCCATAGGTCAAAATAGGTCTTATGACCGCGGTGTACATCCAGTGTACAATGTATGGTTTAAGACCCCATCTCTTCCCAAAGGTTTTCTTGCATATATAGAAGGCACATAATGCCTTCTTCATTCGACTCTCAGCATTACGTTTCCACGAGAGCTTAGAGTGGAGGGGGTTAATGGCAACTTTTTTAAAATCGTATTTGTGGAAAGTGCTATGAGAATTTAGAATGAAATCTTTTTTGAAAATGTATGGTGAGTTTGTGGGGGAGGGGTTATCAGAAAAGAGGCGAGAGGGGTTACGGCCAATTTTAAAATGCTTATTTTAGCAACATGGGTCTCCACTAGGGTATTCATTCGACTAATGATCGTTCGATTAATCGAATAATTTCTCACGAATAATTATTCGAACAATTTAAAAATTACCATTTTCGAATAACGAATAATTCGAACAATTTTATGTAGAATAATCGAATAAAACGAATAAATGTACATTTATATTTAAATTTATTAAATTGCTTAAAATTTTTCATAATTTCAAATTTAAATAAGTAATAATGACTCACAAAAATTGTATTGTTTCTGAAATTCGACAAATAACTTAAGACAAAGGGATTTTCGATCACTGTAGATGAGTGTTCCGATAGCTCCTTCTATAAATATATAAATATTACTGCAAGATGTTACAATTCTAAAAACAAATCTTTAAAATTTTTTAACTTAGGACTTGAACCAATGATAATAAAAGGTACGGAATAAAATATTTGTTATTTAGCTGGCGAAATATTAGAAGAATCGCAATTAATAATCAAAATTTTAACTTAGATTAAAGTGGAGTTGAATGTGATGGAGAATGTGATTTTGAAACGGTCGTCGAAAGTGATATTGAGGATGACATTTATAATGATTTCATTGAAATAGATGAAGGCCATGATCTTAAAATATATGTATATAAGTGACGTTATTAACCGCGTACTATTTAATAAATCGAATGATAAACACAAATATTGCAAACTAACGTTTTGTTGCAAGAAAAGCATGGAGTTCGTCTTATACATGATTTTGAACATCGTTGAACATTTTTGTCTAACATGGTAATTAACTTTTTGCGTATTTGTAAATGCGTCATCATGCACTGTCTGACTTCAAATTAGCCACGTTCACTGACAAGATATCAAACTTCAAACTTTGGACAGATTCCCTTTATTGTGTAACTCCCCAAGACCACTTTATTATGCAAAGATTCGGCAACGTTGAAAGAGCTTGATGTATAATACAATTTGTTATAAATAATTTAGAAATAGTGAATAATTAATTTACTAAAGAATTAGTTACTCAATTTAAAACCCGAATTAATGAACGACATAAAAAAGTTCTTAATACGTTTATATTGTATAAAGCATAGCTCCAAAACGGAAACTAAAGGGTTTGCAAGTCAATTTTTTTGTATATTGTTCGGGAGTTAATCTGATCAGAATATTTCTATTGAAAATTTAATGATGAACTTTGTTTTCGAATGTTTTTTAACATTATCAATACTTGAATTGTTAACTTTAACGTTATTTTTTGTTTTTCTTTAACAATAAAATATTAAAAAACCGACATCAAAACTTCATTCTTTACTTTTTTAAAAAATTTAAATTATTCGAATAATTCGATTAATTTTAAACGTGTGATCGAATTATTCGAACAAGTTAAAATCTCTTATTCGAATTATTCGTTTTATTCGAACAAGAGAAAAATCGAATAATTCGAATACCCTAGTCTCCACACAAAGTTTTATGATGCTAGATCCCTTGAAAATAATTCTTGCCGCAATTTTGGCTTTTGGACACATAGTGAATTGTTTATTCCTAGTTTATGAAAAACTATAAACTAGGAATAAAAATTGTAAACCAAAATAACCCGAAAAAACTGCATCTAGCCTCAAAATTGCTAAAAATTTGCCAGTAGCAAATACAGTAAAGTAATCTTCAGAAAAAGTATTCTTTATAATATAATTCAAAATTCTTCAGAACATTACAATATTGCACAGTGTGGCAGAATCAAAATTTTTTGGAAATAAATCTGGCATTTCTAAGCGGCTGGTCCGATAGGGATAAAATTAAAATGGGCCCTACAAATGCTCCATCCGATTTCAAATCTTTTTATATTGTTGGAAAGCGCTCGGCTTGTTCTTGCTTATAATTTCCGAATTATAAGCAATTCAAAATTTAAATTTTAAAATTTTGCCATAGTTTGGTCCGTTTTTATAGGCCGTAATTTTGGACCGAATAGAAATAGACAACTAAATTACAAATAATATACAAACGATTCCGGAGCAATATCAATTATGGATCCAAAAATAAACGATTTTCAATTTAAAAACTCAAAAAATAGTAGATTTTTGCTGTTTTTTTATTAAACATGTGTTTACAAATTTCACATGTCGAATTTACCCTTCTTTGAGCCGCCCTTGGAGCATTTGTAGGGCACATTTTAAAAACTTAAGCTCGAGTACTCCTTGGATACGTCCAAGTCAAATTGTATTCCGATTGGACCAGCCGTTTAGAAATGCAAGATTTATTTACAAAAAATTTCGATTCAGCCCCACTGTGTATTGGCCAAATAGACATATTTTATTCTAAATTGAAAAATATTATTCATTCGAATAAAAGATATATTTTTATTACATTATTCCAATAAATGTTATTGAAATGGCATGCCAAGAATCTATTGGCACCAATAAATTGAAGAGAATTGAATGAGAATTGTGTAGGCGATGCAGATATTTTAAATGATTTTTACATCATATGCCCCCCCCCCCCATTAACTAAAAAAGAACTTTTACATTAACAAAAAAATCTTAAAATTCTTTCCAGCTAATTTTGAAATAATTCAATTTTATCTAATAATTTATTGAATAAACTCATATTTTACCAACCAAAAATATTTCCACACTCCCCTCAGTTTTCTACTAAATAACATAATGACTTAATTTCAATTCTCATCATCATCATCATCGTCATCTCATTAACCTCTGTTACGCTCACATTTCATTTGAAGGGAAATTGGAGGCAACATAATCTCTGCTAAACAGTAATTAAATATTGATGTTGATTCTGATGTTCCAAGTTTCAGACTAATAATGCTTGTTGCTACAAGTAAAAATAAAAAAAAAAACAAAACTGGGGAAAAATATATAAGAAAAAGTTTACAAAACACAATATGGCAAATAGTATCTAAGTAAAGACAAGACATTGAGCAGAAGACATGATAAGAAAGAGAGAGAGAGGGACAAGTTGAAAGCATGAGATATTTAAGTTAAATATACAATGAACTGATATCTAATCCCAGCAATAAGTGTTTATTTTCATTAACTGTTATTTACACTACAATTCTGTAATGATTTCTCTTTTTTTTCTGTGTTTGTTCCTCTTTTTGTTTGCGGAAAAGGGAAATAATATTTAATGATTTTGGCTTTAAGAAATTTTATTTACACTACAAACATTTATTTTAAGCATTATTAGGTATTTGATATAATATTAATAGGATTATAATGTTCATTTCAAAAAGGGTTATTATAAAATAAATATATTTTTAATACTCTATTGAAATAAAGGTTGGGCTACAGGCAGTAAGTATTATTACTGTAAGAAAACTTTTAGAGCTTTCAAAGATTTGAAAGGATCTAATTGAATTCTGATTTATTTTTCAATATTTCCAACAATTGGATGTATTGTTTAAAAATGCGTGTTTTTTGAAATGTTTAGCTTTTATTTTGAACCATTTGTGCAAGATCTATGACCTTTTTCCACCTTTCTGGCAATATATAGATTCCGAGCCAAAAGAACTGCTCATCTTTTGAGGCCAAGCACGAATAAAGCCAATTTCGGGCGTTTTTCGGAAAATGCTCGCTTCAAACGAATCAGTTGCTGGTTACCCGGGCTACACGTACGATCTCTTACGCTCTGGATTATTGTATCCATTTTTCATCGCAAGTAACGATTCGATGCACAAATGATTTTCTTTCGCACGTTGAAACTGACCATAAGCTTCGGTGAACAAAAGAAGTAAAGCAAAACATCCCACATATGACGCTTTATTGGCACAAAATTCGACATTTCGAAGCAAAAGAAACTATTGCTTCGAAATTCTCAATAAGTAAGCAAGAATAAAAGACAGTTATGATTCGTACTGGTGCTCGATATCGCGAGATAATAACAGAAATTTTTCTACGTAATTTCAGTAACCAAAATTCATTGAGTCTTTACAAAGATAAAAATTTTTCAAATTGAAATTAAATTTTTATTTATGAATATTTATTAATGAAAGTTTACATTTAAATAGATTTATTCTATTTAAAATTAAAAAATAAAAACAAATTTGTAATCAGAAATCCCGCAATTCCCAAAAAAAATTGTTGAAAAATCCCAAAAATGGGATTTTTTAGATTTTGGGCTATAACACCGTCCGACAAATAGAGAAAAAATTCGTTAGACACGAACCGGATGATATACGTCTGAAACTATAAATTGAATGGAGAAAAACTGTGTTTTCAATTTTTCATTTCGTGATCCTGTGTCCTTTTTTAAGGACACACACATTTTCAAAAAATATTTAAAAATACTCCTGCTATTCCAATAATGACAAATTGGATTCAAAAGAACAAGAAGAGTTGTAAAACATTTAGTATTATCTTTATTTTATTCTGTAAGGATCGAAAGATGTCAAAAATGTCCTTTAAAATGTTTATCCTTTAATATCCTTTAAGATTGCCAATAAATTCCTTTTAAAAAAATAGTGCGTTAAAGACCCAAATATTCTATACTAAATGTCAAAATTTCATCCTTTATATATATAAAGGTCAAATTAAAATATACAAAAAAGTTTTATTAAGAAAAGTGCATGTTTATAAACTACACCACCATAGTGGGGGAGGTATAATGATTAGGCAACACCCACCTTAAAGTATACCAATCTGCTCACTTTCTGAGTCGACTAAGGGATGTCCGTCTGTATGTCCGTCCATCCATGTAAACCTTGTAATCAAACTTCAGGTCGCAGGTATAAAGATAATTCGACAAAATTTGGCATAAACCTTTATATTTCCCCATTTTGAATTTGGTTAGAATCAGCCCATTATTTATCCTAGGCCCTATACAATTTGCCTATTTGAAAATAGTTAAGCTCTCATAAATATCTTAATTATAAACATATTCAAACCAAAATCAGCACAATTAATTTTTAAGTAAGCCGAACACTCTCGACCAAATTTCGTGACGATCTTTCAACAATATTCCATAGATCCCATATAAGCAACATTCTCGAAAATGTCATTAATATACATAAATCTCTGAAATATTCATATATTCTCAATTCATCCCACCAAATTTTGTGATGATTGGTCCATAATTAGTCATAGCTCCCATATAAGGCCCACTACTGAAAATGTGTGTATTCAAATAAGTTTTATATCAAAAGAAAACTCTTTATAATCATATACCCGGTGTAGGGTATCATAAGGTCGGGCTTGCCCGACTATACCATTTTGCTTGTTTATTAAAAAGTCTTCTTCGTTGCTTTTCACACCGGATTTTGTTATATTTTTTTCGAATGAAATATTAAATAAAATAAAATATAAAAAATCAAATAATTCAAATTTAAAATATTTTTTAACACTTAAGTAGTTAAGATAGAAGGATGAAATTTTGACATGTGGTATTCAATATTTGGATCTTTAAATCACTATTTTTTAAAAAAAAAATATTGGAAATCTAAAAGGATATTCAAGGATAAAAATTTGAAAGGACATTTTTGACATCTTTTGATCCTTACAGGATAAAATAAAAATAATACGAAATAACTACAACTCCTCTTGATCATTTGCCATCAAACTTGACATAGTACGATGATCAGAAGTATTTTAAAACATTTTTTTAAAAATGTACTCCTCTGAGAATTTGAAGTCCTTTTAAAAGGAAACAGGATCACGAAATGAAAAACTGAAAACGCAGTTTTACTCCATTTAATTTATTGTTTCAGACGTATATCATCCGGTTCGTATCTAATATTGAGTGTCGTACGGTGTAATATCCATACCAGGGTCGGCGTTATCGGAATCCTTTACAATATAATTAAGAACATATTTCGCCATCTAAATGGGTTACTATATATTGATATTGACTATGCGATTTGAGAATTTTTACCCTTAAGTTGAATTTTGTATTAAAAATAGGCGATTTTTTAATGTACCTAGTGCTCTCGGTATCAACAATTTTCAAATTTATTTTCATTTAAAATATTTGGTCTAAAGTTAGCTTTTCAAAAAGTATAAACTCCTAATACATCTATTTAGAATTTTTTTAGAAAACTTAAAACGAAAAAAATTACTTTGCTCCCAAAAACTAGCGAAAAATCCCCTTTTTAAATCTTTTTTAAAATTCAAATGCATATAACTTTGGAGCCGGTCTCGTCTTTTAAACAATTTTTTTTTCGTTTGACATATACATTCATTATTAGTCCAATAAAAGAGAAATGGAGAAAATAGTGAAATATTTGGATCCGATGTTATCAAAAAACTGGAGTAGGTTGGGTAAACATTTTGAAAATTTAATTTTCAAATGCGAATATCTCCTAAGTTACAAGAGATAATTGATAGCTACGACCAGGTTTTCTATAGAGATTCTATATGTGAAATTTTTTGACATAGCAACACAGATGAAGAAATAGCATCGTTTGGGGACCCTTGGCCGCACCCTTTGCTCGTGTCAAATTTCATTCAAATCGGTCTAAGGGTTTAGAAGTTACAGATTTATTTCCCTCTTTTTTTAATTTACCACTGTGCAGCGTCACTGTTTTGTGCGGATTTTTGGCTAGAGGTATAATTGAACCAGTTACTGAAGCTCGATATCGGGACATCACAACAGGGTTCTTTCTGTATAAATTATACATTTCATGATCTTATGCTTACTCGTTTCGGTGACAAGATCGTGAGATTAACACCATTACATTTACTTTTATCATGGTTTTTGAAGTTCATCCACCATAAACACCAGCAAAATGTCTTAGCTTCAAAATTTGATCAAATCGATTTGTAAAAGTTGCAAACATTTTTCTATCTCATTCGAATTGTTTACTTTTGACATACTGCCGCTCAACTTTCAAATGAAACAGAAAAGGACCTTACCAGAATTGGTTACCTACCACTGGATTTCTTTTTACGGTATTGAAGTTATGCCAACAAGTCCTCAACCACCAGTGCATTCACAAACGAAATGCAAAGCTACATAAACGAAATTCAAAAAATTCTTAGAATTTTCTATGCTTATCAAAATTTAATGAAATCGTAAACGATTTCTAAAACTTGCAAGCACGAGTGCTTTGTTCTCATTTGAGTTATTCACTTTTGACATCCTGCAGCTCAATGTTCAATTCAAATAGGAAAGCCCCCTACTGTTAGGCCACTTCATTTGCTTTCATCTAGAAATTTCAAGTAGTTTTTATTTTAGTTTTTGCAGCAACTGTTACCCAGCAAATGACAAACTTATAACAACTCTATCCTGTAACTATTATTAATGCAGAGTACTTGAATACAAATGGAAAAAAAATATCAACCTAAAATAGTATGTAATAGAACAATACACTTTAGCTGTTTGAATTATAATCAGAGATTTTGTATTTTATACAAGTTTTATATAAACAATGATTTTATTATTCAATTGTTTTCAATTTCCATTAAATTATATTTTCTTTTTTTTTTACTTAAATGTTTTAACAGACAGTTGGCTTTTGTTATACATGGTTGGAATAATGATTCAAATACGACGACTACCAGAGAAACATTTTATTTCCTTTATTTTGTTTTTCTTCATTTATTTTCTTATTTTCAATTTATTAATACATAGAAAAGTATTTATCATTTACTTTTGCAGAGACGAGTATTTATTTTTAAATGTTTCGTTATAGATAAACTGAATTGCGTAGAATTGAAAACAGTTTTAGTTTTCACGCTATTGACACTAAATAGAAACAACATTTTCTCGTTTACTATACTCACCACCGAAACGGTGGACGGTATATTGATTTGGTCATGACGTTTGTAACACATTGAAATATTCATCGCAGCCCCACAGAAGTATATATTTATATTCTGGGTCGTTGTAAAATTCTTTGACGATCTAGCTATGTCAGTCCGTCTATCTGTCTGTTGAAGGTGCGATAGGGCTTAGGGATATGCAATTTCCCTCAAGTATTCCTTGTTGATCAGAAATGTCTAAAATAGGTCAAGTAGAACCAGAGTTATGGACCAAAACGTGAGACAACCTCCAAAGCTTTTCGAAACTTTTCAGCAATTTTCTTGAAATATTTTGCATACATTAGGCCTATTTTAAGAATCGGTCCTTGATTTCTCCAAGGACGCCTACTTGTCAGGCGGACAGTCTTACTTGTTTTTATACCCTTCACCTTCGTGAGAAGGGTATATATAAGTTTGTCATTCCGTTTGTAATTTCTACATTTTTCATTTCCGACCCTATAAAGTATATATATTCTGGATCGTTATAGATAGCGGAGTCGATTAAGCCATGTCCGTCTGTCTGTCCGTCTGTTAGTTGAAATCAATTTTCTGAAGACCCCAGATAACTTCGGGATCCAAATCTTCAATAATTCTGTCAGACATACTTTCGAGAAGTGTGCTATTTAAAATCAGCAAAATCCGTCCATACACAACCTCGATTTTTGACCTATTTTTGATCTATATATGGATTACTAAGTCATTAATATAGACAATTATAGTAAGTTGGACCTACAATGGGTCAAAATCGGGAAAAATATGTTTTGACCCGAATTTTTTTTTTATCAAAAAATTTTTTTTGTCATACATTTTTTTTCCAAAAAAAAAAATTTAAAAAAATTTGAAAAAAACTTTTTAAAAAAAATTAAAAATCAATTTCCAAAAAAAAAATTTTGAAAAACAATTAAAAAAAATTAAATTTAGTTTACCTAAAAAAATTTATTTTAAAGTATAATTTGGTGAAGGGTATATAAGATTCGGCACAGCCGAATATAGCTCTCTTACTTGTTTTTTTAAGGAAATGAAAAAATCATAAAACTTGAAAATATAGTTAAGGGCATGCAAATGAAAAACGTTACTATGTAACTTAGTTTAGATTTAAAGAAAAAGTGGATAAACAGTGAGGGATAAAAGTTTCATATTACATCAAACTAAACTTCTGTTTTCCTTAAACATTTTTATTACAACTATATATCCACTGTTTACTTAAGTATATAAGCACTTAGGGGACCTAAGTATTTTTTCTTGTTCCATTCTGTAAATGGCCGTTACATGGTCATCAGTTGAATCGCAACAAGGCGTTTGTATTTAATTGAATTAGTGGCGGCCCCTATGGGAACAAGTATATTTTATGTTCTTTTTTTTCTCCTCAACTCTACTTTACTTTTACTTACAGTTACAATCATAAAAAAAAATTGTATATTTTTATACAAATCCTTTAAATACACATGGTCCTACACACGCATGAATGACTACACATGCATGCAAAGTCAGCAACAGACAAAAAGCTGAGTCTGACGTACATTCATACTCAATCTAACGCTCTCTTGCATAAATATAATAATAAATATAATAAAGAACCCACAGAGATACTAAATGCTCTAAGGTACTCATACAATAAAATACTGTACGAGTTATAAAAACTACACTACAACTACAGCAGCTGCAGCAGGGCAAACAAAAAAAAAAGGTATAAAAACTTTTAGAATGGTGGGCGTTTAGTACAGGAAGGACTCATATGTTTATGATTGTTTAAGTTGCAAAAACTGTGTGTGTGCGTGCGTATATAGATAAGTGTAGTATTTCCCCTGCAGCTTTTAGAATTAGGACCGAATTTATGAATTTTTTGAATTCATGAAACCACTAACCTTCACGAAGGAAAACACTTGGTTGTGGTGACCATAATGGAACAGTGTCATATTATGATTGGATTTTATGGTTGCTGTCAAATTATATCGTGGTTTGTATATGACCATAATATTACTAATGATACTAATTAACAATAATTTAATTCTTGTTTAATCATATTACGGTTCAGCGATATTATTGAACATAATACGATTGTATCCAAAAATATTTAGATTCCACTTCAACCATAGTATGGTTGTGTAAAAATATGAAAGGCGATATGATTATATTATGGTTGTGATACAACCATAATCAATTATACTCTGCTTTGAATAATCAAAATCAAATTTATTCAATTAATTATAAATATGAATAATCAAAGTGTTTGATTGATCGAATAATTAATTAAATCTAAATTTGAATTTATTTATTAATCCCTAGTAATATTGGGTATATGACTTAAAAATATGCGATTGACAATAGTTGACGTATCTTTTGCCATATGAACATATTATGGAGTATTTGAGATCATGCCATGATTATAAATATTGCAATATTTTTTCATAGTTATCATAATTTAGATGTAATTAGAACATCGCATCGTTCAGAATATAACATAACATCGCATCGTTCAGAATAAAAATCATATAATTGTTAAATATAAACCGAAACAGTTATTTATATTTTTCATTCACCAAATTATAGTTTAAAATACATATTTTATATATTTTTTCAACAAAATTTAACAAAAAAAAATATTTTTTTTAGATATTGTTTTTTTTAAATTTTTTTCAAAATATTTTTTTAATTTTTTAAAAAAAAAAATAAATTTATAGTGAAAAAAAATTATGACAAAAAATATTTTTCCCGATCTTGACCCATTGTAGGTTCAACTTACTATAATAGCCTTATATACAACGTTGCAATGGACTTTGAAATATCTATTATTATTATTCTGTCTATTAAATAGGCCAAAAATCGATTTCGTCCCGGTTTTTTCCTTTTATCTCAGCTATTTGTTAGCCGGTTTTCTCGCTATTAAATTTTTCTTGATGTATCAATCATGTTTGTAAGTTATTTGGGTGCTACGAAAAGTTCATTTCAACATGAAGGGTATAATTATGACTACAACATAGCATACACGCAGAGAAAAAATATAGTTGGGCATGGTTACTGTAACCATTTAAATATTGTTACAAGTTTTCTAACTATATTATAGTCACAGTAACCATTTACATGATTGTGGTAACCAGAATATGTATCAACCATATATATGGTTACAGTAAACAAATATATGTTTGTGACAACCATTCCTATGATGAATTATCATAATCTGAGAACAACATGTTATGATAAAATTATTCATCATGGTTGATACAATCATGTGAATCATAAATTAACCATATTATGGTTACCACAATCATGTAAATAATTAAAAATTAAAAATTTTGTAACACTATTTAAATGGCCCAATTATATTTTTTCTCTGCGTGTAGTTGCAGCAACCACAATAGCTACAATAAATACAGTATTACATTAGAAAAATAACAAAATTTTCACAGCAATGGTTAGCTCTACCAGAAGAACTATTTCTAGGCCAAGTTGCCACCTTCAAAACTACTGGATCTATGTACTAGTGTGTGTGCCTGTGTGTAAATAAATATAAATGTTTAGGGATTTATAATTTTTTCACTTTCACTTCTTTTTCAACGTTTTTTGTTTTTTTTTTGCTTTCCTTTTATACATATTTCTTTGCTAAAATGGTGATATAAAAAATATTTTTTGCTCTTTTATTATTTAAAACACAAAATCCCTTGATTTTTTTTGTAATGCTCGATTGGACGTTATTATTTGCCCCAGACAACAACAATATTTATGTTAAATATGTAGTGCAAATAAAATAGCAGAATAAAACTAGTTAGAAAGTATAGTCGGTCAAGTCCGATCATATAATATCCTACACTAAGTAAATGGGCAAAAACATTTTTCTTTTCAAATAACAATAATTTATTTTCGTGAATGATCGTCATCAAAATAAGGTAGCATGTTTAATTTCTACACAGAGAAAACTGATTCGTGATAGCAAATGAATTTGTTGCCAATCGAATGATTCGGTTGCACACATAGAATTTGTCAGTTCTAACAACAGAATGTCAATTGATAAAAGAGAATTTCAGTTGAAGCAACCAAACTTTTGTTACCCCTTCCAAAATATTGTAGCCACAACTGTAAAATTCGGTCACTAAGATAGAACCATTCGATTGGCAACAAATTCGGTTGCTAGCACGAATCTGTTTTCTCTGTGTATATGAAACTTCTTTCTATTTCATTTTATTTGGATATCAACATTTTTATAAGATTTATGCTCGTTAAAGTGATTTCCGGAAATGGGCCTTTGTATGGGAGCTATGACCAATTATGAACCGCTTGCCATGAAATTAGTTCGCATAATTTTTTTTCTAAGGAGTCTTTTATTAAGCGCTTCCTGTCTTTAAATTTGTATAAAACGAAGTGTATGTGAGATACCATTGCCATTTTTTGTTCCCTTGAAAGGCCTATCGTTGTCATTATGTATGCAATATACCATTGTGCAAATGTATGCCGCTTCTTTTGCTGGGTAGCGCGCATCCGAAATGTTAAATTTTACATGACTCTGGCTCATAAATTAGGCTGAATTTGATCGATGTTGTGGGTTATGTTGGCTTTGAGGGCCGCTGTAGTTAACAAGATCATGATCAACTCACACGATCTCGGTGGCCACTTTACATCACCTCTATGTGAGAACGTGCAGAATGTCAAATGTGACATATGTTGTCCATATTATCAAATGCAGGCCGAAAGAAATTGGTAATCTTCGACCTATAGGACTGGTCAATCAGAAACTTCTTCATTATATCTGCCGATTTTTACGTAATACACGTTTTTCATCAATAACACAGACCTTTGCGGTCGATTGGCCAGTGGACCTCACAACTCACTACAGGGAAAATTCGTTCTTCAGCCGTAGTGTCCGTATGTGGAACAAACATCCTGCAGAAGTCTTTCCTGTCACTTTCAATGTAGAAAAGTTGAAATCGAATGTTCACACACACAATTCCCTTTTTCCTCACACCCATAACTAATTTTCCCAGTTCCAACACAATACTTTGCATGAATAGGGTCATTCTTTAAGTGGACCAAGAAGAAATAAAAAATATGGAGCCCAAAATCCACACCAAACAGTGACTTTTTCAGTATGCATTGTAAGCTCTTGGATCTCATGTTGTTTGTTATCGTTCCATATTCAAAAATACCACCCATTCATCCAGAAATGTGTATCACTGTAAAATGGGGGCAACGAGCGCATAGTTGCCGGAACAGAACACCCGTTTTGATAAAACAATTTTGACATTTGCATATGTTTTTGAACGCTACATTCTTCCATGGTGATTTGGCAAATCAAACTGAATAAATGACAGTCAATCCAAATGACAGTATATTACGAAAGACCCTTTAGTAATAAGACAAACAGATTAAATCCGTTTTCGGCTTCGGGTGTCTTATCGAGTTACTGCCAATCAAATAACAGTTGTTTCTAAAGATTTTTTTCGTCTGCTTTTACACACAGCAATTTTACTTGAAGCAAGTCACTTCGTGTGGCTTATCGAGTTACTGCCAATCAAATGACAGTTGCTTCTATAGATTTTTTTTCTAATCTAGGTCTGCTTTTACACACAGCAATTTTACTTGAATCAAGTCTCTTCAATTATCTTTTAAAATTGCTCGTTTGTTAACACACAGCAAGTCTGTGTTCAATTTTGTATATCAGAACCTAATAGACGCCATCGTGAGAATGAAATAACAAAAGAGATTTGAAGAGACTTTCTTCTTTCCTCTCTCCCCCAATAAACTCAGACTTGCGGCAAGAAAACTTTCTGTGTGTAAGTGCACTGCTACACGTTCAATATATATTGACGGCGGTCCAACATCGCGATATTTATTGAACGTGTAGCATGCAGTGTTGATGGATCGCGATCCAAATCGCAGAATAACCTAATTTTGCGTGATCCATTAGAATATCACAATATATATTGAACGTGTAGCAGTTGCTTAAAAGCAGACTAGCAACCAGCAATTCAGTTCGTAATATCGAAATAGAATTGTGACAACCAAATATGTGTAACCTCATATACAATTTTACAGCCACAAATGGCTAGTTCAGCCAAATTTGGTTGTCACAACGAAACTTTTTTCTTCGTGAAGGCTTTATTGAATTGCCTTTGTAAACGTTACCAACCTACATTTCTGCATCTCCTCACAGATCTATATTTTCTTGAATACACGAAAAAAGCTATTTAATGACGAAACCAAACGAAACATTATTCTCTGTAACTTTGCTAACTTTCACAACCCATATTTGTAAAACTTTTTACGGCACCATCGGAAGGATCTGCTTCAGAAACATTTTAATAACTGTAGAAGAAACTAATTATGAAACTAAAAGAGTAGGGATGTAGGGTACTTATAAAAGGTTTAAGGAATAGTTACTCTCTAGGATTTTAACATCAAAATGTATTGCTACATTTGTATAAGGTTTGTTTGTAAAGACTTTAAGTTTATTTGTATGTGTCAGAAAAATGTTCGAAATAACAAGGTACTATTTAAATAAAAACTGAAAGTGCTTAACAATAAAAAAAAGTCAAAAAAAAATAGAAAAAAAAACAGTACTAAATTCAGAATTCTATGGGGTATGATTATTTAAAGAAGAATAAGGAGAAGCCTTAAACTGGAAATGGCTTTTTCCCTTTTTAACAACATAAACAACAAGTAAAAGGATGACAGGATGAATTATATGCACACTACAGGGTGATTATTACACACGCAAAAGGAAATATTTATATACAATGAATATAGAAATCTATGAGGGATATGTGTGAATAAACAAGGTTTTAGCAATTATCCATATTCTAAGGATATTTATGCGAATTCATGAACATTTATTTCAAGGTGATTCTTCTAAAAAAAATATATTAAAAAGAAAAATAATAAACAAATTTGGCATAGAATTTGTACTGTTTATATTTTATTAAAACCATCATTCAATAAACATTTAATTGGAAAAAATCCAGGGCCATTCACAAGTGATGTATGTAGAATTACTATGGACATTTATTTCTGTATTAAATGTTGTTATTTAACTTCGGTATTGTTATTAACTCTTTCTAAATTACTTTACTTTTATGCCATAGTTGTATATTTTTTTTCAGAAAAAATATACATTATTATACATATAATTAATTACTTATTTATTAAACTGCACAGTGGGGCAGAATCAAAATTTTTTGGAAATAAATCTGGCATTTATAAATGGCTGGTCCGAGCGTGATAAAATTTGAATTGGGCGTAGCCAAGGAGTATTCGAGTTTAAGTTATTAAAATGGACCCTACAAAGGCACTTTTTCAAACTAAAATTTTTTTATAAATTTTCTTAATATTTTATTCAACACAAGTCACTGGTTCTGACTCAGTCACATTAAGAAAATTTATACACATTTTTATACCCTACACCACCATAGTGGAGAGGGGATAATGCGTTTGTGCAGATGTTTGTAACGCCCAACAATATTAGTCTAACACCCACCTTAAAGTATACCGATCAACTTAGAATCACTTTCTGAGTCGATTAAACGATATCCGTCCGTCCGTCTGGTCGTCTGGCTGGCTGGCTGTCCATGTAAACCTTGTGCGCAGAGTACAGGTCGCAATTTTGAAGATATTTCGATGAAATTTGGTACATATTATTTTTTCGGCTCAAGGACCAAGCCTATTGAAACTGCCTGGAATCGGTCCATTATTTCACCTAGCCCCCATACAAATGTCCTCCCGAAATTGGGCTTTATCGGTCATAAATGTTTATATATGTAGCTCCACAAATTCAGCTCCAAATAAGGTTTATATACAAAAACTTCATATCACCAAATTTTGTTATGATCGGTCCATAATTAGTCATAGCTCCCATATAGACCCGCTTCCGAAAACCACTTTAACGTGCATAAATCGCTTAAAATTGTTGGTATACACACAAAATTTAACACAGTTAACTTTAATATAGATATAAATCACACGACCTAATTTCATGGTGATCGGTCCATAATTGGTCATAGCCCCCATATAAGGCCCCCTTCCGAAAATCACTCAAAAGTATAAATTATTGAAATTTTAAATGAAAAATGTTTTTGCTCTTTTACTTAGTGTATGGTATTATATGGTCGGGCTTGACCGACCATACCTCCTTACTTGTTTAGTATGAAAAAGTTCAATTTTTTTTGAAGGACGGAGTTTTAAAGTGACATATTTTTGAATCTAATTGAGATATTGACTTGAAATTTTTTTGTAAGACCAAAAATTAACATATCTAAACAAAAAAATATAGCTCGGAATGAATGCGGATCAAATTATTCCTAATATTTGCAATCCTATTAAAATTTTGATATAAAATTTAGTTTTAGAAACTCAATGAATATGTAATATATAATAAAATCTTTATTTATTAACGAAACTCAATGAAATTTTTAGCGTTTTTTAAGTCTGTCATTCTAAATAACAAGGTGTATAAAAAGGTCAAAATGAATCCCGCAATTCCTAAAAATTGGAGCAAAAATCCCAAAAATGTTTTTTTTACAATTTTGCCTATAGGGTCCACATTTCCTTCGGGGCTGGGAAAATACTTTAAGGATAAATAGGGAACACATCAGGATTTCCAAGGCTGCTTTCCGTTTTCTGATCCCTGCTTTGGGATTTTAGAACATGTGGCCCAAAGTTGAAATTTTGATAAAAAAATAGAGGACGTAGGGCCGACATGTTCCCAAAAATAGGACATGTTTTTTACACCAAAATGTTCTCCGTAAAGAAACTTTATAGAAAAACATAAAATTGTTATATGTTATTAAAGAAAGTTGTTTTTTAATAAACAAAAGAGTTAAGTCCAAAAAAGTTTTGTCCGAAAAACAGCAAAAATATACTATTTTTTGAATTTTTAAATTGAAAATCGATTATTTTTGGATTCGTAATCGATATTGCTCTGAAATGCCTTTGTTTTTAGTTGTCTAACTAACAAAAAAATGTCGAGTCCATTCGGTCCAAAAGTGCGCCCTATATTTTTAATAAAGCGGACCAAGGTTTGGCAAAATTTTAAAATTTAAATTTTGAATCCCTATAACTAGGAAATTATAAGAGATAAAAATATAAAATTCATTGAAATCGGATGTGAAACAAAAAAATGGCAGGTGTTTAAAAATTTGAGCTCCCATAGCGCCGCCACTGGAGTATTTGTAGGGCCCGTTTTAATAACTTAAACTCAAATACTCCTTGGCTACGCCCAATTCAAATTTTATCCCGCTCGGACCAGCCGTTAAGAAATGCCAGATTTATTTCCAAAAAATTTCGATTTTGCCCCACTGTGCACTGTTACTTTGGATAAATATGCTCATTATTTATATTCATTTATTACAAATATTGTTTAATAAACATATGATTTTATGACACTGTAATTAATGAAATTCAGCTTTGTTTTGTCCTGTATTGAAGCATAAAATATTCAATTAATTGGCTTTTATTTATTGCTACATTTATACTTCCTTATGAAAATCAATATTAATTAGTTTTAGGGTAATTGAAATGAATAAATTTTGTTTAAAGATAACTTCGTTGAGTAAGAAAATTTATGCAAGCATAAGGAGTGAGATCGAAAAATTCTTAACACACGTTTTTCATTACATTTTTTAACCCAAGTATTATTTGAATTTTTTTTTGATCAAGTTACCTTTGAAAAACATGTCAGTTATTATGTGTAATGTCAATTATATTAATTTTTTTGTTAATCTGATTAAAATGAGTGACCAGAAAAAAGTGCGTACTGAAATTATTAAATATTTTCAACAAAACCCAACTTGGTCTTACAAAAAGTTGGCCAAGCATACAAAGGTCTGCCGTCAAACTGTTTCCAATGTTATTAAACAGTACCGGGAGAACTTGTCAGTTGATAGAAAACCTGGTTCAGGTAGAAGGAATGGTCCACATGATGTTTCTAAAGCCAAAAAAATAGAACGTATTTTCAAAAGAGCTCCCAACACATCCGGTAGGAAAGCAGCCCGGTTAGCTCAGTGCTCGGACTATTTGGTACGAAAAGTTAAAGCTAATGCAGGTTTAAAAACATACAAGGCTCAAAAAGTTCCTGACAGGAACGCTACTAAAAATTTAGAGGCCAAAAACAGAGCACGGAAATTGAAGTCAAGTTTTATAAAAAAATATTCTTGCTGCATAATGGATGACGAAACGTATGTTCTGGCAGATTTTTCGCAACTTCCAGGTCAAAAATTTTATGTTGCTGATGCTCGAGGGAATGTTGAAGAAAAGTTTAGGACCCAAAAGCAGACAAAATTTCCCAGAAAGTTCTTGGTATGGCAAGCAATATGCAGTTGCGGCAAAAGAAGCCACTCATTTGTTACAACGGGCTCTATAAATACCGAAATTTACATCAAGGAATGTTTACAAAAAAGGCTGCTTCCATTCATAAGACTTCATAATGTGTCCACTTATTTTTGGCCTGACTTGGCATCCTGTCACTATGGCAAACAAGCCCTTGAGTGGTACAAGAACAATAATGTGGTATTTGTACCAAGAGAGGCAAATCCTCCAAACTGCCCGGAGCTAAGGCCAGTGGAGAGATATTGGGCTCTTGTTAAAAGAGAATTGAAGAGTACAAAAAAGGTGTCCAAAAGTGTGGTAGATTTTAAACGGAGATGGACTACATGTTCGAGCAAAGTGACAGAAAGCACTATAAAAACGTTAATGGAAGGGTTTCCGAAAAAGGTTCAAAATTTCATCACTAGTGATTAAAACTATAAAAATATTTTTTTTTGTAAATTGTAATAATAATTTCAATCAAATAAAAAAAAAATTAAAGCTGTAAGTTTAGTGGTTTCTTTTTTATAAACATATATGTATGTTAAGAATTTTTCGATCTCACTCCTTAATAAATTTAAAGCTTAAGACTATTTGATTATTTGCTAATTAGGGTCAGGCAGGAGCAGCATGTGTTATTTTTCTCACAAGACTGTGATTTGTTTTCTTTTTTTGGGCATTATTAACCCATAATGGGTAAGGGGTTCAAACACATTAATAAATATAAGAAATTTTGCAAACTAAATGCTCTTACAACTACAGACTTTCATACGTATACCCATGACAAAAAAGTGTTTTACAAAAATTTTATTTTGGAAACAATCTGGTAGCTCGTCAATGGTTAAAATATCTCAATGAAATCTTCCGCCCTTAAGCCTAGTACTCTGTGCATATTTGTTAAAAATTATGATTTTTTTATGCGAAAAATGTTATATGCAACAAATGATCAGCTTTTGGTTTTAATTTTATGCGAAAGAAGTGCTGCTTATGTTATTTCGCATGGAAAAATAAAATTTGCCAGATGGATTTCACATGTTTTCCACAATAAGAACAGAGTACTGATTTTGCCAAATTATTTCGCATATATTTCATTCCAAATATTTTATATGGAGTTTGACAGCATTTCAAACGAAATTTTGAACAGAGTATTAAGCTTTAGAGTAGAGATTTTGCTGTAATATAAGCAAAAAACCACGACTACATCGATTTTATTTACCTATTTTTGACCTACATATATCTCGACTACTCATAAGTCATGTACATAGACAATATGGTATCCAAAAATATAAGATCCGGCACAGTCGAATATATCACTCTTACTTGTTTATTACTTAACCTTAGAAACCTTTAACTCCACAATGGGATAACACAAACAAATACCCCACAGCAACTATTAGCCATACAAAAACAAAATCTCTCAGAAATGACAACAAATTTATCGATATTTTATTTTGCTCAGCCAAGCAGTTCTAAGCAATTAGCTTATTAAGAGAAAGCAAAAACCTTAAAGCACAAAAAAAACTAAAAGATAAAAATATCTAAAATCATGTAATTAACAACAAATCACTCAAAAAACACTTATTCTTCATTCGTCTTTTCGTTACAGATTCAATGATTTTAATTAAACTCAAACAGAATAAATAACAGCAAAAAAAAATAAGAAGAAAACTCTCACTAATACACTGTTAAAAAAGCAACAAAATAAACACACTGTTATACAAATAAGCACTGAACAAGCTACTCGATACCAAGAAGGAAGGATATAAAATGAAGGAAGTTGGAAATATACAAAATGGCAGCAGACAACAGCAGCTACAACTACACGTGTAAAAATCAAGAGATACGAAATAGCAACGGAAACAGCTCGAAATGAGCATAATAAATGATAATGAATTTTCAAATAGCGGAATATAATAATAATAATGAATTCTATAACGACAACAAACAAAGTAAAATCAGTATTGTAAGAGCAACAACAACAAAATGCTACTAAAAACCTGACAAAAATACAAAATTGAAAGTTTTTCGGTTTTTAAATTGACAACATCTAAACTGGCAGAACAAACGAAAAATAAATTAAATAACTATTGTAGGACTAATAGCTTAAATACACCTATTTAGAAACAAATATTATTAAATTCTGGCAAAAATTTAGCAACATTTACATTTAAAAAAAAACTCTCACACACAACGACAATCGACAATTTTTCTTTTTTTGGTTTTAATGATTAAACATTATGGGCAGTTGTGCCTGGAAACGTGTTGCAATAAATAACCCGAAAACCATTATCATCAGTTTTAAATGTAACAGCCAACACAACGGCAGCACAACAACCAAAACCCCCCACAATAAACACATTTGTAAACAGCCATAAACACTCTTCAGCAACAGACATAAAAATACGAAAAAAAAAAATAAAAAAAAAAGGAAAACATATTGAAACATTGTGCAACTATTTACAAACATTCAACCATTTGTCATCATTAAAAACACACTATAATTTTCGAGTGTATGATTAAGTGGCGTTGTCTATGTTGGTGTGTCAGTAAGTGAGAGCAAGTAGAGGCGATGTCGTTACATTTTAAGACGCCTACCTCTAGCAATACATTGTCAAAGTCAATAGCATCAACAACAATACGAACATTAAATGGTTTTAGCACTGCCAAACTACAGCAACATTCAAGCCAACATCCACAGCAACAACAACAACAAACCCAGCAAAATGAAGATTTATATGCAGCCTATATTACAGAAAATGCTCAGGCGGCTACAGCCACCTTAGCAGAGTCCACAAAATTTCCCTCAACATTAATAACATCACCTGCAATACATAATATTTTAACAAATGCTGCCAATGAAGCTTCATCATCTTCATTATTATTAACAGCAACAACTTCAACCACGTCAGTCACCACCACTACAACAGCAGCCGCAGCAAATGCATCATTATCCTTAACAACATCTTTGTCATTTCTGCCACCAGCATCATCATCTACAACTTTGCCCTCTTCTTCAAATGTTTTCAACGATTCCCTTAAAACAGTTACATCCGCTTTGACAACATCCTTATTCAATGACACTGATGCTGTTGTTGCTGCTGCAGCTGTCGACGACAATACCGCCAATGCCTTAGATCATTTTGTCTTTGCCTCCTCAACTCCCTATAGTAGTTATTTAATACCAAATTCCACCAGCAGCCATAGTGCATTCGCTTTCAATTCAACTCACAATGATGACAGCATCTACGGCCACAACTACAACAGCTCTTTGTCATCGCTAACAACTGCTAGTGCTGAGCAGGAGGATGACAATTGGATGGCTTTGTCTGTCATCATTTTGAAAGGCTTCATATTTTTCTCAATTATTTTAGCTGCCGTCCTTGGCAATGCTTTGGTTATAATATCGGTACAGCGTAATCGCAAATTACGGTAAGTAATTTCTTTATTTATTTATTTATCTATCAATTTTAGATAATATTTTTTATTATTATTATTTTTATTACTTATACAATTACATTTTATTTGAAGCTCCTCAAATCCATGTATTTGAAATTTTTAAGTTAATCACTGTAACCTAACAAAAACCTTAAAGTCGATTTTATACCCATAAATTCGTCCATTATTATAATTTCATATCATATGTATATGAAACAGAATTTAAAATGTTGTTTTATTATTTTAAAAAAAAGCTTTTTATTTTGGAATTTTATTAACATTTTCAGCCTAACCATAAAAGAAATTTTAAAGTTAATTTTTGTTAAAGTCGACTTTATTTTAACCCATTTCGCTCCGAGATAATTTTTTTATTTATTTTTTAAAAAAAAAACTTTTTTAGTGTAATTATGAACCCCTGATTTCGAAAAATGTCATGTTTATTATTTTAATTTTATTTATTTTATCATTTTTAAACATGAATTTAAAAAATGTCTATTTTTAGACACTTTTTTTATTTAATGTAATTGCAGAAATTTGCCCCTAGCAACGAGGGGGAGGTCACGTCGGGATATAGTTTTTTATTAGCTAAAAGATGAGACTTAACATTCATACCAAAATTTTTGAGACATTCTACCTTTTATTCATATACAAATTTTTTTGAAAAATTTTATTGTTACTGTTCGAAAAATCGAACAGCAGAGCGAAATGGGTTAATAGAAATTTTGTTTTTTTCCCACCATAAGAAATATTTTAAAAAAGCTTTCAAAACTTTTTTCAACTCATGCTTTCAAATAAATGAAAATATTTTTCAATAAATGTAAATAAAAAACTGAAATTAAAAACAATTAAGAGAGCTATATTCGGCTGTGCCAAATCTTATACACCCTTCACCAAATTATACTTCAAACTAAAAATTTTAAATATTTTTAGGTAAACAAAATTAATTTTTTTTTTTTCAAAAATAGTTTTTTTATTTTTTTGAAAAGAAAATATTTTAAAATTATTTTTTAAATTTTTTTATTTAAATTTAAAAATTTTTTTTTTAATTATAAAAAATTTATTTTTTTTTTAATATTTAGCGAAAAAAATTCGGGTTAAAAATATTTTTTCCGATTTTAACCTATTGTAGGTCCAATTACTATGGCCTTATATACGTCATTGGAAAGGTCTTTGAAATATCTATCATTAGATATCCATATTGTCTATAAATGACTTAGTAATCTTAGTAAAAAAAAATAGGTCAAAAATAGCAACCGAGTCGGAAGAATTCCGGAGATATTGACGTATGAATCGTGTATGTAAGTTATTTGGACATGGCTTAATCGACTCCGCTATCTATAAGGATCCAAAATATATATACTTTATAGGGTCGAAAATGAAAAATGTAGAAATTACAAACGGAATGACAAACTTATATATATAACGAAATGTACGTAAAAGTTCAAAATAAACAAATTTAAAATAATAGTCAACTTTATGGACTTAAAATCGACTTTAAGACTTCTAACCATAAAAGTCTAACTTCTAACCATAAAAGTCTTAAAGTCGATTTTAAGTCCTGTTTGTTTTTATAATTTTTTGAAATTTATTTTTCTTATGTATATTAGAGTTCGTTTGTGACCTGGTCACGTCATTTGTTTTTCGGTTATCATAATTTTTCTGAATGTTTTTACTCAAATCAAAATAATGGTTTTCTTTTTTTTTGGAAAATTTTCACTCCTTGTGGTGGTTCAACGCACCTAAAAACGCGCATTTTGAGCACATTTTTCTGTAGAGCTAAAAATGTTGAATATATTGCAAATCTGATTCCACCAGTTGATTGTGCATCAAAAATTAATGCAATTGATGTTTTTTGAATCCTTAAAAATAGTTCCAAAAACCCACAACAGGGTCCGCAAATTTCATAAACAAAATAAAAAAATGTATTTTAGATTTATTAAATATACACGACGAAAGGGCATTTTAACCCTCCGTTAGTCGCAATCATTTTCTATCGAGACTAGTTGCAATGTATCAAATTGTTATCAACAAAAGATAGGCGTGTTTGAAAATAATTTCTTCACTTTTTATTTCGAAAACATAAAAACAATATTAAATGCAATTTATTTAAAAGAGTGATACAAAAAAAATTGCAGTAAAAATATTATTTCATCAAAAAATAGCTTAAAATTTAGGGTGTTTAAAACAATTTACAATAAAAAAATGTTTGCCTGTATCAACCAGATCAGTTGCGAGTAACGGAGGGTTAAGCTTATCAAAATGGTAAAAATATTTCCTCTGTTAATAAGGTTTGCTACGTATTGAAATAGCCAATATCGGTCCGTGATTTCACCTAGACCCCATACAAATGTCCCCCTAAAAACATTTGACCATACAGAGAATTACCTTAGCGGCTTGGATATTTGGCTTTGGTGTCGATTCGGCTGACTGGACGGGCTTCACATACATACATGCTTTGGGTTATCGTAATTGATCCATTTTTCATCGCAAGTAATGATTCGGTGCAAAAATTATTTGCTTTTACAGCGTTCAAGCGTATGGTACCCAATGTCCCTGCTTTTGGATGGATCCTGCTGCTGCTTTTTTAATTTGCTCTTGTTGCGTTTTACAACAGTCTTCATGCAGTAATGCTTCCAATTCTTGACTTCAAACTTTTCTGGCTTTCCAGGGCGATCATTGTCTTCTATATCACAAACACATTCACCATAAGCTTTGGTGTGTAATCGGTGTGCTTCAGTGTCACTTTTTTCTAATTAAAGAAGTAAAGCAAAACTTCCCGCAAATGACGGTCTGTTGGTACAAAATTCGACATTTTCACTCTACTACTTATGATTTAAAAATGTTCACCTAGAATTTCATTGTGTTATACAGTGCAACACAAAAAAAAATAACCATGCTCTTTTTTATGGGCCCCCAAAGATTTGAGGCCTAGGTGTCAATTTTGCAAAAAAGTGATCATTTTCTCAGGCTCATATCTTGCAAACAGTTCGGAATTTTGATTTACTCTCTGAGGCAAAGTTGTAGCCCTTGTCATAAAGTACCAAAATTGTGAACATATAAAATCAAAAAACTTCATCTTCAAGATCAAAATCGCAAAAAACTTAAAAAAAATCGATTTTTTACCTTTTTTCCCCTGAGCAGGTCCATAGGTAGCAAACCGTTCAAAATTCAAGGAAACAATCAACTACAGAAATGTACCCAAGATCTCAATAAACAACTTTCTAAAACATATGAACTTCCTAGGAATGATTCTTAACACCGTTTAGGTAGGTCAATATAAGTTAGTAAGAAAAACCTAAAGGAATTAACAGTTTTGGGCCATAAACCATTAAATTATTATAAGCCAAAGCATACTTTTAGGCAGCTTTAACAAAAAATTTTTTGTTAAAGCTGCCTAAAATTTGTAAATTTATTTCGAATTTTGGTTCTTTATGACAAGGGCTACAACATTTTGGTCTTTTATCACGTGTGGTGTCCGTATATGGTTATATTTCCATGAAAAAATTATACACACTGTTATTTGTAAGTTTTCGTATGTACTGTGACTCCTCAAATGAAGATGAATAAGTATTGTACATCTACTTCTAAAGAATGCAGACGATATGTAGGAGTCATTACAATGTATGTTAATTTGAAATGGCACGTCAAACATTGAAACTTGCCTGCTAAAACAAAATCTAAATTACAAATATTTGCAGACACAAAGAAGAACATTCCTTTGCTTAACAAATTAGCACATGACAATTTGCCGACCATTAAAATGTATAGAATTCATTTCAAGCCACAAAATAACCAAGTACCAGCTTTAAGTCAATAGAATAACAATTGAAAAACCACAAAGATTCATAAACATTTACGAGCTATATTTCACGAAACATTGACAACAAAAGACCATAAACTCCCCACTATTTAACTTTAACATTATTCTGAGTTTATTTCGGAAAAAAAAACTATACACTAAAACTCATACATCTTAATGAGAAAGAAGTAAAAAGAAAATGTAAAAAAGAAAACCACGAGTTGGAGTAGAATTTCCAATTGAACTGTAAATAGTAACCTTCGAACTTCATAAAGCTACTTATGACCTTATTTAAAAGCACCATTTAAATAAATTGCAACATTCAAGTCGTCAAATTACATAGCAACATCAACTGCTTCATGACTACGTTGTTGCTCCGGACGTAAAGCTACATACTCCTTAGAAGGTAGACAGACGATGAAGATGTCTTCATGCTGACATAAAAATGTAAAATGTGAAACGTCTAGTATGTCTTCAATACTTTTTTTGTTACTGCTTTAAGTACTGAAACCTATGTAGAAAATAAGTAAAAGAAACTGATGTGGAAAGACTTAAAAGTCAATAAAATAATGTAAAAACTACAATATTATGGAGACAAATGTATAGACATACAATAACTAGGAAAAATTATTAATGTCGGAGAAGGACTTTAGAAAATGGTCAACTGGAATCTTAAGAATTTATTGCAGTCAACCAAGAAAAAAATGTGTGCAAAAGTTTAAGGCAGACAGTTTAAAGAATTAATGTTGTAGTTTGTATTGCATTTACTTCATTTTCTTGTAAATGTCATTCACTTAAAATTGATATTGTAAGAAAAAGAGGCCAAAACTTATTTGCCCACTTTTCGATCTGCCATCTTGACCAAAAGCGCTGTGAATTACCTCCAAAGGTTTTATAAAGCCCCAAAATGGTAAATATTGATTTTAAATATATAATAGCAGAAATATTTGCAAAACAACTTGAAATTGGAAACTGAACTTTTTCGGTCGCCATAATTCTGGTTTTGATAACTCGAATTTAACCGTAAGTTCTCGAGATCATACACCTAACTCATCGTTTGTTGTAAGTACTGCGAGATCGTTCTAAGCATGTAGTTGAAGAGTTTAATTTAAATCGAAATTTTGTGTCTTAAACTAAAAAAAGTTTCTGTAACTATATAATAATCACACTAAACATTTTATTTTGATTTTCAAAGTGTTTCGCGAACGAGAAACACTTCTTGTTTCAAAAACAAATGCTGTTAAATTAAAACAGATCCACTAAATTATAAAGAATATTTCGATAAAGCCGCTGAGAAGACTCTGTAAGCTGATAAAAGAAAAAAATATTTTATAAGGCAAACATTGAGTAAAACAGTAAAGAAAGCACAAAATACATTACCAGTCGGCTTTTTAAAGATTTTAAGTTAATGTTATTAAAACACTATATTAAACAAATAAATAATACATTTTTTTAAATTACTTAACTAATCCTTATTACACACGTGACAGGAAATTATGTAGCATGCTAAATCATACTAGAGGTTGTAAAACAATGGATGTAAATAAATAAAAATAAAATGGTTGCAGAAAGCCACAGAAAGCTAAATTATTATACTTTAGTTAGATTTTATATTTTACTCGTGTCGCGTTCTTGATCCCATGACAAAATCTAACGTCTGCATTAAATGCAGTGACTTGAAAATATGGGATTTACAATAGATGGCCTATTTTTTGAACGGGGTTTTTGTTTTTAATAACTTAATGTCAATTTCAAGGGTACATAACTGTCAATTACACTATGCGACAAATAGTAGGGTCTGTGATCGGCGGGGGTTCTGCCCACCGGGAAATGTTAGATCGTTAAAAAAAAGTTATACGTGTCCCGACGTTCGCTGGATCGCTTAACAGGAGCATTTTCAAAATGTTTTCGAACTGCAGGATTCATCCAAAAGCAGGAAAATTGGGTACGATACGAATTGAAGCCGATTTTGCATGTCCTAAATGACGAAAAATGAATCCATTACGCCCAGAATATGAGGCCAGACATGGACCCTTAATATTCCACCATGACAACGCTAGGTCACATATTGCTATACCTGTTAACAACTATTTAGAATGAAATCATTGGGATGTTTTGCCTCAATCGTGATCCGCCTGACTACTATTTGTATCGATCGATGCAGAACGCTATCTCTGTGATTCGCTTCCCAGAGTAGAACAGACTATCTGAAATTGGCTTAATTCGTTCTTGGCCTCAAAAGATGAACAGAAAATGGGAAAAGATCATAGCTAAAAATGACCACTACTTTTAAAAAATGTATACAGTATGAATGCTTTAATCTAAAAGTTAAAAATTTTAAAAAGTTACGAATTATAAGTCAATAATAAATAAATATTGTTTCAATAGAATATAAAAAATATATATCGGGGATTTCATGTCAAGTGAACTAACTTTTGAAATCGATATCTTCCGATCGAAATTTTGCCAAGTTTAGTTCTATTGAATAGTAATTCAGACACAATTTTTCAACAAGATTGGTAGAGAACTCTCTGAGTTTTGGCCAAGTAGGTGTTTTTTTCTCATCCATGTAACTTATTACCTATTTTTCATAACAAAATGTGTCCCAAATAGTATAGAAATAGCACTTCAATCTTTCGAAAAAAATATATTTTTTTTTTTTCGAAAAATTTGGCCCTTTTTCTCAAAACAAAGCTTAGATATTTTGGTTGCTAAGAGGAATGCGAGTTGGATATCTATCAAAATAAATGTTTTGTAACTCAAAACATTAAATTTTTGACTTTATTTGCAAAATCAAAAACTTTGTTGACTTCTTTTCCTTGAATACCCTTTTGGTCGATTAGTGGGATGCGAGTGGAACATCAATCAAAATAAATATTTTGTAACTCAAGACGTAAAATGTTTGACTTTTTTTTTTGCAAAATCTAACTTTTTTTTCAAAATGGGAGCTCCTTGTCGTTTAACCGAAAATTTACCCTTTTTAAGCTTGAAAACTTGTATTGAACGAGCCTTCAGCAGTTCAGATTTTAAACCAGAACACATGTTTGATATAATAAGGGTACTCATTTAAACGCTTAAGTTTCCCATTTGTGCAAATGGGCAAATTTGCGCGACATGTTTCATGAACCCACCTTTTCAATTTTGTGCAAGTTTATACAGAAAATTTATATTTGTCAAATAAAAATACATAAATTCAACAAAAGCTTTAATAATTTTTTTCAAATTGTATAAATTTTAATTTTAAAATGTTGAATGAAAGTTAAATCTTTGGAACAAACGGTGGTATACATAGTTTGGAGGACTTTGTTTATGTTCTAGCTGTTGGTTAATGTTTTCATACACAATGTCATTTAATACAATCATTCTGTTCCAAAGTTACACAATTTTCACATGCACAAAATTTTTATATTTTATTTGATTTTTATTTCTTATAAATAAAAGTAAACAAAAGCAGCTGATTCATCAAATGCACAATAAATTCAAGTTTGCGAGTCTAAATTGTCGCGCAAAGTTATCGGAGTTGTGCAAACGAATTTTCATACATTTTTTGACATTTCATTTGCGAGAGTGTAAAAATGCACAGATTGCACAGTTTGCGAGGCTTTTAAGCGTTTACATGAGGACCCTTAATGTGTATAATAATGAATATAAATAAAAACAAGTAAGAAAGTATGGTCGGTCAAGCCCGACCATATAATACCCTACACTAAGTAAAAAGTAAACATTTTTATTTTAAAATTTCAATAATTTATATTTTTGAGTGATTTTCGGAAGTGGGCCTTATATGGGGGCTATGACCAATTATGGACCGATCACCATGAAATTAGGTCGTGTAATTTATGTCCATATGAAAGTTTACTATGTTGAATTTTGTGAGTATACCAACATTTTTAAGCAATTTATGCATGTTAAAGTGATTTTCGGAAGCGGGTCTATATGGGAGCTATGACTAATTATGGACCGATCGTAACAAAATTTGGTGACATGAATTTTGTATATATGAAACTTATTTGGAGCGCAATTTGTGGATATACATTTATAAATTAAACATTTATGACCGATAAAGTTCAATTTCGGAAGGACATTTGAATGGGGGCTAGGTGAAATAATGGACCGATTTCAGCCAGTTTCAATAGGATTGGTCCTTGGGCCGAAAAAATAATATGTACCAAATTTTATCGAAATATCTTCAAAATTGCGACCTGTACTCTGCGCACAAGGTTTACATGGACAGCCAGCCAGCCAACCAGACGGACGGACATCATTTAATCGACTCAGAAAGTCGATTCGTATATACTTTAACGTGGGTGTTAGGCTAATATTTTTGGGCGTTACAAACATCTGCACAAACGCATAATACCCTCCCCACTATGGTGGTGCAGGGTATAACAAGTAAGAGAGCTATATTCGGCTGTGCCGAATCTTATATACCCTTCACCAAGTTATACTTCAAAATACAAATTTTAAATTTTTTGGGTAAACAAAATTTTTTTTTCCAAAGTTGTTTTTTAATTTTTTGGAAAAAAGAAATTATCGAATTATTTTAAATTTTTTTAAATTTGAAAAAAAAATTTTGGTTTTTAAAATTTTTTTTTTTTTTGGTGAAAAAACAATTCTGGTTAAAAAATATTTTTTCCGATTTTGACTCATTGTAGGTCCAACTTACTATGGTCTTATATACGTCGTTGCAAAGGCCTTTGAAATATCTATCATTAGATATTCATATTTTCTTTATTAATGACTTAGTAATCCAGATATAGGTCAAAAATAGGTCAAAAGTCGAGGTTGTCTTGGTTTTTTCCTCATATCTCAGCCATTTGTGGACCGATTTTGCTGATTTCAAATAGCAAACTTCTCGAAAGCATGTCTGACAGAATTATTGAAGATTTGGATCCCGAAGATATCAGAGGTCTTCAGAAAATTGATTTCAACAGACAGACAGACGCACATGGCTTAATCGACTCCGCTATCTATAAGGATCCAGAATATATATACTATGTAGGATCGGAAAATTATATTGTGGAAATTACAAACGGAATGACAAACTTATATATACCCTTCTCACGAAATATCCATAAAAACATGAATTTTATTGGAATTAGGGCGAAATTTTAGCCGAGTAATACAAACCGGGCAAAAAACCGAAATTTCGATTAACCGGTTTATAAACATAATCTTACTCTTGTTAAAATTACAACTATAAATACAACCAAGAATAGTCTAGTACAAGTTGTAAACTGATGAAAATCTGTAATTACTTATGTTGCCTACCCAAAACATAAAACATAATTATTCTTGCAACCAAAAGGAAACAACGTTTATGACTACCCTTACTTTTATATCCAGCTGACTATACTATTTCTCAGAATAATCCTACCAAAAACGGAAGTAAATGCTAGAGAAAATATCAAGAAATAACCAACAAGCCAGTGAAAATTATCACCACATAGTCGCTCAAAAACATTTATTTCATACTCGCTATTTTGCCATGAAATCAACGTTGACACTACAAAAAAATGGCAGAAATAATAATGAATCATGACAACATTATTAAAGATCCGGAAATTACAACTTATTTCCGTTTGTTAGAGTGTTTTAAACAGGTGGTTGGTTTCTTGTATACAAAGGTAGCAGTAGTGATGTTTTACAGCAGTATTGGTAATAATAAAATAGTAAAAAAATGAAAAATGAGCTAAACTTAAAGGACATAGTCGTGCATAAAAGGTATGCGAAAAAAAAACAAAATAGTAAGATAAAAAATAATGATGTAATAAATTAGGACAGTGGAAACTTAAGATAGAGACAGATGTTTGGAGTAAAAACCAAATTTAAATTAAAATGAAAACCTAAATACTAATATTTAATTCACCGTTTTTACCTCCCACATAAAAACAAAACATAAACGGACGTTTCATAAAATGTCATCAACAACAAATAATTCCTAGACAAAATAAATATACCCTCCTGATTTTAATATTAAAGGTTAAAAAAATACCCTTTTCAACTGCTAAATGTAACAATAGTTCCTCCCACACATTCAAATTATTACCTTTTTAATTACACAAACTGTCCACCTCTAGCAGCAGCCACTGTTTAGATATTTGTTTTCACAAGTAGGTTACCAGCCGGATGGTAAAAAAAAAAGAAGACAGTATGACCGTAAAATGACATTACGACTACTGAGATGAGACAAAGCATAAAATTTAATTTCTTCTCAAGTGTGTCAACTTCATTTTCAACATGTTTTCACGTTGACGTGTATTTTTCCCTTTACTTGTTTTCTGTTTTTTTTTTTATTATTTTTCTTTTTGTTTTATGTTGATTTTCTTGTTAATTTCATTTTGTTTATATCTTTTGTGGACATTTGCTATCCTGTTTTATACATTGTGTACATGTAAACTCCAAGGAAAAATGTGTCTGTTGTTGAGTTTACACTTGAAAAAATGAACTGATGTGGTGATTGAGTTAAATATTAATGAGTCAAGTTTAATACGGATATAATTAATTATGTTTAGATGTACATATTTAGCTATTTAATAAAGATGTTGACTCATACAGTAAAACTACTGTATGAGTCACCATTATACCTTTGGTCCTGTAAATTAATATGTATTAATGACAAGGATCTAAGCAGTCAGAAAACAATGTTTCTAATAAAATCTCAAGGAAAATATAAAAAGAACACACATTTCACCAGCAATATTTCACTGGCTTATTCTAATGGCTCCGGTATTGCACAGGAAATTCCACATTTTAATCCCTGATAAAAATAATCGTATGGAACTTCGTAAAAAAAGGATGTTAATAATAATTTCTGCTTCACTGATAACATTTTGCTCAAATTATTTTCCAGGTGCTGGTCTTTAATTTAAATTGTTTCTTCTATTTAGAGCATTAGAATAAAAGTTTATTTTATTTGCTTCATTTAAAGCATCCTGCATATTTCGAATTTAAATTCGGATTTTCGAACATAAAGACTGAGTCAGAAAAAACTTATACGCAGCCAAAACGTATCTTTGGTCCAACAAATTATTATTTTTTATCACGTCAGCTTTTAAAAATATATCAGATATTATATTTTCTAAATCATTAATTTTCAACTGATATTTCGGTCAACATGAACTGTGGTATAGAAAAAAAAGAGGGAAATAAATATGTAACTTCTAAACCCTAAGTCCGATTTGAATGAAGTTTGACGTGAGCAAAAAAGAAGTATTGTCGAGTTTAATTTTTGAATTTAGGTCGAATGGACCCACCAGGTGTGCGGTCAGGGGTTCCCAAAATAGGACACCTCGGGTATGTTCAATATTTAAAACGATCCTATTTCTGCGTTTGCGTTTCGATTTCAAAACGATCACATACATAGAATCTCCTCGTTAAGTACTACAAAAAACGAAAAAAAATAAAAACAAATTTTAAAATTTGTAATCAGGAATCAGGAATCCCGCAATTCCAATAAAATAGTTTTTTTGCTATAATATCCATACCAGGGTCGGCGTTATCGGAATCCTTTAGAATATAATTATGAACATATTTGGCCATCTAAAATGGGTTACTATATTTTGATATTGACTAGAATTTTTACCCTAAAGTTTAATTTTACATTAAAAATAGGCGTTTTCTGGATGGGCCTGGTCCCCTCGGTATCAACAATTTTCAAATTTGTTTTCATTTAAAACATTTACTGTGAATTTAGCTTTTCAAAAAGAATAAATTCTTAATACAAATTCTAAGAATTTTTTTAGATAACTTAAAAATAAGAAAAATACTTTTTCACCAAAAACGAATGCGAAAAATCGCATTTTATTAAATTTTTAAATTTAAATGCATATAACTTTGGAGTCAGTTACGATGTTTAAACAATTCTTTTTTTGTTTGACATACATATATATTAGTAGTTAGTCCAACAAAAAATGGAGAAAATCGGGTAGTATTTGAAAATTTTTATTTGAAATATACATCGTTGCAATGATATCCATTTACATATCTATATTGTCTATATTAACACATTGACTGCCACGTCGGACACAGATGTGTGACACTGCACTATGCGGTTTACGCCACGTCGGACACATATGTCCGACAGGATTGTTATTCTCTCTAGCCATGTCAGACAATAGTACTGGATTTTAAGAATTTTTACGATGTTGTCTGGAAGTTCCTCATCAAAAATGTAATCTTCACATTCTTCACCACTTTCTGAACTTGTACTGAGTATTTTTTCTAACTCAGTATCCCATAAAAAATTCTTTTTCGCCATTTGGTAAGACCCTCTTATTTATAAAAAAAATCTGTTTCTAAGCAGTAAATATTACTGACATTACTAAATTCCAATATTGACGTTTACGATGAGATTACCCAAAGAAAATGCTGTGGCTCCCAGCATCTTATTTGCTGAAAGTGCCTTGGCAGTCAATGTGTTAATGACTTAGTAATCCAGATATAGATCAAAAATAGGACAAAAATCGAGGTTGTCCCGTTTTTTTCTTTATATCTCAGCCATTTGTGGGCCGATTTCGTCGATTTTAAATAGCAACTGAGCCGGAAGAATTCTCTATATATTGATGTATGAATTATGTATGTAAGTTCTTGGGGTCTACGGAAAGTTGATTTCAACATACAGAAGGACAGAGGGATAGTTGGACAGACGGACATGGCTATATCGACTTCACTATCTATAACGATTTAGAATATACTTTGTGGGGTCGCAAATGAAAAATTTAGAAATTACAAACGGAATGACAAACTTATATATACCCTTGCCACTCATGGTGAAGGGTATAAAGAAGGAGAATTTTTATATTGAAGACTTATTAGGTGGTTGTGATTAAGTCTCTTTCGGACTTGTTGTGAAAAAAAGTACATTAGAGTCTTAACCTAATTGAAACTATTCAAAAAAAGTATACAATTTCAGTAGATTTTAAAACAGTTTTTTAATTTTTTAGCAAAAGTGCTAAAAACTAAAAAAAAACTATGGTTTTAATGAACACATAAAAGTGTAAATATCTCGTACCAAAATTATATAACAACAATTTCTGGTGGCACGAGGAGACCTTTTTGACTGTGGTCTTGTGTCATTTTTCGAGTGTATCATTTGTATTTTACCATTTTCATTTACCAACTTTTATATTTAACATGTTTTGTTTTTCAAACCAAGACCGATGTTAAAATTTAAAACTTTTTCTTCTGTCTCTTTCTCGCTCCCCCTTTGACTCTGTGTGGATTTGTGTGTTGTATGCAGCGTTATAACAAATTATTTTGTTGTATCATTGGCCATGGCAGATATGTTGGTTGCACTTTGTGCGATGACATTTAATGCGTCGGTAGAGCTGTCCGGTGGCAAATGGATGTTCGGACCGTTCATGTGTAATGTTTACAATAGTCTGGATGTTTATTTTTCCACAGCGAGCATTTTGCATTTATGTTGTATCTCAGTGGACAGGTAAGTCAAAATAAAAATAATAACATGTATATAGTTATTTGTTGCTAAAGTATGTATGTAAAAGTTAATGTAATTTTTTTCCTTTTAGTATAGTGCTTTAAATTATTATAGGTAGGAACGAAAGAAATATTATGTGTACTTGGCATATAAGTAATAAAAATATTAAGTAAATATACGTACATCAAAGGATTTTTATGTTACATTATCTTGGAATTTTATCAGAATAAGAGTCCAAAAAGCTCTTAAAGGAATATACCCAAGCTTTCTATTGAGCAAAAAAAAAAATTAAAAAAATAGAAATGTGTACGTAATTGACGTTCTAATGAGACATAAAAAACAGAAATTGGTCAAAAAATGTTAAAGTTATTAAAAATTCAGCACGCCATTACCGTATCTCAGGCAACTAGAACAAGAAATGTTGAAACAAAATTAACATATTTTGATAAATATTAAAATAAAAGCTCATTTTTACTTAAAATATATCCATATTTACTTGTATATGAGTTTTAATCTTCGTAGAATACCGTTAACCTATTCGCAGGTTTGACCAAAAAAATAAAATTTTTTAACGGCAGTTTCAAAACTCCATTTTAAAATTTTTAAAAATTTTGTTAAACAAATTTCAGAAGTTTTTGATCATCTCATTGGGATTTATTTAGAATATAATAGGGAATAAAAATGTGAAAAAATTATGAAAATATCTCTTATAGTTTTTCCGTACCTGCGATTTAAATTTTGAAATTTTCGAAAAATCCAATTATTTGGCCATTTTTTGCGAATTAGCTCTATTTCCTTAATGTTATAAATTATAAGTAAAACCTATTCAGAAGATTATAGTCCAGATAATTTTAAATATACTCTGAAAGTTTTATTGCAATTGGAAAACGTTAAACCTTAAATCGTGAAGGTCAAAGTCAAATTTTTCAATATTTGGAAATTCTATTTTTGGGCCGATTTTGATAAAACTTACCAAAAATATAACACAAAGCCTAGTACTTACAAAAACAGCAGAAAAATTAAAATTAACCCTATATAGCACTTGGGGTTAAAATTACCCCATTAAATTAAAAATTTGAAAATGCAGTTTTGAAACTGCCGTTAAAATAATTAAATTTTTTTGGTTTGCGGTATCCTACGAATACAAAAACTCATATACATGTATACCAGTCATGGGCAAACACATACCACCATGAGTATATTTGTGTGCGTTAAGCAGCAGAGAGATGACTGCACGTTATAACATTTTTCTAGGTGTAATAAAAGAGAGAAAATCATAAACATAAAAAAATCCGCAACATAACCTTGCTTCTACAAATGCTAAACAGCAACTGATTTGATTTTGATCTCTGAGATCGTAACAAAGCAACAAACAAGTGGTCATTTCAGTAAAACACAGACACACTAATACACACAAGCTTATAGTGTAGGTGTGTCAACAAAGCGCCAGCAGAATTTTTTGGCCTATGCACGCGTGCATTAGAATCCTAATTTTGCTCGTGACTGATGGATATATTTTAAGTAAAAAAAAAACTGAAAAAAAGGCATTTTTTCCCCTTGCAAATGCATCTCAAAACTTCAAAGGGCTTGCGGCACTTCTAAACCCCAACCTAAAATTACCTAAAATTGTTTCAGGATGATTTTTTACTAATGTTCACCAAACTGGGGGGTGAGAATGACCAAAATCCAACTTTCGTTTATTAAGGGCCACCCTAAGCTTTATATAATATTTTTTCAAACTTGTTTAGAAAATTATAATTTACTTAACTCTTTGCGGTTTGGTGGTTAGTTTACTAACCACATTTTCTATAGTCTTTAAAACATAGTTTATTGGCATTTATTTATCGTTTATGATTTTTTGCAAAACTTTGCTTAAAAATCAGTCTTTTTAAGAGACTTTCGAATATTCGATTTCAAAAAAATTTATACGAAATAAAATTTTTTATCATAGTTATTTTTAATGCCAACCGCCACGGTGGTTAGTAAACTAACGGCTTCACTCCACAAAAAACCTTGGAATGGGGTGGTTTTTTCATGTTCTGATTAATTTTTTCTTACTTTTTATAATAAACTAACCCTGATTAAACACAAATACACAAAAAAGCGTGAAAGAGTTAAATAAACTTCATACAACACACATCAAATAAACAAACATTATCATTAACTGCAGAAATACTTAAACTAACTTTAATAGCCAACATTAATACTAATGATGTGATTTTCAAAATATTTTAACTAAAGATTACAGCAAATCTTTACAGTTCAAAAACTAATAACATTAAACAAAATATGTTGTTTTTTTTCTTTGAATTAAGTATTACTAAAGGCCTTTTGGCTTCTTATCGATATTTCCGTTTCATTTTATGATTATGGTTAAAGATGCAAAGCATTTAAATGACTTGGATCTCTTTATTAAAGTTTTCAACATATTTGAATATATCCACATATACCCTAAATGTTTCCTTACATTATAGGTATTTAGAAAATCCTTTTTTTTTGTCATTCTTTGGTTGTGTTTAGAAGGATTATTATTTTGAATAAACATTCATGTTATTATGCATACTAAGTAAGTAAGTAAGTTTGTATGGCGTATTTGTAGTTTCGAAAACCCTTTTTTAGTTACTATATTTTCTTTTCAAATTGTGGATATCCTTTGTATGAATCCTTTTTTATTTATAGGTTAAAAAGCAATAACACTAATGTTAAAGAAAATATAAGACATTTTGTACAAGAAAAGAGTAATACTGGTTTAGAAACGTTTTATGGCAGATTGGTCGGTTAAGTACAAAGAAAATTGCAGTAAATCAAATTTAAATCCCAGCCTTGATGGGCTATCTACTGGAAAAATACACTGCAAGCAAAAATCAATAGTAACTTTAAATATGTAGTTGCTTAGAAATTGTGATTTTACTTAGTTTTTCCTAAAGCCAAAAACTTACAGTTTAATTAATTTTAAATTCATACCTAAATCAATCCAGTTCCAGTATATGATTTCGGGTTAGTGAAACTTTGTACAGCTGGTAACTTGTGCAATAAAGGAGACTTTGTAATAAAGCAAGTAGGAAATTAATGAAATTCCTGATTATTTCACTAAGTTGTATATTATAGTTTAAATGTTCGATTTTTACCATGACTTTATTTTGTTTTTCGCAAATATCTTCTAAAAACATCCTCTTATCTACATATATAAAAATGAAATGGTCCATATATGTAATGGCATCACGAGAGAACGGCTGGAGCGATTTGGCTGATTTTTATTTTATTCGATTCGAAATTTTTAGGAGATGATTTGTAAGGAAAAAAAATTCAAAAATTCCGGGTAAAACTCGGATATTTTTTTTTTTAGTCCAGTCAACTGTAATAAAAAAAGCTTCCTAAAGTATGCAGTACAAATTTAGATATTTTATTTGCAAATAAATAATAACAGGCAGGATTATGCGGGTTGGAGAAACTTGAAGAAGCCAGGACGGACAACTAGTTTTCAATAAATTCCATAGGTCAGGTTAATTCCAAATTAAACCAACCAGATTCTCTGATGACGGAATGAATTCGTCTCAGATTCATCCTTGATAACTCATCAATTGCAGAATAGTTGTGACACAGACTCCTCCTCTTCATTTCATTTTGACACCTTCTACAGTAGTCGTTGAACCGTAGGCCCATTCTTCTAGCATGTATTTCGATTATACACACGCAGAGAAAAAATATAATTGGGCATGGTTACTGTAACCATTTATATAGTGTTACAAGTTTTTTAACTATATTATAGTCACAGTAACCATTTACATGATTGTGGTAACCATAATATGGTTAACTTACGATTCACATGATTGTCTCAACCATATATATGGTTACAGTAAACATATATATGTTTGTGGCAACCATATTTATGATGAATAATTTTACAATTTATTTTATGAATTCATCATATATGAATTCATCATATAAATGGTTTATATGAATTCATCATATAAATGGTTTATATGAATTCATCATATAAATGGTTGTCACAAACATATACTTGTTTACTGTAACCATATATATGGTTGATACAATCATGTGAATCGTAAATTAACCATATTATGGTTACCACAATCATGTAAATGGTTACTGTGACTATAATATAGTTAAAAAACTTGTAACAATATTGAAATGGTTACAGTAACCATGCCCAACTATATTTTTTCTCTGCGTGCAGTATCCTTTAATTAAATAAATAATTTGCCTTATTTGCTCACGACGGAATTCTGTAGGTAGATTCGACCTGCCGGCATCGTATGTGTCCAGATTGACCTCGCGATAATACAAGTGGATTCATTAGCCCAAATGTTCTGTGAAGTCTCATATTGCTTCTGCTATACAACCATCTTACATTTTGTCATTGAAATACCAGAAAAGGAATCAATCGACTCCTCAGCCATTATCGATCCCTTTCAGGCCAGTTCATCTACTATCCAATTAACCTGACTTCCATCATGTCCACTCGTCAAGCAGCTCTCTTGGACCCACTGTAATACCCAATAAGTAGACAGCAGGATACTTATTCGGCATTCGTTGTGTCAAAGTTGAACCAACCAAATTCTCAGATTCAATATAACCCATTTAAACGATAGGAAGGAGATTCCAGCTTCTGCTATATCTTACATTTGTAAGGAAATCTTACATTTTGTAAGGAAAATACCAGAAAATGGATCTATCAGCAGTCACGGATACCCTTCTGGCCAGTTCGTCTGTTATGTAATTATCCTGATTTCCATCGCGTCCAGGAAATCATATAAGCGTTATTCTAGAATGTCTAGCTATCTCATTTAGGGATACTCGGCATTCCTCGGTTAACATATAGGTCGTGAAGACATCCGCTATTCCGATAACGACAGGCTTGCTATCAACCTGTCCTCGACTTGTCCATGAATATTCCTTTTGTAGTCCATTATTTTAGAGAGTCCAAGGTCTTTACCACACCGCGAACATCCAGCATTCAGTCTCACATCAGAGTATAAAATACCGAAAAGTGCTTTAGAAGAAGAAGTAGACCTTACAGTACATATTATCAGTATTACAATAGTCTCAAAGCCATGCCTCCTCCATAAAACAAAATGGAGGAGGCATGGCTTTAAAGATCCAATTGCTTTAAAAATCCAACTGAATTATGATTTTGTAAAAATATTCAAATTTCCAATACCATTTAATTCAATTGCATTAAATATCTTTAACGAACATTTTTTATGAACTTTCAAATCTGACCAGTAGTTTAGAAGAGTCATATTTATTATCACTTTTTTGTCCCACTGTGCGTTGTTAAAATCGGTTAACGAGTTCTAAAGTTATTCTTTTTTTGGATATATCTCGCTTATTTTAAATTCTAACAGCCTAACCATAAAAGAAATTTTAAAGTAAATTTTTGTTTTGGTCGATTTCACAAAATTTTCTGCAAATATAAATATGCTTTTGTCCCCCACCAACTATGAAATATAATAAATATTAAATTGATAAACTTATCTTATTAATAATAACTTCTGTCATTATTCTCCAGCCAATTTCAATAAGGTAATTTATCAATTATTTAATAAATCTCTTAAGTATTTCTTGCCATTTCAATCTGGTTGCCAGCAACGACTAGCAAAAATAACCAAACGCAACCCTAACCAAAGAAAATTGTAACGCTGGCAGGCATTAAATTGAATTTCTTTGTAAACCCACAAAAATTCAATTGATTTATTTGTTGGTCTTTATTATTTATCGTATTTATTTGCTGTTATTACACGTAGTGCCTTGTGAAAGCAGCACCTTAAAGATGATTCCAAGTAAATCTGCCAACATTAAATGTAAAAGTGTAATTAATTTGCTCCGAAAAGAGCAGAGCAAAATAAAGGTAATCAAAATAAGCAGCAGCAAAATACTAAAATTAAAATAATGTGGCAAATGCAATGATTAATGGTTCCCTCAAGAAAACTATAAAAACAAAGTGAACAAAAAAGAAACACAAACAAAACCAGACATGGAAAAAAATTAAAGCAAAAGAATTCAAACACTTTGTGTGTAAATAAGGACGAAAAAATAAAATGAGTAAAACATTAACTATTAATTGTGTGTAAAGGACTTCTACCAGTGGGATTAACATTTAAGGTTTTTGTGTGTATAAAAATGTTAATGGTCATAGTAAGATTTCAGTAAACACCGGCACAGTGGAACGGAATCAATTAATTAATTGTTAATATTAGTTATATTAATTGATTTATATATAACTGTAGGAAAATACTATTATTTATTTCCCAATTAGTAAAGAAAAATAATACCAATTTTACTTCATAGTCTAGGAATTGTAAATTGATGTTTCCTTTTTACGCCCTCCTCATTATTGCAGGTTAATGATTATTTCTGTCATGCATAACATTTTGAAATATTCTTAGAAGTCTAATCAAATATAGCCTTAAAAAATTCAAACACAATTTAGCTATATTCATTTGTATGTTTCTTTAAAACACTCTCACGTCCAAAATACAAAATCCAAATAAATGAAATCATTCCAAAGTATGTACAACTGTCCTAATAAGTTTTGTATTATTCAAAATCAGCAAAATACACAACAAGTAAATTATTCAGCTGTGCCGAATCTCGTATAAACAACATCAATATGTAGTTTTAGCGTTCTATGGGGACTTGAATCAGTTATGGTCCGAACAGTACAGAATTTGATAGATTGATTAATTTCTTAAAACTTTTCGTTTGGGCCCTATCGTGTTTTTAACTGACAGACAGACGGACGGACATAGCTAGTGGGTCTGTGACAAACATTTTGATGTACTGCAAACGGAATAACAAAATATAATCACCATCTTTTTTGATGGTGGGTAATAAACTTATTACTTATGCCCATTATTTCATCATAACCTCCAAACCGATATCATTGGAAAGGCAATTTTGTGCAGATGGTTTGGACACCTAAAATACTGCATTAGGTGCATTCGGTCTATTCTCGTATTTTCCCATACAAAATTTGTTGACAATTTTGAACTTTTGATATTTTGTATGTAGGTATCTCTCCAAGTGTGTAGGTCAACTAAGAATGCATTTTTGGCAATTCGAATTTTAAGGGGATAAAAATGGGTAAGTAAAAAAGGCTAAAATCGGTATCTCTAAAACTAATAAAGCTACTAGCACCAAAAATCCAACATAATTTGAATTTTTCCAAAAAATAAGAGGGCAGATTTTTGTACCAGCAAATAAATTTAAATAAAATTGTTACTATTAATAATACTATTTTTAAAAGATAGTAGAAATACTACTATTTAAAAACAGGAGTAGAAATAGAAATACTACATTTTTTTAAAAAAAAAAGTATTATCAAAAATACTACTATTATAAAGAGTAGTAGAAATACATACTAATATTTTATTTTAAAAAAGTAGTAAAAAATACAACCATTTTTTAAAAAAAAATACTACTTTTCTTAAAGTAGTAGAAATACTACTTTTTTAAAAAAAATACTACTATTTTTTTTGAAAATGAGTTTTAAAAAAAGTAGTAGAAATAATACTTGTTTTTAAAGTAGTAGAAATACTATTCTAAATAAGTAGTAGAAATACTATTTTAAAAAAGTAGCAAAAATACTGCTATTTTAAAAGGAAATATTACATTTCTACAAAAGTAGTAGAAATACTACGTTTTAAAAAAAATGTAGTAGAAATACTACTTTATTTTAAAAAAACTAGCAGAAATACTAATATTATAAAAAGTAATAGAAATACTATTATTTTTTAAAAAATACTACTTTTTTAAAGAATTAGAAATACTACTTTTTTTAAAAAAGTAGTAGAAATACTACTATTTAAAAATAGAAGTAGAAAAAAATACTACTTTTCTTAAAGAAGTAGAAATATTACTTTTTTTTAAAAAGTAGTAGAAATACTACTATTTGTAATAAGTTGTAGAAATATTACTATTTGAAAATAGAAGTAGAAATACTACTTTTTTAAAAAAAGTAGTAGAAATACTACTACTTTAGTAATGAAGTAGTAGAAATACTACTACTTTAGTAATGAAGTAGAAATACTCCTACATAAAAATATTTTTTATGTACATATACATTAGAGTGTCCCTTAGAATTAAATTTTTTGAAATGTTGAGACGGTACCCCCTGAAAACTTTCGTAATGCCATAAAATACCACCAAAAAAATTTTTAGCTTGTTCTAAGAAGGGCAACCCGTGCCGACTTAGCGATTTAGTTTTCCTTACTTAAAAATCATAACAGTAAGGAAATTCGGTTCATTCGCCAAAATATGGCCAAAATATTAGTTAAAATCTCAAAATTTAACTCGCTGGTACAGAAAAACTATAGGTGGTATTGTCATATTTTTTTCATATTTTTATTCCCTATTTATTCCCTATTCTCAATAAATCCCCATGCGATGATCAAAAAATTCTGAAATTTGTTTAACAAAATTTTTAAAAATTTGAAATTGGAGTTTTGAAACTGCAGTTAAAAAAAATATTTTTGTTTGGTTATATCTGCGAATAGGTTAACGGTATCCTAATAAGACAAAAACTCATATACAAATAAATATGGATATATTCTAAGTAAAAATAAGCTCTTATTTTAATATTTCTCAAAATATGTTAATTTTGTTCCTACATTTCTTGTTCTAGTTGCGTGACACACGTTAATGGCCTGGCGATTTTTTAATAACTTTAACATTTGTTAACCAATTTTTATCTTTTATATCTTATTAGAACGACAATTAAGTACACATTTCGATTCTTTTAAATTAAATTGTGAAAGTAATTATTTAATGGCAAAATTTTTACAAAAACTAAAAAAACCTTGTAAATGCACCTCAAAACTAAATCGCTAAGTCGACACGGGTTGTCCTTCTTAGAAAATTTTTTTGGTGGTATTTTATGTCATTACGAAAGTTTTCAGGGGGTACCGTCTCAACATTTCAAAAAATTTAATTCTAAGGGACACTCTAATGTACATTAATATAATATGTACATAATTTTTATCGTAATATCACACGCCAGGTATCCGCTAGGTATTTGAAATATGTCTGAAATAATTAAACATTAAATTCATATTAAGCTTTGTTAGCAAAAATAACCACTGTACCACATTTAACCATTTGCCAAACCCAGAGATGACCATTTATAAACATTTACACATACGTTAATTTAAAGCAAACAAAAAAAATCCATAGAAAGGAAATAAAAATAACAGGCAACAGCTGCTAAAACAATTTAAATATTAAAATAAACACTTAACCAATTTATCAACACCTTATGTTTATTCCTCTTCTCATTTTCTATATTTATTTATTTCTTATTTTTCATTTCGTTTTTAACACATCTCGATTACCTTTACTTTAGATATTATGCTATAGTACGTCCTTTGGAGTATCCTTTGAATATGACTCACAAGACAGTGTGTTTTATGTTGGCCAACGTTTGGATACTGCCAGCGCTCATCTCGTTTACACCCATCTTTTTGGGTTGGTATACAACTGCCGAACATTTAGAGGAGATTAGCCTGCATCCCGATCAATGTTCCTTTGTGGTTAATAAGGCCTATGCACTCATCTCGAGTTCCGTTAGTTTTTGGATACCGGGCATAGTGATGTTGGTCATGTATTTTAGAATTTATAAGTAAGTTTTATAGTGGGAGTGAAGGAAATTATGTAATTAATTTGTTTTGTTTTTTTTGTTAATAGGGAAGCGGTAAGGCAGCGTAAGGCCTTGAGTCGTACTAGTTCAAATATTTTACTAAATAGTGTACATATGGGTCATACCCAGCAGCCAACAAATTTAAATTATCTACATCCCAGTGACTGTGAATTCACCCTAACGAGAGAAGAGACTCATAGTGCGATCAGTAATCTTGAGGTAAGTAAATTTTTAAATTTACAGAAAGTTTAAATTATATAAAAAAATTTATTAAATAGATGGGTATAGTTGGTTATTTCCTATTACATAGAGTACCAGAAATAAAACCTCTTAATGCTAATACATAATTCCAAAAAATATATATCTACTATGTAAAATACCCAGCCGATTAATTTACCTAAAAGGTAACTTGATATTAATCAAATCAATATCTATCAAATATTTTTACTCCATAAATAACTAATCACTGATAGATATCTATTTGTTGAAATTACGAGCATAAGTCTAGTATCTAAACCAAATTCTATGTGAAGCTCACAAGTGGAGAAATGTTATCATAGACTACTACGACCTTAAGATTAAGCTTCTCTGTGAATAAGAGAGAACTCCACGACCATCTATTTTGACCTATTTGATAAAGGTTTTCCACTTATAGATCAAATAACCAAGATCGGGTATTCCATGTGTAGCTCTCAAGTGGAGATATGTCATCATAGACTTGCTGCGATCTTAAGTTAAAGATTCTCTTTGATGGATTAAGCTGCATGAATCATATAGATCAAATTACCAACATAGGTGGGCTGCTTACAAATGAAGATATGTCTTCATAGGCTTGCTGATTTGAAATTGGTTTTTCATTTAAAAATCCAAATAAACTTCTCTATTCCAACTGTTCACAAAGTAACTATTAGTAGGAGAACTGAAATCATTTGGGAAGGATCAAAACGAAGGATGTTTTGCATCCTCATCCATCCTTTAGGTATTCTAATGCAATATATCAGTGACATTGATTGGAGAGTTTTGAGGGATTATATTTGTAATTTGTTATGTTCATACTGTGTGTGAGTAAACTTGACATCAGAACTCAATTAGAGTCCTCACTGCTCATAAGGAATTGAGTCTATAAAAAAGAGCATAAATATTGCATTTTTCACATTTGGAAAAAAACACCTACGGGAAATTCAATCTATAATATCTCAGAGGTTTAGATTCGTAATGTAATTGGGAACTATTGGGACATCACAGCACTACTTTTAGTAGACTTACTATCATGAGGAGATTTGCGTACTCTCTCCCCATTTTGTTCATAGCTTACTCTCATGATACTGTGATCTGCGAAGAAGAGGACAAGTCAAGCGATTTTTTAATTTCTATATTGGGAACAACCATCAGAAAAGTAATAGTATCCGATCAGCAAACAATCATGGGTATGGATCAGAAATTCCTATAATAAATGACAACAGTTGGGTTCTTATAACACTATGTTTTCAAGACCTCTCCATAGATGGAGAGGAGTCAGCCTTAAATGAATAATATTTATATTGAGGATGCAGTATCTAACCCGGAATTACAAAAGTTATGGTGTGATCGTGTGAACGCAAAAGACTATGAACATCCATGATCAGTTAATGAATTCTGAAAAATAATATAGAAAATATCACTTAAGATCTCATTCACCAGTTTGATATATATCCTCTCAGCACTACAATATGGGAAATGTTGATTCAAGACTGCACTCAAATACAAATTTTAATATCTTCTTTCTGAAAATTTCCTCGCTAATCCCAAACAATGGCAACATTAAAACAAAATGATATTTCAAGCACTTTATAGAAAAATATTTTAAACAAATCTTAATAATTTGCATAAACTTTATGCAGAATTGTAGTACATTTGGGTCCATTACCATAACTCTCAATATTCTCTTAACAAAAGTGTTCATACAGCTACATATTGTATCAACCACATGATTTTTTTAATAAATTAAAGGTTGCATTTAGCAATATCTCCCATATAAATGACTGTACTTGTTAAAGCTAAATTTTTTTTGAAGTTCTAGCATTAACTATTATTCTTTGAAATTTTCAATTTATTCTTCAAATCATGCAAAACATACATTAAATTGGATTTTCTTTTTCTATTTCAAAGCAATTTATTATAATGCACATTTTTTATGTTCTACAACATTTTTTTTCCAGGATATTTTACCACAAACAGATGATGATGACAAAGATGAGTGCGATGAGTTGCGTGTTCCTTCACCACCACCCCGTAGACTGAGTCGGAGTAGTATTGATTTACGTGACCTCGAACAGGAACGCTATGAAAAGGTTACACACACAGATAGTGCACCCTCAATGATAGCCTTACATTATGCCACACAGCAGCAGTTGCAAGTGCCATGCAACAAAGATGCAACAGCGTTTAATCAACAGCAGCAGCAGCAACAAATTTGGCAGGATACATTAAATGATTTGCAACAACCCATAGAGATTACGGTTCCTACAACAAAAACAACCCATCAACAGCAGCTGCAACAACAGTATCATACATCTTCAACGGGTAGTATTTCACCGCCAATATTAAATAAACAGGGTAATCAGCCACAAAAACAATTTAGTGCTAGTAAAAATGGTTGTGATTCAGAACAATACCAAATATTTGGTGGCAATAATAGTGATGATAGTGAAACCAACGATTATTACGATAGTATCAATATAATGAAGCAAGCACCCGCCACTTACCTGCCCATAGCCGAGGACAACAAAGAGCTTAAACGTCTCATAGAAGACAACTATTTGTATTATAAAAAACAAACGGCTGGCGGAGACACAAATGTTGAGGGTGACATGTATAGCAGAGAAAAAACAGGTGGTAGGTATCCCGCTTTAAGTGAGACTGATTTTATACGCATGAAAAATGGCGAAAACCGTTTTCGCAGCAGTAAAGAATCAAATAAGAAGGCATTTGCTCTCAGTGATTCAGAATTTATGAAGAGTTTTAATGAGGGCAAGAGCAAAAAGAAACAATTGGAGGCGTTAAAAGAAGGCTCTATTGCCACAACCACAACCAGTACAAAGGAGGAGGGTAAAGGAGGTTTTAACTTAAAGTCTTTATTGGCCAAGACCAAACGTTCTAGTGCAGAGTGTTTTTCCCTGGAAAAGAAAAGACATCAGGCCAATTCTGAGGAAATACAATCCAGTCGAGCTCAGCTCTTCAAGCGTTCCCGCAATCGTAAACTCTCACACAGTTACAATGGCGGCCTAAGGGAAAGACAAAAAAGTGAAATACGTTCACGCCAACACAGTGATACCGATTCAGATGTTTATTTACCCCGTCTGTTTAGCGAAAGCCAAGATTCCTCCAGTCGTTATAATACCCCCGATATTCTACTAGACATCAACATACTAAATGAACAATCCGAAGATGCCAGAAGAGAAGAAGATGAACAAATGATGACCATGATATCGCCACAACATAAAAACACCTATATACAACTAATAGACTTAGGAGCCAACACTATACAAGAAGTAGGTCAACAAGATGATTTATCCTTTCTCAAGGATATAACACAAGATTCACCCAAAATACCCAATACTCCACCACCCTCTTTGTCGCCCACTTCACTGATAGACTCCTCAATACCAGAGCAATTGAAAACGGAGGCTTTAAATTCCATCAATGAAAAATCAAATGTTTCTGTCAAATCCAGCTCTGAATTGGCCGAACTGTTTCGTTCTTTAAGCTTTCCCTCTACAGAACAATCCTATCAATCACCCATACACCAAGCCGATATAATGGGCAACATTAAGGCAAAAGAATCTTTCAAAATCATTAAAAAAGAGTCTATAAAACAACGCATGAGCACGCTGAGCGATCAGGTTTTAGTCAATAAAAATAGTTCAAATTTTTTAATGTCTCCTCCCATGACACCGAACTTCAACTCAGTCATACAGCTGCCCACAAGCAAGTCACCAAATTTAATATTAACCGGTAATAGTAGCAGTTTTGGGGGAGGTGGTGCGGGGACTCCCAGCAATAGCATAAATGTTTACTTTCTATCACCGCCACCAACAGCAACGGCACCCGTATTTCCTCTTAACTCGCCCAGCAATCAGTTTTTCGTCAGCGATACTTCCACCGTATCATTGGATGTGTTTGCCACACTGGCCTTGTCCCCACAAACCCAACAAATAGCCAACACAACTGGAACACAGCCAACACCGCCATCAACACTGCAACCTACCTCACAGCTAACAAATATTTCACCGAAACCGGAAATTATTTTAGATTCCACTCTCTCACCGACCTCAATGCGTAGCGGCTGTGGCGGCGGCAGTGGTGGCTCTTTAGCGGGAGAGGAGAAAGACTTAACATCACCGTTATTTAAACGGCACGACAGCGAAGCAGAATCTGCAATTAACAACACCCAACGCAGTGGCAAACGCAGTTCACTGCTAACCGGCTACGAAGGCATCCAAACAGTGAGAAAACGTCAGGCTTCTGTTGTAACGTATGACGTTAATGTCATTAATTTTTCACAAGACAACAGTGATAGTCGCAGCTACATACCCATGGGACGAGTATCGACAAGTTCAGCCAGTAAGTATTAGAAAGTTCAATAATGTTTTACTAATGCACTCACACACATTGTCACTAATTTACTCACTTACATATGTATGTACGTATCGTCGACATTGTACTCGTATTCGTTCTAATTAGGTTGGCCCTTATTATGCACTTTTTGGATTTTCGATGCTCCTAAGGTCTTAAATTGTTCTCTATCTTCTAAGAATCAAATGTTGGATATTTGAGCGAAATGGGTTAACGTTGAGAGGTTGCACATTTTATTTTAAGTTTAGAGTTTTGGGTCAAACTAAAATTTGAAAAAAAAAATCGAAATAATAATAGATACCCAAAAAATGATAAAACTCCATGCAAACTCTCAAATCCCAAATTTTTTACTTTCAAAATTTTTAAAATCGAAATTTCCAAAATTCAAAAAAAAAATGTTTTCGATTCCAATAAACACTAAATTAGGACTAGAAATACAAATTGTAATAGCGAAATGGGTTAACGTTGAGAGGTTGTACATTTTATTTTAAGTTTAGAGTTTTGGGCCAAACTTAAATTTTATAAAAAGAATCGAAATAATAATAAATACCCAAAAAATTATAAAACTCCATGCAAACTCTCAAATCCCAAATTTTTTACTTTCAAAATTTTTAAAATCGAAATTTCAAAAAATTAAAAAAAAAATGTTTTTGATTCCAATAAACACTAAATGAGGACTAGAAATGACCCAAAAATCGAAACTTCAAATAAAAAGTAGTCATCCGTTATAGCTCATGAATTAGTAGAATTCTAAACCTTGAGAACATCGAAAAATCACAAAAGTGCAAAATAAGCGTCACCCTAGTTCTCATGTACATACCTACTATTATTATTATTTAGTTAATAAGGTCGTGTGTTCACCTTTCCTTCCATTGTAACGCTCATACTTCTACTAACAAAAATAGAACATACTTTCTCACTTATCATCATCTATCACTTGAAAGCTTGTTTAGTTCTATGTCATTTTTATAGCAAACTAAAAAAAATGCTGTGCGTTAAAACAAACTACTGCTAATATTTATTTAAAGAATTCACAGTTCCCTGAAAGATGTATTGTGGTTTACCTTTTTTTTGTTAAATATTTATGTGCAACATTTTAAAATAAATCCCCTAAAAGTATCGCATTAAATGTTGACTGTTGTGAGTGGCTTTTTTGTTCTCCTTGGAAACTGTACAACCATGTTGTTGTGTTTTTTTAGTTATAGTTGTGTTTTACCCTCCACATGTGTGTTCTAGTCCAACTGGGAAACTATGCTACATTGATGATGGAAAAGGTCATTTTTGTAGTTTTATTTTCTAGCACTAAAGTCCATGTTATCTTGGTTTAGTGTCACGTATTATTTTTGTTTTATTTCTATGTTACTTTCTCCATAAATATTGTATTTGTTTTGTATAAGTGTGACTGTAAAATATTCATACATCGATTAGGGTTAGAAAGGGTGGTGCAAATACAAGAAGTATCTTTTGGAAGGTCAACAAAATTTTCCAAGAATTTATAAAGCTTTTCGGTTTCAACTCACAAATATATCGGATGTCATTCGCCTTAAAGATCGGCATACGATCTTTAAATGGTTCCTCCAAATGTCAAATCGCCACTTCGAGACATCTGATAACGCTGATTACGCAATTATGGAACTTATTGCTCAAAAGATAAATTGTTTGATGTTCTAAGTGAAATGATTTGTCATGCCGCAGAAATCAAAGATCGTCCAGATTCATTAGAATGCTAGCACATTGAATGAAAAAAAATTTATTTAATCTTGAGAAGTGGGTGTTGGAATATTGTGCCTCTTTTAGTAATACAGTATAGAAAAAAAATTATGGAAATAAATCTGTAACTTCTAAACGATTACGGTACGGTTCCCCACCCTGGTATGGGCATTATAGCCCAAAAACTAATAAATCCCATTTTTAGGATTTTTCAATTGTTTTTTGTCATATTTTTCAAAAACGTATTTAATGAATTTTTTAATTTCAATCAGGAAATAGTGTGACCCACTGTTATAAAAAACCTAAAGTAGGTTGGTTAAAAATTTCGAAAATTTTATTTTCAAATGCGAATATCTCCTAAGCTTTAAAAGATATTTGGTAGCTATGAAATCGAAACACAAACGAAGATAAACGTTTTAAAATCTTAACATACCTAGGGTGTCCTACTTTCGGAAACCCATATGTCCAAATTCGAACTCTTTGCTCATGTCAAAATTCATTCAAATCGGACTAACCATTTAGAAGTTACAGATTTATTTCCCTCTTTTTTTCTTCTATACCACTGTGCAACGTTAACTGAACGCGCATTGGGGTCAAAAGGAAACTGTACGGGCACATTGACATTCATAAAAATTCCTCAACTAATAGTAGAACACATTCTTAAAGTCAGTACTTGTTTAGTTTGGCGTTGAAACTGATTTTAATCAACTCTGAACAAATTCTAGAGAAGCTTTACAGAGCAAATACACCACCATAGTAATCGTTTATGAGCTAGTTCTTTCACCAGTGATTTGAATTCTTGGTACTAGTTCCAAATTTTAGATGCAATGTTACAATATTCGGAAACGCACATTATAGAAGTCAAAAGTCATCAATTAGTCGTTAATTATGGCTATGAAGCGCACCAGTAGAAATGTTTTGATAAAAAAAAAATGGGCCAATTTCGGTATCATCGTATGATAATATCCATGGACGATATCGCACATCACAAGTGTAATAAAATCTATTGATAACACCGTCCGACAAATAGAGAAAAAATTCGTTAGCCACGAACCGGATGATATACGTCTGAAACTATAAATTTAATGGAGAAAATCTGTGTTTTCAATTTTTCATTTCGTGATCCTGTGTCCTTTTTTAAGAACTTCAAAGTTTCAAAGAAGTACATTTTTCAAAAAATATTTAAAAATACTCCTGCTATTCCAACATTCACAAATTGTATGTCAAATGAACAAGAAGAGTTGTAAAATATTTTGTATTATCTTTATTTTATCCTTTAAGGATCAAAAGATGTCAAAAATGTCCTTTAAAATGTTTATCCTTTAATATCCTTTAAGATTGTCAATAAATTCCTTTTAAAAAAATAGTGCGTTAAATACCCAAATTTTCTATACTAAATGTCAAAATTTCATCCTTTATATATATAAAGATCAAATTAAAATATAAAAAAAATTTATTAGTATACAAAAATGTTTAATTAAGAAAAGTGCATGTTTATAAACTACACCACCATAGTGGGGGAGGTATAATGGGTTAGGGCTGTTGTTTGCAACATACAAAAATATTGTACCAATACCCATATACCCATCTGCTCAGGACCATTTTCTTAGTCGACTAAGCGATGTCCGTCCGTCTGTTCGTCCATCCATGTAAACCTTGTAATCAAACTACTGGTCGCAGGTTTAAAGATAATTCGACAAAATTTGGCACAAACCTTTATATTGCCCCAAGGACAAAGGCTATTGAATCAGCCCATTATTTATCCTATCGGACGATCGGTCAACAATATTCCATAGCTCCCATATAAGCAACATTCTCGAAAATCTCATTAAAATCTCTGAAATATGTCAGAATCCAAACAAAATTCAACACAAATATGTTTCATATATTCGCAATTTATCCCACCAAATTTTGTGACGATTGGTCCATAATTACTCATAGCTCCCATATAAGGCCCACTACCGAAAATGAGTGTATTCAAATAAGATTCAACACAAATACGTTTCATATCAAAAGAAAACTCTTTATAATCATATACCCGGTGTAGGGTATCATAAGGTCGGGCTTGTCCCACTATACCATTTTACTTGTTTATTAAAAAGTCCTCTTCGTTGCTTTTCACAACGGATTTTGTTATATTTTTTTCGAATGAAATATTAAAATAAAATATAAAAAATCAAATAATTCAAATTTTAAATATTTTTTAACACTTAAGTAGTTAAGATAGAAGGATGAAATTTTGGCATGTGGTATTCAATATTTGGATCTTTAACTCTCTATTTTTTGAAAAAAAAAATATTAGCAATCTAAAAGGATATTCAAGGATAAAAATTTGGAAGGACATTTTTGACATCTTTTGATCCTTACAGGATAAAATAAAAATAATACGAAATGTTTTACCACTCTTCTTGGTCATTTGACATAGTAGGATGATCAGAAGTATTATAAAACATTTTTTTAAAAATGTACTCCTCTGAAAATTTTAAGTCCTTTTAAAAGGAAACAGGATCACGAAATGAAAAACTGAAAACGCAGTTTTTCTCCATTTAATTTATTGTTTCAGACGTATATCATCCGGCTCATGTCTAATATTGAGTGTCGTATGGTGTAATATAACACTTTTAACTTAGAAGAATATTATAATTTTTAAAAAAGAAACTTTGGTTAAATTCAACTGATTATTCCGTGTTAGTTAAAGAAGTGTCCTCCAATCCGGTTTCTCATTTGTAATTCTCTTTAATATTTTTCTCTTTTGATAAATTGAACGAGTTTCGCTCACATTTTTTTTGTGTTCGTGATGACTTAGTCGGCCCCTGGTAGCTATGAATGCCGACCACTATTGTGAATTTATCCTCAAACTTCAGAGCCGATGTGTCGCAGATTAAAGTTATAATATCATTTTTATATTTTGTAAAAATACGATTACAATCCGGCCAAAATACGCCAATTAATATTTTTGAGCGCAGTTAACCTGAGAGTCAAAATTTTAAAATGTAATAAAGCTACAGTACTAAAAAGACACCTGTATTTGGAGCACTCTTTACAAAAAGCAATAAGGTGTATTGTTTTATATATTTTTTAACAAAACCTTTTAAAGTAATATTCTATTTATTTTATTATTTAAAATTCAAAGTAAAAAAGATGATTTATAGTTTAAAAAACTGATTTACTTACATTAGCTATGGATGCAAAATTATTTAAAAAGTTATAGTGGTTAATGCATTAATCCCTAATCCAATAAATTAACTATAACTGTCTGTATTTGATATCTATCACACGATGGTCATTGTCATATCATATTTCTAGATACTTTGACTAAACCATTAGCTGCTATATACTTCTAATTGTTATTTCCACTCGAATTTATTATTAATGACATAGACTGTTTAACAAACTTTCTTCGCAATCATTTTGTCATTAAAACTATTACTCAATCAGAAAGTTTTTTACGTAAGTTTTATGAATTTTGGGAATTTATTATTTCTTGAAAATGCATGCATAAGAAAAGTAATTAATTAAAGCATGGGCGCGTTAATAATTTGATTTTCAAACATTACTTTTACTTTCTCGCTCTCTATCTCTCTATTCTCACTATTAAAAAAACTACACACAGAGAAAAAATCAAAAATATAGTTGTACAAGTTTACTGCAAGCATTTCAATATTTTTAAAAGTTTTTAACAATATTATGGTCACTGTCATTATGTATATTATTGCGGTAACCATAATATGGTAAAGTTAAGATTCACATGATTGTAGCTATCATATATATGATTGCAGTAAATAAGTATAGGATTGTGACAACCATTTTATGATGAAACCTTTAGAATATTATGTTGTTCTGGGCCTGTGGTTATCATAATCTGAGAACAACATATTATGAACATATAATGATTCATCATGAACATGATTGCCATAAACATAAATATATTTATCATAATCATGTTGAAGGTAATTTTGCCATATTATGGTTACCGCAATCATATACATAATTACTGTGACTATAATATTGTTAAAAAAACGTAACAAAATTTTGAAATGGTAACAGCAAACATGTACAACTATATTTTTTCTCTGGATGTATCTAAAATTCCAATGAAAATATCAACTTTTGTAAATAATAAAAAAAAATTAAAATAAATACAAACTACAAATACCATTATTATTCCAACTATTCTTCTTTTGTATATACATTTAAATTTCTCGTTCTAACTCTATTGTAAACGTAAAATCGTTTGTCCAAAAAAAAAAAAAACCAAAAACGTACAAAACAAACGAATAGAATATGAAGCAGATTATTGTAGTAAATCGTCCCTTAAACGACGTGGTGGTATTTGTATATTTGTGGATGAGGAAGAAGTTGAGCAAATGATTGATCCAACAATGCCAACCGCCCAACAGCATCAGCAACATGGCACAAAAAGTATAACTTTTAATGTCAATTCATCGTTTAAGCGTAAATCGAGAGGTGGTAACAAATCAAACAAGTGTCTTTATTGTGGTTCAGATCTAAAAGCACAACAACAGCAACAACAAACCTCCTTAAAAACGGAAAACTATAGCAAACATAGAGATAATAATAACAGGCATGACATCAAGCAAATGCGTAAGACGCGTAATTTAAGTTTATGGCATAGGACACGTTATTGGTATTACATAAATCGCAAACAACCACGAAATGGATGCCAATGTGGGGCCAACGGTGAGTTCCTAAACAACAACACAAATATCAAAAACAAAAACAAAAACAAATAAAATCAAAATCAAATCAAAAACTATATAACAAGACAGCTTTAATTTACGATTTCTACTCACATCTACCCACTACTCTACTAAATACTTATTCACCAAAAAATATATAAATAAAAATAAAAAATTAACAACATCAACAATTTAATAAACTCACTGCCACCACTTTAACAACAGCATTATTGTATATATTTATTTTGTTTATTAACTATTACAACTAAAATATATATTTTTATTATATAGCCAAACAACACTTGATTTATTTGACTCAATATACTTAGTATAACACTTAATATTTCAATACAGTGTTAATGAAGAGCAATAAAATTAAATCAAACTACTATACAACAACACAACAGAATGATTGAATTGAATGAATAAAATGAAATAAAATAAAATTTGCCATATGATATATAACTAATTTTACTACATATTTTCTACAAACTACAAACAAATTGCATAAATTTCATTTTTATTTATTTATCTATAGAATAAAGTTAATTTTATTACACTACTGGTTATATGTAACCTTTATTATTCATTTACATGGATACTGATTTTCTCATATATGTATCTGTATCATTCAACTCTTGTATAATAGAGGAAATAATGTGTACATAATTGGCCAATTCACAAGGTCTCCTATCATGTCATATTGTCATAATGTCCCAATATTCCACAATATTTTGAAAATGTTGTTATTACCTTTTAAGCCTAAAATAATACTAAGGTCGGTTAACTTATCAATATTTTAAATATAGTTAAGGCATAATCAATATATTTTTTTCATATAAAAAAAATATTTAAACATTGATTAAGCTTAACTGTGTTTAAAATTTTGATAAGTTACCCGGCCTAAGTATGCTATGTTTATTGCGTTATCGTAACCAACCAGAAGACACCTGCACCGAGGGCCTAAGAGTCGGTTAAGCCGAGCCGCCGAGTTATGAAATATTAGGACATTATGACATGATAAGAAGCCTTGTGAATTGACCAAATGTATTTAGTTTTCTTATTCTTTCCCTTAAATTCAAAATCTGTATATAGGAACATATAGTATAAATAACGCACTTTATATTTATAGACACATATGTAGATACTTATTTGCATTTAACTCTATGTGTGTGTATTTTGCCTTTAACTAAATTCTGTACTTTATTGTGTAAATCTTTTTAAATACTCTTAGCTTGTATTTATTTTTAAGCCATAATACAGTTTGTTCGAAATGGAAATTACATATTCAATAAATCAATAAATAATGTATACAGCCAGCCCATACCGTATATCTATTCTGGATCAGAGCAAAGTTGATATATCCACTATATTACTTTATGAACTAACAATAAGTATTTCAAATCTTATGTCTAATAACTAGGGGGCGGATTTTCATGCATTTATTATTGAAAAATATGCGCCTGAAATAGGCATAAAAAAATCAAAATATGACCTAAAAATTTAAAAAATATGCACTTATATTTTTATACAGAAACATAAAATAATTAAATATGAATCGCTCAATGTTCAAAAATTATACAACAGAGATCCCAATAGATAGGACTCTATAAATATTTCCCATTGATCTCAAAATATTAAGTTTTTATTAAAAATTGGTATAATATGCATATAAATATGCATCTTGAAGTAAAATATAACAAAATATGCATTATCAATAAAATATGCAAAAATATGCCCTAACAAATCAATGGCATTTTACTGAAAAATGTGGGATTCAGATAGATAAAATATCTACATGGTACTTGGTCGTTCGAGAAAAAACTTACATTTACATATAAATAAAAATCAAATGTCGTTCGTTGGTAATTGCATCAGTAGAGAACGGCCAGACCGATTTAGACAATTTTTTTTTTAAAATGTTGGTCATAGCCCACTTTTTTTCGATTTATCTAAAATCGGAAAACGGCTACATCGATTTGGCTAATTTTTTGTTTGAATGATCATAGTAATCCAATTTAAGTTTTTACTGAAAGAAAAATTTACCACGCCAAATTTTTTTCGAAATATCTAAAATCGCAGGACGCCTGGACCAATTTAACAAATTTTTTTTAATGTTCGCAATACATAGTCAGCAAAAGTTTTTACATAAATAAAAATTGTCCACGTCCACTAATACGCCCTCTTATTAAACACATCTGCAAAATACATCGGTCTGTGTTATCAATCATATTTCAGACCAAAATTCGAGTACTTATATGAAAACTCACAATAGCTTAAATCGATAATAACTTGAGCAATAAGCGTTTAATCAAGAAAATGAGCTCGATCTGTGATCACTCATATTTCTAACCAAAAATCGATTTTTTATATAAAAACTCAAAATATCTAAATTCGCTAATAACTTGGACAATAAGATTTTAATCAAGAAAAGGAGCTCGATCTGTGATCACTCATATTTCTGACCAAAAATCGATTTTTTATATAAAAACTCAAAATATCTAAATTCGCTAATAACTTGGCCAATAAGCGTTGAATCAAGAAAAGAAGCTCGATCTGTGATCACTCATTTTTCAGACCAAAATTCGATTACTTATATAAAAACTCAAAATATGTACATTGATTTACATGTATTCTGCTGTTGCAAGACTTAGGTTTTTGACAACAAACTTAGGTTATTTGTCAAAATATATAAATTCACTAATAACTTGGCCAATAAGAGTTGAATCAAGAAAAGGAGCTCGATTTATATAAAAACTCAAAATATAAAAATTCGCTAATAACTTGGCCAACAAGCGTTTAATCAAGAAAAAGAGCTCGATTCGAATCGATTTTTTATATAAAAACTGAAAATGCGTTTATTCAAGAAAAGCAGCTCGATCTGTGATCATTCATATTTCTGACCAAAAAACGATTTTTTATATATAATTCGCTAATAACTTGGCCAATAAGCATTTAATCAAGAAAAGGAGCTCGATCTGTGATCACTTATATTTCTGACAAATAAAAAAGGTTTTTTTATTTAAAAACTCAAAATATATAAATTCACTAATAACTTGGCCAATAACCGATTAATCAAGAAAAGTAGCTCGATCTATGATCACTTATATTTCTGAGAAAAAAAAACTATTTTTTAAATAAAAACTCACAATATCTAATAACTTGGCCAATAAGCGTTTAATCAAGAAAAGGAGCTCGATCTGTGATCACTTATATTTCTGACAAAAAAAAAAGATTTTTTATATAAAAACTCACAATATCTAAAATCGCTAATAACTTGGCCAATAAGTGTTTAATCAAGAAAAGGAGCTCGATCTGTGATCGCTCATTTTTCAGACCAAAATTCGATTACTTATATAAAAACTCAAAATATGTACTTGATTTACATGTATTCTGTTGTTGCAAGACTTAGGTTTTTGACAACAAACTTAGGTTTTTTGTCTCTTAGTAGCGCTTCTATGTATATTTTATTCTATGTCCTATATGAATAAAAATTATCATTCAATAATACGTTTTTTTTTTCTTTTAACTATTTTTACGCTTTTCAAACCGCTTCTCACAAATTCACAAATCGAACACAAGCTTTTTTTTAATTTGGACAGGACAACGTCTGTCGGGTCAGCTAGTAACTAATAATAACAACTATTATTTAATTAGTTCATACAGTGCCGGATGAAAAATTTTTTTATCTATCATTGTTCTGATAAAATTTGGCATTGACTGTGTCCCTCCTTCTTAATTGAATGTGGCCACTGTTATCTAATATGTTGCGAGCCAGTGGATTTGGGTGGATTTCAATATTTTTCTACATGTTTCATGATCTCAGTTTTTTTGTTAGATCTTTGTGTATACCAGGGGGCAATTGTGATCCTTCTTAAAAACTTTTTTTGGAGTCTTTGGATTTTTCTACATTTGGCACTGAGGCCGTGCTTCATGTACCTCATTAACCAAGTAAACTGATTTATAACTATTGTGAAGAAAATATGTTCAAGACAAAGTTTGCTACTGGATGATGAGTTCAATTTCATAGTAAAAGTTATTAAATGGATGGGAAGTTAATACATAGAGTATTATAAATATAAAACACCAGACGCATCCAATAATATAAGTAAAATTAAATTTTCTGAATAGGTTTAATTTTGGCCAGTTCAACCCCATCAAAGTTCCTGAACTTAGATCCAGAAAAACTTTTCAGACTTAAAAAGGCGGGATTTTTTCAAATGTTTAGCTTTATTTTGAAACATTTGTACAAAATAAATTTATTTTGGCAACATATTCCGAGTCAAAAGAACGGCTCATCTTTTGAGCCCAAGAAAGAATCAAGCCAATATCGGATACTCTGTTCCAAAGAGAGCGTGCTGCAGCGATTGAAATAAATAGTAGTCGAACGGGGCATGGTCTGGACTATAAAACTGGTGATTCTAAATACATTTTAACAGCTATTGCAACATGTTTCGCTTCAAACGAATCAGTTGCGTTTGGTACAGGTTCCCGTCAAATAAATCGTCCGTTAAAATAATTCGTGAAACTGCTGGAAAATGGCACTGTGTATAAGTAGTGGCACCGTTTAGTTAGTTTATCATAAGCGCTGTTAGAATTAATATAAACTGCATTACCAGTGTATTCTTGGACATTATTAATTGTGTAATATAAGAGTGTGTAAATAAACCACCGTTTTTAAAAGGTAAAAGCGTAACAATATTTTTAATTTATATTTTACAACTTTCCATATTTTTTTTGCCCATACATTAGGTGTTAACTTAAGGTAGGGTAGTTCAGGAAGAGTCTGGTAAATGAGAAGAGTATTTTATTATTACAATGGAATATAATTGGTCAGGTCCATTTTCTACATCCATTATATTCAGTTCTAAAGTAAAGTTAAAGTAAACTTTAATTAAGAATTATTCCAACTTAATAATTAATTTTCTTATCGAACAAACTGTAAAAGCACTTACACATTAACCAACTACTTCGTACATATTTTAACACGTATTTTGTATGAAAAACTTTCAATTTCAACAAACACAATATCTTACTTTCACTATTCCATTAAGCACTTCTTTCATACATTCTATATGCATGCACTTTGTATGTGTATACTATATTTATTTACCCGTAAAACAATTTATCAGGCAGTCAGTCTCTTCTTCTTCTTCACATTTCATACCAAGAAATACTGTTAAGTGTTGCTTGCTACTACTTCCTAACAATAATACCATTCACATTGTTTCACATATTTTGAGGGGTTAAGTGTATGTACAAGTATGTGTGTGAGAGAGATTGTTGTTGTTATTATTTATGTTAATGCTGCAATCTCTATAATGAACGTATGTATATCAATCGGTTTAATTGTTGATATACTTTACTAATAGGGTGTTCCTTATTTTGCACTTTCTCTAGTTTCAAGTAAATATTACTAATAATCTATAAAGTACAAAATCAGGGCCACCCATATAAGTATTTGTACTTATGTTAATACTCGTATTGTAAATTATGTAAATATAACTTATTGACATTAAAGTTAAAAAGGAAAATAGAACAATGACCACATGTTGTTGTTGTTTGGTGGTATAAGAATATACATAATTTCATCTCATTAAAGTGCACGCACGTACATGTTTGCTTTTTTCATTATAGTATAAAAATAGAAATTTTATTTAATAAGCATATAGGCGAACATTACGATGATTTCATTTGTAAAGAGACAAACGGCAAATTTGGGTTTCCTAGATGAGCTAGTGCTGCCAAACAACTATTCCTTTATCATTCTAATAATGTTTGGCATCATTATCTAATCTTGGAAAAACGTTCTTAATTAAGAGGTATTAACATGTAACCATTTTTAAGAGAACAATAGGAAATTGTATTCCTTCAAATGGCGCACTAAGGAGCATTTAACCAGAAAACCTGTCCAAAAAGATTAAAATGAATTTAAGTTTAAAAAACTAGATATGCAGCTGAATAGACATTAAAATTCAGCATCCAATTGTGAATTTCCAAGACTTTAAGTAAAAATTTGTAGTTTTGAGACACTGACAAATTTAGGAAAGTGAAGAAACTTTTTTCATTTTAAGATATTTTTTGTGGCTAAACGCTTAAAAGTTTTATATTGAAATATTTTTTATTCGAAAAATTATCAGTTGCTTATCACTTTTGTTAATTTTTTTGGTTTTAAAAGGTTTATATAATATTTTTGTGTGGGTAAACTCATGAAGGTTTTACATTGATTTTTTGTTCGTCTGAAAGACATGATCAAGAGCTATTTTCAATATTTTAAAACAAATAAACGATAAGGTTTTTAAAGGTGAAAGTAGCAAATGTTCAAAAAAGGCAATACAATTTTAAATCTCTATTTTCAAAATTTCACCTTTTTATATTTTTGTTCAAAATACACTTTTTTTATTCACACTTTATTAATCACATTAGTTTTAACATATAATGAGGGATGACCTGGTTATAAAAGAGGTTTATCCGGAACATTTTTTACCGTAACATGTATTCATAAATTGAAATCTGTAAAAAGATGTAGCTAAGTCCGATTTTCTGAAGGAGGTTGGTAAAATGATTAGGATTCATATAAAATTCGTTCATGATTTCATCGCGGTACTAATGTTTTTAAGTTAATTATGAAAGATACTCTGATTTTCTTATGTAGCCTTATATGGAACCCAGAGATAATTATGGACCGATCATATTAAAATTTGATAAAATGATTACGATTTATATAAAACACATGCAAGTCGAATTTCATCACGATACTAATGTTTTTAAGATAATTGTGAAAGTTAAAGTGAATTTCTGAAAGCGACTTTATATGAGGACTAATTTCCGAATTTCACCAAACTTTATAGTGATTTCTGAGTTCACAATACAGATACTTGCTAAATTTTGTCATGATTATTGCATAATTAACACTTTTATGATGCTATTCCGAGGAGAATTTGTATGGAGGCTAGGCAAAATCAGTTGGGTTCATCCTTGGGCCTAATTAATCCTAAAACTATCATAAAATCCAGCCTTTAACTGAACAACACTTCTAATATTTTCGGACCTGGTTCTCTGGTAAAATGCTTCTCCTAGAATGTTATGAAATATAATTCTAATTTGTCAGATTTTTCGTATGAATTTAAAATATTTATACACTAATTTTTCTGTTTTTAACTTAAATTCATACAGGATAATTCATATACATGGCGAAATCGGACACTATAGTTTCAGTAAAGATTGAGTTTTTTTAAGTTACTGAACTGACAAAATGATAGGAACTAGACTAGTTCTCTAAACTAACTGCTATATATGGATTCAGGATACAAATTTTTAGAAATGGCTTCATAAAACAAACTTTCATTAGGAAACAATGAATTTTATCACATCCCTTTCAATTAAGTGCTTCCTAATGTACATACCTAATTGTCTTTGTATTTCCATAATGCTTTAAATGTATTAACAACTACCATATTGTGCCATTTTGTTAGAAAAAAAATAATATTGAAGAAAAGTAAAAAAAAATACATATTTAAGTACACCAAAAAGAATCTTTATGAGTCAATCGAACAATGACTGTCCATCCGTCCGTCCGTCTGTCTGGTAATTTTTTCGCTCCCCTTTGATCGAAGTACAAACCCTATTTAAACTGATTGCTATCGGTTTATGATTTATTCTGAATTTTATCAATTCAGAACAAGTAAATTATTTTTCAAACTATTTTCCCAGTTTGGCTACCGATTCGAAACAGTTAAAAGGTATCGGAAATGCTAACTTGGTTTATTTCTTTAACGGTATATTAATGATAAAGTGAATTTCATACCGAATTACAAAAATTAATAAAAACATGACAAAGGTGATATTTTATTATATTTTAAATTTTGTAGATTTTAATAAACTCAATTATTGAAGTCAAAAATCTGTCTGGTCATTTGTTTATTTAAATATATTTAACAAAATTGTATATCCTACACTACCTTTCATATTTAAAAATACTAAACGACTCAGAATCACTTAGTGAGTCAATCGAACAATGTCCGTTCGTCTATTTTTTTATGAAAATCTTGTGATCAAAGTACAGATTGTAAATTTGTAGATAAACTATAACATAATCTCCAATTGAGCGAAGGACAAGCGCAATTTAAATTGATTGCAATCGGTTTATGATTTTTTCTAACTTGATCGAATTCATAGCAAGTACATTTTTTAATAAATAAAAACCATATTCAAGTAAAAGAAAAATATTTTTCAAACAATTTGCGTAAAATGACCATCTGTCTATCTAGCCGTTTGTTCATGTAAAACATCGGCCCAAACTCCAGACCAAACAGCAGCTTTTTTTAGCTCAATCGTACATATCGTACATTCTAACATATGTTCATAGAAATTCTTATAGTTTCAATCACTTAGCTCAAATCAGGCTGAATAATGAAAATTTCCTTAATTTAAGATTTAAAATACACACACGCACACATAATAACAATAATAGAAACATTTCTCTTTAAAATAATATTTTTTTATTAAAATCTTAACCATTAAATCAAGACATAAAACCAGCAACTCCCCATTGAATTCGTTTGCAATAAAAAATATCGTTTAACGAATCGTTTAACAACAATCAAAACGTTTTTACAAGTTACAAAATCTTAAGAAAACTGTTAAAATTGTTGAAAGATTTCCAATTCAATATTTAGTTGCTTAAACGATTCGTATGGAATTTAAATGTATTTTAATATCAATCTTTTTTTGTTGAAATTTTTCACATTTTCTTATGTATTTAGTATTGTATTTCAACTTTAAGTATGTAGTATAAGTATGTGTATTCTGTATTCTGTATCTTGTATCTTTTCTTATTTTATCAACATGTATCTACACAACTTCATAATATTTAATATACCTATAAATATAATCTTATATTTCTCTCTCTACCATTTGCTTGTTGCTATTGCTGTCGTTATTGTTGTCGTTGTTATTGCTACCATTTCCATTTAATATCTATGACAATATCAAACAAAACAAAAAAAAAACAATTTTTTCCTATTTCTTTACTCGTACTGACTGTCATTTGGTTCTGTTAAACATGTATAACACTAACTACTAAGTACTCTTTTGTATGTTTGTAAAATGATATATATTTTCCGCTATGTGCATCTGTATCTCCATTTACTTTTATGTTGTACTCTTACATACAATAAAATATCGTACATTCTAACATATGGACTTCATTTTAATCAAAACTGAAATGCTACTCATCAATTTTAATCATCAATGATGTGCAATTAGTGCATAGTTCAACGCCATTTATATTAAAACAAAAAGAAAAAAACTATTGCGATAATTGTAATTGTAATCAGAGATTTTTCATTAAAAAATCAAAAAAAAATTAATAAGCAAACATCTGGAAAAGAATTCACAATTAACAAATTAATGATAGAAAGTAAAAATTATACAAACAAAAATTTATTAATGGTTATTTGAAATGAAACCAGCTCAAAATACCAGGTTATGGTTTAAAAAGCCAGTATAAAAACAGCCAAATCATAAATCATACATGACAACTAGTTAGGTAAGTGAGAGGCAAAAGTCTAAGTATTCTCATGTATTTTGTTATTGAGTAATTCTTGAGCTAATTCTGTCTCCTTCCGTTATATGTGTTTATTCTGATAAATCTCATAAATTGTTATCTTTCCTTTGAAGACAACATAACTACTTACGCGTAAAATAATCTTTACTAAATGAGAATTGTAGAGATTCCTTGTAAAAAACTTCATGAATATTGACACGGTCTTTGAATTGAAAATATGCTGGTCTTATGAAGCAGATGTGATGTAAGATGCATTTGAGAGATAATTTCGTCCTCTCTTTCAACAAATCATGCAATTTGCAGATGCACTTTTGGAAATGTTCTTCTCGTAAAATTTTAATTTTTTTAAAAATTCAAATGAATCCTTAATCAATAAAATATGATCTAAAATACAATACGATATCAAAATCGCGAGTTTTTCCAATTTAAAAAAAAATATTGGGTGAATGACTTAAAAATGCGGTATATCATTTTGAAACATTTTTATAATATAAATTTACTTCGAGCCAAAAGAACTGCTCATCTTTTGAGACCAAGAACGAATCAAGCCAATACTGGATACTCTGTTCTGAAGTGAGAGATCGTTCTGCAGCGATCGCAACAAATAGTAGTCGGACGGGGCATGGTCTGGACTATAAAGTGGCTAAGCCAAAACTTCTCAACCACTTCATTCTAAATACAAAAGATATTGCAACATGGTCATTATGGAATATTACAGTTTCATGTCTGCACGCAGAGAAAAAATATAAATGGGCATGGTTACTGTAACCATTTAAATAGTGTTACAAGATTTTTAACAATATTATAGTCACAGTAACCATTTACATGGTTGTGGTAACCATAATATGGTCAATTTACGATTCACATGATTGTATCAACCATATATATGGTTACAGTAAACAAATATATGTTTGTGGCAACCATATTTATGATGAATAATTTTATCGTAATATGTTGTTCTCAGATTATGATAAGCCTTAAGCCGAGAGCACCATAATATAATAAGTCCTTCATCATATGAATGGTTGTCACAAAACATATACTTGTTTACTGTAACCATATATATGGTTGATACAATCATGTAAATTGCAAATTAACCATATTATGGTTACCACAACCATGTAAATGGTTACTGTGACTATAATATAGTTAAAAAACTTGTAACAATATTGAAATGGTTACAGTAACCATGGCCAACAATATTTTTTCTCTGCGTGTGGCCGCATGTTCAGGGCGTTTTTCGGCCAAGGCTCGTTCCGATGCCAATGCAATTGCCTTCGGCACAGGTTCATTGTGATGGTCTGGTCAGATTTCACCAAATACAGATCATTACCTTAACGAAATATATATTTGGCTTTTAGTTGGTTGGCCGGATTTCACATACGATTTCTTACGCTTCGGGTTATTGTAATGGATTGAAAGCGTTTATAGCGTTGAAGCTGAATTTCAGACATACAAAATCGTCTTTCAAGGTCTCTTAGCTTCAATTTGTATGGTACCCAATTTCCCTGCTTTTGGATGAATCCTGTTGCTCGCAAACTTTTTGGAATTGCTGTGTAGCTCCCAATGATTTTGCAAGCTCTTATTGAGTTGTATTTGGTCTTCATACTTTTTTGAGCTGGCCTGGGCGATCTTTGTCTTCCGTGTCAAAATCACCACTTCTAAATCGCACAAACCATCTCTCGCACGATGGAACACATTCACTATAAGATTTGGTGAGTAATCGGTGTTGTTCATATATATGCATCCGATTCTGGAACTGGATCCAGCATAGCTTCCTGGCGGTCTGGCTTAGAAGCCTTACATCACCGTGTTCAAAAGATACGCCATAAATCTTGTAAATCTCGCAGTTCTATCCTAAAGGAAGAACACTATTTATGTTCTTTTTTTATAAAACACTAGCTGTCCCGACAAACGTTGTTCTGCCATAGCTCACACAAAGTTTGAAGACTTCCACTATAATAGTACACAGAGAAAACAGATTCGTGATAGCAACCGAATTTGTTGCCAATCGAATGATTCCACCTTAGTGATCGAATTTTACAGTTATAGCTACAGAATTTTGGAAAGGGTAACAAAAGTTTGGTTGCTTCAACCGAAATTCTTCTTTATCAACTGACTTTTTGTTGATAGAACTGAAAAATTCGATTGGCAACAAATTCGGTTACTATCACGAATCTGTTTTCTCTGTGTACTTCAGATATGCAGTAATACATTTTTACTTTGTATGGGAGGTGCCATGCCCATTGTTCCTGTATTGGTCAAACACAAAAAATGTCATCGAAATCGGCCCAGCCGTTAAGGAGGAGTTCAGTTACTAACACAAGTACAGAAGAATTATATATATAAAGATTTCTACAGTTTTCTACTCAAATAATGAAATATAAAAATCAAGTCACACTGTTAAACTTATCTACACTAAGCAAAATATTTTTGTCACCCAGTTTATACCATATCTTTGTATCATCCTATTTTATTTATACATAGATTAGTTATGTACTTTCTTCGTATTATGTCATGACTTAGATAATGATGATGATGAAGAGTAACTATGGTTAAATCATTAAGAGTTTATTAGAGAATTGTTGCTATTTCGTAACATTACTCGTCTTACAATATAATATTGTTTTAATTTCAAGTTGCCTTTACAATAGCGATGCTTACTTTTCCTTATTTATATTTATAAAATATTGACATAGAGACTGAAATGAAAAAAAAAATATATATATAAAAATGATTTAAGATTTAACATTAAAGCAAAGTACTTCATTACAAAGCATTAAATTGAAACTTTTTGTATTTGTAAATGTTTGTTTATAACCCAAGGACAAATTTTCTTTGTTTACCAAACAATAGAAAACTAAGATTTACTAATCAGTTTGAACATGTGGTATGAGAGCCTTAATATACAGAAAATAGATTTTAGATTTAAAGATATTAAATAAAATATACTGGGCAAATTGCAGTGCTGTTTTCTAGAATCTAATTTTGTTAGGATTTTTAAAAATAATACATATCTGACATTTTTAAAAATTGATTACAAAAATATAGAAAGCATAGGTCACTGTGGCTTAGAAACTTTTTATTTTGAAAATAATTCGATAGCTCGTCGATAGTGAACGAAATTTCAGTTCTTCTACGAATGTCAAAACGTTAAAAATTTCAAGAGATGACAAGATTTGTGTGAATCCTGATAGGTAGATATAATTATGTACAAATATTTGGTATTATTGAAAACCTTAGGACAAGAGAATTAACATTTTAAAGAAACAATTTTTTCTATAAATTTTTATAACATTTTAAGGATTTCATGATTTAGTGCTTTTTTGTAAAGACAATTTTAAAATTCGAATTAGTGGAAAATATGGACCAGACTAAATTTAAATTTTTTAAAATTTTATCGGAAAAAAAAAATTCCGATGCTTATCGTTTACATAAATAATTTTTGAAGTAAAGGAGATAGCCCGCACATGTAAGCGTTTGATTTTAAGATATTTTCAAGTAATATCTTAATATAAAATTGCTTGACATCCGGATATGACCTGATTTTTTTAAAAAAAAATTTAGCCTACATTCCAACTACTAGTCCATGTAAATACAAATCAACTTACTTGCTTTTTTATGCTTCTACAGTATATCTCAGTGGGAAAACTGAAACACAATAAACAACCAAAATATACCCTTATCATTCATAATAAATTGTTTAAAAATGATTGATAGTAAATCACACATGAAGCCATTAGCGCAAAAGTGGTGTAACTTACAATTTTGTTGTTCCGGTGTTACATATAGTCCTTACATTACCAATATCAATACAATACAATACAATAATCAATACAATTCAAAAGCAGACGGGGCTGAAACAATCGTTTTTGCACAGAGCCTAATATAACAAAGTAATGTAGCAAAAGTGGTGTAAGTTGAATATTACACTAAATAAATAGTTTGGGGTTACACCATTTTTTTAATTTTCGATGTACTCGAGGTGTTAAATTCTTCTCCGTCATCAAAAACTTGAGCATAATGAGATTAGGTTTAGATCGATGTAGCTATATTTCACAAAAAAAGACATGTTGAAAACAAATCCGTAATTTTCAAATTTTTTTAGCGAAATTTCAAAAATATTAATAAATTAAAAAACTAATAAATGATAAATGTGGATTAAAAATGCAAAATAAAATGTTAACTGTTCTAAGTTTTTTGTCAACAATTTTTTAAAATAATTTCTTAAAAATACCTTTTATAATATTTAATTTCAGATTGTTTCTTGGGATTGCTAATTAAGTGTCCGATATTTTAAATTTCTAGAAAATTATAAACCCTTTTAAATCTGGAGTCAAAATTGTACAATACATCTAACTTAGACGATGTATTCACTAAAATTACACTATTAATATTATATTTATTACACAAATAATATATTTTTTACTTGGTCATCTTTAACGGATATTAAACCAATGTCAAAAATACTGTTCAAATTTTAAATACATACAAACTAGGCTATAAATATTATAAAATTAATAAATAATACGAATGCTTCTTTTTATTGAATAAAAAATTCTAACATTATTTTGGTTGATAATTTGATAGTATTTTGAATTTGATGTGAGAATTTGCCTTAAAAATTTTATTTTTGACTTTAGGTTATCATGGGTTAATGAAATCCAGGTAAAAAAAATATATATGTAATTTGTTTAATAGTATGATTTGTTAAATGTTCCAATAAAATATATAAATTGTTCTTGAAAACGAAATTTCACGTATTTTATATTTTTAATAATTTTTAGTTTAGATGTGTAACTTTGCTGTCTTAGATAAGTTTAATCCCAGATATAGAAGGGTTAGTTATGTCTTAGAAATTTATGACAATGTCATAAATCAAATTCATAAATTAGCAACTCAAAAAAGCAATTCGAAATGAAATATTAGAAAATATGCTACGAAATATATTTATTAAAGGAATAATTTTATTAAATTTTGTGACCAAAACCAAAATTGCTTCGAAATCGGTTCCCACGCTGACCCATAGCGCGTACTAACTATAAATTTTAATTTTTAATTCTTATTACAAACGAAAACAATTATTTTAAATTTCGTTTAAAAATATTTTATAATTAAAAATTTGAGAATTGTCGATAGTGTTTATAAAAAACCGACTTTTTAAAAACCGGTTTGTCGGTTAACCGAAAATTGACCTTTTTTAGAAAAATTTGTCTCTTAAATTCTCAAAAATAGTAAAAAGTAAATAAACGCTTTTCCAGTAACAATTGTTTTATACATACAATTTTCTTATTTTATTCTTTTTAAAATGTATAAATACATTTTTTTCAATTTTATTGAAAATTCGTTTTTTCGAAATTTTTTCACCACAAAAATAAAATTGTAAATAAATAAACAATAACACAAAACATTTGAAATATAAGCTGCTAACTATTATGAGTTCAAAATAGAACTTGTAATAGTTTGCAACGAGAAAACACTCTCTAAAATTTATACGCTCTTGATTTTTTCTCTACTTGCAAGTTTTTTGAGTTAATGAACGCTTTTCCTGTAACAATTGTTACTAACTAGTAACAACTTTTAGTTATTGAACAAAGCTAATATTAAATAACTATAAATATACAAAAGTGCTAAGTCCATTTTATTTTGTAAAAATTTCAAAATTATTATCTCAGTCAAATTGAATTAAGTATATAAATATATTATACTTGTTTTAAATATTGGTTGATTCATTAAATTTCAACCAAAAAATGTAAATACATTTTTTAATTAAATATTTGATAATTTTTAAAATTTATTATCTCTCGACTTTTTGATATGAAACAGAAAATGTTACAAGTCCCAAAAAAGGACTTGTAAGATCCAAAAGCCCCTCTTCTTAGCTGTGATTATTTTTCATTATAAATCATATCAAATAATTAATAAAACTCCATTATCCGATTTCAAAAATATTTCAAATCATGGATTTTAGAACGTTGTTTGTCTCTCCTGTAATATTTCTAAAAAGGACTAAGCTAACGAAAATGATTAATAATTTAAAAAAAGTTTTTAAGTAAATTCATCGTCCTCTACTATTTAGAATCATTGTAATTATTAAAAATATCAATCTAAATAGGTTTGTATTGTAAATCAGCAGTTTATGTTTCAAATCAGACCAATAATATGTATACAATGAATATAAAAAATGCAAAAAACCATGAGATTTCTTAATTTTAGACCTAAATTTTAAAAATCGGTTAACCGAGTGATAAAAACCGTTTAACCGAAAATCAACCGGCTTTTCGGTTAACCGGTTAATCGGTTTATAAACACTAATTGTCGATGTCATACAATGTTAAGATTTCATATTTAATTTTTAATTCTATTTTTTTTTCAACATTTAATTTTAAAATTTTTTCAACTCAAAACGTAAAATAAATCTTTAGATGACAGAGCACAATTTTAGAACTTGGGAGTATTGAAAATCGAAAAAAGTGCAAAATAAGACTCACTGTAATGTACAAAAACTAAAACCGATGGCGTATGTTTAATTTGGTTTTTATAATAAAAAAATGCGTATACGTCAGAGTGGTTATAATATTATGACCTTATAGAAGAAAAATAAAAATAGGAAAATAAATCTGTAACTTTTAAACACTTAGTCCGATTTGAATGAAATTTGACGTGCACAAAGAAGAAGTATTGTCAGTTTTAGTTTTGAATTTTGATCACATGGGCCCACCAGGGGTACGACAGTGCTCCCTAAAGTAAGACACCTCGGATATGTTAAATTTTTAAAACGATCCTATTTCTTCATCTGTATTCTGATTTCAAAAAAGTTACATACATATATAGAATCGCTCATCGAGCGCTATAAAAAATTTCGTGGTAGCTATCAATTATTTTGTATAACTTACGATACACAGAAAAAACTATATTTCAATTCAAACATTTATCACATATTGAACTGGTTTCAATTATTTCATAATTCAATCAAGTATTCATGTGCTCAAAAACAAAATTTTCTGATATTTTCTATTGAATTTTGAGTTTTGCATTTGATAATTTTGACAATTGAATATACAATTTTCGTTATTGGCTGAATTTTAAATACAAAAATTATTGAATAGATAATTTTCGTAATTGAAAACACAAAAAATAACAAAAATGTGTTTTGAATTACGAAAATTATCTATTCAATAATGTATACGTAAAAAACTAATTGTTTACAAATCGTGACTGATTCCAAAGTTATATGAATTTGAATTTAAAAAAGGCGATTTTTCGCAGTTTTTATTTTTTTAAATATTTTTTTTTCGAAATATTGAAAAAAGAGCTATCTAAACTATTTGGGACATATTTTGCTAAGAACAATAGGTAATAAGTTACATGAATAAGAAAAAACACCTGCTAACTCAAAGAGTTTTCGACCGATCTTGTTGAAAAATTGTGTCTGAATTACTATCCAATAGAACTAACCTTGATGTTATCCCGATCGGAAGACATTGATTTCAAAAGTTGGTTCACTTGACATAAAATGCCCCTTATGTAAAAATACACAAAAGTTCTTTTAGCAGGTTTGTTGCCGAAAAAAAAAATAATCTATCAATATAAAAAATATGTAGCGCTTTTCATTAATTAAACATCTTCACATCTTCTCTGACATATAAACGCTCATAGATTTGTTTACACTTAATTTGTTTTGGTTTTCTAACAGGTTCATAATATGGCTAATTAATGTTAAAATTATACATTTCTTAGAATTATGCATGTTTCAGAAAAAAATATGAATAATAAATAAATAACCTAAGGTTATAATTATAAATAAAGTCATGATTGTAACGCTCAGTGTACTACTACTTTTAGCCTTTATGTTTTTTTAATATATTTCTTCTCCAATTAGAGTAAAAGCAATTAAAAAGTTATTACGTTTTACGTGTTTTAGATATTTAAATTTAAACCTTTTTAATTTTTAAACAAAAATAAAATAAAAATGTTATGAAACTTTATACATTTTATTTGGTGTTTTTTTTACTCTTTAAACTTGTTCTTTTACTGGTACTAACTAACAATTTTAATTAGACATATTTCTATGCATACCTAGGTATCTATGAATTTTTCTACTAACTCTATTAAACAAAAGCTTAAATCATATGCAAATTTTACTTATGGATTTTGCTATTTTTGTATGTTCTTTTTTAATTTATTTCTGTTTTTCTCAACTTTTTAATACTTTGAATCTATTTGTGTAGAATGTGCTCGCAATAGAGTGTGTATAAAAGAGCTAGAAATTAAAGGGAAAGAAAACTATATCTATTAATTATTTTTCATATTTCTAGGTGGTTCAGTAAGACCAACAAAAGGCTGGAAAGCGGAACATAAAGCAGCACGTACTTTGGGCATTATAATGGGTGTATTCCTATTGTGTTGGTTGCCATTTTTTCTATGGTAAGTATAAAACTATTTAAAGTTTAATCAAGTGGTGAGGTAATGACTAGAAAAACATTTAAAATAAGTAATAGAGCAGCATCGTAAAAGGTATCTTAGATAGCTAAAAGTAATTTTAGGAATACATATGGGCATTTCCACACGAATATTTAAAATGTTAATAATGACATGAATTCTTCTAGCATTTGCAACAAAACTTAGTTGTGAGAAATGAGAGAATTGGCAAACAAAATTAACATTTCAATGTTGCCGAACAATGCTTGATTGTTCTTGTGTCGCGTTCTGGTAATTAAATCATAGTTACTTATCAGTAATCTGCAACCCTGCTAATCAAATGGCTGAAAACATTAAATTTAGATTCTGAATATAATAATTAATAAATCATTTTATTTCGCTTTTCAAAGAGTGTAGCTTTCTCTATAGTAAATGTATATTACTTAAAAAATAAATGTTTTGAATGTTTAACATTTATATTTAGATGTTTATGTATATAGTAAATACTAAGCTTCTGTTTAAATTACTTAAACTATTCCTTATTACAAGTGTGAGAGGAAATATGTCGCGTGCTATATCATACTAAAGGTGTACAGCAAAAACGAATGTAAATATTTCATTCTGACTACTATAAACACAAAGCCACCTTAGCTTAATTACCAAAAAAAAAAAATTGTTTACTTCAAAGGCGAACGAATGTCCCGTTCTGAACCATAGAAATGCCCATATATTTAACCTGGTTGTGATGAAAAGTTATTCTTGATATCCCCTAAACTAAACCACTTTTTTCAGTTTTTGTTAATTTTTAACCATTCGCTCCAAATACTTTGATTTCATATGACATTCTCTTCAAATTATTCTTTGTATACAGCTTGAACCTATCTAATGCCAACAGCTTAAACTATTTTCTTTATCTAATGCGTATTAATCTAAACAATTATACACACTTGTATGCATAGTGAAAAACTTTATAAACTTATAAATATTACTAAATTCATGCCACCCACTTATATTTCTTTTTTCCTTTTTATTCAAATAGGTACGTGATAACGTCACTATGTGGTCCAGCATGTCCTTGTCCGGATGTTGTGGTAGCTGTACTATTTTGGATTGGTTATTTTAATTCAACACTCAATCCACTCATTTATGCTTATTTTAATCGTGATTTTCGAGAAGCATTTCGCAATACCTTAGAATGTGTTTTACCCTGTTTGGAGAAACGTAATCCCTATAATGCTTATTATGTGTAGCATATGCAGCATTCAACAATATCCTCATCGTCAGCAATACCAGCAACAGTGTACTAAAAAAGTATACATACACCAGACTACGAGACAAGATATGGTACAATTTACTTACTTATACAACAAATGCAGAAAATAAATAGAGTGAGGGCTAAGTGTGTGAATTTATATGCAAATGATACTAACTCACAAGTACAGTATTACCAATATACTATCACTATGTATTAGGTTCGTAAGTATGTTTTTGTGTGTTTGTATGATTGTGAATTTGTGTGTTTTAACCACGTATTTACGTATCTTTGTATGTTTGAGTATGTATATTAGGGTGGCCCCGTTTGTATGCAGGAAAAATAAGGTGTAAGAAAGTTTAGTTTTATTGAGGAGACCATTTCTCAAAATGTTTGTCCTGGTGTCGGTTTTGGTGACCTGAATCACAGAATAAAAATATAATTTTTTAAGGTTTTTATGATTTTGTTCATATATCTGGCAAAGAAAACAAATGAAATGTGAAAAGCGTTTAATGCCGTATCTGAAACTATAGTGTAGGTCCAAAAATATTTTAAAATTTTGAAAATTAGTTTAAATTAATACCTCATATGAATTATTCAAAATAGATGTTATTTCATAAGCTTTCGATTGGTATACAGTGAACTCGCGAAAACGTGAACATTCGAAAGTGTGAACGTATCAGAAACATGAACAAATTTATTTTTATACATACTATTCTAAAACGTGAACAAAATCTGGAAGCTCTAAAACGTGAACAAATTTCTGTTTTTTTTCTTTACTTTTTAAACTGTTGTTTTAATTGGGAAATCCCCGAATTGAGTGACTTATTTGTTTATGTTACAGCGTTATTTTTTCTTAATTGTATCCAAGTATGTTAGTTGTTCATTGACATCGCTACATAAAAGTTGAAAGTTATTAAAAATTCTTATTCATGAAAATGTCATTATAAAAAACCGAAAGTGTTATCTTTGAAAGATAAACTAAATAAAATAAAGTACTTGAATTATTGCAACAGGGTTATAGTGTCAGTGATTTGGCAAGAAAATATTGTGTTGCTAAATTAACAGTTTGTTCCATTAAAAAGAAAAAACAGAAAATAACAAATCGTGTAAATAATACTTTTTATGGTACCGGAAAGCGTAAAACATTATGTACATCTGAACTTCCGAAAATGGAAAAAAACTCTGTACAAATAAGGAATTATCATGCGAAACAAAAAATGCCTGTAAGCGGAATGACTTCAATAATTTAAGCCAATTTTCCTCAAAATTTCTGGCGAAAAGCTTTCGGCACAGCCACAACATATTGACCCGTTTAAAATCAACTTTATAATGCTGACGAATCCGGTTTGTACTGGAAGCAGCTACCAGATAAAACATACTTGTAATCATTGGAGAAGAGTGCTCGGTGGAAAACAAACAAAATTATATCTTTAAAAGATGGAATAAATCTTTTAGAATCTGCATAAAGTCGAATTTCACAAGAAATTTTACACAAATGCTGGAAAAACATTTTAAATTTATTTATCTTCAACCAAAAAATGTTCCTATTAGTTTCTGTTAATTTGATGTGTATTTTTTTTTTTGGTTATATTCATAAGAAATTTATTTTTTTATTTATCAAATGCAAAGTGAACTAAATTATTGCATATATGTATTTTTTGTTATTAAAAATTAATAAAATATTTGTTTTAAAATACTTGTTTATCATTTAATTTTAACATTCGTAAACGTGAACCGTCTTGGTAAAAATTAGTTCACGTTATCGCGAGTTCACTGTATAACACTTTATAATTGATTGGATAATAAAACCAACATTTTAGTTTAACTAAAATACCTACAAAATTTCTCAAACAAATGGTTTTTTATTTACCCTTCAACAAATTATACTTTAAAATAAAAATTTGAAATATTTTTTAATTTTAAAAATTTTATGGCACAATTTTTTTTTATTATTTAAAAAAAAAATATTTATTTGAGAAAAAAAAATTTATAACAAAAAAGTTTTATTGGTGACAAGAAAATTCGGGGTAAAAACTAATTTTCCCAATTTTGACCCAATGTAGGTTCGACTTATTTTGGCATTATATACGCTGTTGCAAAGGTTTTTGATTTTGATTGTTTAATGTCTATATTAATGTCAGAAATCGAAAATTCCCGATATATTGATGTATGAATCATGTATATAAGTTATTTGGGGTCTACGGAAAGTTGATTTCAACATACAGGTTTTGTTGACACTAATAAGAAATATATTAAGAACTGCATATGAAATCCTCGAAAATTTTACATTTTTGAATTCTTAAAGCTCTATCTTTATTTTTTATCTTTTACAAAATGCTACAAATTTCTGTAAAATAAATGAATATTTTCAAAGTATTTCGAAAATGTGTTTAAATAAGCTTTAGAAAACATATTTCATTAAAACTGCTTAACCGTCTTACAAAAACCGGTTTGTCAAAAAACCGAAAAGTTAAAGAAAGCCGAAACCGGTTGAGTTTACAAAAAAATTAAAAAAAACAGTGTTCGGTTTAGGATACTCTAATGATCAAATCAGGAAGAAAATTGATTTCGAAAAATTCAAATAAAATTCAAATTCAGTGAAATTTTATGAGGTTTAAAACATTAATTTAAACTAAGTTTGAATATTTCAAAGTCCTTTCACATGATATCAATATAGAAATATGAAAACAAAAGACACAAAAATACCCTTTTATCCATTGATCCACTTTACCAAATACTGAATCCAGGAAAAAAATTTTGAAACACACTATCTTAGAATGAATTAAAATTTTATTTTAATTATTTTTTTTTGGGGCCATCCTAATGTATTTGAGTGTATGTATATGTATATCTCAGTAACTATAAGTACATCGTAGTAAAGTAAGAGATTGTAAACTAAAACTATTTATGTGATAAACAAAAAACAAAAACAAGAAAATTTAAAAAAATAAAATAAAAACAAAATGTTATTTTTATATTATGTTAAGTGTTTTAAACAAAAAAAAACAAAGAACTGCTCTTAAGGGGGTATTTAGAAATTGTTCTACTTTAAACGTTAATACTAAGCACAGTGGGCTCAAGCCAAAAAAGTAATGAAATCATATTTCTCTATTTAAATTGAATATGCTTTTTTCTATTAAATTTGAAACAACTGCTCACACAAAATAAATAATTATTCTGCTTTAATATCATTCATAAGATAAGTTAAGAAACCACAAAGGATTTAAACATGTTTTAACTTTTATACCCTACTCAAAATATCTTGGCTGTATGGATATTATTACGTTTTTACCTTTTAAAACCGTGGTTTATTTCCTTTAAATAAACCGTATTCTTTTGCAAATAAAAGAAGTTTGGTAGTTTATGATTGTAACAACTCTTTATTTATTCAAATTTACACAACAAATTAAATAGTCACTTTCTTTTAATACACACTCTTATGTTATACACTTTATAATGTACATGAATACACTGGTAATGCAGTTGATGTTAACTCTAACAACGACTATGATAAACTGGCTGACTGCAATTTGGTGTTACTACTAGTGATATGTTCTAGGAGTTTCAGGAATTGTCTATCTAAAGGACAAAACTAGAATGTTCTATTTCTACAGCTTTTAGCAGCTATGTTAATGTTAGCAGCTTTAACAATTAATTCTGTTATACTTAAAAACAATGTTAATAACAACGTGTTATCAACATTGTTGATAAGTAGAAGTTTCGAGACCTGGAAATGTTTATAAACATGATGAATGTTGCAAGCAGTCGTTACAAACCGTTATATTAAAATTGATAGTGCAATTTCGTAACACTATTTTGAAGTTTCACGTCCTGAATTTGTTTGCAATATTTTTCCTGAAGTAACAAACCCATATATGTTTTACATCATGAACAAAAACTTTCTAAACAAGTATAATTTGCAAAATAGTTCAAATTCGAAACCAAAAAATATGATTTTTTTTTAAATTATCGAAACACTGTCGATATAATGCCCTTCTAACAATGACAGCAAGGCAAAGGTAATTATCTCCAATGGTTTTTTGACCATTGATTTATATTGTTTAAAAGCATATTTGGTATTGGCGTATTGACTGATCACAAGCATTCATCAAATGTAAGTAACTACTTAAATGAAATTATTATATAATGCCATGAAGACACCCTCACACCCTGAGCATAATAATAGAATAGAAATTCAAAAATAAGAATTATAGTTACAGGTTTGATCAGGCGCGGATCCAGGTCAACCATTTAAGAGGGTTAAAATTTGTTCTACATTTTTCTTTTTATTGCTTTTTTATATGAAAAATTTTCTGTTTTGGGGGGAAAATTTCCTATTTCACCCCCTCTGGATCCGCGCCTGGGTTGGCTGAAAAATTGGGGCTGGATGAGCTTAAAAAAGGAATAATGAGGGATATGTTGTCACATTAGTCATATTAAATATAGAAAAGTCTTCCTTTTAACTTGTTTTCTATTAACTGTTATCTTTTGAATGAATACTTTTCTGAAATAGTACATATAGTTATAATAATTTTTGCTCCAAAAATATTGCATCTTGTTCTTATGTAAATTATTATATTTCTTTACTGGAAAAAGCAACTCTGTAATATGAGAGTGTTGACTTTTTAACAACAAATGCTTCCATTTAATTTGTAAGCAGATGAATTTATTTACACATAAATAATATTTAAAAAAAACATTTTCCTTTTACTATTTCTATTGCACCCTGTTAAAAGGGTACTGTCTGGCCCACTGTGCTTGCCATTTAATTTAACCTTATCTATACAGCCACACATACTTAAATAGTTATTTTGATAGCAACTACTACTACAACAATACAAATGTTATTTAGTATTTTAAAGCAATAATACTTTCTAGACGTTTGTTAAGTTATTTTCTTATGAGTTTACCAGTATGAGTAAAAAATTATTTTAAGTTTTAAAACACATATGCAGCATACATAATTGGTATGTATTTAACATTTTACAAGCTTTTTCAACACCTGTTATATTTAAACATGGAAAAACGTATTTTGTTTTGTAAATAATAATTAAAATTTAGTGAAAAAAAATATAAAAAATATACCAGATAAATATTGATGTAATGTATTGTATTGCAAACGGCTTTTCTAAATAATAAACAATGTATAAAATAGCAATACAAAATAAAAAAATATTTAAATAAAAAGGAAAACAAAAAAGCTGAAATATTACTTAGTTAAATAAATATATGAAATATGTCTAAGTATTTAAATAGGTAAAATAACACATGGTGTTCTTGTAAATGTCTCTGGTTTATAAGCAATATTTGAAGTATACGTATTGATATGTATTTATAAATTTAAGCCACTAACATTTTATGTTTTAACTGAAAATTTTGAAATTGATAAAAATTGCAAAACAAAAAAAATTATTATTATTTCTTTCTACTGTAATATTTTGTAATTGATTTTATAATTTGAATTATATGAACTCTACACACACAGAAAAAATTATATTTCAATTCAAACTTTTATCACATATTGAACTGGTTTCAATTATATCATAATTGAATCAAGTATTCATGTGCTCAAAAACATAATTTTCTGATATTTTCTATTGAATTTTGAGTTTTGAATTTGATAATTTTGACAATTGAATATACAATTTTCGTTATTGGTTGAAATTTAAACACAAAAATTATTGAATAGATAATTTTCGTAATTAAAAACACGAAAAATAACAAAAATGTGTTTTCAATTACGAAAATTATCTATTCAATAATTTTTGTGTTTAAATTTCAACCAATAACGAAAATTGTATATTCAATTGTCAAAATTATCAAATTCAAAACTCAAAATTCAATAGAAAATATCAGAAAATTTTGTTTTTGAGCACATGAATACTTGATTCAATTATAAAATAATTGAAACCAGTTCAATATGTGATATATGTATATTTGAATTGAAACGGTTTAAGAAATAGTTTTTTCAGTGCAGAAAGGAGCTTCAACATAAATATTAAGTTCTGATTTCAATTCATAACATTTATAAATAGTTTCTTAAATAGTATGATTTTGTTCATATTTTTATGTGTTTTATGTTTTCAAATAAAATCTAGAGGACTTGAAAAATATTATTTCAATTTCATTTACATATATTTTTGTGTTGTTCAAAAATGTTTGAAATTTTCCTTGGGAAATTTTTCATGTTAATGAAGTAAGAATGAAATGTTTACTTAGTTACCAATATTTTTGTACAATTCGTTAAAATATTCACGTTTAATATCCGGTGCATGTCAATTCTTCTATGTAAAACTCTTTATAAATAAAGAACTTTAAGAGATTATGTGCCTATGGATATAAACTACAATCAGATGGTTAAACAAATTTCTAAGTAAGTATTTATGTATGTATATTAGGGTGGCCCTTAATAAACAAAAGTTGGATTTTTGCCCCCAGTTTGGAGAATATTGGTAAAAAAAATCATTCTGAAAAAATTTTAGGTAAATAGGTTGGAGTTAAGACGTGCCGCGAGCCCAGTGGAGTTTTGAGATCAAAATCAAAATCGGCCCAAAAATATATAACATCTATATATCTTTAGAAATTCCAAATATTGAAAAATTTGACCTATAACCTTCACGATATAGTAAAACTTTCAAATATATTTAGAATTATCTTAACTATAATATTCAACGGTTGAATATATTTGCAAATCTGATTTCACCAGTCGATTGTGCATCAAAAATTAATACAATAGATGTTTTTTGAATCCTACAGGGGGCACAAATTTCATAAAAAAAAAAAATAAATTTTAGTTTTTTTAAACATGCACGATGAAAAGGTATTTATAGCTTAGTGAAATGGCACCAATATTTCCTTTCTATCACTAACCACCACAAGGAGTGAAAATTTTCCAAAAAAAAAAGGACGCCATTATTTTTATTTACGCAAAAACCTTCAGAAAAATGTTGATACCCTAAAAACAAATGAAGTGACCTGGTCACAAACGAACTCTAATGGATTTAGTTTAAGTAAAAATGTGCTTTTATTTTAATATTTCTCAAAATATGTTAATTTTGTTCTTACATTTCTTGTTCTAGTGGCCTGAGACACGTTTATGGCCTGGTGAATTTTTAATGACTTTAATATGTTTTGACCAATTTCTGTATTTTAATGTGTGTGAAGATAAATTCGTATTTAACTAGTAGAGACACAAACCACATCATTATTCATTATTTTTCTACTATCCCACTAATAGTGCATCATTATATACTCCTATATACTACCTATATACTCAAGTCTCGTTTTATGCGGATTTTTTTATGCGGTTTCAAATTTATGCGATTTTTAAATTTAGGATTTTTTTAAAATTTTAACATATTTTAAAATTTTAGATGTATTTTTTTAAATTCTAGTGATGAAAATGATATTTACAATATGATGACAATATGATTATATCATCTAGTGATGAAAGTGACGTTGAACCAATTCCAAAACGATGCAGACAATTATTCAGTGATTCAGATTAATCATACATATTTACAGAATTTCCTTAAAAAATGTTTTAGCTTATTTTTTTTATCATTTTCAGTTTTTTCTGTAATTAACGCATCTATCGCATAAAACGAGACCTAGTATATAGTGTGTTACGTGTACCATTCCAAAAATGGCCATTTTTACCTACGATCCTCAAAAGAATTTTTCAAAATCATATTTTTTTGAAAGTAAATTTTCTCAAATCCCAAAATTAGTTCAGCTATGCCTCTAATAGTGCATCATTAGGCACCCCTTGGACTACCAAACCTATATAGTGTGTTACGTGTACCATTCCAAAAATTGCCATTTTTACCAATGATCCTCTAAAGAATTTTTCAAAATCATATTTTTTTGAAAGTCAATTTTCTCAAATCCCAAAATTAGATCAGCTTTCCCACTAATATTGCATCATTAGGGACCCCTTGGACTACCAAAGCTATGTAGTGTGTTACGTGTACCATTCCAAAAATGGCCATTTTTACCAATGATCCTCTAAAGAATTTTTTCAAAAATCATATTTTTTTGAAAGACAATTTTCTCAAATCCCAAAATTAGTTCAGCTATCCCACTAATATGGCATCATTAGGCACCCCTTGGACTACCAAAGCTATGTAGTGTGTTACGTGTACCATTCCAAAAATGGCCATTTTTACCAATGATACCCTAAAGAATTTTTTCAAAAATCATATTTTTTTGAAAGACAATTTTCTCAAATCATAACCCCAACCGATTTACCTAAAATTTTTTCAGGATGATTTTTTTTACCAATGTTCACCAAACTGGGGGGATGAGACTTGCAAAAATTCAACTTACGTTTATTAAGGGCCACCCTAATGTATATTAGTTAGGCATCTAAAGTTTTCTGTTTAATTTCCGTTGTTTTTATTTCCTTCTAACATAACAATTCTAATTAATTCGTAACATTTAAACAATTAATTATACCAGGAATATAGAAAAACTTGAAGCTAAACTAATTGCTTAATTAGAATTGTTTGTGTTCTGATTTTTTATTGAAATACAAATAGTTAGCTTAGTATGTACACCATAGAGAAAATATACATAGAGCGAAAACTCTCCTGTCAAAGACCTAACTCAGTTGTCAAAAACCTAAGTGGTGAGAATGCATTAGTAAAAAATATATGTGATGATTTTGAGTTTTTTTCTAGTTTCCGCTTTATGTGTATTTCTCTATGATGTAAACGTCCTAAATTTTTACAGGAGAGACAAAAAAAGGATTGTAAAATCCTCGGTATTAAATTGTTTTTAAATCTGTCAATGCAATTTTATTACTTGTTTGGTATACATTATAATGATAAATAATCACAAATTAAAAGAAGTGCATTGATGACTTCTAAGTTCTTTTTTGGGTCTTAGCTCTTTTTCTATTACTTATTTTGCTTTTTATATTAATTTTGTCATATCGTTAATAGCACTTTGAAACATTCATCGCGATCCATAAAAGGATATATATTCAGGGTCCGTATGAAATTCTAAGACGATTTAACAATGTCCCTCCATCTGTCTGTCTGTTGAAAACACGATAGGACCAAAACGAAAGAAGCTAGCTACTCTCTGTTAACAAGATTTTGTTTAAAAAATATTTTAAACCTTTAAAGTTTTAATTTAAAAATGTATGTATCTCTTGATCAGTGATATTAAACTTCTATATTTATTATTTTCTTTTAACATAAATGACTTTACGTTTACAGATATTTTTAAACATTTAAATATGTAATTAATTTCAAATAGTAACAAAACTATTAAAATGTTTGCTTCTTTAAAAAAGACTTATAAATATGTAGTTATCTAATATTTTAAAACAATAATAAATACAAAAGAAGAGGAAAATTCGTAGCAAAAGCAATTGAAACAATTTTCAAAAATAAAAATTCAAAAATGCTCGTAGAATATAACAATAGATTTAGATTGTTGTCTAAATGTAATAGATATTTACGGAAAAGTCATTTCAAAAATATAGTTTAAATTTGCATCGAAATTTAAAATCTAAATAATAAAAAAAAAAAATATTGAAATGTAACCAATTGAAGTTGATAAATTAGAATATTAAATATTGAAAATTCTTATAAGAACAAAAAAAAAATTTAAACAAAAGAAAACTAAGAAACAAAAGAAAGCGAACAAATAATAAAAATAACAAAATAAATGTGAATTTTATGTATAAATGTTGGTGTTTAACTAAGTTAGTAACAAATAAAAGAAAACATAGTTTGTAATATAAAAACTATGTATTAAAAAGAAAATTAATTTTAAAATAAATAGCTGCAAAATGCAATGTAAATTAATGATTTAAATGAAACTAAATATTCATACAATTGCAGCAACTGACAATCTTTAATGCTAAAGAAAAACTAAATTTTAAAAAGATGAACTTTAAATAGAAACTAAAACTAAATTGTATTTTCAGTTTATTTTTAAGTTTTGCATAATTTCAAGTTATTTTAATGTAAAATGCAAGAAATGCAAAAAGAAATTGTTGATTATGTTTGTTTTTGTTATTAATTATTTTTAGTGGAAAAAAAAACGGTAATAAAAAATTAATTTATTAAAAAAAGAAACAAAAAAAATGTATTATTTGTAAAGGAAATTTAAAGGAAATATTTTAAAGTTACTACCATCATTACCCAGCCGTTCACCATTGCATATAGAATTAGATACATGACAAGTTGTTTTATCATTTGCCTTTCCAAGATGAAAGCCTAGATTACGAATATACAATCTAGTAGCCAGCCGGTCGTGGTAGTCAACATATAGCAAACACCTTATTGGGAATGCACAGTGGGGCGGCCCTATGGGGTCTCAAAGTGGGGTACCTTCGACATGTAAAATTTTTAAAATATTTTTTTTTTTGTTTCCCATTCGACATGTTTGCGTGTGCTGTTTATCTCTTATAATTTCCAAGTTATAAATTGAAATTTTAAAATTTTGCCATACCTTGGTCCGCTTTTTTAAAAATATAGGGCGTAATTTTTGACCGAATGGACTCGAATTTGTTTTTGTTAGTTAGACAACTAAATTGCCAATAATATACAAAAGATTTCAGAGCAATATCAATTATGGATCCAAAAATAAACGATTTTCAATTTAAAAACAAGTAAGAAAGTATGGTCGGTCAAGCCCGACCATATAATACCCTACACTAAGTAAAAGAGCAAAAACATTTTTCTTTTAAAATTTCAATAATTTATATTTTTGAGTGATTTTCGGAAGTGGGCCTTATATGGGGGCTATGACCAATTATGGACCGATCACCATGAAATTAGGTCGTGTGATTTATGTCTATATGAAAGTTTACTATGTTGAATTTTGTGAGTATACCAGCGATTTATGCACGTTAAAGTGATTTTCGGAATCGGGTCTATATGGGAGCTATGACTAATTATGGACCGATCGTAACAAAATTTGGTGACATGAATTTTGTATATATAAAACTTATTTGGAGCGCAATTTGTGGAGATACATATATAAATTAAACATTTATGACCGATGAAGTATAATTTCGGAAGGACATTTGTTTAGGGGCTAGGTGAAATAATGGACCGATTTCAGCCAGTTTCAATAGGCTTGGATTGGGCCGAAAAAATAATATGTACCAAATTTGATCGAAATATTTTCAAAATTGCGACCTGTACTCTGCGCACAAGGTTTACATGGACAGCCAGCAAGCAAGCCAGCCAGCCAGCCAACCAGACGGACGGACGGACATCGTTTAATCGACTCAGAAAGTGATTCTAGACTAATATTTTTATTAAATTATTAAATGGCAAAATTTTTACAAAAACTTAAAAAATTAAATTTTTTCCCTCTGAAGATGCACCACAAAACCATAGACAACAACTAGATAGGTAACTGAAAGCCAAAAACCTAAGTCTGTTGTCAAAAACCTAATTCATGAGAATGTATTTCATGTATTTTGTTATTGTATCACCCGTATGTGTGAAAAGAGAGTAATTTTTCCATATATATTACTCTCTCCTTCCGTTCTATGTGTTTATTTTATGCACAAAACTTTGAGCGACGAGCGGTACGTCGCTTAAACTAATGAACACTTGCCTGACTCCAATTTATATATTTTTGGTCATTTGACACGTATGTGCTCTTTGTGGTGCAAAGAGAAGTCAGTTGGTTACTTTATACATCCCATGTAATCTATCGTGTTAACAATTGTCACTTAAGTGTTACTAAGTAATCTAGAGTGTAGTCACTTTAAATATTTATTTTGTACTGTACTTTAGAACGTAGTTATTTCACCCATCAGAAGTAATCTAATGGAGAGTTATCGGAGGATGGTTTGTTTATACAAGCAATCGATTATTGAACTGTCTATGAGATGCCTTTTGCATTTCCAAGTGTTATGGGTCTTTTGAAACTTGGAAATACAATAGAAATCAATCAAATAACCAAAAATTATTGAAAACAGCGTTTTTAAAACGATACATTGTCACTATCAAAACTAAGGTACCATAATATTAAAATGTAAAGGTAAGTTATAACATTAATTTGTATACTATATATTTGTAAATTTTATTCAATAATCTTAAATCTACTTAAGGCATTTAACATTTAATTTAAATAAATTTAGCACGTCGTATTACACCATCACTGGAAGCTATATAAACTGTATTATTGGCTCCATTACATAAACAATTAACACAACAGCCAACGTCAACTTCGCCCAAGGCTTTTGGTTTCTTTTGGTCCAGCTCAGACCAGCCTTTAACCTTGCTGTCATAACCGCCAGTGTACAGATATTTCTCATCGCCACACATGCCATTTATAATCATTTCATGGCAGTCCTTTAAAGTATAATAATAATCATCATTACATTCAACATTTTGTTAAACCAACATCAATATGTCTACTTACAGCAGTATCCCATATAACATTGAATTGCTCATTGGGAGTGTTGTGAATTAAGGTCATACCTTTGCCGGTACGATCGGCAAATGCCACATACTTGTGACGGCCCTCGTTCATGGGTCCCAATAAACATAATGGCGATTTACCTTGTATTACAGCTTTTGTACTATATTTGCCAGATTTGCCCGATACCACCTGCGATACTACCACATCCAAATCACGCACTGTGTATATCCATTCTTGTTCAGCCGACAATCCCTTCACCTCCTCTACCAAGTTGTACTTGAAAAGCATTTTGTCATTTTCCCAATTACATACGACACCCTTGTCATCACCAGTGTACAATACATCGCCCTCACAGTACATGGCCTGTATAGCATCGTCACAGCGAAATAGATCTTCAACCTTGTCGTAGGGTGGCTGCAAAAATTTGACACTACCATCACAGCAACTCGAATACAATTTACCTTTGCTATTAATGGCCATGGCATAAATATAGGATTCATGAGCATCGACCGATTTAATTAGATTCAAATCACTATCCCAAATCTATTAAAAAATGGAGAGGTGAATGTTAAATGTATTAAAACGCATAAATTGCTTAACGTCCACAATGACATGGTACTTGTACAGTACGTGAGAAAATACACTAAGTAAATGAACAAAAATATTTTTCTTTAAAAATTTCATGAATGATTTTCAAAAGAGGGCCTTATATGAGAGCTATGACTAATTATGGACGATATTAGGTCTTGTGATTTATATCCATATGAAAGTTATTTTTGCTGAATTTTATCTGTATACCAATATTTTTAAAAGATTTATGCTCGTTTAAGTGATTATCAGAAGCTGGCCTTACATGGGAGCTATAACTAATTATGGGCCGATCATCATAAAATTAGGTAACATGAATTCCGTATATATAGAGATACCTATATAAATTTAACATTTATGACCGATAAAGTCCAATTTCGGGAAGACATTTGTATGGGGGCTAGGTGAAATAATAGCACGATTTCAGCCAGTTTCAATAGAATTTGTCCTTGGCCCGAAATTTAGTATGTATGTTCCAAATTTTGTCGCAATATCTTAAAAATTGTGACCTGTACATTGCGAACAAGGTTTACATGGACATGAACAAATATGAAAACGTAAAACGATCAGCAACATATGTAGCTCACTTAACACTTTGTAGGTCAATGGATATATGATTCTCTAAAATTTCGAACATTATTTCCAATAGTTTGACATAACAAATTTTCCATAACACATTAGGCCAGAAGCATCATTTTTTGGAAATAAATCTGGGATTTCTTTGTTTCTCATACGATTTTTGGATAGCGCTCGGCTAGGCTTAAATATTCGTTGTACTGGACCGAATAAACTATTTTTTTGTTAGACAACAAAATTACCATTAATATAAAAAATATTCCAGAGCAATTATCAATTATGGATCCAAAAATAAACGATTTTCAATATAAAAATTCAAAAAATTTTAGATTTTTGTTGTTTTTTGGGCGTAAAGGTGACAACTTTATGTTGTTAAAAGAAAAACTTTCTTTAAGAACATATAACAATTTTATGTTTTTCTGTAATTTATCTTTATGTAGAACATTTTGGTATAAAAACCTGTCCTATTTTATGAATATGTCGCCCCTAAGCTATTTGGAATTTGACCTATTTTTTATCAACATTTCAAACATGTTCTAAAATCCCAAAGCTGGGATCAGAAAACGGAAAGCAGTCTTGGAAACCCTGATGTGTTCCCTATTTACCCCTAATGTATTTTCCCAGCTCCAAAAGAAATGTGGACCCTATGGTCAAAATTTTAAAAAAATAACGTTTTTGAGATTTTCGGACCATTTTATAAAAATTACAGTTTTCCTTTGACGTTTTGACCAGTTTTTTACACTTTGTTATTTAGAATGGCAAATTTGTAAAACGTTGACAATTTCATTCAGTTTTGTTAATAAATAAAGATTTTATTACATATTTATTGAGTTTATAACACTAAAATATGTATCAAAATTTTAATGGGATTACAAATATTATGAACAATTTGAACCAAATTTACTACGAAATAATTTTTTTTGTTTAGATAAGTTAATTTTTGGTTTACAAACAAATTTCAATCAATTAGATTCAAAAATATTGCCCCACTATTGGAATTCTGTGGTCATATGGAAAAACTCCACTTTTTGTGCGGTTCAGAAAAAGTGATATTTGAACACTGTAAAAGAAATTAATTTTTGCACCGAATCAATACTTCGGCTAGTTGGCCCAGCCAACTAGCCGAATCAACACCAAAGCCAAATATCCATGGCGCTCTGTATTTGGTGGGAACAAGAGCGTACTATCTATTACAAGCTGAGATCTGTCCAGACTATCACAAGGATCATTGATCGAAAGCGTCCAGACAAGTTTTGCCTCACCCTCTTTTTAGCCCAGAATATGCCCATTCCGACTGTAAAAATGTTCTAAACTAATAAAACTCTTTGAACTATGTTTATTGTTTTGGCATAAAATAACACTTTTTTTGTTTGTAGCACAACAACAATTTGATTAAACTTAAGTAATATTTTACGACATTATGACAATACGACCTAATAGCAGACCGTTTGAATCCCCCAATTTTATAAAAACTTCAAAATAAAAGCTAAAAATTTAAGAAAAAATCCCGCATTTTTAAGTCATACAACCAATAATTAATGCAAAAATTAGCTGCACGATTTTTTTTTTTTCAATAAATTTAATTTTGTTTGAAAAATATTGCGCAAATTTTCAGCATTTGGTTTTTAATCACGAACAATTTTAGACCTTGGGAGCATCGAAAACCCAAAAATAAGGAACTCTTATGTTTCGCAAAAGGAACAAATTCTAATGAAAAAAATGTTTGGCCGAAAAAAATCGGGTTACAAAATATTTGTCCCTAAGGGTACAATCATATTAACCAATCATTCGGAACGAATAAAATATAGTCGAATTTTTGCACACGCACTGTATATGCATCTGCAATAAAATCAAAACAGAGAGTACAAATTCTACACTATTTCCAATTGTGTTTCAGAAAATTCCAATTGAATTTCAAAAATATCCAATTATATTTCAGAATTTTCCATTTGTATTTCAGAAATCTCCATTTGTATTTCAGATAATTCTAATAGAAATTTCTGAAAAACTATTTTAAAATGCTGAAATACTTTTTAAGTATAAATTAAAAATTCTGAAATACAAATGGAAAGTTGTGAAATACAAATTGAAACTTCTAAAATATAATTGGAATATTCTGATATAAAATTAGAAAATTCTGAAATATAATTGAGAATTTCTGAAGTTCAATAGCAAGTTTCTGAAATATAATTAGAAACTTCTGAATTTAATTGAATTTAATCTGAAGTATAATTGGAAAATTCGGAATTACAATTGGAAATGGTGTAGAACTCATTCACAAACATTTTTGTTTCTATTTACTTTGGTGAGAATTTACTAGAATTTTCTTTTGCCAGAGAAACACAAAAAACAAAAAACAAAATATTTATGAAAATATTTTGTCATTTTATGAGAATTGTATAATCGTACTACTGTATAATTATGATATTAAAACCAAAAATCTACATCACTGATCAAATGGAAATTTTACTAACTTTAATTTTACCATCAGCACCACCAGAAAATACTTGATTATTAAAGAAAGCCACACAAACAGCATCACCTTCATGCTTTTCCGTCGAAACTTTTTCAATTGCCGGCATTTTAAATGATGATTGATAACTTATGAATATATTAATTTATAATTTCTTCTTTTTGATAAAAAAGATGTAAATATTTATTTTTATTATTTTAATATTAGCAAATAGTTGATGTTTCTTTGTGTATGGATGAAAACAAACTAACTAATAGCGAGAGTATCTTTAAGATTTTGTTATAATTAATGTGGATGCCAAATGTATGGCATCTTTACGTAGGCATGTTCTAAATTTAGATTATGTTGCTGATAGATTTTGTTTGTACAGTGCATTATAGAAGTATTCATACAGCAATGGGCTATACAAAAATCTTGGTATTTCACTGTGAACCAAATTAAATAAATTGTGCGTTTGTATGACCATTTCGGTACAGTGAAATAACTCCCAAAGAAATAACTCAAAATGGAATAAATCCCAACAAAAATCTGAATCTTAAAAACTAAAATTGTCAACATCATTGGTCATAAATAGAAAACTAGAAAATTAACTATCGGAGGGCCCGCCGAAGAGAGGAGGTGAAACGAAAAATAACATCATGACGACAAAAATAAGTATGGAAAGTTTCTTCGAGAAAATTAGGAACAAATACAACATTCATACTAGCAGCTTACTGAGGGAATATAGCAGAGAGATGGAGAGATTGGCTAAATTGATGGAGAGAACAACATTTTTACAAGAATGCAGACACATGGGAATCATACCAACACATGTAAGAAACAGTACAAGAACATTAAAACAATTAGTTACAACAAAAACATCACGGATAGACATAGAGAAAATAGAGACAAACTTACACGCAAAGTTATTGAACATAGAGATAAAAGATACACATACAAACACAACATATACAAGATCAGAGATCAGAAAGATTGAAAAGGAGATGAAAAATACACTTGACAAAATAGAACTTACGAAATTCAAGAACCAACAGTGGGATAAATTTTACAATATCAGATCGAGGATAAAACTTACACATTCAATGAAGATGACGAAATTGAAACACGAGAGGTTTGAGAAACTGAACCTCGTATACAATGACGACTGGTTTATTAACCACACGAGTATAGAGTTTGAAATGGAACATAAATGGTTATTATCACTGGGGAACAAGTTTGCAATACCAGTAGATAGAAAGAATTTCACACCTATACCGCTTATAGCTGACATGGAACAATGGGTTCAGGGTATAAAAGATGATACAGAAAAGGACATAACGCGATCGAAAATAGCGAACAGAATTGCATACTTCAAAAGGAATCTTAGGAATACGGAGAAGGATAAATTTATACTGAGTATATACGAGGTCACCAGGAACTTCATTAAGAAACACGAGAAGGACATAATTGTAACTACGGCAGACAAGGGGAATAAAACTGTGATATTATATAGGAGAGATTATATGGAGAAAATGTACCAGTTATTAGATGACAAGAGCACATACAGGAAAATTGAAATTGACCCAACAACTAGTCTTCAGAAAAGGAACAATAACTTAATTACACAATTGGGAAAAGATGGGTACATTACCAGATACGAGAAATTCAACATGACGACACAAGCGGCAGCAGCACCTGAGTTATATGGACTGCCAAAGATACACAAAGACGGAATACCACTTCGACCGATATCTGCATCCATGAAGGTACCGTGTTACAGTCTTTCGAAGTATATTGGAACAATTTTGAGGAATATTGTGTCGCCCAAATACAATATACAAAATTCAGTAGAATTAAAACGAAAACTGGAAAGCGTCTCATTGGAAAATGACGATATTATGGTCTCTTTCGACGTGGTATCATTATTCACTAATATACCGATTCACTTGGCTATAAGGAATATACTTGACAAATGGAAAACACTTAAGGAACACACGGCAATACCAAGGCAAACATTTTTGAAAATTCTTCAGTTTTGTTTAACTGATAATAACTATCTCACTTTTGACAATAAATTTTACCATCAAACATATGGTATGCCAATGGGAAACCCCCTATCGCCAACAATTGCAAATATTGTACTTGACACACTACTGGACGATGTAATTGACGAATTAAGGGCTAATAATATAGGGATTAAGTTTATCACTAAGTATGTGGATGACTTGTTTGCGGTTATAAGGAAATCGGACGAAGAGAAGATATTAGAAACAATGAACGTTTATCACAATAAGATACAATTTACAATAGAACGCGAGAAGAATATGTCAATACCGTATCTGGACATCAATATCATCAAGGATAATGGAAGAATAAGGACAAATTGGTACACGAAACCCACATCTTCAGGTAGAATGGTTAACTTCAACTCTACACAACCATTGAAAATGAAGATAAGTACAGCGACGAATTTAATAAGGAAAGTATTACAGATAAGTGATGTTGAATACAGGAAAACCAATATTAATAGAATAAGAAAAATACTTACAAAGAATAGTTACCCAACATATATGACGAACAATTTAATCAACAAAGTACTAAAATATGAAAAACAGCAGAAAAATCCAAACACTGAGGAGGGAAAAGTTTTTTACAGTGTACCATTTATTCCCAAACTAACGGAGACAAAAACAATGAAGAGAATGATCACAGAGAAAACAACAACAATAGCTTACAAATCAAATATGACACTGAGGCATCTATTTACAAACAACAAAACAAAAATTGACAAACTTAAGAGTGATAATGTGGTCTATGAGATAAAATGTGACGGTAATGAAAGGGAGAGATGTAACTTGGTTTACATTGGTACGACAAAGAGAATGTTGGGGACGAGAGTTAATGAACACAAAACAGATATTGAAAAAGGAAAAATAACGACGGCATTATCTCTGCACGTAAAGGAGTGCAATCATAAGATGGATTTTGACAATATTAAGATATTGGACAGAGAACAAAAAGAGAACAAACGATACACTCTTGAAAGCTTAAGAATACAACAAAAAATACACAATACAATGAACACGAAAGAGGACAAGGATAACACAAAACTGCAATATTCCGCTGCAATATTTAATTATTAAATCAGTTGAAGTTCTGTGATATTAGTATTAAGTTTGACTTATAGTATATGTTTGTGTTGTAATGATTATTTATTTATTTATTAATTCTGTGTCGTGAAGTCCAGTTTTTTAAATAATAAGTTAATTGACAATGTAAACAATAGAATTTCGTAAGTTGAACTGTGATATCTTAAGTTTTTCAATGATTTATAATAAAATATTTATATGTTTTTGTCGCTAGAATTCAACAATAAAAGAAAACCCCTGAAGAAGTTTGAAACAAACAAACGAAACGTTGGGTAAATAATAATAAAAATGAAAATACTTTGATTTTTATTTACACATTTGGTAACAAATGATTGACCATAAATAGCCCGTAAGATTGGAATCTTAAAAACTAAAATTGTCAACATCATTGGTCATAAATAGAAAACTAAAAAATTAACTACTTTTAAACCTTAACAAGTGAAATAATTCCGAAATGGTTAAATTAAATTTTTACTGGAGAATACTATTGAAATAAAGTGTAAAACAATTGTAATTCAATTGCTTGACTATAATTCAAGGCTTGAATTACACATGCTTTCAACTTGAAATGCTTATTGGGTAAGAACATTAGTCACAAAAAATGTGAAATAACATCCAACAAAATGGAAATAATTTCCAAACAAGAAAGCAATGCTTACAAAAACGGCAATGGTTTCCTCCTCTGGGGTATTTAAAAACCCGTTTCCCTCTGTAAAGATTTCTTGTGTAGACGGCCTTAGGCCGAGCGTAATGGGGTTCTCCTCTGAGGATTCTTAAAAAACCGCCTTAGCCCAGTAAAAATGTTCGAAATACTTCAGAAAATCCGTTCGAAGCGAAGCCGGTTTTTGAAACACACGAAACGAGAAAACATTTGCTACCGGCCGAAAATCGGCAATACAACAATCTTTACTAAGCAAAGTAGCTTTTTGATACATCCGAGAGGAGAAAATCTTTGAGCTCAGCCGATGGCCGTTAATCTAATAAATTTTGTTATTGAGTGAAGCTTTGATCAAATATGATTCCCAATATAGATGAAATTACTCCCAATAAAATCAAATTGGTTGTTATTTCATAATGAAAAAATCAATAATTCAGCATATCTTGAAACTAGTTCCAAGAATGACAATTTCAGAATAAAATCATGAAATAATGAAATAATTAATTCCAAAATTGAGGGGTGTGGAACCAAAGGCAGCAATCTCCACTTTATTCATGAACTGAGTTAATGATGCCATCTTGTTATATTTGTTGAATGCTTGCTACCAATCGATATGGCAGTACCAAATTCATGGTCAAAATCTGACGATTGAAACAAAGACAGCCATATCCAGTGGAGATAGCTGACTTTGTTACGCTCACAAGGTGTTAATTTTCTTAGAAATGTTACCATATTTTGGAAAAATATACGTTTTGTTTTTATACGCTTCACCTTGGTGAGAAGGGTATATAAAGTATTTATAGGAACCCTATAAAGTATGTATAGATAGCGGAGTCGATTAACCCTTTAATGCATATTGTTGCCAATTGTCTACATTCCAGTTCCAATTAATTTTAGACGAATATAACCTTGAAACTAATTCAGATTCTAATTCAGAAAAATCAAATGGAGTACGAAAAGTTTCAGTTAAAGAAATTCTAAATGACACTAAAGCTAAACTAAATATAATAAATAAAAATCCACTAAATATTTGATAATTTATAGAAAAATAAAAGTAAAAATCATGCACTTAAGGGTTAAGCCATGTCCGTCTGTCTGTCTGTCTGTCTGTCCGTCTGTTTGTTGAAATTTATTTTCTGAAGACCCCAGACATCTTCGGGATCCAAATCTTTAATAATTCTGTCAGAAATGCTTTCGAGAAGTTTCCTATTTATAATCATCAAAATCGGTCCACAAATGGCTGAGATATGAGGAAAAAACCAGGACAACCTCGATTTTACTAAGTCATTAATATAGACAATATGGATATCTAATGATAGATATTCTAAAGACCTTTGCAACGACGTATATAAGACCATAGTAAGTTAATTGCAACAAAAATCGATTTGGTATTTATTATTTTATAACAAAGTATGCTATCTCCAAAATTGGGTATTTCAAAGGCAGCAATGTCCACTTTGTTGAAACAAACACAGCAATCTCCAAATTTCAGGTCGCATTTACCCGCAAACCTCAATGGATCAAACTTGGTTGGCATATTTGTCTTTTTTTATACTAATTAGCAAAACATTTAATTATAAAATTTAAGTTTCTTTAGAAATACAAGTTTTTCTTATTTATTTCGAAAACAACAAAAGTGGAGATTGCTGCATTTGTTTCTACACCCCTCAATTGTTGATAAAACTAAGTAAACGAACAAAACATGTTTCTATTAAAATAACAATAATTTATATTAGTGAGTGATTTTCGGAAGTAGGCCTTATATGGGAGCTATGACCAATTATGGGCCGATCACCATGAACTTAGGTCGTGAGATTTATGTCTATATGAAAGTTATTTATGTTGAATTTTGTGTGTATGCCAACATTTTTAAGAGATTTATGCACGTTAAAGTGATTTTGGTAAGCGGGTGTATATAGGAGCTATGGCTAATTATGAACCGATCGTAACAAAATTTGTTGACATGAATTTCGTATATATAAAACTTATTTGGAGCGAAATTTGTGGAGATACATAGATAAATTAAACATTTATGACCGATAAAGTCCAATTTCGTTAGGAAATTGTATGAGGCTAGATGAAATAATGGACCGATTTTAGCCAGTTTCAATAGGCTTGGTCCAAATTTGATCGAAATATATTCAAAATTTCGACCTTGGTATACTTTAAGGTGGGTGTTAGACTAATTTTTTTGTGCGTTACAAACATCTGCACAAACGCATTATACCCTCCCCACTGTGGTGGTGTAGGGTATAAAAAATCAACTGATTCCAGAACCATTTCGCGTAATGTGTGCTACCTCCGTAATGTTTCTTTAAACCAGTTCTGAAGGTGATAATTTCAAACAAAAATCATTAGCCTCAACTCCAAACTAGAACTAGTACTGGCTACCTGCATTCTAGATCCAGTTCTATAACTAATACAGTTTTTCCTTGTAATCTAAATAACTTTTTAACATATATTTTCGGCTTTTATGATTATAAGTTAAAAATCATAATTATAGTTACAAATTCTTACCATATTTATATTTTACCTGCAACAAAAAAAATAAAATCACATTAATATTATTTATAATAAAATAATAAAAGAAAATGTAATTTTCTTTAGCGTAAAACTTAAATATTAAGAAATAAAAATAGGTTTTAAGATTTAAGAAAAACTAATACATATTTTCAAAATTTTTGTACGACAAATAGCACATTTGGCCAAAAACTTTTGGTTTAAAAAAAAAAAATTTAAATTTTTTAAATTTAGTTTAACAAATTTTATAAATTTTTTAACATCTCTTTAGTATATATGAGAGAATAAAAATACGAAAACACCTTTCACCAGAGTATACTTTAAGATAAAGTTTGAAAAAAAAAAAAATTTATTTTTTTAAAAAAAAATTGTTTTAATGAAAAATACGTTTGAAAAAAATTTAAGGTAAAAAAATGTTGTTAAGTTAAAAAATGTTTTTCCCGAATTTGACCCATTGTATGTCCGAGTTACTATGGCGCTATATACGTTGTTGGAAAAGTCTTTTAAATATCTATCATTAGATCCATAATGTCTATATGGATTACTAACCAGAGATATGTAGATCAAAAATAGGGTGAAAATCGAAGAAATGGATTTTCTCGATTCAAAAATTACTTCAGTTTTCATACCAATTATAAAAAATAGAAATTTTAGAAACTATAATTTGTCGGGATTTTTTGGGAATTTCTTTATACGTTTTCCTCTTAAAGTTGCAATATTCAGATTTGTTATGATGGCCAAATTTGTTGACAATCGAATGATTACGTTATATGTATCCATAATTTGTTTTCGGTTCTAGCAACAGATAGTTGAAAAAGAAACATTACGGTTGAAATAAACTAATTTTTGTTACTCAACTACAATTTTTCAGCCACAGCAGATCAATTTGATCATTAAGAATGACTCAAATTGAAATTGTATGTTCACAAAGGAATAATTAGTGTGCCTAACATAACAACTTATATGGATATTCATATTTAGAGAAAAAATTAACAATACTAGTGGTTTAAATTTCATTATAAACAATCTGATTTGTGAAATGTCTCTTTCGAAGCGAACAGATTAAACAAAGTCGAAATTCTTAAGTTTTTTTTCAATAGAATTCATTGATTTTATACCGATTAAAACTACGTGTGTGACCACACCGGTCAAATTCCAATATTATAGTATAAAACCTTAAAAGTGTTGGACCAAATAGAGTTATTTATACATCTTTTAAAACGCTGGTAAAATTCTAACCCCCATTTTCTCAATCTATGGTTACTTTTTAACGTTATGATATACTGATAAATTTTTATATGTAATAAATTTCTCACACTTATTTTTAGAAAATTATCTAATCATTATGGGTATCATTGAATAGTTCTTCAAAATATCTTTTATATGATAATATGGTACTGTTCACTGTAAACCAAAAATTTTTGAATTAATATTGTTACGAAATTGTACTTGAATTCAAATATAACGATTTTCAAATAGCAGTACTGTAATAGCAAACTGTAACATATCTGAGGGCATTATTAACATTGAATAAAAGCCTTCAGTTGACTATTGATCGTAAGTATGGCAACGCTGTTTGCTGCGACCGTATATTCGAATTCGAATATTCAGTTAAAGAACATTGTAGAAAGTACACCACAGATGGCGTATGTATTAGAAAGCTCTAGGCAGTTAAAGAGCAATCTAGTTGCAATTGTTAGTTTGAGTTTATCAGAGACGCTATTGGAATAAACATCAACAGAGTCCCTTAAAGAGTGCTGTGTTTTTCAAGTGAATTCGTGTACATTATAAAGTGTGTCTGTATTTCTGCGAATTTATAAACGTGTATAAAAAAACATTGAGTGACTATTTAATTCTGTTGTTGTACATTTTAAATAAATAAAGAGTTGTTACAATTTTTAAACTACTAAACGGCTTTTATTTGCAATCAAAAGTATCCAGTTTATTTAAAGGAAATAAACCAACGTTTTAAAAAGGTTAAAACGTAACAGTATGTACTTCAAAAAAGTTTGATATACATAAAAAGCGATTTTAGCGAAATCGGTGTTCGATACACACCAGAGTTTAAAGTCCCTTCGTCCAATAGAAAATATGAATATTAACAGAAATAAATTATTAAAATATAAACTGTTACTGGGATCTTGATTTGTTCCTAAATACCTACATATGTAATTTGAAAAATATCTCACCTTAGGAACAGCTTTAATTTAAATTTATTTTGAATATTTTTAATTTTTAATTTTTAATAATTTATATTATTTTTTAATTTTATTTGCCATTATTTAATTAAATTTATAAAAAAATAACATTTTTACACTTTCAAACCAAATTAGCAGATTTTTAATTTAGCAAATATCATTATATCATTATTTTTTTGAAATATATTTTATTTTACATATATTTTTCTTTATTTGATTTAATTTAACACTTTTTTTACACGAAAGCTTATTTATTTTATTTTGAATTTTTTATTTTAATTAGCGAAAAACTTATTTCAATTACTTATGAATCCAAAAAAAACACTAGCTAACACTCCGACATTTCCGCCATTTAATTTACCCCAATATAACACTAACAACACGTCCATACAAAAAAAAACAAACGCTAATTACAAAAACAAAAATGCAAAACTATTGCATACTTTTCATAAACTACTATTTTCTTTTATTTTGAACTTCTACTTTTTTTCCACGCATGACACTAAAGTTTAACTTGTTGCACTTTCTTCTTGTTTACACTATTCACAACAAACACCACACAACAACAACAAACATAACAACAGAGATCGCAATGACTTAGCAAATGTATGCAGTATGCATGCGAAACATTAGTGGAGCCCTAGAGCTACATTTAAATAATATGGAGTCGCAAAATTTGTGTGCAATATTTTCACCATTTCCCCATAGATATTCATACATATTTTTGTAGAACTTTATTAACACAATTGTAAATAACATTTTTCACATAAATGTTTAAGCCGGACGACACTATTAACTCTTATTTTAATTATTGAAAAAACGTACAAGAATTTAGAGGCTCTTAACAAAACCGGATGTTTAAAATACTAAATGAATTGTCAAATTGTTAATTGCCACATTGTTTTCTGAACAAACATACAACTTACTAAATATGGCAACACCAAACTTTACGAAATTTTTACAGTACCTTGTTTTTGAAATATATAAAGATATGTTTAAAAAATTATAAATATTTTAATAGATTAATACAAACTATTACAGTTTTATTAATTAATTTGATTTTTAAGGCCTTAGATTTTTAATAAAAAGAGAAAAACTCTTTTGTAACGGCCATTTTTGTTGAGAGTCTGGCATTCTTGTTGTTAATTGCCTGTGGTGAAATTAATGTTCGCTCTGAAGTTGGCTGCAGTTTGTTTGTTATTTTTTCTCTTGACTAATGTCAAAAGTGAAATGTATTTTTTATTTGACTTTTTCTCCACCTCGGTTTATGTATTTTTGTGTGGATTCTTTTTTTAATTGTGTATTATTGTGAAAAATGCTATAAGATTTTAAAGAAAAGTGTAAAAATAAATAATCATTGGCAGTTATTGGTTTTTTTATATAGATTTTATACAATTTACAAATACGTCCAATGTCTACTAGACATTTTATTAGTTGCTTATACAAAATTTTACTGCCTCTGGCTTTCATTCCACTGCAAATATTAATAATACCAACACATCAGTTATTACTAATTTAAGAGGAATTTCGACGAAAATTGTAATAAATAATGTTACAAGACGAGGAGGAGTATAAAAAGGAGAATTTCTTGTTTATATTGTTGATGTCGGCAAATGTCGCTATAACATTGGTGGTAATGTTGGCAGCCTGTCTCTGTTGCAAGAAAAAAATGCCAAAGTAAGTACAAACAAGGGAGCTTGCTTGACTGTGGCTTGGAGCTAAGTGAAACCTTTCTAAAAACAACACAACAACAACCACAGATGTTATGTATTGATGATATTGTTATTGTAGTTGTTGTAATACTTAGTAAACAGTGAATTCACGGGGAAAGTCAAGCCAGCACCAATGCATCATGATACAAGAAAGAAAAAAACAACCAAACGATTTTAAGCTTTTACCATAACATATTGTGTGATAATGCAACATAATAATTATATTGCTGTAATGTTGTGATGCTATTTAATTATGTTATGCTTCGCTTAATATATATTTTTTTGTATGTACCTATAAGAAATTTTAACTTTTTTGTTATTTTCTTATAGAAATGACCTAATGGGTCTTGAGGGTAAAGTGAAGTTAAATGATCCTGATGAAGTTGTAGTTATTACCACCTTAAACACCAGTGAATCGCATGTGGATCTTAATAATTCTACAATATCCCAAGGAGACTCAGAGAAAAGGTACTTATTGATTTTTGTCATATAAAATGTGTGTAATTAAATTTGTTATATTAATAGGGCCAGTACAGCTGCCCACCGCTCCTTGCCCGACATACCGGTAGCTGATGTTAATGGTGACACAGGCTCCGAGTTGTACGAAACTGTAGCTGATAAAATGCTATTGGAATCTCAAAATCAAAACAAAAGTCGTAAGTTTTTATTCAATTAATAATAATAATATACATACCTATCAAAGTTTACATAATTGAAAAATTTAGGTCATTTTCATATTTATTTTAACATAGATTTAATATTGTCTTTTGTTTAATCTATTTGGTGTAAATATTAGTTTCATAGGAAACTGATTTTTTTTGCTTAACACTTATTTAATTTTAGAAGGTCACATGACTCATATTTATTATGTTATTATTCAATAATAAGTACATTGTTGCAAAAAGTTGCCTAATATTTGTTTGCTAAAATCTTTTGATTCTAAAGCATTCTTTATTAGCACATTTTTAAATTATTTATTAAGTAATGCACAATATTTGCATTAGTGCTTAACAAAGGATATGTACATTCATATGTACGTATTACATATTTATGAAGTTAATATGATATTCTGGAAGTTTTAATGCAATTAAAATTAAGAATTATGAAAGTTATAGTTGATTATCATGTTTAGTTTATATTTATAATTTTAAATATATTTAAAATTAGTCGTTGCCCTCATTATATTATCCATAAAATATTAAATAAAACATTTCACTTTATATGGCATTTTAATTGTTTAATACTTGAACAAAGACTATTGATTGTGATGAATCAAGAATAAATATAATAATAAACTCTTATCAAACAATAAAATAACTCTTAATTTTTGAATTTAACCTTATATGATACAAATTGTTTTTGCAAATAATTGAAAAAGTAATTATTCTTTGTTTTGTGTTAGCTACACCCAGTTTAAAGAAGCAAATAAGCGTTTCTCAACATAGTTCCATAAGTCAAGCTGACGACGTTAGTTCACCATATTCAAGAGTTAAAAACTCACCACACGATTATGCTAAAGTATGTATTTATATTAATGAAATATCTAAAAAATAATAATATAAAAAAAAAACATAAAATTTCAGGTAAGGCCAACAGAACATCCATATGCTCAGTTAAATGCGCCTTCAACATCTCAATCAGTTAATGCCCAACTCACAACATCTCATGTGGATATTAGTGCTCAAAGCACAGGTACTCAATCAGTGTCTACTATCAATGAACAACATCAGCAGCGTACATCTCATCACAGTGATAATTCACAAAATCACAATGAAACCCCTGCACCTCAGGTTGAAATACCTGCTGCTTCGGCAATCGCTGGCATGATATCGGCCAGTCAAGATTTACCTTATATGACGCCACCAATAGCTAATCAGCATTTTAGTGGTGACTCACAAGATTCCTCAAGTAAGTGAATTTTTTGAAATTTCTTTATTTGCTTAATTACAATACTTTTCGAGTTATTACATGATCATTATTTTATTCTTTCACAGAAGGTTATACGAGTATTAGTGTACGAGAACCCTTGGCGAATATTTTAGCTCAGCAGCCAGCCCCTCAAACACAAATACGCAGCACTACACATTCACGTGATGTAAATGATTCGCATTATGCCACAGTCTCAGACGATTCGGGTATGTAAAGAAATATTAGACAAACAAAAACCATGAATTTAAAATAATGATTTCTACATTTTATTCTTTACAGACGAAACCTATGCTGCCATTGAAGATCCCAACACACGTTTACAACATGCCAACACCACGACCGATATTTATACCAGTGGTTCTGAAACGTATGCCCAGATCCAACCGATGCAATCACCCAATTCTATAGTAGTTTCAGTTGAAATCAATAATGCCAGTACATCAACTTTGGCATCATCAAACTCTACGCTGACTGGTGGTGCAGCTCATAACAGTTCACTGTTATCATGCGACCATGTTAATACTTCATTGACGTCTCAACATTCTACCAGTTCGGTTATTGGTCCCTTACGGACGAGCTTAGAGCACAATGCGAATAATACACCAATACCACCACCGGTCGATAGCTTGCGGGCCCAAATGCATTCGAGGCAGGCCTCGGCATCGTCTAACAATAGCTCTTCATTGTGCAATTTAGGTTCACCAAAACCAGAAAAACGCCAGGCCAATTCACCACTACCACCGACTCCCAAGTCAAATCTCTCCTCGACAACTCAACTGCAAGCAATGAGTTCCACCAGCAACTTGACTTCTGGCCGTAATTCTGTAATTTCTGTGATTGAATGTGCGGGTGAGATGAATGAGTTGGGCTCAGGAGAATTATCACAGCAAGATGGTTCACCGCAGAGAAGAAATAAGAGCTTAAGTCCTTCTAAAGATATCGAGGGAATGTATGCAAAGGTAAGTTATTAATTTTATAATATCCATCAAAAATACTGAATTTATGCTTTAATTTGTGCGACAGGTCATGAAGAAAAATAAATTTTCACGCAATTCACCTTCATCCCAAAATAATTCTCCAGTATTGCCACGCAAAAACGATGAACATACTTCCGCTACTTTGGGCTTAAGTCCTTTAGATTCTATGGCCGCTGATCTTTTAGAGAATAATGTTACAATTTTAAGCACTGGCGATAGAAGTCGTTTACGCAGCAATAGCTATGGTGCCACTAAGGATCATGGCTATGAAACTATACCAGCTGATGCTATGAGATCAAATTCGTCACATGGTGTCATTGAAAATCGTAAATCTGATTGTTATACGCATATATTGCAAAAGGAACGCCAACGAGAGGGTGGTATGTAGTTTTTATATTTGTTTTCACTAATCTAAACAATTTTTTCCATATAAATATCTATATATATTTTTTGTTTATATGTATGTGTCTTTTTCCTCTTTCATGGTTTTATATCTTCCTACACACTTTTTCTTTGTTCCAAAAATAATTAACGCTTTTATGCTTTACTCCTTTTTTCCCCAATTTAAATTACTACATACATATATATGACATAAATTTAGTTTTGCCAAAATGAGACAAAAATACAATTCCAATATCATTTTAAATGTTAAAATACCAAAAACCAAAAAAATAACTAAACCGTAAAATTAAAATATACAACGAATTTCTCAATTTGGAACCAGTGGTTAGTATCTTAAAAATTCGTGCTTGTTACTCGTATTTGCATGACAATGATTTTGTAATGATTTCATTTAATTTTTAAAAGTGAAAAGTTAATTTGTTTTTAAATTAATATATTTTTTTTAGACAGCATTTCTGGATATTCTTACATAGAAAATAATTAGATTTTCTTAATAGAAGCTTTTTATTTATCCCCATATCCATAATCAACTTTTAAATTTATAAAAGGTTTATAAAACAAAATGTCCATACAAAATCTGTTTTATAAACCTTTGATGTATGTATTTAAAAATAGATTAGGGAAAAGGAGAGGACTTTACTTTATTAAAAATTTTAGTTTTATTTTATTACAAACTCAAATAAATTATTAATACAGTTTTGCACAAGAATCAGTGCTATTTCGGCTTAAACATTTAATAAAACACGAATCATACATCGAATATAGTCATAGTAACTGACGCGAGACCCTTATAATAGTTAAGAGTATAAAAGCTGTAACTTTGTAACTGCCTATAGAATCCAGGAAGGTTCTAATTAGAAACTTCTGAAATACAATTTGAAATGGTGTAGATAGCGCAGTCGATGTAGAAATGTCTATTGCATTAACTTTCTTAAACCCATACATACATGACTGATACAACAATATATCCGCTATATGGTCTTTATTCAGTTGTTATTTAAACTCTGGAAAATCAATCTATAGACAAAGGGTCAAATCGGGAACACAATTTAAAATTTTTTCAAAAACATATTGTTTTTACCAAAAAAAAAAATTTTCCACCAAAAAGAATTTCTTGCCGATTATGGATCGAGCAAGAAAAGTGTCAAACGGAATGACAAACTTATACATAACTATATATTTCATGCTGAGGTACTCTTATATACGAAAATGTTCTATTTTTTTAATAATTTATCATTAACTTTTCACTTAGCACTTTCAAATTTACTATTTACTTATATTTATACCCATGAATGCAACATAGTTTAATTGTTTTTTATTATTTGCCATTTTTGTACAAGTTATTTTAAATGCTCTTGTATTTTGTGTATTCCCCCCAAATAATTTAGTTCATACCTCATCAAAACCACCGATTACCGTCTATAGTGTACAATTAAACAATAGCGATAAACATTATGAAACTATTGCTAATCCCGGCTTATCAAATAGATCAAATGATCCTGGATATGAAACATTGTTAAAACCAAAAATAAATTCCTCCTTAATTGATGACAGTGAAAAAAAATCATCCGATTACGATCCAAATTATGAAGTGCTTAAAGGGCCAAATGTTACTACTAGCATCAATTCAGCAGGTGCATCAGATGATGGTTATGCCAAAGTACTGGAAAAGAAGCGTATAAATATCGATGAAGATTCAATTGACGGTTACAGCAAGGTGAAGGGAGAAGAGATCGATGATGTGCGAAATGCTACTACAGGAGGCTATAGTACTATTGCCGATGTTAAGGGACCCGATGCCAATCACAATTATGCCAGTATTTTAGAAGCAAAAGGAGGTGCAGATGGTAGCCACGAAACTGATAGTGATCACTATGCCCGCATAGCGGAGAAAACTGAGCCGACTACACCAAATTTGCCTCTCAGCAATTCCAACAAATCAATGGTAGATGAGTTACTAACACCACGCACCGCCGATTTATCCATAACATCACCAACATCCATTACTAGTAGCTCCATCTTAAACACTAGTTCCATTAATTCCACATCCACTAATCTGACCACCACTAGCACAATAAGTTCACGCCAAACACCTACCTCCTCTTCTCAATATGAATCCCTTACAGGCAGTGAAACCGATCCCAACTATGAATCCGTCTGCTATTTGAATACATCTGGGCAGGAAAATCCTTACGAACGCCTGCAGACCGAGTTCTCTGATGACACCCAACTGAGCTCGCCACCTTTAAGTCCGGTTACATCAAACACTAGCTCATCAGCACACACGCCATCGGCAACCCAACCAGAACATTCCACCAAAACATTAGCAACAAATGGTTCCAAAATAAATTTGACAGCTGATCCAAATGCAGATATTTTGGTCAATGACTATTTTCAAGTATAAACAACTTTTTAAGTACATACTCTAAAGTGATTCCATTAATTAACCAATTAATGACTTTTTTTATATATACATATAGATATATACAAACAAATAAATTAATAGTGCTGTTGTAGTGACACAGTTAGCGAGAGTTATAGGGAAAATACATATTTTTAAGGCTTTGCTTAGCAATCTCCATCATTAAGTATTTGCACACATATCATTTCAATGATACTTTATAAGAATCTTTGTTTATAGCTTTAAAAATGTTCGATTTACATTACTAAAAAAAAATAAAACACCATTTCCAAATTCTATTGCACCATATTTTAGTTCACCCTTCTTATATACATATACATATATTGGAAGTGTAAAATTATTAAATTATTTTGAATAATTTGTATATTGAAGACAGCCAAATTGTAGGTTGTTTATCATTCACTTCCTAAAAACATTTACATATGAAGTTATTTAAAGCACAATTAAATAACAGCATTTAACAAATAAAAGTGGGAATATGTAAATATTTACTGTACATTACAGATTTGCAATGAATTGGAAATGGAACTTCGTACTATGTGCACTTTGTATGTATGTACATTATTATACTTTTTATTATGATTATTATTTAAAAATTTGTTTTTATTATAATATTTACTTATATTTTGTTAGATTTTCTGCTCTTCCCCATTTTTTATTTAAATTTATTTAATTTTTGTTTTATCCATTTTTGAGTGTCACTTTGCGATACCAAATGCAGCTAAACGTTGTTTTTATTTTTATTTGTTTTATTACTGTGTATTTAAAAATAGTTATTCATTTTTTTTTCTTTAAACTATACAGTACCATGCACAATTGAACGCACTCATGCACTTTTGTTAAAACATAAAATTTTTTATTTAATTATTATTTTTTTTTAGTTTTAATTTGTTTATATAGATACTAAGAGCTATCTAAAGTTTAGATTAGAAGAAGAACAACTGCATTAAATATTTGTATGTATGTTTATTTTTTTATTAAATTATTTATTATTTCAGAAAATAAAAAATGAAATAAAATTATATATTATAAATAAGGCCTTTTATAATATGCCTATACAATAAAAATTTTTTTTTAATTTGTATTGAATAGTAGTGTAAAACAACTGGTAAGTTTTTTATTTATTTTATAATTTATTATTATTTAAAAATAATTTCTACAAATTCCCAAGTCACACATGGTAAATATTTTTCGAAATTCAAGTAACCACTAAATAAAATATATGTTTTCTCTTACAAAACGCCCGTAAGAGCAAGCAGAATCAGACAAATTTGTGTTTTGAAAAGTGGTTACGCTTTTTTGAGCAAATATTATGATTAACCCGCCAATGGGTTATATATATTATATTATATATAACCTATATGTCTGTGAGACCGGGGGCCGAATTACCGCACTCGCGATCGAATGAACTATCGTATCGAAAAATGATTTCGATATGTAATTATAACAAAATGTACTAAATTTCGTGCTCGATATCAAATGTCGTAATCTCAAATCAGAAAATTACGATCGAATTTACTCGATATCGAATGCGGATGTGTTAAAAAAATCGAATAAATTTATTCTCCGTTAATGTTTTTAAAAAATTTTATGAATTTTAAAATTGAAGGAGAAGATCTTAAATTGATTAAACATCTGTGTTTTATTGTCAAAAAACATACATTTAAAAAAATGTAACTATTAGTACATTAGACCGGGGTCACCATTTATAAAAGTAAAATTTGCGTCACCACTGGCGGGTTAAAAAAATCCATTGAATTTGAATAAGAATAATAGGAAAGGGGAAAAACGCGTGCTAATTCTTTATTCATATATGGTTAAGAAAATGTTCACATCAATGAAACTGTGGGGTCGCAAATGAAAAATGTAGAAATTACAAACGGAATAACAAACTTATATATACCCTTGCCACTCATGGTGAAGGGTATAAAAATATCAACATGAAAAATATATTTAAAACAAATTATTGCAAATGTAAACAAAACAAAAAAGTTGAAAATTAACCCAATTTACAAGTCTTGCAAAGAAAATAAGTAAAATACATACCAAAAAACAAACGTTTTGTTCGCCTACTTTTTTGGATATTTTTTTAGAATGAGAGTAAATTTATTTTTACGCTCTAAATCAAAGTTACTGGATAATTTTTATTTTCATTTCGTTCTGCCAAATGCAAATGAATATTCAAGACGTTGTCTTCAAAGTATTCCCAAGTCTTACAACCAACTACAACAATTCAGATTGGCTGTGGGAACATGCAATTTTGGAACCAACAAAGAATGATGTTAACAAGCTCAATAAGCAAATACAATTGCCTGGCGAAACAATAAAATACAAAAAGATGTAATTCGCCAAAAAGTTCAAAAGGACATATTAAATAAACACTTATTGAAGTTATCCTTTCAGAGAAGCTTGAAACTAAACAAATATCTACTGAGTTTTGTTGCTCTAGTAAAGTACTACTTCTAAAAACTATTTTAAAATATTAAGAAATATATTTTTGAAAATTTTAAAGCAAAATCTAAAACATAACGCCATATTTTATATGTACTTCAGCGAACGAACGGAAAGTTGAGGATAGATCTTCATTAAAAAATCTTAATTAGTTCATACCCCAAATATTATATTTACCATATAATTTGACGGGATTCAACATACCGTAATTTCAACATACAGATTCATATTGTGTGAAATATCTACCAGATTACCTTACAGGTAACTTGACATTAATTTCGAATCAATATCTACAAGTAAAAAAAATTGAACACAAATGATTATGTATATATTTTTCCACTAAATAATTAATTTTGTGGACAATTTAGTTTGGGTAGTTTTAAATATATGCCCTCAAAATTTAACATTTGATTTAAATGCAATAATTATTTATTAAAATTGATTTAAAATTTGTTCAATAAAATAGATACCATATACAGAAAAACTTTTCGGCTATTCTTTTGTCACACATTATACTTTTCTAATTCAACATGGGTTAATATACATAAGTTCTAAAATATTTGTTTATCTTTTCCTACGCATCGTCAAACCGTTATTTAATCAGAAAACGCAAAGAAAAGACATAAAATCATAATTTTTTAAAAATAATTTCGTATTAAAAAAATATTTAAAAATTACTATTATTTATTACAATGAATGCCAAAACTTTAAATCATTTACGTGTTGTTATTCATATTAATGAACAAGATCTTGAGGATCGAAATGTTAGTATGCGAAACACAAATTCTAAATGCGGAGGCAAGGCTGGAATGAAACGTAATATAAATGGACATGTGGTACCACCTTCGCCACCAATACGTACTTTGCAATCTTTAAATGATAACCCAGGATGTGATAATACGAAGGCCGAGGTGTTGTTAATCGATGACAAATCTTTGCAATTAAATTTATTATCGACTGAAGATGATGATGGTCCTTACACGAACATCTCTCACAAAATGCATTTTGATCATGTTAGTCACTCAACCGTTGAAATGATCAAATGTGAATTGGCTATAGTGATGGATGATCTACTGTTGAAGCACAAAAATTCTTGTATAATGCGTTTTGCAACTAAGCAAGAAATGGATATTACTATATTCTTTGATCTGTTCATTACGTTTCTTAATAAGAGAATTTACCATCAGAAGTATAAACTACAATATGTCAAGCTAGAATGTCTGGACATAGCAGCGAGTCTAGGAAATTCGAAAAATCCACCCACAGAAAAGGGATTTGCAATGAGAGCTAATCTAGCTGGTCTAGGAGACAATAGCGATGATGATTGCAATAACAATGATAAAACGTTTCGGTTAACAAGAAATGCTAAAAATGAGTTTCGTTCCACCAGAGATTTACTGATGTGGCTATTAAACGAATATAATTACAAATTTTCTGATAATAAAGGACATGAAAAATTGCTGTTTACATTTTCCATAGTCGACCATCATCAAAATCTTTTTAAAGTTAAATTGTCTCTCTTCAATATCTATTTAGATTTGATGAACACCAATGATCGTAGTCATTGGCACCACTATATGGATCATATGGGGGAAGGTTGCCAAGGTCTAGATTGTAATTTTATACACTCTGGCTTGACCATAAGCCTGTCGGGTCACATTGAAGGAATATCCAGTCAAAATACTCTTTTACTGTTTGATGTACCAACCAATATTAAAATGACCGCCGACACAATAGAAATGCTGCAAATGGCTCATAGTGTGATTACAAATAGGAAAAGAAAACATTTATTGTTAAACAACAACGTCAATCTTAATCGTCGTATGTCTTTGTCTTCGAACGATTGCACAAAATGTATTTTTCCACAGCAAGGACAAGACTTAAACAACAATCTTAACACGAAACAAAATAAAGAACGTCGCTCATCTTTACCACTGCTAATGGAACGCCAAATCAAAGGAATATCTTTGTCCAAGCCTTACAACATTAATCACACTATAATTAGTAAGCCTTTGTGTGACAATACATATTCTAGCAAGGACTTTAATACACTAAGTGGTTGGTATCGCAAAATAGATGAACGCTTTAGAAAAATTTGCCAATTACGTGAAAAATATTTCAATCGCTATTTTGAATTGAAAATAAAACAAATTTCTACGAATATCCAACATATGTTTAAATCATTGGAGTCATTATACATTCCACAAACCCAACAAGGCCTAGTCGAAATACAAGATGATCAGATAGAGTTACATGAACTATTCGATAGTTATCATAATGTTCGTTCCATATTTCGACAATTATCAGTGGACATTAAAGATTCAGATTTCGAGGAAATTTTAAAAATATACTTAGAAACCAAAGCATTTGATTTAAATAAACATGCTTTAGCCTTAAAAGAAAAACATTTAGATCTTTGCCAACAACATTTAAAATTTACTTTTAACAATTTATCTAGTGATATAAAACTACAACTTGAATTTTAAATTTATTGTATTTATTGCTGTCTTGTAATGAAAATAAATTGTTCTAATAATTTTATTTAATAAAAGAATATTGTTATACTTTTGAAAATAAATGAGTCTTGTTTTTGTTATGATTGATAACATTACTGCAAAAGGCGAAACAATATTTCCGTCGTACAATTTTGTATTCAAAATTTTATAATCCGTAACATCCTATTACACTCTGGCAAATAAATCTACAAAATGTTCACATTTAATATTGTCTATATGTATTTATTGATTGAATATGTATAATTTTTAATTCGTTAAAACATTTTTGTTTTTTTTTATGGAATAAAAATGTGTATGTAGTTTTTAACTCTTTTAAAGAATTTGTAGTAAAATTAAATATCTACGTGTATATAGAAAATTTATTTAAAAAATATATAAATAAGTAGTATGTGTAGTGAAAAAAAGTATAAAAAATGTGTAATAATAAACAAATAGTTCTAATCGAATTTAATATTTTCATGTTTTACCTTTTCAAGGTTAGTTTAGGGTGGTTTTCGTGGTGCAATCAGGGAGTGATTATGACACATAGCATCAAAATACAAATATAAAACAAACAACATGCTATGACGCGAACTAATTTACAGAAAATATTAAAACCAATAAAAAGATGACAAAATGAAAGTTGTGAATAAATACGCCCGACTAGCGCCGCCTCTGCAAACGTCGCTACCGTATTTCATTCACTTATGTTACCACCATTGCCATGAGGCATATTGTGTTGAGATTGTCCAGGTTGTTGATGATGATGTTGAACTGAAGATGATGCTGCTGTGGATGACGACGATGATGCCGGTGCCGATGAAGATGTGGTGGCTGCTGACGATGTTTGCTGCAACGATTGGTTGAGTAAGGCCAAATTACTGGCCTTCATGCGCGCTATAGTGGTATTTGCCACCCCTCCAAAAGCTGAGAGACATGGTGACATACAAGGCGTTGAGCAGAGGCTATTACTGATCTCACACTGGTCAAGTAGGCGGAGTAGCTCGTTGGTATCGGGTCCGCCATTGATTTTCTGCGCCTGGCTTTCATCTTTTTTGGAAAATAACGACAGCGCTGTTGTGAGATCCCACATTTGTATGTTGCCATTGCAATGACCCGTCAATATGAAACGAGAACCCATACGTGAGCTAACCTCACACTCATGGACACAAAACGATGTTATCGACGATCCGTCAACCGATTTGATCACACAGACCCGTTCACCATTCGAAGCCAAACGCACATAAAGTTGATCAGTTTCGGGTACAACCTTTTGCACAAATATTTGCTCATCATAATCACCGTAAGGACCGAAATCATTGCCAGCAACATAACTATAATTCGATTCAGTAGCTTCCAAAGACACGATTTTAAAGGAGGCCTCCGGCGTTGAACCAGGCTGTGTTGATAACATACCACGAAATCTGGTTAGACTCCAGGTCCGCACATGATGGTATTCACTGCACACAGATACCAGATATTTTTCAGAGAGCATAACTTTTGTTACAGGACTTTGATGAACTGTAAACGTTTCGAAAAGATGTGGACCATGACCAGCGGTTTCGGGATGCTGTACAATAATGCGTACGGCACCACTCTTTGTTCCATAAGCAATTTCAATCCAATTGCCACTAATGCCTATATAATAATTATAAACAACATTATATTGAAAATACAGCAAAAAAACTGTAATACGTCTTAAAAATGTGCAACTTACTTGAAGTTTTTGGTGTTAAATACACAGAAATTGCTGTTATTGGATCTAAATTTGGATCTTTATATAGTTCAGTAACCAGTAAATCATTGTCCTTCATGCGCAAGGGAAATTTCTGCATATCTGTAAAACGAATGTGATCATTAGGTTGCTAAAAAACTTACTTAAACATGTTGTTTAATCATTAATAATGATATTATTGTTTAATTAACGTTTATATATCAAAAAATCTTTGTTTAATATTTCTTCTCAAAAAATTAAATCATGACGCGAATGTTCTGCACCTAAAATTTAAAATCCTTTCGAATAAACTTAAAAAGTTGTTGTAAATAGAGAATGATTTCAACCTATTCTCATAAAAACATAATTTGTTGAAAGTTTCATGTTTTTTTTTGGGAAAAGTTCTTAATTGAAGATGTAATTTTCGAAGCAATGTGAATGACGTTAACGTCATATATTTAATTGAAAGAGTTAGATACTTGAATAAAAATTATAGCAATAAATTTTAATGTACTACTTTTTTGCATATTGAGTTAGATTGAAATTAAATATTCTTTAACTTACCTATATAATATATGGAACCATTGTTACAACCCAACAGTAAGAAAGAACCAGCCGAATCAAATGATAGAACTGGTACCAAATCCTGTATTTGCCAATGTTGGGTCATTGCATGCCAAACACCTATTTTACCCGACGATGACAAAGCTACCAATTGGCTACCAATAAAAAACAAATATTCTACTCGTACATTCAAGTTAAATGTACCGATATCGGTTTTATTCCCTCCCTCATGGATACTCCACAAGCGTATCTGACTGCCATAAGAAATAGCCACCATTTTACTGGGTATGGGTTCAGCCGTAGACATATTAACCTTCGAGTTTATAGCAATCCGTTCGATTGTGGAGTCTATGTAGGGAGAAGTGAAAACCAATTGCCAGCCATTGGAATCTTTGACCCGATAACAGGCCACAAAATGAGCATAGGCCACTGCAAACCAATTTTGATGAGCCTTAATGATTTGCACACGCAGGGGATCAACCCAATTTGAACTGAGAGTCGGCGAGAATACTAAACCGACATCGTTACGGATTAGTTTATTTAGGTCAGCTGATGAATTTCGAGAATGACGCATAAAATCTAATGAAGGATTTCGAGAATGTTCTCCACGATTGTTAGCCGGCCAGCAGCGGCTGTCTTGTGAAGTCGAACTGCCACGACCCAATCGTAAATCCCATGAAGAATTTCGCGAATGAGTGCTATGGCGATTAGAAACCACATTTGAAGGTTCTGGTACACGCACCATTGAACCTGGACGAGCATTTGAACCTGCCGCAGCCACACCCGATGAAGTTGATGGCAAGCATTGTTCCAGGGGTACCGGAATAGCAGATGATGATACCGCATTATTACGTGGAGAATTAGAGTCAATGGAAGAGCATCCCTGTTGTTGATTAACAACAATATTATCATTTGGCGGTATAGCAGGAGCTGGTAGAAAACCATAGAATAAAACATCTCCACATGAGGAATGATTCAAATCTTCACATAATGCCAAACGCTTTACCAATGGGGTCAATCCATAATATTCTGATTCGTGGCGTAAAGCTCGTATTTCACAGTTTTTTATATCAATTTCCTTTGTTCGTAAATAATTCAAAATTATGGAGAATAATGATGGATCTCTATCTATAAAAATTGCTCCAGTTTCATCTTTCAGGCTTGATATGCGGCCACTAAGTAAGGCGGTAAAAAATGTATCTGGTATCCAGGTAAGTGTTTGACGTGACGTTGAAAATCTATTATTTCAATTAGATAAAAGAAAGTAATTCAATAAGAACACAATACATACATCATTATTTTGTGTGATAAGTGCATCATCAACTAAAATCCACTTTTCTTCACTCAAAACAATAATAAATAGTACACGCAAAATAAACAAAACACAACAATTTGTTATCGTAATTTTTTGAGGTCTCTCCACCACACAAATTACAATACATCAACGTAATCAAGAAAATTAGAAATACATAGTAATAAAAACAATAAACAACATAAATTACATATTCTACATTACCTCTGACCCCCTACATTTAGATTAACCAAATCACCACTATGAGCAAAGTAGGACATCTCTCTTAACTGTCCCCACTTTTTTGTGGCTTCTGTATGGGGTCCGTTCTGCTCGGCTCACTCTGCGTACGTATTGTTTTGTTTACTCCGCTAATCGTTTCAATCTTCTTATTCAAGTGCTAATATGTAAATGAATTTCGCATTTAAATAAATTTATTATGACTAAACATTTAACTTCCAGTATGCAATTGTTTTATTTTTGGAAATCCACATATGAAAAAATAATTTAATCAATGTTTCCTACGTTGTTGACGTTGTTGCATTTTACTCGGTGGTGGTAATTTAGCGATTTTTCGTACAATATAGCTACTTTGATGAATGTAAATATCGTCACTTAAAATGCAAAATGACGTATCATCAGAAAATACGAAATTTACTTTTTCATTTATTACCATTTACCTGCTACCAAAAACAACCAAGTTATAACCAAAATGTAAGGTAATATCATCAAACTAAAAGTTATTGCAGATGTGAAAAGAAACATGCATATACATATATTAAGGACATTTATTACAGTATACAAATTTAATGAAGTAACCTTTTTAGTTTACATAAATAGTTATTAGTAATTAAAATAAATATAACAAAATTAAAAAGCCTAAACTTTTTTTATTTATGAAAAAATAAATATACTTTTATTTACATTTTTTTATTTTTTAATTGAAATTTTTATTTGGGTTTTAGAAAACAACAAATCAAAATTACATAGCATAAAGTGTACTTTAGAAACCAGATTTTTATATCAAAAATATCAGGTTTCTAGAAAGAAAAACAATGTGGTTGTTAAATGTCAATTATAAAAGTACTTAATTAAAAATATTTGATTTAATAATTTGTTACGTTAAAGATCTTAAATTAAATTTGTTTAAATAACATTATTTTCGAAAAAAAACTATTATTTTGAAAAACATAACTTTTGAATTAAAAATTGATTAATTTTTTTATTTAAATTCAAAACCAAACCCATTGGTCCAAATATTGCTTATATTATTTTCAGCGATTTTAGAAGAAAAAGTTAACAGCATTGACTTTACTGACGAAATAAGAATGTTGCCAGGTAAATTTATTGTAATTCGATTATTATCGACATCGATTTTCGGAGCCCGAACAAATTTCTTTCCTGATCGATTATAAATTTCGATTTTAATACTGAAATCGAAATATTTAAAATAAAAGTTATACTCTGTGATACAAGTACGGGAAATGTAGTATTATTTACATACATTGTTTTCATTAAAATTTAACAATTTATTAGACAGACTCACAGAAAAAAGTGATTTTGTTACCCCCTCAAAATAAACCTATGAAGCATAAATCCCAAATTATGTTGAGTTAATAACCGTTCGTGAGTTGGACCTTTTTATTTTAGTTTTTTTGCAAATATTTACATTTTCTCCCAAATGTCCTATAACACGCGAACTATTGCGAATATTGAAAATAAAATTAACGATTCAATTGAAGTAAATTTTTAAATATTTGAAATTACTTAAAAAATCGTTGGAAAATATAATAAATTGTGGAATATAATAATATTAAGGGCCAGACTAGACATAACGTTTACGCAGTTAGATGTGACTTGAAAAGTCCTTTCAAATGATAACCCAAATTGTATGTGTTGTCTTGGGAGAAAATGTAAATATTTGCAAAAAAAAACTGAAACATCATAAAACCAAGATTTATATTTCCTCTCCATACGAAGTAAGTCACTCCAATATGCATATACATTAGGGGGTAGATTTTTCACGAAAAATCGTATAGCAGAAACGCATTCTACGGAAAATTAAATTTTTCCCAAGAAACCATAGGTCTAACGATCAAAAAGTAAAAAATCGTATAGCAGAAACGCAATCTATCTTGCGCATTTCGTCTTTTATCCAATGATTTTTCAGTATATATATTTTTTTTTATTGGATAAATGACGAAATGCGCGAAAATCATCGTGTAAATTGCTTGTTAGAATTTTCCGTAGATTGCGTTTCTGCTATACGATTTTTTACTTTTTGATCGTCCATACAAATCGACCCAGCCTAATATACATACCTATATCTATAGTTTACAATATATTGAAATATGGTTTACAATGCCATATACTGCCTCAACTAATACTATTATGTATGTATGTATTTATTTTTTGTTTTTTGGAAGGATAAACTAAAATTTTAGTTATATGTAGCAAAATTTACTTTAAAAATTTAAGGAAATCATTTATTTTCTTTTAATTACTTTCACGAGCTACCGACATATTTTTCTAGCAATTCCTGTTTACGTTTTCTAAGTAAAGCATCTTCTATATCTTTTTGAGTTGGAACGGGAACATGAGCTGTGAACTTAGGTGCAAGTAATTCCATTGGATTTTCTTCCCTTCGAGAGTCCTTTGCATCTTCTGCTGCTTCACGAGCAGGTATTGATAGTGGATAAATATCATCATCATTGTCATCGTCATCCATTTCAGCATGACCATCACGAGCCATTTTTTCTTTCCATTCACGAACCGCTGTTTGAATAGCCAAATGTTCAATGCGATCTTCAATTGGAATTAAAATACCATCGTCATCATCTCTATAGCCATAGTATTCAGCATCTATATCTTTCATGAGTTCCGCTCTGGTTTTACGTGGAGGCGGTGGTGGTTCCTGTTCGAACAATTCGCGAACGCCTGGCAAATCTTTAGCCGCACCAAAGTACTTGTAGCCACGATTACCGGGAACCTCACGGCCTTCGGCATCAAACATTTTGGGACCATAGCGCCGATAATGTGGCCCTCCCAATGCCGATATTTGATTTTCCCAGTGCCGTTTTTCTCTAAGTAGTTTATTTATTTCATCGTTTAAATCGCGTATACGGAATTCACCAAGACCAGCTGCAAGTAGTAAAAATATAAGATTGGTTTATTTGCATATCAATGGATCCGAAAAATCTAACCATTTTGTATTTGAGCAACTTTGTTAGAAATTTCACGAATAATTTCTAAACGATATTTTTCACATTTTGGAAGGTCACTACACTCCGAAGCCAAATACGGTCGCCGATCTTTTTCACCAGATTCAATTTCTTTAGCAGCACGCCAACGAGCCAATGTGGTCCTATTTAAAGTTTTGGTTTAATTTTAACGTCTTTATTATTATTAATCTGACAATACTTACATGGCCTTTTCAGCATTGCGAGCCTATTAAAAAGTAAAGTAGTTTTATTAAAAGCATAATTAATAAAATTGAATATATTTACCATGTTTTTTTTCTTTTTCTTTGTGGTATTTTTAATAAAACGTTTTGTTTACAAAATGTTCAGCTGAAATATAATCAGTGTTGCAATTACTGTTGCACTGCTTTACCGATAGTAAAAATATCCCATTTCCCAACAAAGAATTTTTAAATTTTAATTAAAAAAATAATTTAATATCACGAATCGATTTTATATTTGCAATTTAGGTATTATTGAACTAAAAACGAATTTAATTAAAACTCTGCTATATTTTATGGGTAGTAAAAAATGTATAAAGCTCGCACTTTACATTTAAATATTACATTTTTGGAAATAATCAAAATGCATTCTTTTATAAATGTTCTCTAAAATCTGCAGAATTAGTAATTTAATCTTTTTAATCACAATATATTATTTAAATATGTATATGAAATTTGCATTTAATGTATATGTCTTAAATAACGCCATAGAAATTCGGATTAAAATATGCAAAAAAAATGTTTAACCTACATTTTTTTCACCAAAATGTGTGAATGACCCAAAATTCTGTTTTTTGCTAACAATTTTTTTTTCTCATCAACGATTTGTTTTCACCGTTTTCACACGTTATTCTCCAATTTTTTTCCATGAATGTTTTTGTGTGACACAAAATTTTGATTTTTATATGTTTTTTTGCCATAAATTTTTTTTTTATCACCAAACATTTTTTTTAACCAAATTAATTATTAGTATAAAACAGTTGCTTTTGAAAAAGTTTTTGGTTATTTTTATAAATTTTTTTTTTGGTTATAGAAATATAGTATAGAAACGTTAACATTTTTGGCAGGTCTCTTTTAGTTTACGAGTTATGTAACACGGATCAATAAGTTATTGCAATATACAAATTTTTTTGTAGATAATACCGGTTATATATTGCATCTCTGGCTCTTCTTCTTATTATTTTTCATTCATTAAAAAATTTCCCATACATTTGATTCCCGCCTGATTTAATTTGTCGCAAAAATTCGTGAAATTTTCACGCATTCTACAACAAACTACCAAACAAAAAAGTGCACGGAAAGATTGTGAAATTCAGCAGAAAATAAAAATAACTAAAAAACTTAATTCGTTGTGGATTGTAAGAATTTTAAATACAAAATTAAATAATTTAACTCTTATTTTGTCAAAGATTGTAATAATTGTAAACCGAAAATGCCTGGCATAGCTTCTCTTTCTAAAGGCGTCATTCCTGTAAGTTTATTATTCTCTACGTTGTATATTGATTTTGGTGATAAATTTATATTATATATTTTTGTAGCGCATTATGGCTGGGGAGGAGGTCGATTCGCCGGTTCTACAAATCCTGTGTGCCAAACGAATCAGAGATTCTGACCGCTTGCGTTTATTGATCTCAGACAGTCAATATTTCAATAGTTTTGCGATGCTGGCGTCGCAATTGAATGTAACATTTGGCGATGGCAAACTTAAGGATAACTCCATTGTCAGAGTTGACAAGTACATTACTTCCGTGGTTAATAAAAGTGATGCTGGAAAGTAAGTATAGACATACATACATATATATGTATATACGAGTATTAAATACATAGCAAAATCATTTGGCGTTGTACATACACATCAAGACGTCCCTGTGCGATTTTTATTTTAATGTTTCGGAATAAAAGCGGATAATGGGATATTTTTGTTCTTACAATTTTTGAATTTCCACATATCCCAAAATGAACATATCTATATTATATATGTATGTAACTATAATGTTATGGTCATAGAGAATTATACATACAGACAAAACACTTATTTTAGTCAAACAAAAATAAAGGCAACAGAAATGATATCTCTGTCAGTTGCCACCTTTAATACCATCCATAATCGACCCATAAGTCTGTTGTCGAAAACCTAACTCTCGCAACAATAAAATATTATTGTTATTTGTGTTATGTTTTTTTCTTTGACAAAACGGAGTATCTCGTCTCTATGTATACAGTAGCCCAAGAAAGTCTACATACAGGAAAAATTATTATGTTACTTTAATTTAAAGCAGTTTTTTTTAGTTTTTTTTTTATGAGATATATAATAATACATGTCTTATGTCGATTTTCAACGAAAGAAATTTAATTTGAATTCATGTATGTAGACTCTATTGGGCTACTGTAATTCTCTATGGATATGGCAATCACTGCAAAGTTGTATGATGTTTTGGAACTCACCCATTTTTTCCAACATTTAATATTTTTGAAAATATTCCTATAAAATATATTTATTCTCAAATTTGAATAATTATGGCAGATTATGCCCACTTCCACGAATAATATTCACCATTATCGTGGTTGGCGTAAACGTCATACGCCTACGACTGTTTCGTATTAGAATAAATATAAAATGCAAACTGTTTCTTTAATCTAGTACGAAACTGTCGTAGGCGTATGACGTTTACGCCAACCACGATAAGGGTGATTGTATTTACAACAATTTGAATTTTTTTAGTTTTTCATACAAAATTTAATTTCTTTTGAGGCCCTTTCCCGATTAAAATATTTAAAAAAAGTGTTTTGTGAGTTAAAATTATTTAAAAAAAATATATTGTGTTTTAATCAGAAATGAATGATCGCAGATTGATTTTTTTTCGATTAAACGCATCTTTACAAACTATAATTCACGAAAATTCCTTGTATGTATAATGAAATTCATAATTAAATGTCACATGTACAACACAAACATTAAAAATACAAAACTTATTTTATCCTTATACAAACAGCAATATCAAAAAATATGTAACCAATATTATTAAAATTTGTAAAGTGACCACGAACGTTTGCAAATAAAATGAGCTTAACGCTTTCAAAGCTAACTTAACAATCAACATAATTTGTTTGAATACATTAAATTGCAGTTATAGCAAATATTTGTTGGTTACTGCAAAACGTCAAATCAGCAATTTACTTTAATCAAATTGAATTAAATTTCACCATAACATTAAATTATGAAATTTGTTGCAGACATATTAAACTTAATAAATAGTTAACAATTCAAAACAAAAATTGTATGTAGGTATGTACACACATGGACAAAAGTGATCGTCACCTAACATATTTTATGTTTGGAGGTCCACCACGTGCAGAAAAATATTCGAACACAAAATTTAAGAACTGGGAATGATTTTAGAACATATTTATTTCATTTTAATTGAATAAAAACTTAAAATAAATGATTATGGCGATTAAAAATAACTAAAAACAAAAAATAGTTGCATTTCATGGGGACAAAAGTGTTCGTCAATTGCAGTTATGCATAAAAAAACATTAGAGTTAATATCTTGTTTGCTTTCCTTTCGATTTAATCACTTCTCGTAGACGGTTTTGCATTGAATGTACTAATTTTTTAGTAACTTGTGGTGCAATTTTTACCCATTCTTCTTTTAGTACTTCTTTAAGTCTATTCTTTGATGTTATATGGTGTTCTCTTATTCGTTTGTCTAAATGGTCCCAAAGGTGTTCAATCGGATTAAGGTCCGGTGACTGAGGAGGCGTTTTTAAGGTGTGAGGGGTATTGTATAAGATCCACAAGCGAACTATATCGGCAGTGTGCTTCGGATCATTATCTTGCTGGAAATAATAATCTGATTCAATGCCAAGTTTACGTGCGCTTTTTGCCAAATTTTCTTTTAAAATATTTAAATAGACATGTTTGTCCATTATATTTTCTATGAACACAAGTTCACCGACCCCACCCGAAGACATACAGCCCCATACCATTACTCCAGCACCCCCATGTTTGACTGTAGTTTGAATATTTTTATCTTGAAGAGCAGTTCCTTCCCGTCTCCAGACTAAAGAGCGACCATCCGACCGATATACACAGAATTTGCTTTCATCAGAAAATATCACTTTGTCCCAAAACTCGTTTTTCTTATTTAAATATTCTTTAGCAAAAGAAAGTCGCTTTTCTTGATTCACCTTGCTTATTAAAGGCTTTTTTCGACAAACTCTGGCATTGTAACCCTCCACATTAAGCGCTCTGCGTATAGTACGAGGATGTACCTCGTTTCCTGAGGACTCCTTTAATATTGCTGCAATTTCCGAAGATGGTGTTTTAGGTTCTTTTTTTATAATTTTTATTATTTCACGTTTTTCACGAACTGACAACTTTTGAGGTCTGCCGCTTCTTGGACGATTCTCACACTCCGGATCATTTTTGTGGCGACTTATAATGCTACAAATGGTAGTTCGGGGCCGACCCACTAATTCGCATATTTCTTTAATTGATTTGTGCTGCTTGTGGGCATTTATTATAATTTTCCGCTCTTCGATTGATGTTTCTTTTCTTTTTTGGCTCATTTTTGACTTAAAGCTCTTTTTTACGATCAATCTAACGAAACTTAAAAGTTAGAAGACTAATTTTGAATTTGACAAACAAGCCTACTTATAAAAGCGTTTAAAATATCACTAACAAGTGAAGTGACGAACACTTTTGTCCCCACTAAATGCAACCTACATTTGATTTTAGCTATTTATTTAGTAGTATATAAACATTTTGCAAATTTAGTTTTTACTAAAATTAAATAAATGTGTCGTAAAATGAAGGACTATTTATGATTAATTTTTTCTGACTTTTTTCTGAACGTGGTAGTTCATCGAACGAAAAATAAGTGATATGACGATAACTTTTGTCCATGTGTGTATATAATAAATATAATTTATTGAATATTTGTAGACGTGTTCTTATTATTCTGGAAATGACCGTTTTAAATTCTGGTGATGAAGTACAGCATAAGATTGGTGAACCTATCTCTTACACGGAAGCTTCACAGGAAAAATCAGCTCCAAAGCCAGCTGCTGCAGCACCAGTTGCCAAAAAAGAAAGCTACACTAATCACAATAACAATAATAATACTATGGATCAAACACTAAATGCCGGCTTAACTCATCCCATTGCAAGCTTGAGTCCATATCAAAATAAATGGGTCATTAAAGCTCGTGTTATGTCAAAATCGCAAATACGTACTTGGAGTAATGCTAAAGGAGAGGGCAAACTATTTAACGTTGATTTAATGGACGATTCTGGTGAGATACGTGCTACGGCATTCCGTGAACAAGTCGATAAGTATTACGATTTTTTGGAAGTGGATAAGGTATATTTCATATCCAAATGCCAACTCAAGCCGGCCAATAAACAATATTCGACACTCAAGAATGATTATGAAATGACATTCTCAAGTGATACAGTAATACAAGCGTGTGAAGATGAAGATGATACTGGTATACCAGAGATTAAGTACGACTTTGTACCCATATCCCAAGTAGCCAATTTAGAACCAAAGGTCGCTGTTGACTGTGTTGGTGTGTGCAAAGAAGTTAGTGATCTACAAGTATTCACTTCAAAGAACACAAATAAAGAATTCAAAAAGCGCGATTTGGTCTTGGTAGACACCAGTGATGCTGCGGTTACCTTGACTATATGGGGTGATGATGCCGTCAATTTTGATGGTCATGTTCAGCCCGTTATACTCGTAAAGGGGGCTAGGGTCAGTGAATTCAATGGCGGCAAAACTTTAAGTTTAGGCAATGGTTCTGTTATGAAAATAAATCCAGATATTCCAGAGTGCCATAAATTGCGTGGATGGTTTGATAATGGCGGTGGCGAAAATATTACAAATTCTGTTTCGGCACGGTAGGTTCTTTTATTTAATTGCAAGTATTGATTTCAATTACGCTTAATTTGCATTCAATTTCAGAACTGGTGCTGGTGGCGGAGGCTATAGCACTGAATGGCGTACATTCCATGAGGCTCGTAATTTGGGTACTGGTGATAAACCAGACTTTTTCCAAACTAAAGCAGTTGTACATCTTATAAAGAGTCAAAATGCTTACTACAAAGCATGCCCTCAACCCGAATGTAATAAAAAAGTTGTGGATGAAAACAATGGACATTATCGTTGCGAAAAATGTAATGCTGTATTTCCCAACTTTAAATATAGACTTTTGGTTAATGTAAGTATTTTTGAATTATTACCTAAACTATGTATATTTCTCTGTGACAGTATATATTAGTTTCACATCCTTATGAGGTTTAAAGATCATTAGCCAAATAGAAGTGTATCCAAAAAATTAAACCGAATATCGTTATTTTATTTATAAGTTTCTATTTTTTTATTTTTTTCTAATATATATTTAGATGAGCATTGGTGATTGGACTTCAAATCGTTGGGTTACATGTTTCAGTGACTTGGCTGAACAGCTTTTGGGTCGCTCAGCTCAGGAAATCGGTGATGCCATGGATAACAATCCCACTGAAGCAGAAGAAATATTCAGTTCCATTAATTTCCAATCATACATGTTCAAAATACGTTGTAAAGTCGAAACATATGGAGTGAGTAGCAATCTGTTATTGTTTGATTTGGTTTATTCTATAATCATTTTATATTTCTCCTTCAGGATATGTCTCGCAACAAACTGACAGTTCAGTCGGCCACCCCCATTAACTACAAGGAATACAATAAATATTTGATAAATAATTTGAAAGAATTAACTGGTATTAATAAGGCCTAATTTTAAGTATTTTTCTATTATTATATATGTTTGTATCTTTTATTTGATGAAATTTCAAGTAATTTTTATGTTTGTTATTATATACAGGAAATAATCACATTGCTAAAATAAAATATATCTTTAAATTTAATATATAATTGTGTTTATACTTTTAGGTTTATTTGTTAAGATAAATTTAGCGCCATCTATTGTTCGGCTTGCTTTTATTTACAATTTTAAATTTTATTTTGAATAATATGGCATCTCCTGTAAGGATTTTGCTATGCAGTTACGTGCAGTCTGGCAACACTTATAAGGTATACCAAATTCTTTAAGAGTATTGCCAGACTTTTAAAACGCTTTTTTTAATTTTTTAAATTGAATATGTAAAACCAATAGATGGCGTTAAATTTATTTAAACTATACCGCCTAAAAGTATGCTACAATACTTTAGCACCAAAGAATGCTACCATACTTACCGATACTGCGCAATAATAGCATTGCCAGAATATTTGTATGTATTTGCAAGTCGTTAAAGTTTAAAATTGTTCTTCATTCGTTTTATTTGGTGAATTTATACCATTATTTTTTAATCGTTAATAAAATCAAGTTATGAACACTTTTCATTTTAATTTATTTATATATGTATATATTAATATGCATATTACTATAGGTTTAATATATGTGAATTTCATTGTTTAAAATTATTTAAGGTAATATTTTTTTATTGCAATTAAAAGTAAAAACTATGATATTTGGAATTATGCATTTTTTTGTGTTGTTATTTTTCACTTAATTTTTCAAATATATTTGACTGACTAGTGGGATATCAATATATATTGGATATTAGAATGTAAGTTTTTAAATAAAATGTTTAACATAGGGTATTTTCATATGTATGTATTTTATCAAATCTAAAATAGTTATAAAGAAACAAATTAATATTATGGTATAAAAAAAATTTACATTTTTTTGTTTGGTTTTCTTCTACTAAAATAAAATATATAAAAAAAAGTTCGTTAGTTTTTATTTTTATTAGCAATACATAATTTTAAATTCATGTACGAATAATACAAAATTTTGTTTAAACTATTTTAACATGAGTTTTATGATTATAAAGTAATGCCTGCATTGCACAATATTTCGATTTTTAATTCTATATATAATTTTTATGTAAACTACTTAAATTTTTATATAAAAAATTGTGGTGTTATAATATTTTCGTTTTTAAAGACTTTTTTTGATTTAGATTTATTTCTTCAATACGAATTTCACAACTTTCGATTATATTTTTCAATATTTTGATACTTAATTATTGATTGGATTATATTTTGTTGTTGACAATTTTTCTTGAGTTAGGAATAGAAACTTTTTGATTAAACTGTGGTTTTCTTAATAATTTGTTAATTAAATTTATGTCTATTATTTGTTTTTTTAGTAACTTTTTAAATTTTAGTTACAATTCCAAAGTATAAATATTATGTATTTTTTTTTACTTAACTTTTTTTCTGTAAAATTTCTTAATATACGCATGTTTGTGAAGACTTTTTGCGAAGACTATGACTTGATTTGGAATATTTTGTAATCGTTGGCATAATAGGAAAATAATATACATAACTAATGCATGTTTATATATTTTGTAACAAAGTTTTTTTTTATCGAGCTTAAAAAATAATTGGCATATACATATTTGGGATGTTTATACTTTAATGGACTTAAAACAATAATTATAACCCTTGGTAGGAAAATACATAGAGGCATTTAATTTTGTGCATGTATAAATTAAATAAATTATCGGCAACAACATCAAGCAACTGAATGAAATATTTGTAAAATATTGTAAAAAACAGTGACGTGAATACCTTCAATACTTTTGCGAATTGAGTTTATTCTTAATTTTTTTATTAAAAAATATACAACTTTAGAGACATATGTATATAATTAGCATTTTAATTAATATTTGTGCTAATGGAAGTTCTAAAAATGTATTTAAAATTTCGGTAAATTGTGGAAAAAGCAATAGCGCTTTCATAATAAACCAGAGTACGATATGATAGAAAAACGATTTTACCTTATGGGGGCGATTATGATATCATATTTTGTTATCATAGGGTAATATGAAAATATATCAAACCAAAATTGAAGTTTTAAATTTTTCACTCGCTTGATTATGTTAAAATTCAAATCAAGTTTTCTACTTTTAAATGCTCATTATAGGACGAATTAACCAAACCCATATCGTATATAGTTTATAGCCATCTAAGGTTGGAGATCTCGGACAATTGTAAAAAAATATAAATGTTTAGGATCGAATAACTTTGGAACGCGTCATTCAGTTATACAAAATTTGGACTTAGTTTTATTTTTAAAAATATTTAATTTAATTAAAAGTACATTACATATCTATATTTTAAGAAAAGATTATGGTTAAAAAACTACCATAACTTTAGAACCCATTGGAATCCCAACTTGTAATTTTCATACAATAATTATAAAAAAGAAAATAAATATATCCGTTTTTGAGATATCCTAGGATAAATTATATGTGATTGATACAATATGAGCCATATACGATATGGGCTTGGTATGTACATCTTATAATGCACAGCAAATATTTTGCTTCCAATAAAATAAATAAAGGAAGCATAAACATTTCGTTAGCTTAGTATGCAAAAGTGATAAATCCCTTTTCACAATTTTTGTAGGAGACACAAAAAACGTTCTAATGTAATTGATTTTTAATATTTTTTTAATCTGCTAATGTAGTTTGGTTACATATTAAATATGATTTAGAGGAAGTTTTAGGCCCTAATTTTGTAAATCACGTCACCAAAGTGATATTTATGTGGAAAGTAAAAACAAAATTTTAAAAATTAGTTTTTGTTTCCATTTGGCTGATATAATAATATTGCAATTATTACAAAATAAAATGGAATTTAGCATACCAGAGTATAACAACAAAATAATTGTAAACTTTGTTTAAGTAAACATTCTAGTGTTTTGTATTAAAATCTCAATTTTCATATAAAGTGGAGTTAGTACGTTTGCACAATAAGATACAAATTTTAAAAAACTTCAAAAAGAAAAATAATTTAACAGTCTGTTCTATTACATGCTAGTTTTTACTAGCTTTGGAAATGTAAACAAAATATTGGAAAATAGTAAAACTAGCAAGCAAACTTTTCAAACAACATACGAAAGCTGAATAAAATCAAATTTAATTTCATTGAATAAATACGCGAACATTTGTTAAATTTTCTTTTCTTTCAGGATTTCGGATTATTTTATCGAAATAATTTCTATAGAATACAGAATAAAATCTATAGCATGGAGATACTATCGATATTTTTGGAAATTATAAGCGAAAAAGATATCATAATTCATGGAAAAATTATATCGTAAGGAAAGCTACTACACTTTAGTCCGTAAATACTATCGTTAATGATTCGAGAACGATTATCACATATCGTTATAATATCGTTTGGTTTATTGTGTTCTTTCTTCAGAGTGTTTTCAATATGTTTATAGTCTGTAGAAAAATGTTGTAATTTTGAATGCAGCATTTTAAAGTATTTAGTTTCAATAACTTCCATCCAATCCATAGATACAAAATATGTATATAAATTCCATAAACTTTTATTATAGGAGGAATCAGCTCGAGCTTTGACTTGTAAACTTTATCAATAGAATGGCAATATACTATTTTTTTTTTAGAACGTTTCCTACTTTTTATGATTATATATTATCCTGTTGTATTTTGTTTTTTGTTTAATAGTTCAATTGAGTTTAGATATTTTAGATGTACTATATGTATTTAGAAAGATTATTCTTTTTATATCTAGGTTTATACCTTTACTTACGTACAATCATAAGTGTATATCTTCTTATTTGCTATTGTTTTTTGAAGACAGACGTTTAATTCCTTAAGCATGTCATCGCTGGCCATATGAGAAATCGGTTTGTGCATGAACGTGTGAATGACGACAACCATGTGAGTGTGGTGTGGATGCAAAAGCATTAATTGATGCGGATGATGCAGTTGTATTTGTGATTGTTGTGGTGTGATCTTGGGATTGAGATTCTTGTGAGAAGTACTCATGAGTGTGAATTTCCGGTGGTTCGGATGGTTTGTAACGTGGTATTGTTACAGGAGCGGTCGCAGTTGCTGCTGTTCCGCCTGACGATGTAGTTTGCTGATGGTGACAGTGGTGCGCATGATGTTGATGATGGTGATTATTGATATATTTATTAATGTACTGATGTTGTTGCTGTGGTTGGTGTTGACGATGATGCTGATGGTGTTTTGCATCCTGCAATATATTTTGCGATTGTGTTAGGGACCCTTGGTTGTTTGTTTGGTCAATCAATGTTGGATTCTCATTGTATATGGTGTTGAGCGTTAGAAGAGAGGTGGATGATGTTATAATGTTATTTGTATTTTTATCAATTTTAAATGTAAGACCACAGGAACAATGTTCTATAATGGAATTTCGACGCGAAATTGATGATTCCATAGAAGTGGGTAGAGATGAGGGTAGAGTATGTACTTGCTTGTTTTGCCGTCGATAGTTGTGATTGTGCTGTTGATGATGTTGCTGCTGAGCATTTTTCTGAGAGGATGAAGAGTGATGAGGAGAATGATGGTGATGATGAGAGTAATGAAAGTTATATTTGTCTTGTTGCTGTTGTTTTGGTGGCTGATATTGACTTTGGTGAGTGAGATTTTGATTGGGTGATTGTGTGGTATTGGTATTTAATGTCAGAGATGTAAGTGATTGGGATGCATGTACGACTGCCTGTTCGGTGAACATGGTTCTAGTAGGTGGTGGTGAGGTTGTGGGCGATGATGATGTCTCTGTAGTCGTGTTTACTTCTATGCTAGATGTGGATGTTGGTGATTGATGGCAGCGACATATTGTAACTCAAAAAGTGTTGCCAACATCACCCTGAGATTCATTGATGTCGTGTGCAGTGGCCACAGGTGTGGCTTTTGGTGATACATAGCCATCATTGTGGCCATTTTGTTGTTGATGTAGATGGTGGTGATGATGATGATGTAAATGGGAATGATTTGCGTTTTGAGCTTGATTTGTTAATAATGGTGGTGTGGATGGGCCCGATTCAATGGATGACTCATGCGTGGCTATGATGTTTAATGATTTTGGAGGTATCGGTGGTGGCGGCATGGGCACTTCCTCCAAATCAAATGAACTGGCTGAATTTTCCCGTTGATTGATATTTAATGAGTTGACGGCATATGAACCATCCATACTGCCATTCGAAGACATGCGACAATGATCACGATGATGTACCGTACTTAAGGAATTCGAGGAAGATTCTTCACTTAGATTATTTAAATGATTCAATTCATGTGCACTGGCAGTTGATATGCCCGAATCCCTAAAATCATTGGGAGCATATGTAACATTTAAATGATTTAAGTCAGAATTATGACAGTTATGAGTGTGCGTTAGAGAGTGTGGAGCCTGATCAGCTTCGGGATCATCAAAACTGATATCGACAACAGCGTACTTTTGATTATGTTGGTGTGATGTGGAATGTGGCCTTCGTGGCATACTTGATACCGGCGAATCGGTTGAAAAATCATTGAATATCATGGGATTTGAGGCTCGTTTGTCGGGTGTTATGCCTCTAGGTGGTAAAGGAGGTGCACCAGGAGATCCCGGCAAATTGATATTTCGTTTGGGTGGAACTTCAGGTCCATCTAATGACATGTTTGAACTAAAGTTTTGAGATCGAGGACGATTGGGTATAGGAGGGGCATTCTGAGGTTCTACTCTTGTATCTCCAACAATGCATAAATTTTCTTTGCTCAAGGTTTGATAGGAATTGTTATAGCTAGATGGTTCGACTGGTCTTAAAGTTTCACCAGGCCTAGTATATATTTCGTCGTGTTCATAATAATTCGAGGCTGATATCAGTGAGGTGGGTCCACTGTTGGTACCTAAACTCATGGTTCTTTTCTCTGTAGGCAATGGTGGTAGTGGAGTATTAACAATACTTTCAGAATGTTGCCTCTTTAGACGTCCCAAACCCGAAAGACTTTGTTTCAGCTGTGAAAATCTCTCCAATAAACGATTGTGCAACGGTTGCACACCTGCGGGTGCTAGTTGGCCGTGTAATTCGAGAGCTTGGTCTAGAATTTGTATCTTTTCCAAAATTAAGGCCTTTAGTTTTTGTACATTGGCCTGTTGTCCCTGACCTTGGGGAGATTTATGGAATTGCTCAGTGAAAAAGGCCTCTTGGTATTTACTTATACCACCCATTACGTTTGCATCTATAATGCCCTGTAAACGCATAGAGAATGGGTTTATATTACGTTTAGGATCATTACGATATTGCACTATTAAATCCCACAGTTCTTTGCCCACATTGTTCATAGTTTCGCAAGCAAATTCGACTGGGGTCAGTTCTTGCACTGATTTATGTTTCACCTCAAACCATCTCAATATACCAGGTAATGGACAGGCTATATCAAGGGTTGTGCGTTCTATCCACAACGACTTAAATTCGTTATCTTTATCTACAGTACCTTTGTAAATAGGACGATCTGATATGAAGCGACTAACATCATTTACTTCATAAAAACGAGCAATTTTCTCGGGAACTGTAACCATGGCAGTTTTTAAAGCTTGTGCATCTGCTACAGGACGAACATAACTAATTTGTATATATTGTTCAGAAGCAGTTAAGATAGAATTGTCCGGAGCACTATTGTTAGTTAAAATTTGTGCGGTAGGAAATTCGGTTTGTAAGCGTTGTGTAAAAGCACCAATGCGTTCATATTCCAAGCCACGATAAACGAATTGTTTGTTCTGAAATTAAAAAATGGGATATTATCAATAAGTTTATCATTTTAAATGACAACTAATACTTACTCTTACGAATAATGGAAATCCTAAGCCATAAAAACCAACTCTAAAATATTCTGGTTCTGGTCGCAGTTGAGTTAAAATATTTTGAAAAAACTTCGCTTCTAATATTAAAATTTCACTTAGTTTATTATAATCGAAACGTCTCGTCTCATAAAGCAAAGCCAATTCTTTGCATAAAGGAATACCTTTTTCCCAACATTTACCTTTATCAAAATATTTGAGTATCTAAAATTAAACAAGCCAATTGTCAACATAAACATTTGGAAAATGTGAATTTTAATTCTACCTGATGATATAATTTTTCTTTACGTTGCCATTCCGGTTCTGCTACAGTATCATTGGAAGGTATCACCATTGACTCACGATCCCATGCTAACATATTGGCGTATAGTTTTAAAGTAAAACCTGCCTCAGTATAGTTTTCAGCTTGTAAATGTAAATCATGTAATTTGTAAATATATCTGAAATGGTTATGTTTTTGTTAATACATATACACATGTAAAATATATTTCTAATTTTAATAATAATGTTGAATTACCTCAAATACATTTCTTTGCGATTGATTTCATTTTTATAGAAATTCAACAAGTTGACTGTGCAGGACATGCGCTTGTCCCGATTCTCTTCACCTTGCATGACGCTGCGATAATCCAATAATCGTTCTAGTAGACGTGTTACCGATGCTATAAAAGCAGTACCAGCATCCCTCCAAGTTGGATTTTCATTTTGAACTTTTTCAAGAAGACTTGATAAAAGAAATTTATATTAATCTATTAGGTTAAATACATGTTTAAAATGTGTAAAAATTTGGACTAATTAGTAAACTATTTACTATTTATTGGAAATTTAAAATACTGATTTGTTTATCATTAACTTAATTTATTACTTCCTGTGGTTACATTTCACTTTTAAAATTTCATACGTTCACAATTAATATTCATACTTATTGATAAGAACTTGTATACAATATAACTGCTTGCTGCAATAACTTGATAAGATACACTAATGTGAACACTGATTTTATTTGTTAATTCTCAGTATTTTATTTTTATTTATTTTTTCAACAACCGAGTCTATATTTTGTGGCTTATCGAGTTATTGCAGCAAGCCCTTTTATTAAACAGTTTACCAAATATATTAATTTGACAACTACCACAACTTTACAGCAAAATCAAATTAAACATAAATACAAGTTCTAATATAAAATAAATTTAAATACAATATTCGATATTCCAACTAAAATAATAATTTAGTTTCGATAAGAAATGATATTTTTAAGCTCGATATTATTATACAAAATTTAAAGTTCTCCAGAATTTCGTTTATTTTTGATATAGATATACATACATATATATTTGATATATCTAAATAAAACTGTTTATAACATTAGAACTGTTAGTTAGATTTTGATATCATAATAAAGTTAAAGAATCGTAAGATAAAGTTTTTCTTTCTAGAAAATTGTCCAATTCTGTTTTTAATGTATTTGAATGATTGTATTCCATTAGTTTTTTTATCTACATAACTGATTCAAATGTGGTCAAAATTTGGTGAAATTCTACTTCCACAAAGTGGATCAAAAGATCAATTGAAATATTACTTTTGTTCTAGATGTCTACTAACACAAACATTTTAAACTCAATTATTTCGATATGTGCAAATCATATGTTTTTGCGGATGGTATTTTTCTTCTTTTTAGTACGGGCTTAATAGAAAATAATTTCCAGATTAGATTTAATTATCATTTAAATGTTATCCTTAATTGGATGAACTTTAGTGATCTTAGTGTAAATTTAAATAATACAAAAATTATTCTAGAATCCTACAATTAACATTGATGACACGACTATTGAGAGTGTTGTCTCTTTCAAATGCCTTGGCATTATTATTGACTCCAGCTTAAAATTTAACCCTGCGTTACTCGCAACTGATCTGGTTGATACAGGAACTAATTTTTTATTGTAATTTTTTTTTTTTTTGATAAAATAATATTTTTACTGCAATTTTTTGTATTGCTATTTTAAATACATTACATTTAATATTGTTTTTATGTTTTCGAAATAAAAAGTGAAGAGATTATTTTCAAACGCACCTTTTTTATTGATATCAATTTGATACATTGCGAATAGTCTCGATTTAAAATGATTGCGACTAACGGAGGGTTAATCTGCACATTGATAGGCTTTCTAAAAAACATATCTGACATTAACTAGACTTTATGTCAGACAAAGTTTAAACTTGTTAGATAGCTTGCTAATTTTACAGTGCATAGAGGTCGTATCTGGTACTTCGGTAGGCTTTATTGATTGTCTAAAGAGTATACTTAGAAAAATTGTTAGGTATATTTTTGATTTAAAGCCGTGTGATCATAACCGTAATTTAAAATTTTGTATTGTCAAAAATTTTTGTTTCCTCCCGATATAATTGAATTTTTAATCCAAAACCCAGAATATATGCATTATATAATTAATATGTGTAGATATGTATGTATTTGATTATTTTAATATTAAACAATAGAAACTAAATAAAATGTAGGTGATAAAAAACAAAAAAAAAACTAAATAAATAAAATAAGCGATGAATGCAGTTTAAAATCTACAAAGCAAAATGATGATTTAATAATAAATTGAACTTACACTAAACTTAGATGTTCCCTTTTTGTTTGTGAAAGCATTATGGTTATAGAAAATGGTATATTTGTTTTTTATAAAGTTAGCAATGAATATATGAAAAAGCTATTAATTGTTAAGTTTTTTTTTATTAATAGAACAAAACATAAAACAATTGCAAAACAACATAAGATTTACAACGGACAAATTTTGTATATAGTATGTATTTATGTAATTGCTAGATTAAGTACAAAAATTATATTAAACACTTACATGGTGCTGAAAAGTTCACGATATTCATCATCGCCCTTATTTTCACTTATTAATAAATCTAATTTATCAATAAGTTCACTTTCAACTAAACGGAAAGATCCTCGGGCACTCTGAAATATAAATTTATTTAATTTGAATGTGTAATTTATGTATTTAGCTAAAATTAAAGATGTGATCTATACCTGCTCACACTGCATCATGTCGTAGAATACTGTTAGTGTAGCTTTTCTTAAAGCCGGTTCGGGTACTAAAGTGACTTCTAAAAATGGTCCCACCATTGAAGGTATAAAATGTAATTTTTGTTCTCCTAATTGAGACCACATGCTCAGTATTTGAAAACCCATTAAAACTCGCATATCACCATGAGAATGTAAAATTTTGCGTCTTTTTGGTTCACGATATTTTTCCAACTGTAGTGAGGGTTGAGTTAAGAATGTTACAGCTAAAGTAAAGTACGTCCACCACAGCTGGGAATCAAATGACTTCGAGCCCAAGAAGCGATATACCAAGGGTTTAGCAAACTCTTCCAAGGATTTACGTAATACATCATTGCAGGCTAATTTCATGATTAACCAGTCCGGCGGATATACCAACCAATCTTGTGATAGTAGTTCTTCGAATACTAACAATGATTTGGCTAAAAATTCTTTCAGATCTCGAGGATCTTTATTGGGGCTTAATTCGTCCCAATAACGTTTGTAATGTGTTTCATCTAAGAGCTGTAGGAGGCCCAACAAACAGGCTACAAGTTGAGGTAGCACAGAATTAGATCCTTCCAAAATGATACTAATAGTTTTAATTAAAATTCCCAAAATATTTTTACACAACGAGTCCAAGTCATGTTGTAAGGTATTTGTGACTTTGTCTTTTTGTTCCTTTTGTAAATCGTAGAGATGTGTTAAAATTTCCGACAGAATTTCGGCACAAAGTTTTAGTTCATCACGACGGCTTAGATGCATTCGTAAGTGTTTACATGCCACAGATAGGATAACAGTGCGAGAATCTAAAAAAATAACAATTGAAGTGGTGCTAAAGCTAACCAGTTTAATTTTAAAGTTATTCATTAATATTAACTTACCATCCTCGTGAAATAGTTCTCCTGATACTAAATCCTTTACAGCTTGAAGTTTTGCTTGCACCAAACGTATGGGAGCATCCCTTGGTATGGCATCTAACATATTGCGAGCCAGCATACCTAATTCGGGTGCTGGAAGTGTATCTTTTAATTGTTCCAAAACAACACCAGTCGAACTTAATAAAGCCTCCTGAGTGGGTATAATGACGTCATACGAAGGTACTGCTAGCATACCATTTAAAGCAGTGAATAATGAATGTAAATCTCTACGAAATGAATCCTCATATTGGCCACCGGTAGCTCGAGCAAACAATTTTCTAGATTGTATCAAGAGTTTGAAAATATATTCTAAAGAACCAAAACATTTCTGAAAGGGATCCGGATGTTCTGCTTTTGTCATAAAAACGGCCATATGCTCCACAGATGTTATCAGACCTTTGTAGACTAAAGCAGCGGCAAAATGATTTTCAATGTATTCATTCATGACGGGACGAAAATGTTGAAATTTATTGCTTTGCAACAAGCTAAATATGCTCACAAGAACATGGAATACTAAACCGGAATGTTGCGTGCTATTGCCCTCCTCATTGGAAAACATGGCAAAGAGTGCATCCAAAACGTCTTGCAAAAATTTCACCAATTCTTCATCATTTAAACGCAATACTCCAGTTAAGGAATCTTGTATCTTTTCAGGATGAGCACGCCATTGCAGCAGTGACAGTAAATCAACATTTTGCGTAAGTTTGGTGGAACATAATAAAGACTTCATTACGAACACTTCCTTAGAACTCCTATGGAATATTGAACTGCACTCCACTTTGGCATGTGAATCTTTTGGCTTACATGGTAATATCAAATAGTTGGCTGTCGTTAGTTTTGATGAGTCTTCACATTTATACACATACAATTCATGCTGGCCATCTGCCAATGTAGCACCACTGGGATCCATTAAACGAGCAAAACTAAATCCAAATAATTTTGGATCTGATTTCTCTCTCGTCGAACAATGACGAAACTCAAATCTCACATGAGCGGTAGAAAACTTGTCAATGGGTACACTTAAACGTAACATTTCATTCCAACAGGGAGCATTCTGATGATACAGAATCATTGACTTGTAATAATTTTGTGAATCCATACCAGAAGCTCCCCATAAACATTCCGCAAGGATATTGCCAGCAACATCTAATACAACTACAGTGACAAGTATATTTTTAGCCGTATTTTTACCACCTCTTTCAAATTCACCCCGCTCTAAAGTAATGAACATATCGTTACGTACATCTCCGGGCATTATGACATCTGGGAAACCCATTTTCCTTGTAATGGTACTACCTTGGAAGAGCAAGGGTTGTTCTTGGCGTGCCTGCCCCAAGCCACCATGTAACAGTTTGAGAGATACCATCACGCCTTGATTACTCTGACTGCCAGTGCTAATCGGTTGGTATTTACTGCTTGATTTCTTAATTAACAGTTCAGGTAATTGATGAAAATCCTTTTCATCATTATTATAAACCAATTTAATATTGTGCTCTCTTTCTTCCGTTTCTATGGTGCTATCAAAATGACAAAAATCTCCTAACGGCAAAACACCCACCCCAAATGGTCGCCTATACAAGGCTGGACCATTACAGCAGATATTATTGTTGGATTTTTCTGATTTCTTTACGGGTTCCGAAGGTAAAATCTTGCCAACACGCATTACCACAGCCACTAAATAGAGTTCATCATTTAAATCAGCCGCTCCTTTAGAAATAAAAACAACAGTTTTCCATTAGTATTAAACATTTGCAAATATTATTTTGAATACAAATTTATATGTATGTAAATATTTTTCTGTCGTCTTACCTAAATCTGTGAACACAGTACAATTACTATTCATCCTTTCCATATAATTGGGGTATCCATCTTTAGAGATCTTTACTAAAAATCGTTCAGACAACGCCTTCATATTGTTGGAATCATATAAGTAAAAATAAACTTCTGCGTCATCGCCGCCCGCAATGCGATAACCAAAATCTCGCATGCAAAAATACAAATGGTGTGTGAGAATTTTTCGTTGCGTTTTACGCCGTAATGTACCACGACTCTGTGAAGGATTAAAATTTAATTAAGAAAATTAGTACACGAAAACTATCTTAATATCTTACCGATGATGCTTTTGCATTATCTGCACTGGTAACATGAACATTGTGTAAACCAACTATGCCAATATTATGTGGATCTACTGCTAGTGGTCCCACACGGGGTACTAAGTCAAGGCCAAGCTTTCTAGAAATAAAAAAGGCATAATAATTTTGATAAGAAGTTATTTGCAACATATTAATAAAGTATTTTAAAGTTATAAAATTATTAAAAAAAATTAAAACAAAATTTACAATATAAGGGACGAAACGATAAAAAGAAAAAATAAAAGGAATTTAAAATGTTAGAGCAATTTCAAATTTTGTATGATCGTAAAGAAATTTGAATGATTAAGGTCCGATGCCTTATCGAAATTGTTTGTTTCTTTCCGTAATATAGTTTACAAATAATTTATATTGCGAACTTTAATATAAATTCACACTTCTCAAATATATCTCATTTGAGTCTTTATGACATAATATAGAGCTTATATAATTACTCACATGATTTAGTAGAATGTACAATTAATTTTGGAGTGTGGAGAAATACATAGTAATAAATTTATTTATAACGTAACGTATACATATATGTATATCCCCGGCAACCAAAGATAAATTATGTGTGAACTTTTAATTTTCCACACTTAACAAAAAAAAAAAAAAACTTACATATTTACATCCATTCATCCTACATTTATCTACAAAACAACATTCACAAATCGTGGAGAAGAGTGAAGGAAATAAAATAGATACCACCAGTACGAGTATGAACTATTTTGTAAACTAACACGTTTGGAAATTCGTTAAATATAAAACCACAAGCAGCACTTCTTAAAAAACCACAGAAATCTAATATTTTGACATGTTACTCATTAAAACCTAATAGGATTCCTAAACATGATCTAACAAAGTAACAAATGAAACGAGTTGGAATAGCAAAAAGGTATTTGAAAACCAAAGATAATGGCCATAAGGTATGTACGTAAGAGTGTGTAATTTATTTTAGAAAATAATGATAAAAAAATTATAAAAAAAAAGTTTCAATGGAGTTTGAAAATCATTACATACAAAAAAAAACAATTAATCAAAGAGATTAAATGGAAGAAGAAATTTTAACCCTTAAATGTAACCAGTTACCTTACAGACACAAAGTGTGTACCGATTCTCGCGCGTATTTTATAAGAATAGGGGGAGGGGGGGTATATTGAGTTTGTAACACATGGAAATGTTCTGGGTCCATACAAAATTCTAAGATGATATAGCTATGTCCGTTCGTCTGTCTGTTGAGGATAGGGCAGGAAAGGACAAAACATTCCCTGTTCATCAGATATGTTTGGTATTGAAAATATGCTAAATTGGAAATTTGGTACATTGTTATTGCTAATAACTCATGAATTGGAGGCATTACTCCATGAAGATTGTTGTCAATCTGAAAAAGAGCTTGCAAAATCATTGGAATCTACTCAAGCAGCAATTTCAAAACGTTTGCTAGCAGCAAGATTCATTCAAAAGTAGGGAAATTGGGCACCATACGAGATCTTGAAAGACGATTTTGCATGTCCAAAATGAATGTTATAAAAGAAAATCATTTTAGCACCGAATCATTACTTGTGATGAAAAATTAATGCAATGTTTTGGAACCAATCATCTGGAAGCTTAAGTAACTTTTGACGCCGTTTGCGATTTTTTTTGCAATCAATCATGTTTTTTTTATAATTAAATGAGCAGTTTTCAATTAAATCATTAATTTTATTGGAAAAAAAATAATCAAATAAGAAACTGCTTGATTTCAAAACCCTGTAATCCTATTTACCTTGAATCGAATATTAACACAAATGAACTGTTTTATTTTATGTTTATGTGTTAAATCAATAGTATTCTTAAGGTTTATATTTTAACATAAATTTGTTTGACGTTATTTATTACAAGAGCTTTTTAATAAATAAAAGAATTAAAATATATTTTATTTAAAGGTTATGTCTTTTTCGTCCATAATTTGCCTTTAATTATTTATGAAATATTTCAAAACATATGTATGTTGTGTCATTGAAGTGTTAAGATAAATATTCAAGCACAAACATTTTAATGAATTCTGGTTTGATTACAAAAATATTAAAAAAAAAAATTAAATCTTATAAAAAAATTCCCCTTTGAACTTGATAATGCACCACAAAAAATGATGCATGCATATCCAGTTCTTGTTTAATGTGTAAAAACGAAAGAAAAAAACCAATCTAAATCCCTATTGAAAACCAAATAACACAAAAATCGTCATCATAATCATTATAATATGATTGCAGAAGCAAACGTAATAAGAAAAGTCATGGCATCTGCAAAAATGTATGTATATATGTATGTATGTATCTAGATACATAGTCGTATATGCTGTACATCCAAAGATATCAATGTAAACTTGGTATATTACCACAGCCAGCAGCTGCCATATACTTACTATACGATACAATACAATAACTATACTATAACTATAGTTGGTTGGTCTAACTAATATGTATAATGTGGCAGCAGTAGTAACTGCCATACACAATACATGTATGTTTTATTGAATTGTATGAACGAACCGACCGACCGATCCAACGAACGACCGACCGACCCACCGTTCGTCTGTCCGTCCGACCGTTGGTTGTTTTACCGGTATAGATACCAAACAACCAGGCCCCATAATAATCAAACATACAAGCATATGAGCTGAGAATATGTAAGTATAAAGACGTCGGACGACATATGAATATCGTACAAGTATCGTATATTGAATATAGTTTGGCTGCTACCACTACAACTACCGTGCAGTTTCGTTTTTTTTTGTTTTTAATAATTTTTTTGTTACTGGTTTGACTCGAAATGCTGCTGGTTATACGCTGGCGTTGTTTACCTGTCTTACGCAAAGACAGAGATAGCAAGTAGTCAACAACAATTCAAATTCAGATGTTGTTGCTGCTGCTCCTGCTGCTGATCATCATAAATGTTTCAAAAGGTATCTATCTGTATATATATGGTAATTGTAAAAGAAAAATACTTAAGTTTATGAGTATATATGGGTAATAAAGCTTTAAAATTTTTTATTTAAGGTTTTGTAACAGAATGAGAAGATTTAAGAGCATTTAACACTCTCTTAAAATGTGCAAAAATAGTTTTATTCCTTAAACATTTTTCTTTGATTTTTTTAAGTGAAATTTCTAAATATTGTTATTCATTTTGAAACCATTGATAAGTGGTTTATTAAACTTAGCGTTAGAGAACTTTTGGTGTTTTTTGGTAAACGAGATAAAAAATATTTAAATTTACGTAGGGTTACCACATTCGACATTTATTTTATTTATATGTATGATCATTTCCACAGAAAGTTGTTCCAATGTAGCGTTACAGTACTTAAATCATTGTTTGTTTTCAGAACTAGAACTCCAATGCCATTCTAATAAAGTGGCTCCAAATTTTAATTAAAATTTAAATTTAGTGGCTTCAACTATAAAACAAGTTACTTCATATTGTTACGAAATTGTACTTGAATTTAAATATAACTGATTTAACGGCTGGTTTTAAGCTATTCAATGTTCAATGTTGTAGTATGTTCCACAGCTATGTTAATACTAACAGAAATATATGTTTAAAGTTTGAGGAGCACTGCTGTTTGAGAGGCATTATCAAACAGCAGTGCTCCTAAAACGTTAAACATATCTGTTTCCTAAAACGTTAAACATATCTCATTAACATAGCTGTGGAACATACAAACTTGAATAAAAGCTTTGAGTTAAGCATTGTTTGTAAGTATGACAACATTAAATGATTAATGATTAACATCGAAAGCTCTAGAATTCGAATATTTCAAGATTATTGTAGAAATAGAGCTATCTAATTTAAATGAAATAAACCCCCGTTTTTAAAAGGTAACAAAGTAACAATATAATAATCACATTTGAAAAAAAGTCAAAAAAGTTTTTGATTTTGCTAAAAAAAAACGTAATTTTTTTTCGAAATATTGAAGAACCATATATATGACTGATACAATCATGTGAATCGTAAGTTAACCATATTATGGTTACTATAATCATATATATAGTTACTGAGACTATAATATTGTTAGAAAACTTCTAAAAATGTTGAAATGGTTACAGTAAACATGCACAACTATATTTTATCTCTGCGTGCATTACTGTTCAACATTCATCTTGACTTTGTCATGAACCACTCAATGTCTACGTAGTAGCATGGTATTTCGTGGGGTCTCCATGCTGTTCAAGCTGGCAGTCAAGGCAGCAAAGAGGATATACAAAGTAGACTATGTAAGGCAAAGCAAGTCAATGAAACCCTCAGTAAATTCTGAAGACAGCAAAATATCTCAACCCACGCTAAAGTTAAAGTTTTCCATAGCTACTTGAAATCCGTGTTGTGATGCATGGAATATATCGAGTCGCGGATGGAGTATTATGCCTCAGGGAGAATATTCTGGCTAGTCAAATCAAGACTTGTTGATACGTATGAGTAAACCTGTAAACGATATAACTCGACAATCGTCGAATATAAGGCTCCAGACATAGAAAAATACATAGAACGGAATGAGAGAGAAATGTCAATGAAAAACATGAGTTAGGTGTTGGACAACAGACTTAGGTTTTTGGCTCTCAGTTACCAATCTAGTTATAACCTATAGCTCCAGGAGACCTGACAGACTATTGATAAATTAAAATGTCTGTCAGGATACTCTGCCTGAAATACATATACAGAGGTACAATCTCTCTACCCTTGAGCTGGATAATATTCCCACATTTGGCAAGCCTGCTTCAATATTTCAGAAAAAAATAAGAGAAATCGTTGATATTCAAAGTACTCGTATCTCAAAACTTGTTTTTTTGATGTATGCGTCACAAGTTCAACTGGGATACAAAACAAAAGCGAACAACAAAAAATACTCCATACAAATGAGATGAACTAAGTATTGTAAATGTATAAGTGTTAAACACCAGCAGCAGCCAACAATACCAGCAATTGAGAGTAAACTAAACAACATGGTTGGCATAAATGAAATAAAATAATAACTACAAACTAAAAAAAACATGTCAAAATAAAAAAAAAACTCCAAAAAAACCTAAACCAAAGTTTAAACGCGGCACGTCCAACACTCATACATAATAGAGTAAAGTGGTTTAGTTCGACTGGCCGGCCGTATTGGAGAGCTAACAAAGTATATATCGAATAAAAAAAAACGCCAGTTTAAAGTCAGAAGGAGGCCTAAGAAATAAACCAAACTTATAAGCTGTAAAAAAAAACCGAAAAACCCACAGTAGCTGGTAGTAGTAATGAACTCTTTTTTAAGTCAGTTTTAATTAAGTACCTTTAAGTAGAGTGTTATTTTGAGTTGTGTGGTTGGTTGTTGGCTGCTGGTGGTGGTGTTTTGTTGCTGATGGTATAATGTTGTGCTGCCGTTAATGTTTATTACTGTGTTACGAACAACAACGACAACAACTACGACAACGACTAAGGCCCGGCCAATACGCCGCCAGTGTTGTGTTTATAACTACTCTAAGCGAGCAAACGAGCAAAATGAAACAAATTTAAAAATAATTAACACGAAAATGAAAAATAAATAAATAATAAAAAATAAATTCAAATTTCATTTTTATCTCACACAAAAGTGCTATAAAAATTATAAAATAATGTTGTGAAATATTTAAATAAATATTTAAAAAAAAATTAAGAGCAAATTGAAAAAAAATAAGAAAAAAAAACGCATTTCAAAGACATACATACATAAATACATGGTATATGCTATAGTACAATTGATATAAAAGATACTTTGAGATATCATTGAAACATATCTTCGTTTTACTCGTACCTTTTGAAGTGTCATTAGAGAAAAAAGTAAAGAAAGATAGAAAAAAATTAAAACAACAAAGATAACTAACAACAAATTATTATTTACACGTCGATAAGCAAAGGTAACATAAAATATATGTACAAAACTACAAGAAGTACTTAGTATATGTCATATACAGTGTGAGAAATATACATGAATACAAAATTAATTAGTTTATTATTGGTTGTCATATAATATATCCACACATATGGTCAACTCACAAGGTCTCTTATCATGTCATATTGTCATAATGTCCTAATATTTCACAATGGTTTAAAAATGTTTTTATTGCTTTTCAAACCAAAAATGTCCTAAAATAATACTACTCTGTATGCTATGTTTATTGCGTTGTCGTAACCAACCAGCAAAGACCTGCGCCGACCAAAAATATCAGATATCAGATCAAAAATTTTACGTCTCGGCAGTTCGAGGTTGTGTGGCCTTTAAATATGAATACGTAAAATTGAACAAAAATATTAATTTGGCAGGCAATCCGCAGCTGCGGTTTGAAAAGTCAAGCTTTTCAGAAATATTTTTAATGAATTTTCAGAATTATATATAAAAAGAGAGTTTGGAAAAGCGATTGCTGTCATTTATAAGACATCACACATCTGATACAAAGTTTTAGCCAAGTGAAAAAGAGTGCAGGTAAAATAAATAACCAGATTTTGATGAGAGCAAAGTGGAATAAATATGCTGGAATAACAGTAGAAGTGAGAAGAAAAGTTGTGCAGCTATTAATGGGAGCCATAAAAAAAGCCTGACAATTTATTCGCAATAAAGACACATAAAGCTATAGTTACCTTTAATTTCATGTATAAAATGTTAACATACGTTGTTTCATTTAAAAGCTATGCTCGCTTTAATTCGTACCGATTTTAAGTGGCCACTTTTTTCCAGTTGTTTTTTAATTTTTTGGAATAAAATTTTTTTTCGAATTGTTTTTTTAAATTTTTACATTTAAATTTTTTTTTTTAAATTTAAATTTTTTTTTTCATATGGTGAAAAAAAAATTCGGGTTAAAAAATATTTTTTCCGATTTTGACCCATTGTAGGTCCAACTTACTATGGTCTTATATACGTCATTGCAAAGGTCTTTGAAATGTAAGTAAGTTATTTGAGGGCTTCGGAAAGTTGATTTCAACAGACGGACATCTCGGCTTTGCTTCACCATAATAGGGAATCAGTATTTAGTAATCGCCCAATAACCAAATTTTGGATTTTTTGTTGCTTGTCTGGTTTTTGAAATAAACTATTCAATTAATAGTGTAATGGTTATCCAGAAATGGATGTTTAGTTTAATGAAGATGATGTTTAATAGTCCACAAAATAAATTTATTTAATATTTGTTTTAAAAAAAAATATATATTTATATTTAATTAGCTCTAAGTATATATTTCAAAATTTCTTAGTGTTGTATGAGAAGATATCTGTCTCATTGTGGAGTTCATTTTGACTTTATACACTTTTTTCTTACCAGAGTACCAGGGTATTGTTAAGTTTTGTTTGTGTGTTTAATTTTTAAAAGGTATCATAAAAAAATCCAACATGATTAGATAGATATGTCTGTGTCAGTCTTTGTGACTTTTGTACTTAGTTTCTGTGACCATTTATGTATATCCGTACATATGAATGTTAGGATGGCCCCGAAAATGGTTGCTGATGTTCACAACTAAAATCAAACATGAGATTAAAGAAAAATCTCTGTTAAAATTTGAACTAAAATTAATTCTATTTTGTAACCAAAATTTTATGAAAAAATGAGAAGATACCAAAATTAAATACTAATTGTTTGGAACAAATATAGAAAAATCAGAATATTTTTAGTTTTTTTTTTTTGGAAACAAGAACAAGTTCATTAAAGGACAATCCTAATTTATATATATTTGAATAGTAATTATGTATATACTTAGTACGGTAGACATTCGAATAATCCAAGAATTATATACGAATAATTAAATTTAGCCTTTTCGAATAACAAATAATTCGAATAATTTTATGTAGAAAAATATTTCATTAATCTAAAAATAAAAATAATTCATTTAATCTATAATTTTTTCAAAATTTTCTAACAATAAATTTATTTAAACATTTTACGTTTAACTTATGGAAATGTAATTTTTTATAACCTATTTGTTCTTATTTTTGTATGACAGCATTTTTAAATACACAGATAAAACCGATTCGTAGTGGAAGTTAATAATAATGAATTTCGGTTGAAGCAACCAAACCTTTGTTACTCCTTCCAAAATTCGGGTGCTGCTACGAATCTTTTTTCTCTGTGTAGCAGAAGTCTAAAAATGCCGACTAGAGAAGCTATTGTATTGAAAATTTTTATTTTGAACGAAAATATTATATTGTTTTTGAAATCCAACAAACTTCTGAAGTTAAGAAAAGTGGTCCGATAGCTCCTTCTACAAATATATAAATGTTACCGCATGAACAATTTTAGTTATTGTATTTAGTAAAAAGAAGATTGACTGATTTGAAAATGAAAGTGTTATTGAGGACAAAATTATTTTATAATTTATATAAAGAGTGAGCCAGAAAAAATAAATTCATTAACATTAAAATATTGTCAATTTACCCACTTTTTCCGGAAATCCTCCCATTAAAGATTTTATAGTTTTAAGGGTAAGTGGACGAGGAGGTCAACTTATCCTTAAAATCGGACATGTCCTGGGATACCATTCCTGTGTTCTTTAATTGTTAATTTACAAGAGCCCAATTGCTTTCCACAGGCCGAAGTTCTGGACAGTTGGGGATTTGCCGCCCGTGGTATAAAATTTATATTATTTTTTGAATACCACTCGAGGGCCTTTTTTCTATAGTGCATGATGACAAATCGCGCCAGAAATATGAAGGCACTTTGTGCTGCTTTAAGAAAGAAAAAACACTTCGACACTTCGTAATATATACATTAGAGTTAATTTCAAAAATTTGATTTGCGGGTATCATCATTTTTCTGAAGGTTTTTGCACAAATAAAAATAATGGCGTCCATTGAACCACTTCAAAAAAAAGGACGCCATTATTTTTATTTGCGCAAAGACCTTCAGACAAATGATGATACCCGAAAATCAAATGACATGACCTGGTCACAAACGAACTCTAATATACATATTTCTGTATTTATTGTACCTGATGTCACAAATGATTGGCTTCTTTTGCCAAAACTGCAAATGACTTACCACACAAGAAACTACTTGGGGAATTTTGTTTATTTTTTTGTCTCGTCCATCAGCTATATACAAATCTTGACCCTAATGTTGTGAAAAGTCTGCCAGCACATAAGTTTCATCATCCATCACAGAACAGGTGTATTTTTTTTTTATAAAATTTTACCTCAATATTTTAGCTTGTTCTTTTGCTTCTAAGATCTTTGCCGCATTGTGATCTGAAAATTTGTGAACCTTATACGACTTCAATCTAGCATTAACTTTTGCTCTGCTAACAAAAGAATCAGAGCATTATCTGCTTTTCTGATAGAAGTGTTCTTCGAAAGAGTTGTTCGACTTTTTTTTATTCCTGATCCAGGTTTCTTTCAATGTTCAAGTCGATGTGACGATGAAACTTCAGATCTTTTGCTATTTTTTTGAAAGTCCATATTGGATTTTCTTTGAAAAGTTTATTGGTTACTTTAGACGATACGACTTTACTTATGATTTGATCATTGTTAAAAAATATGTATATTATTCAAATAATTCCATTAATTTTAAATGTGTAATCGAATTATTAGAACAAGGTAAAATATGTAATTTGAATTATTCGAAAAAAATATACATAGTTTACATATATCGATAACTTAATATAAAAAGGCCTTAACTCGTGTCGAGATTTTTTGGCTAATTATGATATATGATCGGACCATTTATCGAAATAAACTTAAATCTGGACTTACAAAAAAAACATGAGTTAGGGACTTTTTATATTAAAGCATCGATATACAAATGACTTTATAACAATATTGTAATTTCATACAGAGGAAAATATATAAACATACATATCATTTCAATAGCTTTATATTCTTGTATTTATGAAGTCTGCATGTTTAACTAATATAAACATCCATTTATCCCTACATATTACATATGTATGTACATTAGGGTGGACACAACAAAAGTTGCGACGTTTCCCAACTAAAATAAAAAAATTAATTCATTTAAAGATACCATTTCTCAAAACATTTGTCCTGGCGTCAATATTTGCTGAGCTGGATCACAGGATATGAACGTAAGTTTATAAGGTTTTTTTTCATATTTCTCTCAAACAAAACATATAAAATATTGGTATCAAGTGAATGGTCTTTGAAAGGCGCCTATCTGAATTCTCGTGAAAAATATTATAAAATCTACCTTTTTATCCTTTGATCCATCTCACCAAATACTGACTCCACAACAAACATTTTGAGAAATATTCTCCTAAAATAAACTAAACTTTCCTCTTAGTTGGGAACATGCCACCCTAATGTATATACATACAAAATGTATCTGTGTACATAAAGAAATACATATGTATGCTTGCATTAGTATCTATCTGCATGCCTGTACGTACGTACCTAGTGATGATACCTAGAATTCTTATTTTTCCTAAACAAAATAATATCCATAGTACCTCTTAAACAAAAACGACATCTTAATGCAATAAATAGTCTTTAGAACAACATCTCTTTAGATACACAGGTAACAAACGAAATATGAAAATAAAAGGAATGTCTGAGTATGTTCAGCAGGTTGGTTTTCCCATTCTTTTATCTTCGCACTCACTATTTTTACTATTTTATTGCTGGATGGATTTTGTTGTAAATTTTTAAAACGAAATGAAATTTTCTGAAAGTGATAAAACTAAACAAACATTTCATTATGTTTGAGATGAAAAAATAAAAATTAAAATGTAATAATAATGCAGTTTCAAAAGAATTTCAACTCTTTTTGTTCCTAGATTTTGTTGCTATCAAACCTACCAATATACATACATACATAGTTAGTACCAAACGAGTAAAGAAGGTAGGGTTGGTTGGTTGGATGGATGAATGAATGCTTAAGCAATATGTTTCTTTGGTGATGTGTTGTTACTCGTAGTTTGTTAAATGAATATCTGTCATATCTTTTATAAATAATGCAATGCTATATAGTGGAGTGGAGCTGCTGCACCCTTGCGTTTTTTCTCTTTCCTTTTTTTTTTTTTTTTAATTTTTTTCACTTTGTGAATGTTGTATCACAGTTTGGAATCATATGTAAAAAAGGCCATGGTAACAAGCTTCTTTAAATGGAAGTAATAATAAAAAATGCAACGTTAAAACGTTTGTTATATAAAATTCGTTACTTTTTAGTATTTGTATTAAGATACTCTACATTTGGTCAACATTTTTCAAATAAAGTTCTGATGATTTAATAACTTTTAAAGGTTTTTTACAATCGGGGAATAAGCAGATTTAATTCGGTTGTAACAATAACAATATAGGTGTTTTAAAACAGATTTGATAGTATTTAGACAGTCCACAGCTATTTGATAAGATCATGAAAATGCAATTTTTGGATTATAAAAACTCGATAATCAATAGGACCAACATTTAATATAGATTTTTAATGATAATTTTTTTAAATCAAGAACATTCTAAACTCATGGTTTCCCGAGAATGGAAAATGTCTTGGAAATTAGGAAATATCCACGGAAAGAACAAAAAGTAGCAATGAGTCCACAGTAATTGGATTGTTACCTCACCCTGAGGCATTTGCTAGCTTTTAAAAGATACCATTAACCCTTTCGGGACGGAGTTTTATTTTGAGAACCAAAATATATATGGTAGAAATTTTTGCATATTCTAAAAGATGGGGAACAAATTTTATGTTCTGCATACTCAGAAATCCTGAAATTGTCCTTTTATCCTGGGACATATAATCCCAATAAGCATTTTAAGTGGGACATATAATCTCAATCAGTGTTCTTGATGGGTGATTCGACATTAAAAATTAATAAAACATCAGAATATTATTAAATTTAGATGAAAATACACATTTATTTGCTTATTTATAGCATTTTATAAATGTAATTATCGATTTAATTTGTGGAATGGTCCAAAACACTAGTAACACAAAGCGTTGTTGCAGCCTGAGCATATACAAGGTGGCGCAAAAGTAATCCTCCTATCAGAAAATGCTATAAATTTTGCCCCTAATGTCACTTCTGGTCAGTGGCGGCGGCCATTTACATGACATCATATTCTCGACTTGATGTAAAAAAAATTAAAAGACCAAATAAAAATAATCCACAAGAAGAATCAAAGTTTTTCATTTTTTTGTTAATTACAGCCAAAAACATCGGAAGTTTACTTTTGCGCCACCTGTTATATCATCTTTGTACACTTTTCGATACCAAGTAAAGACCAGGATGCTCTACTGGCATACTGGTCTAATAAAATAAAAATGCTGAAATATTTGGACCTTCTGATATCAAAAAACTGGAGCAAGGTGGGTAAAAATTTTGAAAATTTAATTTTCAAATACGAATATCCCCTAGGCTATAAGAGATAATTGATAGATACGATAAGGTTTTTTTATAGTGCTTGACGAGGAGATTCTTTATTTTTAATTTTTTTGAAATCGGAATCCAAACAAGTGACCTACTTTGGGATCCCCTGCTCGCGCGCCTTGTGGGTCCATGAGGACCAAACTCAATACTAGAACTCGACAAGACTTCTTCTTTGCGCAATTGGACTAAGCGTTTAGAAGTTACGGATTTATTTTCCTCTATATTTTTTCTATACTATTGCGCGGCCGACTTCCAAACTGCTCAAATTTCAGCAATGTTATGAAATTCATTTTCAAGCTGCATGAATACGCTGACATGTACCGTAATGTTTTTATTCAAATATTATTATTGAACTCTTAAACATGGTTTAGGTGTTATTTAGATAAGAAATTGCATTTGAAAATTGCTGGGACATGTAATCCCAGTAGTCCCGAAATGGTTAAAAGAAAAAAAGAATCTTTATCTAATTTTTGACAGGAATATATGTTGTTAAGTTTCCGTTAAAAAAGTATTATAAAATAAAAAAATTACCAGTAAGACGTCCTTTTCGAGATTACCAGCCAGGAGTATATGTCTAAACTTGAATGATTCTTTATTAACAAACCATTAATTAACTTTCAATGTTAGATTCATTTCATTAGACAACTAATAGCTCTAATAATACCATTAGCAATTGTGCTAGAAATTCTAATAGATTGTTTCTTTTTTAATTTAGATCAAAAACGTACCAAAAGCTGATACTAATATCGGTAATTCTTTTAGAGTAAAATGGTTTATATTTAAACAATCTAAATGGTAATAGTAATGGTAATATTGGGCAAGAAGACTAGGGTACAAAGTTCATGTCTTCATAACTATTCAGTCATTCAGTTAATCACTTCATTCATAACAGGCGGGTGGCCGGGATGAAGGGGCACAAAATATCATGTTATTGAAATATCAACCAAAGACAATTCTGATATTATCTGATCTTTTTTTAAAGTTCGAATTTTCTTCATACTTAGCTGGTTGCCGAAAGGACCAGTGCCAAAATGTCATGTATATTGTGATCTAATATTTTTTGAAGTTTTTACTCTCTAAACATTTGAATTTCCTTCATACTTGTCGAGTTTCCGGAAGGACCAGGTCCAAAATCTCATGTTTGTATATAAACAATCTAGTTTTTTTATTCTCTAAACATTCGCATTTCCTTCATACTTGGCTTGTGGCCGGAAGGACCAGAGCCGAATTGAATGTATATTCTGATCTGACCTTTTTTTAGAGTTTTTACTTTCTAAACATTCGAATTCCAAAAATTTCATGTCATTGAAATATCAACCAAAGACAATTCTGAACATAAAAGATAATTTTTTGGTGTTTTTACTCTCCAAACATTCGAATTTCTTTCACATGACGTTTATGATTATTCTGATCTGTTTTTTATCGAGATTTTACTCTCTAAACACTCGAATTTCCGGGACCAAAATTGCATGTCTTTCAAATATCAACCAAAGACAATTCTGATCCTATCTGAACTTTTTTCAGAGTTTTTACTCTCTAAACAAACGAATTTTTTTCATACTTGGAGAATGGCCGGAAGAATGATCACCATAATTTCATGTCAGTTACGAAATTCTTGTATACATGATAAATAAATAAATATAATACACTCTCGATTTGTGTACTTTCATAGATATAATGAAATATCAACCAGAGAAAATTTAACTTTCCCATTTTATAATAAGGTTGTTCACGGTTGTCTGGTTATCGGGTTATGTGCTTATTTAGTTATTTCAACAACAACAAAAATTCATTGAAAAATATAAGCAGCCCATTCCTATGTTTACAGCTTATGTGGTTATCTGCTTATTTCTAGTGTTGGAAAATAATAAAAATTTATTTAAATTTTATTTATTTGTTTGTATTTTTATTTCATGTTTATTCTATTTTTAGTTTTGTAATGAAAAACTAAAACGAAAATGAGATTGGAATGCGGAATCAGTTGTAATCCATTCTTCCCCACTAAATAAATACTTTGGAATCGTGATAGCTTCCTGGGCTACCCACAATATGAAACTTATTGAAGTAAATTCGTTGGCGGAACTCACCAAATGTCTGAGAAAAGTCACCGATTTACTGCTGAATTAGGCCAGTTCCTGTAAGCCTGTGAAAACATTTAAAATTTGCGTCTAATGAAGATCAAATTACATACATTCAATAAACTAAATTTCAATATTAAAAATAACCAACTTAAAGGGGTGTTCACGGTGCACAGAGGTTATTTTTAATTTTATAATCAGATAACCTGATAACCAGGCAACCGTGAACAACCTTAATGCAAACTGAAAGCAGATATAGAGCAATTAATCTCCATATTTAATATTAACACGACATTGTGTTTACAAATAACTGTAATTAGTTTACAAATCTAAAAAATAAAACTGTCTAATCTGTATTTAAATCAGTAATCGGCACTCATATCCACCAGGATCGGAATATGATCGTTTATTTACCTGTAAATAACACCAATATCAACAAACTTCATAAAAATTATAAAAAACATCAGAGAAAGAAAGCGCATAACAGGTTATTATAATCCATATACCACGTTATCTTTATGCCAACCACTGACTTAAATGTATAACATATATAATTGTAAACTAGCTGCAGGCTTTAAAATTTCGTTATAATTATAAGTGATTCATTTAAATCAGATTTGTGATAATGTTAAAACAGTTTATTTGATGTTAACTGAAAATTTAAATAAATACATAAGGTTTAATTTTTAAAATAAATAAAACTAATTTAACAACTTATAGAACAAATTTTACAGACATAAAAATGTACATTCATTTATAATGTATGCAAAATAATTGTGCGGATGTAGCTGGAAAAATATTTTCCAGAAAGTTTTGTGGATTACAAGAAAATTGTGGCAGTGTAGACTATGAGTACTTTAAAGGGACGGTGTTGTATTTTGTGCTGGTAGAAATATAAAAAAAAAATTGTTCAAAGATCCGTCTCATTGTGTCTGTGTCATGGCAAACAGAAAGAAATATGTGAGATTATGTAGATAGCAGTACTATGTTACTACATATAGAGCAGACCTTTAAATACTTTAATCATAATATTGTGAATTAAAAGGAGCCTCAATTAAACTTGATAAATAAGTTTGTCCGGTTTTTCCAATGGCTTTCGAACCGTTTGAAATGCTTTGATTTGAGATCTCATAAGGTAAATGAGGTAAAAAATCGTCAAAATGACAATCAATCTGCGAATATGAAAGGCCCAATCAGTAGACATTTTGTTTTGTAAAGAGGTCCTAAATTTTTTTTATTTTTTAGTTATATTTACAAGAAATGCTGTGCTATTGATATCACCTATTTGTATATGCATTCGAAGAGATTTAGCTAAGACACAATTTGTTAGCGAAGACACAATACAGTGATGCATAGATAATTCATGTATCAAATCACGTAAGTGGAAATATCACACTTTTCTTAGTTAACTTTTGGATTTTGTTAACTAAAAGCTAATTCTAAATAGCACGGAATATTTAGTACTAAATATTGTAGTTTTTCCCTTCGATTCAAATAAATATATTGAGTTTTTTTAGTAAATTTTTAACAAGACTTTTTTAACCAACAAAATACCAATTATAATAGTAATAATTTTTTTTTTAAATTTAACTGTGACTTTAGTTACAGATTTATTAACATTTTCCTCGAAGGTCGAAATGCATTCTGACTTTTAGTTTTTGTTCTCTCAGCTGTTTTGTGAGTGATGTCATAATTTTAGCACGTGAAATTTTATTTTATTTTTAATAAAAATTTTACTAATTTTTACTCACCCGATCTATTCGAAATATTTTTTTATTAGTTTTTCAATAAAATCGTGTCATAATTATTGTTTTTTACACCTAAACCGGCAATAATGTCCTGAGGCACTCTTCACCTTTTTGCACCTGGTTCCTAAACTTAATTTGCAAATTAGTTTCTGATGGCCGTTCTGAGTTTATTGGGTCATAATTACCCTAAACAAAATTATTCGACAACTTTTTTTTAGGTTTTTAAAGTTTGCGGGTTAGAGGGTTAATTACCAATTAGAAAATTTTGGAAAATGAATGCATTCTTTCAATAACTGAGTTTATCTTTCATGACAGCATTCACGTACTAGTGAGATACACAACACAGTCAAGCAGTATGTATCGTAAGATACATCCAGCACAATATCTGCATATATTGACCAGAATTATAGCTGACAATGTGACTAACAGTGTGACAACCAGTCGGTTAGCCTGTCAGGCCAGCAGTCAGTCAGTGAGTTAATGTTTGCTGTTACTGAAAAGAATACTTGTTGCTGCTTGTTGTAGCCGTTTTATGTACGTGTTGTATACTATAGTTTTTTCTCGTCTCAGTTGTTTGTGACTCTAAAGTTTAAACTTAAAATAAAATGAAAAGCCAAGCAGGTTTTTTATAAAGCCATAAATTTTAAGTTCACAAAACTTGTGTTCTCACAATACACAATTTCTTATTTTTTCCCTTACATTTGTCGCATAGAACATAAAGCGACTTTTTTTTTTAAAAAAATAAGTGTTTCTTCTTTTTTACAAAAAAAATGTTAAGATATCGATTAATTATTTAGAATTTTAAACGATCTTTTGTCAAACAAATACTCGTACATTCTTTTGTTAGAGAAAATCCAAAAAAGAGAAATATATTTATACAATACAGTCGATACAAGTCGAATGTATCTGAACTAACGAAATAAGAAAAGATGCTTGTTTGCGTAGGTTGTCGTTAAGACAGAAAGAAACCAAACCGAGAAATGTTGGTAGACAACTTGGTAGGTTAAGCCATAAAATTGAAATCGTATAATATAAATATTTATAATTGTTTTGTTTTATTATAGGCCCCCCCTTCGAAAAACCAACCATACGATTTTATGACCAAATAATCGTATACAAATTTGTGAATTTTGTAGCATAATGCTACAAGTATATTACATATTTTTTTTTATTTTTTATGGTTTTATATCTCATGAGTCGTTGTGTAGTTTTTTCTCAGTGTATCACTGCTGGAGCGCATGCGCACTAATACACGTACAGAGTGAAGTTAACTAACGATACATGACAATCTCAGTAAAATGCAAATATACGTGTTTTAGATCAATCATCGACGCTAAATGATCCTCAGGGATATGGTGCGAATGAACCAGGTTTAGCACAAGCAATAAAAATGTATACCATCTTGTTGCGAGGGTAGTTTATTAAGTTCTCCTTCGGAAGAATGGTAATGTAATAATTTCCAAATAAACAAATTTGTTGAACTATAAACAATTATCATCAATTATTTTTGTTATATACTAGATAATACCCGGTGAGCTTCGCTACCAGTATCGTAATGAAATCAAAAGTTTAGAGTTAAAAAATATATGTAAAATGAGAGAGCTATTCAGACAAAGTTTGAATAATCTCGTAATTAAGTTCTCAAGATATTTAAAAATAACTGATTACTTTGTATGGGACTGACCTCAGTACCGATCCCAGCCATTTTTTGGTTAAACTTCATGCATTGATACGAAATTAATTTAAAGACTTTATAGTTCTCGAGATATTGGAGAATAACAATTTACTTTGTATAATAGGTGACAATCCCTCCAATTTTCAGTCAAACTCCGTATACTGTTAAGCAATTAGTTCGTACAAATTTTAAATACTTTTACGATTATAGTTCTTCAGATATTCGAAATTAAGGATTTACATTGTATGGGAGATGCCACGCCCACTAATACAATACTGCATTTTCATCCAACTATATACAATAATATGTGAGATATTCGGACAAAGCTTTAAGACTTATTTACTTTGCATGGGAGGGTACGCACTCCCTCTTCCGATCAGTCACATTTTCGGTTAAACTTCATGCACTGATGAGAAATTGATTCGTATTAAGTTCTGCAGATATTTGAAAATAACTATTTACTTGATATGGTTGGTGCCACGCCCATTTTCAATGGTACCGAAGTAAATTCCGCAAAGTTTTGCGGCTTTCACAATTATAGTTCACCAGATATTCCATTACAACTATATACTTTTTATGGGAAGTGCCACGCCCACTTGAAATCGTTCCTTCCAGATATAGAGAAACATACAGTAAACATTTTAAGAGGATCGGTCCAGTGGTTTAGGCTCCTATAAGTCCAATTAAAGTGGGAAAGATAACACTGCGTTACACGATTTTGGTACCCTCTTAACTGTTAGCTGGAATGAATAGGTAATGAGTCATAGATTAAATGTTGCAAACATCACGTCTAGTTTTCGAGGTAAATGTCAATTATTACTTTTACTACCCTCACTCCAGGGTTAAAAGAAACAATTACTAATGATCAATATGTAATTGATTTTATGAATTACATTTTGTTCTATAAAAAAATTCAATATAATAAACCGTCTAGATTTGAATTTTCAAATTTTGCAAGAATTGGCTGACTTGGAATACCTACTTTTAATTTGTTGTTTATGAAGAGATCATTTCCTTTAAGAGTTGCTAGATTGTAGCAAAATACTTTTTTCTCTGTGAGTTTTATTGCTATCACCAAAATATAATTTTAAACATTATTGTTTAGATAGACCCATATTTGTGTTAGGAAATAGTTAACAGTTATATAAAATTATAATAATAATAATAATAAGAAATACATAATTAAGTTTGAATTGTGCCTGTAATCAGTCTTTGGCCTGTTACATTCAATAAATGAAATAAATAATTTGTTTTCCATTCCAGTAATCGTTTATTTATCCATTGATATCCAGGGAATATCATTACCAATATTGATGAGTAACAATTTACTATGGATGTTTGTGATATTCGTGAGATAGACTGGATCCAAAGGTTTGAAAGAATTAATTTTTAATACAATTTGCAATATCAAATAAATGTTGTATGTCTCCATTAAAGTATTTATTACGAATTAATTTATTTATAGGATCAATATTTTAGGACTTCCTTTAAGAACTGATTATTTATAGAATTTATTCCTTTTTGAATAATTCAATTTCACTTTAATTCAAAACCATTACAAAATACCTTAATCAATCTTTCAAATTTCTTTTCAATTTCGATTACATTTGAATTAACAAAACTTTAATCATTCAAAAAACCCTACTGACATATTTATGATTTACATTTTGAATACAATTTTGTTTGTCACGTTTCCTGTGATTATCGATAATTAAATTATATATTTCATAAAACTTTTCAATTAACCCTCGTTTAAAAAAGACCAAACACAAGAGTTATAAAATAAAATACAAAAAATGGCAAAGGAATCATAAGTAAATAAAACGAAGGAAAAAATATATATAAAATAAAGGAGCAGGTAGCAACAGGTTTAGATTAATATTTGAAATTAATGAGATTTATTGGATCGGTTCTTATTTTCCCCCATTCGCTTTAGTTTAAACAAATCTTTTGAAAACAAAAAAGAAACTGAAATTTTCATTAAGGGTATTTGTTGAATTTTGTTGTTTAAACAAAATGAAGTTTATCTTAAAATAAACAATAGTTGCACGAACATTAAACATAAAATCGGACCAGAGAAAATAAACATGGGCGAGTGTGTGTGTGTGCGTGTGAGAGAGAGACTCACTTGATATCACTGATGATCGCATAAAGAAAATTGAAAATGAGTTTAACTGTTAAAATGCAATATATACTAAAGTATGTATGTAGTTCCTAAACACAAATGCAATTAAACGAGTTTAGGTTAGGTTTAAGCACTGATTCAGGTAAGAGAGTTTTAAATGTATGTAAGAGCATTTAGAGTGCATTTTAAAAGAGTACAAGAGAGTAAAGTACATACATAGATGTAAATTATTTTCAAAACTTAGTTTTATCGGCGGTTCAGCAATATAATTTTAAAATTTTTATACATTAGTTCGAGTTGAAACGGCGAGAAGATCGGTAGTATACTTCAAGTAAACCTCGCATTAAAGATCGTGTGTTTTATTTATTTTACTTGGCAATAAAAGAAAATAAACAATATAATAATAATATCTACCAACATTGTATTTGAATATAAAAAAGAACTGCTTCAGACACACATAGCAAATTAAAAGCTGCTTTAATATGTTTGGCAAATGTTTAATTTAGAACAAACAAAAAAGAAAATAATTTGCAAACGAAACTCGGTGGCAAACAACACTCTGGTTGCAACCACCATTTCTACTGGCAGCAGCACCAGCAACGCCATCATCAGTATTGTGAACGTCATCTGACGTGTACAACCAGCAGCAGTTTAAGTAGCATCAGACATATTTGCAACAGTAGACAGGAAACGTATTTTAAAGTGCAACGGTGCATGAAAAAGTGCATTCGTTAAACGAAAAAAAGTCCACAGCAAAAAGACAAAACAAAATCAACAAACACAACAGCAGCAAATTAATATTTAATGCTTTAAAACGTGATTTAAACGAACAACAAAAAAATAATTAAAATTTAACTCAAACACAAATTATCTCATTTCTACTCTATGGCTTAAACAAATTTAGTTAAATATTTATAAAATAAAAAAAAGTATATAAAGGTGAGATTTGTTTTGTAACTGAATACAAATTATGTTTTATGTAGCTACACATTAAGTATCTAAAACTCTTTTTTTTTAATTTCAATTAATTTTTCTATGTGTATATTAATTTTTTTCTTCTCTAAAGTAACAAAAAAATAAGCCAAGAGCAACAAGAGTCACATACTTAACGAAAAAAATACCTTAAAACCAGTTTCGAAAATAAAAGCAATAAAATTAAAATACATATTGGAAAAAACAAAAAAAAGCAGATAAAGAAGACCAAAACTCAGAAAACAAACAAAATAATCATAAAAAAAGAAAATAATGTTTAAAGTGCGTGAAGTTCAGGGATGGTACCAAAAAAAGTACTTCTGGTTTAAGTTGAACCTTGTGTTTTTGGTACTAAACATGTTGAGAACACATGTGGATAGTCTGTCTTATATTAAACATTTAGTTTCGGGGCTAGAAGTAAATTAAGAAGTTTTTAAACGAAAAAAACTTTTTCCTGAAAATATCCCGGTATTTAAGTAAAAAGTACTACATATTTTATAAATGAAATTATTTCGGATAATATTTGTTAAGAGCTATCGTTATAACTTGAAATAGAAAAATGGTTTCAAAAATTTGGTACTAAATTTATTAATTCTGTATGTTTGTACTGAAAAAAGTACCTAAAGTTGTACTGGTTCTTTGCAGTCCTGGTGAAGTTAGTTGTGGTGGCTTTTGTTGTCGTGTTTGTATTTATTCTCTCCCTTTTATCCATAGATGCCAGATAAAATTCCTCAAAATTGTGAAATTTACTTTTCGAAATGGTCGAAATGAAGTAACACTTAATTAGTTTAATTAGGATTTTCCTACAATAATGTCACTAAGTTATTTGTATAATTATTATGTAATAAAATCTTAAAAGAAATCATTAAATATTTAATGGATCGTTTTTGGTTTTAAATCTAGAAAGCAGTACTGAAAAGATGTTATTAACAGTAAAACAAATGTTGATTGATATGTTCCGAAAATCAGGTTTGGATATTTTGAGAGAAATCGTCAAATCTTCTTAATGGACCGTTTTTGGTTTCAAATCTAGAATATAGAAAAAGCCTATTAAGCGTCCTATTTAAGTCTACTATACTAAAAAGAAGTTATTAACGTTTTTTACGAAATTCAGGTTTAGATATTTTAAGTTATATCTTGAATGGAGCTAAATCGCCAAATCTGGCAACAGCGTGTTTTAAAACAGAGAAAACAAAATGTACAAAACAAACTCCCTAAAGTAAAGCATAAATTACTACCAATACCCTCCAATACATACAAAATTCTAAAATTAACAAAAGAGAGTTTTTAAAGTAAGAGAGAATCACCAAATGAAACCTCTCAATTCGAGATAAGAAACAAGGAATAAATGTATAAATTTAAATTATTTATATTGACAAAAATTATTAACATGATGAAATTCAAAAAATGGAATATATACAAAAATTCGATACTATTGAATTGTAAATTTTTAATATTAAAAACAGACGTGTGGACATCATACTACTTAGTACAAGTGTTTTTTTTTTTGTGTCTTTATGGTTTAAAACCACATTTTAGTTAAATAAATATTATTTATTATTTGCGTTATTGAATAATATTTTTCCATTAATACTAGTTTTCTATTGAGTTTAGTTACTGTTCCAATCAGTTGTTTACAATTCTGTGATGTGTAATTTTTAATTTTAAGCATATTTTTACGAATTATCAAGTAATTATCAGTGATTTAACAAAGAGTTCTACAAATTGTACCGGTCTTTTTATTGAAATATTTTCTCTTTTAAATTTATATTCAAAACTTTTTTATATCACAGATTTTAAAATAAAAATTATAGTGCATAGTAGTAACTCGAATCTACAATTAAATCTTAGTTAGTCCTTGACCTTAATTACAAATAAATTATAATGTTGTACATATGAACATGAAAAAGTTTTAATTCGAGTTACAAGATTCATATTTCACTTTTAAACTGTCATTTGTAAGATTTCTAAAACAAAAATAAATTGTGTGTAGACTTTAGAGTGCATGTAGGTTATTTTTTAATATTTAAACATTGAATTGAAATAGCTAACAAGGCCAACAAATCACTTGTAAAAGTTGTATGTATGTATATGGTTTTAGATTGTTTTCTAACCCAGCAACAAATATGACCAAAAATTTTTTATTTTATATTTAAATTTCATAGTTGGCTACAGTTACCGCAAAACTGCTACCATTACCCCTAAAATACCCTATCAGCACAATTACCGTTACCGCTAGTGGTACTGAAGTAGTTGCAACTTCCGTCACCGATATAATCATAAATACCGTTACCGCTATTCACAAATTTTAAAATGAAATAAACACCACCTTTGTCAATTTATTTTTAATTTTTGTACATTTTATTAACAAATTAATTCATTATGAAATTACCTTTATCATTAAAATGCCGTTACCGAAATAAAAATACCGCTACCGAAATAATCCAAATTACTGTTTCGAAACGTTGGCCAATCTTGATAAATTTTAATAATATTAAAAATATTTATTGCTTTTTAATATTTTTATTAAACAGAACTTGAGTTTTAAAATAATTTAGTACTTTCAATCCATATATATAATTCAAGCCCCTATTTTTGAGAATTTTGTATAAAAACATGTAACTGGTTCGCTCGATTTGATTAATTTTATATTTTGTATTATTATTATATTTATCAGTGATAAATTTAACTTTGCTAGATTCATTCATTTAAATATTATGGAAAATATATATTTAGTATATAGTCTGGTTCACCCAATTTGTTTAATTTTTTATTTATATTATATATTGGCTGGATGTTATCGGGAACAAAAAATTTGTAAGCCCGAATAATGTTGTTCATATATTTTGGTCCAAAACTTTTTTCAAGTTCAACTTATTTTGTTAATTTTTGGATACATAAGCCAATGGCTAGTAAAAACTATTTGTGTAAAATTTTCTAGAAAATTATATCACCCAGGTCCATTCCCCAATGCCTTAGTGATCCTTCAACAGACAGACGGACATGGTATGATCGTTTTAAAATTTAATATTGTGGGTTTAAAAAATTTTGGAAAAAGTTGAAACAGATATGGAAAAAAATTACTAAGATTAATGAAAGTTTAGAAATTAATGGACCAATAGATAAATTTAGAAATTTCTAAACAAAAGAAAAATGTTGAGAATATATTTGTTTATAAATAATAATTTCAAAAAAACTTTATTTAATATAGGAAACAAAATAATTGTTACCAGCAAATTTATTGTAATTTATCCATTGACATCCATTAACATTGAATCAGTTTTATTATTTTGGATACATATAGATTAGTTGTTACAACCGAATTTGTTCCCAATCAAATGATTCAGTCTTAACTACAGAATTTTTCAGTTGTGATTACACTATAGACAACAACAATTTTGAAGTTTCAAGCGTAATTCTATTCTGTTACTACAACGGAACAAATTGTTCTATCTAACAATCAAATCATTGTATTCGCAACAAATTCGGTTGTCACAATTAATAATATGTATTGCTGGGTGATGAGTAAAAATATTTTAAAGATTTCTAAAGTAAGTTCATAATTTATTGCTGGGAAATTTTATTGCTATTGATTTTCTGGGGAAACATCAATGTTTACTTTAAGAAAACAAAACTTGAAATATAATAAAAATACTACAGCGATAAGAATAATTAAGTATTGCATTACGTGTTAAAACACAGATTATATTCAAGCAGAGACCCAGATTTTCAAACACAGACTTGCAACATAACATTCTTGGGATGAAATGAATGAAAATAATGAAAGCTTTAAAGAAATATGACTAATAAACAAACAAAAAATAGAACTTACACATGTATTTGGAAATAAATAAATAATTGTAACAGATATTTTCATAAGATATCAAATTTATAGCAAACAAATACTAAATACTTTTTCTTATTTTATTTTACTTGCAGCTTAACAAAAAAAAAACAACTTCTGAGAAGTTTTAAGACTTAAGAAACGACAAGGAGAGAGGATTCATTGTGATCTTTATAGATTTATTAGAGACGTAAAGAAAAATCTCAAACACTTACCACAAAGATGGCGGTGTTTGGTATGGTTTCGGCCGTATCCGGCTTTATAAAGATACGATATTTATTGGACAAAGCCGTAATAGATAATATGGTATTTCGTTGCCATTATAGAATAACAACAGCCATATTGTTTGTTTGCTGTATTATAGTAACAGCCAACAATTTAATTGGTAAGTACTTAACAAATAAACTACATAAGCTATACAATTTAAACAAAAAAAACACACAAAAAAAAATAAACCAATTGTTAATGTAATGTTAATTTATTCATTAAATAACACGAGTTCTTAAACAAATGTTAACAACATACAAAACACCACAACACAAAACGTTTACATCGTAGTATGTATGCATTTACTCGTATAGTGCGGTTACACAGCTGTAAATAGCTTTCACCATAAATTGTTGCTATTGTTAACATATTAACACTTATGGTAAAACATATTGACCAGTTGAAATTGGTACAAATTTATCTAACAAATATGAAATGCATTGTTATGTATTTAGCATATAAACACTTTGGTAAACAGAAAATTTGAAACCATATGTAAATTATTTAAATTGTATAGAGTCAATGATCTTGTTTACTTAACATTTACATATTTTTAATTTTTTTTTGGAAAATCTAAATGTTTTTGGTTACAAAATCAATATTTACTAATTTCTTTGGTTTGAATTATTTGTAAATAGAAATTTTAAACATTTAGCGATCAAATTTATTTAAGTAAAAAGTGCTAAATAATTGCCTTTGTCAACTTTCTGTATTCATATGAGATTTATCACAGTTATATGAAATTTTATTTATATGATTTATGTACAAGTTATAGAAAAAAAGTACTCTACAATAGTTAGAGAAAATGTTTAAAAAGTTTTCTATAAATATTTTACAAATTTTCATTATAGGTGACTTTGAATCAGAACTTCGAATTAATTCATTCAATTTATGATTAATTCACTAAAATCTTAATTCAGAATTAAACATTTCAGCAATTAATTCCATAAAAACCTTCCCTGAATGAATTCATAATAACATTCTATCAACCATTGAATGATTAAATGTTTGATAATTTAAATCTAAGAACATTTTTTTTTTCCTCCATCAGTTTTATTTTACTTTTAATCAAAATGAATTGAACAACTTTTTTTAAGACTTTCTGTAATAGATTTGAATTGAAGAATAATGTAATCATTCAATAAATTTGATTAAGATATTTTGTAATGGATTTGAATTAAAGAAGACTTCAATGATTCAATAAGGAATTAATTCTACAAGGAATTGAATGCAATAAGTTTGCTGTACTAAGGAATTATGCATAGGAATTAATTCATAATGAATTCTTTAATGTAATTTTTAAGAGAAAAAATTTAATTTGATTTTTAAAATTGAACGAAGAATTAATTCTTTCGATTCTTTGCTTTGAATATGTTGTGGTTGTGGGTATATAAGGCAAAGGGCAGAAAAAGGGCAACATATGAACTAGATAATATACATATTAATAACAATGCAAATAAATATGTTAATATGTATTCGGAATTCAACTTTTAAGACAATAATGGGTTTATAAAATTTAGCATTGCCTTCGTGGTATTTAAAAAAAAACAAAAGATATCAAGGGGCAGAAAAAGTGCAATATTTTTGCCATAAAAAATTCGTATAAAAAATTTACAAAAATTATTCACAAAATTAAGTTAATTTTAAAAAAATTGTGAAATGAAATTTCATATGAGGATAATGGACCACAAAAACTAGATTTAAAACTTCTTATCCTCGTGGCATTAAAAAAAAGATATCAAGGGGCAGAAAAAGTGCAATATTTTTGCCATAAAAAATTTACAAAATGGTTCACAAAATTAAGTTAATTTTAAAAAATTGTTAAATGAAATTTCAAAAATGAGGATAATGGACCACAAAAACTAGATTTAAAACCTCAATTTTATTTTTCAAAATCGTACACCATATTTGGTCATATAGTGAACAAATAAATATTTGTTGGAATTTCCCAAATACTTTGTCACGCTTTATTTATTTATTTAATATCTATGTACACATCATTATGACAGTTTCATATTTAACAGTAATCCAACAATAAACAAATTTGTAACAATAATCACTTTTTGTTTTGTGGTGCACAACATTTTTAACCTCAATACTACGTTAAATTGTAATTTGAATCTACCTGTAATATGTATTAAAACATTCACACTACACTATCCTATTCGAAACAGATAAAAAAAATAAAGAAAAAAAGTCAATGGCTTTTTTATTGTTTCTGTGTTTTATTTCGGTAAACCAACAATTCATTTTGATGTCTGTGCTTTTCAATCTTCTTGGCCTGATATGTATGTACATTTTCAGACAAACCACAAAGCTCCCAAACAGCACGAACAAAATAGTGTTGTTTGTATGAATAATAATGAAATTCCCAGTATTCTATGAAATTTCCATGAATTTATTTATGAATCACAGTCACAAAACTTAAGAGATTTTTGGTTTTTTTTTTTAAAGGAAAACATTAAATTTTGTAGACATAACAGACAGATAAATAGTGTTTTGTGTTTTAGTGGGGAAAGTGTTTTGTTTCTTTTTATAAATATTTTGGAAAAACATTGGGCAAGTTGCCCAAAAAACTAAATATTTATTGAATGTATTAATCATCATTTTATAGATTTTTTATGGTATTTTGATGTACGATATTGAAAAAAGTGGCTGGCAATAGTATTTTTTTAATTAATTAGTTTTTTTCTTGTTTTAACATTTCATTCATGACTATTTTGTTTTACCATGTGGTAAAAATCTGTTTTGATTCAAAATGTTTGTAAACATTTAATTGGCAACTTTGTTGCTGTCAACATGTTTTAGTTTGTGTTAAGAAAAATGTGCTAGATTCGCATATTTTTTGGTTTAAAAATCGTAGAAATGGCATACAAAATATAAATTTAGGTTGATAGTCTATGGCATAGCTTTTTTAAAACTCGAATTGAGGTTATTACTAAAGATTTGTGCAACCTTGTTTTTCGGCTAAAAACCGGGGTAGTTAACAAATTGAAATCTAAGCCTATTCAAATGTATTATTGCCATTATTTTCTCTATATACGAATATCATATCATTAGAAGTGATATTCGTAATAATTCCTTTGAGAACTTCAAACTTCTATTTGTATGTATTGTAGCAAATCATACCATAAAATTATTCCCAACATATCAAATTCACAGAATTCTATGAATTAATTCATAATGGAATGAATTCTTGATTATAAATTGACAAAACCTTTAAATGCTAACATTTTTTAATTCATAAAATTTCAAGTATAACTGAACATTTATGAAATACAAATGGATAACTATGAAATATAAAAAAAAAATTCTGAAATATAATTAAAAAATTGTGAAATACAATTGGAATTATTTGAAATAATGAAATACAAGCAGAAAAATCTGAAGAATAATTGAAAATTTCTGAAATACAAATGGATAATTTCAATTGTAAATTTCTGAAATAAAAATAATAAATAAATTTCTAAAAAAAATTCTGAAATACAATTGGAAATGGTGTAGTTCTCAATACATAAATATCTAAATATCTCTACATTAATTGGAGTTCGAAAATGTTTAAAACCGTTAGATTTAAACATTTGTTTTTAGATAATAACAAAATCTTGCAGCAACAGTCAGTCAGTCATTTGTAATCAAATGTGTAATGCCACAAAACTTCATTTCAAATTTCCAACCGATTGAAAGTCTTTGAAAACCTGCATGCATCAAATACCAGTTTTGACACAACAAAATTTCTGAAAAAAAATGTAAACACAACACCAGAATTCATAAAATTGGACACTCCCAAAAACATTTTTAAAATTCTGATTGCTTATCAATAATGCATCAGTAGTTTTATTGTTTGTTTACTTAATGCTTTTCTTTACCAAGACATGATTACGATGCAGACAAGGTTTTACCCAACAACCAACCGGCCAAATTCTTTCATTGTTAACGACTAAGGTAAATGATGAATAATAAAAAGGAAAACACAAATATTTATACTCGTACAAATCAACTAAAAGATATAAAAAAAGCCTATTAAAAAATGTACGGATAATGAAACTCTCTTCAACAAAAGAAAATAAAATACAAAATTGAAGAGCAAAGAAAGACAACAAGTGTACTTTATAAAACAATAAAAAGTTTTATTTTTTAATAGTCAATCCCGAATAAAATGAAGTAACAAACAAATGCAAAACTTTTTCTATAACACTCCAAAAAAGTACTATATTGAAAACAAACCAACAAACAAGTACCAGTATAAGTATGTACTTTCAAACATAAAATGCTTCATTACAAAATATTGAGGCACTTGCAAAAGTATCGCTCAAGTACTCGCTACAATTTACAATACAGTGGTGCATCATCTTTCTGCTCTATAGTAGAACACACCCACATTTGAAACATTGAAACTTTGTATGAGAGTACAATGAACAAAATATCAAACAAAAACTTTTCATTATTTTCCTTTTTTTTTTTTTGCTTTTACTCTCCTCAATATTATTTTATTTTAGATATGTACTACAATACTTGTTGTATCTATTAAAAAAGTGCATTCATGGTTAAATATGAACTTAATACGTGTAAATCTCATGTTACTCGGTTTGAATGACGTTGATTTTTGCATTTGAACAACAAGGTTTTTCTTTGTGTTAACAAAAAGATATTGTTCAACTAGATACACTTAGGTATGTACAATTGAAGAAATCAATGTGCACACTAGCACATTTTAAAGGAAATTGAATAAAATTATCAAATTTAGTTTATATTCTTCTTTTTAGAGCACCTTAAATATTTCGAATTTTCAAACATATCTTAAAAAGCTTATATTCTAAAACTACATTGGAAATAATTTAAAATTCATGAACGTTTTGAATTTTTTTTTTCAAAATGTTTAAGTTCTAAATTGGATTATGTAATAAATTGGCCTCAAATGAAACTAAAATTATATTTTTAACAATCCTCCTTATTAAGAGATTATTTTAACAGATTTTTAAAGTTGTCGTACATAAGTTCGAATTTTCGAATTTAATTTCGAAACAGGTTTAAGCATGATTTAGACTTTTTACCAGCTTTAAATATTTTTCGAACATGATTTCGAATTTTCGAACATAATAGATATTGTATTAACACCAGGAGAACGCATGAATGCTAAATTTTAGCCTATTCGTGCTACGAGAACTGGTTTAAAATTCAGTTAGACCTAATTTAATAATTTATATTGACTAAAATTGAATCATTTATATAAACTCATTTTACATACAGTGTAAACACTTTATAAATGTATGTATCTATGTTAATGAACTTTTATGCATCTACTTGCATCTACATAAATAAAATAAACAAATTTATGTTTGCATCTGATAGATGGATGAGCAAAATGTGTATGCAAATTCAATGAGAGAACATAATTAGGTTGATCTCAATTTATTCAATTATGCTAGAAATTCACAAAACACGTAAAACATAGACAATTTAATTTGATTTATATTCTTTATTTTTAATTTAAGGTGATCCAATTTCATGCATTAACGATGGCTCCATACCCATGCATGTTATCAATACATTCTGCTGGATTACATACACTTTCACCATACCGGGACAACAGCACAGGCAAATTGGCACTGATGTGGCCAGTCATGGTTTGGGCAATGAGTTTGGTCAAGAGAAAAGATATCACAGCTATTATCAGTGGGTGCCATTTGTGCTATTTTTCCAGGTAAGTTTTAAACAATACAAATTAAAAAAAAAACAGAAAATTTAATTTAACTTTAACTTTCTTTCTAGGGTCTTATGTTTTATATACCCCATTGGATTTGGAAAAATCTTGAGGATGGCAAAATGCGCATGATTACCGATGGTCTGCGTGGCATGGTTACTATTCCAGAAGACTATCGCAAAGATCGTCAACATCGCATTATTAAATATTTGATTGATAGCTTGAACTCACATGCCGGTTATTCGTTTGCCTATTTCTTGTGCGAGGCTTTGAATTTTGTCAATGTTATTCTAAATATTTTCTTGGTGGATAAATTTTTGGGTGGTGCTTTCATGACCTATGGCACGGATGTCATTAAATTCTCCAATATGGATCAAGAGAAACGTTACGATCCCATGATTGAGATATTCCCTAGATTGACGAAATGCACCTTCCATAAGTTTGGTCCTGGTGGTTCTCCACAGAGACACGACACTTTGTGCGTGTTGGCTTTGAATATTTTGAATGAGAAAATTTACATATTCTTGTGGTGAGTACATTATAATTATAAGCTAAACTAAGACTAATTAAAATGGGGTTGAACTTAGGAGCAAAACACTTTTGTTTCAAATTGAGACTTATGATTGTTTGCATGAAATTACATTACGGAAATTTGACTAAAAATGTTTCTTATAATGTAAATAGTCTCCCACAATTTTAGGAAAATGTTTGTTTTCATTAGAAAATATGTACTGTTAGTAGCTCAATAAAATTGACGTGATCACTATGATGTCATATGATATACGATTTAATCATAGAGAATAGACATAGAGAGGAAACACTCCTGTCAAAGACCTAACTCAGTTGTCAGAAACCTAAGTGTGAGAATGTATTAGTAGAAAAAACTATGTGAAAACAAAAATAAATCTCGTATGTGTGATTGTTTTCAGTAATTTTTTTGTTTGATTTTTTTTCTATTTTCCGCTCTATGTTTCTCTATGGATTTAATTGCTTTGCCATTTATTTCAAACATATTACTCTTGGTTAGTTAACGTGGTAAATAGAATCTATACGATTTCGTTTGGACTACACCACCGACCACACCATTTTGGTATCCCACAAGATCACACAATTTGGTTCCAAAAACCACACAGATAGATCGTTCAGTCTGTCTAGTTCACATATTAAGTGAAAATTTACAGTGAAGATTAAACTGCTCTTAGATAAACTATATTTTATTTAAAGCGTCTATAATCGGATTTTATATTACAAATTTATTGATTATTTTATGTAAATTTCGATCTCAAATAAATTAAAAATTATTCTGGTTATTAATATGTATATTTGTGTAATTAATAACTTTCCCGGGAATTACCGGGGAAATAGTGTTTCTAATTTCAACGATATTTTTCAAACCCTAATTACAAAGTAAATATGAAGAGTTGAGTTTAAAAATCTGGAAAAGTGTCCCGTGAATATTTTTTGGAATTTCTTTTAAACTTTTTTTTCTTAAAGTAACAGTATTATTTCTGATAATAATAGAAAACATATTACATAGTTAAAATAAGAATATATAATTTCCTTGTTATCCCCATAAACTCAAAGTCTGGTTATGTGTTAACTTATAGTTATACTGTCAATTAAAATAATTTTTGTTCAAATAATTAAAGCTTTGAAAACACAGAAAAGTAAAAACACACTGTCATTATTTTTATATAATTTACAATAAGTTTAAATCCATAAAATTTGGAAGGACCATATTGAAGTGTTGCAATTATTAAAGCTTTGTAATCACAAAATAAACAAAATCAATATTATCTAACTTACAATAAGTTAAAGTCCAACAAATTTCGACCAATGTGTTAAAAATGTTGGCTTTTTATTGGTTGCGATCACTTATACTAATTGAAGCCTTTTATACAAATTTAATTTAAGCTAAGGCTTAATATAAAAGTAATTAACATTGGTACTATTTTATTAATTTCCTCTTGATTTCTTCTTACAGGTTCTGGTTTATCATTTTGTCTGTAATTTCCGGTGTTGCTTTGATTTACTCCTTCATGATGGTTACCATGCCTACAACACGCGAAACAATCATCAAGCGTGCCTATCGCTCCGGAAGAAATAAGGAAATTGCCAGCTTGATCAGACGTTTGGATGTAATTTTTTAATCACCCTTAAAACTATCAAACAGATTTATTAATTTAAACAAAATGTTTCATTATAGATTGGAGACTTTTTGCTTTTGCATTTCTTGGGACAGAATGTCAATACAAAATCCTACAATGAAATGATACAGGAATTATGCAATCTCTTGGGTAGCTCAAGGACACCATCGGCTCCTTCCACATTGGAAATGAATCCCATGAATCCTATATATCCCCAGGTGGTAGACACATTTGGTAAAGAAGCCTTTGGCAAAGAAACCGAAACATAAATACATACATATGGATTTTCAATAATTTGTCAACGTATTAAACAAATTATTTTAAATATACAACAACCACAACAACAAAAAAACACAATGCAATCTTTGAAAAAAAGACAGAGAGTTAGAGAGAGTGGAAGAACGATAGATGCAACAAATGATTTCTCATTTATTTTAAACCTAATTTTACGGCAGAAAAATTTTAAAACAAATTAAAAAATTATATATATTTTAATAAATTTTTTATTGTATAATTATATGTGTACTATTACAATAATGTTTTGTCCAGCAAATGTTTTGTGTCAAAATTTTTTTTAAAAACATCTAAATTTATATATTTCAATGTTAAAATTTTAAATTTGTTTAAGTGTATAATCCGTGCAATTTTGTTTGTATAAAACCCTTAATGAGTGACAAAACAATATTTTAATAATAACTAAATTATTAATAAAACTTGACCACCATCAACAATATTTAAAATAGATTTTTTATAATTATTACAAAACCGCCATCACTATGATTAAGTTTTCTTATATATTTTTTTTTCGAAATAAATCAAGTAATTTTTTTTTTTGCAAATACATAATATTAAAATATATATAACAAATATATATATATTTTTTAATAAATTTTCAATTTACTATAATTTTTTAAGCATATAAAGTATATGATTATATACCTAAACATAAATACATATATATATAAAAAATTATTAAATTATAAATTTATATAAAAAAATCAACTATAAAAAAGACAAATTTTCCATGTTCTAAATGTTAGTTAAGTAATAATTTTCTTTTTTTTATAAAATTTTAGAAATTTGTTTATAAACAAAAAGTATTGTGATTATAAAAGAAAACAAGCTACATTTTTATGCTCCTTAAATAAATATTTTACTATAATAAAATTAAAACAAATAATAGTTTCACTTACCTATTGCCCCAGTCTATTTTTGAAACGACTGTCATTTGTAGTTCTATTGTTTGATCTTGTGTCAAAGTGGCTCCCAACAATTCACGCCTACTTTCCAATATCGATAGCATTACTTTACGTAATGTAAGAAATTTATAAGTTTCTCGATCCTAAAAATGATAAATTTTATATAAAAAATTCTTATTTATGTTTTATAATTGAAAAAAAAGAAGAAAAACGCGTTTCTACAAACCACAAATAGTTTCTTCCATATTTCCGACCATTCTCTTAACACCTGTGTACATTCGGCTACCACTGGATCTATTTTTGATAAGTCTTTTATGTGTATATAAGTTTTGGGAAATAATCCCACAGCTCGTGATTTTCGTGGACAGGTGCCGCGAAACCATTTTGGACATTCTTCCAAGATTTCCACCGAATCTCCAACATCTAAAGGAAGACCAAAACGTACATCACCAAGCCAATTGTGTATAGCTATAAAAAGAAGAATGAAAATTATGTTTGTTTACTATTTTTTCAATATTTAATAGAAGTTTTAAAAAGAAATTATGGATATATTAAATTTATAAGCAAGCTTTGTCTTGAGTTAACTTTACGTTATCTGAGTTGAACAATTCGAACGCTTCAGTCAGTGTATCTGTCCATCAGTTGATTCGAAATAGCTTTTTAATTTTAGAACGAAGGTGGTGGTTTTTGGACGCTCAGATGATTTTAATCTAATGTTTAAAATTCCAACTTAGATAGTGTGAAAAAATTAGTCGTTATCGACATTTATAAGATATTGTTACGAGTTGCATTAACGATTTGAATTTAACGGTCTGTTTGTGGGTATGGCAGCATTAACTATTAAAGCTGCTAACATTAAAGCTGCTAAAATCTATAGAAATAAAACATTTTAGTTTTGTCCGGAAGATAGATAATTCATGAAACTACTAGAAGATGGCACTGTATATATAAACAGTAACAGAAAATTGCAGTCAGTCAACTAAAAGCCTCTAGCTTTATTTGGATAAACAGTGATCAATAAAAATTAAGCCTTGAATATAAAGTCATCCTGTATATAGACCGTTTTCAAACGAATTTGGACAAATGGAATTCAATTATAGGGGACCATGACGTGAGCACCATGGTATATAAGAAATGAAAACATCCACAGGGACTTGGAAGTGCCATTAGTAAAGGAAGTGCCATTAGTAAAGGAAGAATTCAAGAAAGTTCGTGATAAATATATTGTAAAACTGCAAAACTATCCCAACCTGCTTGCAAGATAACTTGTGCAGAGCCAAACTCGATCAAGGCTCCGTAGAGCAGATTTACCACCCCTACGATGGAAAAAACTTGGAAAACGACCTAACGTGGGTTATAAGTCCTGCTGAGTGCATTACAAATTGTGTCAAAAAAGTTCAGAAACACCCTCAAATTCAGAAGTTATTCTAAAAAAAAAAAAACTGATTACGCTTTAAAATGACATGCATTTATTGATACATTTGTAATTTATAAGTATTGTTTTTGTTAAGAATATCTAAAAACAAAACAAATTTTTATCAACTTTTTTGATTTCAGTCGCTTTTCATTGATTATTTTGATATGAAAGCTTATAAAAATGTATATCAATGTATAAAAAAATTTAGTTCTTAACAAGACATGGTTTTAATTTTTCAAATCGGATGAAAACTGTTATTCAACTTTTCATTAATACCTTTTTTAGTATTTTAGGAAAAAGTCCGGAAAATTAGGAACCCCAGCGCATATGAATAAAAAAAAACAAAAAACTATACAAAAACGAATATTTGTAAAATTTTTATTTTACAAGGTAAATTTTTTTGAACTTTTTTCGAAAAAGTTTAATAACTTTTGCAAATATAAACCGAGTTTAATAAGTAATGTCACGTTTATGTCTATATAAAATTGTCTTTAAAACTAAAAAATAAATAAAAAAAATTGATTTTCATAGAAAAATGACGAAGAAAATAAAAAAAAATTTTAACTTTTTATAAAAACTTAAATAATTTCAAAGATTAATTCATTGTCTATTCATAATTGTTTAAAATTTTGAAATCGGTCAAAAATGTGTGCGTAGAGGTACTAAAGTACTCATAAGCGTATCTAGACTATTATTCTGGGGTGGGCAAGTACACCCCCTTCCTAAAAAGAAAATCAAACTTTCCTCTTCAGCTATGTTATATATTGTTAAAATTTCGCAATCTATGTAAAGCATACATTTAAAGAAATGAATTAAGGAATATGAATTCGGCTATTGAAAATTATCAATACACTTACACTTAAAAAATGTAAAAAATAAGGCAGCAATTAAAATAAAGAAAAAATATCTGGGGTGGGCAGATGCGAGTCTGGAGGGGCTTTAACCAATGAAAGTACTACGACCTACCTTAAAACAGTTTTTTCAAAAAAACTCAAAATTTTGAGGGTGTTTCAAAATCTTTGAAAACGGTTTTAGTATGTCCTCACCTAGGCCAATAACGCCCATTAGGTCGCTTTTCAAGTTCTGACAAAAAGTGTCATTTTGTAGCAGAGTGTTATCCTTACAACTTTTAATATTAAACATCTCAAGTATTCCTTTAAGAACTAATGTTTTGTAATAGAAACATTTTGTTTTAGACACATTTTATCCTGAATGAGTTTCATATAATTGTAATTAATTAAATTTATATAACAATGAACCTAAAAACATGCAATTATACATATGAATATGATCCTGAGTTTGAATCCACAGAAGGTGAACATTATGGTACTTTTTTATTCTAGAGATACTTTTTAATTTTAATATATGCGAAGATCTGTTCTCTTTACACAATGTACATATTCGTGATGGTATTGAATTTTAATTACTCACGAATCACTAACAAGGTTTTCTTAAATAAATTTAATCTAATTTAATCACAGTCACGTGACACAAAATTTTTGTTTGTATCAACTAAAACTCGTAAAGCTTTAAAATCAAGCAAATTCATATTATTCAACTTCAATAATATTTTTGTTGACATTTATATATTTTCTCACTGGCTTAATTGTTTTAAAACATGAAAACCTCATTATATTTTAAACAAATTATAATACTTAGTACATCTTATACATATTTACTATATGCAGGCACATTTGGATATAATATAATTTGAAAAACTTTTCCACGTTATTGATTTAGCTTTAGGATTTTCAATAAAATACATTCTTACGAAAAACAATTAAATTCCCAAGCAATCAATGCCAAGATCAAGGGAATCATATTTAAATACAACATGTGAACTGAAATGAAAAAAAAAATGAACATCTTTTATGTATTTTAATACATTTTTGTTTTGGTTCTCCCATAAATATTTAATCTATTAATAGTACTTGAAAACTACTTCAACTGCAATTTCAACTTGATAAAATTGTTACGAGTATTGAAAAAAAAGAAGAAGGAAGAAAAATATGTACTTTAGAGTAAAGTACAATTAAAGTGTGGCAATATACTGTGAATTGAAGTGAAGGGTTTGGAGATTATCAATAAGAGAGTTAGCAAGAAGTTATTGTTTGATTTTTTGTTGTTGCTGTATTTTTTTTTTATTGGAACTTTGAAAACAAAAGGAATCATCGGCACATGGCTTTAACATGGTATGTAACAAAAGACCATTATATGTCGATAAGGAATGAGGATATAATATTTGTATGTAGTGGCAAGTATAAGTATTCAATACACCAATCGATTGGTATGTGTGTGTGTATATGTGTATTTTGTAGCAAATATTTAATTCATGGCACATAATGCAACAGTTGCTGCGTGGTTAGGTTTGAAGTTATTGTGGTAATTAGTTATTCAAATTCAAAAATTGGTATTTTTTCGAAATTCAAATTCAAGAAGAGCTTGCTGCAGAAACTTGAAAAGCAACCCAAATTCAATAACTGACTTGGCCACTTTCATCAAAACTATTCAATAACATTTTTAACAATATCTGGTGGTTCTTTAGCGAGAGTGAGTCCGATCCAATTCCCATTTTGATACGTTTCATGCCATAGGTTTCTTTAAAAGATGATTTAAGGGCAAACAACTTTAAAATAATTATAAATATTTATTTTACCAAATTGGCCTTTTTTTATTCTGTTAAAAATATCGGCGAAGTCCCCAGTAATAATGGGTCAAGATAGCAATGGGGTAGAAGGTATATATCGTTGGCATACAATGGCTCATGAGTCATGACGATATCCAACATTATGTTAAAAAATAGTGGCTACATAACACATCGTTGTCGAATTCAAGTACCAACCTTAATATTATGCGAAAGCAAGCCGTCTTGATGGATTCGGCAGTGTGTTGAATGCAAAATATGAGGGTGATCCTATTGTGCCACAATGATGCTCAATTTTAATGAATAAATAGAGTTTTTTGAAAACAGATTTTCCATCTCTATTTTTGTTTTTTTTTAACAATTTAACTGAGTTCAGTTCAGCCATACCAAGAATTGTTTGGGAAATTGTTTGTTTGCTTTGTAGTTCCTACTTTTATTCACCATTTCTTTGAGCATCAGCAACATAAAAACTTTGACTATATCTGCAACTTTTTGGATTTTTTATGTTTTCGATTCTTAATTAGTTTAAAGTTGCCTCCAAATAATCAGAGAAATAGGATTTTATAGAGTGATGATTCAACTTTCTAATCCATATTTGGAAACCTTCCAAATTGAGTTATGACTACCACAAAATCCGTCCTTTACGAAACTCTCTTTACTATGAGTGAGTAAGGCTATATAAATATACGTTTGTAATTCCGTTTGAGAGTATATATTCTGGATCCATATAGAAAGCGGAGTCTGTCTGTTGAAATCAACTTTCTGAAGCCCCAAAATATGTAACATTCAAACAAGGTTGGTAAATCAATATTTAAAATCGGGAAAATCGGCCCACAAATGGCAAAGATATAAGCAATAAACAAGTAAGAAAGTGATTCTGAGTCGATCGGTATACTTAAGGTAAATAATGGGTAAATTTCTGGAAAAATACAATATTTTTTTACCCGAAATCATGTATATATACAATATGCATATCAAATACAGCTTAGCAATATAAATCATGGCTTGGAAATTCGATTCCAGAATAACCCAAAAGTATTCCCTTTTAGCACAACCTACGAGCACAGACAGACATCTCTATAGGCATTTACCAGCACATAGTTGCAGCAAGAAATTCAGCAGCAAGTAATGCTACGACGGCATGCAATTTAATTCAAGTGTAGTGAAGCAGATAAACGATTTCAAAGCAGTAAAATACTAAAATACAGCTTTACAATGCCACTGAATACAGAGCAAGATACTACTGACTGATTATAAAATCTCCATAGATGAGATGAAAACGACATCTGAAGAAATACAGTAGTAGTACAGCAGCAGGGAGAGGAAAACAGAAGAAGAGGAAAACAATGTCATAATGAATAATACAACATGTGCAAAATGCACTTGTGCTCATATAAAGTGATAAAAAAAAATATCTGCAACAAAAAAATAAAAAAAATCAACAATAATGAAAAATAAATAGAAGAATGAGTATCTAAAGTAAAGAGTAAAAAAGTAAGAATAAGTTTCCTGTTTTGGAACTTTACTTGCATTTAAGTAATAAATGTTTGTAGATGAAAAGGAAAACAGAATGAAAGAAAATAAAAAAAAACTAAAACTAAAACTAACAAGAATCAGACTCAGAATGCCGTACCATGCCAAGTTAATACAAATACAAACAGTATTGAGAATAAAACATAAAAAAATAATGTTAAATAAAGTTTTCCATACAGACGACAGTCGGTGCCGTAGTGTCGTTTAGATTTAGAGAATATATGGGCCTGACGTAATGTGTGCATCATACAAACAGAGCACGTTCAAACGACATTGACTTATGTGTCAGCAACTAATACTAAATGGAATAGATGCTACTACATTCCTTTTTGGAACAGAGATTCACTCAGACTATTTACACCCCCTCCCTTTTTATTTTATCTCTTTATACTAAAGATATACATGCAGGAATTGTTTTTAGTTTTTCTAAAATAGTTTTTATTTTAATTTAAAATGGAAAGATTTAAATGTGAATTATATATAGTTTAATGGAAAGGATGTAGTATGTATATTAGGATTATGACTTTATACAGATTGACTTAATGCTACTGTACATTTCACAATTAAAATTGAATTTATAGGAAGCGAAAGAGAGGAAGGAGAGAGAGGTTAAGCAGGATATGAACGAAAATAAACTATAAAATCAGGATGGGAGTTTATTAAGGTATAAAATTTACAGTTTTTATTTAAAAATTAAGAAAATATAATTTCTTTTGTAGACTAATGCATGATACACCATGTTCTGAAACAAATACAAGTTCCAATAATTAAAGAAAGCCATCGGTAGGTCGGGTTATTAATGAAACTTTGCTGGTAGAATTCATATAATGTTCTGAAACAAAGTATAAATAGTAGGGTATTCAATTAATATGGTTTCTGTTTTAATAGGTTAATCGAGCAAATAATTAATCAGGGTTTAGATTTATACGGTTAATAATCGATTAATTGTATAGTTATTTGTCGAATTTCAGAAACAATACAATTTTTGTAAGTCATTATTACTTATTTAGATTTGGAATTATGAAAAATTTAAAGCAATTTAACAAATTTAAATTTATATGTACATTTATTCATTTTATTCGATTATTCTACATAAAATTGTTCGAATTATTCGTTATTCGAAAATGGTAATTTTTAAATTGTTCGAATAATTATTCGTTAGAAATTATTCGATTAATCGAATACCCTAATAACAACACAAGTTCATATACACTGCAAAAATTGTTGTACAGTGATTTCAATCGCAAAAAGGAGGTAATAAATCAGAATCTTCTAAACTACTAATCCGATTAAAAATTGGGAAGTTGTACAAAGTTTTTCTAACAAGAGGTCATCGACATTGACACCCTGTAACTTATCTAAAAGCCTATGACCTCATCTACGATTCGGTCATACATCATTTTTTAATCGGTCCAGTAGTTTAGAAAATTCAGATTTATTACCACTTTTTTGCGATTGACCCCACTGTGGATTGAACAAATAACTAAATCTCGGAATGAAAGATACAAAACTTAGCGGAGCTTTCTAAATAGGACCACCAAAAATCACTTATCCACTTCTCGAGATATTAAAGGGCAAATGTCACAAATGTAAAACGTATTTCGCTTACTGTCTGGCATATTTACATTTAAACGAGTCATAAGCCCGCCCTAAGGCAACATTTCGAAAACAAAGACTAAAAAACCTAATCACAAATACATTATGTCTGCCGTCTTTCTCCTGCAAACTCTTTTCACGGATGATATGGTTAGAACACATGCAAACGACATGAAAGTCAGGAAAAATATAAAATTTAATTTAACTAATTGTGGAATCATTAGATACTGGCAGACTTACGTGTGCACAACATCTCTTGTGTCCTAACGATAGAATCTAAACGACCAGCAGCAGGGAAAAAAGAAAAAAACTGTTTATGTGCATATGAATGTATATTTTAGGTAAAGGAATCTAAGGCATAATGTGTATATTTTACTTGTGTATCTGAACATACAGACATTTACTCACAATGCATTTATTCATTTAACTTACAAACTCACTAAAAACAAATGAATTAAAATGAAGGAATGAAAAAAATGAAGCATTTAATTTAACTAAATGTATAAAGGCAGTACACATTCATATTTAAATGAGGGTTGTTAGATAAGTTTGCAATTCTTAAAGCAAAATGTTGAACGATTTAATTAAATTATTTGCCAACAATTATTTGTTCATGTCTTGGTATAAAATACAAAAAGTTCTAGGTGACTGTCACAAAATAATGACTTCAGCCTAAATTACTTAGAGACACTAAAGTGACAATTGACTTCACTCTAGATTACCTGGGATGTATGAATTAACCAAATGACTTTTCTTTGCTCCATAAAAAGCAAAGTGTCAAATGACCCAAAAACAAAGGGTCTTTCATTAAGCGCTTTCTATCATTAAATTTAAATAAAACAAAGTGTGTGTGAGATATCATCGAAAGTTTTTATTCGTTTGAAAGGCATATCGATACTTATTGGTATTGTATCCGAAATGTCCAATTTTACATGACTCTGGCGTATAAATCAGACTGAATTTGACCGATGGCATGGATAATGTTGAAAATGTCTAACAGGGTCAACTCATACGATGTCAGTGGTCAGTTCTCATTACCTTCACATGAGATAACCATGCCCTCAAATCGCTCATGCAGAATGTCCAATATGGAAACGAAACGTTGTTTGTTAAAAATATTTTTCAATCACACGTTTAAAATTAATCGAATTATTTAAATTTTTTTAAAAAAGTAATGAATGAAGTTTTGATGTCGATTTTTTAATATTTTATTGTTAAAGAAAAACAAAAATTAACGTTAAAGTTAATGTTAACAATTCAAGTATTGATAATATTAAAAAACATTTGAAAACAAAGTCCATCATTAAATTTTCAACAGAAATATTCTGATCAGATTAACTCCCGAACAATCTACAAAACAATTGACTAGCAAACCCTTTAGTTTCCGTTTTGGAGCTATTAAAAAATTTGTGCAAGGTGGACATGATCCTGAATTCAAATACAATATAAACGTATTAAGAACTTTTTTATGTCGTTCATTAATTCGAGTTTTAAATTGAGTAACTAATTCTTTAGTAGTCACTATTTCTAAATTATTTATAACAAATTGTATTATACATCAAGTTCTATCAACGTTGCCGAATCTTTGCTTAGTTATTTGTCGAATTTCAGAAACAATACAATTTTTGTGAGTCAGTATTACTTATTTAAATTTGAAATTATGAAAAATTTTAAGCAATTTAATAAATTTAAAAATAATGAATTGTTCGAATTAATCGTTATTCGAAAATGGCCATTTTTAAATTGTTCGAAGAATTATTAGTAAGAAATTATTCGATTAATCGAACGATCATTAGTCGAATGAATACCCTATCAAATACTGTACAGCATAGACTGATCGTTGGATGAATCTCAAGAATTCTGAGTCATGTTCTGGACATATGAAATACTTGCTACTTCTTTGTAGATTTATAAAACAACCATCGTATGACAGAAGACTTGAATGACTACTATATTCTGACCATTGTTCAAGCAACGAATGTCTCTTTAGCAAAGTGTAAATACAGCACAAAGAACATGCTTAAACAACCAAATACACATACACACTAATAGTGATAACAAATTTTACATTAGACCTGCCCTAAAATCACTTGATATGTAAACAGTCAAAAATCGACTAAATGTTGAAATTAATAAAAAATTCTTTTTTTTTTTGCAAAAATAGTACCTTTTTTTGTCACCTTATTATAAAATCTATAACAGATATCTTTTGAAAATATATATTTTTCGAAAAAATGTCTTCTATACTATTTCCATAGGGACAACAAATTAGACAAAACTGGTTATGTATGAAAAACAAATGAAAAATGGATCCATTACGGTTACCTGAAAGGTAAGAGATCGTATGTGAAGCCAGACACCAAAAAGAAACCAAAAGGGTCCTATATATTATCTGAATTCTGGACAGACCATCACTGGGACCTGTACCGAGCAAATGATTCGTTTGAAATAAGTATTGACCGAAAAACGCCCAGAATATGCGGCCAGACATGAAACCGTATTATTCCATTATGACAATGCTTGGTCACATGTTGCAATACCTGTTAAAAAGTATTCAGAATGAAGTGGTTGGAAAGTTTTGCCTCACCCTCAGTCCGGAACGTGCCCCGTTCGACTACTATTTGTTTCGATCGATGCAGAACGCTCTGTCTTGCATACTCTTCACTTTGGAATACATGTTGCGATATTGGCTTGATTCGTTCGAGGCCTCAAAATATGAGCATTTATTTTGGGCTCGGAATCCATATGTTGTCAGAAAGATGGGAAAAAATGGTCAATAGTTTGATTTAATTTATATTTTACAAATGTTTCAAAATGAAAGCTAAACATTTGAAAAACTCCCGCATTTTTAAGTCATACAACCCGATTAAACCAGAAAAATCGTAAAGCTAGACTTACATTTTCTCGAAAACACTTGAACTGGATTGTTGAACAATGAAATACTGTTTTATTTTGCGATGAATCTATATATAATTTAGTGGATTCTGGTGGAATGAAAACAGTTCGACGACATGTCCATACCAGACTAAATCCCAAATAAGGACTGAGATCGTAAAATTCTTTACACACGCTTTTCATTAAAACTTTTAACCCAAGTATTATTAGATTTTTTTTTATCAATTTACCTTTGTATGTCAGTTATTATGTTTAATGTCAATTATGTTCATTTGTTGTTAATCTGATTAAAATGAGTGACCAGATAAAAGTGCGTACTAAAATTATTAAATATTTTCAACAAAACCCAACTTGGTCCTGCAAAAAGTTGGCCAAACAATCAATGGTCGCCGTCAATGTGATTCCAATGTTATTAAACAGTACCGGGAGAACTTGTCCGTTGAAAGAAAACCTGGTTAAGGTAGAAGGAATTGTCCACATGATGTTTCTAAAGCCAAAAAAAATATAAAACATTTTCAAAAGAGCTTCCAACACCTCCGGTAGGAAAGCAGTCCGGTTAGGTCAGTACTCGGACTATTTGGTACGATAAGTTAAAGCCAATGCAGGTTTAAACCATACAAGGCTCAAAAAGTTCCTGACAGGAACTCTGCTAAAAATTTAGATGCCAAAGACAGAGCACGGAAATTGAAGTAAAATTTATACAAAAAATATACCTGTTGCATAATGGGTGACGAAATGTACGTATTGGAAATTTTTTCCCATCTTTTTTATGTTGCAGATGCTCAAGGGAATGTTGAAGAAAAGTTTAGGACCCAAAAGCAGACAAAATTTTCCAAAAAGTTCTTGGTATGGCAAGCAATATGCAGTTGCGGCAAAAAAGCCAAATATTTGTTACAAAGGGCTCTATAAATACCGAAATTTACATCAAGGAATGTTTACAAAAAAGGATGTTTCCATTCATAATACTTCTTAATGTGTCCACCGGATTTTACATCTGTCACTATGGTAAGAAAGGTCTTGAGTGCTAAAAGAACAATAATGTGGTATTTGTTCCAAGAGAGGCAAATCCTCCAAACTGCCTGGAGCTAAGGCCAATGGAGAGATATTGGGCTCTTGTTAAAAGAAAATTGAAGAGCACAAAAAAGGTGTCCAAAAGTGTGGTAGATTTTAAACGGAGATGGACAACCTGTTCGAGCAATGTGACATAAAGCACTATAAAAACCATAATGGAAGGGTTTTCAAAAAAGGTTCAAAATTTCATCATTAGTGATTAGAACTATAAAAATATATATGTATATATTTTTTTTAATTAGAACAATAATTTCAATCAAATAAAAAAAGATTCAAAACTGTTAGTTTAGTGGTTTCATTTTTATTAACATATACATAAGTATGTTAAAAATTTTTCGATCTCGGTCCTTACTATATTGGAACAGTTAAGCAAAAAGGCGGTGAAAGCATAGGACCCTTACACAAATTTACGGTATTATAGAGAAACAATTGTATTCACACGCAGAGTAAAAACATGATTGTGGTAAAGATTGTTATGATTGTAGTCCAAACATATTATGATCAAAAATAGTAGTAATATAATTTTCATGATTGACAATGATCCAAAGCAATCATAATATGACTCAAATTAATTATAGTACGAACCAATGAAGTCATAATATGATCCAACGTAATCATATTATGATTCAAAGTAATCATATTATCATTAGAATATATTTTAATTACTAAAAAAATATTCGCAATTTACGGTTATTGTGTAATCGATTTGAACATAAATGGAAATTTGAAAATGATTTCTTCGAATCGAATTACACAATAACACCCCAGGAATGCATTAATGTGGCCAGCACTGTAGCCTGACCTTTACCGCATAGAAATCTTATGGGAAATAGTCAAGTGAAAAGTAAATCGGGATTTGGCACATCGATATTCAAGCTATAAATGAGGCAAGTTCATTAAAAATAAAGTTGTAACCCGAATTTTGTCCAATATGTTTTGACCAATTAAGAATAGTCCTTTGCAAAAACTTCTCCTATACCGAAGGACTGGTCTATTGTACATGTGCATTTACAAAACAACTCGTTATTTAAATTACAATTTTACGAGTTATTAACTTGCTAATGATATTGCATTACTGGCTGTACAAGAGTGTATGTGTGAATATCTATGTGAATTCTGTAAGTAACTATGTGTGCAAGTGTTTTCTGTATGATTCAAATTATATGATGACGACTTTAACGACGCTACAACAACGCCTGTAATAATAATTACAACGTAGCTGGAACTGCTTTTAATGTTGTTGTTTTTGTTGTTGCTGTTGACGACGATGATGATTATTATCATGAACTTTTAATCAGAACTTTTGTAGGTTGTATCTACTACTGGTATACAATTTGTTTATAATGAATGAAATGTTTTTGGGAAATATAGAAAACCGGTTTTCCTTTAAAGTGAAAGTATTTTTAATAGAAAAGCTGTTATTTGTCGTAATGTAAGTAAGTTTGTGTGTGTATGTAAGAGTAGAATACTTTGTGCATAATTGTGAAAAGTCAGCAGTGTGGCATCATTGTTGTTGTTGTTGTCGTACTCCTCATTGTTGTCATTGCCATCGACAGCAGGAAGTTGACTAAGTAATGTTTTGAATTTTAAATTTTTCAATTTTTAACCAAAAAGCATGAAAACAAAGTTTCTTGGAGGAAATTTGTTAATTGTTTAGAAAATTAGAATATGATTTTATAATGTACTATAGCTGTGTAGAAATGTATGTTGCACATAAATAAATGTTTATAAAATGATGGTAATTAGTTCATTTATTTTAATTATAAACACAGTACCTACATATACCACCAGTGTGCTTAAGACTTGTGCAGTAAATAACATTTAGAAAATTAACTGTTTAAAATATAATTATTTGTAGAAAATTTCATATTTAACTGTATAAAATGTAGAATAGATAATGAATACAACATCCGCCGAAGGAGTGAATTTAAAGCAACTTTTTAATTTGGCGAATTTTACATATTGTTTATGAAAAGTTTTCTTTTTTAAGTTAACATAATCTTAAACATACTTTTCTACTCTGCTTTGCTAATGAAAGGAGGTGTTTGAGCAAAAATATTTTTAAATATTTATCTTTTTTTAGAAAATTAAATATTTTTTAGGGTTTAGAATTAGGCAAAAAAATCGACATAATAGCAGTATACTGAATCTTTTAAAAGGGAAAGAATATTATTAATAGAACAAAAAAACGTATTTTTTTTTGTAAAATGTCTAAGCATTGAGTAAACCCGTTCTTTAACAAAACATTTTAGTTTAAAATGGTCAAATATTATGTTCGATTCTTTTTCGGCCTGAAAAAACCCGGTTTCGGTAGAACATCATAAAATCTGATATTAGCACTGTAATGTTTAAGATTTATTAATCAGTTCTTCCTCAAAATGGTTTGAAACGTCGTGAAAATTTGGATTATATAATTATTTTTTGTTAATAAAGCACTTTCTCGGATTATCCCTTGATATAATAATTTATTTATGGTTGTAATATAATCAAATGTATGGTTCAATATTAATGGTGTTTTTTAGCTTTTACAGATTTTGAAAAATTTGTACAATATAAATTTACTCAAACTATTGGCCAATGTTAGCTATGACCTTTCCCACCTTTCTGGCAACATATGGATTCCGAGCCAAATAACTGCTCATCTTTTAAGGCCAAGAACGAATTAAGCCAATATCGAATATTCTGTTTCAATGTGAAGCGTATTCCAGAGAGAGCGTTCGGCCTTGGGCAAGGTCTGGACTATAAGGCGGGTGAAGCAAAACTTGTCAACCACTTTTTCTAAATAGATTATAACAGGTATTGCAACAAGTGTCCGAGCGTTGTCATGATGAGATATTACGGTTTCATGTCTGGCCGCATATTCTGGCCGTTTTTCGGCATAAGATATTTAGTTTTGGTGTCGATTCGGCTGGTTGGCCGGGCTTCACATGCGATCTCTTACACTTCGGGTTATCTTTGTGTAATGATTCGGTGCTTTTATAGCGTTCAAGAAGCATTTCTGATATACAAAATCGTCTTTCAAGGTCTCTCAGCTTCAATTCCCATGTTACACAATTTCCCAGCTTTTGGATGAATCTTGTTGCAAACGTTTTGAAATTGCTGATTGAGTAGCTCTCACTGATTTTGCAAGCTCTTGCTGAGTTTGACAACAATTTTCATGGAGTAATGCCTCCAATTCTTGGTCTTCAATTCTACCATAAGCTTCGGTGAGCAATCGGTGGGCTTCAGCGGTACTTTTTATCAAATTAAAGAAGTAAAGCGAAACGTCCCGCATATGACGTTTTGTTGACAAAAAATTCAACATTTTCGAAGCAAAAACAAGTAAGAAAATATGGTCGGTCAAGCCATATATTTTTCTTTTAAAATTTCAGTAATTTATTTCCGTGAATGATTTTCGAAAGAGGTACTTATATGGGTGCCATGATTAATTATTGACCGATCGCTAAGATATTAGGTCGTGTGATTTATGTCCATATGAAAGTTATTTTTGTTGAATTGCATGTGTATATACTAAAATTTTTAGGCAATTTATGATCGTTAAAATGACTCAGAAGATACGCGACCCTGCATTTCTAAGTCATACACCCAATAATATGGTTGTACCACAATCATTTAAAACAACGTATCAACAAGTGCACGATTTTTTTTAAAAAATTACGTATATGTACGTGTTGAGTAATTAATTAATAGATAGTATTTTACCTAATTTAAAGTAGTTTCCTAATATTTTTTAATAAATTTGTTGCAATTGAATGTTTTTTTGCAGGCTTTATGGAAATTGAGTGAAGTAACTTTTTTAGTTTAATACGTTATTTTGGTTTTAGAAAACAATAATTCAAAAAACGTTTCATTGTATGTCAGATTTGAAAATTTTGTTTCAATATCTCAAGTAGATTTAATTTTATGACGTTTTTTGCTTCTCCTATAAACTTATGAAAAGTGATGTTACGTTATTTTGAATTTTATGTGACGATATGTAGATTTAATGGAGATTATGTTAAGCATATACTATTTTCGATAATTTCACTGCCCAAAACGCCAATTAAAAAAATTTAAGTACAACTTTTTAAGTACTTGTTTTGCCATTACTCTCAATTATAAACAACACTTTCTATATCCTTCAACATATACATATGTATGTTCTTATACGCTAAGTCCTAAGTCTACATATAAAGAAAACACCAAGTGACATTAAATGCTCATTATGAATTATTTAAATACCTACATACATTGCAAACGATGAGCAGATATTTAAAATAAAAAATGCTGCTTGCTGTCAGGAAGGGAGCAAGGGGGTGTAGTAAATTGTAAACATTTAAATACTATAAGCCTCTTCCATTCTATATGCTACGAATGTAATGTGTTCGTTCATTCATATATTTTTATTATGCCTTTAGTTTTCCTTTATTTTTATTCTTTATTATGCTACATAAATATTTTTTTCATCTTGTTCTGTTTGTTTTTATTTTAGTATTTTTATTCTAAAACGACACTGTGACTGACCTATTTATTATAGTTTTTATGCTGGTTATATTCATGTGTTCCAAGTGGCGCACAACTGCCACTTGCTCTTTCAAGTTGTCATAAATTGTAAAAGCAATTCCACTCGTACTAAAAACCCATCCACACACACACTCATTCATAGTGTTTTTCTACTCTATTTTTCGCATTTATTTTTTTTCGTTCAACATTTTAGAAAGTAGCAAAAACTAAGTGGTAGGGAAATCTAGAATTAAAAACCATTTTGTAATTGCCTCTTCAGAAAAATGGAAAAAAAGTGAAAAAATAAATAATAAAACTTATGCAATTAATACTCGAGGCACTCTCTCAGTGCTGCGGTGTGTTTTGTATCTCTGTGTGTGGTGTGGTGTGCGTGGATGTGTTTATGGAAGTTAACCTTTTGGCGAAGTTTAAATACATGAATAGGAGGAGTTTGAATTAGGCTAATTGTTTTTGAGTAGATTATGGTTTGTTTTTTGCATATTTAATTTTTAAAATTAAAACAAAAAAACTGCATATCTTTTCTATTTGTGAAACAGTTATGTTTTCTGGTGTTGAGGAAAAGTTAATGTTGCAATTTTAAGTTGTAAGCCAATTGAAGTATGTACTTTGCTGACTTTCTTTATAATTTTCAATAAGTTTGTGTAAATAGCAATAGTGGTTACGTATTTATTAACCAGCAAATTCAAAAAGAAGTGGTTCTTTATCACCTCACAAGTGTGAATATTTAAGCCCCGTTTACATTGTCCCACGATTTGTCGAATTGTTGTGTAGATGGATACAAATGTGATCGTCTCAACGTAATTTGTAATGAAATCATTTGCCATTGAGAGAAAATGCGGATGCAAATTTGACAGTCGTATGGCTCTCTTCATCTATCTTATATACTAGGATCGGGTGGTAGTTGAAATTCGAATTTTCATTTCGTTGCTTAACATCATTCTAGAAATTTTATTTCACATTGGTGTACTCTGAATAGAGATGCTAAGCGGGACTGATTTTTGAAAATCCCGGGGTTCGGGATTTGGTTAGTTAGCAGAAACGCATTCTTCAGAAAATTCTAAGAAATTTTCCCCAAGAAACCATAGGTCTAAAATCAAATCCTATCTTGAGCATTTCGTCTTTTATTCAATGATATTTCAGTATTTATTTTTTAATTTAATAGTTTTTTTATTGGATAAAAGACGAAATGCGCAAGATACGATTTGATTTAAGATCTATGGTTTCTTGAGGAAACTTTCTTAGAATTTTCCGTAGATTGCGTTTCTGCTATACGATTTTTTACTTTTTGATCGTCTATACAAATCGACCCCGCCTAATTTACAAACAGTACCTTATCTTTTATTAGCCTTTTAGCAATCGAAATATTTTCATTTTGTTCGAGCTCCACATCTGAAAATAAAATCTATTTCATTTGAAGAGGATTTAAATTGAGTTTTATTAGACAACTTACAAAAAAGTGAAGAATTGATTTTCTAGAGCCCCACTCAAGGAAAAAAACATCAAGTGGAAATTTTAAATCCATAAAAAAAATATGTTGAATAACTCTCCGCATTCCACTTTTAATAAAAAACAAGTAAGAGTGCTATATTCGGCTGTGCCGAATCTTATATACCCTTCACCAAATTATACTTCAAAATTTTAAATATTTTTAGGTAAACAAAATTTTATTTTTTTTCCAGTTGTTTTTTTCATTTTTTGGAAAAAAAAAATTTTCGATTGTTATTTAAAATTTTTTAATTTTTTTTTTTTAAATTTAAAATTTTAAAAATGTTTTTTTGTTTTTTTCAATTTTTTTTGTTAAAAAAAATTCGGGTTAAAATTTTTTTTTCCGATTTTGACCCATTGTAGGTCCAACTTACTATGGTCTTATATACGTCGTTGCAAATGTCTTTGAAATATCTATCATTAGATATCCATATTGTCTATATTAATGTCTTAGTAATCCAGATATAGGTCAAAATAGGTCAAAAATCGAGGTTGTCTTGGTTTTTTCCTCATATCTCAGCCATTTGTGGACCGATTTTGCTGATTTTAAATAGCAAAATTCTCGAAAGCATGTCTGACAGAATTATTGAAGATTTGGATCCCGAAGATATCTGGGGTCTTCAGAAAATTGATTTCAACAGACAGACGGACAGACAGACATGGCTTAATCGACTCCGCTATCTATATATATACTTTATAGGGTCGGAAATGAAAAATGTAGAAATTACAAACGGAATGACAAACTTTATATACCCTTCTCACGAAGGTGAAGGGTATAATAACGATATGAATTCATCATATATATATTCGAATGGTAAAGCTGTTCTGCCTGAGTCGCTTAAAAATTTCATTTCCGGCGCCACTCCTATTTCCAAGCAGTTCCTTCAAAATATCCGAAAGTACAACTCATGCTTTCAAATGACGTTCAAATTCGGGACACCTTATATCGTAAACAATGTCGGCTTCATAACCACCTTTTAAGTTCAAGGCCAAATGTACCACAGAATTGCATCATTTCACTGGAAATGAAGCTACAGAAGCCGAACTTTATCGATGAACATGCGTGTGCATTTGCAAGATATTCTCAAAACAATTGTTGGACATCGGAAATGGAAAAATGAGATTTCCGTCCCACCGTACTTCTCCCAAATGGAAATGATTGAGATTATAAAAATTAATTTCTTATTTTAATAAAATTTTTGTATTTCATGCACTTTTATGAAATTGTAGGTCACAATTTACTATTAATCTATAAAATAATTGCTTTTATAATTTTATTATAAAATTTTTTTATGTTTCTATTTAGCACACGTATAGTACTTCATGAGCAGGATATGAGTACAATGTTTTACTGCACAATAAACTAGGAACATTTTACAGGATTATAATAAGAAATAATATTAAAAGCAAACAATTTACAGACATCTTTTGCAAGAGCACGTGCACGCTAAGTTGACATAACACATTTTTATAAGTACATATTATTTTCTTACATTAATATGATGTAATTTAGAAATTTAATAAATAATTTTGTAATTAAAAACTAATAAAAATTGGGTTATAATAAATTTAACATAAAATGGAATTTTAAAAGCATAATAGAGTATAATTAGAATAGTTTCAATTGTATTTAAATGAGGTCGGCATATTGTATTCGCTATCTGAAATATCTATATTATAAATTCCTATATAAATTCTATTTTAGCTTATCTACAGCTAATGACTAGAAATTGTTGTAAGATTCTACCTATGAATTTTATGTTAGATGTTAAATGGAGTTTGAGCCGGTTAAAAGGATGTACACTGACTAATGGATATCTGTTTGGTGGACCACAATGAATAGGAATTACGTCATGAACCAACTGTACAGAATTCAGAAATCTGCTTGCATCGGTATCACTAGTCATTCAGAGGCTCTGAACACTATAAGACTATCTGCCACTGAATGTTGGAGATCCAAAACGTATGAACATAAAGTTTGTTTATTTTGCTCCAAAACCAATACATTGATTACATGAGATTCCTCGCGGACTTTGATAGGATGTTTAAATGGGTTTAACATGATTTATGGATATTACTTAAGAGTGTAACACTGATAGTTCCAAGAGAAGTAAAGTCAGCTTGTTCAGGCTGAGATATTTCCGATCAGAAAGGCATTTTACACGAAAGGAATATTCGTGGAAGAACTGAGTTTTTTGCGACAGACAGTAGACACTTCTGTCGTATACTACGATATCTACCTCAGTTAGACAGTATAAGGAAGATCTGAAATGACTAGGTCGTCTATCTGATATCACTCTAGGTAAGATCCCTGAGCATTGGGACTAATATGGTAATGATCAGATAGGCAAGCTGTCCTGAAGAATCCGCTTTAAATGTCGCAGATGCATTATCTATTGCAATAGTGCTTGAAACCATTAAAAGGGAAATCATCAGTCATTACTTTAGAAGGCTTACAGCAGGTGGCGCAATATTCGATGAGAAACCGAGTATACAAATTTTGAATAGGAATCTAAAGGACATATCAAAGCTAATAGAAGTGTTAATATGTAATCAGACTCTGTCTTCCCATCAACGCTTACTGTCGCAGCCCACTGGACCGCGAAAAGAAAAAAGATTTGTGAATGCACTTTTCATTTATTGACATACGGAATTCTAATTATACAAATACTGAATTATTTATATGAGACACGGGACAGGATGTCGTGATCACACTCATTGAGTTGTGTGGTAATTCCATAAATTGTTTGAGATTTTCACAATATAAATTTTCGATCCTTATAGATCGGGAATTCTGTTCAACTCTGATCTACGTCTGTGATAATTAAGATACCCATTTATTACATCCATATATCGGTCCACATAATATAATCGTCTTCATATAAATAATCATTTAAAATTTGTTACTTAAATAAAAGAGGAAATAAACAAGTTTTATAAAATCAACATACATACATTAATTAAAGTTGCTTCTGTAATGCTTAAATAACATTTGAACTTCTGAAAGCTGTTGTTTTTTTTTTATTTAATTTTGCTTCAAAGCTAAGAAAGTCGGTCATTTGTTGGCATTAAAACAATGTTAATTTGTCATCATAGAATTTCACTACAAATGTGTTGATGTAATAAATAACGTTCAGTAAGCTGCAAATGGCAAAAGAACAACAGCAATAAAGGAAAACTATGCCGCACTGATGTTACTGCGGTTTCTTTTAGTTTTTTAATTAGGAACGCACACAAAGTTTGCACTCGAAAAACCAACGGCAAACAACAACCAAAAATACAAGTGTATTTACACGAAGAAGGGTCTGACTGACATACACTCATAGACACGGACAGACGAACTGACTGTCTGACTAATGAGCAATGACATGGACTGACAACAATATTACTTAAGGGGCATGCCAATTTAAATTTAGTTAAAGTCGTAGTAGAACGAGCCGCATAAATTAGGTTAATTAAAATTTACAAGTTCTGATGGCAAAAAACAAATAATAATATATGGTATGTACACTCAAGCAAATAATTTTATTATTAAATTTTATGGAATTTATATGATTTATATGTAAAAAGTCTGATTCTGTTGGTATCAAAATAATGGTGTTTTTGAGTTACTTTTATATATCTTGAATGCATATAAATATTATGGTTTTTACACAAAATTTAGGAATTATTTAATTATGTACTTTCGACAAGCTTTCTGGGGATATACCGGTTATCATATTTAAATAAAGTCAGAAATTGACTCTGGGGAGTCAATGTCAAAAACGGCCAGCCTATACTAAAACCATAATTGTTTTCTATATACTGTCAGATTGCCAGGTCCTGCAGCTGACATACAGCTCACACCATCAAAGACCCACAGCCATGTTTTACGGTAGTACTAAAATTTTGTAAATGTAAAGACTTTGCATAAACTTATACATATATATACACTTAAATTACACTTTACAATGTAAATACAGTTAATGCTAATTCTAACAGCGCCTATGATAAACTGACTACCGATTGCAACCGCTGCCACTATTTATACAGCGTCATCTTTCTTCTAGTAGCTTCAAGAATGATCTTAACGAACAAAACTACAATATTCGAATTCTAGAGCTTTTGGCAGCTTCAATGTTAATGTTAAAACAATGCTAATAACTGCGTGCTATCAACATTGTTAACTCTCCTTTACTCGCAACAGATTTAATTGACAGGCAAAACAATTTTTATTGTAAATTTTTTGAAACACTCTAAATTTTAAGCTATTTTTTGATAAAAATATATTTTTACTGCATTTTTTTTTTAAATACTTTGAATTTAATATTGTTTTTATGTTTTCGAAATAAAAAGAGATTATTTTCAAACGCGCATTTTTTTATTGATATCAATTTGATACATTGTGACTAGTTTCGATTGAAAATGATAGCGACTAACGGAGGGTTAATAAGTAGAAGCTTCTACTGATGGAAATGTTTGTAAATATGATGAATGTTGCAAGCAGCCGTTACAGACCGATAAATTCAAATCACTAATGCAAATTCGTAACAATATGTATAAAAACGATGTAAAAAACATCATGTTTTACCCTCGTTTCAATGCATATTTATTTAAATAGTTAGTAAAAATGGCTAGATTCAAGATTTGCGAAAATTTAAAAACCAAAATAGCTTTGATATTTTTACAAATAAAGCTTGAGTGTCTGTAATTCTTAATCATTCTATAGTTTTATTTGTATAATATCTTTAGTTTTTCTAAAGCCTTTTGGGAAAAGGTTTCCTGATGATCTAGCCTAAGCAACCAGTGAAATGCGCATAGGAACTAGATTATCCTCCAACAATAAATTTCAGTGAATTTATCAATAAAATTAAGAATTTATCATACAAAATTTTACCAAAATAAAAACGATTTTAATGCCACATTAAAGCAAAAAACTATTTGTGATAAATATTCAATTAATAAATCAGCAGTTGCAAAAATTTTAAAAAATTTCGTGAGACAGATACTGTACAACTCATATATGGGATGAAGACATCGTAACACTACTCTAAGACAAGATAATTTAATTGCAAAGGAGTTTAAGAAAGTCCCAAAAATTACTGCCGCGATAAAGCGTCTTATTTCAAAAAACTGGACAGCTCGTATACAATTTGCCAAGAAATATTTAAACTGATCGAGACAAAAGTGGAATACTGTTCTCTTTTTGGACGAATCCAATTACAATTTAGATGCAGCGATGGGATATCATGTGTAAAACGGTCGAATGTAAAGATATTGGCACCTAACTACACAAGTAAGACAGTCAAGTTTGGCGAGGGCAATATTATCGTATAGGCCTGTCTTTCAGGGCAGCTATTGGTCCAATTCATATCATAAAATATACTATGACTGGAATTGGATACATATCCATTTTAAACGATGTTATGTATCTATACGCTGAGGTAAATATGCCTCTAGTTTGAAGATTCCATCACGACAATGGTCGATAGACTGGATGGGTGTCTCGATAGACTAGGCGTTATTGTGCTGGACTATCAATCTGAGTGTTGCGGGTTCGATTCCTGCCAGAGGCTCTTGGTGTATCTGCAGACAAGCAAAAACCTTCACCATGAGTGCCAAGGGTATATATAAGTTTGTCATTCCATTTATAATTTCTACATTTTTCATTTGCGACCCCACAAAGTATATATATTCTGGATCGTTATAGATAGCGGAGTCGATATAGCCATATCCGTCTGTATATTGTAACTTACATACATGATTCATACATCAATATATCAGATATATAACCGGTTCGGTTGCTATTTAAAATCGAGAAAATCGAAATGACTGAGATATCTAGGACAACCTTGATTTTTGCCTTATTTTTTATCTATATCTGGATTACTCATTCATTAATATAGACAATATCGATATCTAATGACAGATATTTCAAAGTCCTCTGCAACGACGTATATTAGTAAGTTGGACCTACAATAGACCAAAATCGGGAAAAATAGTTTTTATCCCGATTTTTTTTCACCAAAAAAAATTCTTATAGATTTAAAAAAAAATTAAAAAAAATCTTTTTGAAAAAAAAATTAAATTTTGTTACCAAAAATTATTTAAAAATTTTATTTTAAAGTACTACAATTTGTTATATAAAATTCGGGATAGCCAATAAAACTTCATATTAATTAAATACTAAAAAAAATAAAAATTTCATAAGAATTTTGTTCGATTAGGTAAATATTTGGAAAAGTTTCCATTGTATTGTTAACCACTGTATTTTAACCTAAATCCATATTTTACTCGAAGGCATTTTTTTAAGTGTAGATAAAAGTAAAAAGGAAAGGAACAATATTGTTGTCATTATTAAATGTTGAATAGTTTTTTTTTTAATATTAAAACGAAATGTTCCTAGTAAAATTAATTTGGGAATTTTGCCAAATTACAATAAAATAGAAACAACTCTTGATATTAATGTGTGTATAAGTGGAGTAAAAAGGAGTGCCAGTGCCAATGTATTTTGGAACGTGTGTGCGTTTACAAAAAGGATTTCATATACTTAATATACATATTATAAACTTATCTAATTTTTGTCCTACTGACCCACATTTTAAAAATATTTATTTATCATCTCATATTTCTTTTGTTTATGCGAATGTTATTTATTATTAATATTGTATGTATGTTTGTTTGTATGTATAGAAATTTATAAGTATTTATTTACATACATATGTATGAATATATCTACAAAGTTCCATTATAGTTTGTTTATGCAAAAGTATCTGTGATATTTGATACATATACCAGACATACTAGTACATTCATTATAATATTCACTAACACGTGCCTAATAAAATATTTATTAATTTATATGTTTGTATATATGAACATAAATAATTGTGTATTACATACAAACAACAATAAATAATAATGATAATACAATAAATATTAAGAGTAAATAATATGTATGCATGCATGTTTGTATTTAATAATGTATATTTATGTTCTACATACTTACATACATATGTATGTTTATGTAATTATGTGCATTTTCTAAATCATTATTTGGCATAAAACTATTGCTAGATAAACATTACATCTTAACAAATGTGCTACATTATTGGAATATGTGAGACAATATTATTTTATGATCTTACTGCCAAAATACATAAAAACTTACTTATTTTATTCGAAATTTATAGTTATTTAACAATACTTAAGAGTCATTACACTATATAAAATGTAATAAATCTTTATAGATACCTAAAACACACGCACAAGTATTGTGCGATTTTCCGATTTTAGGTATTTAAAATTTCCTGGACTATAATATTCTGAACAGATTTAACTTAAAATTAATAACAGTAAGGAAATTGGTAAAATATGGCCAAAAAAATTGTTTTTCTCGAAAATCGCAAAATTTAAATCGCAGTTACGGAAAAACTATAGGGGATATTGTCATACTTTTTTCAAAAAATTTCTGAAATTTGTTTAGCATAATTTTTGAAAATTTTAAATTGGAGTTTTGAAACTGCCGTTAAAAAAAATATTTTTTTTTGGTTATACCTGCGAATAGGTTAACTGTATCATATGAAGATAAAAATTCTTATACAAGTAAATATGGATATATTTTAAGTAAAAATAAACTTTTGTTTTAATATTTCTCAAAATATGTTAATTTTGTTCCTACATTTCTTGTTCTAGTGGCCTGAGACATGTTAATGGCCTGGTGATTTTTTAATAACTTTAACATTTTTTAACCAATTTTTGTCTTTTGTATCTTATTGGAATGACAATTACGTACACATTTCGATTCTTTTAAATTAAATTGCAAAAGTAATTATTTAATGGCAAAATTTTTACAAAAACTGAAAAAATTTAATTTTTGTCCCCTTGTAAATGCACCTCAAAACTAAATCGCAAGTCGGCACGGGTTGCAATCATGATAGAAAGACAAAATTTCATATTTAACTATAGTTTTATATATGTATATAAAAAAATATAGGGTACCCGTTCCAAAATTCCCCAAAAAATGTTGGGCTTATAAGGGACACTCTAATATGTATATTAAGCCCGGTCAATTTGTATGGAGGATGATCGTATTTATTTGAAAAATCTTGTTGTGGCCCAAAGCTTGTTGCAGAAGTAAAAGAAATAAATATACTTATACAGTGAGGCCTCGATTATCCGTGATTCGATTAACCGGCAACATCAATTAACCGGGAAAGAAAATTTAAATATTTTTGGATCGATTTAATTTTTTTGCATCGATTAACCGTAATTACCTCTATTATCCGGGATTATAAGCATAATTTTTTTCGATTATTTTTGAACAATCAATTTGAACAATGTGAATAAAACGAAAAAGGGGAATTCCCTCTATTGCATACGATGATTCGGAAGCATATACATATACAGTGA